>NC_134312.1:6763080-8212922 GCF_964195595.1 Calonectris borealis | reverse complement strand
CCTCTGGATTTCAACTTGGAGAAAGAGGAAAGCACAAGCTGTGGGAGAGATGCAGGTTAAGGGAGGTGCCCAGTGGCATGCGGGAAGCCAGTGGCAGAGGAAGGGGCAGAGTCCAGGTCTCCCCTAGATTGTTCAACAAGACCTAATAGGGAACACTTAGCAGCAGTGAGAAGGCGTGTCATGGTCAGGAAAATGGTGGTTAGCTAGAATGTAATTTTTTGTAGAAAAGGAATATGTTAACAGATTTCCACTTTTTGGGAAAAAAAAAAAAGATTATGTAAATGATTGAAATAGCCATTTGTGAAATTTTCAGAAGAACAGGTTCCTTTCCATTGTGAACTGATTTTTTTGCTTGGAAATTTTTCTTCATTTCTAGTGAAGTTAAAATCCAAGCTGATACTGAAATAGTGATTTCTGTGGTCGGTGGAAAGAAGGACTGTTTTAGTTACCAGACAGCAGTGCTTTTTGGGAACTCATCTCACCATCCTGGCATGGGATGGAAAAAAAAAATCCAAATTTTGGACTCATGTAAGACAGGAGAACAGCCTTGTTCAGCTCTCCATATAACTGCCTGCAATTGTGTCAAGCCTAAACCACTTTATTTTCTTCCCGTACCTCTCTGCCACGCTCTTTGCACGCTTCCCAGACTCAGTAGCTCTACAGGCATCACCCTCCTAAGTTACTCAGACATGATTCATCCTCAGCGATAGACCATCCTGTGTCCTAAATGAAGCAACAGACCTCCGGGGAGAAAAAAAAACAACATGATCGTGTAATGAAAGGCTGTTTCATAATGTATAAGTACCAGGTGTGGGATTGAGCCTACCTAATTTAAGCTCCCAATTTGTATCTATAATTTAAGTGCCTAGCAACCCAGCCCTGGGAGGGAGGGCTGAAAATCCCTGTGCGATCGGCAGAGAGAGGTAGGTGCCTTTGGACGTCTCCAGAGGGAGATACGGGCTGCTGCCATCGGGTGCCTGTGGTGGGCTGACGATGGGGCCGGCTCAGCCTCCTTCCCCTGCATTTAACGTTTGATTTTCCTCGGGGTGGTTTGATCTTTGGGGTCCCTGGTTGGGACTCTGGTTTGAACATGGGTACATCGCTCCTGGAGATGCAGATGTCCAGAGCTGGGCTGAGGCTCCCAATGATGCGCTGCTCGAAGGCACTCCAAAATCCCACGTGGGTTACGCTCTCCCCATGCAAGCACATCTCTCATTGCCCAATTCTTGGGCGCAGGGAGTCAACGAACCTGCTGCAGCCGCTCAGCCTGGGAGAGGGCGTCCAAGCAGTTTACATAAGACATCATTAAAAGCCACAAGAAAGCAGGGTTTTATGATAAGAAAACAGACAGGATCTAAATTAAACCGTATATGCAAGGAGCTATCCATTTTTTTATAAAATATGTTCTTACTCAGAGAAAGGAAAGGTCCTGATGCATCTCTATCTGTGATTCTTGTCCCAATGTGCACAGGTTAGACCGTGTACGGAGAGACCTCGGTAATGACCCCTTCCTTCTCTGTTATTCCTAACTCAGTGACATTTGCCTCTTTCTTAGAGGCGGATGGAATTAATTTTTCAATCTCTCTCCACCGTGGGCCCCTTCTGGCTATTGAATAGTGGGTCTGTTGAATTTTTGTGAGTTTTGTTACGCAGCCTGTTTGACACCTCAGGTCAGATCTGAACCACGGACAGAGTGAAATTGAATTTTTCCTCCTGAACTTCCCCTTTCTTATTTTTCTGCAGGTCTCGATTGCGTTCAGGTCGTGCTTCTACCAAGTGTCATACAGAGTCTAACACTGCACGTACGTTAACTGTACTTCCACTCGCAGACAGGTGAACCATTATATGAGAAAGGGCTCATTTAAATTCTGCGCTATAATGGAGTGCCAGATCCATACACTCAAAATCATGAGTCATTTTCCTTCCCTAGTAGTATCAGCTTACAAATTATATTAGCAGAAAGGTTGTGTTTTGTTGTGTTTGGTTTTTTGTTTTATTTTTTTCATCTGCATTTTGGAATTTCACGTTTGAAGGCTTATTCCTCAAGAACAAAGATTGGGAACTTTAATCCCATGTCTCCCAGAGCTCAGGTTTTAAAAAAAGGCGAGGCACAAGGCTGAAGAGTCCAGATAATGTGTTGGAAATACAGGCAATTCCATACTGCTGTACATTTCACCAAAGAAAATGCCTGATATATGCTGTCTATAGTCCATGCTCTGTTTACGCTATTCTGTTCCGTAACAGACTGTATGGAGCTATCACAGCTGTGTCGGGGATAGGAAGGCTCTCAGCTCCGTAATGAACTTTCATCTATCTCGTATTTTAGCCCAAGCCCTTATTCACAAACCCATCTTTCCCCTAGTTCTTCAGTTACTGAAACCAGCATTTGCCATCATGTTCATCAGTCAAGAGCACTTCAATCTGTTGACATCCAGACCTGATCATCTAATGTGACCTCTGAAACCTTTGGAAAGTCCTTGACAACTTCAAATGTTGTAAAAAAAAGGGGGGCAATGGTGCACCACTTCTGTGGTAAGTGGGGTAAAAAAGAGCAGAGAAGATGCAGTAACAAATGGTTTTGCATTTGCCAGCTTATGAATCAGGGGTCCTTGACATGCTAAGTTCATGAGCATCTCTCGTGCCACTTAGGCTGAGCTAGTAGAGATGTGTTGTCTTATATTATTGCATCCGTGTTTTGACTTGGAAGAGCTGGGATCCCCTTCTCTGTACAAGAGGAAAATTGTCTTGTAATCAGACCATTTCATAATGTCACCCTATCATACAAATAATGCATTTTCTGTTAGAGTCACAGTGTTTGAAGCCTTTGGCCATGTTTCCTTAGCAAGTAGTGTGACCCAACAACAGCAGGTCTATAAAGTGAAACAGTTGGTGCTGAGGACCCCTCTTATACACTAGAATCATTTCAAGACATTTCCTCCAGATGAGCTCTAGGCACATCCCATGAACCATCTGGTCCATCAATGTTTGAAGCACATTAAGTGTGTTTCTGCAATGCTTCTGCAGCATCTTTCAGTGGAGGTTCACCTGGAAGGAATCCAGATCATGTGCTCCAAGACCACTCTGTGGTGAGGTGAACCACACAGCAGTAAGTGGAGACAACCAGAAGATTCACTCCAAAAGAGCATTCCCCATGTAAAATAAAACATGATTTTACACACACTCTTTTTTGGCAAGGTGCAGTGGTTGGTCTGGGCAGAGAGGTCTGGCTCCACGCTTGTGCTTTCTGGCAGAGCTGCAAGGGTTGTGCTCCTTTCATTTGGCAACACCTGTGTTGCTGGTCCTCAGGCTGGTTAGGGAGGCTGCTGTTTCCTCCTCAGATCTGTCACGAGTTGGGTGGTTCATGGCTTCACAGATGAGAGTTGCTAGAGCAGAGCGTCACTAATCAACAGGGATTGTCCTGCAAATCTCACTGAGAATGAAGGTACTTAGAAAAAGCCCAGAATGGGCTAGAAATGGGAGTCAAACCAAAGGTGGGAGAAACCACCTTCGTTGGTTGTCCTAATTGCGAAAAACCCATGAGCTCCATCTTCTGCTCTGGCTGTGACATTGGCCATGTAGTCAGCCAAGAGGCATAAAACAGGATAAAGTTAATCTGGACTGGTAAAAACCAAAGTCACCAGGGATGACTTGATTTTTTGGTAAAAACTTCAGGCTGCTGTGAAACTTCAGATGACCCGAGTATGGAGGAGCATCCTTTCTACATCCACTCCAGATGTTGGTATAGGTCTTAGCACCACCATACAGTTTTCAGTAGCCATTATGGTCCTTCAAGAGGTATGATTTCAAGAGATTTCTTAGGCTTTTTGCTGTCCTGAGTCAAATTTACTGGCTGGAGGAAATAGGTTTGTTGTAATCTAGCTTGCAAATATGTTGCTTCCACCTATCATACTGTAAACATGAATGGACCTTTGTCAGTGTTTTATAGGAGTATGGATCTTAGAGTTATGGACATTAAAGACTGTTAAAGCCATAGGGTTTGCAAGGTCAACCCTACAAGATGCAGCACTGGGACAAGCTAATAGTCATATGAAATTGGCATTCAGAGTTTGGCAGTGATTTTCCAGAAGAAAAGGAGAAGACTGATTATTGTATGGCTGCTTTGCTAATTCAAAGGTGGATACACGGATGTAATCCGAGCAATTTTAAGATGCCCCTGCCGTTGTTGGGCCCTACCCCCAATCTCAGTTGCCTTAACAGATCATGTGAACGCCCCTAGACCATCTCAGTATGAACGCAGTCAGGTTTAATAACCTTTTGCCCCATAGCAATCCTGAGTTAGCCAAGAGTTATTTTTAATCACACGTGGTGCCTCTCACTACAAGTGATCCATGCAGCCCCAAAGATCAGCAAGCATCAGTCATCCGCAAACCACTCACATACAATATAAAAAATGTAGCTCGTGACCTCCTGCTCCCTGAAGAACAGTCGATATTAAAAGCAATCCCACAATATTCAATGGTACAGGCAGAGGTCAGATCAGACTGGCCCTTGCTAATGCACTGTGTCAGTATTTCTTTAGTGACCTCATCTGTCCTCTCAGAATTATCTTTCTTTAAAAGATGTCATGTCTGTCTCCTTATGAAGAAAACCTTCTGGATGAGATTTGATCTTGCGTGTTCCTGCATCTAGAGAGAAGCAGTATCATGGCAGAGGCAGTCTGACCCCTTTAACTCAAGGGGATTTTAACTCTGAAGCTTAATGACACTTTAATTGCTACCTGTCCTTTAAGAGAGAGAAATACAGCCATTCTGGGACTGTGGGTTTCCGAGTGGTGTATAAGGGAAGTACCAGGAGATGTACATGTTAAAAAATGCTAAAAACACGTCTGCAAGCATCTGAGCTGAGATGCAAGAGCAGATGGTCTTCTATGAGAACGAGGGATCGGCAACTGCGTCACCAAGTCCACGAGTTCAGTCTTTGTTGTAGCGAGAGTAAATGATTTTCACTCAGCTTATATTATTCACCAGAGAGTGTGTATGTGTGTGTTTTTAAATAAAACATGATTATGTTTCCTTAGTTTTGGTTTTGCATACTTTAAAGCTGAATATCTTTCATCAGTTTGTTTGGCTTTCAGACTTTGGCATTTTAATCGAACTAAATAAACATTCTCAAACTTTCTTAAATGTATATGCAAAAATGCTCAGAAAGTATAATTTGCCATAAATCTCATCTTTCCACAGAGTTGCAAGCTACCATTTTAATTTTGCTATCATGTATTTCAAGCTGCCAAACTCCACATAAAAATCCGGAGGGAAGAGGACAACGGGTAGGAAATAAGTTTGAAGAAGGTTAGGTCTGTATGCTGCCTTCTATTTGTTTGGCTTTTAGTTTCACACATTTATTTTCATTGTTTTCCTTGCAACAATGATGTCTGTAAAAGTGAGCTTTGTATTCTCTGGGGATTTCAGAAAAAAAAAAAAAAAGAAATACCGTAAGATTTGCAGTACAATGATGGAAGCTGGCAGTTCTCAAATAGTATGAAATGATTTTAATTTAGTCTCATTCTTCTGTATCTCCTCCTCATCTACCGCCCTCCCTTAGAGTCAAGCATTATCTGTGGTGTTTTCTAGTGTTCCTCTGATACTTTTGCTCTCCACTTGACAAATGCAATCAAACTATAGAGCAGAGCAGAACTGGTAAATTAAGGTACTTAAGACAAGAGTTGATTTCAGAAAACAGACAGAATTTTGTGCGGTTTTCAGACAAAACCCACTGAAGTTCATAGATGACTTTGCAGCCAGCATTGCCAGATCATTAGAGAAAAGCTAAAAGTGGGAGAGGAAGCAAATTGTTGCGCTCTTATTTCTGTCATTGTATGATTTGGATTTCCCCCCCAAGAAACAGTCTGGAATTATTAATTACTGCCGATTTCCTATTCACAAGAGAGGTTCTTCATGGAAACGCACGCCTTCACGCCCTCTCCTACAATACAAACATTGTGAAGAAATAATTGCACAAAACAGCTGCTTCCTATTTCCTCCAGGCTGGCTGCTCTTGGGAACAACGGCTCTCAAGAAGCCACAAAGCGCAGCCCCCCTCAGCATGTCCCCCTGGATCCGAGCACAGCTCTGCCCCTCACCACCCTGAAGACCAGGACATTTTGCAACCCCTCATGTTCAGGTCAGCTTCCGCTCCACCAGTGGTCAACAATTTGCTCTTGCAAATCTTCTGAGCATGGCCTCTGAGGTCTGTGGACCTTAGATGTGCTCAGCAGGGACCCAGTGGGTTGCTGGCTCCTCCTTCAGACCCTGAAGGGGTGGCATTTCTCCTCGCAGCTGACTTGGAGGCAAACCTTACAGCGAGGGGTCCATAGGAAGATCCCATGTTTTGTTTCATGCCATTGGAAGTGACTCTGAGGTTTTTGCTCATATTACCCGAGGACACCGCAGTCATGGTCCTTACTGTAAGGAGGTGGGACAGCAGCCCTGAGCAAGTTTTGAAGACCTCAGAGACGAAAAATTCCCATGTGGGCAGCTTTTAGGGCAAGGCAGCTCGAGGCACCTGTAATGAGATGCTGCACCCACGGTCAGGGTGGAAACTGCTGGGTAAATAGAGCAGTTGGTATCAGGCATTGTGAGCCACGGAGAGGTCCAATGCAGACCCATCATGCCATGTATTTAAGCAGGCTTGTTCATGGAAAGTGGTTTGATGATTTGGGGGAATGTTTTGTACACTGCGAATGTTAAATGACCCTTGATAAACAACGAAAGCCTATTAACAGGCGACTCTGAAAGCAATCAGGCTTAATTATCTCAAAATACTGGGCTTTGCCAGACTATAAAACCCTGTTATTTATTTTAAAAGTTTTGAAAACATCTGTAAGCTAAATATATTTGAATGTGTATTTGTATATTTACATGCCCATGTATGTAGTGATTATTCGATGCGAATGGACTTCTCTACTCATTTCTGCTATTTCTTCTTTTTTTTGGCTCCGGTTGTATTTTCTGACTGCGGCAGTTAAATGCTTGGTGTCAGCGAAATGCATATTTTTTCCCCGTATTTTTTGGCTTTTGAAGGTAGATTTGTTCTCACCCTCCCAAAACAAAATCCTCACCCACAGCCTACTTGAGAAGTCCTTTGATGTCTGCTTACTCAGTATAAAGATACAGGGCTCTAGATCTCAACTCTCCCCTGTTTGCCAGCCCAGGCGCTAATTCTCCCATCTAATAAAACTTTGTAAGAGGGCAGAGTCGAACGTCACATCTAATCATTGATCAGACCACAACGAATCGCATATATTATATTAACACACTCATGCTTTTATTTCACTATGAGCATCTTTTTTTCTCTTAGAAAGGGGGATAAAATGTAGCACACTTTTTGTTGGTGTTACCAAGGGTAAGGAGTGGAATTATTTCAATTTTTTAAAAAGCAACCCAAAAGCTGCCTTTTCCAGCTGCAGGATTTGCATATACAAAATGAAAATGCTTATCTGATGGTTCACGCTGAGTGCGGCATTGCATGCAGTCATTAATGATCAAAATCTTTCTAATTCAGGTGTTAAATTTTAATTAAGGCACTGTGCTGATTAATACCAAATAACACGAGGCAGGAACGACTGCATTTTGCTCACAAGGGACTTGCTGCTATACAGATCTAGTGGTGTCAGAGCACCCTCATTAAATGTAGCTCAGCTGTGCTGCATTACCCTCCAAAATCCAGTGGTGCAATTACCATTTCCAGCCTTATATATCAATTTGCCCTGTATTCAAAGCACTGTCCTACACTTACCGGAGTAGCTAAACGGGTTGTCAAGCCTCACTTTTCCTTCTCTTTGTTGTTGTTGTTGGTTTTGTGAATGAGAAACATTTTACTTGTTCCTAAAGGTGCACAAGATAAGGAAGAAATAGCTACCGTTGCCTTTTCCATCCTCTGGCCTTCTGATAGCAAATACTTTGCCTGAAATTACATGTCTCTTGTGTCACTTGCATGTCACTTGCACTTGTATTGTGTTAGCAACGTCAATCCCAAGAAGCAGGTCAAGACCAGCATTGAAAGCTGCCACCTTGACCAGCTGCTGCTCCGGGTCAGTAGAGGCCATCAGACTTGCGGCTCCCCTTGTTTACCCATCCGCTTCAGCTGCCGTCTAACTGGATTAAGTGATCTGATCCATCATGTTTGCGATAATCTCACTGAAGCAATTGATTGGGAAAGAGTAGATGAATGTAGTCCCGTGAGCCCCAGTTTGCTTTGGCTCATGATGCAGCCACTTGCTCCATGGCTGTGGCCAAGCCCTTTTGAGACAGTGAATGTTAAGGCTTGTTTCCTACTCTTTTCTCACATGGAGAGCTTGCCAGGCTGACAGTGCTCGCTGGAAGACACCACTCTTCATACACCTGCCATTGCTAGTCACCAACGTGCCGACCATGAGGTTCAAATATATATATTTATTTCATATATAAACCACAATATACTAAAGAGAAGGCTAGTCATGCCTTAATCCAGACCCAGAGTATCATTATGCTCCTCCAACATAATGAAATCCTTCATGTTTACTCATTTTCCCTGAAATGCCTTTAACGTACTCTTTGTTAAGCTGCAAATAGATAAAACCATTTATTTACAAAGTAGATAATGCAGGTGCAAAGCTGGTAAGAACAGGTGGAAAGAAATAAAAGATCATGACCCTGCACTTAGATTATCCCTAGGTGGCTTCTCTTCTGCTTCATTATCCACTCTCAGTGCTCTATCATCTTGAGATTGCATTCATTGGATAGATCCCCAAACTAGTGCACCCCATTTGATTATATAGTCTGGATCCACCACTAGAGGTCATTCAGGTTTGACTCCCCTTGATCTCATTCAGGGCACAGGACACTCTCATCCTTCCCTTCATCCAGTCTCCTGTTGCCACCACCCCACCCACTTTAGTTGTGCTCGTGTCCCTTGAGCATTGGTCTAAGCAGCCCTGCCCATAAAGGCAGGAGATTATTTTTCTGATCTAGTTTAGGACATCTGAAAATTAGGCATCTAATTCTGGGGTATTCACCTACTGTCTCCCTATAGTTGATGAAAAGTAGTAGGTGTCTCCAACAGGTGGTTCATCTCATCCTAAAATTGGCATCTAAGATCAGATGAGTGGCCTCTGGACATCTGTGGTGAGGAGGAAGCATAGTGTGGGGTGACTAACCTCAAATCAGGCATCTGATTTTGACATGTCTGAGTTCAAATGAGAGAAATCCTTCCCTTAATGACTATTTTTACTCAGAGTTAGCCTAACTCACACCTTCAGGCTGGACTTGGGAAAGTTCTGTCTTAGATGTCTGAAGCCCTTCCAGAATATATTACATTTTTTTCAGAGCTAAATGATGACTGACCCTTTTTTTGGATAGAGTAAAGGGAAGAGAACGTTTGAGGACCTGCCCTTTGCCCTGCTGTATCAGAGCTTCTACCAAGAGCCACGATTTGTGACATTGTTTTGTCCTGCTCTTCATGGGGAGAGAGGTAGGGGAGCAGCTTTTCCCACGACTGGCGGTGGTGGGTCGTAGGGGTGAGAGTCTGGGAGGTCAGTCAGGGTCCCATGAGAAAGGCAGATAAACTGCAAGGTCCCTTTGTGCCGTGAGGGGCTCCTTTCTGCCCCATTGCATCTGTAGAGCCAGATGGCTTAACGCCGCTCTGCATTGGCACCGTAGATCAACTTCACCATCACTGAAAAAACAGTTTGCTGGGAGCCCTGGGCCGTCACGCGAGGCCGTGACCTCCCTACCTGATAAGCAGTGATGACAACCTAGGTGAGGCGGCAGCTGTACCCGACTGCTGAGTCTAAGCACACGTGACTGCAAGAGAATTAATCCCAGACCGCGAGTGCACATTGCTTGGAGCTGATTATTCACCGCGTGTGGCAGAACAGGTGGTCTGCTGTCAAGCAGAAGGACAAGTGCTTTACCCCCTCGGAAGCTGGAATCCAAAAAATGACATTTCTTTTTCTTTGGTTGCTCTGGCAGAATGAAGAGTGTTCTGAGCTCCCTTGGGGGGTTCAAAATCGAGGAACAGGGAGGCCCTTTGCACCCCCGATGCTTTATCCAGTGCAGAATACAACCAATGCTCAGTGCTGTCCCAGGGTAGCAACGGCAGCGCTGCCGTCCAGGCAGGCAGCAGCAGGCGTGGAAGAGGGCTGTGTGGCCTGTCCTGCCTTCTCCCCTCTCTGCACAGCAAGCGCTGCACAGCATCTGAGTAAATGTATTTTTATCAAATGCAAGAGGTAATGTAGGTGAAAATGTTATGGTTGTGGCTTAGTAGGTTTGCAGAAAAAAAGAAGGAAAAAAAAAGAAAGCCTGCCAGGGTTTAAAATTGCAATGACTTTTAATGTATTTCTTGTCCCAGTATTTAACTTTCATGTGTTGAAAGCAGCCAGGAGAAACTGTTGAAGGTGCAGTTAGTGGCAATTGTCAAATTGTAAATCAAATGGGAACAGCAGAGTGGTGAAAATAAAAATAAATAAGAGGGATGGTTCCCTGGGGGGGGACAGAAAAGCCAGTGCTTTTGTTAGTATGAAAATAACCTATTTCTCCCCCAATAATCAAGGGTATTTCATCACATAGAAGAACACAGGTGAAGTGGTAAAGTGACTTAGCCTGAGATTGCTCACCGTCCAGTGCACCACTGCATAAAACCCAGCTGCTACAAAACAAACAGCAAAAGAGGCTCTCCTGGGTGCTGCTCCCCACTATCCCCCCACTGAAACATGCCACACGCAGGAGCATCTTCTCCCCACAAGCCCCTTATTAATCCTATAGGACTTCTCCCAGATATTCAAATTTCTTAATAGTACTTACCTTTTTCCTGATCAGGTAGTCTGGTAACACCACCGGCGTTACTCTTCTCTAGCCAGAGCTCCTCCAATCCCAGTGCAAAGCTTCACATGCAACCCAGGCTTTGCCTCTACAAACCCTGCACCTCTCCCAAGAAGAGATGCTGGTTCATCGCTCCCTACATACCAGGATGAACTCCCCAAGTCGTTTTTACTCCTCGGTGCAGACAGATTTGACCTCTGGCCTTTAAAGATCAAAGGTTACTGTCTGACACCATTGTACCGTCTAACTTCCACTTCATTTGATCTGTTTATATGGCCACTATTTTCCACATCATTGGCAAGGCACTGGGTGGGTGATTCGTCACAAGGTTGACAGTTATAGACTGTAATGTTTATAAATAGCCCCTGTTTTTTAAGGTAATCAATGGAAAAACGAGTATCAGAGTCTGAAATGTTACAAATATATGTATTTATTCCTGCCTTTGGCGGACGCAAGGGGCAAGGGTCTTCCCTGGAAACTTCCACACAAAACATCTATGTCATGGGCCACCCATGAGCCAAGTCCTCAGCTGATGTAGGGGAACAGCAGCTCTGTTGGTGACACAAGGGATGTCTTTATGCCAGATTTTATTGTGCCGTCACAGAGAACTGTGCTTTGCAGTTGTGCTAGCTCCATAGGATAGGGTCTGTAATGTCTGCAGGTGTATGAGGCACCCCACAACTGTGGGGCATATAGCCATCAAGCCCAGCATACAGTGTCCACTGATGGGTGCTTACAGAGAGGAATAAGGATGTATATCATACTACTTCCCAGCAATGAATAAATTTTCGTCCAAAGCTAAAGGTTGCAGCTCGACCCTTGTGTTTAACAGCCATGAAAAGACTTAACCACTCTAAAACTATCTATTTCCTTTATCTATTTCCTTTTGAGTCACTTACACTTTGAGCTCCACAGTATCTTTTGGCGATAGATTTCAGTTTAAATGACATACCGTATGACAAGTGCTCTCAGGTTCATTTTAAACTAATGCTTGATGGTATCACTGCATGCCTATTAGTTCGTATATTATGAGAAACAAATGAGTACTATTTTTCTATTTCTCTTTGCTGCGCTATTTGTGATTTTACAGACCTTTATCTTTAGCTCCTCTTTATCACTTTTCCAAGCCCAAAAGTTCTCTGTTCAGTTTCCTCCATTTTGTGAAAGCCCTTCTACACCTTTCATCATCTCTGCCTCTCGTCTCTCTCTCTCTTCTCTAGTTTTTCAAGGTGAATTCATCAGAACAACACAGAATCTTCAAAATGCGGATGCACAGAGACTTCTACAGTGATATAATGAAGTCTGCATTTTATTCTCAACCCCTTCCCTTAGATTTCCTAATGTTCACTTTGCCTTTCTCATCACCACTCAATATGAGCCAATGTTTTCAGCAAACTACCCACAGTGTCTCCAGCATCTCTTTCATGACTGATATCAGCACTTCAAAAGCATCATTGCGTACGCGTAGGTAGGTTTATTTTTTTCCCCACGACTCTCTTTGCACTAATTGTCACTGAGTTTCATCTGCCATTTTAATGCTATATAATTCAGTGCCCCAAGATCCTCCTGTAGCCCCTCACGGTTGGCTCTGGAGTTGGCTCTCCCAAATGCTTTGTGTCACCTGCAAGTTGTGGCACTTGTGTGCCTCTCCCATCTGGGGTTGGTTAGGGGCAGGGGGGATAGCAGGGGTGCCAGCACAGACCCTGCCGTTGCTGTGAACTTGGCCTCCGCTCTTCTCCAGCTCTATAGAGAGGAGGCTGGGTTTCCGCAGGGGGTCAGTGGAGACAACAAAAGGGAAAGCGGCACTCGCGGCGTGTGGGCTGCGAGAGGAGCTGTTACGTATTGCATGCACACAACGGGCTTTTTACGGCCTCATTAAAGTCAATGGGAGCTTGCCATCTGCTTCAGCAGGGGCAGCACCAAGGTACAAAAATATTACACACTGTTTAGATGGTGCTTTTTCCTGAGCGTTGGCTGATCCTTGCAGTGACCCCCGGACTAGGTATGAGTTATCACTTCTGTTTTTCAGGAGGGAAAGCAGAAACTGAGAGTAACGCAGAGATTTCAAAGATCATGACTGTCTCTCATCTGGCCATATGTGTCTGGGCGGAGGGAATGAGAAGCAGACGAGGGAATTCTTGGCAACCTGTCTTACGTGACATCCCCCGTCAGCAGGTCTCTATTTCTGTCTGACTTTATGATCTCTTTTTCTCAATCTTGCAACTCCAACACTTCACAGCAAGCTGGGAGTCTGCTGGGAAGGTTGTGAGCTAACTAGGTGACAGGGAGAGTGAGACACAATTGCAGAAGCTGTAATAAGCAGTATTGATTTTGAATAAACACGTGAGTAATATTGACTTAGAGAAGCTGTGTCTTAACAAGTGGAAGGACTGACGGGCTCCAAAGGATGGAGAAGTGGAAGTCCCTTTCTGGAACTGGATAAGGCAAGCTTCAGTCACAGATATGACAGCACAGTCTGTTTCCAGCATCCTTTTTCTCAGTCCTGTTGGCAGATAAAGGCATAAGAACCACAGGTCTTTGTAACTGAATGAAGAATAAAGAAAGTGTTTTAGATGGATTGGTAGAAGAAGGGGGCAATAAACAGAGCAAGTGGTGAGCAAGCCATGGTCCAGTGCTTGAGAAAAGGTTGACATCTGAATTATACAGAAATGTTAAAGGGAAAGAGAAGAAAGGTTTTGGTGAAGCACAGCTGTGAGAAGCTGGGAAATACAAGCCGTGAAAACTTAGGACTGTGATTTTCTATGCATGGTTGACCAAGAGTCCCCTGTAGATCTATGGCTTATGGATGGATCCCCAGGCATGAGTCATATCTGGATAGAACAGCCTGCATGCCCTCTCCCAACATTTCTGCAGCAGATTCCCTTCCTTCCCATTTACAATGCAGCAATCTTCTCTCTTTTATTCACAGTGGAACATGCCATCAGTTCCCACAATCTTCTGTACAAGATTTCCATGGTGAAACCATTCTTGGAAAAGGGACATGGAGGCAATGTTTACAGATCTCTTTAAATAATATTAACTGGCAGAAAACATGGGGGTAAACCTGCTGCCTGTGATCAGGCAGCTCTCAGCAACCCACCCGAGAACCAGAGCAGGGAAAACTTGGCTAACACAGGGAGACCAGCAACATTTTACCCACAGGTGTAACTCTGCCTTTGGCTGTAGCAAAAAAGCTCACACTGAGGTCAGTAATATTCATAAGTAATAAAAAAAAAACAAAACAAAACCAAACACCCTCTCCTCCACTGTTTCAGATCCACACCAGTACTGCTCTGAGGTCCCTTCAGGATCGATGGAGAGGTGCCACGGACTCAGTGGACTTTGAATTGGGCTCACAGGTCATGAGAGATTAGCCCTGAACCTGACCAGGGAGCACGGAAATTAGTCAAATGATACAAAATGGAAAATGGTCACGTTGACAGTTTATGCCTTGAACGAAGGCAGAAGTGCCTTAACACTTCCCACTTCTCGATGAGCAGTTTCCAGGTCTTTGGGTCAAGGATCCAACTCTCACCTCTGAGACTTGCTTGGGGTACCTCTCTGTCCTGGCAGACAGCCATAGAAATGTTTCTGTCCTGGGTGGTGCAGTAAAATAACTTCAGACCACTCACCCAAGCCCCAGAGATCACCAGTGGCCCATGGATCTCAACATGGGACCCAGTCATCCTAATATCCCATGATATGTGGATTATAATATATGCAATAATGCCGCAGATGCCTTGCACAGAAATAAAGAGATTGAGCTCCTTTGCATAAAATCAGACAGAAAGGAAAAGTAGGGCATCTGGGCAAAACCCCCCATTTCTTACAACTCCCTAGTTGTTCTTTCTGTATGGCAGCAAGAAGGCTGCTGTATGCAACAGGGGTCTGCTGAAACGAGGGCATTCCTTCCTCACATGCATACTCAAAGATTAAAGAGAAAGCTTTGAAATATTTTCAGAAAAGGGGTCAATTATGTAGATTTTACATGGCTTGTTATTAAGGCCAAAACTCACATTGATTTTACGAGGGCTGGAGGATACCGAGACAAAGATGTAAAGGCCTGAGTCTAGATTTGCCAGGAAGAAGGGAGGGACAATCAAAACATTGTTAATTATATCCTCTCAAGAAAGGACTCATGGTGCTAGGAATTCATCCCAAGAGGGTAATTTCAGGGCTACAAGTTGTAATATATATTATTGCTGGTCTAAGCAGGAGCAGGGAGGAGGTCCAACTGCAGCACCTTCGGTAGCTTTTTGCAAGGGACTCTACTTGTAACTTATACAGCCTGTTCTGGGGAAGATGATATCCTTCCCCCAACCTATCTGAAGTCTTCAGCACCAATACAATAATGAGTTGAAAGAAAACTGGTCAACCATGATTTCCTTGGACTTTGCAAACTCTTTGACAAAGTTTCTTATAAAGGCTGTTAAGGAAACCTGAGGCATTTGGTGAAAGGTAAAGTATTGTGTCATTGATTAAAAAAATGGCCAGGACAAAAAAACAAAGCAGGAATGACGAGTTAGTTATTACAATGCCAAAAGCCTAACAAAAGGCTATCGGAGGGAATATATTAGCCATCTTTCAAGCATAAATAAAAGGATTCATTCAGAGGAATTAAGACTATTATATTTCTTTGATATCCAACTAAAATTCCAGAAGTATTACTTTTCTCAATTAATATCTTACACATGCATAGGTTATTAGAAGATTACTGAAAATAAAGAAAGTACTGAAGTAAAGAAAAAGGTGAGTCTTGTAATTCCCCATCCAGGTTTTGAAGTATTTCTTGAGTCTGGGAAGGAAGGCTGAGTCTTGGTGTTGGAAAAGTGCTTTTGTGTTCATAGTTTCCACAGTGCAAAAAAGAGAATGGAGAATGGATGGGAGTGATCAACACTTTATACCTGGACCAAAAACTCACTGTGGGTAAAGTGTTATATTTATATGTTAACTGGACGCTAATGAAAATTTAAAATCCCGATAAAGCAGCTTGCTGTTCCACAGCTGATCACAAAATGGTCAAATAAAATCATTTTTCAATAGAAAAGCGGCTTTCAACTAAAGATTTAAAGATCATGAACAAGTATCACTTTCCAGGACAAAACAGACAGTTTTCTCAAAAAGCTGAAACATTTGGGCCCAAATAGTGTTTTCCAGAGAAAATTGTGGCATCTTATCATGTACACAGCTTAAATCAGAGGGAAAAACATTTTCTGATCAGCTTTGTGGATCCTATTATTCCTGACTTCTTAGCATGAATTAGCTAGGAGTACAGAAATGATGGGGGAGTGGTATAGCACTTTTCTTCTAAAGATATCAAAACATTTTACAAAGGCGTTGATGTCTCTTTAGCGTAGGAAGACCGACGAGATAGAGAGCTGAAGAAGGTACCTAAAGCCCAGCGTGAGACCCTGGAAGGGAACCTGAACGTCCTCACTCCCTGTGCAAGTGCCCTTTCCAGTAAATTGTGGGGTATATTGTTATCAAATTAAAATCTCTGAGCTGATCTTTCGGAGTTGGCAAAAAGAGGCAGTGAATAGTCACAATTAGAAAGCTAACTCGGACTTTTTCTAAAGAGGAAAAATATAGGACTGCCCATTTATCTCCAAATTGAATCGAAGACTATACAACTCTGTGTGAGCATTGTTATTTTCCTTTATCAGCAAGGCATTGTTTTGTTGCATGAAATCTGTATGTTCAATAGATTTGATTTTCCAAGCAGCTGGGTTATCTTGCACTGTGAAGGCTCTCTCTTAATCTCAATTGCTGTGCTTTTCTCAGCGCCGTTCCCAGCTGCTCAGAAATGAGCACGGTGCTTTCATCTTTCTTTTCGTGCTCTTATTAGGTGTGACAGTTTCAACAATACCCGTATGTAGAAAAATATGCAGGTTTTAATTTGGTTTTTAAAAATGTGATTGTCAAAAAAATATAGGCAGAAAGATGTTGCTTTTAAATAATAAAAGTCCTGCCATGATCACACAATAATGATGTGTTTCATTATGGGTTTTTTTTTTCAGTTTGCTCTAACATATAATTGCAGCCAAACCTTATTTATCCTCAGGAGACAAGGGAACAGAAAAGAGCTGAAATATGCAGAGCTGGGCCATAGGTGCTTTTCAAGTGATGGTGACACACAATTAGGATTAATGTATGTATCTGATCATTTGGTTTCTGATAAATGTCTTTTGAGACACTAGACTGTTGATTATCCAATTTTTTTTTTTCTGTCCTGATAAGCCTTTTTTGTGTAAAGAAACCCTCCCTGGTTTGATGGGGCCATGATTTTAGAGAGCACCTATTGGCATGACTGAAGTACCAACACAACAGGAGAGAAAGGGGGAGCAAAATGACTTGGGAGGATGGGACGCTTCAGTAGAAGACTCTTGGTTCTGAAACTACACAGTGTTCAATGTTGCAAGCAACTGCTTAGAAAACCAAGCTGGAAATGCCGAAAATTAGTGTCAGCCTCACAGCTATCCTGGAGGCTGAGCATCTGCAATGGGAGGGACAGATCTCTCTGGCTGCTTTCAGCACTCGGTGTGTTGTCGTTTCTGCTCGAGTTTCCTCTCTTTCAGTGCAAGGAAGCGTTTCACAACCTGGCCCCTGTGAAGGCAGGACCAACGGTTTCTTTGTGCAGAGAGGGCCAAGTGTGCTAAATCATGAGATATGATAAAGTGGTGGCCGTACACAGCCTTGGTCCAGACGTTTTTCTGCTTGCAGCCCTGGGGAAGAGAGCAAAGGGAAAAGGGATATGCCAAGAAGCAGGAAGCAATGTGTTCAGGAGAGAGAATTAGATTTGCAAAGGCACCCACATTTGCGTTTCCTACAAATAGTTACAACATGCAAACCAAGTTCCCTTTTGCAAAGTTGCCTGGGCTGCAGTGTTGTCGATGGTTTAAGTTAACAGGCTGCACTTAAACCAGGACGACTGGCAAGTCATCACACAGCCAGCTCAGCCAGTCCTGCCATAGGAGTGCGAACCTGGGGGCCAGAAAGTCCTCGGCTCACTGCTCTAAATCTAGCAGATCCCAGACAGGGCTCCGATAAACCTAGCATCGCTCCGTCAGGAAAACAAGAGCACTGTCTCTTCTCTGGACAACAGTCTCTCTCCCGTCTTTGTAACAAAATGGATTTGACAAGGAAATAGTGATATTTATGCAGAAGGAATGCACATTTGCTCTGGAAATGTCATCATCGGGTCTAAGCTAATGTCATTTGGATAAGAGGGGGCTATTCACATCAGCTGGAAATGTTGCCAACAAACTAAAAAAGACAAGTAGATATGAAGCCAGCCTGCAGACTGTTCACTTGGGAATATTTTCCTATTGTGACCATGTTTATGAGATATGCACTGGGAGAATACAGAATCACTGTGGACTCTGTCAGCATCTAACCAACCAAGTATTTGACCCCTGTATTTTAGAAAATGTAGTGATGCTGAAATTTTAGATACCTGAGGCTACACTAAGGATTGTAAAACATTTTTTTTTTCCTATATGAAACTCAGGAAAGCAACTGATCTGCACAATAGCCTATTCTGCATTATTAAAGGCTTATTGGTAAAGGTTTGATCTACAGCCCAACTCTCCTGGGTTGGGCAGCCCAGGGCAAATGAGGCCTTTGTGTGATGGAGTTTACTGAAGTTCTCTAACAAAACAGATTACCAGCAAAAGCATTATTTTGCTAGTGCAAGTGTGCCTAAGCACTTTGCCTATATAAGAAAAACTGATTTAAAAAAAAACCACCAACCAAACAACAAATTACAGTAAGCTACTTCTCACCAACGATCTGAAAAATGACATCATTTCAAACAGAAACAGGAGTCTTGTGTTAGACTTTCTCTAGCAGCAGATGAAAGCCTTCTGCTCCTCATAGCTGTTTGCTCCTGCTGTAACTTACTGCTCTTCACAGGGCAGATGATAGCACAAACCTCATTTATTCACTTTTTTTTCCTTGCATGTTTTTCCTGAGATTGTCCAATATCTCCCAGATAAATAGGCACACCAGCTCTAGGGACTGGGGAATGGATTTGGGTTCAGGGAGGCTGTGGAAGGACAGGAGCCCCTTCACTCACTACTGCTAGATAAATCATCACACGAAACCATAGTCTGCATGTCTGACACTAGTGCTTACAGGCTGCAGTGCTACGGGATGAGTTTTCCTTGGGTGAGATAATTTTACCTCCCAGGTGGTTATCACTAGTGGGTAATAAATCCAATGATGTTTCTAAGTGACCTTTTAAAATGAGGACCACTTAATTATCTATGGGACACTAACTTAGCATAAATCTATATAGTCTGTTCAGTTTTTTTCAAAATCCCACATGTTCAAGATGTTCTTAAATTAAAATAAAATTAAAATAAAATTAAAGTAAAAAAATAAAATAAATCCTTTAATAGATTTCCAGATTACCTATGTGAGGCCCTGCAGGAATAAAAAGCACCTCGAGAAGAAACTATAGCAATTCAGCAGTGGTCAGCTCTGGAAGGCAAACATACCCTGAAGATGAAGATGAAGACCACGGTCCAGTACCCTCGAGGGGGTGTCCCCGAGCCCAGCCACAGCATGGTCCTGGAGACCCTCTGAGGAGCACACCAGCAAGGTTGCTTCAAAGGATCGTGGCCGGAGGAAAAGCAGTTCCAAAGGAACAAGTAGAGAGGTTCATTATAGGGAAGAGGGAGGCCAGGCCAGGAACGTACCCCCAGTTCTGGCTCTCCAAAGGCAGATACTCTTAAAAGCAGTGACTAGTAATAGCAATGGGACAGCACCAGGTGGGAGTCAATGCCACAGTGTCAGCGCTGGCCTTGCTGGAGACCACTGCCATGCAAAAGAGAACAGAGTCAGCAAACATCTGAAGAAAAGACTTTTGGTGATTATGGGCAAGAAGTGGTTCGGTAGCTTTCCCTAAAATTAGACCCATTGCTATTGCTATTTCATTGCCGTTAAGAACTTATTGCTGACAATATTTCCTATAATTTATGTGCTCAGGTGGCTTAACACAGGAGCAGCATCTGTCTTCTTAGCAAGACCCTGCCCATCCCTGATCTTACCCTGGGGCCCCAGGAGACCCAGGGACTTACACAAAGTCCAAAATGTGGGGTCCCCTTCAGCTCATTCCACCTTTGAACCCCAGCAGCAAGCTTTCTGCATCCTGATATGGTTTTCCACCTGGTTTAGGTCCACGTCCACGACACAGATAAGGAGAGGTTACTGTTGTCTTGGACATGCAGTGTTTCCCAGGCAAAGGCAAGAGAGCGGTGGGCTCCACAGCCCACTGGTGACCTGGTACCAGGACAGGCTGGGCTGCCCAGGTAAGGGTGGTGAGCCCAGGTGGCCTCAATCCCACATTTCCATCGTAGGCTACAGATGTAGCTGGTATTGGTACGGATGTCCCATTAATGGGTTAAGCAGGACTATAAGGAGCAGCTTGCTAGTGATTTTTAGTTAGGGGGAAAAAAAAAGAAAAGGATCTAAAAATGTACTTGTGCCTGGCATGGTTGCTCTGCAGAACGAATCCTTTGCATTTTTTTTGCATCTTCCATCTGTGATTTCATGGTTAATTGACTTATCCATGCAATGTTCCTCTGAGGTATAGATTATCTCCACTTTCAGAGTGATAAAACCCAGTGTGTAGGGGGTTGTGACGTAATTTGCCCTAAACCCTCAAGGGATTACAAGGCAGGGGACAGAGTAGACCTGGGTCCCTGCTCCACGCCCCCGAGGTGGGCTCCTTTCCCCCATGGAGACGCACAAGAAATTATGCTCCACGTGGGTAAGAACCACCATGTACGTCACCCAGTGAATTGCAGCATTGCCCAAAACGCTCAGCAAGGATTTGCAGGCTGTGGCCAGGGCATGAAGCGTGGAGCTGCTCTTGTCCCCCATGTGAGCCCTGAGGCACAAGTCAGGCCAGCGCTCATGGAGAAATGCCATAGCCGCCGTCATGCAGTTGGCTTTTGTTTTCAGTCATCCCAGCGTCAATAACTGCACCACAGCACCTGCCGTATTGATCGTGCTGATGCTTTGAAGATCAATATTTGTAACAGACCTGGCTACAGCTTTTCGGGGAGATCAAAGCTCAGTCCTCCAGTCATAAGGCTGAGCGTCATCCCCCTGGAAGCTGTGGGAGACTTTTACCTGTTAGGGGTTAGAGGGAGACACATAATACAGACTTTGGGTTACGTCTGCATAACTTCTGTAAGGGCTAATAGAAGACAAACATCAGCCTCCTTTGAATCAATAGGAGACAACCCCACCCAACAGATTTCTTTTTTTGACTAAATTGAATCCTTCCCTAGACCTCCAATTGTGTGTTTGCAGAATGATGCCGAACTGCCTTTTCAATTGTTTTTAATAAGCAAAGTAAGGTAAAGAGGGAAGGATAGTTAAGAAGTGGTGATGACCTTGAAATGCAGTAGCAAATAAAAAGTGGGTGAGGAAACACTTAGAAAAATTGGGTTTCCAGGAGTCATTACTCCATCATCCAGGTGATGCTAAGACTTTAGTGTAAAGTGAATTAGCAGATTAACTTATTGAACTGCTGTCCATTACCTTTGAAAATACCATGCACAACAGGCAGGTATCAGGCAACTGGTACAATTTGATCCCATCTCCTCAAACCACAATTTCTGGCTGTTGCACCATATTGTATGTCATCTACCATTATTTTTAAATGTTTGGTTCCACCAGCATGGTGACTGCCCTTCTTATTGCATGCAAGATAACTCAGACAGGCAATCACTGTGTTAAGATAATGAGCAGAAAACTTAATGAGGTGTTTTCATCCTTATTTCTGCCAGGATTATGGCACGGGAAACAAAAAAACACACTTCTCTTCGGCAGCTAGGACACGCGTCACCTTATCCTAACACAGGTCAAGGGAATTGAGCCTCAGAAGTGCCAGTTGATTCCACTTACTATAAAGAAATTATAATGAACCAGCTGAGCTGGAGGCAGCCACACTGTAGACATTTGAAGTTATCTGAGATGAATCCCACCTCTGAAGATTGACCTGGCTCGGTGAGTTTTGTTGTTGTTTCCAGCTCAAGAAAGAATAGGGTCCCTGAATTTTAACAGCATCTAATAGTGGCATGAATTCCAGCATCAAATATTAATTCAGATGAAGCTTTGATGTAAGTGGGGATTGTTGCTTAGGCTGAAAACAGGCTGATGATATGTATTCATTATATGTAGACGCTCTCCTGTGCCTTGCTAGGGATGATGTGCTGCCATCATTATTTTACATCTTTATTGACATTCTGCGAGATGGATAAATGTCCCATTAGCCCAATAAAGATGGAGAAATGAGACAATGGGGAGACCTAGAATCAGAAATATTCTTAGAAGAATATCTATATGACTGTGGCTCGTGCAGTGAAAGGAGCACTCAAAAGGGGCTAGCACCTCTGCAGACACTTAGAGCTCCTGCCCCGAAGAGCTGAATCGACGGGGTGAAAGGGTTTGAGTGGACCAAGAGTTTAAATGAGCTGAATGAGCTCCGAAAAGTACATGGGCAAGAAAGCAAGAGGTGATTCCCAGCCTCTGAGTCTCTTTAGCCCTCATCTTGGAATTATAGAATCATTAAGATTGGAAAAGACCTCTAAGATCATCGAGTCCAACCGTCAACCCAACACCGCCATGCCGACTACACCATGTCCCTAAGCGTCACATCTACACGTCTTTTAAATACTTCCAGGGATGGTGACTCAACCACTTCCCTGGGCAGCCTGTTCCAATGTTTGACCACTCCTTCAGTAAAGAAATTTTTCCTAAAGTCCAATCTAAACCTCCCTTTGCGCAACTTGAGGCCATTTAATCTTGTCCTATCGCTAGTTACTTGGAAGAGTGTCCAAAACCAGTGAAACCTTGCTTAGAAACCATCACAACTGGGACATGTAGTGACCAATAGCTGGTCAGCCACAGGGCATCCCCAGAGAGGCTTGGAGCTCACAGAGGACGGTAACCCAAGGAGGGGCTCATAGGCAGCTGTTGAAGCGGGTGCACATGTGTCGCTAGAAATATCCATTACAGCGTACGGCAGCAATACGCTACTGGCATCAGCTGAATACAGGTTTTATCTGGGGAGGTGACGAGGGCCCCAGTTGAGCTGTAAGGGGAGGAGTGTCTCTTGCCTATGCCAGAAGGTAAATCTAACAGAGATAGTGATAACTCTGAGTTTACCAACAGCGCAAGGGTGCAAGAGGGATTCACTAGGGGTTGAACAAACCAAGATAAAAAATACATATGTCGTGGTTTCTTCCCCTACCCCCGTCTTCTATTTCTGCTTTATCCCAAGCAATCCTATTCATTCCCTTCCTGTCTTCTCTTCCCCAGGCCAAAATGACCACAGTCCAGGATTTGCGCGGTTGTAATGACATTACACTTCAGAGAAATGGCTATTTCTCACTTAATGCCTTGTCTGCCCTGCGTGAGCTGGGCCTCCTCTCCCAATACAGAGAGAGATGTGTCGATAGAGCATCAAGTGCATTTATGAGTATTTCCAGAGCATCTGGGAGTCACCTTGCATCAGGAGTTGTGTTTTTACAGAAATAAAATGGCTATAATCAGGTTTCTAACTGAGAGCATAATAGCTGTGCTTTAGCGGAGTTGTAACTTTGGGAAACAGTGTTTAGTTTGACAGAGATATTAACAGGGATGGCAGCGGAGTCCTTCACATTGGAAAAAACAGTTTCTGTTATCCTGTTCTGTTGATTTGTTCTTGCAAACCAAACACACTCAGTGTTTGTTGCTTTCTATGCTGTAGTGAACATCATGCCCTGTTTGAATGGTTACTGAAGTGGATGAATAAATCATTTATCTGATGGTTGAAAATGCATACATAGACCTAATGCTCTAGTAAAAGGCTTTGTATGTGTTTTGACTGTTAACATCCCCAACAGCAAGTATACTTAGTAGTGAAAGGAAAATATAGCTCCAGTTACTGCTTAGGGAAGGAAGCTCCATCGTATTTCTAGCACATGTTTTGTCAGAAGACTAGGCAGGATGCTCAGCCTTGTGGTTGCTGGGAGCCAGGACAGCCAGAGGTCATTTTCTCTGCCGGGGCAGAGATTCTGGACAGCAGCTATTATTTTGGGTCTATAAGCCTCATCTCTACAGCTCTCATTTTTCATCTATAGATCCTCAAAACACTGGTGAGCTGGGATGGAGGCGAGGAGAAACAAGGCAGTCAGAGCCTTGCCGAGGTCACCAAGCCAGAGCTTGGTCCTGGAGACCATGCTGAGCTGAATGACCTCTTCTTCAAACACAGCGGTCCCCATCTCTGCTGGGGTGGTCTACTTGCATGGTCGAGAAGCAGCTTTTCCTTCCTAAACTACCACATTGACTTAACAGGAATCATGATAATAATAACTGAGATCATTAATGCATTGTAGAGGGAACTGCCTTCCAGTTGTTGGAGGAGGATGGACAGACCTTGATGGCTGTGGTAAGCAGGACAGGACGCTAAACTGGCTTTGCTGTCAGTCTCTCTCAGCCTTGTACAGAGACCTACGATCTTCAGATATTACTTTTTAATGTCTGACTTCCAAATCTAGAAGGCAGCTAAACAATCTTATTAATACCTTGCGACTTTAATATTCATCGTATTGCTTTGCTTTTGAGGAAAAAGCGTAACTGTTCTGGAAAAAGCAGGTCATTAGAGCCTTAAAGATGAACTCCAGAAAAGTAACTGGTGTTTCCAGACCTCACTAGAATTGGTGCCATATAAGGCTAAGTTGGCAAATGATTCTGACAACACTTACTCGTGCAAATGCTACATCAGTGGAACAGCTTGCAAAGAGCACGGCTCTGCCCTGTGTTTACTTCCCCAGAGGCGGGTCCTTCTGCCTCTTAAGCCACGGGGCAGATCTCAAAGGACTGCACTGGCAGTCTTGGAGAGGAAAATCTCCTTTCTCGGTTTTTAAAATACACCCTATAACTGGCAACAAAAAAAACACAGGTCCGGTTTCTCAGTGCTACCAAAGCAACACACCCAGTACAGCACAGTTCCTCCCCTTGCATCACTGTCAAAGCTGCCAGCTGAATTGTGCCTGTATCCTTGGTGCCTTGGAGTGGTACCAAGCAGGAAGCACATAGATAAGCTTTCAGGAAGCCAGCAGCTTTTGCAGCATTGCTAGGCTCAAAAAAGACCCCAGTGCCTTGCCACTGGCTAGTAAAAAGAGCACATTTCACTCTAAAAATCATTGCTGAGAATCTTTTCCGAGAACAAAGCTTTATATATGCCAGGAGATGACTTCAGAACGAGATCTAAAATACGTCGGGTTTTAACTCTGTTTATAACTTAATCTATAGCTGAAAAGGAGACTGGAGAAGTAGTGCCATCCCAGAGAGGATGCACCCAGCCGTCAGCAGAACCTGCAACCTAGCAGTGTCCTCCCCACACCTCTTGGAGACAGGAACCCCCAGGCTATGAGCTGCACCCAAATGGGTGGGCACCTACGCCCCATGCCACCCCAGCCAGTGCGGGTCTCGCTTCCCCTTGCTATCCTCAAAAAAAAATCAGCTTGCTCATCACCAAGAGGTGCTCAGCCTGCCCCCCTGCATAGCCCCGGCAGTAGTGGCTGGGACTCACTGCAGCACCTTTGCCTTTTTTTAAAGCGTGTCATATAAAAAGGCACATAAAAATCATAGAATCATAGAATCATTAAGGTTGGAAAAGACCTCTAAGATCATCGAGTCCAACCGTCAACCCAACACCACCATGCCCACTACACCATGTCCCTAAGCGCCACATCTACAGGTCTTTTAAATACTTCTAGGGATGGTGACTCAACCACTTCCCTGGGCAGCCTGTTCCAAGGCCTGACCACTCTTTCAGTAGAGAAATTTTTCCTAATGTCCAACCTAAACCTCCCTTGGTGCAACTTGAGGCCATTTCCTCTTGTCCTATCGCTAGTTACTTGGGAGAAGAGACCAACCCCCACCTCGCTACAACCTCCTTTCAGGTAGTTGTAGAGCGCGATGAGGTCTCCCCTCAGCCTCCTCTTCTCCAGACTAAACAACCCCAGTTCCCTCAGCCGCTCCTCATAAGACTTGTGCTCCAGGCCCTTCACCAGCTTCGTTGCCCTCCTCTGGACACGCTCCAGCACCTCCATGTCCTTCTTGTAGTGAGGGGCCCAAAACTGAACACAGGATTCGAGGTGCGGCCTCACCAGTGCCGAGTACAGGGGCACGATCACCTCCCTGCTCCTGCTGGCCACACTATTTCTGATACAGACCATATTCGTAATTTGGGCTTCTGGGTGGTTTGACCCTCTTTTTTCACCATTCACCCTGTAGGGAAAAAATACAGAAGAAGAAAGGAGTTACAGGACATTTTCAGCTGTGTGTTTTTCCTGGATGAATGAAACAAAGTTAGATTTTTTTTCCCCCACAACACAGAGAATTAATTCTTGAAAAAACAGCTATTTTTAACGAGGGGAAAAAAAAAAAGCCCTAAAAGAAGCTGGTTCTTGTAGGACATAAGCAAATCTTACTCATTTTTAGATAACGCATTGCCTTTGTTATCATATCAATAAACTTGTAGTAAAAGTCACAATCTAAACACAGCAGAGACAGGCTGGGAAACTGGATCACACAAACATCCCAATTCCCGCCTCACCCCCCCGACCCGCTGCAGGCATCGGTCCTGATTTGCAAATGCTACTTTTGTGAGAGCTGTGTGCTGGTTTCGACCTTTATTCACAGAAAAGAAAGGAAAACCAGGGGAAAACTGGAGAAGTGGTGACGAGAGAAGCACTGTAACAATAATATTCATACCATTTGGAGACAAATGTTGTGCTTATGGAAAGTATGCAACAAAAATAAAAAAGCAAGCACGGAAGGCACTCCGACTGTTAAATATTCATTAGTATTCCCCGCATCGTCTGTTCTAAATATAAGATATGTTTCAGCGCAGCTCCGGTATGTGACTAGGATGTTTCCCACTCCCTTATATGATGCCATAGCCGTTCGGATGGCGGGATGTCGCCATGGAAACACCATGATGCTACCTTTTGTTCACCGGATGAAATGACCAGTTGCGAGGTCGGCCAGCAGCATGCAAGATACGGCTGGGCTGTGCCAGCGCCTATTGTCCTGGCCACCGCAGGTCCGAGGGGTGGCAGGCAGGAGGTGGTGGAAGCTCTTTGCATCAGAGAGCAATGGAGACTGGGTCCAAATCTAAACTCCCTCTGCTCTTCAGGACTGTTACAGGCAGCACAACTTGGCTCTGTATTGGGATCCCCACCCCAAAGGTTAGGAAGGGTTTCGATTTACAAAAGTTTTATACAGGCTTGGACGCACCCACAACGGGTGAACAGGAGGAAAACTGAGCGTTCAGATAGAGTTTGGCTGTTTCTAGAACCCTCAGCCAATAGCCTAACAGTGAATATAAGGCTTTTTTTTTGGCCATTTTCCCCACTATTGGGTACCTGGGGCAAGATTCAGCTCCAGAGTCAGACACCTAAATTCAGCCATTTACGACTACGTGGCTAGATGTCAGCAGATATCTCTGCTCTCATTCTGGTCCACGGAGGTCTGTCAATGCAGTCAGCAGAGCCTAGAAAGAGATTCAGCTCCAAGGCAGACATCTACCTTGGTCTGCTGTCTAGATTCCTGCAGACGTTTAGATAATGATAATATAAAGGGGTTTCAAGGTATCTATCTCGCTCCCATGATTAGCTAAGGAGCCAAGAGCAACTATGTTCCCAGCTTTAACACTTCTTCTAGGATGAGGTGGGTTGAATCCAGGACAGGATGATCCTCTGCAACATCTCTGCAAACCAGACAAGTGGGTCCCCTCTTCTGCAGATGGAGAACCTGAGATACGCTGGGTGTAGCTGACCAAGCTCTGAGTCAAATGCTGATCCCCTCCCCAGAAAGAGGATGAGAAAGCAAGTGTTCACATGCTCCTTTTGCCTCTGTAGTGCCTTTGATCTGAAAATCGCAGGAGTGGAGGCTGTCGAACGAGTCTGTGGTAATTTGAGCATTGCCATGAGTCGCAGCCCAGGGGAGGAACAAAGTGTCAGACCATGGTACACGCTATCACGGCACTGTGCACCTGGCTACAGCAACTAAAACTTTCATTTTAAAGTGAACATAAACTTCTCTGGCTCTCACAGTTGTAAAGTTATTGCTCTGAATGTGAAAGGGATTTGCAAACAGGCTGGATGTATGCAGAGGGTCCTGCTCCTGTAGCACACGAAGGACAGGTTGGTGGCTGCATAGGCTAAAGTAGAGTATTTGCCCAGATCCTAGTAGAGCTCAAGTCCTACCTGGTGCCTGGAAATTGAGAGGGGGATGAAATATGAGGCACAATCCCCAGCCATCCACTGCCCCTCCTGCTGGAAATTGCCAGCCTCCACGCTTTCTGGGCAGCCACGCCAAAATTTGCCCAGGCAGAGCCATTTGGGTTTCCTGGCCCCACTGGTGAAGGTGGATGTGGACAGAGCTCGCTGTCACACGCCACTTCAGCTGTGGTTCACAGTAATGCCATGCGGGGCTCATAATTCTCCCGGGGCCCAGAGCATCCCGCGGGATGCAGCTGGGGGGTCGCAGCCTGCGCTCCCCGGATGGGCAGGCTCGCTGCCGCTCACAGCCACGGCCATGGGTGCTGCTCAAACAGCACCGTCCTCTTTCCCGTTCCTGCTCGTCCTGCTGAGCTGGGCTCTGCTCTGACTCATGCAGTATCAGCACAATTCCCCAATCCGTTCAGATCAGAGAGGCTTTGAGTGCTGCTGAACCAGAAAGGCCCCGGCTTGCTTTTCTGGTCCCAGACTGAATTACTCTTTTGGCCTTTAGGAAAACTACCTTTTTTTTTTTGCTTGTAAACAGAGATAACCCAGGAAACCTCATGAGGCACTGCGGTTTACCGTAGTTCGAAGCAGAACTGAGCTTTAAAAGAGAACTGGGCGTTCATATGCTACCATGGGTGCACCATCCACATTATCATACTGCATTAGAGCTTGACCATGTGGCCCGAGATCTCCAAAATTCTCAAATCCTCCTCTCTCTTTAGGTTCCTCTTGACACTTTGGAGAGTGAAATTCCCCCGATGATTTGGAGGAGACAAATGCACACACTTGTAAACTCTTCATGTTAGAGTCTGACACGACGTCGTACAGCAGAAAAATCACAACGGTCGTGTTTTACTGGAGCCTGGAATTCCTGCTGCCATTTATTCAAAGTCTTATTAAAGTCTTGTAAATACCAATAGCAAATCATATTTATATACATCCAGCAAAAAATAGATGAGCCTGCCAGTATTGTACAGTGTCTCTTTAGCTCCGCAAAACTTATCTCTGCCTTCAAAACGATATGATCAGATTCGTTCACATTTAATAAGGAGCTGAGTTTAGCTGAGAACAGTTAATTATCTTTGAAATTAATATTAATAACTGTAGGGGGCACCTCCCCTCCCTGTTTTTACCCCTTAAGGAATAATAAGAAAAATGCCCTAATACTGCAAGATCTACAGGGTCGAAAGTATTGGGAGAGATAGAGAGGAAAAGGGATGTGTGGGGTCGAACACCCTCATCTCTTTCACTGCCTGGGTGCACTTCTGCTGGGGCTTGCCAGGGCAGGGGTCGTGTCTGTCTCTGGGTTCATTCCAGGCTTTGCACCCTGTGTCCTCATACACCACCATGAACCTATTCCCTTGCGCCTTCTCCATCTCGGTGTAGCCTCCAGGAGCCTGTGCTGAGCATGAAGGATGCATGTGGGCAGAGATGGTCCCTAGCCTCAGCAGCCAAAGCATGAAACCACAGCAAGAGGAGAGGTTTATGGAGCGGTGAGGAGCCACAGAGAACCTGAGGACAGGATTCTCCTTGGCTTTGGACATTTGGGGCGAATCGTTTTGGGAAGGTGCCTGTCCCTATCATTGGCATTGCAGGAGCCTCGGTGGCTGGCTCAGACGGGATTGCAGAGTTTTAGATGGCGAAAGCTAAATGAGGTGAATCTCCATGGTCATCCAGGGAACATGTGGCAATGTCAGGAGTTTAACTGGATCCCAGGTCCCTTAATCAAATGGTGACTCTCCCTGAGCGTGTAGCTTTGGGGCCTCAAAGAAGAGCTGATGTTAAAGGGCGTTAGAAATTTCCACCTGTGGTATGCTCCAACCAGCCTGACAGCGATTTTCTAACACTGAAAATCAGGTTCTGGTGGTGTAACAGGGTTTTTAATTTCATTTTTGGACAGCTATTGGGTACTGGTATGTGGAAGGTTATCCCCTGGGCCGGGGAAGGGGAACCTTATTTGTGTCCGTGTTAGGAAGTGGGGTGGCCCCGGGGGGAGCCGACCTTTGGAGCAGTGATGGGCTGCTGGTGCTCATTTGACGATGTTTCAGAGAGGTTTTACTTTGGACTGGTCTGGTCTGGCCCCGTGGACCGAACGCTGCTGTGTTTGCAGGTCTGAAGCCCATTTTCCAGGCGGATTTTTCTCCAAAAGAGATTCAGTCCCAGCATCATTTCATGATGGAAACCAAAATGCGGGAAGAGGGGGCAATTAAGGAATTTTCCACAAAGGCATGCTCTGATCTGAAATAAAATGCTAATAGAATCGCATTCAGCGAGTATCTTTTGCTGATAAACTTTGCAGGACTATATTCCTTTTGTTTCGCTCTTTCTTTCTTTCTCTCAATTCCCAGCTGACAATTGACAGGAACTCCCTTTCAGCGTGGGTTTGGTCACTCGCCGACAGCAAACGCACCCAGCAGAAAATGCTCCAACTGTTGGCGTCTCCCGAGTGGGGAAAACCACTTGGGCTGAAGCTTGGGATCAGGATTACACCCCTTTAAGTCAATCTCAGGGAATCCGCAATCTTTCCACGGCGACGAAGTTTTCTCAGTGCTTTCCTAGCTAGCACAGAGAGCCGGCAAGCGTCAGCCCCGCACGGGGACGTTACCAGATTAAACCCAGCGGCACAATAGGCAGGGCAAAGTCCCACACCTTCCCGTCGCTGCCTCCGACCGGATCCCCGCGGCTGGGCTGGGATCGCTTGTCCTGTGCTGAATGCATTACGTAAGGCAGGGATCGTTTGTCAGCCGTGATGGTACAAACATAGCTGCAGGCAGATTATGCAGAGAGAGAGAGAGGAGGGAGAGGGAGGAAGGTCTCTCCAGGAACGGTGCTCCACGCAACTGAGGATTGCAAGTTGGCAGGTTGGCGGCTGGCCGAGCTGCCGTGAGGGTGTCGCTGGCGGTCCCTGACATGCTCTTGTTCGTGTGGGATGCATGAGACAGGGACGAGAGACTAAGTTGGGGGACGAGGATTGGCATGAGGATCGGACCAAAATGGAAGGGCTTCTGTCTCCGATGAGAACGAAGGTAGGGGAAGATGTTAATGTCTTTTGAAGCTGCTTTTACCCAAGGAGGGGAAGGGGAGGTGCGGGGCTAGCTCTGTGAATAGGGGGCTTGCCGAGCTTTTGTCTCTTTTCTTTTCTCTCCCTCGCTTTTTTTTTTCCCCCTTCTTTTTCAAAACTACGCTCGTCAATGTAACTCGGCGGAGGAGCGGCAGCAGTCGCCTCCAAGAGGGGAGTAACCCATCACTCTTCCTCGACAGAGATGACCTTTGTAAATGAGTTTGCCTTTTGGAGTAGACAGCCATATTTTTGTTTGAATTTCCAGTCGGAGGCTCTCATTGTGTCTGTGTGTCTGTGCGTGCTCCCCGGGGAGCCGTTCGGGGAAAGCATACCTGCAGCGCGGGGAGGGATGGATGCTGCCGGTGGGTTACCCCAGTATGGTATTTTCAGCAGCAAGGGATGCACAGACGAGCAAAGAGGGTGGTGTTGTGCCCAAATACCCTGCCAGGGTGGGAGACCTCTTGGTGTGGACCCAAACCAGAAAGCTGTAAAAGAGAAAGTGAGCGTGCAGAACTAAGGAATTGCTGCACTTGTCTGCTGCCTTCTCACGCGCCCAACTCTCTTTAAAGGTTTGCCATTAATCCTCGTTATTAAAGAAACTTGAATTCCAGCAGGGAAAAACCACAGACAAATACAGTGATGGTTTAGTTTGTAAAATCTCCTTCCATGCTATTATTTCTGCGTGGTCCTGGGGGATAGACTGAATCCTGATTGCATTTTATTTAGTCACTGCCTCCATCCCATGTGGTAACTGCCTTGGGTAAATCTTTCTGATTTCGGTCCATCACCACATGCAATCCAACCCTGTTGTATTGTATCTCAGGACTGGGAGAACTGGAATTCAATGGCAATTCTTGCTGTCAACAGGGTATCTTCATATGTCTTAAATGCAAACAGTTTTGAAGGTGTAGTCAGACCAGAGCTTTTTCATATAATTGCCAGACTAGAAAAAATTCTGAGAAATCTTCTGGTCCAGCCCCTGTGCTGAAGCAGATCAGCTAGTCTGGTCTCCTCGATTACATGCCTGCCATCCACTATCTTAAATTAAAGGCTTTTCAATGATTGAAAGTATTTTCAATATTAAAAGCTAGAAAAGTGATTTAAATAATAATAATTTGCCAGCAAGTTGCCGTACTGTAATTCTCCAGGGGAGTAATTTTTTTTCCACTTTAATTCAGTTCTTTTTTGTCTTGTCCAGTAAGTTGGGGATTCAAAAAAGGACCTACCAACTTCATCTATCTCTCCATTACCAAGAATAACGCCAACAGGCAGTTTATAGAATGAAAGATTTGTAAGCGATTATAGACTCAGCCATTCATACCTCTCATTACTGAGGAATACATACATCAGTGATAGTCTTTGTACGGCATTTCTCACTATTACTTTTGGGTTTTTTTTAAATCAGAGAATAGAAAACAAAAAAACCCTGTCCAGCAGATCTCATTTCCATTATTAGAAAACGTAACTTTTGATGGTTTAGTTGGTGTTTCCATTCTGCTCCTTTAACTGGGCTTGAAAGGACTGCTGGAGGCAGTCTCTCCCAGAATTGTGCGCTATCAGGTTAACGCGTGGATTACAGTCAGACGTGTGTACTATCAGCACCTGCAGCACGCGTGCAGCTATAAAAATGACGGAGTAAGGGAAGTGGACCGGGACTGGGTATTATGTTTGTGCATCTGACTTGCTTTGTAGCTGCGGCCGGAATGTAAATCCTAATAATGCCATTCATAAATTTCAGTTACCACTATCAGGTTATTTATTGATCCTATAGAAGAATCTTGCTTGGGAATATAGACATGATTTTTTGGATCCCAATCTGCTCTAATATCAGAGAAAGAGGCAGATCCTTGTCTATGGGAAAAGCTTCTCAAGACAAAGCAATGCGATTTTAAACCATCGATTGCAATGATATAAAACTGACATGATGCTCTTGAAGACCCAGATGTTGGTGTGACGTTGCTGTTAATCTGGAGTAGCTCCATGGTAGCTGATGGAGATATTAAAATAGACTCTGTGTAATAAAGATCAGGATTTGGCCCTTACATCTTCACCTTTCAGAGAAACAACAATGAGAACATCACTTGAATAGATTTGAAAACTAATCTCATTTCCAAGATGCTTCATAGCTGGCAGCGGCTCACTGCTCACTTGCCAAAAAATCGAGTGTAAAATCTATAACTCTCCAAACACAACCTTAATATGTGATGCCTACAAAAAAACTTGACAACAACGAGGCTGCTGATGTGCCGAGACCCCTGCCTGTCACACTCCCTAATTTTGCCTCGTTTTTTCCCCTCTACTCCCCCGTCTGTCTGATCCCATCTGTTGTCGCTTGGTTTACACTTAGGCTGCAACTGTTGGAGGGCAGTTGGAAGTTTTTTTGTCCTTTGGTTTGTACGGTGACATGAAGGACAGTGGGCTCCTGGTCATCTCCGGCAGCACTGCCTGGAGCGAGCCTGGAGTGTCTGCGAGCTCTGAGACTTTAACCTGCGTGAAAACATCTCCATTTACAATGAAATGCAAATAAACGCTCAGTTTTATCTTTAGTGTCCCAGGCAGCTATATTCAATCTGCTCAAATCTAGACAGAAAATTAAAAAAAAAAAAAAACAGTTGGCTTTGTTCCCACGGGTAGGTAGGAGTAAGGGCTGACTCTTGCAGGCACCTCTCACAGTCTGTCACCGAGGGGTGAGGACAACATGCATCTGCCTTTCATAGCCAAACATGCAAAGGTCTCTCTAATTAAAACGAGGTCCAAATCCCCGCAGGCGGGCTTGGGTGAATCTTGTGGTAGCGACTGAAAATACGGTTGCTGTCAGCTCTTTGGTCCCCTTTGCTCATAGAGGTTCCCAGCCCACATCAGAGCTGGCAGAGGGACAGGTGGGCGCATCTTGACTTTAAAAGCCCAATTAATGGTGCAGGAGGGCTGGAGCTGAGACGCTGAACACAGTGTGCAGGGCAGAGACATGGGTACATGTCCTCACCTCTCCATCCAGCTCCCTGGCAGGGCTTGCCAGCAGAGGGCTGGGAATACACAGCCAAGAGCATATTTCATAGGGGACTTGTTTCCCATTCCACAAAGTGATAACCCATTTGCTTACTGGGCCATGCTGGGTGATCATAGAGCAGGGTGCTTAATAACTTAAAAACTCCTTAAAATATTTGTTGAGGTAAATTGGATATCAAACGTTATGTGCATTACACCATGTAAGGGACTCCACTGCAGTAAGTCTTGGGTGATTAATACATTTCTACTTTTGTATAAGTGGGATGTACAAATGCAGGAATTTAAGGGAAAGTGGAGGTAAAATGGGCTGGTATATCAAAATTGAAGCAGATAAGTGGAATGTATTGAACGGAAAACTTACTGCATTTTTGGTGTCGATGATTAAATTTCACTAGAAGTAATAGCGGGACGTAAATATTTGGTGGTTTAATGATGATACTGATAAATATTACCAGAATCAGTTGAATTCTGTAGCCTAGTATGTCTGTGTCCCTTTTTTAAAAGCAAATGACTATACACAATAGCAATGTCCCCATGCCACCTTAAGAGACTGTGAAGTTGATTGAGTACCACGGACTGAAAAGAATGAAGAAATGCATAAATATTGCACTCCTTTTGTTAGCCTCCATTTTAATTTGTTTTATAATCCTCAATACATGCACAATTTGCCTTAACCCTCAGTGCATCGCCTTCAGCAAATTACACTGGCATAAGAATTTCAGTAATTTCGGTTTCTCTGCCGCTGACACTTGCCAGTGCATGCTACTGAATTTGCAATGAGCACCTGGCTTGAACCACGCAGAACTGGCTAGCTGCTCTGTTTTCCTTTCAGAAGCCTGTGTTTGGCGCTTTTTTGTTTATCAAAGCGCTGCTTTTCTTTCAGACCGGCTGAAAGAACTTTTTCAATGAACTTTTCGTCTGTTCAGAAACACACACGGAGGGTAAATGGAGATTAATTACCGTTGAATTTACTAAGCTTTGCATCCAAAGATAATGAATTTTGAGTGTTCCTGTGTACAGAGAATTCAGCTAGGGAACTCAGTAAATAACGTGTGTAATGTTTAGATAGTGCTCTTAAAACGTTAATGGGGCTGTTCTCTCTTATTGAATCTTATTAACTTTATCTGTTTATTATAGATTTTGGGGATTAGCAAACTCCCATGGTGTTACTGTTTATTCATTAAACCCTGTTGGCTCTACTTTCAAAGCAATTTAGTTTTTGACCGCTAGATCTCTCAAAAAGAATGGTTAAGTTGTCCTTTGTGCCTTACTTAGACAAGTTCACAGCAGCTCGAAGCAGAGAAACTTTGGGAGGTACCACATCCCCATGAGTCTTAAACAGCAGAGGGCTGTGATGACCGGCCTTTGAGATCGCCAGAGGAAATTGGAAGGGAAAATTGCCCCAGAGAAAGGGAAGTCTGGAGTCTGAGTTACACCTACGGGTGGGATAGCTGTAGTCTTTAACCCCCTTGCATGGTAACTGAAAAGAGGTTTACATCAGCAAATTTGTTATTATAGTATGAGGCTGCACCCAGGAAAACATCTGAGCAGATTCTTAACTTTAAGCTCACAAGCTGTCCTGTGGAAGTTAAAGTTAGGATCCAGCACTGTATGGAGAGCTACGCATCTTAAAATCACCTTACAACACTCTTGTATAAGCCAAGATGCAGTATGTCCTTTGCATATGTCATGAAATCATTCCTGGTATTTTTAACAATGGCAAAAGACCAAATGGCAAAAGGGGTCACCTATCCCCCCAAAAGCATGCATGTTCCTCCTCTGCAGTCTCAGATCCCTGTTTTGATATCACTGTGTATTTAACTCCCATTTTGAATATCCCATCAAGATAGCTACATAGAGGTGCTAGAGGATTTCCAAAGTCATTTGTGGGATTCAGACCTCCCGGCTGGAATAACTTCACATGGACAGTGAGCACCCAAACATTTGGGGTCCCCGTGCAATCACCCATGAGCTGAGAGGGCTGCATGAAGTCCGTAGCATGGACTGGGAAGCGCCAGTGCCCCTTCAGCAGCAGCACCGAGCAGCTGTGGGGGTACCTCCTTCCCTGCCTTATTATTAGCAGTTTGACCCAAAGGTTAACGAGGCCATATGTAATTCTCTGAGCTTGTAGATGGTTAAAAAGAAAGGCTATTCAAGAAATAATGAAGTCCTATGTCTGCTATGGTTAATCACAATTTTATAAATACCTGAAGAGAGGATTGGAGGAGCATAAATCAGAGCAGATTTTGGCTTTGGAATAACTCTACCATAACGTTATGCCTCTGGAAAAGCAGAGCGCTTTCTGCTCTTCCGTAACATTTCCTAAACTCATCCAGATTTAAAAACAACATATCACTGAACATAAAACTGAAAGGTTATTTTTCCTTCCCGGCTGTGCTTTGTATCAGTGCAGTGAGACACCATGCCCGACGGGGCCCTGCCCTCGCGCGCGGTCGCAGCAGGGGCAGGTTATTTACTGCACAGGGGGAAAGCGTCCTTGCCTATCCTGGGCGGGAGCTGGACACGGCACCGTTGGTGAGAATTGCATTGCAATGGCACTAGGAGGTCAAAGTCCAGCATGGGGACTCATGCTTAGTGCTGGCCAAACATATGATGAGAAGACAATCCTTGTCCCCAAATGCTCCCTACTGAAGGGTTGGGAGGAAATGGGGGAATTTTGCCTCTGTTTTTTAAGGAGGAAGGATTGCAGTGCAGATTCTGATACCTTACCCATGATTCAATGGCTGGGTGATGCTGTTCTTTCTCAGCACCCTCAGAAGCACAACTGAGTCACAGCTATGCTGTCCTAGCATGGGGCACCCTTGGGTGAACACCAGGTTGAGCTGGTTCAGTTCTTGCTGAGCACTACTTGCTGACCATCAAACAGCCCTTGAGATGGACAAGGATGATCACAATGCTGGGACTGCTTTTCCTTTCACAGACAGCACAATCATCTGGTTGGGGTCCCCCCTCTGCCATCAACAGCAGAGCACCAGGACATCACTGGGAGATGCAAATCAGCTTGGTGCCTTGTCATGTCAGAGCCTGGAATGATCACAGCATGCCTTGATAGCCAAAATTCTCATATTGTGTAACAAATGCCACTGGGTCCTTTCAGGGGATGGAAATAGGAACTGTTCCGAAGTGGCCTGCTCACCTCCCACTCTCCAGACACCAGGTCCCAGCTCAAACCAGCCTGCACCATGGCCTTGATTCTCCATGTCTTGCTCAGGCTGTGAAAAGCCCAGGCTGTAGCAGAGGTGTCCAGGAACGTCTCAGGTTCCCAAAACCTTCCTGCAACTGAGGTTGCCTGGAAGTGCCCAAAGTCCATCTCTTGGTTCCCACAGGAACCTTGGGACCTCACAGAAAAGCACACTGGGGGGTTATGTAAAGACCACAATGATACCAAATTGAAATTATTAATAGAAACAACAGCAATAATAACATAATAATAATTAATAACAATAAGCTTTAAAATGCAGTAGGACAAGGCATGGACTGGAGGAATCAAAGAAAAGTGACAATGACACCATTAAGAACATAAAGCTCACTAGCTCAGTGTGTGGGTTACAGGCTTCAGGGGTTTTTTAATAAGTGCAGAGAAAATACGCTGGTGAGCACCCATCTTCATAGTCATTTCATTAAGCAGTTTGCTTAATGGGCAGCTGTTGACGAGGCAATTGGCCATCCTTTCCAAAAGCAGAACTCAGACAGAGCTGCCGGCTGTTAGCTGTGAATCACAGGTTGTATCCACTGGGGAAGGTCGTAAAGTCTTAACTGCTGTAAAAATGGGAAAGCTGAAAAAATGGGAAAGTTGCAAGGATGATTATGAAACAGAAATGATGGTTGTCCCAAAATGCCAGCATAGTAGTTATCTATGGAGGAAAACAGCTCTCCTGCATGGCTCTCTGATATATTAGGTTATTCTGAAGGCAGTTATTGGTAGGGACTCTGTGCATTTAATGTTTGGGACTATATGGAATGCAATAAAGCACTTGCACAATGTGTATTTCAAGTACAAAACATCTGATGCGTGACCAGTGCATACCAGCATAGCTCTAAGCACCTCAGCACACACTTCAGTAGTGGTTAGCTATTATAATATTTTACTGGTTTTAGATGGACATAAAAATATGCATACTGCTGGGCATGTGGCCTTTCTTCCTGAGAATGCACGCCTAATGTACTTTAACTTTCCCTGCATTCCTCTTTTATCTACATTGCAATATAAACCCCACCAAATCTACGAAACCAAAAGTCTGACCCCATTTGGGATTCAACCAGCAAGACAAAAATCCCAGGCCCTGCAGGTTGTTCCAGTTCAGAGGAGACCTGAGGACAGATACAGGTGTCTTTCTGATGTAATTTATAAACATATAATAATGTCAATAAACATACAAAGTCCTGTATCCCTGAGCACAGCAGGTATCAAACAAATGAGAGGGCAGTTTTCCTGCTCAAGGTGCCTTCTTTCATGCGACACCCACCACACCTGTGTTTCTCCTTGGTGCCTTGGTCCTTAGCTTGGTTATACTATGAGGGAGGGTTTTTTTCCCCTCCCTAATACAGTCACAGGGTATCACAACACACGGCAGACCAGCTAAGGGAGTCAATCGTTTCTTCTCTATAAGCTCCAGGTCTCCATTTGGGTTTTTTAGGGAAAGTGCTTGTCCCTTTTGTGCAGGAGTTCAGCTTTTGTGGAGGTGCTGTGTTGCAGCTTCCCAGCACCCAACCTTTCCCCACATCCAGAACAGCAAAACCTCCCAAAATGCAGCCGTCCCCAGGCGCAGCCATTGACTCGGGTCACACATCACAGGCTGAACACTGCTATTAAAGGCTGATTTAATAGTAAATGTGGTATAAATAACAGTAATAAAAATGCACCCCTCCTTGTACGAAATCTTGTTCACGGGTCTCCCATGCAACAAAACCCAGAGAAAAGTGGTGGCTCTCATGGCATGTCACGGGGTCCCCTGGGCTGCAGCACTGATAGGGCACAGCCCAAAGCAGCAGCCAAACCCATTCCAGTCTCTCTGAAAACATGCAGATGTCATCGCTCTTCTCCTCATCCAGGGCCTGGTAGCACAAATGCCTGCAAAACTTGACTCTGCTGAAGTAACATTAAAGGTAGGAGCAGTCATCTCCTGGGTAGGCAGCACTCAAACCACTTGGGGCTTTGAAGACGGAGGTCAAAAACAATATATTAAGTCGGTTATCAGGCAGTCTTGTCTTCCCTTCCTCCCCTCCCTCTGGCTTAGAGCTGCAGGAGCTCAGGTCCTTTGATGTAAACCTGTCAGACACTTTGGTCTCTTCCCTGCTCTGCCCTGCCCTATTCTTCCACATACACATTTGTGTGAGATTTTAATTATAGACATGATCATATTGGTAAGAAAACCCTTCCTTAATTACACGCTCAATTAATTCTAGTAGTTAGGAGCTGAAAGACGAAGTTAGGTGAAATCATTACTGCTTCATCTAAAGCTGGATGTCTCCACGGCCAGGTTCGGAATAATACTGTGGAAGTCATTTTTCTTTAGAAAAATGGATTTCATTTAGAAAAGATTAAATTATTTTGGATAGAGGGAATTAGAGTATTATCTAGTGCCACTGAAACTCTTTTCCGGCAAGGCTAATTACTTACAGGACTAATCTTTTCAGTAAATAGTCCGTGATCAGGCCCAAGAAATATATTGTACAAATAAGGCAATATTCAGCCTCATTATGGCTGGCACAACCCCTCCCATAACGTATTGTGGTCTTTAAAGAAAGAGATGAGGTGAGATGGGAGATGAAACATGTCTTCATAACATCAGACACCTCTGCATGGCACCAGTGCCTCTATGTTTATCCTCACACCCTCGCTGGTAGTTGGGTAGCACACGTATGGGCACCAACGGGACTGGGGTAGGGATGAGGAGCGGCTCTTATGAGGAGCGGCTGAGGGAACTGGGGTTGTTTAGCCTGGAGAAGAGGAGGCTGAGGGGAGACCTCATCGCGCTCTACAACTACCTGAAAGGAGGTTATAGCGAGGTGGGGGTTGGTCTCTTCTGCCAAGTAACAAGCCATAGGATGAGAGGAAATGGCCTCAAGTTGCGCCAAGGGAGGTTTAGATTGGACATTAGGAAAAATTTCTTTACTGAAAGAGTGGTCAGGCCTTGGAACAGGCTGTCCAGGGAAGTGGTTGAGTCACCATCCCTGGAAGTATTTAAAAGATGTGTAGATGAGGTGCTTAGGGACATGGTGTAGTGGGCATGGTGGTGTTGGGTTGACGGTTGGACTGGATGATCTTAGAGGTCTTTTCCAACCTTAATGATTCTTATGCCTGAGAAACATCCAGGCTGAAGCCAGCTCACGTGAGCTTTAAGCCAGGACCTGTCCCTGTCTCTATTAGACCGGTGGCTCCCAACATCCGGGGCAGGAAGCCTGTGTTGCATTCCCAGGATCCCTGCTGACACCCATGGCAGTATGGAAAATGAGGCACAAGTGCAGGGGAAACAAAATCCAAGCTGGAATAAACAGTCTAGGAGGCAGGGGAGGATGCGGACAGAGGGTTGGGTCTGGAGTAAGGAGTTTAAGAAGTGGCAACCAGGACTAAATAAATAAGGTCGGGAGAGGATGAATGAGGGGAGAGGGGCAAAGACAAGGTGGAGGACTTGTGTCCGTGGTGTGGAAACCTCCTTCTGCCCAGACCCTGTGTCCCAGCTGGATGCGGGTGGTAACACGCAGATGTGTTAAGCTGCTTTGTAAAGAGGGAACACCATCAAGATGCAAAGTTGGGAAATACTGGAGCAAGGGACATCCCTGCAGCCCTGTCCCATTTAATTAAGCAGTCCTACACTGGGTTTCCACAGGTTTATTCTCATCTTGTGCACAAGATGGACAGTAGTCAGATAATGAGCAGCTATTCCTTATTTTGTATTCTCCTTATTTCTCAGTGAATAACCCTGGGTGTTATTTACTGAATACCGCCCTGAAAACAGAATTATTCATTTTCTCATGTATTTTTTTCTGTAGCACTAATTGCAACAGTATCAAAGTTCATCAAAACCTGTAATCAGGCTCTGGGTTTGTCTCCATTTAACTGATGCAGAACTGAGTCATGAAGGAATTGTTAAAGGCTTCCTCCAGTTTTGGGCCATTTCTGACTTTTCCACATCCTTAACGTTATACAGCGCTTTCTATGTTCATTGTGCCCCTCACCATTTGCCTCTGGCAGAGCCCAGGCTTTCTTCAAGTCATGTGCCAGGGGTGTTGCTCACAAACCCAAAAATAAAGCTTAGATGTCAGGGATCATTAGTAAAAGTTTGGGATGTATGAATCACCCATCACCAACTGTCTTCACCCAAAGACTATTTCATGTTCTGCAGTGCTCCTCAGCCTCGTTCCCTCTGCACTTTCTGTCTGCCACAAAGAGCCCTTTAGAAAGCAGAGACCTTCACTGATTCTTCCTTAAGGCAGCTCCACCCTACACAAGGAAGAAGGAAAACATGAGGGCAGAGGTTAGGGTGAAGGGAACATATGATCATGCAATTAAGGCTTGCATCATAAAACATCCTCTTATGCCTGGCATTTTCTAACTTTTCACCCTGATATTCACCCGATGCAGTTTCCACGTGTATAATACCAACATGCATGTGACTATTGTCATATGGCTATTTTTTACTTAACTTCATGTTATTAATTCCCTCTAAGAGTTCAAGATAAATTGACTGCAGTTAATCATTCCTTCTTGCACCTTTTTGGAGTAACCCAGACTGACAAAACAGATAGTCGTGGGAGTAGATGTGAGCAGAACTGAACTGACTGTATGAAAAGGGCAGGCAGCTTTTGAATGCACAAATAAAAATACAGCACTGTGGCAAAACCATATGCTGAGGGTGGGGAGTGAATTTGTGTCCTTCCATTTGCATCTCTTTATATGCCACCTTTGCCCGGAATAAATGTCTTTGTCCACATGAAAAGCTGCATCAGATTATTTGCCCTCGTTTGATAGGGCAGTAACGAAAGCTTTATAAAATGGGTGTGACTTTTACAATGTGTTGCAACTCATTTTTAGAAATATGTGTCTGCATATGCCAGTAGTTACTCTATTTTAAATCACTCATGCACATTTACTGATGGTATTTGCATTCTTGTTGAGTGTACATTTTCTAATTAGTAAACACAATATTATTATTAAGGTAGATTGTCAGGTAGATTAAGAAGAAAACATTAAGCAAAAACATTTTTTGTCATTTCTTTAACCTCTAACCAGCTCTTTTCAGGTTCTAAATATGTTTTTTTGCTTAGATCACAGTTTTGTCACATATGTCTGGGTTTGAGGTTTTTTTGAAGATCCTCTTACTTAGGTGATAACAGTGTTCTGGTGCTTCAGTAAGCGCAAGGGGAAACAGCAGCCAAATGTTTCAAACCTCTCCCACAGACATCACAAATCTTTTTCACCAAGTGAGCTGGCATTTCTCCTGGATAGAGCAAAAAGAAAAGGGAAAGGTGGCAGAACAAGCAGGTGACTGAAATTACATTGCGTAGGGTCAGAGTCTCTGCTGGCATAACTCCTGAAACTCAACAGAGATAAACTGTAGTTTCTCATCGATGCAACTCAGTCCCAGGCTTATTTGTGAGAATGAGTCACATTAATATGGGAACATCACAGATGCACAGAAAGATGGTAAAGTTGTTTGGGAGGCCATCAAAGACTGGAAAACAACAAATACCAATGAAAAAAAAATAAGAAAAGATAACATTTTTCAATCTGGAGAGAAAAAGAGAAAGTGTTTCTTTACTTCCCCTCCCCCCCCGCCCCCCCCCCCCCCCCCCCCCCCGTGAAAAGCATGTACACCATTAAATCAGCTTAAGGCATTAATCTTCCCCGGGAGGTATCACCCACAGCACAAACAGGGAGATGAAATAAAGCTACGTTGCCTATTACATACATTGCAAAAGAATTAGTGTCAGAGAAAAGACCAAACCCAAAGGGAATGAAATGCAGAGCAGACACTCAGCAACGCAAACTTGTGTTTTACCACCAACCTTGAAGGAACTGTGCCTTGTGTTCAGTCCAGAATGTGGCCACTCCTTTGTCTATGTGATGGTTCAGTCAGTGCAGAATGAGGACCAAAAATTAGGAATTCTTTAAAATTTTCACTTCCAGAGATTAAATTCTTACCACTGATGATGCCTTTGTAGACAAGATATGGAAATTTTTTAGCAAAGAATCAGAAATATTTGCACTGCTATCAACAAACAAAACCAAAATCAAACCAAACTGAAACTCAGAACCAAGGAGAGATTCATGGCGATTCACAAAATGAGAAATCTTAGAAATATTTCCAAAAACCTAAGGAAATGGTTAAAGACTCCCAGAAGCAAAAATTAATGCTGAGCATTTACATTCATTTGACAGAATTTATCTACTCTTCTGCTCCATAAAACCTAAGTGCAGTACTTAACCTGCAACCCCCAGCGATGTCTGGTGTGTTACTTCCCAGCCCCGGCGATGCTCAGAGACGTGCTCTGGAATGCAGAATGAAGTATGTGGTGAAGTCTGTGGGCTGAAGGGAAATCATTATTACACAGTAATCAATACTGTGCATCTTGCGTGGCTTCTCGGCTTCTCTGACATCCTACCAGAGCTGTCAGAGGTTGGGATTGGTTTTTTTTTTTTCTGATTTGAATAAGGTCATTGTTTGTGGGCTTTTGATTTGAATCGATTTTCTTCATTTTATGATGATGACAACGCTCCTAAATTAGCCAGCGGCACTGAAGCCTCAGTATACATCATTTTAGCACCTGGGAACAAATGCACTGGTGGTGGGGGTGAATGTTATTCTCTCACAATCAGTGCAGCTGAAAATGCAGTATTTTGAATGCATTTATTCCATATGTTTTGTGGGTTTTTAAGTGTAGGAGTGAGACAGGGAGAAGGGAGCGGGATCAAGTGCTTTCCTTCCTATAGTACATTGATAAAGAGCATAGACACAGTCCTGCTGATGCCAGACTTGCAAAGGCAAAGACTTTTACCATTCCCAGGTGGTCCTAGAGATGGACCGTCTGGACACAGCTTGGGATGGACCGTGATGCCAAGATCCTTCTGCCAGAGAGTAATGGGATTCACTGAGTCTCTAAGAGCCACACAGGGTGGAAATTTGGCTTAAAATTTTCCTGTCAAAGCTTTTCCAAATTGCTTGCTTCCATGATGTCTTGGTCAAAACATGTTAGCCACAGACTTTCTCCCAGTCTACATCAAGGTTTCAGTTGGTGGATTTCCCAGGGCCAGGGGCTCTGCGATTGCCCAAGGAAACTCACCCACAGGCTCCCTGCACCCCAGCAGTTCTCCGGTGGAAAGGACCTAACATCACAAGGTCTTGGCCCTGGTCCTTTGGAGCTTGCACGTCCTTTGGTTTGGTACTCAAACCCTGAAGCACACTAGTGTCCTTGCTGTTAAGCGTCTCGGTTCCTTCCTAGGAGGGGTGAAGACCTTGATACCCTTTCTGTAGCCAGGGCTTCACAGGGATCTAGTTGATGAGCCTTTTGCTGGGACTAGGGGTTACAAATACCCTGAAGAGTGTGGGTGAGGTCCTGGTGTCCAGGAACAAGCCAGTAGGGAAATAGAAGTTTTCCAGTCCAGCACCATCAGTGCCCCATGCTGCCTTGTCTTCTTCTTCCAGCAAACAGGGACTTATGAGATTTCCACTGTGGCCTCAGAAACCTCTTTGTGCTGGCTCCCTACCCAGCTCTGAATCATCCTCACAGATCCATAGAAATGCTGTTGAAATAACACACTCTCATGGATAACACCCTATAAACTTCTGCTGCGTTCTCCCACTGCACTTACTGCGAGAGGAGAAATGTTAATGCCTTGAGGGCATCCTCTTAATTGCATGGCTTCTGTCCAATGGAAGCATATGTCCAAATTAGCTGCGATTGCCGGTGTGCACAGTGGTAGTGCTGCTCAGGAAGATCTCCGCTGGTACTAACACAAATACTAGAGGTAATTCCATAGAGAAGTCAGCCATGGTTTGGTATTAATTCTCAGGCACAAGGCATAAGGATTTTCTGGCTTGACTCTAATGCAAAAGAAACCATGGTAATAATAGGGTCCTCCGGCTAGCTGATTATGAGAGATTAATTAATACCTAGCACAACTTGAGCATATTCCATACCTTCTATAAAAAGGCAGAAGAAAGTGGAAAGATATTTTAGTGAATGAGCAAGTAAGTGTCAGTGAGGAACGGGTGAAAAGTATTGAATTACATCTGTATTATTCTTAATGTGATTGATCCTAGTCCCCCGAGGCCGTGGATGCCTTATAAATGAATTGAAAAAACAATGAGGGGAATAAAGAAAAAAAGCAATGGCTGTAAATCTGAAGCGATGCCATTGTTGCGCTTGCTGCTTTGGTGGGCAGGGCTCTCATCTTTAAATGCATTTGCGGCATGGTCAGAGCGAGCAATCTCCTTCACCAGCAAATTCACAAAGCACCAGCCCTCGCCTTATCCCAACACTGTATGAAAGTTGATTAAGTCCTAAAGATTGTTTATTCCCCTTTGAAACTGCTATTCCGAGATGGCCAGGGGGGCGGTTTCTGGGGATTTGTTTAAAGGAACAGGTCAGGCAAGCAATGAGCACTGATACATGTGCTCTTGCCATGTGCTGGCCAGACCATCTTCCAGGTGAGAAAGCAACCTCCTCTCCAGTCCCAGCCAGGTCATAGTCTGAAGCTCTTGGTACCAAAGGTTTGGTGGTGTCGTTGGTGGCAGCCTTTGGCCCCCTGGGGCAAAAGCACGGGTCGCTCCTATGCTTTATGCAGCTCAGCAGAGCTATCAATCCTAAATTGATAATAGGATTTGAAGGTTAGTTAGCAGCTGTATACATCTGTAATAAGGTAGCTACAAAGTCAAGGTATGCAATTATTAATGTGGTCACTGGCAAAGTGCTCAGGAGCTAAAAACAAGGAAGCTGCCAGGCAATTGTATGAAAATAGAGCCAGATGAAAAGTAAGTCCTGAAAGGTAGGTGCTCTGAGAAGGAAAGGGTGGGTGTGAGCTCCCGAGGACTGCTGGATTCAGAAACACTTGTAGTTGAACCTCTCCTGACATGCTTGTTGCTTCCCTGGCCTTAGGGAAGGTACTTAAATCTCTGTTTTTACCTCCCCCAGTTTTCTAAATTGAAGTTGTAATACCGGCCCACCTACTCACCTTTCAAAAGAATATTCTGAAGCTCTGTTTGTTTGTAAACTGCTCAGGAAATAGCATATGCCAAACTCTCTCACTATATAGCAAAATTTATTAAAAAATTAGGGCTGGAAGGCACTCGGGCTCGGAGGCAAAATAGGCACATTTGTACTGTTCACAGTAGGAGTTTGTCCAAACTGTTCTCAATACTTCCAGCATGGGAGATTTGACCCCCTGGTAACCGGCTGCTCTCCCAGTGCTTAACTGGTCTTATGGTTGAAGAGGGTTTCCTAATGCCCACTTCATTTCTCTCTGCAGCATAAGCCAGATTGTCCTTCTCTTACAATTAATCCCAGCCTTATCTACCACCTTTTTATGACAAACTGTTTCACAACACCTCAGGCTTCTCTTTTCTAGACTACAGAAACCCACCTCAACTTTTCTTCACTGGTCACATTTTCTAAACTGTAATCATTCCCATTGCCCTCTTCCAGAAATTGTCCAATAATTTCTTAGAAGGTGGTGTGCAAATGTGGACACAATCTCCAGGCCATAAGAGGTGTCTGCTACTTCTTGACCACATCCCTCAGATGAGAGCTGCCTTTTTATCTTTTCTTTTTTTTTGCAATATAGCATCATGCTTTTGATTCATGTGCAGTTTGGGATTCAAAACACTACAATCTAAATTACCTTCTACATGGCATGGAGATTTACCTTACCCGTAAGTTGCTGCTTTTTATTGTTGTGAAACCTTTCACATCTTTTCTAATTTGCCAATCTCCAATATTTTTCTCTCCACACATATCCACATGCCAATTTTTATTGGCAAAATGTCATAGAATTTAACAGAAAATGCTACTATTGCTACAGGTTTACTTTAACAGTCCTATAAAAATTAATATAAAATAAAAGCCCTGCCGTAAAACATTTTAAATTCCCATGAGAAGAATATTCATCTCTGTTACATTTTATAGGGTTTTAGAGTGACTCCAACAAACCCCTATGAATTTAGGCCTAAATCTTTAGCTTGTGTAACTTTGACTTCCTTATAGCCATACCAATTCACAGCAAGCGAGGAGCCAGCCTTTAATCTCTACCGCAAGCCGTAGGAACTGTGCTTCTCAGGGCTGACTGAGACACTGTACACTTTGGACCAGATCTTCTCACACCTTGCGAGACTTATGCGTGCACGGGGGGAGCAGCATAAGTGATGGGAGGACATCTTTGCATCTCTGAAGTGTGACCTGGATTTCTCTTTTCCAGGACAAATAATAAACAGCTGGCACAGGAATGCAGCTAAAACTCCCCCTTTTTTCAAGAGTGAAATAACAGAGGTATCTTCCAACTCCTCAGTGCTGTAAGTAGTTACATGAGGTGCTGATACTAGTGCTGACCATCAGATGCAGGTCTAGCTTGTGGCCAAAGAGCAACCACAAATCCCACACTAAGGTTGGCTGCAGACCTTCCCATTATGCTTCCAGTGGCTCCATCGCACCCAACAACAGCAGGAGCCAACATTCAGTCTTTGATCCAAGCCCAAACTTCTGCTTGGCTCGTAGTAAGGCATTGCATGCTGGAACATATAGTTCTTACTGGATAATTAAGGGAAAAGATGGACACAATTTGGTAAATCACCCATAAATTAAGCCCAACACAATGATTCTTGGCAGGTTGCTAGCGCAACACTTAATTGAGGAACATTTGGCCCTCACCATTGTTCCACATGAATCTACCAAGTACCTTGCATATTGATTATTTACTAATCAGGAAATGTACTTTAGCAAGTTTATTCCTGTATAAACTTTTCCGGCATGCGGATGCCTTAAAGCAGGCTACATTGCTACCAATTGTATTTTTAATTGCTGTGTTTAGAGAGTCTCATTGATCTAATCAGAGCTAAATAAGCCCCATGGTACTTCCCATAGTAAAGTTTACTGAGGATGTGTTTCTTTAATTTGCTATAATGAAACCTTCTGCTGTGCTGTCACCGGTCAAACGCGATGCCAGCGAGCGGAGGGGAACGCTCCATGCTTTAATAAATTTGTTGTTATTTCTTCAATTCAGAAATCCCGTCACCCAGGCAGTAGGAAAGCAGCTGGGTGACATTATCAGTAATTGTTTAATATTGTCATTGCATTTGCTTACAAGGAAAAAAAGCCACAGACTATCAATCAGCCGACAGAATATTCATAGTCTATGATAATAGTAAGTGCTTTTTGAATGTCATGGCAACAGTCACACAAGCAACGTAATCTTGTACTTGATTACTTCCTGCTGCATTCCTGACAGTGTCCATATTGCTCCATTAATTTTGCTCTCTTTTTTTTTTTTTTTAAAATCTCTTTTGTGTTTGGCAAGTATGCAAAATACACAGCACTTTTTCCCAGAGGCTCCCAGTGAGCAAGACCTCTTGGGGTATCTGTGGCTCTTCTGTAGCCTAGGTATGCCCTATATTGGACCCAGCATTCCTGAGTGTATTTTAGGAATTATGTCTGGATTATTAGAACAGGCGATCTCTGAAATCAGATTTGAGACCGACTTTTGTGAAAAAGATTTAGAATAATCTCATTAAATAATTTGTTGGAAGGGCTTTTCAGACAAGGGGAAATAAATTGATTTGTCTAAAAAACATCTGGACCTGACTCATTCTCTGCTTGTCCTAGTGGCCTGTGTTTTTCAATTGCTTTATCTCGTTCAAATTTGTGGGTTCATGGCTTTTAAAGGCCAGAAAACATTATGAGCCTTTAGACTTCTGCATTGGAAACTCATCCAGTAATTTCTGTATCAAGTCCGTAACTTTTGAATGGGCAGTGAGATATGTTTTTAGAAAGAGCATCTTGGAGGGCTGCAGCTTGTCAGTGAGCTACTGTATCTTCTAGTAAGTTGTTCTAGATATTAGTAACCATTCTTCTTAAACAATAAAAAACCCAATAAAATGAAATGAGGAAAAAGCTGAGATCCTTATTTGCAGTCTGGATTTGCTCAGCCTCAGCTGTCGTCCCTTAGAGCTCATTATGATTTTTACTTCAGCTTGAAGAGCTGAGTCCTGTGCGAATCTCCTCATGCAAGTGCTAATAGGTCGTAATCGAGTTCTCTTAACCTTCCCGAGGATAAACTGCTTTAGATAAATTGATTTAACAAAAGTGAAAAGTTCTGCTGGGGCGCAGGTGTCTGAATTCATGTTAGACAGCTTCTGGACTCCAGTTTGGCCTCCGTTGCATTTCACCTAAGGACCATTTCTAGTCCAGCAGAGACCTGAACTGCAGGGTCCAAACGAGTATACTCTGACAAGAAGGTGCAAAGGGGTGAAGGGACCACGAGGAACGGACTTAGAAGCATTTCTTTATAGCACTTGAACCAATAGCGCAGTTCAGCCATCACCCACCACAAATGATCCCTGCCGATGGAAATTTTCTAGCTAAATCTGCCTTCTAAATGTATCAAAAGTATTTTAAATACTTTGATAATTTTGTTGTAACACCTTGGCTATTTTCCTCTTTCTTTTTTTAAAAAAAAGAAGAAAAGGAAAAAGCAATAATTTACCAGGAAAGTAAGGGGAATAAGTAGCCTGGTCTATCTGAAGGAAGACAATTGCAACTTCCAATTTTACCTTTTCTTTTAATTCCCAGCTCTGTCAGATCCTCCTTATGTCATTTCTTATTTAGTCCTCACGTGCTCGACTTTTTCGATGATCATAGTGGGAATAATGGCAATGTTGTGGGCATTTAGTCCATCCCTGTAGGCATGGCCACCTCTGGGGCAAGTGACCACTCGCATGATGATGTCCAAGGACTCTGCTGCTCCTCTGCCAATGGATTATTTGGTTGTATTATTTATAAAGTGCTTTGATAGGCTCGTTTACCGGGAGCTAAATAATGGCAAAGCCTTTGTGGGCTGGATGCTTGTCAAGCGCTACTACATAAAGTCTACAAGTGAAAATCAAACCGCCTGGCTTCAAAGAGGTTTGGCTGGTGTAAATTAACCTGTATTTTAGAAGTTCGGGAGCAGATGTCATACTTTGCCCTGGAGATCTCATTACTGCTCAAATGTATGCGCAGATTTTGCCACATTAACGAAGCAGCGGGGCCCCTCCCCCACAAAGCAGGATTAGCTGCTGATGTCTGTAGTTATTTTTGTCAAAAACCTTTTGAAAGCCTGTGCAAGGAAAGGAGGAGGGAAAGTTCAGAAAAAAACAGTGTCTGTCTTTATTAATTACAAGATGATTAATTATTTAATCTGCCCAGATATCTGTATGCACAACTCCACCAATTCTCATTTATCAGGCTTTCAGCACCATTAATCAAGGGAAGTTTTAAATGTGAAGGAAGACAGGTTGATTTAAGGTGCTGCCTGGTGGTGACCCCTCCGGTGCGCACGCTGCCCAGCACCGGCACCGGGGCAATTGATCATGGCAAGGGCTGGTCCTGCCTCCTGCCGATAGGCGCCCAGAGTTTGGGCCACTCCATGATTTGCTTTGGGCTCCTCCAGGGCTACTTCTCCAAACTTCGTCATGAAGTTTGAGACACACCATGGGCTCAAGTGAAACACAAGCTAGATAGCAAGGGAAGGTCTGGAAACGGCATTGACTTAGAGCAGCTGAAGAGAGGTTGTCACATTTCAGCTGAGACCATGATGGTCCCTCTTCTGGGACCATCTTCTGGGATGGTGCACACTTCTCAGAAGTGTTGGATGATGCCTTAGCTTAACCCTCCTCCATCATGGTTCGTTACCTCGGGAAGTGCATGCAAGTTTCCAGCATGCACGTAGTCACTTAGGAGATGGTAGGTAATTTGTCATGCTGCCACAAGGCTGATTGTATCTACTCAGCTCCTGGAGTACACATCCAAGCAGAAGTCATTTCCCTACCTTCTTTAAACTCCTAGGCAAGACCCAGGTCTGGGGTTCAGGAGGGAGATAAATAAGCATGCATGGACAATAAAGTGTCCTACTTTGCTGGGGTAGTCTTCTCCAGGTGAACGAGGGTGCAAGGTGAGGTAGGTGAATGATAGCTGCAACCTGGGTGCAGATTGTTTTTTCTTTTTTTTTCTCCCCACCTTCTGCTTAGGACTTGGAAATTGCCAGTTTATCAGGCTGCAGTTGTTAACTCCCGTAATTTTAGAATAATTTCAGAATGAACCTTATGTTACTGGAATTGGTTTTAGATCCTTAGCTCCCGGAGTCAAGTTACATTGGAAGTCAGCTGAAGATTTCATCTTAAAGCACAATTTAGCTTCATGATTGCTAGGAGAAGCAAAACCCAAAGGATTATTACAGACTTAAAAGTCAGTTGGCATATAAAAACTTTAATTTTTATTTTTCCTGTGCTACTTTTTCTTGATTTATGATGAATATCAATGACAGGATATGCAGAAATATTCATAAACAATTGAGCCAAGGTATCTGGAGCACTTGCACACTCCTTTTTCATGGCAAAATCTTCCCATTGCTGAGGTTGTATATCCTCATGCTGCATAATTGGTTTGCTTGCCACTGTGTGGCCATACCTGGCATTGGCTTTGCCAACCTCTGCTAATCATTCCCATTCAGCCATTTCACAAGCTGGTTAGTGTGCTGGTTTGGGCTGGGATAGAGTTAATTTCCTTCACAGCAGCTGGTCTGGGGCTATGGTTTGGATTTGTGCTGGAAACGGTGCTGGTAACACAGGAATGTTTTCGTTACTGCTGAGCAGTGCTTACACAGAGTCAAGGCCTTTTCTGCTCCTCACCCCACCCCACCAGCGAGGAGGCTGGGGGTGCACAAGAAGCTGGGAGGGGACCCAGCTGGGACAGCTGACCCCAACTGACCAAAGGGATATCTCACACCATATGATGTCATGCTCAGCACATAAAGCTGGGGGAAGAAGAAGGAAGGGGGGACGTTCGGAGTGATGGCGTTTGTCTTCCCAAGTCACCGCTACGCGTGATGGAGCCCTGCTTTCCTGGAGATGGCTGAACACCTGCCTGCTGGTGGGAAGCAGTGAATGAATTCCTTGTTTTGCTTTGCTTGCGTGCGCGGCTTTTGCTTTCCCTATTAAACTGTCTTTATCTCAACCCACGAGTTTTCTCACTTTTACCTTTCCAATTCTCTCCCCCATGCCACTACAGGGGGGAGTAAGCAAGCAGCTGAGTGGTGCTTAGTTGCCGGTTGGGGTTAAACCACGACAGTTAGGGGAAAAAATATATCAGTGTTCAAATTTGCCTGTGCTGCATGCAATGTAAATGTATACTTTGCATTTATAATGAAATCTTTGTTCAAAAAATGTAGTTGAATAGCAAGGAAGTCTTACAGATCTATTCAGCTTTTATTCAAAATAAGGAAATTGATGGCTGATTAGAGTTGCAATCCTTGTTTCAACCCTGGATGGCAGAACACTCATATACCTACAGTCTCAAACACACTGTCTCTGCCTTCTCACACACAGATTTCTGTTATTGGAGAAAAGGCAAGAGCCTCAGACTCATCAGCCATAGCAGTATCCTGCACGTTAAACGTACCTATAAGGCCAATCTCCAGGCATGATGTTGGCAGCAGAAGGATGTGTGTCCTGTCTGTCAGGAGGAGCAAGGATGATTTTCCCTCCTAAGGAGGGTTAAAGATCACCTTTCATTAGTGAACTGACAGCGAGTAAGGTGTTCTCCTACCATAATGATCAGGGAAGGGTGGCTCATGTCAGCCGAGGACACTGTAGACCACAGGATCCCATTACAAATGATTCCTGGGGCTTTACTACGCCTCATTTTATTTTAGACTTTTCCTTTCTAAGGAGAGTCTCCCTCTTTCTTTTGCACGCATCTCGGTTTTGGGAATGACTGGGCATCAGTCATTATTGCAGTGTTATTTCACTGAAGTTACCCAAGTATCGCTTCGGTACCCAAATAAAATACACAGAGCTCTTAAGATGCCATTCAGGCAATGGTATGGCTACTACAGGTATGGACAGACAAGAGTTGGTCTCCAGCAGATACCTGAATATAGGCTCTCACCACCTCCCCATTCCCTCCAGTAAGTGGCCATGGACTACTTCTCCCCTCCAGTACACCACAGTATGTGGCCATGGACTATTTCTGCAGATTAACTGCCATCCTGCGAATTCAAACCCTCACCTAGCCCACAGTGATTTATGTATAGGAGAAAGAATATAAAACCAGGATTTATCTTATAATGAGACACCAAGCTAGGAGCCAAGTGATAGAAGTTCTGTTCCTATTTCTGCTGCAATTTTTGGCAATTCATCTTCACTCTGCAGAGTCCACTTCCGATGTGCATGCTTAGTGCCTCGTTAATAGGACCTAATTTGAGCTGGGAACTGTCAACCAATGGACGGCATCAGAACATGTCTAGAGAGTATTTTTCAACCTCCCTTTCCTTTTTGTGTCTCAGTGATGGACTTGTGAGTCATAGGACTCACCAACAGAGCCTCTTCCCATCATAAAGCTCTAATTGCAAATTAACCTTTGTTTGATTCCTTGTAAAAATGTTATTCTCCCTGTAATTGAAAAAGAAGGGAGCACAGTAACAAAGCACCTGTTTATTGCTCAGCTTTCTCTGAAATGTTAAATATTATGATATCAATTGCTGCCTAACTTGTGAATTAAAAACAGTTCTTTGAATAACTTAAGTACGTAGGATTCTCAGGGATTCTGTAAATAATAATAGGACTGCCAAGATACTTTGACTTAGAAATGCTGCTTTTGCATGGAGCTAGTACAACACAGTTTGGATTTTTAGCATGAATACACATTCATACTAACGAGAAAGAAAATTTAATAGTGCTTGTAGCTAAATTATCTTTTGCTATTAATCATTTCCTTACACTGGCATCAATTCATTTGTCCTAAAAGCATTTAGATACTGAGGACTGATTTTGCAATTTCTTTGCATGCAAAACCCTCAGTGAAATAATTTGAGATTTTTATGTACCATCAGCTTGCAGGACATTAATAATCGGATTCAAAGCCCTGTGTAAAAGTGAGAAGCCTTCTATTGATATCAACTAGTTTTTCATCCAGCTGTAATTGAAGAGCAGAGATATTTTTTCTGTTGAAGTTCTTTCATATGAAAGTCCCAATAGATGCCAATAAACTGAGCATGTCAGTTGTTATGGAAAGATCAAAAAAAAAGCTTTTATTTAGTAGAGAATGATACCCAGTGTTTTTCTGCCCCTTTTTGTAGACTCAAGTCAACATGTTTGATGATTAAAAAACATCTGTGGGAGCAAGTTTTGAGCCTAGTGAGGAGAAAAGAAATATTTTGACTCTAAGTTCTCGCTGTAATAAACAACTCTTTTCCTGAGTCTATAATGGACTAGATCAATAAAACAATTGACGGTAATCATGGGAGAAGAAGAATAACAGCCTCATTTAACATTTATAGACTGCCGCTCCTGAAAGACTTTCTAAACGCTTTAATTAAGCATCACAACAACCCTATGATGTACAATACAGGAAGAGTTATTATCTGTATTTTACAGGTAGAGATCAGCACAAAAAGGTGTCCTCTCCAAGGTCACGTAAACGAGTCTTTGGCAAAGCTGATAGTGGCAGTCATGTTACTTCACTCCTAGTCATTTACCCCAAACTTTGGAGGACATACTCTCCCCTCTATGTAATGTCATTTATAGGCCAATATAAATGGCCTATATGCCATTGAGAGATCCCTGTAGGCAGAAGTCCAGGTGAACACACCAGGAGTTAAGTGAACAAAGCATTCATAGGACAATAGTAGACTATAGCCAGCGTTTCATTGAAGGAGGGGTGACCAGTTTTGGATGTATAGGAAATACTCAGCTAGTTTCTAGTCAGGATTGCCAAAGATGATACACTCTCCAGTGAGCCAGTTTTCATACGCTCCACCTTGACATTGCACACTTGGATGTTCTAGATGACTCTCAATGGCTTTAGGGGGAATATCCATGTTTTTGGAGTGGCATTTCAGTGCTCTAAAGGCTTACCAGCCACCAACTACAGAGCGACAACGTCACTGATAAATCAGTGTCAGAAAACTCTGGAAAAAGCTATCCAAATGAAAGAAACCTTGATATCAGCCAAAGTATGATCCCTATGCAAAGCTTGTAGCTTAACTCTTGAACGACCATCTGACGATTTATCACTGTATATTCCCAGAATAAATGGTCATGTGACTAAGACTCAGATCCGAGAAAGGACTTAGATGTCTTAAGCAGAATAGGATGAAGCTTTGGGTACCGAGACTCTCTATGTTGTGTGAGGGGAGACTGGGGAAAATAAGAAGAGAAACTATGAGCAGTCTGAGTGGGGAACTGCCTGAAGTCAACACTTTCAGAGTCATATTTCGATATCAGAAATCCCACCTATGTGTTCCTAGTATTTTTTAGTGTTTGGCTCCAGGTTATCAAAACACCTGACTTATAAGAGCCAGTAGGGAAGCTGAGTGGTCCCCAAGGTGTGATCACCTGCAGCTAGCCAAGAGACAATGCAGAAGACAAGGAGCTTACACCCTAAAATTTGACCTGAAATCTCCCCTTCGAAAATTAAACAGGGATTATTTAAAGAGAAATATTACAGCGGTGAAGGAATCTCCCCTCTTGTCTTACACTCTTGTGCTCTCCTAAGAAAGGAGGGAGCAAGGCTCAGTTCTCATCTCTGTCAGGAGGTGTCATACCTACACTGCTCATCTCCCAGGTCTGACCTGGCCAGAGGTGTCCTCAGATAGCACCCACTCTCCAGCGTCCCTGCTGAGGTCTTCCCACCTCATTTGCCTGGAGAGAAAGGGAGCATTCAAGAGCAGAGAGGTCTTCTCCCAGGACCTCCCCATTATTTTATCTGATGATGTTCAGCGCAGAGTGTGTCTACTCTGGCGATTTTGAAGTACAGCTGCAAGACTTATAATCCTAGATGCTAGACTGGTACGTAGTAAAAGTGGGCTCCATCCCCACCAGGAGATTTTCTGCGTCTTTGATTTTCTTTATCCCTCGTCCTTCCATACCCCATCTGCGAAACATGACCAGTACTCTTTCTTTTTCTGTCCCCTCTGTCTTACTGAACTAACTAGTAGTTTCTTCCTTGCTTTACTCTCGGCACATTATTGTTGAGTTGGATAATGGGCAACTCCAAGGGAGTGGTGTGTTATGAAAATAAATAAGAACGAAGCACTTGCAAATGCAGCATATCAAGTCTACCAAGGACTGGAGCCTACTTTCTGCACTGGCTTTTCCCAGGCTGCCTTCATTTACAACTTCAGGCCTTTGACCTTAGTTGGCAGTGGAAGCTGTGGAGAAAACATCTATGAATGTACTTCTGTGTATGCAAAGATGTTCTTCCAGGCAGAGATCCTGGAATCCACTCATCAGATGCAGCGTGAGCCATAAGACATTTATTTATTCAAGGATGTTTATGGCATCTTCCATTACAAGCACACATGTGCCCAGAGAACTGAACCGTGGCTGTGTTTCTACATCACAACATCATCTCAGGGACATCCAAAATGAACTTCTCTTGGAACCATGAAATAACTACAGATCAAAAACCATGGCTGTGCTGACACATCCCCTGCACAGTGGGAGACACACTTGGGTCTTCTGGAGTTGAATTTGGCCTTTCAGGAATAAGATATGAAAAGGAACACTGTCCCTTTACTATGGCTAAGCACAGTTCCTTCTCAATGCTTCAGAGGGGTCATCTGTTTGGTTTGTCTTGAAAACCTTTACTGACTAAAGGCAATTTCTTCCACAACATTACACCATGGGACCAGCCTCTGGTTCAGGAAACTCTTTGTTGATCGAATTTAGGTTAAATTTTGGTACTGAGCTTGGCAGACATCTTTCTTCTTCTCTCATCTCAATTCAAAATTGCTTCGACCCGTCATGCATTTATTCTCCTCCATGACATTCTGCCTTTCATAACAGCATATGCATCTTCAGACTGTATCCAAACCCCTATATTATGGCATATAGTCACCAGCTGGGCTATGAGCCTTACAGTTCCCCATCCCTGGCCAGACTGCAGAGTACCTCACATGGCAGCTGTGTCCAAACCATTCAAGTCCCATCCTTGCTGTTGCATCAATGAGAATTTCTTTTGTACTGATCCTTTTTTTTTCTGCTAGGAGGCATAGCAGCCTATATTTAGAGAGAGAGAAGAGAAGCTGACAGGGGATTTCTATTTCCCATTTATTTTTTATGCAAGCAGTGTATGGAGCAGATTGCATTTACAAGTATCATAATTGTCTGGAGTGCTTTTACCAAAGTATGCCTAGTAAAAATGGCCTTTGGCTTTCCCCTCCACAGCATTTTCAAATATCTCAGTGCACAGTGCATATTTTATCTTCAGGAAAACCAAGCAAGGGATGGAATTTTAAGCAGGGATTTTTTTCTGTTTGGTTTTCTGTTGCTGTTGTTGTTGTTTGGTTGATTTTTTAATTTATAAGCTAGTCTTTAGGGTTGGAGAAATGTTTTGACAGAGAGGAAAGAAATGATAATAGATAATGGAGTAATCCATTTGTTGTGGCTGCTTACCACTGGAATTTCTATACATTGGAGACCACTAATAAAAATGAAGCCATTTACACATAATTTAGTTGATTGAGTTACTTCTAACTCTTTCACAGCTGCCTCTGAAGTGCATAGTTACTTAAGGTTTTCATTTTGAGAAGGTTTTTAATTTATATGGATGCCAGAGATGCAGTCTACTCTTATTAGGAGACATTCTGTGCTGTCCTTGTACTATGCTTTATATAATCAGTGCATACTTAAACAGTACAGCTATTTAATAACCCCTCTGTGTGTTCCACGTAATGATTATAATTACGCCAGTGACTGAACGCAGAATCGGAGCATCCAACAGGATGTCCTTGTGACGCAAAATGGCATGAATTTTAACCGATTCCTCACCCAGATTTGGCCAGGAGATTCTAGGTACAGGCTGCCTGTGCAAACCACGCAATGCTCAACCACACGTAGAAACAAAGGTCTTCATGGGGTCCTTCCAAGGAGTGATTCGTCTCCCAGTCACAAGCCACTCCAGTACCGGGAATATTCACCCTGACTGCAGAAAGCCTTGGACCCTGGGTACGTGGACAACAGGAGCTGTGAGCAAGGTTATCTTCTGGCTGAGTCAGTGGTGGCTGAAGTCTAATGCTTGCTCCCCAAAATGAATGTTTAGTTTAATTTTTTTCCCTCTTATTTAACTGTTCACATATCACCAACACACTCTACGTACTTTTTGGCAGAGAGAACTCTGCAAAGGATTACAAATAAGAGTAAAAGCCTGGAGTGCATGGGACTCCATGTGCCTACAGGCACTAAAAATTAGCCCGCAGCCCCTCCAATTCATTACGCACTTCTCTGCAAGCTACATTTCAGCAGCTGTCTCAGTGACATTTGAGCCAAAGAAGGACAAGACAGAAGTATATTTACTAAAAAGATTATTTCTTATTATTTCCCTATTAAGAAAATCCAGAAAATAAAGCTCACAGCCTTTAAAAGTAATGCTCTGCAAGTTTGTATGAAAATTACACTTCTTCCAAGTCCATGGGTTGTTCATAAGCTGATCTGCACATTCCTAATGCAAGGTACTGAAATGTTTTCCAGGCAGGAATCATATCTTAATAGCAAAACAGTCCAACAGGCCCCCTCCCTTCCCTCTCTGAGTTTTATGCTCCCTGGTGCCGGTGACAATACTTGGCCAGTTGAAAAGTCACATCAGGAGGAAGAGTGGTGCTCAGTGCCATTGCTTTAAAGTCATTACTAAGGATAAGCCTTTATATTGAAAAAACAAAGCAGATGTCCCCTTCTTCACAGCTTTGCCCATTATCAGAGGCAGCAGCATCTCATCACTGAGGTGCTCTGCTCGAGCTCAGTGTACGGGGCTAAGTCAAGGAGGCCACTGACCAAATCTGAGTGCCGTCCATCAATTCCTATGCTGTCCCTGGTGCCAGACCTCACAGAGAAATCTCTGTTCAGCCTTCTGCCAGGTGGATGCTGGCCATGGCCTGGGTGCCATAGTCTGCTCTTCCCTGCCGTAATGCATTACTTACGCCCAATTATTCAGCAAACAATTTATGCTAACAAACTTCAGTTGGTCGGTTGTTTCTAAGTTGCCTCCCTCCCGTCACAGGAGGAGATGCAGCTATTTTACACCAGTGGAGGAACCTACCCTAAAAATGCTGACATCCCTGATTTGCCGCAATATTTTTTTTTGTTTTCTCCTTTTGAAAAGGAGGGTAGCAAAAAGCAAGTAACATGCAAAATTATTATGCTAAATATCTTCAGAGCTCTCAGATATTCAGCACATTCACAAACAGTTGTTAGCTCTTGGAATACTTTTGCACAAAGAGTAATTTGATGACGAATCGTTCAGTTTACCCTCCTGCAATCCAATCTGCTCCATGAGTTACTCCCTTTGGCATCAAAATCCTCTCAGCCAAAATGTCTTTTATGTTCTTCATTGACAGCCCTTTACTCGTTACAGCTTGGGTTGTCTAATTCCATTAACTTGCTGATAAGGAGGAGAACATTGGCACAGTAATTTTAATTTCTTTGGAATGATAAAACAGAGGTCTAGATTGATTTCTAGTACAGGTGGTTGAGCTGGACGAAAATCATACCTGCAGATGTACTGAGCTAAATGTGTTTTGGTGTAGTACACTTTGACAAAAATTAGGCCTTTTCCTGCCTCATACGAATGTAGAGCTGTTTGAGATCCGGCTCCTCTACAGCTAATGGGGAGACACAGCCCAACGCTCGGTGGTTTCTGTCCTTCTGTAGCTACAGCCATCCCCTGGGATGGGGAGGGTGGGATAAATTTCTGTGCTTAGCAGACGAAGAGCATCAGAAAGCTGTATTCTGGATTGATCACAGCTGTTACTATCTGAAATACCTTACTGAGAAGCGCAGTCTGCCCCAGGCTCCTTGCATACTCTGTGGAGAGAGACAAGCACGCCAGGAAGGGGAGCAGAAGTTAGACTGAATGTCACAAGTGCTTCTTTTTTCAATATATTTCTACTCAACTTCAGATTGAGATCTGGCGTGAAACTCTAATGTAGGTCCTTGGCATCTTTCAAACCTACAACACTATCACTACCTATCAACTGTGAGTACCTTGAGAGTCAGACCTCAACATCCCACTCAACAAAGATGACTTTTACTCTAGGAATGACAATAATGTTGAGGGAATAATGGAAGGAAGACTTGCTAAAATGCACTATCCTGGCGAACAGAGAAAATGCATTTCATAGCTTAGCATGTTGCCCGTAAGCAGATCTGACAGCTTAATTTTCTACCATGGTACATGGGAAACTTGAAATAAGCTTTTCAGTTAAGTGCAGGACACAGAGTGTGTCTCCACAGTGTGTTTAATGAAGGCTTTCAGCCACATGTCTCCTTTCACTGCTCTTCAGCTTCCTTATTCTCTCTCTTTCCTTCCACAAGATGCATTTCCAGATATAACTGCCAAAGAGAGTGTTTCTGTCTATGATGTCTACTGGCTTGACAATGACATAGTGCGGACAGGGATACCCTTAGATGGTTCTTTTATAACAAAAACCATCAGGACCTGAATTCTGGGTTTCAGTGTTGCACTTATGACTCTTTCTAGTTCAGCACACATGCAAATAAGACACTAGAATGGAGTTATCTTAGCATTAAAAAAACCAGCTGATTTTCATATCCAGGATGTACAAGACTAATCAGCATTGACATCCTTGTTCCTGTAAGGTAAGGAATAAATGGGACACCTCTTCTTGGCCCTGGGAGAGGGAGAGGTCTGAAGATCACATCATCTAGCATAGGGCAGGTATGGCTCAAGGTACGAGGTAGACACCAAACTGCTGTACATTTTTTCAGGACAGCAAAGTCTTGCACAGTTCCTAGAGGAACAAAACCCAGAGATCTGGACATGTTTAACAATGCACTTGACTTACACTGATTTACAGCAGTTGACAATTCAGCACTTAAAATTTTACCTACTGTGATAATGACCTGAACTGTACATCCCAACTGAGGATCCCAAATGAGGAAGCCATGACAACAGGTAGTGTTGCAGCAAAACGTAGCTGCTGTGACCGAGAGCATTCAAGGGGAAAAAAAAGGAAATCCAGGCAGAAGTCTCCAGACTCAGCAGACCAAGGCCAGGCATTGGCACAAAGGTTTTCCAAAGTGCTTGAGAGATGATAAAGTCAGTCTTTTGCATAAGCCAAATGCTCAGAAAGTAATTCTGAATGGGTGTCACTTTTTTCCACCTAAACCCTGTGTGTGCAAACATTTGCCAGTCAAATGGTTGCTGATGCATTTAAGTTTCTAGCTTAAGGCACCCATGGGCTGCAAGCGTGGACCTTATATTCTGTGTGTGTGAGGGGGTGTCTGCGGCAAAATGAAAAAGCCTACAGCTCACTCCCTTCTTCCTTTGGCATGCTTTTGGTGGCCTGCATGCGATAACAGCCGGGACACCATGCCTGAGTGTCACTGCTGCATGTGAAGCCGGGTGAAGCTGCTGCAGGTATGAAAGCAGATGTTTCATCCAGCCCTTCCCTTTGCCGCTGTCTCTCCCATCACAGAGGCACAGATTTTTAAGGCTGAAAGGTCTGTTTTGAAAATCAAGCTGAGTGGCCCCTTGGTTTGCCAGCAGCAGGCAGTAGGTATTGCTGTGGCCTGGGTTAACGGTGAAAGGGAAGAGTGTACTTCCCCAATGTGTTACTTGCTCATTAAGGTCAGATTTTGGCCACTGAAGACTTTGATCTGAGTTCCCAAGTAGCTGAGGAACAAGCATCTCCATCCTGAGATCATGCTCTTTTCTTTAGGAGAAGCTGTGGTGATCTCTGAAAAAAAAAAAGTAAAAAATTAAGCCTCAAGTGCTGCTATATCCACGATGTGACAGTGGGAGATCCATTCCCACAGCCAGCATCCCTCCCAGTCAGAAATGAGTGCCACGTTCCCAGTCCGATGCTGTCTGCCTGCAATACCCAGCTGTTGGATCTGTTCCCTCAGCCCTCCCCTACCCTGAACCTCTCCTCCCTGCAGACAGTGGTGGGTGGTGGCAGTGCTGGCTCCTGACACAGACACTGTGTTCCTCAACAACTCGTGCCTGCTGCGTAGCTTAGAAAGTTGCCACCGCAAAGTGCTACAGGAGTGAAAGGTGTTGTCACTCTATATTGGAGGCCTGAGAAAATTATAGCTGAGTTTCTGGGTTTTTTTAAAGCTGGCAGCTCTACCTTGCTCCCCAGAGTAATTTAACTTTACAGACTATGAAGGGAGAATGCTAAAGCAGTTTTGACTGGGAGTTAATCCATTAATTCCTCCAAAGTACCCAAACGTGTCAATCTTTAGCTGCAGCTTTCAGCTTCTAATAAATTGTCCAGGGACCCAACTTGGGTGTTACTTCAAATGTGAGATGACAAGACAAGGAAAACAACCAAGCAGCTTATTGCAGAAAATACACGGTTTAATCTTCATTATCAGCTTCCCCATCTGCAGAATTTGGGGTGCACCCAGCAGCTGATCAGGAACAGAGCTGGTCTGGGGAAGGCTGACCTCTGCTTTCCCAGCCTTGGTGACCGGTGTGGGTGCAGAGCAGAGCCAACCTTCCCGGCATAGAGCACAGCTGGAAGTCCTAATTCTCATTTGGCCAAACTTCTCGTTATCTCAATGACTTTATCAGTCAGTGCGGGAGTAGCCAGAAAACAAAGTTACTTCAAACAGATCTGATTATGTTAAGGTCCTTTAGAATCATAGAATCATAGAATCATTAAGGTTGGAAAAGACCTCTAAGATCATCCAGTCCAACCATCAACCCAACACCAACATGCCCACTACACCATGTCCCTAAGCGCCTCATCTACACGTCTTTTAAATACTTCCAGGGCTGGTGTCTCAACCACTTCCCTGGGCAGCCTGTTCCAAGGCCTGACCACTCTTTCAGTAAAGAAATTTCTTCTAATGTCCAATCTAAACCTCCCTTGATGCAACTTGAGGCCATTTCCTCTCGGAAAGGAAGGGGAAATCCTCCGGGGATGTCTTTGTTGGCTCTGCCTCCCTAGCCAGGGTGCTCAGGGCTTAAAAGGACACTAAAATTTAGCAAAAAAAAAAGAGAGAAAAGGAGCAGAAGTTAGAAGGTGACCTGGCCCCACCACTCTGCATTTTGGTTGTTCCCATCCCTTCCAGGATCCTGCCTTGTAGACTGGTACTAGAAGTACTTAGAAACATCTTTGCACGGAAATGAATGAAGCAAGAGTCAGGGCTTAATTTTGTACATCAAGTGAGCTCTCTGGTTTTATTTCTGAAGGTTTTTGACCCCTGGAGTCCAAGAGGCACTGAGATAAAACCGGGCTGGGATGTCTTTGTGTGTAAATTACAGTTTCAGGTACAAGATGGCTCTTGTATATGTGGGAGAAATGGATGTAATGCAACATATGTAGAGGTGCGTGTGTGTTTATAGCTCAAAATTGTTTTTTTAATAGATGCTTGTTGCTCTTTAAGCAAACTGTGATTCCAAGCGTCGTTATGGTTTTCACGTAGCGTGAACGCTGCAAAGTTATTAAGAATGTCGTTCTTGCAGATGCAATGATGAACAATACATAAAAATGATGAACAATACATAAAAATGAATTGTACAGCTAAAGAAACCCAAAGCTAAACTTTGCTCACACAAACGTGTTGTACATGCGAACCATTGGTGTTTAGTTAGAATTACACGTTACACAGAACTCACTTACAACCACTGCTTTCGCCTGCAGCAGCATGAAGATGTAAAGCTTTTTATTTTCCTGCTGATATCTCTCCCAAGGGGATGCCATTTCTTACAGGAATCCTTCCCAGTAGAGTTTAGCTCCCGCAAACATGTGTCTCACCTTTACATTAGACTGACAGTAAGCATCTTAGCTCTGTTTTGTGCCGTTATCGCTGCTTTGGAGTCCGATCCTGCTGATTGCTGAGCACCTTCACCTTCCACGAACATCAGGGCACGTTAAGAGGTGCGGTGGGAACTCAGTACTGAGTAGCATCAGACTGTGATGCATCAGTAGTAAGGTCAGACTTACAATGCATTAATATCGCTCAACAGAAATATTAGCTGTCAAGAAGCTTAGAATTGTTCTTTTTATGGCTTAGGGAACAGTATTATAGCAAGAATGATGGGAATATAAATTCAGAGGGTGTTTACAAGGTGGAAAAACAAGAGTCAACATAAATGGGCTATTATCTGTATTCGGTATTGCCTGATTCTCAGTGAAATAAACGTGGAGAATTTGTGCTGAGTAAGCTTTTTCAAGGTTAGCGGAGACAAGGAGTTGTTCCCAGGGGAGGATGAAAAGCAGATAGTGATGGAGACGAGCCGCAATACAAGACGTCAGGTTTTGTACCCCACAGCAGTGTTTCCAAAAGCAAATGATGGAAGATGACTACGGCACTGATGAAGCCGTTTGCCTCATCATGCTCTATGAAATAGTGTCTTTCTCCCCTACCCTAAGCCCCCAGCAGATCTGCAGAGGTTGGTGGGGTCAGTTCCTTCTGTCAAAAATTCTGTGGCTTGCCAAAAAGAAGTTGAGACAATGCAGAGAACAGAGGTGAAATGTCTTCAGACTATTTAAAAAAAAAAACCAACAAACAAACAAACTTCCAGAGTAGCTCCAAATAATATAAAAACTGTAAATTCATTATGGATATTGCTTTTAGAGCTGTAACACCACCACAGAAATACCTGTCAAGAAATCCAGAGGTGAAACTGCAAGAGGCAAAGATGTGAATACAGCCACTGTTTCTTAATAAATGTATTTATGAAAAAATATTTTGCTCTTAGGCACCATTAAGTCCACTGATGACATCAACCCTTGAAGTATGTCTCATAAAGGTCTGGTCATATCAAAGGAAACATACTGGGCTGGCCTTAAAAGGGAATGTTTTGAAAAACTTTTGGCAGATTGGAAAATATAATGGTCTTAAATTTAAATAAAGATGGTGATTCCAAATATTATAATAACTTTCATGTAATGGAACACCATGAAGTTATTAAAATATCTGTTTGGCAGAGGCAGCAGTGAGCCAAAAAAAAAAAATATTGTGTATAAAGAAAACCTGAAGTAATATTTGGCTTCAAGGGCCGTGTCGGGGATGCATACGAGTTGAGTTAAATTGCAGTCAGATATCAGCTTCTAGTTCAAAAATGGTTCATTTGACTGAAAACATTTTCCAATTATTTACCACAATTCAAAATGAAATGGCAAAACATTTTAGTATATTTACCAATTTTTCTCCTTTTTTGGAGATAAACCTACTCATTCAACTCTTATCCAAAATAGCAAATAGTTTTGGTTATTTTTCAGAGATGCTTAATCAATATATGTTGTTATTTTATTTCCAGGGTAGGATTTTACAAAAAGGTCATAAGTTGAGTGCTTCTGGAATATAAAACGTCTTGGAAAGCTTCTAGAAAATATTTCCTACAGAGGACTTCAAAATGGTTCTGTGGGAATAGGAAAATCTTATCGGTTTTCTGTGGTTCTGCCACTGAATTAATGTAAAAATGAAAATAGTCTTCGAAAGTAAGAGCGATGAGGCAAAATTCTATGACCTGGTGTGTACAGGTCAGAGTAAATAATGAAAATTGTCAAACTGTAGCCTTAATAATCGATGAAAAATATCCTTAAGGTATCCCAGGAATGCAACCATTCTTCCTCTGTCAAAAGTAATGTTGCCACGTTGGGTTTTTTCCCCTCTCTTCCCCGTGACGAAATGCTCCACATTCCCAATACATCACGATATTGCTATTGTCTCCAATTTAATCCACCGGTAATCGTATTATCCTTCCCCTCTATATTGATCTGGATGAAGCACTGGTTCCAGCAGCTCCCTTTGGTGCTTTTAGGCCTCACCGAAGGGCAATATCTTCAACCACTGGAATAAAGTCTGGTGTAATTAAGGACCTGATGCATGAGTCAGCATGCTGGAGACTGCATTACATGTACTTAATCGGATACCGCGCTCAGTATGCACACACGCCGAATGGTTGTCTTTATACAGAAAGGGACTGGAAAAGTTTGGGCTGCTAGTAAAACAAAGCTCCACGACTGAAGAATTAATTTGCTTTTCTCAGACTCTCTGGTGGTGCCTAGCACTGCGGTAAATGCTCGATCCTGAGCGATTCTGCAATGTGCAAAGTACCCCCCAGTGGGAGCGGACTGTAACAGGATTGAGTTATGGGGCATTTGGCTATGGCTGGACCTTGTGTACATGTTAATGTAGAATGAGCTTTCCACCGTCTGATGATGGCTCTGATAGGTGCTAGATTTAGAAAAATATTATCCTTCCTGCTTCATAGAAACTCAGCATTGAAAGTACGTGTTTGCCTCACGCTGATCATGTTTATCTATGTATTCATCTACTGTGAGACCCCATTTCTGACCATCTTTGACTTTGCTTAAAATAACAGAACAAAGCAAAATCAGCAACAAACACTTGAGAGACCTCAGCCTGACATGCCCTAATTGGTAGGACATCCACAACAGGTCTTTCAACCCCTCCACCTCTACTGTCACCTCTTCTTTTGACTTGACTGTGTGAAAAGATGAAGTTTGGCCCCAAAACCTTCAATAACAAGACCTCCAGACTTGGGCATTTCTTCTAAGCTGAGAGCTGAGTGGGGACCACATCCCTTTCCTGATCCCTCCTACGCAGCTCTTACAAGACTCCTGACCATGTCTGGCATGATCTAGCCATGTAAATGAACATCTCCTGGAAGGTCCTTGGTACCATCAACTCTCTTTTGACTTTTTGGGACTAGATTTTCCCTGTTTGGCTTTTTCATCTACCTGAAGTTCATCTGTCCCACTGCTTTGGGATAATATGTCACATAACTGCTGCAGTCAGGACAGTTGCACAATATGCAGGACATGAACCTGATCAGTATTTGTGGAATAGCGTTACTGGTTGTATATTTTTCAAGCAAATGATCCTCCAGTCGTTTCCTTGCTTGGAGGCAGGATGGCATCTGAGGTGCGCCAGTGCTCTTCATGGAGCACATGGAAAGAGGACAACTGGCACACTTGCAGCTTAAATTTCAGGGTGCATTACATTCAGCACAAGTGCTGGTTAGAAATGCTGTGTTTCTTTAACAATTAGCAACTTCTTATTTGAGTGCGGTAAATAAATATATTTTTATATATCAGAAAAAAACCACATTGGCTATGATTTAACGCAGCTTACCAAGCTCTTTATTTATAATAAAAGCTTTCTGATTAGGAGCTCGGCATAGCAAACATCTCTTTCTGTGGTTGAGGAGCTGAGGTTCTGGGTATCTTCTAGCCTGCAGCAGGGTGGCATCCCTGCTCCCTTCAGACTGGGCTCTTGTTCCCAGCCTGCCATTCCCTGGTTCAGGTCTGGCTGTCGCAGACCTTAGTTCAGGACACAACTGCTCATGCTTCTAGCTACCCTCACCCAGATCCCCATCTTTTGACCACACTGACGTCCATAATTGTATTCTAGAGATTAAAAACAGAGGAAAGGAGAACCCAGCTCCATCTTCCCAACCTGCTTTAAGAAAACAAATTACTTTGGCAGCTCCCCTTCACCGTCACAGCCCCACGCCAGGCTCTCCACTTGGCTGAGTTAAATGATCCATAGCTTTACCTATGTCAGAGGGATCCACAGGGACAATTACACAAGCAAAAGACATGCAGGGCAGCTGGTTAAACCACTCTTTGATCTAAAATCTTCTCTGCGGAGTCAGTAAACCTTTCAGAAATGGGATCATCAAGTACAAAGCATCTTCCTATCTCTCTGTCTCTCATCTGCTGCATACTAACTTGACGGGAACAACGGTTGCCTAAAAGGAAATCCTCCTCCTTTTGATGTGTTTTTGGGGGCAAGGGGAAGGAGGGAGGGGAGGATTAATCTTCTTCCCAGCAAGCTTCACTAGATGGCAGTAAGCAGAGGCAAGTGAGTTAGAAACCCCATCTTAGAAGAACTCGGTAAACCTCAGTGACCAGCTGCTTATTCCAGCATTACTCCCCAAAACAAGAGGCTCTTCCTGTGAAGGAACATCTCCTTAAAAGACATCAGGATTTATTTACAATTAATGTCTCTTCAGCCTCTAAGGCTGCAATTGTCAGGAGACTAAGTCTGAGCTGGAAAACTCCTGCCTTCGCCAGCTCTTCTGCAGGGATACAGAAGCTTGCCTCCCAGCTTCTACCTCTGCAGGGTCGGTTTGTCAGGTCATTGCTCTGCTGGGTTTTTTTTTCTTTGGGGGTCCAGCTTTGCTGTAACCCCAAAACAACCTCAAAGTGTCTCCAAAGCACAGGGACGTTTCGTGCCCCCTACTCTGGGAGATCCCCCTGCCATCCCCAGGGCATGGGGGCATGAGCCCCGTAGCAGCTTTTTCAGCGCCAGCAGAGTAGTTTGGCTTTCCTGCTGCACATCAGGTGCTCAGCATCTGCCATTTGGTTCGGGTGGGAAGTCTTCAGCTCAGTAGTGGCTGTAACCCTTTGGTTTGAAGCTGGGCACCTGGCTTTCCCCTCTCCTCTCCTTCCTTGGTGGTGGGATGGCTGGTGGCAGTGCCCTGCTCCGCACCACGTGTGCAGTCTGGGGGCTGCGGTACTGTGTCAGACGGCACGCGGGGATATCTGAGGTTAATCTGACCGCCCGCTGCGTTGGACTTAGAAGGTGCTAATTGCTGCCAGGAGACTTTTCCCTGCAGGTTCCCCGTGGACATTGTCAAAGCAGGCTGAGGAGAGCCAGGCAGGAGTCACTGTGGAATGTGCTGTCAGAAATGACAGATCATTAAAAACAGAGTTTGTCAAAATAGGTTTGTTTTAATAAAACGCTCCACAGGAGGCTTCCCAGGCCAGCCAGTGGGAAAGAGTGTGGCAGGGTGACTGGTTCCTGAGTAAGACACCATCCTCAAGCCCCCATCCTAGGCAGGTCTTGCAGTGCTGGCCCAGGGACACCTCCTCTCCAGGATCCTATGGGAAGGGCCAGAGGTCTCTCAAGTTTTGTTTGCTGCAGAAATGCAACAAGCTTCAAACTTAAAATCTCATCTTTCTACTTGGAAGGGAATTTTTTGATTTTTTTTTTTCTGGCCAGCTCTCATCCCAGGCCCCACAAAGGAGCAAACCAACCATCCCCTCTGTGCCATGAAGACACAAAGCACCCAGCTCCATGGCAGACCCAGGGAACACAGCAGGGTGTCCCTTCTGCAAACACAAAGCTTGAACATCATTTCACATTTTAGCATTGAGGTGAAAAATCCAGAGAAATGGTTTCAATGAGCTAAGACTATGTCAACACAGACCTCACTGGAGCAGTGGACAAGGAGGACTTCTGAGAACCATCTGCTGTCATTTATATCCAATTTAAATATGAACTAATACAGATTCAGAGGACCAAGGTCTGGAATACAACAGTGGTCTGGCCTGTCCCCAACATTTCCAAATTAAAGGCAAGAGTCCCTCTTACTCTCTCTCTTGCTTCATGGCCAAGTGAAGATCCATCTTCCATAGGACTAGAGAGGGTGTCTGCACATAGAAAGCCCGGGAGCCTGGTGGTAAGAGCATTCTTCATGGGTACCAGCTGCAACGTCCCCCACAGAAGCCCTGGAAGCCAAATCTCCCAACTTCACAGCCTGTGTCTCTAATAGATGGCAAGTGATTAAGATCAGGAGATGGGTTAGTTTGGATTGAGGGTGCTATATGTGAAAGTCTCTGAAGGGATTTCCCTCTCTCTGTTGGCTTTTGCGGGAACTTAGACTCTTATTTTAGGGGGTCTGGATGAGCTGCTTAGGGCTAATCATTTCACATTTAGGTGATGTAATACCTAAGTGAGACAGAATGGACCCGAAGCCCAAGGATATGTGTCTCATATCAATTTCTCTTACAAACAGAAATAGCCTTGCAGGGCCCAATTCTTCCTTACATTATAGCCCTCAGAAGTTATTTTGAATTGAAAGTCCTTTCTAAAACATGGTTTCAAATGAAATATTTGCTGCTTGTATAGATTTACAAGTTAGGTAACACTATGCAGAGATTTTCTCACTTTTCGATATCCTTCCTTTCCTGCGGGACATTGGAGTGTCATACAGATGAACAACACAATGCCATTTTCAGTCGCGTAAAATCAACCTTAGTTTAATGGGAGGTAACAGCCCTCAAATGCATCTTGGCTGTCCCTGGGGGTTGGCTATGCAAGATCCATACAGCCTCGCTGACATCGAGGATGACACTCTTATGACTTTCCAGGGCAAATACTGGGAATGGGAAATTACTCCCTTTTGTTCCTTATGCCCACTTAGCATGGAGTTGCTATAATGAAACAAATATATTAAACCCAGCTATTTCTTATACATACTTGTTGTGAAACCATGAGATGTTGTCCCAGGAAGCCTCAGCAATCTTTCAATCTCATTGCTATTAAGCCTCTTAAAATTACTATGACCAAGCGACATCAGTGCTTGGATTTGTTTAAAATACGAGGCAAAAATGAACTTTCAGCAATAACACTGACATTGATAATATCAGACTCTCCAGTTCTGGACATGGACAGCCATCTTCTGCTCATAACCCAGCAGGGACTCCAAATCTGTATCAGTTACTTTGAATGCGAAGCTTTTGAAAACACCAGCTGTGCCATGTTAATTTGTTAGCAAGACCAGAGCACTGAATTGCCTGCAACGCTCATGTTACTGATGTGGCTGATCAGGAGCTTTCAGGGTTGGTTTGAGGTGATGTAATCTACACCTCACTAAGGAGTCTGAATACGTTAAAGTGAGGTTACTGCAAGCGGTGGACTGCTGCATCTTCTGCAAGACTGTTGCTAATCATTGCAAAGCCACTGGTCTCTGCCATAAGGATTGTTTCAACCTTTGATTGCACTGGTTTAGGAAGGAAATAATATCCCATTTAAAAAGGACTCCATGGAAAACCAGCAGAGAACTAAGAATACCACCCAGAAAAGGACAGCATCAGCATTTTCCTTCCATTCATAGGTGTCATCCTTACAAACAGCTGTTTTCTAAAAGATTTTAGGTTGCCACGTAGGAAGATGGAAGCACAGCCTGCTACTTGCTAATGAGATTACGGACTCTAATGCCCTCCAGAGAGACCAAAAATCCCCGCTCAGTAGAGGACTTAGAGGGAGGATGATTAAAGGTGAGCTCTTACACAGCACTGTCACAGCAGTGCCTATCCCCCGGCAGGGACAACCTACTGCAAAGTCCCCCATCCCACTGAGGTCAGCTGCTGAAATACTGATAAATGCTCTCGAGAATATATTAATTGCCACTGGTTTCAAGGGATGACATCATTCAGCGGAGGAGGGGAGCATATAACCTGTGGCACTAAGCTGGATTTTAGGTAGAGCGAGTCTAGATTTTGAGTAAATCAAAACCAGAAGTCCCTGCTCTCAAATCCCTCCCAAAAAAACAAGAAAAGCTTTCTTAAAAACCCTCAAAGAAGCAAGTTTATGACAAAAACAGCAGAGGCTCCCTGGCCTCTGGATTCCCTTCTGCATCACATGTGCCACATGCTTTAGGCCATAACTGCTTTAGGGCAGCATGTTCCTACCTGTTTGGCAACCCAGATCCAAGCCTTGGATGACACAGAACAAATAATGATAGATTTCCCACCCAATTAATGCCTGTAATGGTATTGTTTAGTGAAAGAATGATTTCAACCTTGATTTGGCAGTGGGATTCACTGCAAACGCAATGGTTGAGGCTCTTATTTATCTCTTATTCTACTACGGGAATGTGTGGGAGCATCTCTATAGCCCTCAGCAACTGGCACTGGAAAGCTACTCCTCCTGTGCCTGATCTGCAGATCAGTTCAATCTGTTTCAACACACACCTCCCCTGAGCATCACTGAAGAGACAGGTCTGTCTGTCTGTCCTGGTGCTGGAGCTTCCAGTGTCTGCAAAAGGAGCATCTTCAGGGTCCCTGTTGGTTTACCTGTATTTATTTCACACAATACAGGTGGTCAAGCTAGATGTGGTCCAGTGTAAGGTCATGATTTCTATAATACTATGAACTCCAGGAGTTTTAGCAGTTTGCTCAAAGTACTGTGACATCTACACATTTCTATGCGGGGGGCGGGGGGGGGGAAGATACTATTGGTACCTTTTATACTGGCAGTCTCTGATAGCATAAGCAAGAAGATAGGGCACAGTGTTATTAAAAGAATAGCCTATAGTGAATTGAATAGCTTATGGTAGCTATAATGATGGAAAATTGAAGGAGAGGGTTCATCTCTCAGGTCAGACTTCCTGGGATGAGACCTGAAGACTCAGTCCTTCCAGCTTTAAGGGACAGGCAGCTGCAAATGTGGAGCTGGGTTTCAACCTGGATTGGACCTAAAACAGTGTAAGTCAGTGGTTTTGGTAAGTTAGACTTGCTTTTCACTGCTGTAAATGAGAGATCTGCCAGGTACTTTATATTCATAGTGGGTACACTGGCCTAAATTCATCACTGAACTCAAAGCAGGTGGCTGTCCCATGGAGAAAGAAGAGCTAGTGTTGACAGACCCAATTCCTGTTACTGTCTCTGGCTTCCTCAGTTAGCCCGGGCAAAGCTCTCCCCATCTCTCAGCTTCAGTAACTAGACAACAAAATGGGGGGAACCATCCTGCTCCTCCAAAGGAGAATGACTGTACTACTCGGACTATACAGCCCTGACCTGTTGGATCCGTTGACATCACAACGTGGAAGAGTTCCACCCCACAAGGAGAAGTAGATGGATTGGTGATATTTAATATTCCAGTAGCATCAGAAGAGAGGGTACTTCCAGCAATGAAGCCTTGGGGTCTTGCTCTTGGGATTACTTCTCCAGTTCTCACAAACTCTGTCAGGAGAGGACATTTGCAGCTGAATCAGTGCAGACCAGAACTTGGCTGCAAACGTTCATGGCTGAGCTCTGTTTCCAAAGCGCTTGGTAAAACTTGCCCTGAGCATAATTATACTCTCAATCTTCTCTCCATAACATTTTCCTCTTTCTCTTAGTATCACTTTATTTTGCCAAAGTCAATATTTCAGGTGTTGTTTGCTTTTAATTTGACGTTTATTCCCAGTGTTCAGATTTTATTAATTCAACCTCTTTTTATTATTGTTTGTCAGCATTAATTCAGGAGTGTATATCATTTGTAGGTGGAGTAGTATGACTACTAAAAGGCTCCCTGACATAATTTGCTGCCCTGTTAACAGTAGCAATAATTTGAGCAATTAGTGAGGCCTTGACATGGGCTTTAGCTTCTCCGTCACATAGGAATACCTCCTCGGTGCAGCTGCCATGCTATTTGTACTCCCCCGTCAAGTCCCAGGCTGAAATAGTGCCCCAGGAGAGCAGCCTGTAATCAGTCCCTTTGCAATGACTGAATGAGCACTAAATAAGTCCTGGCCTTGATTATATTAATGAAGCTGCATGGGGAATGCCCATCAGGAAATCTCCAGACGCCGTGCCGATAGAGCAGTGTGTGTGCTCGCAGCATCCCTTCTCCCTTCCCCTGCCCCAAGGAAAACCCCGACAGTCCCTTTGCCAATGACCATGGCTTTGGTATCCGAAGGGTCACTTCAGCTCTTGGGGACTGAACCTGCTGGGAGCCTCCACCAAGAGATGCTGAAGCAACCTCCCAGTTGTTCATCTTGGTCTTCTCTGGTGGGTCATGGCAGCAGTGGCTTTGTCCCTGAGGTTAACATATCTCTTGTAGAACGTGCAGGGTAGCAACATTAATGGAAGTCTCCTACACCAGTAAGTACTGGGTAAACTCTGCAGACTGGCAGGGCATCACTGGTATAGCCAAGTGGCATGTCACTGTCTCAGTCCTGTGTTTTACCATCTCATGCTCTGGATGGGGAATTGGGGCAGGGATGTCTCAGGTACAGAAACATGAAAACTTATGATGGAGCTGTAATTGCCTCACACCCTGAAGGTAACTCTGCACCCTGAGACCATACCTTTCCCTAGTGATGCAGGATTAGGGCCTGAATCAGAGGAGCCATGAAGAGCAACTCAAGTCCTTGACTGGAAGGTCAGGCGAGATTCAGCCCATGGGTCTCTTCGGTGCACTGCGACACAAAAAGAGATCCTTTATCTCTAGGAAAGAACAGCTTCATTAAACACCATGGAAAATTTCACATGGAAAAACCCCTGTGCAACGTCAGAGCTTAAAACCACCGCGTTAAAGCTCTATTTTTGGATCTCATTAAAATAGATACAATCTGCTCATAAAATAAATTACTTGCCTTATAATTTTTAGTTCAGTTAGAGATTTACCAGTAAAAGCAGTAATTAACAAACTTGTTCTGCTTTCTACTATCCAAACCCTGATTCAGCACAGAGTTTTGGTGAGGTTTGTGCTTGGCTGAGCTTCCCTGACATGGCGGAGGGCAGGTCACAAGCATCCTCCTAACGCGGTGGGGTGCTCCCCTCTGCCTTTGCTCTGCAGGCTTGGAGGGCTTCACACTAGGCAGTGGCCCACGAGCTCAATCACCCACACCTCAGCCCTTCCTCCAGGCATCAAGACCCACACAGGAGGGTTTGAAGCCACATTCTCACCTCAGCGGTGGCTGGGATGCAGCAGACACACGATGGCAACATTTGCAGGTCCCCATCCCCGAAGGATGTGGTTGTATGGAAGATGGCTGATATCCACGCTTGTTAGCAGTTTGGGCCAGAGGCAAGTTTGAGCTGGCTTATAGGTATCTAATATACCATGTTGACTAACTATAGATTATGTGTTCAGGAGGGATCGTTACGATCAACTAATCCGCCCTGCAACATGATACAGACCCACAGCCTCACCCCTTCATTGCCAGTGTAAGGAAAGATCCGCTCCTGCAAACCTCTCCTGCAGGAGGGGTGCTTGGGGCCAGGCTCAACTTGCCTCCTAGACTTACCCTTTTCTTCCACTGAAGTTCATCAGCAGGATTTTGGTACGAGCATAAAGCTAAGCCAGGTCAGATCTGATGAACTCTCAGCTAAAATAGCTTAAAGTCTGTATTTCACAGAAACAGACCTCAAGACTGACAGGTTGAAAGACCGCATAAAATAAGGACAGAGTAGACAAAAGAGTGCAGTCTGCTGTTGCTTTAGCAAGCAACTGGCATCTGCAACCAGGAACAATTTCATTCTTTTCCTGTGAGCTGCTGCATGACGTGATCAAACAGGAATAAGTATCTGAAATTAAAGGCCAAAAAAATAGTGCAATTGAATTGCTGATTTCTCTGTAAGGCTCCCTGAGATAAAAGAGTTGTCCCCAGGGAAAAGAGAGATCGGGGGAAAGCATGAAAGGCATGGCTGATGTCTTTTCTGCTTTGCATATAATCCCCTGAAAATTGGAATGTCCAAACACTTGCGACGACACAAGCGGGACTAATACTCTGGGATCACATGAGCAATTTTCTGATTCACAGGTGAAGATGGTAATAAAGTGGCTGAAAAGCCAACTGCCAGTGAGAGGGCAAGAAACAGCAGGCTTGCTTGGTTATGGGTCACGCCACAAACACCTCTTGAGATCAAGCAGTGAAAATAATTAGGGTTGGGAAGGCAAGGAGTGAGGTTCCCAGATGGTGTGGGTGATAGATAAGGAGTCATCCTTTTTATCTGTTGCCAGGCCATCCGTTCATCCAGTTTTGTGACTGACTCAGATCTCTGCCGACTTGCGGGGCTCTGTGCCGGTGGAGCTGTCAGGGCAGTGTTGCTTCCAGCCTGGATTAAAGGTTAGGCAAGCTGTGGCTTGCTTTGAGGTTTGGTTATTTGCTTTTGTGTTTATACAACAGAGAAGAGAGAAACTCTTGCCAGGGTGAAGATGGGTTGCCACCCCTTCCTAGAGGACTAGCAGCTGGGAGCTCAAGGGTGGGTAACTCAGCTGCATCACACATGACTCCTGTACCACGCTGTGTACGCCGGGTGTAGCAGGGATGACTTTCACCAAACCTGTGGCCCTGTAGAGTGTTTGTGGGAGCCCTGCCCAAAGCATAGCTCCATCCTTGTTTGCTCCTTTGTCAAATAGCAAACATGACGATCTGCAAACCAATCTGCCTTTCCTTTCCAGGTCTGCCAGTGTCCACACACCAGTTGCAATTTGCCCAGAAAGAAAGTCAAAAATGTTTTTTTATAGCTCCCTACGTAGCTGATTTTGTGCAGGAGAGAGATCTGGCTTTAGTCTAATGGTGCATTCAGTCAAGATCTTTGTTGAGGAGCATGTGGAAGGAGCATCCTCCATTGCTGCAGCTACCAGAATAGCAGTAACATTTGCAATTACACTGGCTGCAACAAAAATCTCTCAGGCATCTTCAGCCTCCAGGGAATAAGGTGATCAACCCTGAGGTCAGGAAGAAACACTGTTCCTTGGGGCAGCGTTGCACAGCTAGGGCTGCTTTGCAATTCCAGGGCCTTTCTTTTAAAGCATAAAGTCCTAAGCCTCGGGCAGATAGAGTGATAGGCTTTTCCAAAGTGGAGATGTGTCCTGAGAAGGATCAATTTTTGCATAAGGGCTGTCTGCAAAGCAGGCAGCAGTCAGCAGCTGCCCATTAAGCTACCCAGACTTTTTCTGGCTGTATCAGTGATGGCAGAGCAGAGCAGACCCAGGCTGTCTTGCATGTTCACATGAGGGTGCTTGTGGTGGAGCCTTTCTGTATGGATCATGCCGATAGCAGGAAAGTGTGTGGGCAACCCTGCCACTACAGACACGTATGACCACACCAGCAGCGTAGAAGAAGCTGTTGATGGGCTTTAGTTGAAAGGATGTCAAGCTAAACTGGCTTGCTGGAGAAGGTATTTTATAGATCCATTTTATATGCTGTGCAGTGACGTGCCTGGTGCTATGTTTCAGGTCAGGGTTGGTGATCTCAAAATGCACCGGCCGGCACCAATAAGGTGCAGAGAGGACGGGCAGTGCCAGCACCTTCCGTTCCCTGCACCTCCTGCAGTCGGTGATGTCCACAGACACCTCCTGCTCAGTGCTCATAGAAAGGAAAATCTATCAAAATCCCTTGCAGTGTGACGGCGAAGCAGACTCCTTCCCAAGCCCATGCTGCTTTTGAACCCATTCATGCTGTACAGGATTGTGTGAGATCCTCCTTCTTTGGACAAAGAGGGAAGATGTGCCAAAGGCAGAGATATAAACCTCTGAAAGGAGATATTCAGCGGGGAGAAGAAAAGAAACTGGGGTTACAGAAGGAAATCCTGCTTTCGTGGGAGCTTGGTAGGGGTAGCGTTTGCAATGACGTGCCCACGAACGAGTCTTCGAGAGGCGGTGAGAAGCAGAGGGAACACTAGGTCGTGCTGTTTCCTCAAATTCTTGTGCAGCGGGGCTGGATTGCACATTTCTCACAGAGACTGAGGGTTTTTTTCTGCTGTGGGTTAGCAGAGAACTTTGATCACACTGTTTGGGTGTTCTTGCAAGGAAATTAATTGCATTTGCCGCGTGAAATGCTTTGAGCACAGAGGCAAAGGCGCAGGGCAGGTCTTTATAGGGAACCAGAGCTCCTGCGCTCAAATGTGAGATAACGCTGCTTATATTATAGGGAAGGAATGATGAATAACAGCAACGGTTTGGAGGGTTTAATTAGCTTTCCTGCTATTCCCATCAAGAGGGGAAAAATAAAGTGGGAATTCTCTTAGGATACAAACTCAACTGTGTGCTGACGCGAGGCACAAATGAATGCCATCTGGGCGCGGGAAGGAGGCGGCTTTATCTGAGGCTATTGTACTACTTCAAGTGTGTGGAACACTTGAATTCACTCTACCTTAAGGCTGAGCATTTAGCAAACTGCTGCAAAGTAATCCTGTGTCTCAGTAGGGAAAGAGCTCAAATGAGTGGCGTATTGGCTTTGTTTCCCTCGCACGGTAAAGAAAACTTTCTGCTCCCAAAGAAGAGTTTCTTTGTGTTCCCACTGTTAAACTGTGGCTTGTGCCCCCTAAGGCTTTTAAATGAATACATGAAATCAGTGTGGGGATTTTGAGCTCTGTAAAATTCATTGCTGTGTGCGCGCTTCAGCAGCACACAGGAGCTTTAAGTATTTTCCTTTAATTTAGCAGGGAGCTGTTGCAGCTGCTGTGGCACTTCAAAGACCATTCTGTGTATTGCTCCTGCACCTGACGAACACAGGGCCACGGCGTTGTTAAACTGCCAGTTTGGAGGGAAATGTCTTTGCAAGCAGCAGCCAGTGCCGCCTCGTGCTCTTAGGCCTGGCTATAGCCACACCATGTCTGTGTGTACTACTCCATCACTCCGGTCTGGTCCAGTTAATCCAGCTTCATACCAGCTGGGACCATCCTGAGCCTCTTGTGCAATCTCTTGCCTAAACGTAGACCACCTGAGCTGGTTTCTGGCTGCTCGTGGTGTCTCTGCAGCAATTCCTTCTCCAGGAAGGTTTGGATATTTCCAGCGACAATGTTTTTTTCTGCAAATCACGTGCTGAGGGCTCTTTGCTTACTAGGAAGCATGTTGCAGATGTGCTGGGACATGAACCATGTTCTCAGACAGAACCAAACCGCTAGCCTCCCTTAACCGCACGCCACAAACCTCACATGGCTTCAGGGCCACAGGACGCATGTTGTGGTCTCAGAGAGCTGAGAAAAGATGAGCTCCATAAATAATTTGCAGGTGATAAATGGTGGTAGCTCCCCAAGACCCACTGCAGGCAGGGGTGGGCCAGCTCACCTGCTACTCCCACAGCCGGGGAGTCAGATTGACCGGCAGCCCTTTCCCCGTCACAACTAACCAAATAATTTACGTGTAAACCTTGCTCTTGTGCCTGCCTTTTTAACCCCATTCCCGAGTTGATGGCTGGAAAATAACCCTGAGATGCAGCAGACTGCTAAGAAAATGAGAGGTTTCTGCTGTTTAGGTCACCAGGCTCCTAAACTCCTATCTGAGTAGCAGCCAACAGATGCAGGTGAGAAGGCTGGTTTTGGTCACCCAGGGGCACGAGGTAGCTGTGAACCTGGTCCATCTGCCTAGCTGGGCAAAACAAAAGCAGTGATTCAGTAAAACTGGCCAATGCATTTTTGTCTGCGTGGTACAATAAATACAAAATGAGTGAAACGAAAGCTGTCAACCCTGCGAGGGTAGGAGCAGGTCTATGAGCAGGCATGTGTTAAGGGACCTGCACTGTAACTGTCCTGGAGGTGGCCAGAAAGAGCCATGCTCAGGACGTGTGCTCATATCACAAAATAACAGGAGGTTGGAAGAGACCTCTGGAGATCATCTCATCCAACCACCTGCTCAAAGCAGGGTCACCTACATACAGCAGGTTGCTCAGTGGTATGCCCAGCTGGGTTTTGAATATCTCCAAGGATGGAGACTTCTCTGGGCAACCTGTGCCAATGCTCGGTCACCGTCACAGTAAAAAGTGCATCTCCAGCCCTGCTTCCACCAGCCTCATCCCAAAGGGCACATGGCACAGATTTCTTGCCTCCTGCAACAGAAGACTGAGACACCTTGGCAGGACAGGTGTGATTCATTTTATCTGTGCTGCACCTATTTCACAAAGAGAGAGAAAACTTCAAATGCCAAAGCGAGCAATCAGGGTTTTAGAAGTTGCTCAAAATAATGAAAAGCATCACTGGTACAAGCAGCAGCTTTTAATGCTTTTTTCCACTCTTCATTTTTCTTTTTTCTCTTTTTTTGGCTGTACAATGAAAAGTTTGAAAAGGACATAGTTCCCCATGCTTCAACCCAGAAGCCATCTCTTGCTAATAGGGGGTAGGAACAATACTTTTATTTTGCTGCCTGGCAGGTTTTTTTGGGAGCTTTTGGTACGGGGGGTTGACAGAGACCTGGATGCAGGATGCTTTGTTGATCTCAGTTGTTTCTGCCTTCCTAAGCTGTGTTGTGACCATTTATATCTCAAAGCTACTAAAAACAGGTATTTGCTTATAAGAAGTGCAGTCATATCTGTCAAAGACTATAAGACTGTAGTCCCTTATATGACATAATAACTGCACAAACAGGCATTGAGGCTCCAAAATAGAATAGCTTAATTGGTTTGCTTTCCCAAGGAGATACTGTGCCAGACAATGAACCACAACAGCTTAAATCTACGCTTAACAATAGCTTTGTCTATAAATAGGACATTTTTAAGCAATGGGAAGAACATCTGGGGTAGAACTAGATAACATTTTTCAGATGAATAGTTTATTTGCTAATAAATACAGTTTCAGGCTGATTGAAACTATCTACAGACTCAGGCTGAATTCAACTAATGTTTTCTGCTGCAAAAAGGGGGACCCTATTTGTCTTGATAAACCAGAAAATCTCCGTTCTAATATCTCAACATGAAACATTTAAATCATTCATGTAAGAAAACTCTTCATCTTAGAATTGAGCTTGATTTTAGTTCTTTATTTTGAAAAGCATACCCCCAAATTAAATGAATTATTTTCTTTTGGGTCCATCCCAGATAAATTCTTTCAGCTTTATAGCAGGGAAACCAAAAGATTTAGAAGGGACTTTCTTAGTCTGTTCCCACAGGTCTGCTCTGGGGCTTTGCTTACTTTTTCCAGTGGCTTTGGAGTGTGAACATAATGTACAGCTGGTGAGCTTGTCTTTACAGCTGATAAAGCGAGTTACACCAGGGTTATGTTGAAATGAACCCTGGATACAGGTCAAGTACATAAAATAGAGTTCTCCTCCAGCGGCCTCACGTTACAGACCTGATTTATGTTTCTAGCGCTTGTGGTTCTGTTGGAGCCTGGCATGGTTACATGCAATCTGCCCAGCCAAGCTTGAAAGCTCCTCTTTTCTCAACTTGCTCGTATAAGGTGGGGAAGGTAAGAGGCATAAGAATCAGCTTTAAAAGTCAGAGATTGATGGAGGCAACACCAGTGGGTCTCGCTGCACCAAATGCATTTGCTGTCTGTAATCTGTGGGAAGAAAATTCGCTGAAATAATTCTTGCAAACAGACAAAATATGCCTTTTCCAGGCAATCTAACATTTGAAAAGCCTCATAATAATGGTTGCAAACTGTGGAGAAACTATAGCTTCTATCTATGGGTCACAAGGCATTTTGCAAGTATTATCTGAGCGTCGGAAGAAAAAAGGGAAGAGATCATTCTAGCCCTGATTTTCACAGAGGTTTCGTGAAGGTGCCTGGAGACATTATTAAAAACATCTAAGCAGATAAAGTGCTCATAAGTACTCTTAAAAATGGTGGGGTTTAGACATCTAACTCGCTATTGCTTCTTGCAAATCATAGTCAGAAAAGGGGACGTTTAAACGAAGCAACTTCAGGTGTTTAATCCATGTGCTTAAATAGACTATGCTGTCCCTGCATTGCTCTGCAGTCCATGCAGGGTGTGGGAGGGAAGGCAAAGCTGCATCTCACTCCTGCTCTGAACCGCGCTCAGGAGGACGCTCTCTCTGAGATAACATGATGTAACATTACAGCTCTGCTAGGTCAAACCCAGGTTCATCTACCCTAAAACCCAGCCTCCAACAGCGGCCAGCCACAAACACTTAGGAGAAGGGAAAAACAAGGCAAGTCTGGAGACACGCTTCCCCAGTGCATCCTCCCACTGCCCACGAGTCGCTAGTTCAGCCACTTCCTGACTTCATCATGTTTAACAACCCTTTATGGACTTTTCCTATGTTAATTTACCTAATTATATTTCCAACCCATGTACACTATTTGCCTCCCCTGCATCCGCTGGTGATACTTTCCCTATTTTCACCATGTGTTATGCAAATAAGAGCTTTTTCTTCTTCTAAATCTGCAGCCTCATCATGTCATTGCATAGTCTTTAGTCCTGGTATTATAACATAAAATAATTTTAAAAAAAGAATAATCCTTCTTTATTCACCATCTTTGTGTCCTTCATGATTTTATACACTTTGAGCATATCTTCCCTCTGTCATCTTTCCCAGCCTGAATGCTCCTTATCTATTTAGTCCCTTTGCATAAGAAATTGTTTCCTACCTATACAGGGAGCCTATGGTTAAAGCTTAATGCGGGCTGCTACATCAGCCAGTGAGGATACATTCCCCTTGCCCAGTGCTGACACCTTTGAGGTGGCACACAGCAGGCGTTGGACTGTGCCCAGTGCCAGGACTGAGCAGAGAAGGGAATGGAAACAGTGGTATTCAGCTGGATCTGTGGAGGAAATGTATGAGGCAAGAAAATAATAAACCAGTTCAAATATACCGTCTTCTGGACACAGAAATGCTGCTTCTCTGGGATTCACACATCACAAAAAGTCCTCAAACCTTTTAGGAGAAGCCACAGATCTTGTTTTTTCTTAGCAGCCATATAGCCCAGAAGCTACTCTAACGCATTCACACCTCAGTCCGTGATGTCCTTAGGGGTCACAGCTCCCAAAGAAGCCCTTAGGAAATGTAGATTCTCAGCATTTATAATGATCAGTCCAAATATATACGACAGAGTCAAAATAACTCAGGATTGGCAACCGCATCCACATTTCGGGTGTGTTTCTCATCCAGTTCCCTGTGCTCAGGTGCTGTTCTCAGAAGCTGGATTTCTAAAACTGGTTGAGAAAAGCTTTCTTCAGCAATCGTGCATTTTTTCCTGCCTTTTCCCATCCCATTTCATTTTTCAAAGTTGCCTTTCGCACTACAATGAAAAAAAATACGACTTTTCCAACTTCAGGAGACAACAGCTGAAAAAGGGAGACAGAACAAGAAAAAGCAACAGGTTGCAATAGGTGAGAAGCGAGTGGCAAAGTGTGTCCTAGAGACGTGGGAGAACCGTGCTCCTCCTCCATCTGCTCAGCACTCTGCCTGCTTGGCTGCTGGGGCACACATTTCTCTCCAATTTTGACAAAAAAAACTCCTGTGCTGATCATAGAAACCATCCCATCACAAGTTTGTCAAAACTGGCCTGTTAATCCTAAAACTATGACTCTTCTTTCTGTTCAATATATGTATTTAAGAACATCAGAAAGATATTTTTCTAGGTGCTCTACAAATGCTCCTTGTATGTGAATGTCTCCTCATTCCTTCGGTGTAGTGAGAGTGGTCACATAAACCAAGGGCTATGCAGAGATGCTTGCAAGCATCTGAATTATTACAGATTAGCAAGTTATTACCGTTAATTTACATTAATATGTTTTATGTTACGTTATAATGTGCTGGAAGCATGCAAACATCTTCACTTCAAGCTGATGTCTAGTCATCTGTTAAGCCACGATAACTTGCTTCTTGGAGTGCATCTTCTTGAGGGAAAAGCTGTAATGTTTAATGCTGGTTCAGCCAGTGACAGGTGACTGCTGCAGTGATGTAAATAAAATTTGCATGTCCTTGGTGCTTCAGTCAGAGCACACCAACACATCCTTCTGCAATGAAGCAGACCATATATTTTAATGTCCACAGACATCAGAAATGTGTTTGGAAGAACAAACAGGTGATTTTCTTTAGTGGGGGTTAAATGCTCCTTGTGTCTCCCATCGTCCATGTCCAGGGCCATGTCCAGTAGAGGTACAAATGTCAAACCCAGACCAGATCCTCTCCTTGGAGGGTCCGATGTGCCTTCCAGAAAGGCTGAGCAGTTTTACCACAGCCGCAACCATCTGCCACAGAAGTAAAGTGGGATTTTCACGCACTCCAGCTGATTGCTCAGGTGGCATTGAAGGCTTTTGCCATACAATCCCAGAGCAGCAGGGATCTCCAGGGATGTGGTCCCAGCTATTAGGCTGCTTCTTTGAGCGTTTTCCTCTCTCTTTTTAGTGCATGTAACATCTCTGTGCTCTATGTTTTTTAATCTTTAGAGGTCTCTCACCACCCCATGCTGCCAACCTTCTTCTCTGCCTCTCCGAGCCCTTTGTACGCATCAGTATCAGTGGAGACATGGCCGTTTATAAGCATTGGGGGATCTGCCCCGTTGACAGTGCTGAGCGGCTTGATTTCCTTGCTGCTTTTCCCTCCCACATCTGTGCCCCCCTTCCCCTCATGCCACTGCCCCTTGCTTTCACCTGGGGGATGAAGCACGTCCCAGAACAAAGCTGCTCTCGAGGGCTCAAAGCTGAGCCTGTTAGAGGTTGCGAGAAATGCAAGACAGTGCTCCTCGGGACACCCTCTCCCTCCTGACCTCCAGGCAGGTGAGAAAAAGATGTGGGGAAATATAAACACCAAGGTAAGTGGCCAGGATGGTGAAAAGAATGGGATTTTTTCATTTTGTTTTGGTCACTTTCCTTAAACTGATGAATGAACCCAAATATCCCATCTCATACCTCTACACCTGCCTGTTTTCCTCAGCAAAACAAGAGTAATCTGCAAGCATTGTCTGTCCATATGGTAGACCTGATTGCTGTAGAAAGAGGGATGTATCAGCAAGGAACATATTTCAGCTCCAAAACTGGCCCAGTGCTCCACAGAGCTTCTCCATTTGTTTGGGTTAGGATATTTGGGGCTTGGTACTTATTTTACAGTATAGAAAGTGTGCAAAGGTACAGAGTCAGCAAGAAAACCCTTCTGTAGGTGTTTACGTGACACCTTGCACCTGGGGACCGGTCTGCTGAGCTCAGTGGGGTCCCTGATACACGTGACTTCTTAGATATGGAAAGAGGAAAGAGAAAGACGATGTGAGTGAACATCGCTAAGAGAGGAGCCTCCAGAGAGCATAAGCAGAGAGCATAAGCACCTTCAGCTTATTAATAATCTTTTTTAAGGAGGAACAGGGTCATCTCGATGCTGTCTGGTGTCTGGGCTTTGCTAGAGTGTCGCTCTCTCACGAAGGGCATGCCACTGTTAGAAGTGTTTCAGGGCTGAAGGAATTAAGGATCCTGGCTTATACCTAGAGCTGAAACAAAAATTGCTGTGGGGCTTAAACCTGTTTTTAACAAGAGTACGTAGCCTGTGAGATCTGGTGAGAGATTAGCAATTTAATTATACAGGTCTCGGCTTCCTGCTTTCCACTAAGTGCCTAAAACCCCTCCAAAGAGGCCCATTACCTTGCCTCTTTTTTGCTCTTACATTAACTAGGCAGTTCAGAGCAACATAAACACAGAAGCAGGACAGGGGTTCCCTTGCAGAGGTCTGGGGGGTTTATAGCTAAGTGCCTCCTGATGGATCTGTCAGAGCAACCCGAGAGAGCAAAACCTGTCGCTCCCCGGAGCCACCATTAGCTTTATTCCCAGAGTCCCTGCAAGCGTTTTCCATTTGTCCCCTGTTGAACTCACCGAGGAGAGTATGGGCTCTTCTCGGGCGGCTGGCTGACTTTGAGAAAGGCAAAGCCAGCAGGCGGGCTGCAGGCACAGGGATTTGGGGCAGAAAGCCTCGGCAGGAGCCTTCGGGGATGTCGTAGCGGATGGCTGAGTGCTGCTTCACGTGGGAAACAGGGGAAGGGCAGGCAGAAAGCTGCTGAGAAACATGCGACATCCAGTCTCCTGAACCCTGAAAGGCTGTTTGAAATAGGGAACCAGGAGGAAGAAGTGGCAGCCGGGGCCTTTTTGTGTTTTCCATTCACAGGAAGCAAATTTATTAAGGATTGTGAGATCCCATAAGATAAGCAATGAGCTCTGTGCAACTGTTTTGCTTTCCAGCACTGGCTGCGGAGCATTTTCAGACAGTCCTGCTTCATAGGTGGGAATTAACTGGTGTTATCTGTGCAAGTCCATCCATGCACATAGCCATTGCAGTCCCCATGATTTGCTAAGACCGTACTGGCATCTCTGGATTCAGCCCTGCTCTACTTGCTCAGCATTACTTACATCCCCAGCAGGCACCCACTGATAACAGGGTTTGGGTCCCACCATTCTGGAGCCTGGTTTTGCAGTAGGATTCCTACTAAGGAGGTAGGGAGCACATACCGTGTGCTTTTAACAGGTATTTCCTGATAGTTGTCCTTACGACTCAGAAAAACAGTGATTTCTGCGTCCCCTAAACCTTTGTACATCCACGGGGCAGAGCCGGGAAAGAATCAAACCCCAGAGCATCAGACTGCTGCCGCCCAAGATGTTGGCTGTCTGTTTTACCTGAAATCCTTTAAAAGCCAAAGCAAGCACATTTAATCTGCAGGCAGCGCAGGAAATCTTGCGAGGATGTAATGGAGCGTAATCAGCGACAGATTTGTCATCTCTCCATCGCTGCAGCCTGGGGAGGAATTGCCGCTGATTGTTTCAGCAAAGCACCGCAGTAGAGGAGATCGCCGCCTGTTCAAGCTATTTTCATTCTGTGTTAAGCCAGGCTTCAGTTTCTGGGACAGGGTGAGAGAAATGTGTTTCTCTTTGGTCAGTCGTTTGGCCCCGAGGGTCAGCCTGCTTTGGGGGTCGTGCTGGGGTAGGGACAGAATGTGAGACAGGGTGCAATGGCCACTGCTCGAGGTGTTAGGGTCTCCCCAGTGCCTGGTTTGTGTGCTCTGATCATGCCTTCAGAGGTAAGCCACGCTCCAGACTTGGGATCAGAAAGTCATTTCCCCAGCTCATATTGGTGTTTTTACACCCGACTTTACACGCGTCTTTACCCGGCGCAGCTTCCAGTCTGCTCCCTGAACCATCCGGGAAATTCAGCTAATGCATCTTATGGTTGTCTAGGAGCATGGGCAATGCTTTAGTGCCTCCTGCCACGGCTTCCAGCATTATTTGCAATAGAGTGTTGGTGGGTTTTGTGATGACAGGGGCACAAGTAGAAGATGTTTTCAGGTTTTTCCTAAACTAAATGTCATTCCTAGGACTACCTGCAGCGGCAGGAGACTGGAGTGGCTGAGCCAACTGAGGTGGTCCTTCCCATCTCCCTCTTGCTGCTGGTCCTTGCCGAGGCTTTGAGGAGGCCCACGGCATGAGTGGCCTTTTTTTGGAAGTGCTCGCTGGTCTCCGTTGACCGTGGACAGCCAGGTGAGGCCGCCCCGTAGGGAGCTCACTGAGGGTGAAATGAATGTGGGGGAAACAGACATCAGGTCATGGAGAACCTCGGAGTCTCAGAACCTGGAACCCCTGGGAGTCTCACACTCCCTGAACCCTTCCTAAAGCCTCCACTCCTGCGACCAAGTGATTATCTGGCAATGCCAGACTTGGTCAGAAAAGAGAAGATTTTTTACCCTTCACCATCTGGGGGAAGAGCATTAAAGTACAGCGGAGTATAACAAAACTAGGAGGCAGCGAGAAAGAGCCCAAACAGTATTTTTTATTTTGAGTTCCATAGTTGGAGGCTTTTTTTTTTTAGCAAATAAAATCATGCTGATTCATGTTTTTTTAATGCCTCAGAAGTCTGCAGTGTCATTCTCCTGGTTTGGCATCCTAATTCAAAGTGAAATACATAAAGCCAAAAGGAGCGTGTCAAGGAGTTTCTCTAGCTTTCATCATCTTTTTTCCATGAGCAGGCGCTGTCCTTTTTTAACTGACTAGCAATGTGTAAAAAAGAATAGAGGGAAGGGCTTGGTAATAAAATGTTAAAGAGATTTTTATTATTATTTTCAGTGGTATCAGGGTAGAGCCTTTATGCATATAATATCAGCTAAACATTCAACAACTGAAACTTGTCCTTACCAAGCTTATAACAACTCACCGCAGCGTATTTGCAATGTCTGGCTATTAGGACAAATCAACAGCTATTAATAGATGCTGTCAGCAACTGTATACATACCGTAAGAGGAGCTTTATCTTTACACAAAATAAGGATATGAAAAAATACGCGAGGATGAGGCGCAAGCTCCCGCGGCTTTGCGGACCCTCGCGGGTGCCGGCCGAGCTCAGGGTCTGCGCACCCCTGCCGAAGGTGAGCTGCTCGCGCCGGGGCGGAGGTGGATGCCGGGGGATGCGGAGGGCTGGGATGGGGCAGTGGCAATGGGAGAAAATGTAATTATGGACTTCTGTGGGAGTTTCCCGAAACAGCAATCTTTTGACGAGGAGGAGGGAGGGGGATAGAGCGGGACGGGGAGGTGGGGACCTCTTCCCCGAGAGACAGAGACCTCTAGGACATCCTCTGACCAGGTTAAATGAGAGGTTGCTTCACTACATTAAGTTTCTTCAAATTAAAGCTAAAAGAGCAAGTGGGACCCCACAGGGCTGCTGAGAGTGGTCGGCTGGCAGCAGGTTGGAAAAACATCTTCCCTAATCCCCATCCGCAGTCAGGAGAAGCGCAGATTTCTATTCCGATCTGGAGAAACCTCTCCCCCTCACTGACTATGTACAGAGCAGCTGCCTAAATAGGGGGGTTAAAATCACCAAAAATCTCCCTGCTCCCCTCCATCCCCTGTCACCTCTACAACATTTTATCATGTGCATCTTTTAAAGTTTCAGGACATTGCTTCTTCTTGAGTCACCAAGCTCTGCCAGCTAAAAGCCCGTGTGTCACACAGCAGGAAACGTTGCAAATGTTTCTAAATGCCCAGCCTTACAAGAAGTGGTATTTCCCTTACAAGGGAAATACCCTGCCATTGCCTGAGGATAATTTCTGTGAGCTGCGTTGGATGTGAGCTAGAGGAGGAAGGATGCAAGGGAACATGAAGTTTGGTGGGAGCATGGGACGTTGTTTCGGTACTTTAAGGTGCATTGGATCCCTCTGTGCCTCTGTGTGTCTCACTCTGAGTAAGTGACAATGCGAGCTGAGAGCTTTGTACCCCCTGCATCAGGCAGGTTAATTCACTTCTGCGTGCAAAATACCTGGGAATCTCAGAGTGAGGTGGAGGGGGTGTCCCGTGTTCGCTGTGGGAGACCTGGGCAATAAAACCCCTCAGCAAACACAGTGTGATGGAGAGGGGCTCGGCTGCCCCGCTGTCCCTCTTGTGTGGACTCCAGCCACGTGGGTAGCACCAAGGATGAGGACCGCTGTTTGTCTCGCTGAGGCCCCAACCCTCTTGTGGTGCCAGATTTTGTAGAAATACTAATAGCAGAATTACGGGCGTGCATCACCAGGGGACCATAAATATCATTTTTAATTAACTGGCTATTCTACAGAGGAGACTTTGTGCAGTGCTGCGAGGCATGGGAACAAAGTTCAGCCTGTCCCTGTGACAGAGCTCCAAATTTCCCCTGCTCTTTTCCAACCCAACGCCAGCAAACAGATGTGCTCTGTGCCTTCTATTTATGCGCTCCCAAGAAATTAGCACCCCGTTAAGCTACACAATGCAGTGCATTTATTTTTATTTCACTGTGCTGCAGCCTTTCAACGTTAACTCTGCACTCTTACTGGAATCAAATCCAGGCTAGCACCAAGGGCTGCTTAAATCAATGGCCTATGAGGATATGAATTTTGTGCAGCAGAACTAGTGCCTATAGCTTAAGATAAAGAAGCCCCCAAGCTGCGAAGTCCAGTGTTTGATCCAGGTCCAAAAGAGAAAGGACAGAGGAGGAAGATTTAACTTCCAAATACCTGAAGCTGGGACTGTGATTTGTCTGCAGACCCATTTTAAGGCAATAAACAGCTATATTTATAATCTCCTGAATGTGCCTATTATTTCAAGATCTTGCCCAAACGAGTGAAAGTGACACGACAAAGCAGCACTGTAGGGAGCCAAAAATGTATAAAAAGCAATTGATCCATTATAGATGCAGTCTCGGGCAAGCTCAGTCTATTTTAAATCATTTTAATAATGCAGCTGATTTGCTACATCAAGGAGGGAAGTTGAAGAGGGTTCCTTCCCAGCAAGATAAATAATAGGCTCATGTGGCTCAGTGGCATCTGGACATCTCCGAGAGCGTGCACGGCACAGCGATCTCCCGGGGAAATGGTATCACTGCGGAAGCCCTGCCCAGCGGGTCACCTTGAGGTGCGGGAGACCCCAAAGACAAATGGGTGATGCTTTAGGAAAGCGAGGGGAGAAGCCAGTGGGATGTTGAATCATGGCAAATAGGATTAGAAAAGAGGAAGGCTTCTTGATAATTTTTAAAAAGCACATTTCTATAGTTGCGATTTGGGTAGGCGAATTGTGTTGCAGAGGTTGCTGCCGTGGGAGGCAGATTTGGGTATGCACAGACTAACCAGGTCAGGGAAATATTGATTTCTCCATGTTCTCCACGTTCCCCATGACCACAGCCCTCTCTCTCTGTCTGAAAAAGCCAAGACCCATCTGAGCATCACCCACTCAGCTTGCCTGTGCCAAAGACAAAATGGCTCCTCCATCCTTGGGTGGCTTGTTTGGCCCTGGGGGAAGTCTGGAAGAAACAAAACTTGAGGTTTCCCCTCCCTTTTCCAGAGCAGCCTTTAAATGAGAGTGCATGTGAGAAGGACAGGAACAGATGCCTTCTAGCCAAAGGATGGCTTTCAGGGCACTCAGTTAAATCATGAAAATAAAACAATGTCTTAGTTACAGAGAGCGGTGTGAGGCCATCAAGGAAAGAGGGACCACCCATAAGGAGAAAGTAATGCAATAGGGCCAGTGAAAAAAGTCAAACAGCGGCTGCTATGCCCAGGAAGGAGATGAGATGTTGGTTGAATACAGGCAATAAAACAGAAATTATAGCCACGATTTTTAAACCTGAAAGCCGAGTGCTGTACGACACCTGGGACTCTTCAGAGGCAGGATGACCTGGGACTCCATTTCGCTGATGCTAAGCTCGCTTCATAAAGCAAACAGAAATGTCCCTGCTAAAGGCTGTAAAAAGCCTGAGGTGAGCCTTGATGCTAAACCTGCCAGGGCAGAGCGACTCTGGTCATCACTTTCCTTCTTTGTAATACTTCGGGGCTGCCGGTCCTTCCCATCTGGGGACTTTCTTATAAAAACGTTTATCTTGTTGTCGTGTGGAAGCGGCATTTTTAGTCCGTTATGGAGCTATGTCAATCCCACTGCGGGCGAGAGGTCAGGAATGGGACTCCCACGCTCATTCTTCATCTGGCGGCACGGGCCAGTCCCAGCCTGGCAAGCCCGTCAGCTGCAAGCAATGACTTCTCCGTCCCGTTGCCAGCAAAGAGATGGACAGACACGTGGGATCTCAGCTGGCCCGTTGAGCAGCCCTCAGACATATTATAGCCTTGCCTGGCAGTGCACTACGTATCTGCAGGCTTGGGCCACGCAGTTTAGGATGGAGAGCTGCTCTGGAAGGAAAGGCATGTTTGTAACTGAGGTTGCCATTGGCCATGCTCAGCCCCTTTCTCCACGGATGGTCTGGCACGCCAGCTTTGCCAGCAGTAATACAGTTACAGGTCAAAGTAGCTGCCCCTCCATGGGGTGTCATCACTTTGGGACAAAGGCAAGACTTATAAATAAAGGGAAATAAACATACATAAATCCCTCTTATAAAAAAATAAATAAAACCAAAAAAAGCATACCTGCTGTGAGAGAGACAGGTAGATCCTCTTCAGCAGATGGGAGCTACAGGTTGCTTAGGTCATTGATCAGCAACCAGTGTCACACCACTTCCACGGCTTCAGCATGCACATACCTTCCATGCAAGCCTAGCAGTAATATCTAAAGCTCTGCTGGCTTCATGGAGTCTCTGACATTTCTGTCTTTTGGGAGTCAAAGCACTTCATGGAGAACTTTGTTTTGCAGAGTCTGGAATTGGCTTAGGCATTTAGGAAAATTCGTGACAAATTTGGGGCAGCTTTCTCATACAGGACTGAAATTTAGAGCAGTCATACTGGGTCAAAGTAAAGAACCATGCAGTGTCATGTCTCCAGCAGTGGCTATGCGCGATGCAGAGAGGAGGGTGGAAAACATACATGATACTTTCCCTGTATATTCTCCTACCTTCCACATGTTTTCAACTCAGGGACCTCCTGTGTTGGATGTGTCCTCTAGATGTCCAGTGTCCCTCTATGGATTTATCATCCTTTAATTTGTCCAGTTTTTTCTGAACCCAGGTAAAACTTTGCATCCTTACCATCCTTTGGCAAGGAGTGCCACAGATCAACTATCAGCTGTGCTTGAATCACTTTCTTTAATTTGTTCTGAGCATGGCTCCTGCCAGCTTCATTTGATGCACCCTCATTCTTGTGTTGGGTGAAACAACGAACAGTCGATCCCTTTTTGCCCTCCCATGTCGTTCATCATCATTCCGTCGATCTTCTTAATTTCTCCTTCAGACATCTTTTTTTTTTTCAGACCAAAGAGTCCACTTTGCTTACCTAGTCATTTCTTTATAGGAGCCATTTTTTTACATTTAATCATCTTTACTACCTTTCCTTGAATCCTCTCCATCACCTCTGTGTCTTTTCTGGACACAAAGGGATCAGAAGGTAGTATTCAAGATGTAAGTGAACCCTGGTTTTATTCAGTGGCATAATAATACTTTCTTTTGCTTGCCCCTTGGTAATTGTTAATATTTAATTTGCTTATTCCACCACTACTGAGCAATGAACTGACATTTCATAGAACTGTTATAATCCAAATATCTTACTCCTGAGTGAGCCCAAAGCCCATAATTTTATACATGAAGTTCAGAACATTTTTCCTGCCATGAACATTACTTCACATTTGGCTACATTAAATTTAATTTGCTGTTTTATTGCTCATTCACTTAGCCTCTTCATATCTTTCTCTAGGCCCTTGTTCTCACTACCCTGAATACCGTGGTGTCACCTGCAAACTGTGCTCCCTCACTGCTCATCCCTTTTCTCGGGTTATCTATGAATAGGTAGAGCAGCACACGTCCTCACACAGATGCCTGGAGAAAACCAAAAGGCCATCTCCTTGTTGCCTTGATTGCACAGACTCAAGGATTGCAGGAGTCCTTCTCCAGAGATATTGTGTCATAGCTAAATCCCTTCATCAGAAGAAGTTGTTGCATTTCATCCTGGAGCATAGCTTTGAGGTTGGGCCATAGGTTGATCTTCAGCCTTTGATACAGCATTAGGTTAATTCATTCACTGGAAAATTATCACCAAGGCCTTCAGCTGACATTGAAAGCTACTGCAGGATGGGGTTGACTTGCAGCGTCCTGAACCAAGGTGAATGCAGATGGCTGTGCCCTGGGCCAGCTGGAGCCTGCACGGATTCACACTTAGCTCCAAATTCAGTGAATTACTGCAATCCAACCTGGAGGTGTCAGGTTGATGAGTTCCTACATCCAGGATTTTGTGTGGGAAGGAAAGCTGGAGGTGGAAGGAGGGTTTTGGAAGCTGATGTTTCCCTGTAATCCAAGTTTACCAAGAGGATGGGACCTCTCTCTTCATCTTCCCCAAAGGGAACAGCTTCACACTTTGTTGCAGCAGATCTATTATTTGCTCTCAAGAGGAGAAAGCATAGAAAAACCTGTGTAGGAGATCAAAAAGACTCATCTTCAAATCCTCACTTTGATTAGTTAAAGCAGAGAAGTTCATAAAAGTTCTCCACTACTTGGGTAGTAACATATCCCAGCTTGCCGCAGCTGAGTTGCCATCCCACCCCGTGCTTGTGGGCTGGCAAAGGCACTTCCCAAATGGGCTTTTCACCCGTGTTTGTCATACATGTTCATAATCCACAATTACTAAGGACTTGACCCCTTGGCTAAACCAGTGGAGGTGACCCAGGCTTCCTTTTCTGGTGGGCTCCATGACCCAGGCATGCTTTTTGCCTTATACAAGAATAATCTGCCTGTTCTTCTCCCTGGACTCGTCAACTCCCATCTTTGCAAGCTGGGCTGGCCCAAACATAGCATCCTAGGACTAATTAGTCTCAGATCTTCTCTCTAACCCTTTCTTGTCAGCTTTTGGCTTTACGCACTAAACTTTGTGCTCTGTTTTTACATCCCTGTCTTTGTAAGCCAGCCCTTGCAGGGTGACTTTTTCCTACCATCACCAACCACCTTCACCCCTGAAACTCCCCTAAGAAAACACTTCTGGGACCCAATGTGTCCCCACACAACATTTCAGCTTTTGAAAAACAGCATATTTTGCTGAAATCTCATTTCGGCAAAAGCGTTCCAACTGTCTCCACTTTTCAGCTTTTTTCTAATATCTTATTCCCAAATGGTAGAAGAAAACTAGGAAGGAAGTGAGGGGAAAATGTGGGTGTAGAAGAACATCCTGTTCTGCACAAATACCCTGGTGTGTTGTCAGATGGATGCTCTGCTTTAAATAGAAGAGGTCTCATGCTTGCAAAGGCCAAAATAATAAATTCTCAGGAATTAGAAAAGATGGAAATAATGATTTAATAAAGAAAGTGTTTGGACTTACTTCATTAAAGAATCAACCAAGTTAGAGCTTCTCATTATCACGTGCAATCTCATTTTTGGATGTACCTATAATGCACATGCACAGAGGGTTTAGGAATAGTCCCCGGGGAACTCAGTGAAATTTTGTTCCTTGTTTATTGTATTTGGGAGGCTATTTCCATAAAAGAGGTCATCTGGGGTAAGCAACGTTAAAGTGAGAGTTAGAAGAGAGTCAATGGGAAAGATTCAGAGGCCCCTAAGCTTTGATCCCTTTGAAGAAGTTCTTCTGCTTAGATCTGATTTTGTGACTCTCATTTCTGCTATCCACTTTTTGCAAGGGATTGAGTGAAACCACTTTTTGCACTCTAATGACCTTTTTTTTACCATCAGTATTTTTTTTACCACCAACAGCTTCAGTTATCACTAGAACAAGAAGACAATTTTTTTTCTCATCTTCTGCACATTTTCTGTATTTTAGAACTTGTCCTATTGTGCTTTGCTTTGAATCTGAAATTTTTGTCCAATTTGAAGGAAAAATGGAAAGAGAGAGGTACAAAATATCCTGCAGTCTAGGAGTTAGGAAAATTCCACAAGACTCACTTCAGCAAAGCAACTTTTTACATCAACAGCATTTTCTCCAAACTTCTGACCATCTCTAAAGACAGTTAATATTGATCCGTAGGAGAATTGCTAAGCTGAATATTACAACTGCAAGAATCTAAGAGCTGGTATATCTCATCGCTCTGCTATTTATTGTTGTGATAATGGAAACCCAGCTGAGCTTGGGTGAGAACCTGTGAACCCATTCATCCTCCTTGCTGTCGCCAGTGGAGCACGTGGTGTTTTTAGTGCCAGGTGTTTCTTGAGCAGGAATCAGGGAAGCCATTATGTGTTCCCTTAAGCCATTTTCTTGTGCCTGACACTATTTTCTCCATCAGTTTTTAAATAATCTTGAAATTCATCTTTGTGAAGACAAAAATGAGCCTGTGTTGGAGTCACAGAGTCAGTCACATGGACACTGCGTTCTGACCCTGGAAGATGTCTCCTGTTGTTTTCGCTGTGGCCAATACAATGCAGCTACAGGGACAGTCAAGGGGCACAAGTGACGTGGTTGCCCTGTGCTATTGCACAGAGGGATCCTACAGAAAGGGATCTTTAATTTCATATTTCAGTATGTAACACATAGTCTTTGTGCAATAAATGGGGTGGGGAGGGGAGAAGTGATCACATGTTCGGTTCCAGTAAAGTTCTTGTTGTGGTCAGACTGGTTAGATAGTTGTATCAGTTAGAGGCGGACAAATGCATGATTCAATCCTGGTGAACCTCCGTTGGCTCGTACCGACGCAGCCTGAGCGCTGCTTGCTGCGGACCAGAGACAGGGACCTCCAAAAGGACAGTCATGCATCCTTGTACCCAGCCTGCTCTTGGAGAAACTGTAGCTTCCTGGGATCTCTAAATTTCCACGCGTGCCAGAGGAGATGAAGGCTTACCAGCAGTCAGGTCTTCTTCTGCAAATACTTTCTAGAGAGCAGAGCACTGTCTGCAGTGAAACTCACCCCTTGTAGCGGTGAGCAACGCATGCTAGCTCACTCATCAGCATACGGCATTACGGTTCCCTGAGTTTCGACCGCCTCCAATGTAATACCCTCCAAATATATTTCTTTGTGGTTTGATCCATGCTCATTAGAACACCCCTCCACTCAGACTGGTGAAGATAGACACTTTGTCAAAGCTTTAATGAAAGGGCAGCATGTGGATGATGAACAGGCTTTCTCTGCAGTAGACATGCTTCTCGTGCTGGGTTTATTTCTAGAGCAGGTAACCTATTATCTGATGCAGGACCTTGTGTGAATGAGAGTTGGTCCGTCCGGAAAATGAATTACATGCCCTTCTTTGCTATTGAAACTATCCATCATATCGTGTCCCAAATGGTCTATCATGTTGTTGTCGAGTAAAACTTGGCCATCAGAGGCAGCTCCTGTTCAGATGCTGATGCTAGATGTCTGAAAATGTGATTTCAGCTATAACTCTGAGGACATTTAGTTGGAATTTATGACTAGAGGTCCCTCTAAGCTCCATCAACTCTATCCATCTCACACCTTTATAAATAATACTGGTCTTCAGTTTCTGAATCCTTTAGGACAGCCTTGTGGTTTTTTTCCAGTGTCTGGGATATATCACATGCAAGATTTCACTCTGAGGTTTCAAACTGTGTGGGCACATATTAAATAAATAAAAAAGAGTTTGGCATAGTAATGTGGACATCATGGAAGGCGGTTTGGTGAACTTAGCACTGTCTAGGATGCAGGAGACTTTGGCACCGCTCCTGGCCATACCAAGACTTTCAGTATTTCTCCTTTTTGTGCCTCAGTTTCCTTTCTATTTGGTTCCCAGCCAGCATTAACCAAAATCCTTGAAGGATCCCATTGAGTTTAGCTTCAGCTGGATGAGGTCCACCAGTACCTTACCGCTACATGCAGTGCTGTGAGAGCTACAGGCAAAAAGTGCTAAGCAAGCAGAAATGTCACCTTTTCTCCATTGACTTAAGTAGGAGCAGATGTGTGGAGGAACAGCAGGCACTTAGGATCATGCTTTAAACTTTCCGTAACTAGAGTAAAAGGAAGGGTCTGGTCCTGAAAAGGGCTTAGCATCCTGGATGGGGATGCTGCAGAGCTGCAGGGGTTGAGCAGTGGGAGGACATTTCAGAGGGGGTGCCAGGGTGTTTGCAGAGTCAAACCCTGCAGGATTATTTAAGGTTATTCCCCTTCGTACATAATCTGAGCAGTCACCACGGCACTCACTGTAGTCCAATGCCTTGGGGAGTGGGTAAGGGAATCTATTAATACTCTTAGGAAAAAATTAACATCCAAACAACTTTTGTTTCCTTGTTTTTTACACGTCTGTGCTCTCCTCTGTCACTAGCTACAGCGCAGAGCCTGATATGCTCTGACAAAGAGCTATTGATGGTCTGCTTGTGTGAATTGGCCCAGCACTGGTCACAGCCAACTTCTGTGGGACCTGCTGCCCCCGTTTTACAATACGCTCCAGTGTGCTGAGCCATTTGCGAAAGGTCAGAAATGAACAGAGAAATGGACTGGAGTCAAAAACAAGTAGTCCTATAAATATCAGTCATAGTCAAAGGCAGTTTATTCCATTCCTCCCCTCTCTCTCCCTCTGTGTGTGTCTCTCCCTCCCTCTGTTGTGGTTTCCCAGATATAACTCCATGTTTCTGACTGGGGAGCTCTGAAAGAAACGCAGCACGCGCATTGCAGCTTCTGCTCCCATCTTGCACACATGGAATAACCCTCAGTGCCGCGAGCAGGACTGACAGCCGGCACGGAGTCCAGGCATCATTTGGACTCAGATGTTAAGTTTTGATTTCTCGGATTTTCTTTATCTGTGAGAAACTCATTTGCTACAGTTTGAGAACTAGCTTTGGCCACAGACGGTTTGGATTGGGACTCCTGAGGGCTCTTCTCCGTCCGGAGCTAACGTTTGAATTCACAATGACTTTAGCAGCTAAATTAGAGGATATTGAAGTGACGCTGGAGCACCTACTAATGGATGTGTTTGTAAGTAAGCTACAATTTCCTGTTTAAAGTGAGATGCTAATAATCCAGAAGGCATCATACATATTTAATGGTGTATGCAAGGGCTGCGTTGACTTCATTCCTTTACGTTTCACGATAAACTGTGTGTCCACACTGCCAATGTGTTGTGGTATAGATAAAACATCTACTGCAAGTGGTAGCATGCAAAACTGGAACAGTGTGACTCCAGGGCAGGGTATATTCTGCATTGGGTTTGTGTATCATCGACAATTTTGATGAAGCACATGAAGAGGAGGAGAGATTTGTTCAGAACAGTTTGAGGAATATCTCTGTAAAAGAAGTGCATTGACAGAAAATTTAAACTGTGTATTGCTTAGCATCAAGTGTCCTTGGGTTTAGGATTTTGACAGCTATTAGATTACTTTGACTTTTGGGTTAGTTTTGTAAGAGATGGAGGAACAAGCAAAAGTAGTCAAGATTTTTCAAGAAAATCAAGTTTATTCCTCCTGGATATGTCAAACACTTTAAACCAGTGTTAATCTGGAATTGCTTTCTTGAAATCGTCAAAGCTTAGTGAAGCAGTTTATGATTTGCTTCTGCACATCTGAGATAAGAATCTGGCTGTATAATCTCTTTTTTAAAGTTTCTTAAAAATATCAAAACATTTCAAAACAGGTTCCTGCTTTTTCCTACACAACTTGATGGTTTTTGCCTAAAGGTCAGAGATAGCCATGTTTTGGAAGTTTTTTGGGGAGTGGGGGGAAAACGGTGATGAGGGATTGCCAGATCATTTATCTTCTTATAAAAAAAAAATCATGCCAAGGTGATCTGTACTCTCTGAATTCAGGCTATAAGAAATAAGACAGCAAGTGACATTCTGAATTTTCAGAGGAGTTTTTTGGCATCTCTTAAATGAAATGCTTCAAATTTCAGGGTCTAGTGGTGAGGAATCTTAGGCATCAACCACAAAAGTGAAAAACAGGAGAGCTTGCCAGCTTTCTAGCCTGTGGTCCAGTTACTAAGGTGTCCATCTGTGCTGGGAAATGGATCCAAGTCTCTCTGGGCTGGCGTCTCCCCCCAGCGCTTTGGGGAGTGCCCCGTCCCCTTTCCCACAGGTTGCTGAGATTGGGGGTAGAGGAAAATAGTTGGAGGCTGCCCTGTCAAAGCCTCTACGTGAAATACTGAAATACATTTTTGGCTGTAAGATTTGAATCAATCTAATGATTATTTGCTACTCTGGGTTCAACTCCTTTCCCCAGCTCTGAGTACTGTGCATCCCAGAGACAATCCCTAAGGATTTACATCCCCATGACAAGCAAAGATGCAACATCCGCATCTCATGACCGCAGCATGCTATGAAAGTTAGTCTGCGTGGGAAGGGGCCGGTGCTTTCTTTAGACTATTTGCAGTTGCTGTAGAATAAACTTGGCACCATGACCCCTCTTGGTCTATTTGTAGCTCAGCATCCCTTCATCGAGCTGGGTGCTTGACACCTGGGAGACTGAGACCCTCCATGGGGCAGGTGTCATTGAACAGTGGGGTGTTTAAAGGCATTTTGTCACGGGGTAGCTCCAAGCAGTATCTGAGAGACTGCCAAGATGTAGAAAGCCAAGGCTGACTGAGTGGATTAAGACTGAGAGAGCCAAAGCTACAATCCTACACGTGTGTGGTCATGTTTGAAGGGCATGAAAAGCCTCCTGCCCTGCTGGGAACCACCCAGCCCTATGAGAGAGGTCATAGGGAATCATTTCTTCTATGGGTCTTCATGCTGTCATGAGCACTGTTTTGGAGTTGTGTCTAGGCTTTGTCTAGCCTTATGTTCACCTCTTGCCTCCATCCAGGTATCTTTCCTCATCAGTTTGGGGGTTTGGGGTTTTTTGTAATGAGGGTGACAGTAGACCAAATAAAATATGGGCCAAATTCTCCAGAGGTGCAGGTGGCCTCAGTCTGTGAAACCAATGGATGTCTTCTCAGGTTGTGTTTTGAACTGGTCCCTCAAATGTGTAATTCCAGAAACCCAGTGAAACATCCCCAGCTGGGACGTTGCAGTCACAGCTGAAATTGTGCTGCAGGGACATGTCTATGCAGTGCCACGCTGTGCCGCGCCGGAGCCCCAGCTGGCTCTAGAAGAGCTGGTGTGTCTGTGCAGCATTGTGCAGGGGCACACTGCAGTAGTGTCGCTGCTTCGCCCCCCTTATCCCTCTGCAGAGCCTGGGGCTGTAAGACTCAGGGGTAGCATGTCCAGGCTTCATGTCTCACTTTGACTATCAAGCAGGACTGTGAATTTAATCTAGCCTCTATGCAAATCAAGAAAATAAGTTTTCCCTGGTAAGCAACCATGTTTTCAGCTAGCTGGGCTCTTCTAAGAACTACCTAGGAATTATGGCAGGAAGAATTTCGGATAATCTAGACCAAATACTCCAAATGCAGAATCATTTTGTCTGACACTATCAGGCACAATTTTCAGGTTTTACTCATACACCATATTACCTTGTGGCTATGTTTGATCTTAAACCACCTGTCCATTGAGCAATGCTAAAAATAATCTCTACGACTGGATACAGAAAAGTAAATATGAAACTCAATATGAAGGAAGGGCAAAACATAAAGATCTGGCTGTTATAGATCATTCTACCTGCCAGGTTCATCCAAGGTCATTAATCCATTATGAAGTGTTTCGCTGTTACCAGCAAGACTAGTACTTGGGTGAGGAGCACGGGGCCAGACCAGTGGGGCTGAATGGGCTGTGGGCGGATGGACTGCCAGGTAACAGGACCCTCCTGCGAATGATCTCGAAGCCTGCTCCATGCCATGCATCTTCATCTGTGTCAGGTTTATTGCTGAAAGAGTGAAGCCATCTGTCACCATAATGCTCCTCTTCCAATTCTTTGCTGCCATCCACTGCTCCAAACCAGGCGATTACTTCCCAGTGGAAAATTGTGGTCTATGGAGCCTTGACTTGTCTTTTTTTTCCTTTGAAGAAACCTAGTTTTAATGCTTGTTGGACTGTAGGGGCAGTAACCCATTCCCAGATCAGTGGACCCTGACAAAGCCCACTTTAACAGCTCATACCAAGCTAGCAAGCCTGTTTTGTCACAGTGTAGAAAGGTTGTAGTAGACAGCAAATGAGAAATAACCACCAGTTCCTAAAGAAAACTGAGCCCTAGCTCAGCTCAGATTAACCCACCTCACTGTAATTTGGCTTCTGCAGGAATACAGCCTGAAGAAAGACTATAGGATTGGGTCAGTTTTTCCCTGGTTTTTAGCTAAGCTGTCCTTCAGGAACTCACCTGGAGTGAGTTCAGCAGAGTTTCACAGGGAGGGTGGCAAGCCTTGGCAGCAGATATGTTTACCACTTCCTCTGGAAAGCTAATATTACACGGGAACACTTTTTAAAATATTTTTTTCCTTTTTTTTTTTTTTTTTTTTTGAGGAGACTAGAGATTTGCATCCACATGGCATGAGCTGCCACTTCCTTCCAGGACATGGTGTACTCGCCGCCTTGTCATCCCGCTATCAGAGAAGCAGCTGTTGCTGCACTGACACTTCCTTTCTCCTATTACCAAAGGGCTTTGGAGAGCTTTGCTGGGCTCTACGAGGCAAGATAAAAGGGAAGCCTCCGACATGACATTTCATAATTAGCTGTCATCACCGGCGGGCTGCCACCAAGCTGCTTAATGATCTGGGACTTGGCTGCCTGGAGAAACCCGGACAGGGAGGCAGGGGCCAAAGTAGGGAGGCAGTGCGGAGACAAGCTCAGCAGGTCCCTCGGGTGTGCTAAGGAGAAAAGAGGGTCTGGGTAAGAAATACAGGCTCTGGATTCTTGTTTCACTGCTTGCAAAAGGTATCCCTGAGCCAAACACTCCTCTCCTCTGGACACGCTAATTATTCTTGTGTAGTCTGTGAAAAGAGACCTTTGAGGTACCTCAGGACCAACCTTGCCAGGCACAGCTAGAGCGAGCCTCCATGGTACACGGGGTGCATGCCTGGGGTGCTTTGCATGGGATGTCTGGGAGGGTGCAGGAGTGAGGTGGGGTGTGGAGCCTGCCCCGCTGAGGGATGCTTTTCCTTGTGTTATGGATGTGGCTTTAGACCTGGAAGAAACAGACTCTCAAGCAAACAGACAAAGGGATAATAAACCTGGTGGAAAAGAGTCTGAAGTAGTCAAACATCAGCTGGGCTCAAAAAGGAGACTGATTTCTGCAGGCAGGTGTGACGGAGCTGTGGTGGATGTCCCAGGAGAGAAAGAGAAACTTAGATGAAATCTTTAAACCCTGGCCCACTCCAAATACCACCTTGGAAACGACCGGCAATTTATCTCCAGGGGTTCATGGGGTCTTAGACATTACCCAAACACAACCAAGCCTGCCAAATCCACAGTACACTCCATAGCTCCATCTACATTCCTGCAGACATCTGCTTCCACAGCTGGCTCCTCAGCCTTCCTCCCACCACACTCCACAGATAAATATATACATATGCATATATATATAAAAAAATATATTTTTTAGTATATATATAGATATATATAAAAATATCTGTGTGTATATATATAGGAGACTCTCTGATGAGTGACATTCATGAGGGCTTCCTGGCACGGAGAGGGGCTGTGGTTGCTTTGCCCTGGGTGGACATAGCAATCGGGATTTGCTATGCTCCAGCCTGAGAAACAGCTGCTCTTCTCCCTCCCCACGTTGTGAAGTCCTGGCAGAGTTAACACCAAAATAGCAAGGATATGAAACTAAATCTCTGTTTCTAATGCCATAACTTAGTCAGAGGAAGTCAGAGGAAATTACCTGGGATACTGCAAGTATTCTGGCTCATTCTTCTGCCAGCCAGCGATGAACAGGAATTGAGGTCTGAGTCAAACTCCTGTATCCAGCCAAACCCGAAGCTGGATATTTGAAGGAGAAGGAATCAAACCCTAACATTGAAGAGTCCAAAAATGACGGTCAGCTCCCTTGGCCAGAGGTGCCAAAGGAGGCATGGCTGCCTGGTGGACCTTGGCAATGGGGATAGAACCACGAGGTGGACAAGGCCACCCCATCCCAGTAAGGATCTGGAGTGGTTGCTATCGATGCCCTTAAAACTGAGCTGCAAAGAGAGGGGCATTTCAGTGACCTGTCTCTTTATTAATAATAGAGAAATAGCAACAAAAGTAGCTGTGATAAGTGCCAGCTCTTCTCATCATTTTACAGATAGGGAAACTGAGACAGAGGGACGTGAAGTCATTTGACCAGCACCTCCTCCATTGTCTCACTTAAAAAGGAGTAGAAATCTGATTTCCAGAACCACAGTTTGGTGATTTATTCCCTCCAGAGTATAACACTCCACCACAACTGCAGAATAATCCAACCATCAATGTCTGGGACACAGATCTCTGGTGCCAGGGATGAAGTGTGCTTTGGATCTAGTCCTAGCACGCTCTGGCATAGGTAGGTGTTATCTCTGTCCATTCTTGGGGTAATTACACCATTAACCTTCCTATTTTCTCACGCTATCAACACTGGTAGACAGTAGCCATTCTCATAGCTGGTACTGAGGACAATCTGGAGAAAGGAGGGGTGCAGAAAGATGGTTGTCATGAACTTGCTTCGACCACCATTTGCACAGTGAGCCCTGCACACAGCAGTCTCCATCCCTGCTGTAATCAAACAAACATTCTTGCAGTTACTATTGACTCCTGATGTCTGTTACATTTTTCTTAATAACCATTGCAATAATAAGACATTATCAACATGTAAAGTGATCCATTAACCTCTATAGTGGCAATAAATTGTGTGGCTTTGCCAGGCTGCCAGGACTTGCTAATTGAAGAGCAAGCAGCAAGTTCGTACTTGGAGCAGTCACAACTCATACATAATGCAAAAGCGTGGGTACAGAGCTCACCCTCTGCAATATAATGGGTATTTCCACGTGTTTATTTATCAGAGAAATCAGTTCTTTGAAGCAGCTCCTAATGAGTTTCTCTCTGGCAACAGCAGCATCCTCCGGTTTATCCTCAGCGTCTGGTTTGCAGGAGATTTAAAGCCTCACCTTCAAGGAAAACTCAGCCTGAGTTTTGCCAGTGTGGTGGGGAGAGGCAGAATCAGGCCCCTTGACCTCACTAAAAGCTGAGGTTGCTCGGCATGACTGTGACATTAAAGAGATCCAATTAGGTAGCTGTTCATCCGATTTTGCTTAGGCACTTCTGCAAATGAGAACATAAAAATGACCGTACCAGGTCTTTCCAATGAATGATCTAGTCCAGCATCATGTCTCGGGCAGCAACGGACATCAGGTGTCTACAGACAAATGTAAGAATAAGGCAAGTACATAGCCACAGTCCCCACAGTCATCTTCCAACCACCAGCTGTTTGCACTCGGGGGTTTCCTGACCCAGAAGTAGTGTCTTCGAATTTAGCAGCCCACAGCAGATGTTCTTTCATGAATTTGTTAAGTCATTTTTTGAAGCCAGCCCAGGGATCTGAGTTACTAGCCACAGCTGCCATGAAGAGTCCTGGAGCAGAAGAAAAGCCATAGTGTTGTGCTGCAGCCCTGTGCACAGTGCCATCAACCGCAGATAACTCCTAACCTTGCTCCCATGAGAGTCAGGTCACACTGTTGACCCTCAGAAAGCCTCTGTGGAACAGAAGAGCTTTGTGGAGCAGCCTAGGCTTGCTCGCCCACACTGAACAACGCACAAAAAGAAGACGGTGAGAATGAAGAGCTGGGAGCGCGAATGCCAACAGGGATGTTAGCAAAGGCAAGATAATTAAATACAGCTACCAAGGGACACGGCAGAACTTCTGATAGCTGGAGAGGTAGACCAAGAGTGGCCAGTTATCAAGCTTATTTTATAATCAATGGGGAGATATTGACACTTTTAGGTATCATTTACCCCTCACTGAAGTAGGCAGCTGAAGCAGGTCTGGTGTCTCAAACCTTGCAAGTGCCCATTTCTCTTCACTGATGAAGGAGTCCAGATGACAAGCTCAGATGAAAGCAACCAAAGATAGGAAAGGTAAATGCCACTCCAGATGTCTCCTACAACTGAGGTAGAGTGTTGTTACAGCTTGGCAGACACAGGAGAACTGAAGAAATAAAATATAAACTGATAGGAATTACAGGGAGAGACTCCAAGGCTGAAGATCCAGGGAGTCAGACAAACTTTTCACATTTCTTCATCTGTCCGTATAAAGCTACAAAGCTCAGAACATAACCAAATTGGGTTTGTATTTTGCCAGTGTTAGCAGTTCCTCTTTCTGTTTTGTGCAAACCGTTTTCTCCTCACTCAGAGAAAAGCCATCATTATTCCATGCCTGTGAGACCTCAACTACAAAACAAAATTTGCCTGAGAGGCAGTTTACCAGGTCTGGCAAGGCTTAAAAAAACTCTTCCTAATGTCTCTCACGAGTCTTCTGCTTCCCTCCTTTCTTTAGGGACGTTGGCCTCTCTGCTATCCATGTGGCTTTCTCTTGGGGCAACATAACTCTCTCTCCTTCCCTCACATAGACACATATGCTTTCCCGCAATATATTAAGATTAATCAAAGCAGTGTAGCAAGGATGAAGTTTTAAAAGAGGGAAAATTACACAGAACAAAGAAGCATTTATCTTCACAGTGTTTGACATAGTCCATATGTCACATATCCTGTTTAAGCCTTAAAGCTAGCTCAAGGCTGAGTATCTTCCATGCTGTGCTGAGCAAACCCCTATTTCTTCAGGAATTGAAGCAAATCAGCAGTGTAAGCACTACACAGGAATAGCTCACTCACATTTTAAGACTTGATACTGAGATGCACCAAGTATTTGCACGTTCCTTGCAGTCGCCAGGATTTGCAAAGACTTTAGACCAGATCCTTGATAGAAATATTGCATAGTTATATCCCAGCTGAGTGCATGACTGCTATTGTATGCATCACATCCAGCCTCTGCTACACATCCACCATGTGGGAATGTGGTGTTGTTGCCAAATATGTCCTCTTTTGTTTATGTAAGCCCTGGAAGTCAGAGGTGGCCTCTGCAATCCCTTCGTGATGTTTACAAGGGCGTGTCTCCAGGGCAATGGGGTCAGGCAAGTTCCCTCCCTAATTAATTACTGTCTCTCTGAGTTATGTGGGAAAAGAGCCGACCTACCAGCACACTAAAACACAAGGGAAACGTCCTTCCATCTAGCAGAGGCCTCACTTGCTATATCTGCTGCTGTTCTTCTGGCCAGGGTTTTCCAGGAGCCCGCCTGCCGGGATGCTCGGAGACGGCGACCGCTTTCCCCAGCAAGGACTGTACATGGGACAGTGGGTGGGGAGAAGAACTGGAGGTGAGACGGAGGCTGCTCCTGGAGAGTCTGCCTGGTGGCAGTAGGGGAAGAGGAAGGGTGCAGGTTGCTCTGTCCCCTTTCCTGAAGACATTTTCTGGGGTGTCTACATCTGTGCCATGACTTTCACTAGAAGATGTGCCAAGAACTTGCTGGCTTGGTGGACACACCAACTGGTGGGTCTAAGCACTTGGCTAGGTGCAGGCTCAGCAGGTGACATCCTGGGTTTCACACTCTGCTCTGCCAGCCATTCCCCATCGTACCCAAGGCTGAGGTACAAAAAGCAACAAATGAGTGGCCATGTGAATACCAATGAATGAGGAAATTTAGGAACATCTAACATTACATTCCGGGTTAACCTACAGCAATGTGCACCCCATATGAACTTCTCTGAGTCCAGAAGTGCTTGGTTCGGGGTTTCTGTTTAGGCTTATGCTAGTCAGACCTTTTAACATGTCTATGAACTGCAGATGGTTAAACAACCGTGCTGTAGCACAATGCAAAGCTGTCACAGGAGCCTAAATTCCCAATTGTCTCTCTTAGTACAAGTGATGGACATGCTGCTCAGGCAGTCCAACACCGTGCTGATCGCTGCATAACCCAGAGCACCAAAACAGAGTAAAACAAAGCAAGAATCTCTGTTCAAGTGTGGGGCTGACCTTCATATTCAGCCTGGATTGCTGCACCCAGTAAAAGGCCCTCACATGCACTGCTTGCCCAGAGGAGACAGGGACGTGTGACGGTCTGTGTGGCCCCCAGATGTGACACAGCCTTGCTGCACGCAGGGGAAGCCCCTGGGCTTTCACGGCTAGGGGCTGCAAACAGCCTCTCTCACCCTAGCAAGCTGCTGGGTTATTGCCAGCTCTGATGGTAAAGGCTCGTACGGGAACGGAGCTCCACCCGCTGTGTTTTCCCACATCCCTCTCCAGGCTGGAGTGATCGTAACGTTTCTCTGTAAAACACCATGTAAGACTGCAAAATCGAGAGGGGGAGGGGTTAACTTTAAGGCAAGCTGGATTTGCAATGACAACCTGTGCTTATTTTTCACTCCCAACGAGGCAGTTTCCTTTACAGTCTGATTCTGGGTGCAATAAAATATAAGCTAAGGCACTGTAGGGACTGCGACCCCAGAGCATCGCCCTGTTCTCCTCGCCTTCCTATTGTTTTGCCATGCCCCAACCAATCAGCTAGGGAGGTTTTCTTACAGTGGGAAGTAAGAAATTCCACCAAGATTAATAGAAGCTGCTAAAGAGCTCAAATACAAGTGGTTTTCCCTATTGGGACTCCAGGGAAGAATTTGGCTTTGAAATTAATAGAGACCATAGATATCATCCAGGATGGAAAAATACTGTCAGGAGCTGCAAGTTATCCTTGTTCTCCTCTTACTCTGTTGCATACTCATGTCTTCACGGAGTACAGAACTTAAGTGGGTTTTTCTGTACTGAGTGACGGTTCAGTTTTACAAGAGAGTGTCTTATTGACAGATCTGATAGATACCCGCATACTGCATTTCAGTCTGTGCCACTGCTGTCCCTGGCTTCCATTCACTGATCTCTGCTCGGCATACACTGACTTGAAACTTGACTCCTCTGTTGCAAATATAAGACACGCTTTGCAGCAGTAAATGATTTCTCTCTCCTTTTCATTAAAGACCAAAAAAAAAAAAAAAAAAAAATCTAGTCTAAATAGCAATCTATCGGAATGTACTTTCCTCTGATGCATTGTTACCGCAAACCACTGTTCCTGGCAGCCTGCAATTAGTACTGAAAAGCATCCATTGATTTAAAGACTTTCGTCTTTCAGCAGTTAGTAAATACGGCGTGTCTCTTTTGAGGGTCTGTGGTGGCAAAGCCAGGACGTTCCTTTACAATAGTTTGGCTTTTATTTCCTACTGTGCTGTTCAGTCTGGAGATTGTCTCTGCAGACAATGCAGTTGAATGAAGCCTCGGTGATGAGTCTGGTCATCTTAATCTGCCCCTGCAGTCAACTACAAGACAGAGGGGGCTCTCCAGAGGGAAATTCAGGATTTGATAGGCTGAAGTGCTTATCATCTGCCACAAACACCTAAACTCCCTCTCTGGGAACAACTAGAAAGACCATCATGAGAGCATGTTTTACATTACCTATCCTATAGGGAATCTATCCAAATAATCTTAATAGACTACCCTATACACTTACCTACTGATGTACCTTAAACAGCTCTAAAAATAGAAAGCCAAAATCTCATGCTTCTAGATGATTTCCATAGTCCCGATGATTCTGGTTTGGCTTCCTGTCTCCAGGTTCATACCAACTGGGACATGAGGAATGAGAGAGAGGAAAGAGGAAGTGTCATAGTGGGTCCAGGTCTCCAGTTTTATGTGGTTTCTGTGGATGATACCCATAGAGTTGTGCCTGGGGTGCAGCACAGTGAGGGAGGGGTGAGGTCCGTTGGGATATGCAGGGATCTTGTTGGAACTGGTTCCAATACCATGCAAATGGATGGATTTCTTCTACTTTTCACATGCGCAAGAGGTTTCCTGCAAAGAAGAATATTTGTATTATTATTCAGCTGCCTTTAGCAATACGCAGATTTGCATTTCCTTTGCAAGACCTAAAAACCTATGCAAAGAACTTGTGGTTCATGGAAATGACTGAATGAACTCTCCCCTTTCCCCTATGGAGAAAATGAGTTTATGTAGTGCTTCACGCTGGTACCACTAGACTGTTTGCCTCTGGCCCCAGAGCTTGGTTGCTCATAGACAGCGGTGGAGATGTGTGTTACGGCTCTTTGTCCCCTCTAGTGGATAAAGTTCTATCTACAAGGCTGGTCTTTCTGTGAGTTGGACCTGAGGGGGACCTTGATTGCAGAAATATGAGAGCTTCTGGGGAAGGGGGCTGGCGTGAGCAGGAGCCCTCCCAGTCCAGGGCTTCAGATAGGGTGAGCAGGGAGATCTTTACTACCCTGGGAGATCTTTACTACTCTGCTCTTGTACGAGGCACTCACCCCCGAGGTCCTGACTCAGATATGACTCAGTTTTTATTCAGGCAAAGCTCCCAGTAAAGCAGATCGCAGAGGCCTTTGCCCTCTTTGTCCTCTTTCTCCACCGGTAGATCCCCAGAGGCTCTGGATGCAGGCAAGGGTTCCCTGTGGGCAGCTGGGAAATGCCAGGCATCTCGTGCTTAAATAAACAGGTAGGCATCCTGTGAGATAGCAGGGGGGCATTAACAATCATAAAAAACCCTGTAAGAAGCAAAGACCCTAACTCTGCACCTATTCTACATAAAGAACCTATATAAGTCAGTCATGCTTAAGATATTTCCATCTTTTCCTGTCTCTTTCACTCTCTTTGGCAAGAGGCATATGGAACTAATTATGAACAAAGGCCGATTGTTTTAATATTTAGAGTTTCCCACATCAAGCTGCTGAGTTTTTCTTTGACTGGTTTTAATGCATGTGCATATGCTGAGCAGATACAGAGTTTCTCTTTTTTATTTTAAATGGTTGCTTTAATGTCATGTCCCTAACACCTTCATCCGGGCTTTTGGACTTCAATCAAAACAAAGTATTTTTAGTTTTGCATTAAAATGAGAACAATACATGGAGGAAAGGGTTGGCTCCACAGCTCAGCAGATTTTGCTCTCCCAGCTAGACTGCTCCAAGGAAAAGAGCGTGGGCCAAAATCTTTTCCGTTTTACTAAGCAAATTCAGAATGCCACTATGGCGTTGGTGGATTGAGAAGCTCCCACTTCGCACACATTGATTCTAAACTGCATCTGGACCAGTACCTGCAACTGAGCATGGAAATGAGCATGACATCCAAAACACAGTTCTACAAAAACACAGAATCGTACCTGGCTGCTTTGGGACAACTCCTGGTGTTGCAGAAAGTCTGTGGGAAGGGAAAGAATCTTTCCCATTTCCAAAACACTTGTGTACAATTTAAAGTGTAAATATAGTTTCCAACTTTTCTTCCAGAGAAAGGAAATATCTTTATTGTGGTTTTATAAGAGAAAAAAAAAAGTAGACATTGAGTCTGACTTTGTGAAGACAGCACTCCACAGTTATAGCAGCTCTAATATAATAATTTTTGTAAGTACACATAGAAGCTGTAGGCATCACCCAGCAGGCTTTCACTGATGTATATGTGTACAGACGTGAGTGTGAGTGGTGATGCCTGTTCTTTGTACTTACGCGCACGCCGCACTACGCCATACAGACCAGGAAGCCTGAACCGGTGAGTGCTTGTGTTTAGCTGGGCAGCCCAGAGGATGCGTTCGAGCCCTGTGCTCTGGGTTTGTGCTTCCCAACATCTAGGAGAGAGGAGTATCTGAATGTAGGATTTAACATTAATCTCTGCACCAGATGGTGATATACCAGATATTCTTTTTAAGGTGAACATGTGATCTACTGTACAGCAAACCAGAGGGGTCTGCAGTCACATGGCAAAATGTATAATAACTCTGATAGAGCTTTGATTAGACAACTGACCTGGTTACCATCTGTAGCAACAAGAAGCGAGCTTGACATTTTTGGAACATTCTCCCCAGAAGCTTAATTCTTCCACCTCTGTGGCACAGCAATCCTGCTGAGCAAACTACACCGAGAAACAGAAGGAAGCTAAAGATACGCCGCTTGAAGCATGTTGTTAAGGTTACAAGGCTTGGGTTTTCCTTTCTTTTTTTTTTTTTTTTTTTTTTCCCTTTTCCCCCCTCCTTCTTTCAAACAAGCCACATCTTGACTCATACGGTCTGATGTGAAAACCCACTCAGCTATTTGATAGTTGGGAAATCTAGATGAGACTGTAAGTTATTTCAAAGGAAGCCTGTGTGTGCTGTGAACTCTCTCTCACACACACGCGCGCACACACACGAGTTAGCTCTGCACTATGGTAGTACAGACAGCTGTGACTCCGGGTAGGACCCGAAGACTTTTATTCAAAATACCATATGGATCACTGAGGAGACGCAGTGTGGAAAGGGTAAGCCATGATTTCTTTGTCCTGAATGCGTGCGCAGAGGATGAGGAGGGTACCATTTGATAGCAGCTGCCTGCCCCGTTAGCAGTCAGAGCTAATAAGGATTATGTCATGGTGTGTAGAAATTACTATTGGTGTATGCCATGGTGTGTAGAAATTACTATTGGTGGGACCTGCATGGTGATGAATGGGAATTAGTACTAGTCAGAGGCTGTGTGATAATTTGGGGTAGTAATCGGTGCCAGCAGGAACAGTAAGATAATGTGCAGCAATTAGAACTAGTTACAGGCTCTGTGATAATACTTGGAGGTAGTAATTGCTGAAAAGGATAATTTCTAATAATCAATACTCGTTGAGACAGTGTGATGGCATATGGCAGCACCAACCTGTAGCAGTGTGGAGTAAATCATAATAATGTCAAATAATGAATAGCAGCTCAGGCTGATGTGGAAGGGCTCTGTGTAAGTGAACATAGATGCAGATGCCCACTGGTGTCTATCCCAGCAGAGATGTGGTTGCACAGTGCAATATGGGCTATACGGTGCATGACGTGTGGCTCCGGTCGGTGCCAGCCAACGTGACACGGCCGGGCTGGCAGTCCCTGGCTAGCCAAGGCGACGCTGTTGCTTTCTTGCTGCGGTGGGCGTAGCAGCAGGTCCCGGGGAAGCCGTAATTATGTCATTAATTTCCTGAAAGCGCATCGCCTTAGCAGCGGTGCCCGGGGGACCGGGGGGGAGTCCCATCACCTTGAAGGATTGACAGGCTGGCAAAGAGGCGGTGGCTGGGACACGGGTCTCAGCTCAAAGAGCGATGCGCACCTGCGGAGCGCACGCCGAGCACACATCGGGCGCACATCGGGCGCTTCAGGCTGCCTTTGCATTGCAAGCTGCCTCTGCCAGAGCTGGCAGGGGTGGCACGGCCCCCCAGGGGACAGGGACACCTTGCTCACCCCCTCTGCTTGTCACTGCTGATATCCTCTGAAATGGTGCTCGGCTGGAGGGAATGGGCACGGTCTGCACGCTCCCTGCCGCAGGGGGGTTGGGCAGGGTGCTGAGGGGATGGGTGAGGGTTGCTGCACCCACTGGTCCATGGCTGGTGGCACGTGTAGAAGTTCTGCAAACCCAGAGTGGCTCGAAGTTGCTTCGCACAGGACTGAGGGAAACCTTTGCTCGAGGCATCTGTTTTGCTGAAAAGCAGTTTTGCAGCAGCTGAAGCCACCTGTAAGTTTACTTCAAGTTGCATGCTTCACTCAAAATAAAAAAAAAATCTGGTTTTGGACATTTCAAACCAAATTTTTTTTTCCAATTTTTCGTTCAAACACAGTGTAATTTCATTTGGAGGAATGCCTTGATATTTTAAGGAATATTAAAAAAACCCTCAAAAATCAAATGCAGGTCAAAAACTGTTTCAGTTAAACACAAAGCCTTTTTTTTGTTTGTTTTTCTTCCTTCTGCATTTGGCAGAAGGGAAAGCAGAATAACTTTGTGTCAACCTGAAACATATTTTCTTTGCCTTTCCAGTCCGTCAAGCAAACCAAAGATAATCAATTATTCACACAGCTTTGGTCTGCTATTGTTTGATTGTTGTTTGTTGCTTTGGAGCACATTGAGAAATGTCCCTCCTGGTAGATTTGGGCTTTGCGGTTCAAGATGTTGGTTCTGAGAGGGGCCCAGGGCAGGCAGCCCTGCCCGCAGTCTTAACCTGCCTTGGGGACAGGGATTTTTTTTGTGTCCCCTCTACAGTGCCCAACTCCGCTGTTACATCAGCCAAGGTTCACCCCTCCACAGAGGCATTGCTGTTGCTGACCCAGACCAGAGGAGATGGGTCGGCATCTGGTGGCTTCGCAGCTGCTCTTGCAAGTGTGGGGAGGTGGAGAAGCTGGTGTCTTTTTCAAAGGTGGCTTCCCGCAAGGTGGTAGATGATTTTTCAGCTGGGGTGAGCTCTCAGCTGCTGCAGCATCCTCCACCATGGCAGGTCCCTCCCAGGCTGGAAGGGCTCATGCTTTCATGCAGACCATACCTGAGACCAATGAGCCTGGAGACAAGTCATATAACAGTGTGGAAAAGGGGAGGTACACAGGATACGGCGTGAGCAAGAGAGACAGACCGCTTTCCTCCATGCACACACACATCCCCTTTGGAAACACGCTGTCCATACTGACCTACCTGAGCAACAGCTGCTTTGCTTTGTGCATTAGTCCATGTGATGGAGAGGTGTAAACGACAGCAGAACTCTCACAGGGTGTTTCCAGGAGGTGGGGAGCAAGGGAGAGCATGGAAATACCTGCAGGAGAAGGTGTCGAAGAAGGTCAGTATTTATAAGAGGCAAGAACGGATGCGTAAGGATGATCGGTGTTGCAGGGGACTTGGCAGTGTGTACACACTTAACAGTTCCACGCACAGCCCAAGCGACCGGCCGCTGTCAGGGGGGTTGTGTTGTTTTATTTTCACTCACATCCACAGTTTATTTCTCTCCTTCCCACTCCTTGACCTAAGGTTGGGGTGGTTTAGGCTTCTTGTCAGGCAAATGCTGTAGCCTTCCTATAAGGGTTGTCAGAGGATTTGGTAGGATGGTTTTTGCAACTGGCTCTTTTTTGTCCTAACTCTCTGTCCTTGCTGTTATTCTCTCCATCTCAACACAGAGCTGCCCCATCAGGCACCTGGCCCATGAGGTTGTGGTCAACCTGGTTGAAGCATGCATCATGCTCTCTCTCCCTGGAGCCCCCCATCAGCTAGAGGTGGCAAGGCAGATCCCCTGCACTTGGGGTCTTGAAGGCACACAGAAGCTGTATTTCTAAGCTCAGAGCCTGCGAAATCCCACTGTGACAGTGAGAGAGCCCGAAACACGGTCCCGCATGAGCAAGTTGCACGTGTAAAGCCTGAGATGTGAGAGATTTGTGCAATGCGTGGCACGCACCCAGCAGAAGAAATAGCTTTGCAAAGGCTTTTACAAGTCCAAATAAAAAAGGGCAGTGCTAAATATCAGTAGGTATGGCACAGAGGTCACCAAACATGTCAGCTGAAGCAGAATTAAGTTTTGTGCCATGGGGCACACCAGCAGCCAGTGTCAGGACTGAGACATGACTTGGGTTCATCTAAGTCAATGCTGATGTCTATGAGACATCTCCATCCTGGCCAGCACCTCGGGCTGCCTTTGGGATCACTGCAGAGTCAAAATACTCTGGGGGGGTTGCAGAGGTGGTCCCCTGAACACCCTTGTTTGGCTGAATTCATAACTCCTTAATCTCCAGCCAGCTCTCCTTTAGCCAGCGTATACAGGGACACCTTGTTCGGAAGAGGACCCCCCCAACCCAGGCAACATGAATCCCATCCCTAACACAGTATTTCTCAACACAGAGCCCTCCCCACCAGATCTGCCTTCTCTGGGTCTCCTTCCCCCACCAGTAAACATGCACGTTAAATATGTCGTCCTTTCTCCCTCTGCATTATTAATGTGAGACGGTTTATGCCTGCGAGCTCTCTTTATTATATCCATGTGCTGCGGATGTGTGCGAGAGGAAGATGAATAGAGTCCTGCTAATGTCTAACAAATGCCTAGCACCATTCAGAGATCTCTTTCTACTGTTGCAAGGCACTGGTAAAGAAGAACGCCTATTTACTCCTTCTCTCAAGACCTCACTGGCTATTTTCCAGCCAAGGGAATGTTTCTCACCACAAACCCAAGGCATTGTTTTTTGAGTTAGAAAGCCTAGAGAAAACATGCATCTTTCTTGTATTAAAAAAGAACAAGTCTGCTCTCTCTTCTGCCTTCAAGGCTCAAAGGATAGTACTACAGATGCTGTGTAAAAAAGAAGGCCATCTCCAGACTAAATGAAGTGCTGTAAGAAACAAATCAAGCTGGGAGAGATATGGCTGGAAAAGCCATTTCAAATTAGGTCTTGCAGTTTGCACCCCAGCTTTAGGTCCCAGCTCTCAGCTATGGTAAATTAAAGGCCCTGTGCCCAGTTGTGTCAGCGGATGCTTGCAGCTCAGCAGGATTTTACTCTAGATTGCTTTTTTATTTCTTGTGCCTCTGAAGAAGATAAGCTAAGATTAAAAATGAGGCCAGAGGCCCAAGCCAGAACTCCACTGTCCATTACACAAGTGTAAATCTACACCGGCGCGGAGCTGGGACTGGTATTTACCTATGACACTTCCTCTCTGAATGGATATCCGTGAACACTCATTCATATCATTACTTTAAAACACACCAGGCAGAGATAAATCCGTAAATGGATATTTATTGCCATAGAAAACAGATGGCAGAAGACAAAGCTCCCATGTTCTTATCCCAAGCTGCAAGCACGTTAAGAATGTGGCAGGAAACGTCATTCCTCCTAGAAATAAATTTCTCTTGAGAAGAGAGAACCCAGGGCTGAAAAAAAATCAGTCTTTCTGCTCTGCAGGCCAAGTCTGAGGCAGGTTTTCCCACGCTATTCTGCAGCTTATAGCGACCTTCGCTTTTGGCAAGAGGGGAGGTTGCCTTCAAGCAAACCCGGCAAAAGAGTTCGGGTATATCTTGTTGCTGTACAAATCTACCAGCTCTTTTACTGCTCTGAGTTATTGTTTTCTTTTTCTACTAGACAAAGCATAATTCAGTGTTTGGCTTGTTATTAATCATTTTTCCAGCATGGATTCCAGAGCAAAGTGGTCGGAAACCTCTCACCCCAAGGGCTGTAGTGCAGGGTCTAACGGGACGGAACAAGGCAGATCTTGTGGTGTTCACGGTGGAGTGGTCCTCATTTGTTAAACTCTCTCGTGCAAGCCTCCGTGAGTGATGCTGCGAGCACTCGCTCTGACACCACGACTAAGCGAGTGCTTCAAGGGAAGTTGATCTTTCCAGTTCACCCTATTTACTTGAAAACTCTTGCACTGGCCTGCAGGTCCTGCAGACCTTTGCTTAGCACTTTCAGTAACAATTTTTGGACAGGCCTCTTACCTTGACAGCATCACTACCAATCTGATAGACTGCCGAGTTACTCAGATACTGTGGATAACAAAAGAACAGTAGATATTTGAGTGTAGAAGTTGCCCAAGAGAGAAGAGAGACCTTGAAGCAAGGAACTCCTGCCGTCTTAGCTTTTTTCTGGAAGTCACTCAAGTCTCAAGGTGATGAAACCAATATACAAACTTAGAGCGGTGAAAAAAAAAGCAGCATTTTGCAACAGACTTTATGTGCAATGAATTATTGCCCAGTCCTACAGACAAATAATTGTATCAAAAAAAAATGAATAAGAGGATAAGCTTAAGTAGCAAAACTGTCACCTGTATGATGCTCTGATATAATCACTTGTGACTGCCGAAACATCAATTTTATCTGCTTCATCTAAGCTTTATCTTTTCTGACCTGTTCACAAGTATTTTGGAGGAATTGGTTTAATTTGAGCTCTACCTAGACAGATAAATGTTTGGTGCACTCTCTCAGGTGTCTGGAAGTTGTAATATTTTGTGACACTTCTAAAAGGTGTAACAAATCAAACCAGACTTTCCTGTGAAATGGATCAGGAGCTGTGCCAGGCTTTATCCCCCCAAAATGCACGCAGGTTAACAGTGCAAGAGGTGAGAGCACACCAGAGGCTAATGGATAGTGACTGCAGAGTTCGGAGCCAGGACACTGCTCAAATTGGCTTTCAAATGGTTGGAGCTTAATTGAATTATCGGAAGCTCTCAAAGCTTGGAGACCTCACGAGCAGAGACTCTGCTGTGAAATTTCCAGTGCTTCAGATTCTTATTTTGATTGGCAAATGAAAAGCCTTTTTCATTACAGTTTGGCATTTGTTGCCTTCGCATTGGCCAGACCCTGGGACAGCAAGGGTATGTCAGGGGACAGAGCAAGGGCAAGCCAGGGGACAGAGCAAGGGCAAGCCAGGGGACAGAGGTTGGGAGCCAGAAATGAGCCAAATGTTTTGGATTTGGGTGAAGGGAAGGGGGGGATCATGTGAATCCAGTTATAAAGCTTTGGAGGGGGTGGAAAGGCTTCTGTAGTTCATGGACCCTTTTGGTCTTCCAGCTAATGAGACTGCTCAAAGGGCTTTCTCAGGTAGCTGGTACCATGCTCGGATCATACCCCACCAGCAGTCCAAAGCTCAGGACTTATGATGGTTTAGTACCGGAGTAGTTTGCCTCAAGATAGTGCTCTATAGCCCAAAAGACAAGAACTTACCACCCCTACAGGAGCTTCCTGGAAGGGCTTTTCCGTACCGAGACTCTTTCATGCAAGGTTGGCAGGTGATAGATAATGCAAAGTGGTAGCTTGTGTATTTGAAATATCTTCCAACCCACCCCACCCTGAAGACCTAGCCCTAACTCAGCTTCTAGCCAGGACTTATCCCTGGAAGGGTTTAGACATGCTGGGTTTTGAAGTCCAGGCATAGAAAACTTCTAGACTTTGTCAATTCATGATCCGTGCAACGGACTGCTTAAATGTTCCTTCAACAATTTCCTGAACTAACAGCATTTTCAGACATGAAGTGCAAAGTACGATGCATGCCTTTTTCCAGTTCTTAATTTCTTGATCAATCTTTTCATCCATTTAGATCAGGATACTGTAAGTGTATGGGAAAAAAAACCCAAAAGCAAAACAGTGGATGAGCAACAAACTTAGCCTTCGTAGAGCTTTTCCATTTTCTCTCTTGAGATATCATTGGTCCAGACCAACACCGACACAAGTCTGGTTAAACCCCAGCAGTGACTTCAGTGAAGTTCACAAGCACCAGGGCCCCCTACCCAGCCTGACAGAAATCACGAAAGAGGCTGTTTTGACCAAAAGGAAATCTGTTCTGTAGGTAGTCGCACAGTTTCTACTTTGCTGATTCAAGAAGTTCGGAAAGTTGGATTTAGATTTCAAACACGCTTCCAAATTTCTGGTCAAACTTTCTGCCTGAGTTTAGCTTATTTCCTGTTGAAGTATATATTATCCTCGTTGTCTCAATCATTTCTAATGGTTTCAAAGAAACGGTGACTTTTCATTCTACCAGCAGATGGATATGAGTGATTCTTACGCGCTTTTTTGTTGTTGTTGGGACCAAAGTATCAAACTCTCCAAATTGCACAGGCAAGGAGCGCAATTAGTCTCCACTTCCCAAAGATACCACATGAAAAGCTTTTGAAAAGATAATGGGCTGTAAATGATGCCATTTAGTCATCCGCACACACTCTACAATCCAGCTGTACTTCTGGAATATATTTAGAAGGTGTAATTAGGGTTGTGCACGCTTTGAAATAAGTGAGCAAGTTTCTTAACTGAGGTTGAAATTCATTTTAGTTTCCAGCACTCCCTCTATAAAAGCCACCAAGTCTTGATGGGGTGGGACCACGGATATCTATTTTCTCTCCAGGTTTTGCATCATCATAGATTAGGTAAACTCCATGTGAAACAATAGCTAAGGACCCATAACCTACAATTAACGTTGAGGCACTAAGCATCTGCCCTTTGGAGATCTACGTGCAGAACAAGTACCATTTTACTGTTTTACTATTTTAGTTCAGAACAGAAATCATGGCAAGAGTGAACCAAATTAACCTTAACTCAGAAGTTTCTGCCAGAGGGAGTTTCCACCCTGCCAACTCCCAACAGATGAGTGATGGGATGAGATGTGTTTTGGAGAAACTCATCTAAGAGAGATTAAAGGTAGGGGGTTATGTTCTTGCTAGGGTGTATTTCCCATGTCAGCTGCCTTCCACTTGTACCTTCAGCCAGCCTACATTTACAGGTTTGTCGTGCAAATGTAATAATTTTTACTACCTTTTGAGGCCTCTTCAGTGGTCAAAGAAGAGAGAGTAATGTGTGTCTTCTGGTGACAACTCATCCTAATATCTTCAAAGACAATTTAAGATGGGATGAATTACCCTCTGTGTTGACATTCATCTTCCATTAACTGTAGAGGGAACAAAAGCTTTTCCAGTTAGAGGAAATAAACACAGACTGCCATGTCTGCTCTGCATGTTTACTCCTGGAGACCAGATCCAGATGGGGCATCCAGGCTAGCCCAGCTCAGACGTGAACATCCCCACAACAGAGGTCTGATCCCACGACTGTGTGTTCACTAGCTCTGCACATGGCTCTGTGAATCTTTGGTTCATCAGCCCAGGGTTTGTCCTGGGAAGTCCTGCACTACCACCTCCGATAGTTGTAGGACTTGTGGGAGAAATTGCCTGTTCTTGGAGGGGAGTTGTAGGGGAGCACTGCAAAACAGATGGGCTGCACTCCACTTTAGAGAAGATATAAACCTATTTCACAGCAAGGAGAGCAGCCCAGCTCATTCATGTTGGAACCCCTGTATGCTTCTCACAGCTTTTCCTGTGTGGAAGATCAGATGGGCAAGGGTCGGCTCTGTGTAGTTGTTCCTTTAGTCAAGGCTTGCAAGTACAGTGCAAGCCTGCATGCTAATAAAAATTGTGCCTCTTGCAATACCGTTTATTGATTTTGCAGCAGACTAGGTGGCCACCATTGGCTTTACTGAAAGGTGTCAACGGTGCCATCCTTCTGGTGGCCCTGCCCTAATAGCCCTGGTGGTGGTCCGCTGCTCCTCTAGATCAGGTTGGAAAACTGTAGCATAACATGATGACTATGTTGTCTTTCAAGTCAGAGCCAGGCAGAAGGCTCTGCTTCCTTATTGCTGTAGATCGCTAGATCATGACCTAAGTCTTAGCAAAGCTAAAATTTGTGTCACAAGGGCATGCTCTTGTCCACCATATGGATGACTCCACCAGATGTAGGGCAGGTGCCAAGCAGCAGGGTCCAGGGCTCCAGCACCCTCTCTGTGTCCTTGAGACTGTGTTTGCAAAAGCAGTCGTTCAATTTTAGGAGTCTCTGCCTTTGAGTCTGTTTTGGGGAGCTCATGGTGCTCGCTGTTTCTTTTGGAGACATGTGTGTTCAGAGAGCCTGAGAGAATGTCTGAACCTGCTCTGAAGGGCAACCCCATGGCCATCTACTGGGTTAGTCTTCCACGTTTACGTGCTTGCAGGCTGGAGGTAAGGGCACCAGAAGTAGATCGTTGAAAATGCACAGTGTAGCTTTATGACCGATGGCTTGATAAAATGCCAGATACCTCACCTAAGTACAGGGCAGCTGGGGAGATAGGAGAGGGACTGGATCCTGTATTTGCACCCTCTCCAAATGCCTCTCTTTCATTACAGGGTAGATATAATCTGACATTCAAAGCAATACGTATCTCATATCAGTTTCTCTGCATAAATGCCTGTATTTACTGCCTCTGAAAGAGATGCTGAGATCTGGCTGAGTAACAGCACTGTGAGATGCTCAGGGGGAGAGCACAGGATCAGTGCGCTCCCCTGATCCATGAGAAATTACCACTCTTCAGAGAGGAGAATGCCAATGTCCTCCTCCTCCTCCACAGCACTGCAAAAAATCTCTCCAACATCTTGCTTTTATTAATCATTTTGCTGTACATTCAGTAGCCACGATATGGCTCTAACCACAAGGCTTGTCCTGCATGGGTTGTAATATTATCCATGATGCTTTGGAGCATCTTAGGAAGCTGAATGAGGACAGCAACAAGTGACTTTCTGTCTTTCAGTCTTCCCTTAATCAATCTTAATCATCAGCAGACAGCGGGGAGGAGGAGGAGCAAGGTTAAAACCCCACAGGTAGTTTGTCCTCATTAAAGGTCCGGATTTTCACAGAAAACCAAGAAAAGCGAGTTGCAAATGTTTCACAGGCTCTCCTTTCCTCGGAGCTGAGCTCAAAGCTGTTACTGTTGCCTGAGGGCAGAGCCTGGAGTTCCCAATTTTTGAAAATACCATCCAAGAAAATCTGTCAAGGCTAATATGATGGATGGGTTATTGCAAGAAGAAAGCTTGGCAATCCTAGGTCACAATTTTAAATGATTCCTTATAATAGATCAGGCTTTACATATTACAAAGTCTCCACAGACCTTGATCCTCTCCAGACCTCTGCAAGACCCAGCCAGTGCTGTCGTTCCCACTTGGCAGCCAGGATGCTTTCAGGGTAAAAGCCAAGGTGAACTGCCGACACCGTGCAAATCTGGGGTGTGTTTGAAGCAGGATAAAACTTCAGGGCTCCCGTTAGCTGGAAGTGCACATCCACATCCCCTTCCTCCCTCTCTAGCATCTCTCCACCCAACCCGTGCTTGCAAACCACACCAGGGACTGGGAGGAGGCTTTCTAATTTTCATAATTTCCACTCTGAAATGTTGGAAAGCTTCCTTTTTCCATCCTGGACTTTGCTGTAATGCAGCCATCATGTATCCTCCTGTAAACTTTCGAATGCACCAATAGTGGCAGTTTCCTGCAGATGAAAAAAGGTTTGCTTCAGCTACAGCAAGTGGGAACCTGGCCAAGAAGAGTCATAAAACCAGAGGACGTTGATTTTTAAAAGCACAGTTATGTTAGTGCATTCCAATGCATCCAATCAGTCACCGGAGAGTCGTTGAAGTGGCCTTGGGGCCAACCTCCAGCTTCTGGAGGATGGTGTCGGGGGAAAGATAAGCAGGCTGATGCCAGCGGATGATCTAGCCCCTTTTCCTTACGGTCAGTCACAGCAGACTGTGCAGCGCTGGCCAGACTCTGGGTTGCAGCAGCATTTTGAAAACTTTTCATTACTGAGCTTTGTTTCATACTAATCCACGGATGCTGTTATCCGCCCTAGACTGGAAGGGAAACTGCTGAAAGATTCAGGACAAGGGTGTAGGCAGCATGAATGTTTTCCTGCAAAGGCCAAGAAATGCTGTGAGGTCTCTGAACATCCCTTATAGAGCCCAGCACTGGTGTCAGCACCTTCCTTTCCCCAGGAGTCCTCTATTTAAGGGGCTCAAGGTGAAAGAACCCCATTTTGGAAGGAAGGCAGCAAAACTATTCTGAAAGTCAGCACCTTTTAGAGAAATTCCAGGTAGAAACCCGCAAATCCAGATACCCTGAATGACTTGAAGATGGATCAGGCATCTTCTGCAGCCCAGGATATGTACCACCACGCTCTCGCACGCAGTCCCTCCCGTGAGGTCCGCACTTTGCGAGGACAGACTGCAGGACTGGCCTCAAATTCCCTGGGCACCAGCCTCCGAGAAACCCTCTGTTGTTTGTGTTTCATAACGATTGTCCACCAGGGAGGCACTGACCATCTCTCCGTCCCAGTTCCTAGCTTGTGAAGCCAAGAAATACCAGCATGAAAAGGTCCACATTCTCTTATCCTGGAATTAACTGACCACGTCCGGTCAGACGGGGACAGAGCCCAGAATACCATCTACGTGGGCTTTTTTTTCCCATGACAGTTTCCCAATCAGAGCTTGAGTAAACATGAGGTCATCAACAATTTATAATTGCTGAGATTTATGTCTCTCCTGATCACATTTTGATAAAATCAGCAATACGCTTTCATTCTTGCTATTCTGCCCATATCTTAATCACTATTCTGACAAAAATAAACACCCTATTTTGAAATTAAACGGATTCACAGAGGGTGTCCCCTGCCAAGGCAGTGATTCTCGTCTGACTGGACCACTGCCCTGTACAGTGTTGATTTTGGTGGGCTTCAGACATAAATCTTCCCAAAGACCGTTTCTCTCACTGCACAGAATAAGAGCCCTATTGTTACAGCTATGATGCATTTGGGACACGTCTCCACTGCTCTTTAGACCAAGGCAGCCACTTAATGGGGCTGTTCTCATAGCTGAGTACCCTGTTTCATCCCCTTTTCATGATGGAGCAGGGCAGTCCCAGGCACTGTACCTGGGGAAGGTGAGGGTGGTGGGATTGTTGCTCTCTATCCCCTCTTTTTGGCTGAGCGATGGCTTGGAGGAGTGTTTATACCAAAGCCGAGGCAGAAGCACCACGATGGAAATGTGCAGTCATTTATGTTCCTCCTGAATCCTGCAATAACCCAAATGAGGTCAGTCAGGACCAACTTTGTCTTGAAGTGCCTGGTTCACACAGACCAACACCTTCGCTGTAGGAAGGAAGTTTTTCCTGGCTTTGCAAGGTTGTGGCATGGCTTTGTCAATTGGTACCTGAACCCCATGACCTGAACCCCAGTTCCCACCCATACTGTCAGAGCCCTTCAGAGGTCGTTCTTCAATCCACGTGTGCATGACTCATTAAGGGCAACGGACCATGCACTGCCAATACTTGTGTGTGGGCTGAAGGCAGTCGTGCAGGGACCAAGAACAGCTCGCCGTCCTAAACAGAGGTGGAGTAGGAGCCAAAACAGGGCAACATAACACCAAGAGCCATGAGTGCAGATCAAAAGACTTTCAGCCCCATGGGAGCTTCATGTCTGGGTAGAGATCGTGCTGTGACTGAGTTGCATCTGGAGTCGCAGAGGGTGTGTGCTGTGTGGGACCTACAGGAGAGGGCATAGCATGGCCTTTCAGGCTGACACGGAGGGCCTGGTGGGAACTGCCCAGAAGAAATGAGGGCAATCTTGCATGTGGTTCAAAGAGAATTGCATGGATAGAATATGTGGCCCTAAGCACTGAAGAAGTGAGCTTATTTCAACCACATAAAGCTATTCAACTTGTGAACAACATTAGGGGGGGTTTTGATCACTCTTTTTTTCCAAGCTACTGTGGTGCTTGGGCAGAACTTCCAAGTTCATCATTCTCTTAAAAGTTCCTATATTTGTTTTCCTTAGACTTGAGAGTTCTTTTTTAAAAAAGAAAATCTGCCATATCCTTCAGCTGCAAATGATTTAATCATTCTTGGCTTTGTGTGATCTGAATATTTTCTTGTTCTCTTGCTTTGCAGCTGTGACCTACTTAATTACAAGCAGGAAACAAACCCCAGAATCATTAGACATTCTGCCTGGCTTGAAGAAGGGGGAAAAAATAAAAATCTCATGTTGTTAAATACTAGGATGTCCTTCTTAATAACAGGAAGTCAAGCTCCAGATAGCAACAGTGAACATTTGAATTCTTTGTGCATCCAGATAAGGACAGCAAAGAGCGTATGGGTTTTATTTTTTACAGCATGGATGTTTTGGGGGCAGGGGAAATGAAAGCCACTTCTAACAGCCAAAATGGGAATGAGTCATGAATTTCTAAATCAAGAGCGTAAATCCTCTTTGTTTTAACTTCTGGCCAGCTTCAGTCTGCTGTCCATAGAGACAATGAAGTGACTGACTTGCTGCTTCGATCCGGCAACTTTCGATCCATTTTCTCCTCTTTTCAGAGGTATGAGCAAACAAGCAAGACAGTGAGTTTGGATTCCACGTTCCAAATGATCAGGTTGGAAGGCAAAGCGTGGGGGTGTTTGATTAACTGCTCTCCACCTCTGCAGATGGAGTCTGGGCTACTATTTATACCTCCTGAAACTCAGCACCCCCTCTGGATATGTTGGTGGGTGTGTGGGTGTAATAGTAGCTGCAGAAAACAGGCAGAGAAAGGGAAAGCCAGGACTGCCAGCGTCTGTGACGGGCTGTCCCACACAGGCACTTCAGTCCTCTTGTGCCTCTTTATCCGCAGCTCTGGTAGCAGCTCAATAATACAAATCTCTCAATGCATCGTGAGGCAATAGAAGCTGATGTTTGTACAGGGTTTTAAGCTGAGCAGCTGCAGAAGTGCAAGTTATTATCTTCTGTCAACTGTGCATGCATTATCACTGTAGATGGCATGGATCCAGTGCTGTCCTACAACGCAAATGGAGATTTTCCATTAGCGCGAGCCACAGGGGTCTGTGTTTCGGGATCAAACAGGGTAGAGGTCAACTCTTATGCTCTACTGAGAAGGTCTAGCTGGTCCCAGCTGGGGAGATGTTCTCAGTGTGAAGATCTGCTGTAGTACAGTAATCCCCCTTCGTTGACTCCTGAGTTTCCCATCTGCAGATTAATTGCGCCGTGGCAATAGAAACAACCAAACCGCCCCACGTGAGTCAGCCCCAGTGCAGATGCCATGAATGAGTGTGCAAGTGTGGGCACGCACTACGTTTTGTGGTGTTAACAGCTCAGCATGGTTCGCTCTGGGACCTCTCTACCCCAGAGTCAACAGAGCCATCACTCTCCTCCACGGCACCCTCCCTACATGCATTTAGCACCGCCTGGATGTATACAGCACTACTCCCACAAGGAGCATATATATACATAAGTAGTCTTCACCCCAGGGAACATTTATTCACCCATAGTTATGCTCATTTTGATAATCAGTGGAGGAGCCTTCCACACAGAGGGTACATTATCAATCCAAGATATCTTAAGTATTTCTGCTTTTTGCTGCATAACTCTTGTGCAATATGACCAGTTGCCTTTCTAGCAGGCTGAACACATATTTACTTTTTTATGTAAAACAGTTCCCCTGAGATTTCATAGCACCTGACAAATGTCAGTGAATTAATCTACTGAGGAAATGGAGACCCATAAAGTTATGTGACTCGTCTAATGTTGCTCAGGAAACTGATGACTTTTCTGGAATAAGACCAGATCTCTCCTCATTCTACTCTGAAGATTATAGTTGACCTGCTTATATTACATCTTTCCTCTCTGTCCTGTGACAATTACATCCAGCAAGGACAGTATTTATTTGTAATGATTATTTATAAGGAGCTTCAGAATAAATCAAATATATGTGCTTTAACTTAGGCAGGAGCAGGCTTTCCAACCCATAAGCAAGATCAAACGTGAGAAATCCGGACCATTGATTTTCTAAAATATGTTCCCTTTGCCCTTCTCCTTTTTAATGAAATGCTCAGCTCTTGTTTGTGAACAGAAAGGACTTTGTATTAGTCATTGAATGCAGTGAGTGTTACCACTGGGTCTGAATCAGACAGACTACTTAAATATATCTGCAGGATAAGTTGTAAGAAAATGTTCTGCTGAAATGGGCCATTTGTGCTGTGTGTGGGCTTGTTTTGCATAGACAGCAAGGCTGCCCTTCATTAAATTTATCCATCTTGCCATAGGGCAAAACTGCAAACTGTTTTTTTATGAGCCACCAGATTTGTCCTCTCTCCCAAGCAAACAGTGCCAGTTGAGAGACACCTGCAACATGAAGCAATGTGTCCTCCAAGCCACAGCCCACAGCCAAGGCCATTTTGACAGCTTGGCCATCATCTTCTGATAAGGCGTTGGAAGCACGAGCTAAATGTGTAATTCAAAATGACATGAACACAGGGGTACAGGGGAACCTCTCATAAAGGCAAATACTTGCTCCTGTCGCCAATGGAATAAGCAAAAGCTTGAAACAAGAAAAGTGTAACTGAACAAGTGCGTGACTCCTTCTGTGAACAGTCAGGTGTGTTCGATCCGCAACCTGAAATTCAGTGCCCACCTGATGGGCACAAACACAGGTTTGTCTCAGGCTCGTATCGCTTCACCCCTGAACCTTACCAGAGGCTATTTTAGACACAGCCGAATAACATGGAAGGAAAACAGCTCAGCTGCTGGATAAGATTTAGGTTGCCCCCTGTTCATACCTGCCTCCTAGGCAGGCTGTGATTTTTTTCTGTTTTCTTCTGGCCAAAAATAATTCTCCCGAGCATTTCTGCACATAATACCAGAGAGCAGCGTGATGATAAACCTTGTGGCGATGGGCATCCGCAAGCGCGTGCTGCTTTGATTGGACACCCTGGTCACAGGACATTGCAGTCCCCAGCGGGATCAGAGTTAATCATAAGCTTGGGTTTCCAAAGTGAATAATCGTATTTAAGATCTCGCCATTCACTTTCTGCGGCTGTTCTGCACTATTTACTTAATAAGTTGTCCTGACCTACATCCCCTCCCGCAGACTCATTCACCGCCGCGTTCGTGGAGAAAGAGGATTGAATAGCAAATCTCTGCACAATCTCTTTCGTGTTTCTGCGTAGTAGAAGTGAAAATCACTTTAGCTGGTGGCATATTAGGGACAAGTACAAGCCCAGCTTTATAGGATTCACCTACTTTTAAACCTTGTTAAATCGCTAACACAGCCTACTTTAGGAAATGAAATGCGTATGATTTGAGGATATGACATACTCTCCTGTGTCAGTCAATAAAAACCTCTCTAAAGGGAGGACACGTACAGCCTTACACGGAAGGAGCTGCTGTTCGCATGACGATAATAGTTAGCACTACCAGAGCACTTTACATTTTCAAAGAGCTTTAGAAATGTTATGATCAAGGTGGATGACTGGAATAGTAAATTTTCATTCAGTTATTACTGTGAAGCAGCAGTTCATTTCATTATGGAACATTTTAGGCTATATGGACTCGTGAGAACATCTTGAGGAAATTGGCCAGGATTTCTGACTTGTGATGTTCATCCTAAAATGTAACCAGCCGAGAAGTCTTCAGTTTCTTGAATTTTCTCCGCAGGAGGGTTGTAGTGGTGGCAGACCAGGGGGTGAGGGGTGGAGGCTGTTTTTATCTGTGGTTTTGGTAGCATGTGATGGGTGAGAGTTAGAAGGTAACCGAAGTGGTGCAGGCACAGCCATCACATTGCATGAGGCAGCAGATCTTTGGGGACATACTTCCAAGTAGAGCTTTTTGACCTACAGCTCCAGAAAGATGAGCTAGGGGCGTTGGTGCCTCCTCTACAAGTCTGTGAAGGTTCAGGCATGATCATTGTCCAGGTCTTGTGGCCCAGCCAGACTGAGGTCATGATCTTTTAGCAATCCAAAAGGATTAGAGGGTCAGCAGACCCTCTCTGGGTCTGATCAAAGCTCTCAGCACACCCAGTATGGACATCCATACTTTATTTTCATTCTTTTAAAATTCAGGTGAGTTTCCTTTGCCTAGAACATACATGTTGTATAATATAGCCCTCAAAGTCTGAGGATTTGCTTCTTCAACTCAAATGCCATTCCCAGCACCTTTTAAAACCCTCCCCTCAAACCTTTCCTTATATGAAAAAAGTACAAAACCCGGCAAAGGAACAAGAAATAAAGCCAATAGTATCCGGTCCTCGTACTCTGGGAAGCTCCCACTGGACACACAGAAACCCTCTATGGTCCCTCCCTGGGTGGCAATGAGGTCGCTTGTCAGGGAGAAGACAGAGAAGCCCAAATGAGTCAGCATGAGGGGTGAGACCATCTTAGTTGGGGTGGGAATAGGGCACTCAGAGGCTCGGGTTCTCAAGTGGATTTGGTGCCCAACGTCCATTTGGAAATCTTGGCAGAGTTTGTGGTTCAGTGCAGTTACAGGAGGAAGGTCACTTCTGTAAGACCCCACCAAGGCCTCTGGCTCTGTGTGGGCACATGTGAAGGAAGGGGGGTGGCTCCTTCTCTGTGCGTTTGATCACTTGGCAGTGGGTCATCTCTAACTAACTGTTCCCATCATATTAGCCAGGAAAATTATGTGCCATTAAGGCACAAGGAGGAAAATGCAACTAGTTAAACATCTCAAAAAAACATCTCCAACATAAGAAAGCATGAAGCTGCAACATGAAAGGGAACTTTAGACACAAAGATCTAACAACATTAATCTTCTTAACATTATGGAGAAATAAAGATCAAAATGGGTAGTGGATTTGAAATAAGACCTAAAAGACCACATTGCGCTGGAGCTGCAGGGACCGTTAGGGCCATATGTTGAGCAGAAGCAGGATGTTTCTGGTATGTCTACAGCAAGCTCAAAGGAAACCGCCCTCCACCCGGCATGTCTGTCTTTCAACGCGCCCAAATACATCCACACCCATCAGAAAATTGTGGGTAGAGATTTACTCTAGAGCGCGCTGGAAAGAGACGCTGAACTCCTCCTTCCGAGGCCAGAATACACAATCTGCCTAAAGACAAAACACGGACCCGTCTCTCGAGCTCCCGGTGCAGGCAGCGTCTACCTACATCAGTGCACGGCAGTGATTTGCAGGGTCTGCGGTGAGGAGGAGCTGTCTGCTGGGGTTGGGTTGGGAAGTCCACCCCCAGCCTTCAAGCCTCCGTGACAGTCTCATGAAACAACACAGCAGCCCAAAGGGTTTTGGGGCTTTTTTTCTTTTTTTTCATGGGAAGTAAGGAGCTATTTTTATACCCTAGTAACAGTCTTTGGACTGTCAGTAAAACGTGGGAGGTTTCATAGTAAATGTTTTGCCTGACATTTTCTCAGAAACAGTGGGAAATAATCAGCGCATAATTAAAGAGGCTGTGTTGAAAAGACCTGCAAATATCTATAGATCTCTGTAGAATGCAAAGGCTTCTTTTTTTTTTCTAATTGACCTTAGTGAAGGTGAAGCTCAGCATGTTTTATAGAAATGTAAGATGATTTTACAGAAATGACTCAAAGTATACACCAGCAGAAGAGCCAAGTTGCTGATTCTCAGTAATTTTTTCTCCTCTCTTCTGCCATTCCCTGAGGCAATGACGTCTTCTGACCTTTTTGGATAGGGAAGAGCACCTTCTGTGGTGTCTCCCTGGAAAAGAGCACCTTTGGTGGTGTATCCCTTGGCTCTGGAGGGAATGGCCTGTCTTTGCCTGAGAAATGTCCGCGGTTGCAATTCCCTCGGAAGCTGTGAGGTGGGACGGGTAATCTGTATTCAGGCAGGTTTTACCCCCTCAAAAAAAAGTGTGTGTCTAATCAGCAGGAAAACCTCCGCAGGAAACCAAACAATCTGCTCTAATCATGAAGGTAAATCTACACACTGAAATGCTCACTGGGCCTCCTATAGACTCAAGTAACTCCTAAGGAGACTGCTCCAGTCTATCAGTTAAATAAATACATAGGGGAACTGTTTTCAGAAAGTCTGATTACGTCACCAGCCAAGTGAAAAGGCTCCTTCAGAGCTGCCCTCATCTGTTGAGTAATTACCGAGTTGGGACGGGGGGCCGAAAGTCTCCTTTCGAGCATACGGAAAGACTAGATGCACATGTGGAGTAGCTAATTTTAAAACTGTGGCATATCCTCCATTTCCCCTCCTCTCCCCCTTGCAGAATACCAAAGGGGTTAGGTCACATCCCAGAGCAATCACTTGCTATGGTTTCTTTTCCCCCCTCTGTTTTCCTTTATCAAACACATTTCTTTCTTTTCCTCTCTTGTGCTCCCAGGCAGAGATCTTATACGCCAGGCTGTAGCCTGGAGCAAATATTGTCTAGTCAAGTTATATAAAAAAAAATACCTTTCTTCCAAATGAGGCTTTATAATGGAGATGTTCCCGGTCCCTTGTCTACATCGCTGCTAACAGAGGCAGTGTGTTACCTAGTTTACAGGCAGGCAAAGAAATAGCTGAGAGATTATGAGCACAGGGAGATCAGCAGCAAAGGCTGGACACCGAGAAAACAGATAGGCAGGGACAGAGAGAGGAGGAAAGAAAACTACATTTTGCAGAATGAATAGCTTCTAACAAGTTTGAAGGAAATATTATTATGATTTTATTACCATATTTTATTATGCCACTCTAAAAATGATGTCCTGAAGAAGCAATTAGGCTGAGAACATGAATTTTGCAGCTGTATTTTCCTGGCCCTCCACCTGCCCTTTCAATGATGAGCATCCTTGTGCCGTTATCATGACGCACCGCTCATTTCGTGCCTTCCAGTCCTCAAAGACCAAATTATGGATGGGGTCAGGGTGGGACAGACCTGCAGAAAATCAACCAGACGTTACTATTCCTGCTCCTTCCCCATCCAGGGAGTAGAATTAGAGAAGACAACGAGGCTTTTGGGAAATGGTGGCTTCTCAGCTCTGCTAAACCAGCAGCTTTAGGGGCTCAGTGCGCCCAGATGATTTCAGCTCAAAGCGGTGTTGTCCTGTCCCTCTAAAAAATGCCTCCTCGGAAGTGCCTCCATGTAGGCACTCCCCAGCTGACTCCCACCTGCTCCCTCCAAGTCCCGCTGCCTTTTTGTGCACATTCCTCTGAAGGGAGAGTGAAATGAGTGAAAAATAGCACTGACAGGCAGCTGTCTCCAAGGGCGCTCGTTTGCACCGTGCCTTTGGTAGAAATACTTCCACCTCAGTTTCCCCACCAGGTTATTAAACGTTAGCCCATAGGTAGAAGGAGCACTCATGGGATTTAGTTGGAAAACCTGTTGCAATTTAACTGCATGTTTTTGTGGTGATTTAAATGAACTGCAAAATCCTTGTGTTGATAATGTATTTTCACCCTCACTGGACCAGTTCCCTCAGCCCACCTCATCATAGATGTTGACAGCATTAAGTTTCCACCCTGACAAGATGCTCCTGCGGGGGCAAATGGACAGGGAACTTATCTCTTCTCAACATCTATTTTAGGAAGGGATGCCAGAAATGGATCTTTGCATCCATAGACTAAAAAGGGTGGTTTTGTGTCCAGCTCAGACGGAGAGAACTGTATTGCATTCTCCTGGGCTTGCTCGGATGAGACCCACCCTTATGAATGCAAGCTCAGCAAGGGTTAAAAATATGTCCACACCAGCTGAATCAGACCGATTTTAAATGGGCATTGTTCAGTCTGTGCAAATTTCCAAGATATCACCCCTTGGGTAAATAAGGTGCTTTGCAGACTGTTGCGTAAATCTCATATAAAGATTAAGTCCCCTTCTGAGTCCAAAACATATAAAGGCTCCAGAACAGACAGTTGGGTGGAAAAAAAACTGGGGTGTAACTGCGCAAGGGCTAGTCAACACACGAAACAAAAGGATGAGATGTTGCATGTGGCAAAGCTGTCTTCTCAGCTGTTCTTCGGGAGTGTTTGAAAGAGTTAAGCCCAATACTGGAATGTCTTGGGAATGTTGGCAGAGGGAGAGCGAGCGGCTTTTTTCCTCCCTCTGGATGGAGTCCCAGGACTGAGCTTGCAAAGTGATGACTTTGGATCCGAGTTTGCTTCTTGGTTCTGCAGCGGAGAGTTGGGAAGTGATGCAGTGTAACCAAGCAGCCCTTTGCGAGAGATGTGCAATTGCCTTCCTAAGTCAGGAGAGGTATTTTTACCTCTTCCCTGCTCATCCCTGGGTGCAGCAGAACTCGCTTTGAGAAGATACACGGAGGGAGAAACCACATCCTGAAGGGCGTGTGCGAAGGGAGAAAGACACATCCCCAAACAGTTTACTTTGGCTGCTGGTTTTTGTTGTCGGGTTTGGTTTGGTGGTTTGGTTTTTTTTTCCTTTCTTTTCCTTCTCCTTCTTTGATGGAAATTGCAGTGACTTTTTAACCTTGCAGTTCATAAGGCGCCTTGGGATTAGCTGTTTGCCTCCGAGCAGGGAGTCCGGGGTGTTTCACACAGGGAGCTGGCATGGCTGCTGTGCTCTTTGGCTTTGAGGATCTGCTCTACAGCTGGGACAGCCTGGTGTGGAGCCTGACGTCCCGGGCTCTGAGGACTTGCCGCTTTGGAAACCTGAGGGTCCTGCAGCTCATGCTGAAGCCATGGTGCATTTCCAGAGCCGTTTATCAGGTAGGGTTACAAAACACCAGGCCAGACCCTCAAACCCCGGTGCTGCAGAGGGGAAACACCCCGGGGAGTCGCACAGGGTCCTGTCCTGTTCCTACCAACCGCTTCGGGTCCTACCAGAGGCGGTGGGACAGAGGAGACACCATGGGCAGGGGAGGTCTGGGAGGAGAAACGCGGGTTTTGAGGATGGTGGTGGGGTCTCCCGTGGCTGAACACAGGTCCAAACTCTCCCACAGAGCAGAGGGGAATAAGTGACTGTAAATTAAGGGTCACTCTGCTATATCCCCTTTCCTTGAGCTTTATACTCATAAGTACAGCCAGCCTTGGCTGCGCTGCGTCCTCAAGCTGTCCCTGCAGCTGCACAAAAGTAATTTATAACTTACCCAGAGGAAAGGACATCTAAAGACACCTAGCCTGTGGAAAATGGGCAAAGGCGGAGGGTTTTAAATTGCAGTAGCGCTAGTTATCCCTACCTGACTTGTGCAATGCCTTCTGCCTGCTTAGTCTTGCAAAGTCCGAGGCATCTGATTGTCGAAAACTTTTGTTTTATCCTGTATGTGTTTTGTGTGGTATAGAGAGGTTTGGGGCTTGGTCGACTGGCTTCTCTGTAGAGTTACGCTAACTGCTTGCAGCTTGAGGTATAACAAAACAGCTCTAATAAACTGTGTGTTTCTGAGACTGGCTAAACTGGGTTAAATAAACTGAACATCACAGTGAAGGCACTAGAACTGGATGCCACTTGGAATAGCAACTCATTCCAGTCCATAGGTGAGTCCAGGTTGAAATGACACTGTAAACCAACCAGTATCCAGCTCGTCTGCTTTTTTAATCAGCCCTAGACAACTAGGCTAGACATTTATTCTGCTGCGGGCACAAACCCATTACAGTATTTATCAACTTCACAGATTTGGCTAATGCCGGACGCTGGATTGACTGATCGGTGTTTGCATTTGGAAAAGGCATTTTCTGCTACACCCATTTGCTTGGTATTTTGCTTTTCCTGTGCTTTGGAACTCTCCATGTGTAAAGCCAAGTTATACAGAAGAAGCCAAATTGAAAGCCTGTAGAAATTGTGTGTGTTGCTTAGAGGGAGACCAGGGCAAGGCTCTTAGTAATTTCAGCAAACTTTGAACCAGCTTCAAATCATGCTCTGGTCTCAGCAGACTTCAGGAATAGATTTTATGGCCTTCTTTGGACTTCAGCAGGCACGGGTGGTGCATTTATTTTAAGTATTTGTTTGTTCTAGAAGATGCCTGCAGCCAATAACACAAAGCCATTACCCAGAAGAACCCCTCATCCCACCGATTACCCTGGTGGCCCTGGGGCACGGCTTTGAAACCCCCATGAGAGGTACCACAGTGATGGCTCCAAGTGAACCAAGCTGCCCTCCCTGGGTCTTGGCTGGTGTGAACCTGCAGGCCAGTCTGTGCAGAGGCTGCCTATGGTGTGGGCTTGCCCCATCCGCTCTCTGCAGCTTGTTTTAGGAGCCTGAACCTGAAGCCAATTAGCTCACGTGGGCCTGGGAAAGGGGAGGGGGAAGCAAGAGGGCTCAATGCTGAGCCCCTTTTTTACCCTCCACCCATGTAAAACCATCCTCAAAAACCAAGGAGTTAGTTTTTAGGTGCGTCCCGATTCCAATTATGAATAACCTGTTCCAGACTACGCACCATGCATCAGGGGATGCTACTGCCTGTGATAACTGCCGGGATTGGCGGTCTTTTAACAGATTTACTCTGTTGCGAGCACTGAGCACACGCACAAGTGCACTTTTTCCATTACAACATGCACACATCTTCAGCCATCCCCCATGGCGTTATGTCACGTTCCTGGCGTGTTATCCCCCTTTGCTAGAGTCACCAGGGAAACAGGACCAGCAAAGGTGCCTCCCTTCCCATCCAAACGAGCATCGATGCAGCCTGACACTCACAGGGCAGGGTGGACTTGAATAGTTGTCCGTTTCTCAGACAGAATCAGTGAACATCTGCAAAAGCTCAGTAAAACCACGTCACTTTATTTGTCAATGCCCATGAGCTTCCAATTCTTTGGAGAAGACCCGAAATGGTGGGTCAGGTACCAGGAGAGTTGCTGCTGGGTGGAGGTTTGCTTGGGAAAGGCATCTCATAGCTCATCGCCACAGAGAGCCAGCGGTATTATTAGTGGCCAGCAGGAGCTGATAGCTAACTCTACACTCATGTATATTAATCCTAACAGCATTTTCTCCAGTAGCCAGCATCCTCCAGTTTAAACACTGACGGGGTATTTTAGTAGAATATTGCTTGGACAGAAAGCCTGATGGTTTAATCACTTCCCAGAAACAGAGGCTTCTTCCACTGTTTATTATTTAGATGAGCGAATCAGCTCTTGACCATGCTAGTTTTTGTTGCTGCTATATATTAATCCCTGTTGCTACTGCATCTTGAGAGCAGAGCAGATCAGGACCTCTGCATGGTACCAGAACCGAAACAACTCTAAAAAGAAACATTAGTCAGCTTTGTAAAATTAAGCAAAACTTTTTCGTACTCCAAAAAGTATGCTTTATGCTTTTTTCTTTAAGTTAATCACATCCCAGTGAATATGTGCTTCTGGAACCATTTGCTGGCTCACCCTTGCTGAGACTGGCTCGGGGGTGCCGCAGCAGCGTACCGCACAGCCAGGTCCCTGGCTGAGCAGGACCCACGCTGCTGTGCACACACCACTGGGGAGGACTCAGGTCCTCCTTTGCACCACCAACCAAGACCATGGCTGCTCGGGTTTGACACCAACTTGGAGAATTTTTTGGTATCCTTTCCCTAGACTGTTGTCTCCACCACACAAACCCTGAAAAACATCCATGGGTTCAGTAATTCCCTTCTACTGTCCCAGCTACAAAATATATAAAAACAAAGCTAATGCTGTACAGAGGGTACGGTCCAGATTTACTGCTAATGCAACAGGCAATGGGTTCTTGAAAAGAAAAGGAGCTCCAGGCACCAACATAATCAGTGTAATTCCCCTTATTTCTGACAAACGAGACTTGCTTTCTTGGCTCTCAGGAAATCAGCAGCAATGCATTAGCAGAGGTAGATGGAACAGCAATTTTGGTGTGATGCTGGCTGGGGTGGTCAGGATCCCATCCACTTGAGATTTCAGTCTTCAAATCCAAACTGACATAGCAATCAGATGTCTGGACTTGCTCAGGCTGCACTCTGAGCAGTAGTTGTTATAAAATAGGTTAAAACAATCAAAAATTTTTTCCTTTGTTCTTGGTCTCCAAACTGGATTTGACTCTGAGTAACTCCATTTGTCATTGTCTTTAAGTGATACTGTGGTACTCACGACATACAAGAACTAGAGGCTTTTGGTACCCTGAAGCAAGGTACCATCATCTGTCTCAGACCGCATTTCTCCTCCCACCATGTAAAATCCTCCTGCAAGTCTGCTGAGATTCCCAGGGATACATTTGTCTGCACAGACTGAACAAACACTTGCCTTGCTCTCTTTTCAGTGGGCTAATATCCCCCGCTTGCTGTATTTTAATTGTGATGAACGCTTGCTATATTTTGTGTTTCGTGTTCCACCATGTGGCTTTCTGACTGCATCGAAACGGATTTGAAAAAGGAGATTAACGAATAGTAAACTTCCAGTCGAGGCCTTCGGACAGTCAGTTGTGCGAGATGCCACAGAGCTGTCGGGTGCTTTTTCACCAATGCCCAGAAGATATCTGACTGCTCTGACCTACTAAAAAAATGGTCCTGTGAACTAACACAGTGCCTGCTTTTGCGGAAATACTCACATTTCAAGAAGTGCTGGGGAAGGGCTGGTTTATTATGGGATAGGCAGTCAGTTCTGCATTTTAACATCCTGAAGATATTTCACTATTTATTTCATCTCCAAATCCATCAACAAACCTTTTAGTTGCCTGGCTTTGCCTGTGCAGTATCAAAGAACATTAGGCAGGCCAGGACCTCCATCTTCAGTAAAAATGTGTTTATGTGTCTGTCTGTTTTAAATCCCACCAACTGCTCCTACCAAGACGGAGGCAGATTGCTGGACACAGAGCAGTCTAATACTAATGTCGTGTAATACTAATCACAGCCGTTTAATTCCTTGCACACTGTACACAGTAGTACTGTGTACTTTTTACACACTGCTTCTTATCCACCAAGTACTTGGAAAGGCGGTTAAGTAATATCACGCCTATTCTACTGCTGTAGAAACTGAGGCAGAGACGGACAAAATTACTCACTTCAGACTATAGATACAAGTACAGAATTGTCTTCAATACCTTATTGCTCCCCGTATATCCCGTTATAGGTAATGGCATTAAGGAAGGAGGTGGGCTGTAGCATTCAGGGGATGGATGTTAACCTGAAATGAGGAAAAGAAGAGAGCTTTTGCCATGCTGGCAGGAGGATAAAGGCTCAAGGAGCAAGGGAACAAATGCAGAAACTAAGGTCCTGTGATGGGGGAAGGATATTTGGGGGCTCTGGGCACCCCCAGCCCCGGGAGGGAGGTTGCCGCTGCTGTGGAAACCCCCAGCTCCTGCAAGGCAGAATCAAGGTGCAGATCCCAGCTCACTAACTGGTTTCCAGCTGTGAAAATCACCCATGAATCCTGGCCCCTTAGTATTGAGGGTGGTTTTGCAGTGCTTTAACTCCTTGTCACTCCTCTTGGATCAGAGCTGGCAGGGATTGCAGCCCAGAAGCTGGTTTTTCATCTACGTACATGCAGATGTACTCAGCCATGTGAGCCCCCAAACCATGTCCTCCTTGGTCCTCCTGTTTAGCTACTTCATTCCTCTTATTTTCCAGATCCTGCAATTTTATTTTCCCTGGGGAGAACGCATCTCAGGTGTGTTTCCCACATGGTGCCTGCTGCTGGCAACCGGGTGCTAATGGGTTTTCACCCAGCTGCCATGGGCATTGGGGAGCTGGGCTTTGGGGCTTCTCCTTCATTCACTCGGGGGATTAGCACCCACAGCTAGCACCCTGCTGGGACAGGCTGATACCTACCTCGCAATGGGCTCTGAGACACCCCTACATCCCCTGTACCCTATCGGGAATGTGGTCTTCCCCCTGATAAAGGAGCAATTTTGGAAATTCATTCTTGTTTCAGCATCACTCCTCACCCTGTTTGCCTTGAAGACATCTTATTATGTCTAAGCACAATTAGGGATTCAGGAGCAAAAGCAGCATTTTGCAAGCCTGCCCTGCTGCTGTAAAAGGCTGTGCAAATCAATGTCGGGCAAGAGGGAGGAAGGAAAGGGCTGAAATGTTAAACACATCATTTCAGATTGGTAAAACTTCCAGGTTTTGATTTATAGCTTCATCACCAAGTAGATTAATGTGGAATTCAAACACAACCAGCTTTTTGCTTTCCTTTCAGGCCTGATATATTAGCATTTCCCATTAATCTAGTTAGCTCCAGCACGATGAAGGCTGAGGAAACGGGGGATTAGGCGTATGGGAGTGTTGGGTGGGCAGGAGAAAAGAGCCAACAATATTCACTTTAGCTAACTAGCTCAAGTAGAGAACATGGGACCTTATTCAGGTCTCAGGTTGTAGCTGAAGCCGTTTCTGACTCCCTCGAAGTCAGCAAACCCAGATCCTTTCTCTTCTGGTTTTGGGCAGAGGGTTTTTCAGTGGGGCTGTTGATTTTCTACTCATAAGCACAATGGTGGACTTGGGTACCGGTACCACCCATAGAGCTGCACTCGCAGGACTCTTTGCTGGTGGCTGTTATATTCTTGAGGCACCGTGATGCTCCAGGGAAATTGGCTTTCAGGAGGCTTTGGGACCCCCTAAAGCTATCCCATGGGGTATCATAAATGGATCTGGCCCCTCCAGGCTTGCAGTCTGCCTAATTCCCACTTTTAGGGGGAGGTAACTGTGACTTTTTTCCCCGGCACTCTTTGCTGAGCTAGTCCGCAGGCTCTGGAGTTGCCCTGGAGACTTCTCAAACTTTATTGCTACATATTTAAGCATTTATGAGACTTGAACTGCTTCCCTTAAAAAAAAAAAACAACAACAGCAACCGACACGAATCACAAAAAAAGAGGAAAATAATCCTCCACCCAAAAGTCCCAGAGCTGCAGAAAGGGCTAATGAGCCTCACATGTTTCTGAAAGCTGCTCGGGAGCTTTTGGCTTGCAGAGTTTCTCACCCCATCTTTGTTACAGGCAGAAGCAAAGAGGGTTAGACAGACAGGGGAGGGGAGAGAAAACGCAAACTTTAAAAATTCATCTTTGCCAGAAAACATATCCAAACAGACAGAAAAAAAAAATCAGCCTATGGAGGAACCCCAAGCCGTTTCCACTCGAGGCATCTATGGAGAAAGCACAAGAGGTGTTCAATAAGTTCCCGTCCCCAGGTATTTTTACAACACACTGTAAAATTGCCCTCAGCATTTGATACAGGCTTCCCCTGCCTTTCTAGAGCTGGCAAGAGCCGGAGCAGTCTGATAGGATCCGTGCTGCTGCCACCAGTCCCACTGTAGCCCCACGGAGCATTGATGTTGGTGGAGAGGAGGTCAAAATGTTAACACTGCAAAATATCCAGCTAGATATGAGTGCTTATCCCCACTCTAGGGCATGCCAAATCAGCCTGCCCAGGGCTGGTCTCCATCCCACACTGCATCAGGCGAGAGGGCAATGCAGTCTGGTCCAGGTAAAGCTAGAGGGCTACTTGGGATGTCTTGCCCGGGTCCAAGGATTCAAGGTAAAATGTCATGGTGAAGCTCACCAGAGGAGCACAAAGGGCTTACACACCTGGGAAGTTTGGGACAATAACCCTTTTGCGTCCTGGACAGTCACAATTACCTACTCCCCTCGGCAGCTTGTGGGGTCTCATCTCTCCTTCCACTGCCCCAAGGCAGCTGTGGGTCAAGACAAGAGGCACAGGGGTTTCCTGGAGGGCAGGGACGGGCACCAGAGGTTTGCTGGGCAATGGTTGAACCTGAACCATTAAATCACCTCTGGGGTTGCTGTGCCGCCGAACACAAAAGCTAACATGGAGCTGCGCCAGGCTGGGGCTTGTGTTAATTATTTGCAAACACAACACTGCAGTGCTTTCCGTGTGCTGTAGCAAATTGTCCAGTTCTGCTAGAAAATGAGGTAGACTTTAAACCCACATTGACCCTCCTATCTGTCTTTACATGAGCTTTTAGGGATGGTAGGAGGAGATTGAGTGGTCAAGTCTCATGACTGAGCTTTCTTTCGTTCAAGAAATACGGCAGCCTCTTAAAAGGGGAGGCGTACTTGGCGTTGTTTTACTCCTATGCGGATTTTTCCAACCTGCCTCCTTGTGAGAAACATTCAATCTCCAGTACTAGTCTGCTCATGAGGGAGGAGTCCGGCTGCCCCCGTTATGAACATGGGCAAAGGCTTTCATAGTGTTAATTCTAGTCCACTAATAAATGGGTTAGGATTGCCGATGCACCTTATACAGGCCACCGGCCAAGGAGTAAACACAAGCGATGCTGAATGGTTTCTAGCCCAGGATGGATTTGAGTCCGTCCCAAAGCTGAGTTCTCTTAAGTCCACCACCAACGACTTGGGCGTTCCTGCCCCGTCTTTGCTTTTGGCTGCAAGGGATGAAAACTGTGCTCTCCACGAGGAATACAAACCATCTCAACTGAGACGATCCCTACCAGCTCACCCTGCTTATAACAGAAATGCACCTACCAGCAAGGCAGGGGAAATACTGTTTGATCCCCTGGGTTTGCAGAAGCCAGGTCTGAACTGCTTCTTCCCAGGCTTAGCTATTTTCTGCTCAGTGTCTTGAAATGTGAGATGGGATGCATCTCATGTTCCTTTAACTACCAAAAATTAGGCATTTCCTCTATGCTGGTTCCTTCCAAGATGGGTGTCTTAGTACAAGTCACTCTCTGGAGATGCCTACCCCTTTGTACTGAAACCAGAAAGAACTAAGACTTTTAAACCCAAAGTGTTAAACACCCACAGTCCTGTGAGGTAAAGCCCAGTCACGTTGTTCTGATTAAAAATATGTCATCCAAGGGCCTGGGTCCTAAAGTGGAAAATGTTGGAAGCCCTCGGGAAGGTAGGCAGCCATCAGGACAGAGTGCCCAGCAACCTTGCAGCTCGAGCCATCCAGCTTCAGCTGTTGCAGTTGATACAACATGCTCTGTAATGGGACAGACCCCCAGCAACCTGCTTTTGGTAAAGAGTTTTGCCTTCCCCAGAGAGACTTTTGTGAACAATTCAATCCTCTAAAGTAATTGAAACCAGCGGGGAGTTTTGCCTGAAGAATTTGTGTTCGATTCAACCCCTTCTCCCTCAAAGAGAAATCCATCCTGAATATATGGCTCAGCGTAGCCCCAGAACAGGTCCACTCCCATCAGGCTTCCATGTGTTTCTTTTCTTGCGTAAAATAAGATGATCATAGGAAAAACCTGCTTTTTTCCTTCTCTGTTTGCAACATGCCTTTGTTGCTCCACCAAAGGCTCTGTGCAACGGATGCCATTTCTTTCGGATGTTCTCCTGGAGCAAAGGTGGAGCTGCCTAGTGCCATTGATGCGATCCTGCCCTAACTGTATGTGCGGCTGCATCTGAGATGCTCACGTGAATCATCCGCATTCTTGCAGAAACTCTCTTCACATCCAACCGACAGCATCCAATTGTTTAGAGAAAAACAGTCACTCTTGGGCATGGGAGCTTTGGGGAAAAACAAGCCCAAATTACATACTTGAAAGATGACTCTTGTGATAGCAAAAAAAACCTGAACAATGGCTTTTAATGCCATCGAGGTCGCAGTGGCAGAAGGCACTGAAGTCAGGGTATGTCCTGCCTCTCTTTCCTTCCCTCCATCCCTCCCATGTTGGATGGAGGAGGATATTAACTCCACACACCTTTGACACCGGCGAGTGGCTACAGTAAGTCTTTTACCAACATTTGCACATGAATTACTTCTGAAGTTTAAATATAAAGAGCCATTTGTAGCGTCCACTCATTTTCATTCATCTAACACTCTTAATTTAAATCTCCTATGCACTGCGTGTGTTCACGTGGGCTCACGGAGAGTTGTTTTTCTAAATTGGAAGCTTATGGGGTCAAGCTAGAGGGAAATTGTCATGGGATTTCAAACCCTGCCTTTTTTTCTTCTTCTCCTTTCAGTTTGGGAGGGTTTTTTTTTTAACCATGTGAGTCCACCAGGGACTCCAAAACAGCTGACAAAGCATAGTTTCAGGCTGGTCTTATCCTCCGCTCCTGGAGAAGAGCTCCGCATGACAGCCAGTGCTAAGTCTCAAATACAAAAAGTTATCCGAGGTCAAATTCCTCCGCGCTGTGAACTTCCATCTGGCACCCCAATGGGGGATTAGCGTCTGTCCGGCACCTGGCAGGAGTCACCCGATGTCTGCAGCATTGCATAACTTGCAAACCCCGTTGTGTGCAATTACTCGCTAACTTCACTGGTGACTGCGCTGCTGGAACTGCCGGCCGCTGGGACTCAAGGGGCTGTTGTAGAGTTCCGGGAGGGCAGGAATGTGGGTTTTAGAGCCATTGCAAATCTGCTTTGCTCCACTTCCATGGGGCTCGATCTCAACCTCCGTGTGCTCAGGGGCTTGACACATTTGTACAGTCATTTCCATGCCCGTAAAGAGGCAACTCATGATGAAGAGAGACCTGTTTGAGGGCTGGGAATTTTTATATTACTGTAAATTGTTGTACTTGGGTTGACCTCTGCATTTTTTTTTTTTATGTTTTTTTAATACTCTTTAGAGCCCCACAGCCACAGGAGTCTAGAGTCAGGTGGGTCCTTATGTATGTAACCACAGCTGAGACAACAGCTTTGAGTATCGGCAGGGCTAGCGGCTGAGCTGGGCTTTGCAAAACCTCAGGCGATCAATCAGGGGTTTTGCAAAACCAGACTGCAAATGAGGAACGGTTTGCGCCAGACAAATTACATTAGAGCAGCCACCGGGATGAGGAGGTAAGGAAGAAGGAAGGGGAATAAGCAGCACAGGGGTTGGATAATTTCTAATTAAAGTGAGAATAGAGTCACTGTTCATCTTAGAAAAGAGAGGTTCTGGGAAGTTCACTGCGTCGCATATTCTCAGGCATTCATCATCTGAAATGTCTCTTAATTGCCGCTATTATATCATATCACAAACATTCCCGTAATTTATCAGTCATAACCTCCTACAAAGGGATTCTTTCATTCAAGCCGTTTTCACAGAAATCTTTTCCCCTTGGATCCCGGTCCTGTAACACACTCAGACCAGGAATCTGGAAGTGGGACTTTTTTTTCTTTTTTCTAAATGCCAGATGTTGCTTTGCAGACAATATGTTTCAATAAAGGACTGTGTCCCATTTTCAACCTCTTTCCTCTTTGTCCCAAGATAATCAGCTCTTAACAGCTCTTCTTCCTCTTATGGTAAAAGCTGAAATGTAAATATCCAGGACGTCCTAAGTGTCAGGAGCCAGCCCAGTGCTGCTAACCCAGACGAAGGGTCCCCGACACAGAGCTGCCTTAAACATTTGGCTCAGTCAACAGACTGTATTTATAATGTAAACTCTCCTTGTCGGTTCCTAACTCCTGGCTCCAGTTTTAGAAAATTTAACATTTCTGGGGGTTGTATTTTCCCACCACTTAGTCGAGAGCCGAAATTTTTCCTCTCAGAAAATACACTTGTGTGTCAAAGGCCAATGACCTAAAAAATATCAGTAGTTTCGCAGCCTAAATATAGTGCAGGACTGAAATCCTGAATTCCTGCAAAGGAGCCAGTGTAAACAGCCATCGTCTGTGCAACTGTGGGGGTGGGCTGCAGCCCGGGGCTTTTTATTTATGTTATCGCACACTGCAGAGCCTGGATGTCCCAGCATGGGTGAGGAAACTTTGTGCAGGGACCTCCTGGCCAAAGCCCTTCCCAACTATGGGCTTCTTTATCCAGCTTCAGCAAAGGGCACACAGCTTCAGAGTCACCCCAACCTGAAGATGTTGTCCTTCGCTGGCTTACACCCACTTGTCGTAAGGCGTTAGTCTCGATGTGGAAAGCCCCAGGTTCAAGTGCTGCCGTTGACTTTGCCAAGCAATCGCATCGCAGTGATAAGCCATGAGGACAATCCCCCTTGTAAGCGTCGAACCAGCCAGAAGTCATTGAGCCTTGACCCATCGTTGGGTGGTGGTGATAAAGGCTGGCTCCAAGGAGAGGTAATCCCAGCCATACCACTTTATAATAGCGAAACTAATCACGTATTTACCTGCAGATGCTTTAAGAACAAACTCATTCCTGTGATTCATCTCATCTTTGAGTTCATACATAAAATAGATCAGAAGTCTCTCCTGCCAGTGCTGACAACAGCTGGGGGTGGCCAGGAGAGATGAACCCATCTGCCTTGCAGAGGTCTGGGGTTGCCCAGGACCATCTCCCACCCACTCCACTTTCAGCCTGGGCCTGCATCTATCATTTATTAATACACATGGGTAATGTCTTAACCATTAGCTGTGGATGGGGAAGGCACGGTAGCCATTAGAGCTTCCTCTCCCTCTTGCATCAGACTTGGGAGGGTTGGAAGCAAACGAAACCTGGCCAGGAAAATGCAAGAGGGAATACGGCGCGCACAGTGTTGAAATGGTTTGTGAATGCTCAGGGGTGGGCAGAGCTAATTTTTGTTGGATCTGATAACCGTTGGTTTACCTCACCCCTTTTCATTCCACATTTCTCAGTGGATCTCGTTATCCTGGATGATGAGAGCCTCCCCCTCCTCTAACAGGGCTCCAGACACCTTGCAGGTCTCCAGAGATTAATTGTTATTAATATAGGCCAGTCGTAAGATTTCTCAGGGGGGCATTTGCTCCCAGGTCTCGCAAGTTTGTTGTGTTTTAGGGATCAGTGTATCTGGATGGCCTCTTGGGATTTTCTCCAAAGGTTTTTTCAAAGGAAAAGCCTTCTCCAAAGCTTTCTGTTCACGTGCATCTTTTTTTCCCAGGACATGCTCTCCCTCTTTCATTCTTAGCCACTATTTGCTCTGGTCATGTAAAGAGAGCGCCTGGAGCAACCAGGTTTCTGTCTGAGTGGCTGGTCTGAGAACTGGGCAGGGTGATAGACCAAAGGTGATGACTAGCCTGTGGCCTTGAAGAGCTGCACCGCCCTTGAAATACCGTGTATCCGCCTTCTTACAAATTCAGGCAGACCTCCTTCCCTCCCATCTGCTGTTTCTCCCCTTGCTTTTCAGTATTTTTTGCTCTGACTATTCTTGCCAGGAGTTGCACACCCATTTCCACTCCATCTCCTGTTCATAAGCAAATTAAAGTACTTGCAGATGACACTGCTTCTAGCTCCTCTGAGGCAAAACCCAAATGCTGCTTAAGATGCCAAGCACCACTTCACATGTCCGTGGTGCACCCCAGGAGCGAGTGCAGCTGAGTGATTGAGCATTGTACTGCAGCAGCTGTGGAGCACAGGGCCAGTTATTTGATGAAGGCTCCTATCTTAGTCATCACTGACCTAATTTTGATCACCCATCAATATGGTCTTCCTTTTTATGTCAAACTACCCAGAAGGTCTTCATGCAAAATGAAACACACTCAGAAAAAATACTCTGAAAGGGTTTTGCTGGGCCATTTGGCAGTTTGGGAAATCTGCAGAATCATTTGACAGTTTTGTAGTTATGAAAATAAAGGGAGTTTTAAATTAATACTATTGCAGCAGTGTGAAGTCTGGAGACAGACTGGGACAAAGCTGGACCTGAGATCAGCAGTTCTTCTGATGCTGCTTTGGACTGGAGGAGGCTTTTGGGGGGTAGCTGAATGCTGGAAAGTGCTGGATAAGCTGCTTTATTTTGGAGGGAGGAGGGAAAAGACACAAATAAGCAATGCTAACTTAACAGATGAAATGTGCCTTGGATCTGTTGTCCTGGCCTGAGACAAGGACACTGGCCTCTGCACTCAGCTGTGCCGGGGGACTGTAGGATCTTGGGACCTTGCACGACCTTTGCCTCCTGGGTGTTGGGTTTTCCACCTCCTGTTGTTCAGACCTGCTTTGGGACAATCTGAGTTTATAACAGTGTACTTCACAAGAGGCTTCAGCCAAGTTTTTTATACATGCTGCAATATGCCTAATAAACTGATATCTTAATGGGAGAGAGTGCAGTCGTTCAGCACAGAGTTCATACGGGCAATACAGTCTGCGTCATAGAATCATAGAATTATAGAATAGTTTGGATTGGAAGGGACCTTTAAAGGCCATCTAGTCCATCCCCTTGCAGTAAGCAGGGACATCTTCAACTAGATCAGGTTGCTCAGAGCCTCGTCCAACCTGACCTTGAATGTTTCCAGGGATGGGGCATCTACCACCTCTCTGGACAACCTGTGCCAGTGTTTCACCACCCTCATCATAAAAGATTTCTTTCTTATATGTAGTCTGAATCTACCCTCTTTCAGTTTAAAACCATTCCCCCTTGTCCTATCGCAACAGGCGCTGCTAAAAAGTCTGTGCCCATCTTTCTTATAAGTCCCCTTTAAGCACTGAAAGGCTGCAAAGGCGTTCAGCACTGAGTTCATCCAGGCAATACAGTCTGCGTCATGGGCTCTCATCTTACAAACGGCTTCCACACCATGGGCTGGTAGAAGTGAAAGTCGCTGTACAGGGTTGAGACCTTACATCGGGAGGTGGAGCTGGATTAACAACCTTTTTCTCTGCACAAAACATGTACAGCAGGACCTGGTGTGAAAGCAGGGGTAGGTGTGCGATGTGGCACTGCCGCCGAGGCAGGGCAGCCCACCGCAACCGGCCAACGGCCTGGGCTGCGCAGGCTTTCTTGCACAAGCAAGCAAAATCCCCCTTTCCAGGTTCTATTGAATCTCTTGAACTTGGATTTTTTGCCAGAAATCCAAAGAGCAGCAGTGAAAATCCAGCAAACCTCTTTGTTGCCCTTTCTCAGGCAGTGGTAGGACGGCTAAAGATCTTTCAGAGATAAGGGTTTCATTACAAAAAGAATCAAAGATCTTTTTTCTTTCCCCATTTTTATAGAACCGTCCCTGGTTTGTTTGGGTTTTCCTTCCCTTTCATGAGCCTGAGCATCTGGAGATGAAAACTGTCATAATCCATCACCAAACGGCTCAGCGAGGCAGCATTAAACATGTGCTGTTTGACAGCAGAAACCCAAATCAGGCACCAGCACTGAACGTGAGCTGAGTCAGAAGTCTTTAATTGCCTTTAGCAATAAAAGGGTGTGAAGTCAGGAGTACATGAGAGGACTTGGACAACAGGTTCCCTCTCTCAAAGCACAATATTTACCAGCAAAACATCTCACCCAGGGGATGGACAAACACAGGAGTGAGGAATTAGGGGAAGGCACGAAGCTGTGATGCACAGTACCACCTAGTGACAGAGCCCAGCTACATAAGAAGGGCAACCCCGCGTTTGCAAAATTGAGGGTCCGTTTCCCCATCTAATTTTTAATCCTATTTCCCAGCTGCACCACGTGTGCTACCATCTCCCGTGGGTGAAGGGACGGCACCGTTCAAGCAACCCTGAATTTTTTTTCCTCCTTTTCATGGTTTCCTTTCTACAAAGCAGACTCAGGTTGTGATAGACAGGGCTTCTTGTGTCCGGCGAGAGGTGGCCAGCAGATGCCGTTTTGTTTGCTACGTGGGGTGTGCAGGTTGGGCTCAGCACGAATCGCCCGCTGAATCACCCACGAGGAATTCCTCAGTGCATTGTGCAAACAGGGAAAGGAAAAATGCAAGGTCCAGTGAGTAATGCAGCCTTTCAGGGCATCTGAAATGAAAAGAAATGCCACGGACTTGTTCCATTTGTAGCAACAATGTGAAAAAGCAGTGTGACGGGCTCTGCTCAAGAGAAGGCTTGTAACCTTTTCCATTAATTTCTTTTCAAAGAATTGCTTATTGAAGGCTAAGCTGCTTTTTGTAAGCCTTAAAGGCTGAGCGTGTCTTTGTCCTTTTTTATTATTATTGCTGCTCGTCTCCCTTGCTCTCTCTTTTAAAAGAAAGTAGTTACTGTACATGGGTGGTGTTTCTCTCTCTGTGGCTGAGACAAGCCCAGCATCGAGATGGGAATTTTGTCACCTTTTGGCAACGGTGGGATTGCATTGAGCAAATTGAATCAGAAGAAATCCAGATCTGTAGAATTTCCCCATACTCCAGCCCACAGATTTACCCACAATCCAAGCAGCTGGGCTTAAAAGGATTTGATTTCTTCTCCTCATTAAGGTCCCTTTACACATTTTCTTGAGCGGGAGCTAAAAGGCTCCGCTCAGTCTCCGTGTGTGGGTGAGCGAGCAGAGGCGACTCGGTGTCTGGGTACCGTCCTGCGGCTTGTGGGAGGCAGCACAAGAGCACTGCACCTCCCTGCGAGGCCCCACGCACGTTCAGGGCTTCTGCACACAGCCTTAAATGTTTGCATGAATTACAGTTGGGCTGGAAGGGGTTGGGGCACCACTACGCTCTGTGTTTTGCGTGAACCGACCGGAGGAGATGTACGCATAAGGTTAGGGTTAGGGTTAGGGTTAGGGTTAGGGTTAGGGTTAGGGTTAGGGTTAGGGTTAAGGTTAGGGTTAGTGTTGGGGTTAAGGTTAGGGTTAGCGTTGGGGTTAAGGTTAGGGTTAGCGTTGGGGTTAGGGTATCCTTTTCTTCTTCTTACCCAGGAAAAGGCTCCCCAGGGAAAGGATATTCAGACTGTCTCCTGGACCTCGGCTAGAAGCTGCACTAGTTGATGGGCAGCCCCTTGCTTGTACACCAGGCAAGGTGAGATGGGTCTCAGAGGGTTTAAATCATTATCCCTTCCCTGACTTCAGTGGAAGTCTTCCTCTAAAGACTGACTGGGATCCCAAACGCCAATGCTGCGCTTCCTTCAGTCGATAAAATTTACTAAATCACCTGAGTGCAAAAAAATAGCATATTTGTTGGAGCCATCAGCACGATTCTGTCCTGGAAAGGTAATGCACAGCCACGGAGCACACTGATTGAACAAGAGCACCTGCTCACTGCCAGCCAAGGGATGAAGCCGTCTCATGCACATGGCCATCATATGGTAAATAGGGCATTTCCAGCAGGATTTCTTTCTAGGCTTATCCTCCTTGAGCTTATTGCTTTTTTTCTTCCCCACAATTCGTGGTGCTACGTCTGGCTCCCAAGTGCAGCAGCCCCAGAGAAGCTCCCACAGCTGGGTAAACATGCCTGAGTGAATAGGGCCCTTCACAATGGAGTCACCAGGAAATCCAAACACTGCAAAGGCCAACAAATCAGCAGGGAACGTAATCATGTCATTACGAGACATGCTCCTTCCAAGCACGAGGAAAACACAGCCTGAACGCTGCCTAGCAGAGTTGCTCCTCAAACAATAGGTTTTCCACCCCACAGGTCTCCAGGAGTGGCTCTTTCTCTCTTGTCTTCTTTCAGCCATTCATGGTGGTGAGGAGGAAGATGAGTTTCTGCAGAGAGCTATTAGGATCTTCCCTCCCACCCCGGGACGTTTCAGCTACAACGGACTGCACCAACCCCATTTCATTTGCAGGGCTGAAGTCGGTCTGGGGAAAGGAGGGAGGGATGATAAATGGGGAAATATTAGCAGGTTATGCAAGGGTAAATGCAAATTATTACAGTGAGTTTACTGCTGATTTACATCGGACTGAAGGAGAGCTGGGTCAGGTCAGCCGCTTCCACAGGCATGGGGTTATATGGGCTCTTAGGCACCAGGGTGAGGAGAAGAGGTGGAGAAGTCCCCATCCCCTTACACTTTCTCTGGCATGTTGCATCGGGTGTTGGAAATACAATGTCATTTACTTCAGTCTGCACATTTGTCTAGTGGCTTTGCCCACTGTGGTCCCTTCTGACTCTTGGATTTGTTGCTTGGACCCATGCAAGCTCCCTTTTCCGTGGATCTACTCATCTTGTATGTTTTCCTGAAATGCAATGGTTAGCATGCAAAGCAATTCATATTAATCTCCGTTCATTGCTAGAAGGCAAACTTTTCCTTGCTGTAAATTGCAAATTTTACCAGGATCTGACCTTGAACACAGAAGCCAATATAATATATGCTGATACGGGCAAACTGGCTACGAGTCTCAAGTGAGCATATACGAAGCCAAATCCCGAAGTCAAGAATTAGGCAGCTTTATACTACCAGAGGAGCTGGCTCACTGTGTTATTGGCATACGTGAAAATTAATCATATCCTGCAACAATGTTCACAGGATGCGTTTGATTTATTACTAATCCTGTACACTCTTGCAGCTGCTGATCTGCTGCCAGAGGGTATCGTAATGGTGCAGCTGGCCCCCTGTTGCGATGGCCATCGACATAGCCAACGGCACGCATTGGACTGGCCGTCCTCAGCAATAGTATTGCATTTGCTACCTGATCTGAAAAATCGAACCCTGTAACTGTGGTTTTAAGTTTGTCTCCTATATAGAGAATAAAAATATATTATTATTATATATTTTTATACAAGGATAAAAATGTATAATGTACACAGACCGGGGGAGCATGTATAAAATCTGAAATATTTCAAAATATGCAAATCTGCAGCACAAACCTGATTTTGGCTCAGACTACGGGAGTTTCTATCACCCAGCTGCCCTGTGCTAGGCGGTCAGCGGCGGAGGTGCGTGGGGAAGTTGTGCATCGCCCTGAGGCCGAGACAGTTTGTGATTAAGAATGGAAAGACACAGCTATTGCAGTGCTGTCTTCCCAAAACACAGCTGACCCTTCCGAGATAAGAAAGAGGAGATGGAAGAAATGAAATTATTCTCAGAGGGTTTCTTGCCTTGTTTTTATCCTGGGCCCTGCCTGGTATAAGGCATTTCAGATTTTAAAATTCACCACCAAATGTTTGGAACAATTGAAACACATTGCTTTTACTGGTACAGTATTTATATTACATGTTCCTCTTAAGCTTTAAAAAAAATTGCAAATTTTTTTTTTATTTTTTAGGGAAAGTCAAAATAGATTGTTAGAAATTTTCCCACTTTTTCACCACCAAGTATGACTTTTAGCAAAACATGAGTTTGCAGGGCATTTTGGTATGAGTGCTTTCTCTGCCAAAAAAATACTTCCATCAATCATTTTTCCAGTTTACCAAAACAGCACCGCTGCCCAGGGGCTGACCATGCAGACAGCATTAAATGTGTCTGCTGACCAGGAAAGGGCTGTGTCCATCCTCACAACAACAGGCTCATTAGAGGTACCCATCGCGAAAGGAGATTAGATTTATGCCGTTCAGCTCGTTCCCCGTAGAAGAGCCTGCTTTGTGCAGACCAGGAGAGTCTCATTTTCAGAGCAAGAGTGATGTATTTCTAAAGGTGAAGGTGAAATGCAAGGTGAAGATAGCTGCTAAAGAGGGTCCTGCTGAGCTCAAGGCTGAGTCAGAAGACTTTACTCCGCTAGGATGTATAGCTATGTCATGAGTTGGGCCTTGCTTTAATTCCCCAAAAATCAGGGGTTTAGTGGTATGGTTGGTTTAAATGCACATAACTCATAGCCTTGGACATCAAGATATAAGCCTTTATCTCTTTACTGAGATGGCGTTTTTGCTTGACCTCCCCATCTCCTTCCATCCTGGCCAATAAAGCAGGGGAAAGGTGGTGCACAGCAGAAGACCCCTGCATCATCTGGGGACCCTTCCCCAGGGCAGGGTCCTCCTCCAGCATGGGCAGGACATCTGTCACCTCATGTGGGTGACCCTGGGGCAGAGAGCCCGGTCAGACGTCACCCAGCCTGGCTGCTAATTATCCCGCAAGGAAAGGGAACTGGCTGCGCAAATTGTGAAACATGAGGGCTGTCAGCATCAGAGGGGATTCGCGCTGGGAATGACAGGCATGACCTGCTTTTCCTGCTTTGTTTATTTATTTGGCGACATGCTGTCATTCGGTGAATAATCTGGAGTTTTCCTCTCGGGGGGTTTCTCCCTTGTTCCTTTCGTACTGAGGATAACCAAGGTGGGGATGGGGACAGACACTCCGCTCCCTGACTCTGGCAGGACTTCAGTGATGTCCCCGTTATACTGGGGGGAAACAAATGAAAAAGATACAATATGTGGTCCCCAAAATCCTGGGAGGAGACTAGGGATCTCCCATCCACTTCAGGGGAGAAAAACAAAGGTGATGGACTAGAGGACAAGAGGAATCCCATCCCATTCTCCTGCTCCTGTTGTCTCTTGAACTGACTTCCAGCAGAGTGGCCGCTGTATCCCATTCATCCCTGTGCGGCCGGCGGTGCGAGCTCCCCATGGCGCTCACCAGGAAGGGCTTCTCCCACATCACCACCTGCTTTTCATTACTCACCTCCATTTAACGATGTAGAGGGCAGGGAAGGAGCAGTCCCACTACTTCAAACGCCCCAAACACAATCTGTTGCAGCTGGGCAATTCTAGTCATCTCAGATGCTTAAGGTCTGATTAAATTGTGATGGTACATAACGCGCAGCACCTTCAGGATTGCCTTCAAAATTGCTTCAGCACGGCCATCCACTAGCCCTGGTTCTTGTTGAAATACATCCATTTTAGAGCAACAGCTATACATTAAATTTGCACATAAGTATATGCATATATATGGGAATGAGTCCATAAAACAAGCAAACTGCCAGCCTTCTTGCAGCAAAATTTGGTTTTATTCTGTGTAGACGTTCAAGGAGGGGAAGCTGGGTTCTGAGTTAGGACATTTCTTGTTGTGCCAAGATCGGAGATACCAGTCCCAGTGGAAAAAAAGCCAATTCAAACACTTCAAAAAAGTGGTCAGTCTCTCAGCAGCTGGGCTTCATAATTTACTGGCATGTCACCCCCAAATGAATTGCTTCAAGGTCATTGTGACCCTGAGTCTCTATTTGGGCTGAACCAAGACCCGCCCTCTGTGCGCCTAATGGTGTGTGACGTTCAGCCACAAACCCTCTCGGCAGTGCACCAGGGCAGCATCAGGCACCAAACATTTTGCCTGAGATACGGCAGCATGTTTAAACGCAGGGACATTCAGGCCTCCTTTAACTGATTTCCCAACCAAAACCTACCAAATTCAGCAGGAGTCTTGCTTTCACCCCTTCTTGCTCCTCAAGCTGTCTGTTGATAATTATAAATGATAATTATAGAATTATAATGATAAGCCAACTACTAGAGTAAGGCATCTTTTCAAAATCACATAATAGAAAGATAAGTTGAAAATGTTCTCTAAATTCATGCTTTTGCAAACTGATTTTGACAGCCTCTCCTCTGCTGACAGCACCTCACGTCCGCCATAGCAAGCACAACAGCAACCTCAGTACGGGTCACTACCTACGCAACGGTTGTATTTTTATTTTACTACATTGCATATCTTACAGTGGGATCCAGCAAAGTGCGAAGGCACCAGACGTGCATCCCATCCTGCCTGAATGCAGAGCTGGGTCTGCTCTGAGCATTTTGCAGGTGCAGGACGATGGAGGGCACAAGTCCTGTGCATTTTCAAGACAGGTGAGCCTGCGCTCTTTGCTTTTGCCCAGAGCAGCCACCTCTATAAAAGCTCCTGACAGGCAGGCAATGAGCTGGGCAATGCTCTTATTCCCGTCAAACTCTTGTTTTCTTCAGCATGCATGCCTCAAACATTCTGCTTTTTTTTTATTTGCACGCGAAGTTGGGCAATCCTTCAAATGGAGGTGGCATCCTGAAGCTGGCTTTGTTCCTAAAATGTGCATTTAAATAACAACTTGCTCCTCTCTGCTCTCCTGAAGCCTGTCCTGGCAGGGCTTGGCAGGCAGCTTGCACATGGCCGGGGGCACCTGTGTGCTCAGATGGGATGCGCAGGGACAGCCACAGCCACCAAGTTCCTCCATGGAGGAAGCACAACGGCCTGGCCGCCAGCTGGGTGCTCCAAAGGAAGCCGAGGTGGCCCCATGCCTCCTGTGCTCTGCTGTGCTTGGTGGGGAGGGTACTGCTGAGTGCATCTCCTCAGCTTGCCCGGGTCCCTCCCTGGCCATCTCTTCCTTGTAATGGGGATTTTTTGCAGCCAGGGTGGATGAGCAGAGGGGAGTAGGACAAACCCTGGGAGTCAGGGCCCCTGGCTGTGCCCACGCCTTCGCAGGGCTGTGCCTGCAGCTCCTGTAGCTTCATCGACTGCTGTAGCACAGGAGCAAACATGCCCTTTTCAAGCATCTTCCATGCCCACATAGCATCCAAAATGCAGGGTCAGCTCCTCCAGCCTGGCCAAGGCTGGAGATACAAAGCAGTCTCAAGCACTTTTTGGAGTGATTTGAGACGTAGCCATCCTAGGAGGTATCATCCCTCCAGGAAACCTCAAGTGGCTTCAGGTACCAGTGCCTCCCACGGCCACGAGCTCAGGGAAGAGCAAGAGCATCATGGTTCCTCAAAAAAGGCAAAGCCCAGGGAAAACCAGGTTATGTTTATGCCTGCAGAGCAGGCTGGCATCCTTAAACACATCTGAGAGATGCTGTAGCCATAATTCTGGTCCTTAAGCTGCTGCCAGTAGAGCCAGGGCATCTGGTTGAAGAAGGGAGCAGCAGGGCACAAGCCACCTGCTCCCATCCCATCACCTGAGCTGCTGGTGAGGCACAAGGAGCAGCGCTGGAGAAACAGCCCCGTCTGCATGAATGCCCATCCGCAGAAGGCTGAGCAACAGGGGCTAGGCTTGTCCATTTTACGTTGCTTTAGGCTCTGCTGGCTTCAGATGAAGAAAGGGGTTTGGGTAGTCCAGCTCGCCAGCGCTGCTCTGTAATTAAGTCTAAATGCCACTTTTCACTCGGAGGCAACCAGAGGCCACTGCAGATTGCACTGGGGATTAGCCACAACCTTCAGAAAACTATGGAAAAATACACTGCCTTCGCTGTCCTTTGTCAAAACGCTAAATAACAGGCCTGCCAAAGTTGGTGAATATTCCATCGAAGGTGCAGGAGGCCACAAAGAGCATGTTTTAACAGTCACCAGTACAAAATTTGCATCTGGCAAAGATCCTGCTCTGCACCGAGAGCCACGTGAGCTTTCGGAGTTAGCATTGCATCTTGAACGCATTTTTCACCCGACCTCCTCCTCGTTTCTAGGGATGCCATTATCAACAGAGGACCCGTGTTTATTATTAAGTAGCAAATCAATCTAGCTATGCTGGGCGCAATCCAATTATTGCTTGTAGTTACTGTAGGCTCAAGAAGTCATAAATAAATTAGTATGCAGGAGTTATTTAACATTTCAGTCCCGCCGTAAGCACCCAACCTCTCGTTCGCGCTGCATGCACCGGCTGGGCATCGATCCTGCCATGCATTGCTCGGTTTTCGGGGGGATTTTTGGTCAATGTGGCAGCGCAGGGCAGTCAGAGGGCAGGTCACGGTGCTCTGTGCTGGCCAAGACAATTGCAGATAATCGGGAGTAAATGCAGACTCCTTTTTTCTTTTGTTTCCCAGGGCCAAGGCAGGGCAGGGGCCTCTTCCTGCTCCTCTCGCGCTCGCCCGGCGGGAGCAAAGCAAACACAGGCTCATGTGTTGGTCTGTGGGCACAGGAAAGTCGAGAAAAGGAGCTTTGCAAAACCCCAGCCAGCTCCCGAGGGGACAGGGCTGAGCCCGGCGCTCACTTTCCTTCTCCTACCGCTATTCCCAAAGCACCCCAGCTGTTTGGTTTTGGATTTCGAACCTTATTTTTAGAGGGTTTCGGTTGTTCAGTGGAAATAAAGCATCCTTTAGTATACAGGCACCTAGTTACTCATTACCTCGTTAGCACAACGATATATGAACGGCCGCACAAGTAAAATGATGCTGAACTGCACTATAAACACAGTCACTGCTAAACAGGCTCGTTTAAAAAAGTATTCCTTACAACTGGCTTTCTTTTGGCGGGATTTTTCCTCCCCCCTTTTCCTTCTCTTCCTTTCCTCCAAGCCGTTTTTCTACTCCTGCTCATTAGAATCATTTCGAAGCGTCCGCCCTCAGTTATCACGGTTTTGGGGGGCAAGTGCTGCAAGGAGGGAAGGTGTCCCCGTGCAGGCAGCTGCCACGCGGAGCCCGCGCCCACGCCGGTGCCCATCCCCAGCCGAAACGGCTGCACAATGAGCTCTGCCCATGCGGCGGTAACGGCGAGGAGGATGCTGGTGTTTAACTTGCATGCTTGTTAGTATTCAACTGTAGGGTCTAATGAATAATTTTTTCTAAGTTGTTGTTATTGTTATTGTTGTTGTTATTATTATTATTATTATTCCTTTTTCTGCCAGGGAGTGTATAAAAATGACATTTACAATCCTGCACCATCATTTATGTGATTTTGTCCCTGGTCATTTGGTAATGCAGAAAACAGTTGTCTTCCCTAGTTTGGCAAAAAAAAAAAAAAAAAGAGCTGATTTTGCATCAAAGCAGGTGGCAGCTTCTCATTTCTGTTTGTCGCAAGCAGCAAGCCGTCTTCAGCCATCCAGCAGTTTGAGGAGTTTGTTTTGAAGGAATAAATGGATGAGAGGGAAATGGGGTATTTCCTATGGATTGCCTTGTTTATTTGCTTGGGCTTGCTTGTCTCTCTGCAAGGGGAAATCAGCAGGAAAAAGAACTTCTAGTGAAAGCCATGAAAGGGGATGACTTCCAGATTTCCCTCCAGATATTTCACGCAAACCTACATAAAATATTTGGAAGGCTGCTGTTGAAATCAGCTCCTCTCAAGGGTTGTGCTTTCCTTCCCTGACTGGAGCAGAATGGCCTGTTATGGCATCTCCACTCTCTGGTTCTGGGTGCTATTAGCTGAAATAACTACCTGAAACCTTGAGATTTGCCATTCTTCTTCTTGGGGGGAGCCTTGTAGCCTTCTCCTCATCCCCATGGACATGGTGCCATGGAAAGCCACCAGGCCAGAGACCGGCCACGTCCTGATCTCCAGAGCTTCTCCCGCGGGGTTGAAGAGCAAAGCGGCGGCTGCTGCACGCTGCCCCAGTTGCTCTAAAGAATCAAAGGCTAGAGCACACTTCACGCATATCCAATGTATCATCTTGAAAGTTAAAAATCTAGTGACATGACTTGAAAAATCTTCATATTTCTAGGTAGGCTGTAGCCTGAATTCAGAGGTCGTAAGATTTCTCACTTGACTTGGGAAATGGAAGCAGAAGGGGGAAGGTTTCTGTGGGATGTATTGGCACAATCCTCGGACTTTACTGAAGGTCTGTACCAGCTCAAAATCTGAGTCTGTGTGCTCTTCCTAGAGGGTTTATTTATTTTGGCCACATGCAGGTGGAAGTGCCGAGCCCAGCGCTGGCAGCTGCAGGAATGGTGATGCTATGAGGGCTCTGGGAATAAGTGTGCAGAGAGACAACCTATGTGATCACCACTGGAAAAACCCACCATTCACCACCAATTATCACACTCAAGGTCTCAAGAGAGGCTACAATTATTCCCTGCTCCAAGTCTAGAGCAAATCAGCATTTTCCCAGTAATTGCAGTGTAGTAACTATTGTAGATGTTGACTTTTTAATAGCAAACGCTGCTCAAGCATTAGATTTACAGTCATGTTAGTTAGCTTTAGTGACTTGGGAATCAATTACCTTGCCGTACAACATGACCAAAGATTATAGGGTAGCCAATGTAATAATTTATACTGCCATCTAGGAGTGAAACTGTAACTTCATCTTTTCGCATAGAAAGACACGTTTTTTGCACAGAAATAATTCCAGTAATAATAATAATAACCATAAAAAGGGAAAAGGAGGAAAACAGTGATTACAAAATAAGGGAAGACCTGTGTACAAATAGGGCACTGGGAGGTGTTGGGAGCTTTGCCATTATCAGTTATTATTCAGAGTGACAATAGCATTTTGTTAACGAATGTTTTCCCAGTTCAATTCACGTGGGTTGGCAAGTGAGGCTGCATGGCTCTGCCCTGGTAGAAGGGTTGTCCCAGCCCAGTTGTTGGGACAGACAGCCAGTGTGTCGTGTCATCAGCGACCCAAAACCTGCTACCGGCCCCCGTTAACCACTTGCCCTCTTGATGTCAGCACTGCTGATTTCTAGGATCGGTTTTATAGACAGCATTTTTCCCGTTTTCTGCCCATCTCTCTGCCTCCCAGCACTTGTTCCCACACTTGACTCCCTTCTCCTGCTTGGGACAGGAAAAACTTGTGCCTATATCTCCAAGCCCCTCTGCAGAAAGCAAACATCATTCCTTTAAGTCCTTTGAAACAAGGCCACCCAGGTCAGCTTTTCAGTCTGTGTTTCCAAGCAAATTATGGAGAAAGAGCATTAATTAAATTTTTTTCCTCCTGCAGAGTAGTTGCCTCTGTGACCCTTTAACTATTGGCTTTGTCCATTTTCCTCTCATTTATTTCCCATTTATTTCAGTCCTCACTTCACATGGAGCTGGCAGCTGAGCTTTTTGAACCCACCAAGCACACTGGTCCCACATGAAACAAGGACCAGTGAAACTATATGAAAACTGGTTACTGTCATTATAAAATGGACTAGGACAGGGTCTTCCATATGCAAGTGTTCATCACCAGAGAGTAAAAAGTTTATACTAATATATCAGACTACTCCCTTAACCCTAACCAGCAAGGCATACTCCGTTTTTAAAATTGCTAAGGCTCAAAAATATTAGGACTGCCTTAGAATAATGGAATTAATAAAATGCATAGAGTTGCGCTGTCTTCTCCTTCACCTTCTGGAATCAGCCCAGAAGAGCAGGTTTTCAGAAAAACGTCATCTGTCATGAGATTTGGCAACCTTGCGCTCTCAGATCGTAAGGTCACTGTCACTGCGGAAAGGCAGCCGTCTCTGGAATGAGGAGGAGGGGGAGAAGCGTCTGCCTGCGAGCCAGGGGACGGGAAAATTAGCATTGCTCTAAACGAGGATCCTGAGCTGCGGTGGGGAAATAGCATCACTGCCCTCTGAGATGATCCGAACCCGCTGGGAATCTGCATCCCCTTCTCCGCCCATGCACCCATCGGATGGGTGCATCCAAGCCACGGTCCGTGGAGAGCAGCACAGCCCTGCCACCCCCGGTGTGGTGGGACATCGGTGAGGATGTGCTCCCCGTTCACAGTGGTGGCTCCCAAGCAATTTGCAGACAAGGGGATCCTTTTATCATTAGTTTCCCTCGTTACAGCTTGAATGTGCAAAGGGCAATGTATGAATGCAGTCTACTCCTTGCAGGTGTTTGTACCTATTTTGGAAGCACACTTTAATTGCACCCTGCACCTTAGCAGTGATATTGCAAACATCAGGGACGATGAGAACTGCCGCGGAAACTCTTGTTTTGCCTGAAAATATGCATTTATCAACCATGATTGTATTTAAGCCTGTTCAGTTGCTTTAATAACAACCCTTCCAACACACTTAATCTGAAAATGTTTTCAATGTACTCAAAATCTTATAAGCAAAGATTGCAGGCACCATCACAGTGTTCCTGCAAAGTCAAAACCCAAACATTAGTCAGTTTGTTGTATAGCTTAATTGCCCTGTATCCTATCGGACTGGTGGCATATGCTGCTATAGCTAATCTGAATATAATTTCTCCCCGTTTTAAATAAAACAAGCCCAAGGAGTCATTGTAAAAAGTATCACCTTAGCAAGAGTTGACTTATGTGTTATGTCCAAAGTCTATATTCACTTCTCAGAGTTTAACGAGTTACACTTCATAGTCCTCCCAGGAGAGGGGGAAGTGTATTACCACCAAACTCAGGTTATAGGTGAGGATAGAGGGATAGTGCAAGGCAAAATGTCACTGAGAAATGGGTGGGAGAGAACAGATCTCAGCACAAACCCATTCTTCCCCATCCTAAAAACAGATACCTAGTTTTCCATAGCCCAAAGATTGCAACAACGCTACAGAGCTGTAAAAACTACGATTATAAGAGCCAACAAGTTTTTATAACAGCCAAGTACTGTTTTTGCTGGTAGTTGAGCAGTTGATAGGGTCAATCAGTCTTCAGAGACAAAATATCTTCTACTTCCCGCTTCCAGGAGTCAAGGTGATCATGGGGAAAAGGTGCTACGGTGCAAATCCCACGTCTTGCTTGCAAATCCTAGCTCTGAGGTAGTGTCAGCCAGGTTAGAGCTATACCCAAAGTGGGGACTGGATGTTTAATGCTGACTTTTTAGGAATCAGCACGCTGCCTGGAGGCAGACACTTTCACCCTTTCCTGCAAAAATGGAGCAGGGGATGAAAAGTTGAGCAAGGGGATCATTTTTGAAGCCACAGCTAGTGGGCAAAACCTTCACCCTTTTCATGCAGGGGCTCTGTGGTTTAGACCTCCCTAAGGACGTATGAATTTGAGCTTCTCACCTCTTTTTTTTGGGGGGGGGAGTATCAATGCCACTTATCCTACAGCCTCACATGTGTCTGCAAGGCTTGTTACAGCCATTAGGGGAAAGACATAAAGAGTCCTCAAAGCAGGCATCGATACCCAAGACTATCCTGTCCCAAATAGGACTGCTAAGTCCCATCAATGGGCCACTTCCAGGGTCTCCTGCCCTTTTTGAGGCTGGTGTCTAGTGGCTCTGGGTCTTTGTGGCCCCGTGCAAACACAGCTAGACTTCGCAGAGACATTGCTTGGAGCAAGCCGTGCAGACCACGGGGTGCTCAGAAACCAGGCCACCACCACGTACAGAGGGGAAATGAGCAACCTTTATGTAGTGAATTAATCAAGCACTTCAATCTTCTTAGCTGAGGGTTAATAGTCTTGTGATGATCACCCTGGACAGGGTATCAGGAGAGCTGGGTTTTATTCCTGATGTGCTTCAGTAATGAAAAGGAAATTGTGTTCAGACGAGCGATAGAAGACCATGCTCTCAGAGACATCAGATATGCAGCAATTAGACTCAAGTTAAACAATAAATCAAGTAACACTGAGTCTTTGGCTCTAGCAGAGCACCATTATGACTAGTGTTATGTTTACTTAGAAGATGCTGAGCCCATTTTAAATGTTTTCATATTAAATGTAATTTGGGTGTTTGTTATTAAAGCAATTGACTGGGCCTAAGTGCAAATATTATTGGTCAGATAAATATTTTCTGGCAAAGAAGATCTGTTCATTGCAATTTTATGACATGAGGGCTTACTTGCTCCAAGATTTATTTTCTGTTTGCTTCCTCTCTTTGCAAGGATTGCCTCATAAAGATTAAAAAAGCCAAAGTGAACCAAAGTGTAAAGTAGAAATCGCCGATTAAACTGTCAGAAACGCAGCAGCCTTTGTTAATCACCGATTCATTAGCTGGGGGAAGAAGAGGGGTCTCGAGTTAGCACAAAGGCTTTGGTGTCACGAGGTTTTATTCCCAGGTGTCTCTCTCTCTAATTTGGTATGGGATCTTACCCAGGTAAATTGATCTCTCTACGACTCCATTTTTCCCATCTGTTCAACTTAGGTAATGATCTTGCCTCACAGAGATAGTGAAACTTTCAATGAGAAGAAAAGGTTACCTTAAAAACCACACCTGTATCTGAAATTAGGCTACCCCCTACTAACACCTACAGGACCTTTGCTAGAACAGCTATTTCCTACTACAGCCAGGAGGTTTCCCTGATTTTGTTTTGTGGGCAAACAACAGAGGAGAGGAAAACATTTTAAGAAATAGAAAAGTATGACCGAAAAGTAACAGAAATTGGAAAGCACGTTAACAGCACTTTTTTTTCAGTTGCTATAATTGTCATTTGGCTGCATCACTTTAGTATCTCATGAGCCCTTTTTTTAATGTTGCAGTGATGTATTGAAAGCATTGTCTAACTGGCTTTTGATTTTGTAAAATTCATTTAGCAAAAGCTGTTAATCATTATTTTGATGCCATTTTGGAACATTCTCTGGATTTTCTGCAAAATGTGTCACCCTTTGAAATAGAAAGCTTTTCCAATCGGTGTAAGTTTTGCAATCCTCAGTAGAAGGCAGTGTAAAACTACAAAAAAAATCTTCATATCTGACATCACACAAAGTACAAAGACCACTTCAGTACAAAAAGCCAAAAATATGAGAATTTGTTTGTTTCATTCTTCTCTACAAAAGAAAGTACTTCATTATGTAGCTCCACGCAAGAGGTACCTATAGATTTTGCTTAACGGGAGGCACATTTCTGGGCTTGGATCTCTCAGCTGACTCATTTGATGTCCTTCACAATTACCTGTGCTGTCTTTAGTCATCCAAGAAGGCTTTTGGGTGGCTTTCAGCAGTGTCAGTCAACTGCAGTATCTGAGGACAGGGTGGGGAGAATAATCTCACCTTTCTTGTTCTTGTTCTGAAGTTCTTGCCACTTACTCATTTGCTATTTGCTCAGCAGTTCCCTTGCATCAATGAGGTTTGTCCACTTGCCTTTGTAGGGATGAGATTTCCTTTTATTAGTTGCATTTATTTCTGTCTGCGCTGTAGTCATGTTGGTGGTCTGCAAGCATCTCTCCAGGTCTCCACCGGCCAAACAGTGCCCTTTGCCAACAGCATGAGTGTTTTCTGCTTTTCCTCCATGCCTCCACCACCCATCTCCTCCACCAGCCCCTGCTACCCTGGTGCAAGACCTCCCCATCTCCCACCACCACCCAGCTCATTTTATGGATGGAAGAGGCCCCTGCCATGTCCACTCTTTCCTGCATTGTTCTGTTTTCAGGCCATTTCAGGTGAAAATGGCAATATTCTGGGAATAGCAAGAAGTTCCTCAGCCAGAGCTTTGCTTAGCTTTGAAGAAAAGGGCAGCGGGGTCCCATGTGTCCCCTCCACCCCATGGGACGGTAGAAGGGATTGATGAGGACCTGACCTCCAGCAGAGAGGGGAACCCTCACCCCTCTTATTCCTCCTGCAAGGACAGGGATAGCTCCCAGCACTTTCCATCAGGAAGATTTCCTTCTCTCTTCTCCTCACCCCCAGCCCCCGGGTGAAAAGAGGGGGACTGCAAGAACGGCCCTTTTCCCCGGCGTCACCGCAAAACATGGGTCACCCAGGGAGGGCTGGTGGCACACCCAGCTCATCTTTATTCCTTTATGCACACTTCAGCTGTTCGCTTTGTTTGGCCTTTTGGATGCCGGGATTACCCAGAGATAACTGGGACGCGGGTGACTTACACGGGAGTCCTGTCCCTCTCCACACCAGCCCCAGGCTGGAGCTGGAGGCAGCAAGCAGGATTTGCCAGCCCATGGGTCTTAGCACCAACCAGCTGGAGTTGGCTTGTCCCCACCATCCGTTTCAGCTGTCGCGCGAAGACCGAGCTTCGTTTGCCTGGATAATAATCCTGCCGGCATGCCCTTTCTTCCCCTAATGAAGGGAGGATTTATTGCACCGGCTTTTGGGGAACGTCAAGGTCTGCTTACTTCCCTCTTCAGCTCTCAGGAAGAGAGCTTAAGTAGAGTCTGTGTGAAAATTAATCAGATGCCCTGGAGGCTTATTTTGTCCAAAGATAAAAGTCCTGCTTCTCCCATTCCCCGCTTCTTTTGTGCCCCAATCACTTAAGTGATTGTCCTGGAAATTAATGAAAGCACAGCATGGGATATAACCCACACGGTTCGTCTCAGAAGAGAAGCTTTTCTATGGAAGGCTTAACTAGAAACATCTCATGGTTCACTCATCAAACTTGGAGATCTTCCCAGTTTGAAGTGTGCTGCACCGTGACAGTTGGTATTGCATGTGCTCTATCCCCTAAATTGTTTGCAGGTCTGGGTCCAATCATATGAGTCAGGTCCTCCTCCTGAGTAATTGCGTTTTATTTTTCTGAATGAGATCCCTGTGGTTTCCACCTGGTTTCCAAAGTTCTCAGTATGAATTAGCTCAAGGACACAGTTCATCCCAACCTGTTATGGGAGGGAAAATGAGGTGATGGGGACAGGTTTGGTAGTGGTACATGCAACCCTCCGTCTCTCTCTTGCTGGCCCTGGCCCATGGAAGTGGGTGAGGGCAACCTCGTGGCTTGGGTGACCAGCTGGGTCATGTCAGTCCCTTTTCTACTTCCCAGCGTTGAGGCACACTTGTTGCATGGAGGATACAGATTATCTCAGCTGAACAGAGGTGAGGACACTTGCCTCTTCTCCAGCCAGCCTACATCAGAGCTCATGAGCAGACAAGACAGTGGTATACCATGGATTTCAGAGGAATCACTTGAATTAACCCACAGGCTAACCTGACGCTTCATTTTCTAGGGCTGGCTGACCCTTGTCATGGTTAGAATAAGTCAGCTGCACTGATTTACATTGAGATTCATGTGCCTAACAGCTTATATCATCTCTGAAAATGGATTTCAGTTCCCAAGTTACTTAGGTCCATGTTGCTTCTTAAGTTTTGGGGCTTTTTAACCTTTTACTGACACTCAAATATTTTGAGTTAAGAGTTGTGCAATCAATGGGATTTAGGTCCTTAAACACCTCCCACAGGAAGGTAGGCAGTTAGATACCTTCAGCAAAACCTAAATATTCTTTGAAAGCGTTTCCTTCACCTTCCATGGGTTTCAGATGTACCATACGGGGAATTGACGTTGACTTCTCTAAAGCACTGCACCGCATACGGATGCAAATCATTGTGTAAGTGTGAATATTACTTCATGACATGACATCTCCTCCAACCCATCAGTGCTAATTAATGCACTTCTGGGATAGACAATATTCATTAAGCTTTTCTGAAAATACTAGAAATGTTCATGTAACAGCTCACACATTTTGATGGCACCCACAGTCCTATCGCCACGTTCCCTGTAAAGTATTTTGATACTTTAATCTTTGCTAATGAGAATGGAAATGAATTGTCAACAATAGTTCTCCAGCACAAGGCCATGGTGTTTCTTCCTTGCTTTGTTATCAGGAACCAATATAAAGGAATCAACATGTTGTTATTTTGGCGCAGAGGCATCTGGCTGCTGGAGGCTTCCCTCTGTGTATGTCAAAGTTAAATATTTGGGTTACTGTTCTCTTTTTGGGACTTGCCATGACACAAACCAGCTTGGAAGAGACGCAGCTACCGCCTGCTTCTAATCATTGCAATGACAGCAGCTCTGCTGCCTCCAGACTAAATGTTTGTTACCGGGCCATATTGTTTGGGCATTGACAACTCCAGAGACCTTGTGAAATTACAGAAGCTCCTTGAAGAAAAGGACTCTTGCTACTGCTGCTGAATTATAACTAGGAAATTTAGAGAGGAATGTGCATGAGGTGAAAGGTGGGGATTTTTCTGAAAGGATGCTGTTGAGGAAATCTGAATTGCAGCATGTACGTCTGGGAGAAGACGACGGGGAGAGCAAACTCTGGGTGGCACAAGGCATCGCCTCTGCATTGCAATGCAGCCATCCTTCTGCAGGCTTTCATGGAGCTGGTGGGGCCTTCGGCAGCTGTTTCACTGAGCCAGCAGCGAGCCCTGCATGCACTACGATGCTCCCTCAGGCTTTGGTGTCTTCCTTGGACTAGTGGTCCCACCCTTGGTGGCCTTGTGTCTACCAGCGTCTAAGCAGCCATCCAAAGCTGTCCCAGGTATGGACGCACCAGGCTGCATTCCCAGCAATGTACACCTACCCCATGGGGTGGTGCCCCCTAGTTCATGAGCTCAATTTCCCACACATCGAACAGCCCTGAGTGCCATTCTGCACTCATGTGTGTTTGCCCATCTATGAAACAAGACTGGCAGCTCTCCCTGACATCATGGGAGTGCCACAGGGCTCGGTTAACTCCGGCTGCAGAGCTCTGCAAGCGATGCCACGTAACTATAGACAACAGTTACTCTTCATCCAGGAGACTCTTTGACATCCTCTGCTGCCCCAGCTCACTGATTTACCTGAAGTGGGCAAGGTTGAAAGGAAGGATAAGGATCCCAAAAGCATGGTTTTCCCCTTGGAGGCTTTGCTAGGGACAGCATTTCTCACTTTTCCACCCCAGATAGGTTTTCTTATTGTTAAGGTCTGCAGCTACTCTGTGAGCTTCTGTTCCTCTCTGTTTATAGAGCCCAAATTAAAGGTTCTGCAAATGTTGGTCTATACCCTCCACAGACCCTTCCACCCCACTGTGCCTGTAGCTCAGGGTACCACCCTGCCACCAGGGAATCAGCCCAGATCTGGCGGGGGTGTTTCAAGGAAGGGGGTGTGCAACGAACCAGTGAGAAGATCTGGAGCAAATTCCTTGTCTAGTTCTGGGGGAAAACAACTCTTTCTGGTTGAGCTTTCATGATCAACTCTTGACAGGGACAATGCTCCACTATCTTTCCATGTTATAAGAAACAGTACCTATTTCTAAGTTCTTTGTTAGCTCTGTCAGGTACCTAGAGGATGTTATCTTCACTCAGACCAGTAGTTTATTTTTATTACAAATGTTGCGTCTCGAATTAGAGGATTAAGGAAATGTAGCAGGAATATGTCCCACCATTGCAGAAAATTTTAAGCCTTTGTACCAAACCATATTCCACTTTCTTTTCGGGGAGTGTTGTGCCTTTGGTCCTGGATGGGTAGGAATGCTCACGTCCTTACTAGGGATCTGAGGAGGATGCAGCTTGTGATTTCACAACCATGATGATCCAGCCTCCCTTTCTGCATGGTGGGGCTCAAGGCTGCAGAGGTGCTGAGCCATTGCACCTGGGAAACCGAGGAGCTCTCTATCCATTTCTACCCAGACAGTTTCCATGACATGACACCTGTCAGTCAATTGGTCTGTGACTCAGGTCCTTCCCTGTGACATAAACCAACTGATGCCCCAAAGATGTTGGAGGACACCATTAGGATCACAGTGATGGGGTGCTCTTTGGGCACCTCAGGTAGACAACCCCACCGTAACATGGGGCATGAGAAAGGATGCTTTCTTGCTGTCTCCAGACTAGTCCAAAACCCATACCTGTTTATCCAAGCTTTGTGCCAAAGGAAGAGACTGAACTGTTGTGGGGAGCCTCTAATTTCGAGCTAAGTCTAATGAAACTCCCCACACCTGCACTGAGAGCTGAAGATTGCAATTCTGGGCAGGGTGAGCCTTGCTATCCAGTTTTTGCTGCTATGCATGAAACAAATTACTTTCCAATGACAGGCTTCCAATCTCTGCTGCTGCTTCTTTAACCCACCAGGCGAGCTCTTTTATCAACAGCTGAATAATGCTGCACCACACCCTGGCTCTGCTCCAGGTTTGGAGGCAGATCCTGCCAGGAGAGGATGAGTTACCTTGAAGGGCAACATGTGCCATACAGAGATGGGTGGGGAAATTGCCTTGGGGCTTTGCTGGTTGAAGGATCTTCCTATCCCAAGGGCAAAGTCCGTTGCCTTGGCATATTCCTGTAGAGCAACAAGCACAAGCAGGCATCTGCATGGTGAGTGCACCCTTGAAGAAGCTTCCCCTCCTGTTTTAGTGAAAGACAGCCTGGGAAGGTGATTTTTCATTGCTAGTCTTGAGCAGGGTTCAGGAGCAGGGCTGAACCACGGCTGGGGTTCAGGTTTGCATGCTCTTCTTCACCACCGTCACTGAAGATGGCAGAATCTGCTTGAGATATGTTGTGACCTCCATTGAAGGAAAAGAGCAAAAGAGAATTTAGGAGGCAACTTGAAGTTTTACCCCTCTCTGAAATTATGGGTTTAAAATTCCAGGAGGTTTTGAAGTTTGTGTTTTGGCAGTTTGCCCCTCGGGGGTACTTCAGCAGCCAGATCTAGACGTGGGTTAGATGCGACCTGAAAACCTGAACAGGATCTAGCTTTACCTTTGCAACATAGCCATGGTCCCCCTGCAGAGATGGGTTACCTTTGCTGCCTCTTGTCACTGTGTCACTGTGTTCTGACCTTGGGATCGCCTCCAGGGCAGAGTTGGGCTACCTCAGCCGCTTGCTCTTACCCCTCAGCAGCCGGAGGCCAGAACTCCCTCTGTATTTATCCCCTTAATCAAAACCAGCCCCTTGGGTGGAGCGAGCTGGATGGGTGAGCCTGCCTATGGCTGCATGTGCGGCTTCATTTTTATAATGTCTGTGCCCTTAAAGACAGGAGAGGGAACTGAGCTTGTGCTCTGGTATTTGCCTATTGTACCTAAAAGCACTTTGCAGCCCGCTGGCCCCCCAAGCCTATTGCAGAGGAGAGGACATCAAGGCTCATGGCATCTCCATGCTGGCATGGTCTTGGCTTTCAGTCTGACAGCAGACCAAACCCAGAAACACTCCCAGCTAAAATCAGACATCCATCCCGTTCACCACCACCACGTTGGGAGAGCGACTTTGTCATCTTCCTACAGGGCAAAGAGGAAATTTCCTATTTCCCATGTAAGCCCCAGCTCCATCCTTGCCACGAGCAGACTTGTGGTGGCATAAATGCCAACTGAAAACAAATGAAGGAATGGGCTCACCTCCACACCTCCCCTCCCAAAGCAGACCTCTTCCTGGCCAGCCTGTGCCAGAGCGTGGCACCTCAGGGTTTTACCAGGTCCCAGAAAAAAAATGCTGACTGGGAGGGAAAGCAGCAGCAGTAAGTCAGAGCTCTAACTGCAGGCGTTGTAGTGTGGGTGCTTCGCATTGTGCTTGTTTAAAGCAAAAAATCAGCACTTTTTGGAGGCTCACACACATTGTCCTTCTTGACTGATCTAATTATTTAATAGCAATATCCTCGCACCAGGGCTACAGCTAGTGCAGTCTGTAAAGATGCTTTATTCCTGGGCAGCATCCTCTGCTGGTGGGTGCACTTTTACACCATCACGAGTTGCACCCTTCTCCTAGCTGGGAGAAGAGGGGGAAACCGGGGATGCCCCCCAGCACCAGGGCTGCAGCCTGGTGCATTATCCAGGCAGGCAGGCAGGAGCTGCTCTGCCTGCCCAGCCCCCTGGGTGCCCAGGACCCTCGCTGCCCTCCTCTTCCTCCCTGCCTGGGCTCGTTGAGCACTGGGAGCAAGCATCCCCACTGCTCTCGCCCCTCTCCGTTATCATTTCAAGGTGTGCACGCGTGAGTCGGGAGGGGGATGAATTCCCCCACCCCCGCACCCTTCCTCCCTCCGTCCTTCCATCCCTTCATCATCCTCCCAGAGACGAGGGGGAGCCCAGATGTTGGCAGGCCCGAGCCGGGTTCATCTGTTTCACATGACCCAGCGCCAACTGCCGCTCGCTGCCCTCCTCCCTCCTTCCTCCTCCTTCCTCCCCCTCCTCCTCCTCCTCCTCCTCCTCCCTTCCCGGCTCCAGCCTCGCAGCCTCGCAGCGCGGCGGCGGCCGCGCAGGAGCCGGGCGCCGGGGGCCGGCAGGCGGGGAAAGGGAAGAAGAAGGGGGAAAGAAGGGTTACGGCATCCCGGCACGGAGCATGGGACCGCCCTAGGACCGCCCGGGGAGCCCGCCGGGAGCGGAGGGAAGGGCCGCGCCGGCCCCGCGCATCCCAGCGCGGAGAGGCGGGCGATGGATGCGGTGCGGTAGAGCCGCGGCCTGCCGACGCTGGTGCAGCGGGGATGCTCTCGCCCCGGGCTCGGAGCTGAGGGGCCGCCGGAGCCGCCGAGGGAGCGGGAGAAGGTAACGGGGTCTTTGTCTGCGGAGGGGAGGCGAGGCGGGCCGGGGCTCCCCGTCCAGCCCCGGCCCCGCGGGGAAAGCCCAGCCGCAGTGTGCGGGTTGCTCCACGCCCCCCCTCCCTTCATTTATCTCAAACAGAGAAATGTGGGCAGCATCTGCTTTCTCTATCCTTTCCAAAAAAAAAAAAATCCCACCCCAAAATCCTGAATTTGGTGGGCGAGTCAGGGAGACGAGCTCGGCGGCTGGGTTTTTTTGCACTAGAGGGAAGGAGAGGCTGCGGGGGGGAGAAGCTGGTGCTGTGATTTCTTTCCCCCCCGCCCCAGCAATCTGGATGCCTGTCCCCACTGACTGCTAAGATGGACTGCTCCTTCCCTTTCCAAATGGCTGCAGCAAGTTTAATGCAGAGCTGGGGGCTTCGCAAAGGGTAAAGCCCCTGGCCTGTTTTTCCTTTCCCCTATGCACCTTTTCCTAAATCAGGGGCAGAAAAGTTGCTACAGATCCAGGGCTAGAAAAGACAAATACATAGCTCTGTTTCCAAACTGTGCCTGTCTGGGTGTATCTGCATGCCTTGCAGACATGCTCCACGTAAGGAGGGTTTCTCGGCTGCATTGTTAGCCCGCTCGCTGCTGGGGAGGGCACGAGAAAAGTTGTTTCAAGCCTCTATATAAAATTTCCAGGAGACACAATTGTTTCTAATAATAGCCCTGGCAGCAGTTTAGCAATACAATACACACAGATGCGGGAGCGAGCTAGCAAATCTCTTTTCCCAGGCAAGCCAGGTCACAGGGAAAGCTGAACTCCCAGCTTGTTGGTTTGGTTTAGGATTTTAAAACATTGTCCTGAACAAAAACCCCGGCATCGCTCGCCCTTTCTGCCGGGAAGGGGGTGTGGTGCCTGTGCCTGCGCGCCGCACTTCACTGGCACGGCTGAGCTGGGCTTTCCCGGTGCCTTGGGTATCGAGAAAGGCTGAATCCCAGCTCTGCCCTGCGCCAGCTGGATATCGGGGTGTCTCGGACTTGGCTCCCTCTAGATTGGCCCCCGGGGTCTGACGAGCATCCCCCGTCCATGCACGGAGGGGGCCATCACCGGCGTGGGTGTCTGTGCCATTTTCCCTGCCTAGAATTGCCTACCAGGCACCAGAGAGATCTCGATGGAGCTAAAACTATCAGACTGAGCCCCTCTCTGCTTGCGGCGATGGCAGAGGGCCCGGCAGGAGGGCTGCTGCCTGCACAGCTGCCTGCACGCTACTTGAACCCGCGATGCTAACCCTGGCCGGGCGATGGTGCACCAGCTCGGCTTGGTGGCTCAGAGCTGCTTGTCTTGACCTTCCTGGCACAAGTTACCGGCAGTTTGTCCTCTTCCAAATATTAATATTTTTAAGGGGGTTTTAAGTACTGGTGTCAGGCAGGGACGTGGCACGTGCTACAGGAGGGAGAGCTGCTCGTGGGGCGATTTCCGCAGCCCAGCTGTGCGGCTGAGCGAGGGGGGCTGTGGCAGAAGCTGTGGGGAGCTAAGGAGACATCGCTTCTTTTAATGAGAGGGGATAATTTGAAGGGTCTGCAGCTCAGCACCACCTCACACCGCTGCTTAGGTCAGCTGTGTTTCTCTGAGGACCAAATGGGCTGAAGGGGATGACAGGAGTTGGCGTTGGTCATCCCTCGCCCTGCGAGTGGCCCCATCCAAATCAGTTCCCACAGGGGGGGTAACGGCGCCAGTGGGGCATAGCATGTGGATTTATGCAAATGTAAAATAAACATTTTGTTCTTAGGTGAATTTTTGTTTTAAACACCCGTGCTAGAAATATGGGATCTTTGCCATTATTTAAGTACAGATACACTAGTGAGCCACTTGCAACCCACTGGGGCAAGCTACTCATTTCTCCTGGTAGATGGTTTCTAGTGGTCCTGTTGCCATGCATCTGAGCTTATTGCATTAAAAAAGCAAGTCAGTATTTGGTGATACCTGTGGTGACAGCATTGGGTCACGCAGGACCATACAGCAATGCAGCATCACTCCGCGCAGGGAGCATCTTCCATAGAGAGCGTGCCAAATTGTTTAGCCAAGTCAAGAGCTTTGGTTGGTGATTGGGTGTCGTTGGTAGGGACATAAAACTGGGAAAGACTTCCCAAGTCACGGAGTCTAGTCCCACGTATCACAGGTAATTACAGTCATACATATCCCTTTTGTTGCTATTGTTGCTTGCTCTGTGAATAACAGCAGAAGGTTTGAATGCAGCTTAACAGACAGCAAAGATAACGTAAAACTGCATGGTATGGATGAGGGAGAAAAAGCTGTATTAGGGAGAATTTGAAAGGGGCTGGGGGGTGACTGAAGTCTCAAGTCTCAATCTAGTGGGACTGTGAAGGAGAAGGAAGGGTCATGCATTGTGAAAGGGGTGAGACACACAGGGAAGGGATAAAAGGAGTGTGTTGATCCAACATCAACCAAATTTGGGGTTGCAGTAAGACGCAGTAAAGCACGGTGTGGCCCAGTTCTCGTGAGCTAAGCAGGAGTGGGCTGGATCGCTGGGACAAGCAAAGGCTGCTGTCAGGCATGGGGCCACGCTCACGCTCAGCTCTCAGGGACCTTAGGTGTCTTTCATTCAAAACACTCTAGGTTTGAGGCAGCCAGTATTGCTGTGCCTCTGCGCTGCACCCAAAATTTCCATCTAGCTGGGAGCCATCCCACAAATGCCTCATCTCCTGGGGAGCTGGGGGGAGGCAGTGCTGCGGGGTGAGCCGTAAGAGCAGGTGACGGTGGCTCCCCGGGGACCCCATGCTTCGTCGCAGGATGGGGTGTGCTTGGGTGCACAGCTGGATCCCAAGGTCACTCGGCAATGTCAATCTCCAGTCATCCTTGCTGGCTCGCTCCTTCCAGCGGCTAGAGGTGCGGATTGCCCTCCAGCCCCAGTGCAAGCAGAGCACGGCAGCCCAGCAGGCAGCAAGGTCTGACAAGGTTAAGCTGCGGTTGAATTGCTTGCAAGCCTCCTCCAGCTCCAAATCCCAATTTGCCCCAGCATCTCTTAGGCCGTACGGGTCCCTAAGGCAGCAGTGGATTGCCCAGCATGGGGACCACTGCAGCTGACAGCATCCCCTGATATTTCTCATTCTCCCAGACTTTTAACAACTTAATCCCCATCTCTCCGGTAAATCTTAATATGTGCCATTTCCTAGAAAGCCACAAACTATTTTCTGAGGCTGCACAATGAGTTGGAGCCCCTGTCTTCTGCTCCGGAGATGAATCCCATTAAGGACCAAAAAAGACTTTGACTGGTTTTCTCTCTGATCTGACACTGAGAAGAGGCCCCAGCCAGACGTTTGATCAGCTTTGAGTTTCTGGGAACACTTTCATGTTGATGAATCACAAACACAGAGGGTTTGATCCTGCCTCCCTCTGCTCCAAGTCACCTTTGCACTCCACCTACTTGCAGCTTGATGGGTGTCTGGAGGTCTAGTCCTTGCCTACATCTGCCTGTCAAAATAAGTAGAAGAAGACCTTGATGTACCTCCGCCTCCTAGTGTGTCCCTGCTTCGTGGTTGTGTTACACATGGTGTCAGATACCCTGGGTGCATCTCCATGGGGTGGGGTGGGACTTCAGCCTTTGCCAAGCCTTAAAGCAGGGAGACCAGAGGAGCAGAGACCATCTCATTTCCAGTGCAGTTAACGATGTTCTTGCTTACAGCCCCCTCTGACTCCTTTCCTAGCAGATACACCGTCCTTCTGCTCTTGTCCTGAGCTGCTGTGTGATGTTTTCACATGGTGTTAAACGGTTGCTGTGTCCCACCCTCAAGAAAAGATCACTAGTGGGTAGCAAAACTGGTGGGATGTCGTGTGACCTAGTGTGGTAATCTTTGGGAAAAGTCCTTGAGGGCAGAAAAAAGGGAGGCAAGTTGACCCTTTTTTACTTAAATTCACTGTAAAAGGGTCCACTGAAAATCTCCTAGAAAGCTGCAAACCAAAAAGAAGTTGATATTCCCATTTTGGCTTCAGAAATCCTTTGTGCGTACACTTCCACGTGTAACGCGTAACATTTTGACAATGGCTCTTGGGCTTGCCAACTCGCAAGGTTCAGGCTCCGTATTTAGATTTTTTTTTTTTTTTTTCTTCTTAGAAGTTCCCAGATCTCCCAACCAAAATAAATCCACCCTTGTTTGGGTTTCCTGACCGCGTGAGATCGAACGTGGCTGCAGCCATACCACACACGCTGCAAGCCCTGTTGCCATCCCGTCCATCCGAGCTGAAACATTTTGCACCGGGAAGGGCTTTGCAGGTAGCGGAGCAGCCCCAGGCTGATCCTGCTGCTTTCACCCCGGGTTTATGCAGGACAAGGCAGGGGTGGAAAGCTGCCGCATCAAGTGAGCAGCTTGGAAAGTCAGCACAAAATCTGAAGCTGAAATGTGGACCTGTCCTAGAGAGGGGAGCATGGATTGAGCTCTTTCCACCTTTAAAAATCAGTTTTGTCCTTGCTTTGCACGGACGGTATCTCTCCTGGCTATTCCCAGCTAGGGTTTTGTGAAGATGCCCGTCATCTCAACATGTGGCTGCCACATGTGTGCTTGTGTACCACCAGACACCCTCATTTCCCAGTGAAATGGGGCATTCAAGGGGACACGGATGATTTAAGGGACGTGTAATCAGATACAGTGCTTCCTCTGTGCACATACACACCTCCCAGTGTGGAAGCATGCTGGAAAATAAATTTGGAAGGTAACTTCCACTGCCTTCTGCAATTCTGAACTGGAAAGACCAAAAAACTGCAAAAAATACTGTCTGAAGTGGTCTGGGCTCCCTGGCATGCTTTGCAACCCTGTTGGGGGTGGTGATACAGTCATCGAAGGTGTCACCTGGGCTTGTGCTGCAGGAGGTGGTGGGAATGGCGGGGGGAAAGAGGATTTGTGCCTCGCCAAGACCAGGGAGAGCTGGAGGGAAGCACTGAGCCTGCTTTGCTTCTGCATTACACTGCGGAAGATGCTTTCTGAAACGCTCTGGGAGCGTCGACGGCGATTCTGGGGGGAATCTGCAAATGTAAAGGTGCTGGGCTGTGCCCTCGCTTTCTCAGTCCCCTCTCGCAGCTGATAGCGCTGATAGGCAGAAGGCTGCTCCAAAATGGGCATCGAATCCTGGGAGCATAAGGCTCAGGGGTATCGGATCCAACCGCTGAGCTTGCAGACATTGCATCAGGCTGTTCCCTCTTTGCTTCCCATCCTTAACTCTTCTGCATCAATGCTGCCCAGTATTAAAGAGCCGCTGTGTCTTCCAGAAGGGAACATCTTTCCCCGGCTCTTAAAAGGCAGAGGCGTCTGGTACAAAGACGGGCTCAAGTCGAGGTGTTTATTCCAGGGTCCTCCTGTGCAGAGGTTACAGGATGTCCATATTTATTATCTTGTGAGGTGTCTTGATGCAGAGAGGGAGCGGTCTTTCTGCACTAACAGCCAAAGCATTCCCAATACAGGAGATGCAAAATCCTGGCACTACTCAGAAGATGAATGGGAGTATAAAAGCGCAGGCTATGTGTCCCGGAGGCAGTTTTCCCTGCCTGAGCCCATGGTGGGGCTAGTCTCAGCTCCAGTCCTCACCCCAGGTATGTAGGTGCTCAGCATCAGGAGCTCTCAGGACAAGAGAAGGCAGGTAGGACCTCTTCATGCTTACCCAGCCAGGCATGCAGGCAGAAGCCGTGGGAGATGTCTCCATCCTGCAGCCCCAACCCTGCCCTGCTCAGCACAGGGTGTGCTCCTGAGCAAAGCAGGAGCAGACTTTTGCAGGACCTGTTTCTAAAAACACCTGCATCTCTGAGGATGAGTCAGCTGCTTGTCATTTGAATGTGCTCTGCATCTTGCCCTGTCCTTCCTGTGAAACCCTGCTGGGGGATGATGTCCACCCAGCACCCACCCCCTCAGCCGCTGCAGCTCGGGCAGAACCGCTGGCGGCTGCCCAGCCTGGGCACCAGCCGCAGCCCTGGCTCTCGACATCAAATGTATGTCAAACCCGCTGATTAGCAGTGGCTGGAAACAGCCTGGTAACATATTTTTCCACTGGAAGCATATCAGTTCTTAGAGTGTTATTCAAAACAAGAAAAAAAAAAAAAAACACTTCTGTGTACAGATTAACATTTTACATTTTTTTTCACATCTGGAATGACTTTTGCAAGTGTGTTTTCTATTATCTGTTATTGTCGTGGTTTAACCTGGCCCCAGCCAAAACCAGGACAGTTATATACAACCCTGCTCAGTGCTATCTATTGACCCGCTCTGTTACAGAATATCTGAGCGATGCACTGCCCAGTGCCTTGGCTCCATTGATCAGGGCGCTCACCGCTCACACCTCCAAATACTTAGTGATACAGCAGGTACAAAACGCTCAACGAGCGCTAAAGGGACACTTTGAGCCTTAAATCTTAATTTGTCCTTTAAAAATATTTCATACATACTACTGCTTCCACTGCCTTGGGTCACTTTGGTTATCTTCCTATGAACCTACATTGATTTTTTTTCCCCCCAGCAAATCACACCAGTTTCAGTAGCAAATAAATCGTCCTGTTCTCTTCTATAACTAAACCAAACCTCCTGCAAATGTTTTCCCAGAAGACTTGGATGTTCTCATGTAATTACCACCCTGTCTGCATGCACAAATGAGTGATATCTGGAACAGTTTGCTGAAAATATGCCATGTTTGAAGTGTGAAACCGTACAAAAAATTACATTTTTATGTATGTTTACAAGGAATTAAAAGTCAGATGTAGGAGAGATTAACAGACATGTCTTTGGGAAAAATAATAATAATAATCTATTGCTATGTACTTTAGTGCCACATGGTCATTATCACGATGATGACTCACGGTGCTTGCCGCAGTACGTAGTAGGGAATGAACCAGAAGGTGATCAGGAGTCCCTGCAGAGAGGTTGATATGACTTATAAAAGACTGCGGAATCCATCATTGGTAAAGGATTGCCCTGGCAGATAATTTAGATCCTTTTCCCTCAGACCATGCTGTGTCCTTTGCGCATAGCAAACAGAGTAAATACGGAGCTCTTCCAGGGGAAGCGAGAACCTCCCAGGACATATCGCAGTTTTCTTGAAGCACAGCTGTGCTCAAAAGCTGATGAAGCACCTGTCCCAGGACCACGCTGCTTGTCCTTGTGCAAAGACGCCAAAGATCCTTCACCCTCTTTCCCTCTGAGCATCCCATTTTAGTTCTGCCGTTGACATTTATTTCTTTGGGCTGCATTAGAGACCGGCAACCCAAATGATGGAGCATGGCCCTTGTACATAATGTGCAAACATGGGATGAAACTACAGAACTTGCCTTAAAGTGATTATTATTTAGAAAACTAGTTTACCCTTGCGGGGGGTTGAGAAAAAAGAAAAGCTCACAAAATAAAGATGTTCTTCACACAGTTTGCCTGAGCTGAGTTAGCTCAAGAGAAGTTTACATACAGGGCAGGTTACTTTGGGTGTTAACTGGGAGCCCTGCAGCAAGGAAGATTGTCTACCTGTCGTGTTACTAATGCAGGCGTGAGGGGGCTTATTTTTTCCTATGTTTTTTGGTGGTAGTGGCACTTTTGCAGCCTTTGGGCATTACTTTGGCATACAGATGAATAGCATAGTACCGACGAATAGTCCCAAGGTCCATAAGGTGGGATGAGGCCATAGGCTGCCCTAGCCACTCACCTTCCACTTCCCATAGGATGCGACCCTCCGGTTGCAATGGTTTCACATGGATCAAGTGGTTTCACTGCACTTAAAGATGCTCCTTAATGCTCAATGTGAACAGCTCGGTGTCTGCTCCGTGGGGAAACATGAACAGCTCAGCAGCACTGCGGCTCTCTTCTCTCACCGGGACTTGCGGTCAGCTCCAGGCAGGAGCTGATCTACCAGGTCTATGAGGCTGCGCCGTCAGGAGAGGATGGAAATCCCATCCCCTGACTCAATTAAAACTCATCTGCATGAAAGCATTGACTGCAGAGAAGAGCCCTGAGCTGGCAGGAGAAGGAGCAGCTGGGCCACCTCTATTGCACAATTATTGATTTATTATTTATTCCCCGCACAGCCCTTATCCATCGCTGGGTGCAGCCAGCACGCTGCACGTGCAGAAGGGAGCCACACAGGCTTCCCAGGTAAAAGTGGAGGAGACAGATACAGGATCCCAGTGTGGAGCAAGGTTTTAAGAGTTCTGGCATGTTCTTGACCTAAAAACATTTGCTCGAAGCAAGTGTCCACATTGAACCACCTGCACAACTGACCGGCTGAGTCAAGGTTTATCAAGACACACTTTTCCTGAGTGCAAAAGCGGTTGCAAATCTGTAAGGTTTAAGACGTCTGTGACCAGTGAATCCTCTAGACTAAAAATAATAAATAGTGAAAACAGTGCCACCTCCCTGGCATCACCTTCAGCTCCAGAGCTCAGAGGATGCTCTGACCAACCGTCTCAAAGCTTCTATATTCTCCACCTGCCTTGTAAATAGTGGGGATAATGCCTGGATGCTGATATGTTTTTAAGCTGGCAACTGTTTTTTTTTTTCTAGCCAGGAAAGGGAATGGAAAGAGTTACGAGGGCGAAAGAGTCAAAAGGTAGTGAAAAGTATGCGTTGGGATTGCCCTCTCCTCCTGCATCAACACCAGAAGGCAGGGAGGGCTCGAGATGTTCTGCTTCCCTTTGTATTTGAAAAGATTTAGATCTGTATTATTTTTAAGAAAGAAAACAATACGTGACATAAACCAGCACAACCTCCATTCTAGTGAGGAAGCCAGCCTGTCCAGGAAAGGACTTTCTTATCTCAGGATATAACTGAAATCAGGCCTCCGAGGCCAGCCGCCCTCAGAGCGGTGATTTAGGCGTCTGCCGGGTAATACCCTGGTTGGTTTAAAATGCGGCGTCGGAATTAGATTTAATTCTAACTACATGGCTCAAGCACCAAGTGTTTTGAGGTTAAGACGCGGCATTCCCGGCTTTAAAGTTCGCCTGAGAGTTATTGCTTGATGTTGTAAATGGACTTAAGGACCGTAGGAGACGGTTTTTCATTTCAGCCCTGATACAGTAAGCCACTTAAACACTTGCTTATGTCACGCTGAAATAAAAGGGATTTATGGACACAGCTATGTGCTTTGCTGAATCAGAGCATTTTTGCTGAGCGCTGTTTAGAGGAAGCATGAGAAATAACCTGTGCAGATGTCCCCGGGCGATGCGGGAGCCTGAGCAAGGCTGGAAAGCGCGGCGCGGAGGAAGCGAGGAGCCCCTGGGCAGGTCAGGAACTCTTTTGTCAGCTCTCAAGACAAAACAGGGAAGTCACCAGGTCACTCAGCCTTTAGATCGCCTTAATTTTCCTCCCGTCGCTCCCCATCGGCATCCACACAATGGCTGGGTCGCGCCTTGCGCGGCGTGCTTCCACCGGGGTGACACTGCGGCCGGCACCGTCCCACCTCCTTTCTCGAGGAGGACTCTTGCTTTCTAATTACTGAAACTGGTTTTTTCCTTTCCTTCTGGCAAATGAAGCTTTTGCAGAAATGAACTGAACACTTGATGAAATGCCTCTTAAACACATCCCCTGTGCAGATCCCCCATGCGATGGGTAATGTCAAGCTCCTCCAAGGCACGGCAGCACTCCCTTCCTGCAGGATAGGAGAGGATTTTAAGAGCTCTATCATCTGTAACCATGGTTTCAGCAATTTCATCTCCATTCCCTAGTCCATGGGTAAGGACATCATTGATTTTTCAAGGGGTGGGATAAAGAGGCTTGCAGGGAAAGCCAAAGGCCTGGCCTGTGATATGTTCCTCTGGTCCTACCAAACCCATGGGAGATGCTGCATCATCGTCGGTGCATATTTTCTGGCCATTGTCACAGATGGAGTAAGAGGGAAAGATGCACTTCACTCGTTAAGAGAGAAGTAGCAATATGTTTATTGATGTAAGAAAGACAGTGATTTAACAAAGTTTGATAGTAAATGTGACAGTGAGTTAACAAGATTCGATGGCAAAGTAGACTTGATTATTTACTGCATAGAGGACAGGGTTAGACAAAACAGGGTCAGGAAGACCCTCCCGTTGAGTCATGAAGTTCAGGAAGGACCCCCTTGCTTTCTAATCCTTCTCAGAGAGGAATCTAAGTGCAGCTGGATCCAGTCCTAGTCCCAGACTTGGTCAACAGTTTATGTCTAAAGGATTATGTATGCGCAATCAATCCTTTATATCACTTAGTTAAGATTTCCAAGTTTAGCATGCTATTAATCACTTACCGAGGATCTGTTGCAGCAAGGAATCTCTCAGCCTCGAGGAGTAACCTTGAGAGGTGTCCCTACTCAAGGGGAGAGCCTGGCGTGCAGCCCGCTGCCGTGCAGGAGAGCTCAAAGGGCTCTTGGGCTGCCCACTATTTATGGGGGTAAGATAATTGACTCATAGTCATATTTACATACCGACTGTAGATGTTCAAATTTGGCTTGAGTCAGACATTGACCAGCACTGTGGTTAGGTGGACGCACCGCCGATTGTGTTGTTATTTGTCTCCCCCAAATCCACTTCGAGCTGGATGCATCCATCACGACCAGACACATCCATCACCGTCGCCACAGGTGGTTATCGCTTGAGCGGGGTTATGGGACATGGTCAGGTCGGGGGCAGGGGAGCACACTGCCGCAGCCATTCAATCCAGCTGTGGACTGTGCACGTATTTCACAGAGCCCTGGGGCACTTCCATAACGGGGAAACCCACGCTGCATTAGAGGTGTCTAAGCTGGTGTCTGGTTATGAATCAGCCATCGGCTACTTCTCTTCACATCACCACTATCCACATCTACAGCATCTTTCCTGGGCCCATCTTTTCAGCTCCAAAGCTCCATTTGCCACCAAGTTCACTTCCTAAAAAGGATACTCCTGTTTCTTTCAATATGCGACATCTTAGTTTTCCTACAGAAGTACAGCTAGAAGATGGCAGATGCCTGAGGATAGGGCTGGGATACCCTTCCTAGGGAAAAAACAACTGGCTTACAACTAACCTCTCCTGCTCCAGAGCACCAACTAGCCTTTTCAATTAAAAAAATCATTACGTGAACAAATTTGAATGGCAGAAGTGTTGTCTAATGGGTTCCTACGCATTGTAGTGAGAAACATTTGTACTTCTGTATCGGATTATTTCAGAAAGCTCAGCCCATGTTATGTACTGTGTCGCTGACCTTTACAGGCAGGGAGGCTATATAGACCTATGCTTCCTATGCCAGGAGCCTCGTGCCAAATTAAAATCATTTTTTTCCCTCTTGAAAAAATAATTACCAAACTTTCCACTATTGGTTTAGGAAAAACTCATGGAAATAACTGGTAGAAATGAGGACCGTATTCAGAAACAACAGTTTGTCCTGACTGTCTCCCCATCCTCAGAGCTTCCAGCCACCGAGGCTCAGGTGGAAGCCAGCCTGCCTGAATCAGCCCTTTCTGGTGAAGGGGAAGGGCAGGGGAAGTGGGTGTGCGGGAGGGTGTTGGACCTGGAAAGCAAGATGGCATGAGCAGTGCTGCAAACCATGCTGATGTGCATGCCAGCGCAGGGCGGCGTGCAAGCCCTGCGGCTGGGACGGATGAACCAGACTGGACCAACAGTCTTCTCACTCCCCTTCCCTCACGAGAGGAAATGGCCTCAAGTTGCTACAACAGAGGTTTAGATTGGACATTAGGAAAAATTTCTTTACTGAAAGAAAAGAACAAGCCTTGGTCAAGCCTTGGAACAGGCTGCCCAGGGAAGTGGTGGAGTCACCATCCCTGGAAGTATTTAAAAGATGTGTAGATGTGGTGCTTAGGGAGATGGTTTAGTGGGCATGGTGGTGGTGGATTGACAGTTGGACTCGATGATCTTGGAGGTCTTTTCCAACCTTAATGATTCCCTGATTCTTCAGGGCTTGCTCCCACTGAGTCATGACTAAAGGACTTCAAAAACAAGCAAGCCCCTCTGGGCATAGCCTTGCCTGCTTCTCAGCCAGTGCTGCTCCCCTTCCCACCACGTACAGAGCCAGCTGTGGTCATGTCCCCTCTCCCCAGGTGCCCATGAGCCACGTAGCTCAGCTCTTTGCACACTATCTCACAGCCATCCTCATTCCAGTCACCGTCACTATTATTTACTAGGTGCTGATGCAGACCAGCGACTGGGGAGGATGCTCTGCGAACACATGGCAGAAAAAAGCAAGATAGTCCTTCCTCCAGGATCTTGAAGCGTGAGTGTAGGACAGGAGATGACAGATGGATGCAGGCAAGCGAAGAGACAGTGCTGGTCAGTGTGACCACCGCTTGCAAGACCGGCCCCGATTCAGCAAAGTGAAGTGCTGCCACATACACAAAATAAACTGTGCAGGCATGGAAAGCACACCGCTTTTTCCCCTCTCTCTCTCCCTACAAGCTTAGGGGTTGCCAGGATGAGAAGGCAGTAAGAAATGCTCAAGAGGGAGCAGGATGTTTAATCTAATAGTTTATTGTAATCAGCTGGCTGTCATCTCTGCCTATCTCCTTTCAGCGGGTCTGTCCGAACGGCCGGCAAAGCGACACAGATTTTTGTGTATTCAGCACAGTAATTGCCTCCCGTACAGGCAGCGAGCGTTTAGGAAATATTCTGCCTCCAGTTATAATTTCTGATTTGAGTCATGGAAGAATAGGCCCTATTCCTCTATTTCTGCAGTCACCGGCTAATGAAACATGCCGCGGATATTTATAGAACTGCCATTGTAAATAGCATTTGCATTTGGTGCCTTTGAGTTATTTAGTGTGACGGCGCTTTCACCAGGAGGGTTTTTTCGTTTTGAAAGGGAAAGGTTCCCTTTGGAGCTGTTTCCTCCCGTCGCCTTTGCTATTTGTGTTGGATGGAGCAGTTCTGTGGGCAGTTGCTGATAATTTAGTGACGAAGTGACGGGCACGCGGGGATTAGCTGAGCGCAGTGCGGGTTTTCGGGCTGTGTCACAGATAGTTTATAGGATTCTCCGAGACAATGTTTGGAGTTACAGCGAAGATGAATAGAGAGGAGGGCAGTCGCCAGAGCAAAACAACCACCAGCTTGCCTTCCCTAGGAAACTCATTGTGTAAATATTTGGTAGGAGCCTCCAAAGGAGATTTAAAGTCTTGTGATAAAGGTAACTAAAATGTCCTTTCCTTGAGAAAAACAACTAGGATTCGGAAGATCCCATGAGTAACCATCAGAGATATTTCCCTTCTGTAGCATCCCTATGTTAGAGTGAACAAGCGTGTATGTCAGGTCTTGCTGTCACTGATGGATCTCAAAGCGTTTTGCAAAGGAGGTCAGCAGCAATTTTCCCATCCTCAAGGTGCAGAAGCCAAGGAGTGGAGAAAGCACGCACGCCTTGTGTATGATCAGCTCTCCCGCACACTAATCCAGCACCTCATCCCCACAAACACATTGCTTCAGACCTTCACGTGCCTTACAAGCACCATCTGTGTTTGTGTATTGGAGATATATTATCCCTAGTCTTTACACACTCATGTACATAAATGACAGAGCTTTTCAAAAGCGCTCGTGTTCGGCTCTTGAAGTGCTCGAGGGTCATGCCGCATGTGCAGGCACTAAAAGAAGCGGCAGATTTTCAGAAAAATGTGATGTACTGAGCTGTTTTGAAAAAAAAAATCTGTTCTGTATTTTGGTGCATAATTTCCATCTGAGTTCGTGATAAGTCTGGCCCATGAAATGCATGTGGCCCATATTCACACCCGGCGTGCGCAGCTCCCTGCCATATGGATGAACTGTTAGCACTCAGGAGTGTGTAACACAGTCCCGTCTCTTCACACGTCTTGAGAAGCACCAAAAATTTGGGGGGTTGATGTGGATACAGCATCCTTGGCTGTTGGAAGACTCTCCTGGGCTGAGGGCTCCAGGTGTGGGACAAACCATGCGCAAGCGGCTGAGCAAGCAGCAGGCACAACCGTGGAGCTCGCCTGGGAATTGTCTTGCCTAACTTGAAATGTCTGAAAGTTCTCTCTGCTTTGAGCATCAAGGGCATCTCGACTGTTAGGTTGAACTAGACACTTGACTTTTTACTTTCTGGAGTTAGGGTAGAGGGTTCTTGCCCTCCAGAAGGAAACTGGGGGGCTGTGTTGGTACAGGAAAACTCTCTCACCGAGCTCTCGGTGAAACCCAGGACTGGATCAAGGGGAAACTCCCCCGCTTCCCTGCCACATCAAGTGTCCTTCCCTTCTGTCAACAGCTCTGCTCAGCCATTGCTTCTTGTCTCTTTGCTGGGATTTTGCTTTTCCATGGTGAAGGGAAAGCCATGCCTTTGTGCCTCTTAGCTCTCAGTTCCCCCCACCCTTCTCTGGGTAAGAGCCTTGGGAGTGGAGTACCTCGATCCACTCCTTGTAGTTGTCCTCCATCCAAACTCTGGTGCTGCTCAGCTCACGCTTAGTGACGTCCTGCTCCCATGTTCCCATCTATAGGGCTTTGGTGTAGATTTCCCTTCTCTGGTTACACAGAGAAGCAGAAGGGGTTCCTTGACTTGTCCCCCTAGAACCAGCCACAGCTCCACCCATCGCAGTGCCACAGATGATAGCGCAGATCAGCTGATTTGCAAAGCGTCAGAAGCAGCATCTTTCATGAAGACAGACTGTGCTAAATCAGTTCCTTCTCGCTGTGCTTTGAAATGTTCCCTTTTCTTGCTCTGACAAACTAGCAGAGTTTGTATTGATCTGACGATGCAAAAAAGCACATAGTGTGGGCTTCAGACACCTGGTGGAATAATAAAACAGAAAGGAAGGAGGGAAAGACCAGCATAGTTTATCTTATACCAAGGAGGAAGTCTGTCTTCTACCTTCTTTTCTTTTCTCTTGGAAAGCATCATTTGTTTCTAAGGGAAGTGAAAAGCCCCATGGCTGAGCATCCTGTCTACAGCAGGAAATACTGTAGCAGATCTCCAGCCACGTACGTTGTGGTCCTTCTGAGCTTCAAGGCATCAGCCAGGACAAAACCAGAAGCTCCTTCACTGTCTGTGTTGGTACCTGTGGCTGGAAGCAGGGGCCAGGGCTGGGTCTCTTTCTCCCCTCAAGGCTGTGCAGTGACTGAAGCATCCTCTCCAGCTCCTGGAGCAGCTCTTCACCCTCTCTTGTGCAGAAAAGCCTAGGTGGAAACAGCCTGCAGGCCACCAGCTGGGGTCATTAGCCTGTAGCATGAACCTTCAAACCACTGAGAGGCACGAAAACAAGGTGGCACTAAAGAAATAAAGCACGTGCTTTGCTGTGTGCTCACACACTGTGTCATCAAACTATAAAAGCGATCATGGTCTTTGACAGACACTTTGCTGATGGACAGAACTGCTGGGGACAAGCTGATGTGAAAGCAGTGTGCCTTCCCTCCCTTCACTCTTCCTCCCTCCCCCTTTCCTGCAAGTGATGTTCATGAAATGCCTTGCAATTAGTCGACCATCATGTGCTGCATTTCAGAGCTTCATTTTATTCAGATACTTCATGTTACCAGCTGTTTGCATTTGGGATTTCTTTAAGCAGTGAAAGCACTAAGGGGATATGAAACTCTGGGTTGGAAAAGCGTGGAGAGCTAAAGAAGCTCCACATGGAAAGCAAGCTCCTTGCTGAAACACTAAAGCACAAAGACAATCTCGGAGAATTTTCTTTTATTCTTATCTCAACTTTGGTATAACTGACGGAGCGTAACACACAAGAGCTGGACTATGTTTCCATCCCTGCCACCACATGTTACCGCCACGATAAACTCACTGCTTTATCTCTTGCCTTGGGTAAACTCATATTAAAACTGGAATATCAGTGCGTACTCACCATCTTGGGGATGCAGCAGATACGTGACAGTAAGAGGACGAGGGAGATGCCGAAGCAGAGCTCACCACTGAGTTTCATCCACGGCGCCGCGCGGTGCGGTGCTGCGGGGAAGCCCAGCAGAGAAAGCTTGCGGCTCCCTGCGCCCGCGTGAACACGACCCCCATCACTCTTATTCCAAGCAGGGCAAACCATTGCAAAGCCGCCTGCGAGCCTCTGATGTAGCTTTACAAATGAGCTGAAAGCTGTTTAATACAGAGTTCATAGAGAGAAATCTCACTCACCAAGTAATATGCCTTATGAGAAGCCATATTTTGCATAACATTACTTACCAGAGGAAACTCTCGTAAGAAGACAATTTATTACCATGGCGGTAACTGGCTGACATTTATGAGAAGCCTTGTTTTACAAGGCTTTCCTTTGGCTGCAATGCCAGGGCTCCAGTTGTGCTCACGGAAAATGAGAAGGAAAGCGATGTTATTTAGCGCGCACGATACTCCAGAGGCATGCTGGTGTGAGTAACAACGGGGGTAAAGCCTGCTTGGACTTGTGCGCGCCAGGATTGTAAATTTGAGATGAGTTGAAGGGAAAAACTCATTTTGACTGAAGTTGTCTCATAAACTCCATATCTTGCATGGCCAGCTTGAGGCTCAATAGAGTTGTTGGCACATCTGAATTTTTGCTATGGGGAAGAGGCCAGGGCCAGGGTAAGATTTGGTCTGTCCTGGCCCCAGGAAAGGGGGAGATGGATGTGGGACAGAGCTGGCAAGAGGGAGGACAGGAGCACCCAGGATAGCCTGGTGGGCTCCCATGCCAAGAGCCAGCGACGGGCAGGGTGAGGACGGTGTTGCTGGAGACGGCCAAGGTTGCAGACCCCATGGCAATGGCCACACACTGCCTGGCTCTAAAATGGATGAAGTTGATGGTGGGGCATCCACCACCACCTCCTGGATGCCAGCACATCCAGCCTTGTCAAGCCACGGGAGTGAGTGATTTTTAACCAGCAGAGCTAAAGCAGAAAGCCGAGCTGTCCTCAGTTAACCCCCCGAGCCCGCATCTCCCTGCTCTCTGCAAGGCGGCTTTGCATCGGGGGCTCAGCTCAGCTGGGTGCCGGTGGGGAGAAGCGATGGGTGAGGGCAGAAACGCCCAGGGTGCTGCAGCAGCCGCATCCCTGACAGCCTGTACCCCCCCTGCCAGTCTCCCCTGGACCCTCTGCTCCCTTGGGGCGATGCTTTAGGACTCACCATGGCAAGAAATATCATTAAATTGACCTGGGGATCCATGCAGTGCTCCAGAAGGTGCCTTGGCTGGAGGGTGGGGGGTCCTTGGCCATGCTGTGGGGCTGAGCTGGGTCCGTGCCGCCGTGGGCCCAGGCATGCGTGAGTGCCGTGGGGCGAGCCCACGCAGGGGGGCTGCCTGCGTGCTGCCTAAATTGTGCTGAAGAAGGGATTTCCAAGAGTCAAAGAGGCTTAGGCCGTCCATATCCCATTAGCAGCTAGCGGGATTGTGCGCGCTGAAGGGCTTTGCGGGGCTCAGTCCAGATCTGTAACTCTGCAAAGCAAAATTGCTCCTCGCTTACGGTGCTCTGTGCCGGAGGAGAGCCAGGAAAGGGCTTGATCGACTGTAGAGGAGTTTCCTCAGGCTGTGGCTCATTTATTTCTTAGCATCCCAATCTACAGGACCTTGGAGGAAATAGTCTTCCATACCTAAAAGTTTTATTGCTATTATTTGTTAACAGTTGTAATAAACTATACTGGTATGGAAGCACCTTTCGACCAGTATAATAATACCACGAGTGGCTCCTGTGGTACATCTTAAATAGGACACCCCAAGTAGGACAAGCCCATTTTGGGATTCAGGCCCAAACGAGCAGCTGGTGCAACCCCAGGGAGCACCGTCAGCACGGCCCGGGGAGGAGCTTTGCTCGCTCTGCCCTGCCTCTGGGATGGTTGAATCCTTGCTGTGGAGGGGTTTGGGGGAAACTTGTCTGGATGTCTCCTCCGTCGGCCAACCTGGCTGCGAAGGCGGAGGCTGCGGTATGAAATGTCGGGGCCCCTGTGCTGCAAACCGTCCCCCTGGACCCATTTTTCACGCTGGAACGACCTCCTCCCAGCAGCTGCGTCCAAGCAGACACCACACACTGCTCCGTGACAGCTACCGGGGTGGCTTTTCTTCTTCTCCTTCCAACCTTTTCTTTCCCCCAGTGCCAAAAGAATGGGGATTAATTAAAAAAAAAAAAAAAAAAACACCACAAACTGAAAGCACCACAGCAAATGAAAGCCTCCAGCTTGCGCCGGGGGATCCGGCAGCCGCGTGCCGAGCTGGAAAGCTGAGCGCCCTGACGCACGTGCCTCTTCTCTCTTGCAGATGACGGAGGGCCGCAGATGCCAAGTTCACCTCCTTGATGACAGGAAGCTGGAGCTCCTCGTTCAGGTAGGAACTTGCACGTTTCACCACGCCATAGTTTGCTACGGCTGCGGATTTTCACCGGGGTGGGGAAAGAAAAGGGTTTTCAGCTGGTTTTCTCAGCAACTTCATGCTGCGATTGCCTGCAGAGCTCAGGGAAGCTGCACGAGTGCTGGGTGGGGAAGATCTGCAAAGACATATCTGCATGGAGGATTAATTCAGGGTGTGTTTTGATTTATTCTGTGCCAAACCAGTCCCAGTCACTGCCAGTGAGAAAGAAAGCAGCTCTGGTCATTTTTGACACTCTTACTATATCACTTAGCTATTTTTTGAGGCGTTGCTTAGCTTTGAGAAATGTATTGCATCTGCTTAAAATACCTCCAGCATTTGTTTTTATCTTCTTTACTTGCCCTCCTAAGTTGGTGGGGTACGATGCCGGGGTGGCTGTGCCCCGCGCACCCACCTGCGCCAGGAGTGCAGCCGGTGGGGTGCCACGGGCAGGCATTGCTTGAGACATTACAGAGGCTGTAAATCATGTGTCAAACACAAACATGCATTAAAATAAGTCTGTGCTCTTATTTTTTATTTTAAATTAAAAAATGGAAAATTAGGAAAAACAAGAGCCTGGTGCTGGCTGTTGTAATGATGGGCTGATGGAAGCTGTAGCATCCTGAGCTTTTCTGATGATTTTGGCTCGTGTCTGGGAGATCACCAACGGGTTAATAACAAGAATTAGAAGAATGTCTTTCCTCTCACAAAGGCTGCTGGCCAGCCACAGGCAGCTCAAGAAGCAGGAAATGAAACTTCCCATAGCGCCCAAATCCCCCGGCCGCAGCTGATAAGCTGGGAGGGGGGCAGGATCCTACCCAGCACAGGCAAACCTGAATGGGGATTTCTGGAGGCGACGTGAATCGCCGGAAGCACACTCATCCTCGCTTTCTGGGAAGTTGCTTAAAAATACCGTTAACAAAATGTTAATGGGTAACGTTTTTTCAAGTACTGAGTCACTGAGGAGGTGAAATCCTTTGTCGAGTGCCCGGATAACCATGAATGAGCCAGGCCAGGGCTGGAATGAGAACAGCTAAATCAGGATGACTAATTAAACCAAAACACCGTACCAATGGCCTCCGCACGGCGAGCATCCCTGCACCAGGCTGCACCGGGCTCGCCGATGCTTAGCAGCGGGCTGGGGGAAGTTCAGCCGCCTTCATCACAAGGATGCAGCATTTGGCTTCCTATTTCATAGAAATGCCTTTTTAAATTTTTCTTAGTTCAATGAAAAATGAATGGGCTATGGGAGAACAGCTCTGCTAAAGCACTGCTCGCTATATTAATAATCACAGTTTAAAATATACTGTGGGAAAACTATACGAGCTGCCCTGGCCAACCTGCTTATTTGGTTTTTTTTATCAATAACACAAAAAAAAACCCCACAGTGAAGATGACAGTTGAGGAGGCTGGTTTGGGAAGCTCTGTGTCCATTTCTGAGTAAGCAGAAACAATATCACGTGACATTATATTTTTTAACTGTTTGATCGCACCTTCAATGGGAATTTCTCCTGATCAATATAGGAAGCGAATTGCTCTGTAAATCACGCTAACCAGTTTGCAAGTGATCCATGGCTGAATTTTATTTGTACAATAAATCATTTCCCTGTTTTCAGCTAACGTCTGAAGGGGGAAGGCCAGGAGGTGTGATTATGAAAAATTCATACCCAGAAAAAGCAGTAACCTCTGTTGCATGCAGGTTGACCCAGCTCTCTGAGCAGCACCGTGCCTGTATGTGTCCAGCATTGCCCACTGAGGCATCTCAGATGCTTTTCTGGTTAAATGAGGCTTTTCAAAGCTGTTAGGTAGCCTCTACTCAGGGCGGTAGTAAATAAATCGCTTTTGGGTGGAGCAGACGACAGAGGAAGAGGATGTTTGGATTCGAGTGTGTCTCCAATACTGATACTCTTTTTGCAGACGTGGGCACAACACTTTGGTTGTCCTGCCAGTAAAGCCTGGGCAAAGCCACCAGCTTTGGGGTGGTTCTAGGGCTGCTCCGCTCGGGGCAGGAGCGGGCTGGTGCTACCCAGAGGAGTAGTGCTTTGCCCTGGCAGGTCCCAAGGCAACTAGGGATGCACTTTGCCAGGGGAAATCTCACCAGCTGAGTTATTGTTTGTAACTTGTGCTGAGATTTCAGATAGAAGTTGCTTTGTAAGTTCTGAGCACCATTATTTTTATTATGACCTTATCTCAAGAAGAAGCTGTAAATAAAATGTTCATCCAACCCCGAGCTTCTGGCTGTCACTTCAAAGCTGTGTTTTTCTGTGGGTATCTTGCCACAAGTTGAAACGGAGGGCTGATTTGCTGGTTTATGCCGTGAAAGAGATTATTCCATAGCTGTGTTGGGCCTTAACATCTAGATCTGCATTGGTTTGAATCGCTCGGGAACGGGGTTTTAAAATTCTCGTGTGGAATTTCCTCCTTCCCACCAACCTCAGGCTTTCCTGGAAGCTTCTCCCTAGCTAATTTCACACTCCTAGGGCAAGTTTAGGAGAGACCGCTGGGAATCGGCAAAACTGATTTCTCTGCCGTGGGTGAGATCAAAATACCGTCCTCACCTGGATTCCGCAGCCTTGCAGCGCTTGCGTGTGCGATATCAAGTGCTCTGCTTAGCGAAGGGTTCAGGGATCCTGCTGCTTGAATGGAAAGCTGTATTTCGGTGTGGAAAAAAACAGCAGAAGGAGCTGGGTCTGATCGAAGGAGGGAGATGGGTACAGCTCCCTCGAATGGATGGAGCAGGGCTCCTGGAGCATCTTGAAACTGCTTAGGCCGGTGACTCTGGGGAGCTGAAATTATTTCCTCTCCTGCTGTCTCGAGTGCTGCTGGGCAGAAAAAGATGCATCTGGGAACGATCAGGGTGTTTGCAAAAAGCAGTGTATTAAGCCAATGTACTCGGGTTTTGTCTGCAAATTAGCTGTGATCAGACTCAGGGGTTTATGAATATGTCGTTCGAAACATATCAATTGATGGTTAACGAGGACCATACCTCAGGCTGCAGGAGGACAAGCGGTAACTGCGCTCCGGCGGTTGCTCGCAGGAGTCGCCTTGGCTCATGCGACAGCTCCGCCAGACCAGATATTGAAATGTTTCAACACCACAAATTTGCTCCCAAAATGACAAAAACCCCTCAGACTGGCCACACAGCTATTGCCAGTGGGACCCCTCACACACATACGTTTTATTTGCATTACTGAGCCCCAAAAGTAAGATTTTGGCTCAGAGGCAGCATTTATAAGCCCTTCTGCGGACGCTGGCTTGCTTCGGTGTTGGCACATAACGCAAGGGCTTGGGGTTACAGCCATCGGGAAAGTGATCCTGGGTTTAGTCAATCAAAGGGTCTTGACTAAAGTCTTTTCCTCCCAAGTTGAACTGCCGCAGAGTGGTACAGCAGCAGCTAAGGAAAAGCAGAAACACAGGCTTTGCGGATAAAAGAAAGCCCTCCCCAATGTGTTTTGTCAGATAAATGCTGAAATTTAGAAGGGCTAATCATAAACGGAGACAGAGGAGGATCATATGGAAATCTCTTCCCGAGGGTCTGAAACTCAAAGCCTGTTTGACTTGGGATTAGGAAGAAGAGTTGCATTTCGTATGTGTTTCATTTGATAAATGCCTATTGATGGTCTGGTGTGTGTGGCAAGTTTACATAGGATATTTTTTTGACAGCGTTTTCTTTCTGAGCAGGAGCAGAGCGTGGCTTCTTGGATCTTCTTACAATCTGGTTTTTTTCCTGTTTCTGTTTGATGCATGTTTAGTTTCTAATACAGGTTTTTTTTAAGTGTTTGGCTTTATCCAGCTAATCCTTTTCAGCGAGCAAGTCCCCTTTCTTGCTTCTGGAAAATGGATTTGCTCACATTCCCCGCTCTCAGCTTCCCTATCTGTTATATTATTTCCCTCTGACCGTGTATCATTTGTCTGCTGCACATGAAAGGTTTGCTTTATTTAAAGACTTTTGCGTAATTGGCAATCCGTTCTTTTTCATGTGGGTTTTTATAAACACGGCTTTTTTTGGGGCTGGCTGAATCAGGCGGCCTGGCTCGCTCCCGGCTCCTGTGCCGGCTGCCGGTACCTGTTATCTGACCCCAGCAACTGTCATCCGAAAGTGTTAAACCTCCTAATTCTTTGTCTCTGGAAGAGTTATTGCAGAAACAGAGCTCATCTGAGGCTCGTAGCAGAGCCGTCGGTGGGGTCTGGAGGGCTCTGAAATTTGATCGTAGGAAATAACTGGGCATTTTGTTTCTAACCTTCTCCCCGAGAAGCACTGAGCCCAATTTGAAAGAGTCAGGGACAGACGTGAAGGTCAGCACCACACTTGTCCATAGGTATTTGAGTGGTTAACCCACCTGGAGGTCCATGTTACCACTTCTCAAGTAACTCTTGCTACCCAAACAGCTCAGGGTAAGCTAGGTAAGCTTGCAGCATTTCTACCTCTGTGATGCAAGTGCATCCAAAAACACATTAACAGCGATACGTGTATATGTACAGCCAAAATTAATAGGATGCGCAGAACATCCCTTTCCAACCTTTCTGCCTTGCACACCGACTCTGCTTTGAGCAGGTCAGGAGCCCTTCAGGAGCCCAGGACATGTCTCCAGTCTGCCTGCCGTTCTTCAGCATCTCATCCCCAGGAACCGCCTCCAAGCCAGACTGGGAGACGCTGGTAGCTGTGAGCCAGCGCCGGGCTGGCGAGGTGCCTCGTGGGCTGGTGACTCACTGCCGCACGGATGGCTGTCACCAGCATGGCCGTCCAGGTGGAGATGCTCAGTTCAGAGCGTACCGGTGTCCCTTGCTCCTCCAGGCTCAGCCTCGCCGGGGCCAGGCTGAGGCACGCTGTCCTGGGGAAGATACAGCATCTTTTGAGAGCAATAACTCCACTAATAATGGTTAGAGGGAGAAATAAAATGTTCCCAAGATGCTGTTAGAGTTTTTGCAATATTTTCAGTATTGCTCATGGTCAGGAAATTGCAGTCAATGGGGGTTTACCTGCATTTTCTTGCTGCCTCATTTTGTATGCCAATAAGTAGGGTGGTTACTTGGGCTGGCATGGTGGAAAAACTGCAAAGGTTCCCCTTTAGGTGGCACTGAGGATGGCACCTGACTGCTGTCAGGGACAAGCTGTGTAACTTTGGATACAGGATTTGCATGAAGACCACAGCAATATATCCCATCCTCAGAGTGGGAGAAACAAGCCCCGAATTAGGCTGAATTGGGAAGACACAAAAATTGCAAAAAAAATGAGATCCAGCCCTGCTCCACTGCCAAAACTGGGGATCCCTTTAAAATCACCAGCTCCCGGGCTGATGCAGAAATGCAGCCGCGCAGCCCTGACCGTAAATGGAGACGTTTGGGTGCCAGTAGCTGTCCTCGCCGTGCGGGAGAGGCAGCACGGTTCCCTGCAGCGCTTGCAGGCTCTGTTCCAAAAGCGCTTTTAACCATCGCTGCGGAAGGCAGCAGCAGCCAGCGCTGGCCTGGGAGCGAGGAGGCAGGAGCAGGCAAGAGGGTGAGTACAGCCCTGCCAGCCCCGCTGCCCTCCCTTACACCCTTTGCAGGAGCAGCACGGTGAATATATTGCTGGGGTGGCTTATAGGGCATGTCCTATAGGGCATGGAGAGCTGGGATGGGCTGGCAATGATGCCCTCCGTGAGTGTCCGAGGGAGGCTCCCCGCATCCACTCTTCCCACCCAGCCTTTCCGTACCTGCAACGAAGCAGCTGGAAAGTGTCCCTTCGTCTTAATGCAAGGGCTCAGCATTGGTTTGACAACTGTCCTCTGAGTGGCTTTGTAGGTTGTGGGTTGGTGTGTTGCTCCTTTCCAAAAAAAAAAAAAAAGCATGTTTTCTATAAGGCAGACAAATAACTGGAGACCAGGCTGAGCTCAAGTGGAGTTTTTTGCTATGAATCTGGCAGGATCCAGATCCTTGCACTAAGAAAAATGTGCAAAAATTGGATTTGGATCATAATTTAAAATGGGTTGGAGCTGAAGGGGTGCTCAGATCTGTGTTCTGGAAAGGAGGCTTTATTTTCCCTAACTGCAATGTTAGTACTCTGGTTTAACTCTATTTTCAAAACCAAATCTTGATTTACTACAGCAAGAGTGAGACTGTAGTCCAGCTCAGGAAGTGTTTGGAAAATTGCAAAGTAGATTTTTGAGCATCTTTGACATTAAAAATTATTGAGATCCACAGCTTTGGATCGTCTTGGAAGCCGTAGAAGGATCCTGCCAGGCAGTGTCTGAGGTGGGATTTACATCACTGGGACAAACCACGCAACTCCCCCTCCACAGCCTGTGGCTCCTGGCAGATGAATGATGAGGAGCCATCTCTTTCCCGCAGAAAAGACCCCTCCTCACCTTTCACTGCATCTCAGGTCCCCGTTTGAGAGTGTTGTTCATTTTGAGCGTGGCTGCAAATAGGGCAAATGTACAGCTGGGTTTGGTCACCATGGGATGGGGAGGGATGGAGGAGAGATTGCTCTGCAAACAGGGAGGTGGGAGCCCAGACCGGCAATTCACGTCTGTGCTCTCGCTGAGCAATCAGTGAGCTATGAGTTAAGAGCTTTTCTGCTGAAAAGTTGGCTGTTTACCAACAAATAACGTTAGGAAAATACGTTTAGCATTGCTCCGAGGGGAATGTGGTGCTGGGAGCATTGTTGGCTTTCCCAGTCAGTGCATCTCCTAGATGTTGTCTTAGAACGGATAAATGGATAAATGAAAAATGGACCAGAAGAGCCAGGTCTGCTCCCAAACCCAGCCTTTCAGCCTGCAAGGCGTGACTCCTTTGAGCTGCTCTGCAGAGCCTCAATAAATGCCCTTCAAAAAGCATCCACCACCGCCACCCATGGCCTACAGAGCATCTGGTGTCAGGCTGGAGGGCTGTATCTCTGAGGTTCATTTCTCAACTTAGGCTCCAGTGAACCCAGAAGTCCACAGAAGTCAAGCCTGGAGGGGAGAGTGTTTGCTGGGAAATGGAAATGGAAGAGCACAGGGGCAGAAGAGAAAGAAATTTGATGTGCAGAGGTGGGGAGTGAACAATTCAGCTTAAGAGCCAAGAGGGGTCTCTGGCAGGGTGAAGGTGACAAAGCAGATCCACTCAAGGTTGGTCTCGATTATGAGGGCAAAACTGAAGGGATTTGGGTCAGGAGGTGGAATGAGCGTCTCAGAGGTAAATCCTGAGCAGGAAAACTAGGGGTGGAAGAGCCTCTGCTGTACACTCTGGCTCAGCTCCATCAAGGCCAACATGATGGTGCTGGCCCCAAGAGGCTGGTCCAAGCTTGGCAGCTCCCAGGTGTTCTGGGTGCTCCAGGCTCCCCTGAGCTCACCCTGGGTGACCACAATGCTCAGTGAGAATGGACACGGCCCCTGTGCTATGGACAGCACTCAAGGAATGGACCTGATGGAGGAGAACATGCTCTAAGGTGAGACACCAGCAAGGTTGTGCGGAGCAAGCTGGCAGGTCATGCTAATTAGTGAGGTTCACCAGGAGCAGGATTTGAAGAGGGCAAGTAGGGTGCGCAGCTCCAGGGCAGGGATCAGCAGTGAGCCCAAATGGATGGGGGGCACGGAGAGCCTCCAAGGGGATCTGTCGTGCAGCGAAGGTCAATCTGGACAAGCAGCTCTAGAGAAAGCAAAGCTGCGTCTAGGAAAGGCAAGACTGGAAATTAATAAAAGCCAGCAGGGATAGCTCAGTCCCTCCAGATTTGTTCCTCAGCCGCCTGCGGGTTGGCAGAGGCATGGGAGGAGCATTAGCAGAAGATGGGACAAGAGGAGGCAGGGGGCAATAGCTGCCGGGAGCAAAGTGACCCCCGAGAACGAGTCAGGTCAGGGTTGACCTTGCCTATGGCAGCGGTAATTCTGTGTCTTGAGGAGGTTCACTGCGGGGGATGATGCTTCGCTGGCACAGTGATGCTGCGCATTCCCCGCTTTCTGAGCTGCGTGCTGGTTTCTGAACAGAGCTGAGAGCGGGTTTCGTCCTTTCGTGCCCTAAGACCCCCATAACCCAGCCCTGCACATCTATCAGGTGCCACGTGAGGAGCCTCAGGGAACAGACTCCCACAGCAAAGTGCTTACAGCCTCGTAAGGACATAAACAGGGAATGGCAATCATGCTCCTCCGTGGAGTGAAATGAGGGTGCGATGTCCAAGGGCCTGCATAATCAATATCCCTATTATCAGCCTTCCAGAATAAATTGCATTTAAACTAATACAGGCTGGGGAGTTATCCATGAGCTGTCAGGAGAGAGATAAGCTGAAGACATATGTTTATTCATACCACATATGCTGAGAGCTAGATATTCTTTACAGCTGGCCAAATGTGGGTGAAGATATTCAGTAATTTTTTTTTCAGTTGTTCTGCTAAAATTTGTCAAATACCCTTAATTTTGAGCACACATGGAGTTTTTCAAACTTACTTAGTGACAATCCCAGTAAAACATCTGGTGAAGGGAGAAAGCTCTTTCCTTTCCAATGAGTTAACACCTAAATTTTTGTAGAGCATCAGCAATTTAAATTGTCCTGGTGACCTTCCATCCCATACACCAGTACAGGAACGGCACATCCAGCATCTAATGGTTCTGCTACAGAGAAAACCTCTCACTCGCAATTACTTGGGAGAAATTCGAAAATTCACTATTGTTTCTGCCCGGCTCAGCTGCTCTGTGGCTTCAGTGGAGCTTTTGTTTGTGCCTGGGCCAACCTGCGAGTGTCCGACAGTGGCTGTGAAATACATCATTGTAGCCCATGAGATGCTGCTCCAGCTCATGGACAACCCAACCTCCCCCAGCCTCGCGTCCCCCTCCCCGGGGCGACTGCAGGGCTCAGCCATGGGGCACCACCAAGCACAAAGGTGGAAATAAATCGGATTTAGCAGCAGGATGATGAGACTGAAATGCATAGAGCTCCTTCTGCTCTCCGCTGCTGCTCCTTTGTGCTAGACCAGCCCTCGTGTTGGTGCTGCGTCCTCTCCCTTGCCCCCATCCCCAACTTGCTGGAGCACCTGCCTAATTCGGCAGGTGGTGGTCGCTGGTGAGGTTCATCTCCTTTAACTTGAGGCACGTACAGCGTGGGCGTCTGTGCCTGAGCTAGGCTTTTACAGGCGGTGGAGAGAGGAGGGCACTTATAGGGCATGGCTGAGCTCATCCTAAAATAGATCATCTGAAATGAATCATGCTCCTTTCTCTCCTTGACTGCAAAAGGACCCTCTGCAATTAGGTCTTGGGTAGGTGTTCACGCTGTGGATGGTTACGTGTGACCAGCTCAGTCCCGCTTTGCCTCTGACTCTTCCTTTCACATGCCCCTGCCTGGATGAGGAAACCTAAAGAGTAAATTCAGGTAAGAAAGTGCTAAATGTGGCACAGGGCAAAAGCTGCCTTCTGGAAGGCAATGGAAATGGAAATAGAAAATTATTTTTTTATAGCATGGTCTGAGCGAGCAATTTTGAAAAATAATAATGTATGTACCAGATGATTTCAGGAGATATTGAACAGTCTAGAAGAGTGTAGCTCAGAAGGAATGATGAGCAAGGCAGCATAGCAGATTTGCTTTCAAGCCAAGGTAAAAAATGTGCATTTCCAATCCGAGCTAGCATTTCAGGATGGAGCATTTCCCCTTATTGCTGCTGTCGCGCTGCGCAGTACGAATACCAGGTTGATAGTGAATGAGAGATGCCAGGCTTGATTGTCTAAGCTACATTACTCAACTTATAGAAAATTGTTTTCTATTCCCTTTCCTTTTCCTTTTCAGCCACAAGTGAATGCAGTTTAGACAAAAGATCTCAACTTTCAGCCAAAAAACTCTTCCTTCGGCACGGCACAGTGAGAGCCTCAGCCACGAATGAGGCTCCTGGGCTCAGGGGTATCGCACGTAATGGGCAAAACGGATCTTAAGCTTTTACCATCTCACTGGGAAATGGTTTCCTTTCCCTTTACCTGGCTGCAGGTAACCACAAGCGGCAGCTGGCCGTGGCTGCGTGGTGGCAGGTTGGAACGCTTTGCCAGCAGCGACGCATTCGGGTTAGTATAGGGCAGCCCGCGTGTGCTCGCACAGACACGGGTTTCAGCATCACACCTGGCAATGGCACTGAGCGAAGCAAAAAGAAGCCGGATCTGGCACCGTGGTGCTACCAGCAAAGGTTGCTGGGGCTGGTTTGCCCCGCTGCCCACGGCATGCGAGGGAAAGGAGATATCTGCGACCACACAGAGGGGGCAGGGGGCTGGGGACGGGCAGCGCAGGGATGCGAGGAGACCACGCTGCCCTTTCCAAGGGAGATCTGGGTGCTCCCCAGCCCCGCCCACCCCACCTCTCCCTCTTCAAACCCCATCTATTCCCCCTGCCTTTGCCCAGGAGTGTGGTTTTTAGGACCAGTGTCTTTCAAAATGATGCAAAATGCCAACTTCAAGCGATCGAGCAAATCTCCATCCCCCCAGCCTTCGCCCTATTTCCAGTGTGTGGCTTGTCGGTTCTTTCTGTCTTTATTTCGGGGAAATGCCTACTCATGAGCGTGATCTGATGTCAAAATGGATTTGTCTCTCTCTTTGGTGGTTCATTTTCCCGAATTCCCCTCCTCCCCCAGGGATGCGCTAGCTTGCTGACGGCAGCACGCCCATGAGCTCGATGCCCGGAGAAGGAGCAAGGCAGGCACAGCGTCCGCTGCGAGCACAGAAAGGCTGCCTGTGGCATTCGTGTCGGCCGCGATACGGGATGTCATCAGACAAACCATCAGCTTTTCTAATTTTTAGGACAGGGGAGATGGCTCTCGGCTTATAATTGGGTCATGCTTTAAAAAAAAAAACAGCATGACCTCATCATGAGCAACAAGGCATGTGCTCGTTCTCCCCTTACATTCCTCTCCCGACCTCTCCCGGAGAAGCAATCCTTTTGGATGAGAGGCTGTTAATACACATAGGATGTCTTTTACTTTCCCATCTATCTGCACTCAGAGGCAGCTCATCACCATTATGTTTGAATGAAAACTGCTCTGTTCTTACCTTTGCTGGGAAAGTGCCCATATTTGGGGAGAAAGAAGCACAAATCTAAACTCGCCTTAGGAGGAAGCTTCGGTCTCTGTCCCGACTTTGAAGATGATGCTGTCTTGGTAGAGGGTCAAACCAGACATTTGGAGGTAAAGCCAGCAAATGCGCCAACTCTGGAAGGTGTTTATCTTTGGGAAAATTGATTAATAGTATAGATTTTGGTTTAGTGGTTCATCCCTATTTTGGGAGAGGACTCTGTCCTCCGCTGTGCTGCCTGTCTCCGGCATTCCTGTTAGCTGAACAAGAATAATCCCTCCTGTGCGACCAGACGGCAGGCTAGCGGTGCAGCCTGGCCCCCGTCACATCCGCCTTCGGGAGCCACCGTCCCCTGCACCCCCTGGAAGAACATGGGGTGAGGGGTACAGGCATCCCCTCACAGCAACTTTCAGCTCCTCCCTGCCCTCCTGGTTTGGCAGCTCAGACAGTGGTAGAGACTTCAACTTGTCAGAGTGGATCTTATAATGTCTAAGTTACACTTGTCTCCCAGAAAAGAAATTAATTAAAGAGATTTGCCTTTGCCCTTTTTAAGAAGAAAATAAAATAAACCAGCCAAGCCATTTACACTTCATTTCCCCCTCCTCGCTTTGAAGCCAGGACGAGCACTTCATGCGTAGAGTTGTTCTGACCCACGCGGCGATGTGGGCAATGCCGCGGCTCATGCTTCCCCAGTCTCTCTGACGTTTACTGAAGGAGACCTTCCCGGCACCCGTGCACCAGCCCCGCGTAGCCAGGCCGTTGCATGGGACGAGCCCCCAGCTGCTGAGCAGCTCAAAGGCAAAAACACGGAGGGTTTTGGCTGTGGCTTTGGGTTTCTCTTGGTTACTAGGAAGACTGGTTTGTAGTTCTCTCTTTTGAGGATGTTTCAGCAGTAGATACCTAATGAGAATACCTTTCCTCTTAGACTTTGCCTTTACTCCTTCTCCATCACTAGTGGGCAGGGGATGAACAAGCCCATTTCTTGAGGTTCTAGTTCTTTGATTTTTCTTGTCTTTTGAGCAATCAGAGAGTTTATACAGATGGGTTATATGTACTAATGTGCTTCAAAGAGGAGGAAGCACCATCCATGCCCCTGACCTGGTCCATCTCATGGGGATTGGGCACCCATTTCTCACGGCACCCCGCTCCCCTGTTTCCCTCCGCTCCTCTCATGGTAGAGCCAAACCGGGACCACAGGCAGCAGCTGGGATAACCCTCGAGCCCCAGTGACTCCAGTGTCCTTTCTCTCTGCACCCATATCCCATTCGCTGGCCTCCTGCTGGCCCTTTGGCAACCACAGCTCCGTCAGTACAAACATCTGCGTGCTCCAGCACGGCTTTGGGTCCAGGTTTTGGGAGCAGGGGGTGAGATTTGCCCCCCAGCAGGACACAATATATCCCTGAAGATGGAGACCCCAGAGCCAAATGTTTCCAGAAAACGGGGTGGTCACTTTTATATGTATCCAGGATTTTCTCAAATTATTCAGCAAATGTCTCTGAGATACAGAGACACTGACGGTCAGGCACATTTGGTTTGATTCAGAGCTTGTCACAAGCGTTTTGCACAGCTCTAGCTCTTGGGCTTTAGCAAATGATTTTAAGAGAGTCCTTTCCCTGGAAAACACTATGGAGGCAGATAGCATGAATTATTATTTATTTTCACTGTGTGGACAGTTGATCAGTGACAGATGTTTCTAATTACATTAAGCAAGTGGAAATAATGAGAATTAGATAGCAGATTCTCCAGGAATTTACATTTAGATTGAGTTATAATTTGCTATTAAAAAAGCAAATTCAATGTAGACGCAATGGTTCTTCAACAGAAATGGGAGCTGATTATTTTTAATTATTATTTGATTATTTAAAAATGAGCTGTGTTACTGTACTTAAAAATATTTGACTCAAGGGGATGATATAATATGTGCATTTTATGTCTCCCAAAAAAGACATGGAACAATGAAATTGTTCATCAGCAAACATCTCCTCCACCTCCCCGCTAGGGTCATATTGAAAGGCAAATGAAAAATAGGGGCTGCCACAACCCTGTCTCACAGCGCTTGTGCAAAATTTGGCCGATGTCGGGATGGCGGTGACCAGATCGGGCTCACCCAAACCCTCTGCAGCCCTGACAAATTGAATTAAGTTGCACTGATGGAAGACAAGCTGCATGCCCCCCCCTCAGGCACCACGCTACGCTGAGCTTGGCAGGAATTTCAAGTTGATTATCTCCACGCCGTGCATCGCGTGTAGCTGATGTAAAGCCAGCCGAGGCAGAGCAGAGGTGGGTGCGCAGGCTGGAGCAGGGTGGGGGTACGAGCGGGGCTTCGGCGCGCAGGGAGGAGCAGCATCTGCTGCCTCCAAATGACACATATACGACAGTTATCTCCCAATTCATGCCAAGAGGAAATGAGCTGTGGTTCAAACCGCTGGAGGTTTTCCTTTTGGGACTCTCTTGCAGCTTTTTTTTATTTTATTTTATCTCCTAGTTTTCAAGTTCAGCTTCAGACACAGAAATGTGTGAGCCCCCTGTCAGCAGAAAGGGGATTTATGTGCAGTGCAGATTATTGTATGTCTCCGTTAAGAGCAGAATCCAAGCTATAATATTTTTTTACTAACTAGCTGGCTCAGCTTTTATTTTTTTTTTCCTTTTGCCTAATGAGAGCCTTATCCAGAACTCCTTGAAGTCAGAGAGTCTGTCTATCAGCTTCAGTAGGCTTTGGATCAGATTTCAAATCACTGATTCATTATTAATTACACATCTGGGACTCCCTTTTCAAAGAGTTCATTGTTAAATAAATTCACTTTTAGACATTACAGACTTGGCATTCTTGTGCATTTAATAAAAGTCTGGCAAACCAGCAAAGAGCCATAGGCCAACTTCTCTTCTGGTATTGATGGATGGATCTCTACTGAACAGCAGTGGTTTACACTAGAAGGATATAACATATCTCTTTGCTCTCATATAACCACTTTCTGTCTGAGACTAAGTCTGTGTTTGAAACTTCTGCTTTTTTTGTGATTTTTCCTCACTTTTTCATAACTTTTCCCTACCAGCAAGAGTTCAGGCATTGCAGGGCAAAATATCTTTGCTATCTATTTTCCTTTCTCTTCGAAGAGGTACTGGCATCTTCTTCCTAGGACAAACCGCAACCACATCTTCAGAGCCTCCTGGGAGAGTAGACAGGGAGGCAAATGTTCTCCTGATCATTATGGCAAGTGGAACGGAAAATGTCTTTCTAAAGATATATGGTCTTTCCTGTAGTCCTCAATAATCTACTTAGAGTCCACCCATCGAGACATTAAAGTGACCAAGGAGCTGGTCTGGAAGCTCCATTTACACAGAGGGATAGTATTTTGTGGGGGGATATGTAGAAATACAGATTTTCCGACTGAAGTCCGCTCAATAGGAGGCTAGGCTCTGCATGAAAGGACATATTACAGTGTGATTTAATGGCACAGGGTATTCCCACTTTGCAACTGAAGGCACAGGGACCAGCAACCCATACGGGTCTTTCCTGTGCTGCAAGCAAGGACCTCCTAGGCTGCGGTCAGCCCATCCTTTGCTTCTGCAGGGCTACCTCGACACTTTGGGAAGCGGGAATGGGGCAAGTCCTTTTTTCTTCTCCTGATGCCAAATCAGAGTTTAAAATAGCTGAATGATCCTGGTTAATACCAACGTCCAAAGAGTTTTTGGAGATAGATTCAGATGACAGCTACCTGGTTTCCAAAGCTTTCACTTCACCTATGTGCTGGTTTTGGCTGGGGTAGAGTTAATTTTCTTCACAGCAGCTCGTATGGGGCTCTGTTTTGCATTTGTGCTGGAAACAGCGTTGATAACACAGGGATGTTTTCATTCCTGCTGAGCAGTGCTTACACAGGGTCAAGGCCTTTTCTGCTCCTCACCCCACCCCACCAGCGAGGAGGCTGGGGGGTGCACAAGAAGTTGGGAGGGGACACAGCCGAGACAGCTGACCCCAAATGACCAATAGGGTATTCCATACCATATGACGTCATGCTCAGCACGTAAAGCTGGGGGAAGAAGAAGGAAGGGGGGACGTTCGGAGTGATGGCGTTTGTCTTCCCAAGACACCGCTACGCGTGATGGAGCCCTGCTTTCCTGGCGATGGCTGAACACCTGCCTGCCGGTGGCAAGCAATGAATGAATTCCTTGTTTTGCTTTGCTTGTGCACGCGGCTTTTGCTTTACCTGTTAAACTGTCTTTATCTCAGCCCACGAGTTTTCTCACTTTGCCCTTCCGATTCTCTCCCCCATCCCACCGGGGGGGGGAGCGAGTGAGCGGCGGGGTGGGGCTGAGCTGCCGGCTGGGGTTAAACCACGACAATCTACAACTGTTTAAGTTATTTGGAAAGGAAAATCAATAAAACTGCAGTTCCCACCATTTAAGTAATGAAGCTCTGAATGTTTATCAGAGGCAGACATCCACTGAGTCCATGGCAAGCTTTCAATGCAAGGGATAAAAATCAGCACACAGTTGTGGAAGGGACTATGAAGCAAGAGAGGATTGCAACACCGGGGCACTCGAACCCCTCAGTAGTCAAAGCCAATTTCCCACTGCAAATCAGATCTCTCTCCTGCTTTATCACAGAGAAGGACAAAACTTTCCCTCTGCCCGAATTCACTTTCCTCAGTTTTTCAGAAATCACATTAAATACGATTATTCTCTTCACCCTCTCTCTTCCCAAAACTGCAGCCCTTCAGCATTAGAAATGATAAAGGCATTTACTCCTTGCAGTAGGAGCAAGTTTTGTGGTGGGTCCACAGCCATCTGGTAGGACATCAGGACGAAGAGAGAGACCTGTCACACAGGCAGCGTGACCACTGGCCAGTCAGCAGAGATGACTTCAGTTCCCAGAGGGTCATCAAGATCTCCAGCATCATTTTCTGGAAGTCTTTGTGTTTCCAACAGCAGCATCTGCCAGCAGCATGACAAGGCTCTGATCTCTGGGCTGGCCCAGCTTATGAGACTTCGGCTCTGTCACTCAAAGAAATGGACTGGGAACCATCCCTCTGATTTCCCTGCCTGCACTGCTGCTTTGGATCTGCTCCTGCCCACCCTTCCCATTGGGTTTGATGAAAGCAGGAACAGATATACTTAGTCACTCCAATCTCACTTTCTTGTACCATGCAGCAAGGAGGTGTCTGGGTGAGATGCAGAAAGAGGCTTTCTGGACGCTGGCAGAGTCTCCTTCAACTCTTCCTCAGGGAAGAGGAAGGGCTCCAGCATCTCTCGAGGGCAGGCAGCTGCTATCCTGTCCACAGGGGAAGCATGGCCTCAACGCCAGCTGCGCTGCAGGACATCGGTCCCTGCGTCTGCTCACGGAGAGATGTATTTGGGCTGGAGGCACTGCGGGTGAGTCCTTAACACAAGGAGAGAGCATTAGCTACAGTGTAGGGTTTGGGTCAACATCATCAAGCCATCTTCCCATTACTGGCAGTGCTGAGGTACATGAGCCGGCAGTGTGCCCAGGTGGCCAAGAAGGCCAACGGCATCCTGGCCTGTATCAGAAATAGTGTGGCCAGCAGGAGCAGGGAGGTGATCGTGCCCCTGTACTCGGCACTGGTGAGGCCGCACCTCGAATCCTGTGTTCAGTTTTGGGCCCCTCACTACAAGAAGGACATGGAGGTGCTGGAGCGTGTCCAGAGAAGGGCAATGAAGCTGGTGAAGGGCCTGGAGCACAAGTCTGATGAGGAGCAGCTGAGGGAACTGGGGTTGTTTAGCCTGGAGAAGAGGAGGCTGAGGGGAGACCTCATCGCGCTCTACAACTCCCTGAAAGGAGGTTGTAGCGAGGTGGGGGTTGGTCTCTTCTCCCAAGTAACAAGCGATAGGACAAGAGGAAATGGCCTCAAGTTGCGCCAAGGGAGGTTTAGATTGGACATTAGGAAAAATTTCTTTACTGAAAGAGTGGTCAGGCCTTGGAACAGGCTGCCCAGGGAAGTGGTTGAGTCACCATCCCTGGAGGTATTTAAAAGACGTGTAGATGTGGCGCTTAGGGACATGGTGTAGTGGGCATCGTGGTGTTGGGTTGATGGTTGGACTCGATGATCTTAGAGGTCTTTTCCAACCTTAATGATTCTATTCTATGATTCTATGATTTTAGATATTTTGAGGGACAAAGACCTGTGCTGTCCTTGGGTTAAAGCTGACTGTGCATTTTGGCAGCATATCTCAGACCCCATAACTCCAGTTGGCTCAGTCCGTGGCTAGCAGCTCCCTGTGCCCTGCCACTGCATGGCCAGCTTGGTCTGCTCTTGGCTCCTCTGCAGTGTTCCTGAGCAGAAAATGCCCCAAATCCCACCTCTAGGACACTAAGCCTGTGGGCAGACACATGACATTGCAGTTCAGAAACCGGACCACCTTCGGAAGTCAGTCCCAGTCCCAAGACCACTAGGGCCAGTTACAAACCTTGTCCTTGACCTTCATTCTGCAAAAAGAAGATGAGGCAGCCAAGGATTCCCTTTACCTGAAATGAAAGCTCATGGAGAGGGAAGTGGGTATGACCATTTTTGGCCATTGCCCCTTCCTCCAGGTTTGGAGGCACTCCTGCCTTCAAGCGTGGGAAGCGGTGGAGCTGGCATCAGCTTCCCTTCCTAGATCCCCTTCTCCAGCCGATCTTGTGCACTCATCCTCCCCTTCCTTCTTCCCGCGTGACGTTGCACCAGCCGCAGGCCAAGCATCGCTCCTTTTCAGAAACCAGACTGCCTTTGTTTGCTTTCTACCCCTCATGCTTAGAAAGATCTTCCTCAATTCTCCATAAAGTTTCCAAGCTTCTCCTTCCACGGTTCATTACATTTATTGGCTAATTCCGCTATCGCCCCAGTACATGGGTCATCACCCACATTTGTATGCGTTCACATTTTCCAATTATTTCCTTAGTAGCTATTTATCACTAACAGGTTTTGTCTTGCCTGAGTTCTCTCCTAATCGCTCCGTCCTATTTCTTCTTTATTCTTTCTTTGCGGAAAAAAGATTTTTTGTTTTTTAATAAAAGACACTCACTATCTCATCCGGTCATTCATTTCACCCTCCTCATTTTTAATGGGCCTGGTTTATCACCAGCACTTCTTTTTACAAATATCAGGGGAAATAAGCCTTTCTTATCTCCCCATTAACTCCTATGGTGAGCAAGTATTATTTTGCTCTCTTTTCTTTCGAGCTGTGACCAATTATCAGTACTCTCTGTTGCCTCCTCCTTTATTTATGGGGGTCGCTGTGTGATGATGGTGAGCCTGCAGTCAGGAAATGGAAGCCCAGCATCCTCATCCCCTTCTCATCCACCAGCGGATTGTGCCTTCAAGGGCATTAGGAGCAGAGCTGTTTGAGTGGTAGGACCCGTTTGGGCTGCAGGCAGTCCTGACACGTGCACCAGGATGGTCCACGTGCTTCAGCCACACTGAGTTTTAGCATTCCTTGTGTTAGCTCAGCAGGTATCACAGGAGAAATAACTGAACATCTAGAAGTGGAGGCAGGATTTGCCTGTGCCCAGGGTTTCTCCACTGCAACTCAATCTGCTCCATGAAGTGCCCTGTCCCTGTCCTTCTTCTGTTGACACGGGTGACTGCTGGATGTGGTGACTGCCATGACTGACGGAGGCGACCACCTCAGAGGTCCCCAGGCAGCTTCCTGGCTGTGTCCCAAGGACACGGAAACCTTTGTTTCTCAGGGACACACACAGTCGGTTGGCTCCATATATAGGCTCTGAATGTATGGACTCATTAGGGAAGACTGTAGATAATACTTAATATGAGTAGCTGAAGGCAGAGGGAGTTTCTATCCTTTTGTAGATGACAAGTTGTTCACTTTCTCCATTCCCTTTGAAATAACCATCTTTTTATCACAAGCCTAATCCTTGATTATATTCAGCACCTTCTGCTGGCTCAAGAAGCAAAGACTCCATTGGGGGCTCACCAAGAGTGGAGTGGATCCTCTCTGTTGAGGATAAAGTGTGTTAGACCCTTCCCCATGGCCCAGGAGAGTCACGGGCAGCTCCTAGCCATCACTGGAGAACTTGGGGGCCACACTCACGCACAGGAGATTAGAGGCCAGACTATCAGTGGGGATGTAAGTGGAGTAGCACTGATTTACTGAGCCTTGGGAGCTGGACCTACACAATGCATCATTCCTTTATTCGGCTTCAGGGTTAAAGCAGTTTGCTTAGCTATCCCATTTCTTGCGGTCTCTGACCACTCGCCTCCCTGTAGCGTCTGAGCTTTGCCAGCAGGCGTTAAGCAATGTAACCAACATCTGGCAAGTGAGGTTCAGCTTCTATCTCCTGACGTTCCCAGGGGAAGAACTGTCCGTCTGATGTGTAGTATTTTCGTAGCATGCTTTACATTTGAGTGTGTTAAGCCAGAAGCTTCAAAACATTGTGGTATGTTCTTAATATAGCAACTGTATATGTACAGATAATTAAACTGATGAGAGCATCCAGGAAGACCAATATGCTTCAACTCCAGGCTCTTTAGGGGAGGGAGTATCTAATATTGCTGTATGTACGGAGAATCTAACAGTGGAGTCAGCTCTCTTGACTACATCCCTAAGTATAAGTTCGGATAAAGAAGATGAATGCACAAAAGTCTATGCAACCATTATGCTTCTGAAGGCATCCCCCTTCCCCAGTCTCAGCACATGAGGATGTAACTCTCGTTAAGTTTAATTAGTTTCTCTGCACTCACAAATGGTGTGTAGGATAAAACAGGAAGATCTAATTCTATGCATAAGATCTAGTACTATTATTGATTTTATTTACTTTTATTGCCGTTAGATTTGCTAAAATGTGAACTAGCTTATCACGATTCATAAGATGGTCATGTAGGTTCTGCAGGGTTTTTTTTTAATAAATGTTTTTAATGTGTTTAGAAAATGTGCTACAAAAATAAGCATTCACTTAGCTTATTAAATATTTTCAGCAATAAAGAAGTGACTTTGAGTCGGGGTGGAAATAAACATCCTTATTCAGGAGAGATTTTTAAAAAGCAAAGAGAACATAAGAATGCAGCTAAGCTAGTATGTCTTGGAAAATTATTTTTCCTTTTCCACATCAGCAATAAGAGATCAAGAGCATTTCCAAGCACCAATTTCTGTAGGCTGGATGAAGGAAGATGGACATTTCTACAGTTGATTTGAAAGTGGATGAACTAGAGCGCTTCAGAGGTTTACAGTCGAAAAGATAAATGGATTGTGTGAGCTGTCCAATTTCATTACGTGCCCAAACTCTTTCTTTAATGTTTGACAGAATTATGATCAAATATTTCAAAATAAAAATGCTGACCTCTGTAGAAACTGTTGTTGACCTTGTCAAGGTAGCTTTAATGCTTAAAAAGAATACCAACAATCTCTCAGTGATATAAAACTTCAACAGATGCTACCAAATCAAAATATATATAGAAGGCAGCTGGTTATTCACACTGGCCGAGCTCTTATCAAACCCTGTTGTCGACTGAGTGTGAAATGGATTCCTGCCACAGAAAGTTGGCTCTGAAGCTCGCTTCATGTTCAAAGTTTGATTTGCCACATGTGATACAGTCGGATGATTTAAAACACAATTGACTTTCTTGCAGCAGTTGACTACCTTTTTTCAAAATTATACAGATCTCCAGAAACGGAAAGGCAAGTACACATGAAACCCCAAAATACTTTAAGCCAAACATTTACGATACAGATTATTTGCATAAATTTGTCATGTTGGAAGCGCTTTCTTAAACCAGCCATATAACTTTCAACCCAGCAGGCTGCAAAGAATGCCATATCCCTGTCTTTCTTCCTTTGCATTAAGACAAGGGTTTGAACCAAAGCCCTGTACACAAACCCTCTTAACTCCACAGCATGTGCAATTTGCATCTTGAGCTGCTTCACTTTGTATTAATTTAGCACCAATCTCCAATTGGAGAGCTCCATCTAATCTGGTCTCTGTATCCATCACTGCTGTGTGTTACATGTAAAGGAAGGTGAAAAACCCTCTGCAGACTCCGCTTCTGTGATAAAAGCATGAGATATGCTTAGTCTCAGTAATATCTTCTCTTGCTTAAATTGATTACAGATAATGGCAATGAAATCCAAAATTCAGCCAGTGTCTCTGTCAGTATCTCTGTTGCGGGGGCAACTTTCAGAGGTTAAATGCCTTTGTGTTGCAAAATGAGATGACTTTGACTCTTTGCAAGGATGAGGGAAAGAAGAAGAGTTGCCTGGCTACCCAGGCTTCTTCCAGGCCGCTCAAAGATATTGGGGTGTAGGAGCTTGCTAAAAGAACAGGTATACAAAGCAGAAAACCTGTAACAAAGTCAGCTGCGTTACGCCAAAGTAACTCAGAAGATCATCACATCCCTGCTTCCCAGTGGGAAGCAAGTCTAGAGCAGCATTCCTTCTCCTCATCTAAGACAAGTCAGAGGAGAGAGACAACAGCTTGAGTTTTTCTTGTATTTGGGGAGGCCACGTCTAGGGACTGAACCCAAACCAGCACACAGCTCTCTTGCTTGGCCGGGTTGCAGTGTCCTTCACCGTGGGACCAAACCCAGGGGAGGGGACAAAGCCGTGTGCTCTGCCCGCTGGATTAAGACAGACATGTGGCTGTGGCTAGGTGACAGGCAGAAAGGGCTGGACATGCCATGCACATCTGAGCTGTGTCTTGTAATCTGTGCAAAACGTTGCTACAGAACCTGCTACCACATTCTTCTGGTTTAGGAATATGTGAAATCTGGGTTTGTTTACCTAATTGTGACTACTGACGGCCAATTTGGGACCATCCTTTCTCTGACTTGGCTCACAGGGGAGGAAAATCAATTACTTTGTCTGTGCTAGTAGGAGAAACAAGTCAGAACTTGCTCACTGGCTCATGGACTCTGCTGGTATCCAGCTGGGTGAACTCTCTTCCCCTTGAATGAGGTGGACAGATCCATACTGACATCTAGAAGTGGTTCCTGGCCCAAAATATCCCTCAAATGGTGCTCGGGCGTTGTCTGGGAGAATGTTAGCTCCCACAGGCCAGCACTGTGCAAATGGTGCTGTAGTCTGGAGACCACTCAAGTCCTGTGCCCCTCTTCAGGTTACTAGTACTGACATTGCCAGTGCTGCTAAACCATGGGGATCCAAGTGCCAAATATGCCCAGTCCCAGTTATCTGGAGATTAGGTGAATTGGGAGATGCTTAAGGCACTGTGACCTTGAAAATAGTGTTTTGCTTTGAAGCACAGATGTTTCTGTCTTTTGCTTATATGAAACCGATGGTCTTCAATCAGGGCAAAGACGACCTGTGTGTGGGTATCTTCCTTCTGCTCTATTGATCTATTTTCCATATTCTTCTCATTTATACATAGAAATCTCATAGATGTTTCATGCAGAAGGAGATGGGAAGCTACTGAATAGATCATTAATAGGTTCAAGACATTGAGAATGATTTGAAGGGCTAGTGAATCTAGCCATCATAGCTGGGAATGGTTTTTTTCTGCTCTGAGGGAACTGAATTCACTTGTAAGTTGATTGTTTGGGTCCACATAAGTGGGTACCTTTTTTGTACCAGTCTTTCTGAGTTTGCACCTCATAAATTTACTCTAAATTCCCTGAAAGCTCAAAGCAAATCTCAGTCAAAGCTGTCAAATTTGGGATGTATTTTCATTAAAGCTGTATTAATCCACAGAATGCAGCTCCTGACAATACTATGAAACCTCCCATGGAGTTCAGAGTAGTCTCCTGAAAACACAGTATTTGCTAGAGTAAACACATAGCAAAGCAAGCAGCCAGCCAGGCTTGTCGTCAGGAGTGTCTTGTAAAGGACAAAACAGATTTGATGTTGTGTTAGGTTTTGGGAGAAACACAACGAAACATCACAGAGGAAGGATCTGTTTCCTCCAACCATCCAAAAATAAACCTAGAAAGTTTAAATAAAGAATAATAAAAGTTGCGTGCGCAAATTGACTCGGGGCAACTTTTTAACTTGCTTCAGTGATGTTTTCATGGCTGATTAAATGAGCCAGCAGTGACCTTGGCAGTGCTACAAAAGCAATTTTTACATCAGTCGGCATAAGGAATTCCACACTTCCCATCAAATCCCTCCTAAAAAAATGCCTGCTTGCCCTTGCAATCTGGGTTTGCTTCTGTGGTTGGCCAGATCTTCTCACTCGGTTCATGTTCCTGGGCACTATTCAGTTGGAAAGGACTCGAGCATGGCTGCGTATGAGGTTACCCTGCACAATCTCAATTTTAGCAGGGCCTGTCGTGATAGGACAAGGGGGAATGGTTTTAAACTAAAAAAGGGTAGATTCAGACTGGATATAAGGAAGAAATTTTTTGCAATGAGGGTGGTGAAACCCTGGGACACGTTGCCCAGAGCAGTGGTAGATGCCCCATCCCTGGAAACATTCAAGGTCAAGTTGGACGTGGCTCTGGACAACCTGATCTAGTTAAAGATGTCCCTGCCCACAGCAGGTGGGTTGGACTAGATGACCTTTAAAGATCCCTTCCAACCCAAACCATTCTACGATTCTATGATCTCCTTTACTGCCCAGAAAGATTACCCAGGGGGAATGTCAGGATTTTGACCACTTGCCTTTGATTCTCAAGCCTCTGGAAATCCCATGCAAAGGGCTGCTTGTGCCCGCACCGATCAGCACTCTGGCATATGGGAGGTACACTGGGAGACAGTGGACCCGGCACAGATGCTCCATGAAGGTGATGTGCGTCCAGCCAGCACATTCCGGCTGCACAGCGCAGAGATGCAGACTCTTGGGAGACCGCAGGCAGAAATACAGTGTGCTGTTCCTGCTGGCACCCCAAGCAGCTGGGGCAGACCAGGACATCAGTCTTGACTGCCAGGCACAGCATCCTCTCCCTCTCCCCAGCTGTGTAGGAGACAGCGATGCAGATTCCCACGTGAGATGTGGTCTAAGCAGCCACCAAATCTCCTTGTGCTTCAAGTCTATGGATAAAAAAACACATGTACACAAAACGGGGGCCTGCCATAAAACTCAGCTCACCCTTCTTCCATCTTCAGCCCATCAGCTGGCTCTCTCAGCTGTACATGGGGACATTAGCTGCTTCTAGCAGAGAGGAGATGGAGCAGACAGAGGGCTAAGGGAGGGAAGAGGGAAGCACTGAGGCTTTTGTTATGCACGAGAGAAAGGTCTGAGCATGGAGCAGTGAAGACGGGCAGATTTCCCGTCCCAGTAGCAGCTGGCTGGTCTCTTTGGACGCAGTCACCTGAAAACGCTGTTGGAGTCACGGGATGATACAGAAGACAACAGAGAGGAATGGGGTCACCAGGCACCATCGATGCAGACCCCATCTGAATGGGGGAAGCGTGCAGCTGCCTCTGCATTGGGCAAGAAGGGGAGGAGGGATGCTACAGACCCCAAAGTGTCGTTTTCTCCCACCAACTGCTTCTCCTTTTGGCTTTGACATGAATTTGCCATTTAGACTTGGCCAGCTCATGCTCTCTGCTTTCTCTGACTACAAAAATACTTAAGCAGATTCACACTGCTAATATGTAGGGGAATTAGAGAGTGTCGGCAATGGCTTCTGACTTAAGATACTGAGCGTCAGGTATTAGCTGAACCCAGAAATGCAGCTATCTGTGCATATTCCTAAGGCAACTTGTCAGTAGGGTGTTTCTAATCCTTCTACCAAACAGATTTTTTTTTAAAACTTGTCTTTGTCTCTCTGACCCTAATAAATCTTAATTCCCACAACTTGCGAGTGTTGACTTTCCAAAAAAACACGTCAATGGCACTCTGTCACCACCCTCCACGTTCCCGAGGAGACTGCTGGAGGCAAGTTGTCTCATTTTCCTATGCAAATGAAGAAACGAGATTTTAGAGCCAACGGCTGACTCTGGGAAAGAGGTGCTGCGTGTGCCAGCGCGAGCAACGCTCCCACCGTCGGTCCCCAACACTGGCGGAGTTCAGCTGTTCCGTGATAAAAAATAAGGCGTTTCCCTCTCCAGGCATCTTGCATTTCAATGAATAATTTTTCACCCAACTACATCCCAGCCTGCTTTGATTATGTGCACTCCATATATTGACACAGTAACGCGGAGTTGAGGAATGGTGGATCTATCCCATAAGGGGAATTGTAAAGCTGAAATCCCTAAGGCCCCAAGCCTTCAGCCCGAGCAGTTTTGTACAATGTTATTACGCTGTATTCGGACAAGACGATAGCTGAAAGGGCCGTTATTTGGTATTTACATAACATTACTATGGAGCGACTTTGGATTTTACTTTTCTTTGAAGTGCGTAAAATGGGTTAAACAACCGGGTGACGGAGCTGTTGGCAGAGCCAATTTGACAAGAAGAGAATTGCGAGTGAGTGACAGTTCAATGGCCCCCGGATGAGAGATTTCAGTGTTTCATGCACAAGGAAGCAGGGGCGGGAGGGAGTTACGGTCCGTAACTATCACGGGGTAATGTACTGCCTAATGCATACGGGTATACGCGTGCTGCTGGCCTCCAGCAGATAAGGCTGCTGGCCACTGAATAACCAATGCCTCGAGAAACATAGTGGGAACACAAAGGGTCTATATGGGCATCTTTACTGCCCTTATCACTGGTGTTGGAGCATAGCTTGGTGGCTGGTTTTAGCAGATGATTTAATTCAGCATCTGGAGTTTGCTTCATTAGCAAATGATAATGGTGGAGGGGAAGAACTGTGTGCGCATCACCATTTTGCACTTTTATTTCCTCCTGATTGCACTGCCCTAGGCTTGAGATGGGCGAGAGCCACTGCCGGCTGATGAAGAAGCGTTGTACCCTGCCTGGTGGTACCGCACGGGGCATGGCCAAGGCAGGAATTACTCTGTATTCATGCAAACCGCTCCTTTTTCCACCTCACCTCTCCCACGGATGGACTGGCCGCACCGCACACCGCCCCCAGCCTACATTTCAACTCAAGCCACCAAAGAGATGTTTTTCAAACCTTTGAACGTTTATCAAAATTAGACCAAGCCAGCAAGATTTAAGAGGCTGGTTTGAACTAGACTGTCGTGGTTTAACCCCAGCCAAGTAAATAAACCCCACGCAGCCGCTCGCTCACCCCCCCTCCGGTGGGATGGGGGAGAGAATCGGGAGGGCACAAGTAGGAAAACTCCCGGGTTGAGATAAAAACAGTTTAATAATTGAAATAAAACTAAGTAGAACAGTAAGAATAACAATGAGAACAACAATTACAGAATATACAAAGCAGACGATGCGCAATGCAACTGCTCACCGACCGCCGACCGCGTGTCGCGAACGGGGTGAGCCCCCACACACACCTGGTTTTTATACTGGGCATGATGTCACATGGTATAGAATACCCCATTGGCCAGCTGGGTCCACCACCCTGGCTGTGCTCCCCCCTCCCGGTGCAAGCATCACCCAGCAACAGCCAAAGCATCAATGGGCCATCAAGGCTCCTTTCACACCGAACCCAAAACACAGCACACCCCCCAGGCTACTGGGAAGAAAGTTAACCCTGTCCCAGCCAGAACCAGGACATAGACACACTTCACGGTCCATCCTGCAGAAACGAAACCCGCTCAGGAACTCGCCAGACAGCATCTGCTATGTCTGCACTCATAAATAAAATAGGTCGTGGCTCTCTGGCTGGGCTGGAAGCCACATGGCACAGGGGTTTCTAGGGGTAAACTCCCTCTCTCCCCCAAAGAGGGTGACCATCCTTGGGGCTGTGTCTGGTCTGGGCCATGCCCTGGTGGCTTTGGCTTGGAGGGTACCAACTGCACCAGCACCTGCTCACAGTTAAATACCAATGATTTGAGTCCTGGAGCCTCTGTCTGATCACAGCTGGGTTAAAGTACAAAATCACTGCAGGCTGAGCACCGGTACTGCAAACAGTCTTTAGCGTTGCAGCACTTGGCGTAGCAGTGTCTCATCTCTATATTCTCATGATATACCTCGCTGTAAGTCCCTCCAGCAAGGAGACAGTGGATGGTAGCGGTCTTTTTAATCTAATGAAACGAGGCATTACTAAGTGTGATCTGGTTACCTGGTTCCCACAGTTCAGTGTGTCTCTGTGCTGGATGGATTTGGGCAGCATGCGTCTGTCCATATGTTGAAACTATGCATTTCTCAGAAACCTTCTGCCACGGAGAATTAAGGAAAAGCTATGACATGGGGGAGGGGGAATAGATAGGCTTGTTTGACAGTTAATAAAACAATAAAATATACTTTGTGTGTGCCTGCGTTTCTAGGGACGTACCAGCAGCTGCTAACACCATGTCATCTGTTTTTTATTCATGGCACTGTTGGACTGTGGATAGATAATCTCTCTCTACAACTCACTCATTTCTAAGCGTAACGGGAAGCTGTCACTGAGAAACATGCTTCTCTGCCAAAAGTGGGCAGCCTGTCTTTCCACTGGGGAAACACATGACTCTGGAGTTCCTCAGGCTGCTCAAATCCCAGTGACATTGTCTTTTAATTATATTGAATATTTAATACTGGAATGCTTGTGTTTCTGCTGTACTTTCCACAATGATTGACATGATCTTCTGAAGCTACAGAGAAATCCTTGTGCTTCTCTGATTTTGCTGGTTGAGATGATAGGCAGATGTTCACTTCCCAGGCGCTGAGCCAGCTGAGGTGCCCGTGGCTTGGTGAGGTGAGCTCCCAGTTGCACCCATGGTGGCACTTGGGCTACTTGGTTTGCAGCCCCCAAGGACCCTCTCCTCGGATGGCCGCACTGCCCTCTCAGGGCAGGATTTGGCTCAAGTCAGGTTAGATATTTACAGTGCTGATCCTCAGCTGAGTCAATCACCACACCCTCCTGGAGAGAAATTTGTGGGAATTTGGGCCGCTTTCAGGATGAGACTAGTTGCCCCTAGAAGCTTATCATAGAATCATAGAATGGTTTGGGTTGGAAGGGACCTTTAAAGGCCATCTAGTCCAACCCCCTTGCTGTGGACAGGGACATTTTCAACTAGATCAGGTTGCTCAGAGCCCCATCCAACCTGACCTTGAATGTTTCCAGGGATGGGGCGTCTACCACCTCTCTGGGCAACCTGTGCCAGTGTCACACCACCCTCATCGTAAAGAATTTCTTCCTTATATCTAGTCTGAATCTACCCTCTTTTATTTTAAAACCATTCCCCCTTGTCCTATTGCTACAGGCCCTGGTAAAAACTCTCTCCGTTTTTCTTATAAGCCCCCTTTAAGTACTGAAAGGCCACAATAAGGTCTCCCCGGAGCCTTCTCTTCTCCAGGCTGAACAACCCCAACTCTCTCAGCCTTTCCTTATAGGAGAAGAAAGAGCAGCTCCTCTGGACCCACTCCAACAGGTCCATGTCTTTCTTGTGCCGAGGGCTCCAGAGCTGGATGCAGGACTGCAGGTGGGGTCTCACCAAAGCAGAGCAGAGGGGCAGAATCACCGCCCTCGACCTGCTGGCCACACTTCTTGTGATGCAGCCCAGGATACGGTTGGCCTTCTGGGCTGCGAGCACACACTGTCGGCTCATGTCCAGCTTTTCATCCACCAGTAGCCCCAAGTCCTTCTCTGTAGGGCTGCTCTCAACGCCTTCATCCCCCTGTATTGATCCCCCCAGCCTGTATTGATGCTGGTGATTGCCCCAACCCAGGTGCAGGACCCTGCACTTGGCCTTGTTGAACCTCATGAGGTTCACATGGGCCCACTTCTCAAGCTTGTCCAGGTCACTCTGAATGGCATCCTGTCCCTCAGGCGTGTCAACTGCACCACTCAGCTTGGTGTCAGGCTTCCCCCAGGCTACAAGAGATTCGTCTCCCCAGAAGCCTTCTTCCTCCTCCTCCCATTCTGTGGCCAATACATGCCCATAACGTATCAATATCATCACTAAACCTGTGTGACAATGACCGTGGCTGGTGCTAGGAGGCACCAAAATGGGTTTTGCACGTCACCTTGTGTAGCAAAGCCTTGCTCTGCGTCACCTGTGTCTCACCTCCTCCTTTTCCTCTCTCCAGCGCTGGGGAGGTCTCCTGGCAGCAGATCCCAGCCTACTCCCCCAGTGGCTCCAGCAGCGCATGTTAGTGGGGTCATGCTAATGAGAACTCATCCAATAAATACATGGGAGAGTTGTGGTGCTCAGGGTTTTTTGACATTGAATCAGTATGACTCATCCATTACAGGCTGGATCGATGGGCCGAGGCCAACTGTATGAGGTTCAACAAGGCCAAGTGCCGGGTCCTGCACTTGGGCCACAACAACCCCAGGCAACGCTACAGGCTTGGGGAAGAGTGGCTGGAAAGCTGCCCAGAGGAAAAGGACCTGGGGGTGCTGGTTGACAGCCGGCTGAACATGAGCCGGCAGTGTGCCCAGGTGGCCAAGAAGGCCAACAGCATCCTGGCCTGGATCAGGAATGGTGTGGCCAGCAGGAGCAGGGAGGTGATCGTGCCCCTGTACTCGGCACTGGTGAGGCCGCACCTCGAATCCTGTGTTCAGTTTTGGGCCCCTCACTACAAGAAGGACATGGAGGTGCTGGAGCGTGTCCAGAGAAGGGCAACGAAGCTGGTGAAGGGCCTGGAGCACAAGTCTGATGGGGAGCGGCTGAGGGAACTGGGGGTGTTTAGTCTGGAGAAGAGGAGGCTGAGGGGAGACCTCATTGTGCTCTACAACTACCTGAAAGGAGGTTGTAGCGAGGTGGGTGTTGGTCTCTTCTCCCAAGTAACAAGTGATAGGACGAGAGGAAATGGCCTCAAGTTGCGCCAAGGGAGGTTTAGGTTGGACATTAGGAGAAATATCTTTACTGAAAGAGTGGTCAGGCCTTGGAACAGGCTGCCCAGGGAAGTGGTGGAGTCACCATCCCTGGAGGTATTTAAAAGACGTGTAGATGAGGCCCTTAGGGACATGGTGTAGTGGACATGGTGTGTTGGGTTGACAGTTGGACACGATGATCTTAGAGGTCTTTTCCAACCTGTATGATTCTATGATTCTATCCCTCACGCAGCCTCCACCTCCCCTTCCCAAGGCGCTCTCGGGCTTGCCCTTCCCCTCCCTACTTGCCTTCAGTGCTTGCTGTGCTCTGTCGTTATTCAGGGAAGTTGCCTTCATGTCTAATTGGGAAGAGACACCCGTATAGACTGCCCCTGTATATAGTGTCTCTGTACAGAGATAAGTGCAGTGCATGGAAGAGACACTCACCCCCTAAGGTTAATTTGTCAGTGCTGAATGCTCCTTAAAATAGAGCCAAGGAGATAAAGACAGAGCTTGGGCATTGCATGCACTGAAGTTGTCTTGGTGTGGTTCTCTCTAGCACAGGCTGTGCCTGCAGCCCAGGTATGGGGGGGGCTTTTTAAGCAACGGGGAGATGCAGGGAGGCAGCCCTGGGAGTGTCAGCCAGCTGTGATCCCATACGTACCTCCCTGCACTGTCTTTGGTGCCTTTTCATAAGTTTTCTTGGTGCAAGTTCAAGTCACAGAGCTGTTATTGAGGCTCAGTTCTTTCCCTGCCACCTCCCAACACCACTAATAAAGCTCTCCCTTTCCTCTAAGTCATTATTTGAACAAATTTAAGTTGTTTTGGAGGGGAGGGAGGGAATGAGTTCACTGCTTCAAGGCTGCAGGAGCTGGGGTTGCAGAAGAGCCCCGGCCACGTGCTCGCTGTGCTCCTCACTGCTGAGGCAGAAGTAGTTTGTGGTTGCAGACCATTACGCAGCATTTCAGATAAACCTCTCAGGTGTGGCCCAGCGCACAGTGAAGGGTGTCTGGGTCATTCTGCTAATAAGGAGGCAGCCCCTAATGAGTCCATCTCTGCTCTCCTGCCTCTCTGAGAGGGAAGGGAGAAACCTCAGAGTGCTCCCAAGTCAGGTTTGACTTCACAGAAGAGTTGCCCACTCTACAGATGACCAGGAATCCCCTGGATGACGCATTGATGCCATCATACCTGGCAGGTGGATCCATTGAGTATTGAGGTGTTAAGTTTTGTGGAAAGTGTCGTGTTTGCAAGTCTAAAGAGCCCAGGCTGCAAAGTGTTGCTTGTCCCAGGCTGGAGTAGGAATTGAGGAGTACACGTAGGGGTCCGGAGCTGTGAAAGCACTCAGCTCACTGCCTTGCAGAAAAGCCTCAGGGACAGTGTGTTTGGCTATGAAATGGCCGGTGTGTGTGTGCCAGAGAGTCCACTATATGGGAGCATGGGTCCCTCAGCCCTTCCTCCTGGCAGGGGGAGACGCTCACCACGAGCAGGCTCTTCTCCCCCAGGGCCACAGCTCCGTGTGCTGGGACCACAACCGGGGCCCTGCTGATTTCTCTAATAAAAATAACAGTTGATTTACAGTGCGTTGTTCTTCATGTGCATTTTTGCAAAGAGGGTCCTATAGCGGGAGGGAGCAGCAGGGGAAACCCTGGCTGAATAACACTGCTCTGGCAAGCCACCTCCACCAGCAAAGCATGCTCAGCTCTCGCTGCTCCAGCTGAAGGATTTCTGCTGGTGTACCCCGTCCCGAGTTCAGGCCAGCCAGCTGCAGCTCTGACATGCTCCCCCAGGCTGCTTTTTCTGATGCAGGTTACGTGGAGGATGCCAGGAAGGGGTGGGTAGGAAGGAGATGAAAAGCAGCAGATACAGAGGGGTCTCAGCAGCTGCCTGGGCAGCTCACAGTGCACCACGGTCCAGCTCTGCAGCTCTGCAGCACTGAGGACACGGTTTGGTTTCTGGTTTGAATGCCACCCGTTATTCCTGATTTATGCCTGTGGGATCCACAAGCTATCTTGCTGTCCTGCTATATTGGATGTAGAAGGTCCTGGGCCCACTTTCTATTGATTTCCGTGCTCTCAGAGACCAGTCCCCATCTTCTTCAATGTGTCTGTGACGGAAGTTGTATTAATGCAAAATGAATATCCCTCTGGAAAATGAAGTCCAGAAATTAATAATGAATTAAAACAACTTGCCACAGGCATTGCTAATGAGCTCTTTGTCTGTGCGGCTCACATGAAAGGAGGTCATTGCTCAGCCATTCCCATTGCGAACAGCAAGCAGATTAACCGTTAACGTTGAGCGCGTGGGTCTCTCCTGAGACAGCGTGACAGGCTGCAGCTCGGCTTGTGCCTGGCAGGGTTTTCCTGCCCTTATCCCTGCTGTGCATGTTTTTCTTGATGAGTCTTTGCTACCTGGAGAAGACACCTTCCCTCCTCTTCCCTTCGAAATCTCAGGTTGCCCGTCTGTGTTGGGAGGACACAGGAGTCATCCCACTGGAAAGGACAATAACCTTGTAGAGCTTAAGAGGAGAGCGGAAAGTAATCTTGGAGGGGACTAGCAGGGCTTAACTTCACTGCCGTAAGCCTCTTCAGGGACTCTGGCCCAGTAACTAACCTGGCACCGCTCCAGTGCTGGGTCTGCATCTATTGTTCTTTTCCCTTATCTTGCAAGGCAAAGGGTTATCCTGCCTTATCTGCTACCACAGGCTTTGGAGGAGGCCCCACGGCAAGGGCAGTGGAGATCGTGCCCTTGCTGAGCCCCGGGGACAGGAGGGGTCTGTGCTGGGAGAGAGGCAGCCGCCACTGGGCAGTAGAGAAGGGAAAGCTGTCACGCCATGCCGACAACTTCTCCGTGGCTTTTTCAGCAGCCAGGTCTCACTCAGCAGAAATAAGGCAGCAGCACATTGCATTCACCCCTCTTGCCTGGGGAGGGTGGCTGAAGGCAGGTGCTTTCAGGTCCTCACTCGATACCTGGGGCTGGATGAAGCAGTGCGTGGGACAAGGGACGCTGGGCATCACTTCTCCATGATGTGACTGGACATCAAAAGGGAATTTTACCCCTTGTCCAGTGACCCTTGTGACAGTGCTGGCTGGCTGGAGCTGAGGGACCCGTCACTTCCCCATGTCCACGGGCAGCCTGTTTCACATCAGCCATTTATCGCTCTGTTCCGCTTTCTTGTGAAATATGGAAGCTCAACCTATCTCCTCCAAGTCCTTAACCTAGGCTTGAGAAAACGCTGCTGTGTTTGAGGCATGCTTTTTCACCGCCCTTCCCCACCCTCGCCCTCTCAGGTGGGACACCCAGCAAGGCTGGCTGATGGCTCGCTTCCTTGCTTGGCAGCACAATTGCTCATTTATCAAATAACTGAGTCACCCCAGAGCACTGGGAGCCAGGCAGCGCCAGCCACACAGCGCAGCGCCTGCAATGCACTCCGTCATGGGGATGCCCGGATTCACCGCCACCAACTGCCCCCACCAGTGGCCTTGGCCATGGAGGGGTCAGTCCTGCCCTCCCCTACACCCACCACTGGCCATGCATTCCCACTCCTCCTCTTGTGGTAGCGCTGGGCTGGGAAGAATTCCCTTTCTGGTGCAGAGAGAGTTTGGCCCGATCAGGAGAGAAAGGAGCAGGGAGGCTTGGGCAGGGGTGGGGGAAAAGCAAGACTTGGGCTCTCGAACTGCACATTGACAGGCACAAAACCCCCTTCCCCCCTCTCCTTTAAAAGTTTGTGTTTGTTTGTCTGTTGTTAAGCTAAAAACTCATCCAATGCCCCCCAGTAAGTACCTGCACTGCGCCTATGTATCTCTGAATTCACCTGGCAGTCTTACCATCCTCTTCACCACAGTATCCGAGTACCTCATAAGCCAAACCGTAGCTTGTCCTTAAAATGCTCCAGCAAAGGTAGGTTCATCTTACAGGAGACAGGGATGCTTGGAATGTCAATCCCACCCAGCACAATGCCAGGAGAGAACTATCTGAGGAACCTCCAAAGAGACTGGTGTAACTGGTGTGCTCTTTGCTTGGGTCCCTGAACGGACAAAGGACATGACCACGCCTGGTCTACTCAGCTCTGAGCACCATTCAGGAGCTAGTTCAGGCGTCTGTGAAAGGCAATGCAGCAGGCAGCGTAGACATAGCAGAGATTCCAACGGTTGTGCCTGAGAAGTCTGAGTTGGGAATTAAAATGAAGCTAGTTGCATCCCACCTATTCACTATCTGCCAGGCTGTTCCTCCTACACAGCAACTTTCCTCGTATTCGGAGGCTGCTTTAAGCTAGTGCTGCATTTAGGCACGGCTACGGCTTCTTTCTTTGCCGGCATGACCTAGAAACCACCCTTGCGTTGGGTGCACAAAGGAGCAGTATGGACATTGCTGGGAACTGCACTAGGACATGGCAGGGAGATGGGTGGGTGGAGGACAGTGTAACGCTCACATGAATGCCAGGGAAGTATACTTCAAGTTTGTCTCAGCTGTGTCAGATACTATGACAGGGCTGGGTTTAGGGACATTTTTAGAGAGAGATTGAGGGTCTTATGAATGTGTTTGGGAGTTAAGTACAAATCAGGGCTTTTTTCAACTCAAGCTGTGTTTGTATTTACAGGACAGAGCAGTCAAGAGCAGTAGGGTTCTCAGGTCCCCGCCACCCATTTTCTGCACAGCATCATCATTTCACCTCCATTTAACAACTGGTTCACATGTGGGGTAACTCTGACTCAGCTGCTTGGCAGACTCGTTGGGGCAGTCAAGCCTGCAGACAGCTTTATTTTCACTGAGGCTTGCAGCACAGAGATTTGTAGACCAAATCCTTATGAGCAGTCACCAGGGAACGTTGTTGGGACCTCTGATCCCAGGTGTGCCAGTGCTGCTGTAACCATTGCAGCTCTGGGATCCGGGGCTATTATGGGCTCTGTGATCACAGGCTGCATCCTTTGTACCCCTGTTTCCTACCAGTGACAGTCAGGACAAGAGCTCTGTTATGGCCAAGACTTCAGTAGTCCAGTAGGAAACACAGGAGCTCAGCAGAGCTGGTGAAAATTCACAGAGGCAAGAGGATGCGTTAGACTTAAAAGTCAAATAAGGTTTTGCAGAAAAGGTAGTAATGCACTGTCCTCCGTATGGGGTGAATAGTTTCTCTGAGCTTGGCTTTTTTGCTTTTACAAAGGGTATTTTGGAAGTGTGTGTTACTTTCCTCTCTTTCCTTCCAAGTGCCTAAATTTTAGGCTGTATCCTTATCTCTAAATGACAGGCAATACCGAATGGGAAACTATTTTGTTCTGTCATTTACTTCTCATTTGGTCCTGTCACATCCTATCTTTCGGCACTACGTATTTTCTTAGTGTTATGAGCATATATCTGTGCTGTGTGTGTGAGAGTGGGTGTCTGAAATCTGTTTGCAAAGGTCCTTGATAAAAAGCTTTAACAACTAAAATTATCAGAGAGGCATGAGTGAGCTGGTCATGGTAGATCTGAACACTGGCAGGCGGCAGATCATCTGTCTGCAGAGACATTAAACACTGAGGAAGTCAGAATCGCCAGGTTTTTAGTATTTACCTAGGAGGAAAATTACTGCTTGTTTCACGGAGCTAATGTTGCTTGCAGATTTAGCTTGGACACCAGAGGGAACATAAATGCAACAGCAGTGGAGTATTTTCAAGGATAGCGTTTCCCTCCAGAAGCACAATGCAAGTTCTCCACATTAATCACTTTCTTTCATTCTTGTTTTCCAGCCAAAGCTTTTGGCCAAGGAGTTGCTTGACTTGGTGGCATCTCATTTCAACCTGAAGGAGAAGGAGTACTTTGGAATTGCATTCACAGATGAAACGTAAGTGTGAGAAATCAAAGACCTAAAAGGCAACTCCTAGATCACAGGAAATCTTGGCAGTTTTGTCCTAAGCAAAATGACCAGGATAGAAGACTTGTGTACCCCAAGGTCCTAGACAAAGGTCTAGGGAGGCATGGACCTCACAGTCTGTCCTGTACTGCCTCTTCCTCAGAGGTCTGGAGGCCTCTCACGGCAAGTTAAGCATGGCTGGAGGTGTACAGAGGCAGTAACAATCCCTTCCTAATTCTGTGTTCAAAGAGTTGGTGTCATTTGGCAATGGTAAAAGGTTAGCTTAAGCTCTCATGAACTTAAGATCCACTCGCTAGTTCAAAATTATTACCAGATTGGCGGAACTGTTCAATCAAAGTGCTAATCAGTTTATTCACTCAAGCAGGCTTAAAAGTAATGCTAAATTATTTCAAGGAAAGAAAAAAAGAAACAACCTCACAAAATTACTCTATTATTTCTGATGTTTTAGGTCCCAGATTAGAGTTCCATAAAAAAGGGAAAGAAGAAAGTGTGGGAAAGGAAGGGATTGCCAAATTTAACGTGAATGAAAAGCATTTTTAAATATAAAATTTCCATTGTGGAAAGGATTTGACCCTACCAGGAATCACACAACAGCCTTATGGCTGAGCTAAACCAAAGGATGGGACCCTGACACTGCAGTCACCTCAGGCAATGTTGGTTGTTCGCCTTGAACCCCAGCTCCCAGAGTCCTAGTATTACCACAAAATTTGAGGTTTTGTCTCAAGACAGGCCATTTCTACCCCCTGTTTAAAATGCAAGTATAAAATTAGCACTGGAGAAACATTAAAGGTCTGCCAAATGCTATGATTAGTCCTAGACTTTGACCTCTCTGCTACTTTTTTCCAGCTGCCTGTTTTCTCTTTGTAGTTAGACTGTCCTCGGCGTATGGACTGTGGTTGTATGCGCGCCCACCATACTCCACCTTGGTTTGCAATAGGGGGTTTTTTGTATATTAATCAGGAAGGGGCTTCCCGCACCTATATTGCTTTAAAAAAACAAGATTTTCAAGCCAGTGCTGTGTTCCTAGAACAGCTGAGTCAGCAGTATTGCTGTCTTGAGCCAGCTCCGCTCTCCTGCTGAAGTGGCAGGGAAATGTAAATTATCTGCTGGAATAATGATTCGGGTTGAGGTAATTAGAGGCTGCTGGGTAATTGTACAAACATATCCACATTCATCTCAGCAGCAATTGCCCCTCTAGAGCCAGTTCCTTTGGCAAGCGCCTGTCTTGGGCAGGCTGAGGCCATCTCAGGACACCCAGGATGGAGGAACACTCATCAGGCACGTGCAGAAGCAGGATCCGAATCAGAGGAGATCCCAGAATCCATTCCATCTCATTGACGTGAGCAGCTCAGCCCTGTAGGCGATCTCCAACCCAACACAAATTAATGAGACTGGTCCTCAAAGGAGGAACAGCAGGAGGCACTGGCAATTTATAAAGCGGGAGGAGGAAATTGCTCCTCACCAAGGTGTTATTTCTTATTGGAGAGAGCAAGTTACTCAGTGGGTGCTGCCTGAAGGGTGCAGGAAAGCCACGCAGGGAAGCCAAAGCAGACTGAGAGATGAAAATGTTCCCTTAACAGTCCTAACTGTACAGGTTAAAAACAAGAAACACATGTCAGACCGCAACCAGATAGCAGCTGAGCAAGTCCCAGCTCTCAGCTCAGCTGAGCGGGCACAGGGCTCCCCTGGGAGTGCAAGGGAAGCTAATGAGGAGGTGTCAGCAATTAGAGAGAGCCCAGCCTCCCCTGGGGCCTCCAGGTTTAACACGGAGCGGCGTGAGCAAAGATCTGGGTTAGCGATGGGAGGAGGCGCGAGAGGCTGACAGAGGCTGTCGAGGCAGCGCTCAAAGACGTGCAGTGGATGCAGATGGATGCGCAGTCTAGACGGGATTTCAAAGGATGAGGTGATGGCATCCACTCATTTGGTCACCTTCTTGACCTGTAGTCAAGATGCAGCAGGGTGCATTTTAGGAGATGCTCAGCCAGCCCAGATGAAAGATTTGGGGACAGCCTCGTTAAACCTAGTAAACACAACCCAGAAACATGCCAGTAAGTCCTAGCTGGTATGAAGCTTGGTCTGCAGCCTTTTTGCTGTCCTATAGCGAGTCTGACCTTTGCACTGAGGCTTCTTCAGTGCTGTGAAAATAACCTTGACAAAAATATTTCCTTTTCAGGTGTAAAAACCTTTGAATAGAGTTGGCACAAACAGCTATCGTTTTATTTGACTGAACACAGCCAAAAAAATATACTTGTGTCTTGGAAATAGGTGTCCCATGTCACCTTCAGAAAATAAACTGGGCTGTCTGTACCACAGATCTTAACCTGCAATATGAAATGGAAGTTTTAAAAAAATCCTTTCTTCAAAAAGTAGGAAAAACAGTCTCTTGATGTGTGTTTGCAGAGCAACTAACACAGCCCTATAGCTGATACAGAACAGGAACACAAAAAGAAACCCTTTAATTCTGTGACGCAGGCCCTCAGAGATTTCCTTCTCTTCACTCTTCACTGAGCTTCCATGTGCCTTACTTGAAGGGAACTCATAACCAGCTAAAACAGAACAAGCCTGGTTCATAAATGTAGTCTGGGGTTGGCTAAATTGCAAGTTTAGAAGGAAGAAAAGCCACTAAAGTATTAAATCAATTCTTCTATTTAAGAGTAAAAGCTCTATGAGAGTAATTTATTTAGAAATTATTTGGACTGGGGATTTCCATTCATTAGTTGTGCTCTATCATGACAACCTAAGAAGAAAATCAATAGGAACAACCTTTGCATTGGCGACTTAATAGTTTCTTGTGATAATATAGGGTCATTACTGCATTCAGCGTGAGTAAAATTAGATTGTCAGACTATTATGGAGGAGAGAATAACGCCTCCTATTTTAATGATCATAGGAACTCTTTATGGCGTGAGCCATTAACTGCGGGAGAGCACAGGTCAAAAGGGTGTCCCTGTGCAGCACGTGGCGCCAAGCTTCACATGAAGCCAGAAGAGCTATATGCTGGTTGATTAAGAGTGAAAAGGAATGGGCAAAGGGCTTTTCTTTTTAGTTCAGCGGATTACGAATCTCCACGAACCGCCCTTTCCCTTGGCATCAGCTCTTCCAGCCTTCACTGAGAGCAAGTGGTCAGGATCACCCTTCTGTTTGCTGCAGACGCCCCGTCTGGGCCACGGGCAGGTTTTCCACGTCCTTTACTTGTCCTTAGACGTGAGTCACCTGCTCCATGGAGAACTACCAACTTTTGCATCCCACAGCTCCCCCTCTCTGTGGGTCCAGCCAAAAGCTGATCCAAACCCTTTTGCTCCCTCGCCAGAGGAGAACCTGCAGAGCAGCTTCTTCAGCTAGCTAATATATAGGATAAAAACAGCAAGGCATTGAGGCCCCCATTATTTGTGTTACACTTGTGCCAGAGACTGTACTAATGTGATACGGTAATGACAGAGAGCGCCCTTGCTCAGCCCAGGACCCTATGGCCAAGGGGATGGCAAGGGAAGAGCAGGGTTCCCTGGAATAATCTCTCATCTCTGGGAACCGGTGGGAAGCCTATTTCCACCCTTGCAGCCATGTGGCAGAGCCAAAATGAGGGACCAGGTGTCCCATGTCCTGGCTGAACAGCCAGTCCAGTGGAGGGTGCAGCTCTCAGAATAATGTCCTGCGCTGGCGTTAGACCAGTTCCTTTGTCACCACGTCCACCGTTTTGCAAAATCTGTGTAGTTAAACTCCTTGAGCTTTGCAGCCCCTTCAAAAATATTTCTGTTGAAGGATTAAGACCTTAAACGAGAAAATCTGTGAGCTTAAAGGGTTTTTTTTGTTTCTGTCATGATTGATGGAAATGTAAAATAGTTTATACGGTTTCTATTATGTGAATTGGTCTTTCTCAATGTCCATTCAATTCAACATGAGTTTGACATTGAAGGGGCATGAGTTGGTTTATTGGTCCAAATACCTTTATAACACAAATCCATGTGGATCCACTTTTCAGAAAACTGGACACTAACCAGCAAAACTGTATAAAGAGAACCACCTGGAGGCAAAGTATTCATTGATGTACCACTCTTTACTGAGAGCCCTGATAAAAGAAAAGAGAACTACTGCATGCAATCAGCAATATCAACCCTGGGCACCAAAATCCATACTCAGTCTGTAACATAAATGGACGCAGTTTCTCTTCTACAAGCGATTATGTATTTGTTATTGACACACCGGTTTAACTGCCAACCAACAGAGAAAAATGATCTGGCTTCCAATATTCAACCTTCCTATAGGTCACCCAAAACTGTTTGCCCCATTATTTGTGAATACACTGATATAAATACCCAAATGAACAAATCAATGACGATAATGAAACAAAAGCTACTTTGTGTCTCTAAATTGAACCGTGAAGGAAATCCAGTTAGACATAGGCATGTTTGAATGGGATCCCAGTGCAAGCTGCCTAAATTGGTCCATGAAAACTGTCAGGATTACTACATGCCTCGGGTTATATGCCCATACTTTTCTCTGTCTTACATGGGATTGTGCTCCATGAATAGTTCTGCTGAAGACAGGAAGACAGCTTCCAGAGCAAAGCGTTTTGTGGTGTAACGGCATTGGAGTTTGGCTCCCCGATAGACCACATTCACAGGCAGATGCCAGCGACTGTTCACTGCTGCTGTTCTCTACACACCACACATGAACGCTTGAAACAAGGAGTTAGGTGACAATCTGCAGTGCAGAAGCCCTCAGCGATGAAAGATTGTAAGTGGTAATTGAGTACAGTGAGCAGTTAGCTCCTGGCAGTGATTTAAGTGACCTTCCTCCTCTGAAGGAGCTTTAGATTTAAGCTCCATGCAGATGAGAGTAATGAAACTCTTAACCCAAAAACTCAGTGGCAATTAAATGTGTTATTTAGTACGCACAGGCATGTACGTGTGCAACACAAACGTGTAACCTGCCATGCATACGTATAGGCATATATTTTTTTTGTACTGATTATATCAACCAGTTTCTCAAGTTAAAATGCAGTGAGAATGAAAAGAGCAAGCCTTTTCAAAGTAAGAAATACCTTGAAGTGAATTATTGTGCTGTGCACCATGGCTTCTCAACCCTTCGTTGTACATGTTAGGCAAACCCAGACATTTCTGTTGAATAAACATAGAGGTAGACAGTAAGTCCATTGTCAACAAATGAGTCTCGGTGGGAACCAGTGTGTAATGCCATCAGCTGCTGGTGGCTGCTACTTTGGTGATACAAATGCAGCTGGACAGGTTCAGGATAGGATGTCAGGCTTAGTGTGGCTTTTCCTTGCTCTGACAGTGTTTTGTACCTTGGCCTACATGGTTAAATGCTCATTCTGTACTTTGGCTAGGAATGGGTGAGCATGTCTAGTTTCAATCCCCGTGTGTACTGTGGCCTTCACGGTTAATGTCAGCCTTCCCGAGTCCAATTAAAAGAAACATAACAGCACTTCAGGACAAAAAAAAAATAGGAAAAAGGACAGATTTCAAGAAGGGGGATGCAGTGGGAAATGCGGACACCTCTAATTTTTGGGTGCCTAGGCTGAGAATCTTTCAATGGGGCTTATTTTCTGACAGCCTGGAGCATCTGTCTTCTAAAAACCAAGCCTTGTTAAAGTACATAGCTGTGCTGAACAACAGGGATCCCGCACTAGCACTGGGCGACTGCATCCCAGCAGCAGAAATGAGGGAAGGAGACCCCATCGTGCTGTGTGCCCAGCTACACAGCCTGCCAGGAGCAAGACCAGTTAGCCCGTACACCCGGTCCCGTTAACACGGCCATCCTTCCCCCTGATCCCGGGCAGTATCACTGCACAGCACTGACCCAGCGGGGCAGACCGGACCTCAGCCCATGTACAGCAATAGAGACATATGAGATGACTAGTTGGACTTGAAAATCTGCATTATGTCACCCCTTTCCGGTAGCCACGCTGCTAGTAAATCTGTGCCCCTAATACACAGTTCAGGCTGTCCTTTACCTAGAGAAAAAAAATAGAGAAAAAACTTATTTAAAAACTTTATCTAGAGAAAAAAATGACTAAAAGTTAAAATATCTTGGAGAGAAACACACAGGTGTCTAGAGCAGGGGATAAAAAAGGTTCTGATGCTTTTTGTACACCAAAAGGTGTCCAGGATGGGTTTGAAAAGTCCCCAACTCCACACCTATCACTTGTACCAAGCTGAGACTTGGTACTCTTGCAAAATAGATGCAAAGGCTGCTTAAAATGAACACCTGACTTCTATATGGCAAAATTTGAGGTGAGATAACGTCTTTATAAATATCTGATCCTGAACCCACTGTGAGTGGTGGTCACAAGTAATTTTGAATCCCTCAGACAGTGCAAAGCAGCGAGCTGCGCTGAGGTGATCACGCACGATGCCCCAGCTGGTCTCCAGGGCAGCCCGCAGCTGCCTGGGCTTGAAGGTCCCTGAGCTGCCCATCCTCTTCTGCATCTACATAAGCCAGGGCAGCTGTACAGAAATTCAAATTGAATCCAGGCGATTCAAAGCCTCCTGAAACTGCTACTTTTCCCGTTATTTATTTTTCTAGAAAAGATGAAGTGGGGGTACTACAAATCCAGTTAAATTGCTAAATAGATGTTGTTGCTTACTTTCCAAAGGGGCTTCTCAGTTGCCTAAAGCACACGCGCTGCTAAGGAGTAACAGGCAGACCCTTGTGAAAGCTGAGTGTGTTTGCTGACAGGGTACATTGCTAAGGCTTGTGGCAACCCTAGAAGTTAATTTAATGCTTTTTTTAAAACCAAGACTTTTTTTTTCCTTTTTTTTTTTCATTTTCGGTAGAATGAAGAATTATTCTTGAGGATTAGCGTGAGCTGGTGAATAGGCACTGGAATAGAGTTCAGGACATCTGAGTTCCATTTCCTGTTTTATTTGCTGCAAAATTCTCCCCAAAATCACTTCAATTCTCTCTCCCCTTGCTTGTCTAGACAGCAGAGTGCTGGAGGCAAGGGCTGCCTTTCCCTCTGGGTGAAATCTGGTCTGACTGAAATCAATAGCAAAACGCTCACAGGATGCAGCCCTAGCATCACTGAAGGCAATGGCAAAATTCCCGCCGACTTCAGTGGGGCCTGAATTTTACCCTATATATTTCCACAGTGCCTAATTTAACAGGGCCTTTATCTCAGCTGGGGAGCGAGATGCCCCTGTAATACAAATAATGGTATTTATAAAATACCTCTCACGCACGCACAGCGCGCTACAATGTGGGGAACGTGACAAAGAACAGAGCTCCTGCCCAGGAAAGCTTCCAGCAGCAAAGCACGAATGGATAAATTATAGGAGAAAATAATAGCGACAGGTACCATCTAGGCAAAAGAAAAGCAGCATGTGGTAATTGGAGCTGGAACGCTTCATGGAGCAGCTGTTTTTCAGGAGCTCTCTGAAGGAGGAAAAACGAAGGCTGGGCAAACCTAGAGAGGCTATTGCAGGCATGTGGGTGGTAAATAAACTGTCTGAGGCTGCAGAGTCAGGTTTAGCCTTGAGTGAAATATTGCAGGCGTTGTGGAAACTCTTAACAATAAGGATTTCTAATGAAAATCTTGACAGACTTTTAATGATACGACTGCTCCGGGGGGTTGTAATAAAAAGGTGAAGCTCATAACATTTTGGGCTGTCCTGCCTGCTCGGTGCTGCCAGCTTTCACCCTGACAGATTGAACTTTAGCAGTTCAATTCCCAGACTGAAATGTTGCCAGGATGATATCGCCTCCGCTTCTCAAACATTTACTGTGTGTTTTTCAAATATCATGCAATAGCCGAGGGCAAATAGCATGCGCTTCGGTTCATCTTTTGTAACACCTCAGACCTCATTGCAATGAGTAGCGAGAAACCTCTTCAGTGCCGGGCTTAAAACTGTCTCTTCTCTTGTCAGGGGACACTTGAACTGGCTTCAGCTGGATCGCCGGGTGCTGGAACATGACTTCCCCAAAAAGTCAGGACCAGTTGTTTTGTACTTTTGTGTCAGGTAAGTGCGTGATGGCAAGCCCTTCCCATGGGATGCAGCTATGGACAACCTGTTCTCTAGAGGCCAGGAAATGAGGCTGTTGGTTTCTCACACTGTAGAAACACCTGTGGACAAACAAACACTTTTACAGAGGTTTCTTTTGAGCTCTTTGACTTTGAAAACTCTTCTCACACAAGTGTAAATAAGTAGTAGCCACACTAACCACCCATAGCTGCCCACAGAGAAACCTTGTATGAGGGCAAGACCAAATGTTATGTCTTTACATTTTTACTTGTGGGTTTTGAACTCCTGGAAAATCCAAGCTGGCGAGGGCTGCAGAACAAAGACCTCTTTCTGCCAGGATAACCAACCTGAGCCAGCCACCTGGAGAGAACACACTCGCTTCCTCGTCGGCGAGCCATCCGTTTCCTCTGGATTGTGCCCAGGGTGTGCGTTATGTCAGGGACCAAATTAATCCCGGTATAGCTCTGTCGTATTTGCCTTCTGGACTCAACCACATAATGGTATAATGAATTACCCGCAAATAGCAAATGATGGCATTTTATGGCAACCGGTTGGCTTCTGCATGGGCATAGACCGTATTCAAAGACTGGACCGGACCAGACAAGAAAGGTTTTAATAAAGACTATGCCAGTTTGGGACAACTTCTCTGTATCTGGGAATTTTGCAAGGAACTGTTAGTGTTTGGAAGGCACTAAAAGCTGCCAGTGCTCTTGTGTACAGAGCGTCTTTGCCTCCAAGGGAGATATTTTCTGAGAAGACAAATCTGTTCTTACAGCTTTAAAACACCCAGAGAGAGGCTGGGGGTTGGGATGGCATATGTACAAAATTAAGTTGAGGGTTTTGACTTACTTTTAATGGATAGCTCATGTCTAGAACTAGCCAGTGCAGTGTTACTTTTCTGCAGTGTCTTCTTCTGTTAGCCTTTCCACTCCAGTGCTATATTACATCTGACATCACTCTCATTCATTGCATAGTACCCACAAAAAATGAGGACCTACTTTTGAGTTTCTTCCCCTGAGTGAAGCTTTTTTGCCCTGCATAGTGATTGTCATTCATTTAACTTCAATTACAAGGGAGGCTTCTCAAGAGAAGAGACTCTTTGTTCTGTTACGTCCCCATATTTAGTGGTGGATATATCTTAGGACAAATCCAGACTGCACAAAGCCTCATGACTCCAGAACTGGCCTGCTGTCTTTCCCAAGAGAAGAGCTTAGTCTACATTTTGGGTGCTTCAAACCATTAGGGCAGATCCAGGGCTGAACATTTCCAGTGTATACGATCCAGATCCACCTGTGCTTAGAACTACACAAAACTGTGGGTGCTCTTCTGCAAAAGTGTTAAACTTCTAGGCAAATTTAAGAAAAAAAACAAACAAACCTCATTAAGAACATACCAGTTCTGTTATCAAGCATCTTGCCTAGGGCCCAAATTGAGGAGTCCATGCTAGGGCAGAGATCCCACAGAAAGCAGATTTTAGGAGTGGAACTGCTAAATACATGAAAGCCGGTGCTACTGAGCCACTTTCATATTCATTTCAAAGACCACTCAATGAGCATAAATATTGCCATCTGTGTTGTTTTATGAAAGTTGGCAGCACAGCGGAGACAAGTCATTCTAGCAGGATCTTAGCCAAGAGACTTCTTAGGACTATGGATCCATACAACAGTTAGTAAATGAGTGACCTCTCCTGTTCCAGAATCGTAATCCATAGGGGAAATCCATAAGGGAAAAGTCAGCATCCAGTGTCTGAAAAGTGAGTGTGTGAAAACCAGACTGACTATGGGCTTATACTCTTTTTTCTGGTAGTAATGAGTGGATTGTCACACCGAGTTACAATTTGAAATGGACTGGAAGGCCAGATGCCTCAAGAGTTAGGAATGGGCACTAACCTACCATGGCTTTTCTACTGGTTTTCTTCCCCTGGGAGAGTTCCCATATCCATCCCCAAATCTGATCTGAGCAGAAGGCAATTGGAGAAGAAATCGACTCCAGCCAGCTGGCTGAAGTTGGAAAGGTCCCATGTATCTGTTACCAGTGGTTTCCGCTCTGGCTTGGGAACTAAAGCAAGGGCTGAAGGAATGGTTGTGAAGAGACCCACCCATAGACAAGGTTGTATTTTGATAATCTGGGGGTGCACAGCAGCTTGCAGAGCCATCCATACCATAAACAGAATGCTCCCTCTCCCCTGCTGCCATGAGGTGGAAAGCAGAGATAACTAATGCTGTACCATACCTAATTAAAAATGCATTAATTTTTAAGGGACTGGGTGCCCATGACACCTACTATATTAGTGGTAAAGGTTTGCCTGTGTTTGCAGATACCTTTCTTGCATTACCTCTCCCAAGCATTGCAGCTGAGACAGCTTAGGTTGGTGCTGGGGGTCCTAACTGGGGGGATAGCAATACAAGTAACTGGATGTGCCAGATGTTCATTACAGAGAAATCTGTTTACTGTATCAGGATTTAGTAATCATGTTGGTTTTTCCCTCTAGTCAAAGTAAATGTACAATTCAGCCACACTGTGTAACTACTGAAGACATGAAGCTTCAGGCAAGAACAGTAAACGGTAGTTTGTGAAGAAGAGAAGATACAGAGGAACCATTTTCACCTTTTATGTGACCATCAAATTGTTTTTACTCTTAACATGCCTGCAGCACTGTTGGTGGGCAGCATGCCCACAAAGATGCCATAGTTTTTAGATTGCTCTAAACGTACATTTAAAGGAAGCATGCCTTTTTAAGCAAAGGCTTCTTGGAAGAACCATGCTGAAAATAGGAAGTTTCACAAGCTTTGCAGTGTGAAATTCTCCTCCCTTATTTAAATCTCTGCAGTACTGCTGAAGCTTCATCTTTTGACATACATTTCCTCAGGGTTTGACATCGTTGAAAGATTGATGTCCAGTGTCTTTACTCTCTTCCGTAATCAAAGACCAAAAATTTCACAGCACTGTGTCAAAGAAGGAGGATTTTATAAAGATGTTCTTAGCATTAGTTTAGAAGAAATTGCTTCTGCCCTTGTACACTTGCGCAGCTCTGTCTTCAGGTCGTCATCTAGTGCTTCTCTGGAAGCTTTCCACTGAGAACAACATAGGAATCTAAGAAGCAATCAGAACTGCTTGGGCAGCTGTGAACTGCCCCATGGCTATTGTTGTGCAATATTATTTTATGAGACTCTGCTAATATCCGTTTATATAGCTTTAAAGCCATACATGAAAGCAAGAGGGAGTGCCATGTGTCTTGCAGGGGAGGTGGGATGTCTGGCAACAGGATGGGAGTGATATTAGTTCTCATCTTAGAATTAGCTTCCCCAGGTGGCTTTCTAAAGCCCTGGTCGCTTCATTGTTGGTGAAATTCATTCCCTGCCTCAGAGGGTTTACAGTGCAGATAAACCAAGTCAGATGAGAGTCACAGCTAAAGTCCAGCAGAAGCAAACGATGGGGATGAAGGAAGGAAGGATTGCTTGACTAGTTGATTTTACAGAGGTGTTTTGAGACCAGAAGAGGACAGTGAAATTGTACCTTACAACATGAGCTGCACGGCAAAGGGCAGGAACCTCAGTAAAGTGTGGAGACCCAGGCAGCAAGGAGGTCAGAGGAAAACAGAGCTAGCAGGGGTGCAGATAAAGGTTGTTATATTTTTGGCAGGGAAGGAAGCATTTTGCTCTGACTCATATAGGCAGGAGAAGGAAGGCAAAGTTACTCCCTTTGTTACTCCCTAAATCTTTGAGGTGAGAGAGGACCAGAGCATAAGCACGCTGTCTGTTCATAGAAAGCAAAGTTGGCCAGGCTTTGCAGTGAATTCTCATCCTCAAACAATGGCCTTATGGGATTAGCAATCCTTAGCTAGGGAACCACCAGCATGAGTCTGATTTCTTTATCTTCCGGATGTTTGTCATGCTGTTAATTTATATGAACAAGCTCCGCAAATAAAATTCACTTCACTGGTGGATCTTTTCCCAGGAATTAATTTATGTGTTCTCAGGGTAGCTCCACCAGTTAAACAGTGACAACTCACTGCAGAAGTCGTCATGCTGAATCAGAACATCTCTCACGTGGAAAGGTTTTTCTTACAGAAAGACATGGAAAAAAGTGTGAAATAAATCCTCAATACTCAAATACACTGTGGGGCAGTGTTTGTATCTATGGCCCGGCAGTATTCCCACAAAGGAATGCCCGTGTCCAGCAACGTCTGGCATGTGTTCATACATACCGGCTAGGCTGAAGTCAGCATGGGAGCCACGGGGGCTCAGGACTCTCAATATTGAGGCCAGACGTTTTGCCAGGTTACCACAGTTACTACCGAACAAAGTGGCCTTAAATGAGAGACCAGCGCTGAAACACAGAGTGCAAAGCTCACGCATATCGTTGCTTCCTTTAACCTGAAGGAACGTAAGTCTGTGTGCACCGGCAGTGGTCCAGGTCCGAGGCAGGTGGGACAGATGTCTGAGATGGGACTCACCACACCAAACCTGAGATGTTTACCTGGTAGACGGCTCTACATCAGGGCTAATTAGCACAGCCTCCCTGTATAACCACTGGAAAGAAATAGGCACTTTTTCCAGGAACAATTCATCTGACTTATTTTAGATGACTGCTTTAGAATTCAGTAAGTTGCAATTTAAGATACCTATGTCTCTTCTCTGACCTCAGATCCCTGCTCAGATGTAGGCATCTACATTGTAGCTACCTCTTTTCACCTGATTAATCCCCTCTGTGTACATCAAGGGCAGCCTATAAATTCAGATTACTGTTTAAAACAGGGTTGGCGCAGACAGGGTTGAGGAGGCATTTCCCATCTACAAGGCTTTGCCTGACTACCTGAACGGAATTGGACCAGATTTCAGCTGCTAATGAGGCCTTAGGCTATTTTAGTTTTTCAGCCTTCCTTTATATCCAGCCTTTAAAGCAGTATTCCATTAGAAAAAGACTAATGTTAAAAATAAAACGAGCAGGAGTCCATTTGGAAACAGTTGACCCTGGAAGGAAGAGAGACAGTGGTTGCTAATATGGATTGTTCATAGGGCTGGACGGACCTTACAACTTGCTGCTGAAATATGTTGCTGCCTCCCACATTGGCCAGAAGACATGTATGGGGTGCAGATTCATGGCAGGCTGCTCCCAACTTGCCCGACTCACTCACATGGCGATCCCAGCGCACCCCAGTTGTGTGTGCCATTCATTTCCACTCAGCTTTGCATCTCTCCGAGAAATTAGATTAGGGGGTGGTGATGACAGCAGCCTGCTGTGGCAGAAAAAGCGGAATAGAACCACAATAAATTAACCAGAGCAATTTATTTGTCTCACATGTAATGGGCTGTGTTTCTCCATCCACAGTTTTCCCCACCAGAGAGGGGTATGTGGTGCTTCACCGCTTTCCTCCAGGCAGGGAATAAGGGCGGTGGACGAGCTGCAGTGGTTTCTGAGTACATCCCTGAGTAAGGCGGGTGGGATGAGGGAAAGCCAGTTGGGAAGCTGATGCCAAGATGAGGGAAGAGAGGTGGTAGCAGAAGTATCCTTCCCCCGCATCGCCAGCTTCTGCCTCTTCCCACCAAGGAGGGAGAAAGAGCAGCCCTCTCTCTGCCCCATGGTGTGAGACGGGTTTGCAGGAACTGGGGAAAGAGGCCCGAGGAGATTATCAAATACATCAATTTTGGCAGCCAGGGGAGAGGGAGAGAAGCAGCATCCGTGCTCTTACCCACAGATATGTTTCATCTCACCTGCTAGCACCCAGGAAAAGATGCTGGGGAAAAATCATATATACACAAATTTCTCTGCTCCTCTGCTCTTCCCTGGTCAGCTGTAGACCCCTCTGCAAGGATGCTGCAAGGAGGGTGGTGCTGGACCCCACTTTGCCACGAAGCTTAATCATCCCAGGAGAGTTCAGGGAACTGCCCTGAGATGTCTCAGCAGCTTGGGGTGCCCCGTCCTCATCCTTGTGGCTAGCTGTCTCTGAGCTCCTTCCAGCTGTGCTGTCTTCCTCACCCGCTCTCACTATCAGCACTGAGCTGGTAACTCCCCGCACCAAGCTCCCAGGCAGTTTATGCTACATATAAAGGAGACAAAGAGACATCTTCTGCTCACATTATATCTCTACAGCTCCACGCACTGCTGGGGTGCTGTAGAAACAATAGCAAAAATCAGAATATTAAACCTGCATAACCAACCCAGCCCAACCAAGCTGCTTTCAGGGGTTCCCATGAGCTGCTCTGTCTATGAAGTCCCATATGAAGCTGTGCCGTAACCCAGATCTCTTTGTACAGCATATGTTTTGCTGGTTGGTGTACATCAGCTGTGTGTACGCTAAGGGGGAAGATCTCAAAAGCCAGCAGCCCTGCAAACCCCCTCCTCCCACCCAGCCGCAGAGTATAAATACAGCCGCTCAGACCTTGTTTGTGCTGGAAGACAAGGCTCCCTGCAGACAATTTATTGCAGCCTTCTCAGGGTGGCCCCCTGCTCTGTTCACCAGGGGGAAGGTGTAATAAATTGCCTGCGGGGAGGCTTTGCTCCTCAGAGTCTCTTTAGAGATATGAGAAACTTCTCTCCAGTCAGAAGATTTACTTGTGTGAAAACTGACCTTTGCTTGAGGAAGGGAACTAATGGGGCTCTGCTACTTAGCACACAGCTCTGAGCTAAGCCATCCATTACACACACATCTTAATAGCAGTCTGGCTCTTGAGTCCCATAACATCATTTCTGTTTTCTGCTTAACTGGGAATATATTTGTATTAAGTGAGCTGTGTTTAGAGAAGGGGGTAAGTTGTTTTTCCTTTCCATTCAGCCACCTGAGGGGGAAGAAAAAGCAGCATTCTAAAAATGTGTTGTTTTGAGCCACGTTTTGAATGTGTTGATGCTGGCAGCATTGCCTTGTCTAATTTTGGGAAGCATTTAGACAGCATGATAGGTACTATGCAGAAATGATGGATGCTGTCAGTGCAGGATTTGTACCTAATTTGGATAAAGCAGCAATAGCTATGTCAACGCCTACACACAGATTCTCTGACTGGGTCAAAGTCATGCAGACGCTGTTTCCATTTTCATTGCAATTTGTGCATTTATACCTTACACCAGTGAGCGTGATTTGCTGTCATCAGTGAAGCAAGCAGAAAGGTCTGCTATGAGGGGTCCCATCGCCGTGGCATTGAACAAAGGGGTAGAGCCAGTGAGTAAGTAAACCCCTTGCCAGCTTTCACAGCCAAATCATACCTTTGTGTGCTGCTGACAACACGGTGGAATGGCTGGAGGGATTTCTATTCCTAAAATAGTTCAAGATCCTCAAATGAAAGGTGGTCTACAAATACCGAGGGATGGTGTTATGGAAGGCAGCGCACCCATCGAGTTACTTGTAATTGCCAAGATGTCACATCAAAGAACAGGAAAGAGCTGGGCTGGAGCTCAGGAGAGTGTGGGGAAATTCCCCTGGTGACTGAGGAGGGGAGGAAGGCAGTGTGCTGCTGTGATCCGGTCACTGCTCTTGCCCCACACTTGGGACAGATAACCACATCGCTCCAAGCCAAGAGGAGCTGCAACAGCCTTTTTGCACAAAGCTGCACTTCTCTTGGAAGCTAGGCTCCACAGGACATTTCAGGGGTGGAGCGATTTGCAGAATATATTGAGCTGGCTGCTGCTTTTATGGCTTGGTCAGGCCTGACACCCGTCCTGGTGAAAGGGCAGAGGCCTCCCTGTATTGAGGTCAGTGTCTTTCCATGTGGTGCTTGATGCTGTAACCAAACAACAGGGAGGAATGTGCCTGCATTACCGCCTTGATTCCTTTCCTTCTCTATGTTGATACTGGAGCACTTTGCAGTTTGCAAAGACCCCCAGGACGTACAGCCTGGAAGAGAGGAAGAGAGCTGGTCTCTATATATTCCAAAGCAGATCCCTTAGTATTTTGTACATGGAAAAGATGAGGCGTAGGAATGAGCAAATATCCCCAAAACACGTGGTTTTCCAGGAGTTCAATGGGCCAGCCTCTTACAAACTCTGAGAAAAATGGATGGGTGATGAGTAAAGGTGCAAACAGCTTCATAGTACATAGTACGGCACAGCTGGTGGGAAAGAGAGGGGGAATAGGCTGAGGTTAAACAATATCCACAGCTTTTTTTTTGTTAGCTGCAATTCCCTATATTCCTGCAATCACATTCAGCTCCAGTTTTGTGGCTTCCTTGCAATGAGGTAAAAGTTGACATAGGTCTCTCTTGCTGTGTCCTGTCCCCTGCATACCAATCCCTGGCACTGGGCGAGGGTGGTCTGAGCATGGCACAAGCACAGGGAACAGAACATGGGATAAGAATCAAAATGAATGCAGAAGGGGAGGTAAATGGAGCTTTTTAGCGCCTCTGATTTTCATTCCTGGCTGATTACTTAACAGGCCAACTATTTAGCATGACCATTGTCTGCTTTAAGTGTCAGCACGTAAAAGTGCGCACCCATGACTATTAGCAAACAGGGCTGGAACATAAAAGGAGCTCTGCAGCCTGAGCTGCTCAGAATACTCATTTAGCATGAGACACTGGACATAATGACATCTGCATTTAAGCCCATTATACCAACGCATGTGATTTTTCTTTTCCTGGTTAGCAAATGGCCTCATATTTTTCAAATTATCCTCTGAGGTTTTAAATGACATGGTGAGGGATAATGAGCCAGACCCCAGGATAGATGAGGCAGAAAAGGGGTCTCCTCCTTTATCCATTGCTTTGTAATAATGAAATAAGAGGCAGTCACCGAGCTCTGCTGACACCTCTGTCCTGCACCCTAACCAGAATGGAGTCAGCCAGCTGGGAAGGACACGGGAGACACCTCTGCCCATTTCGATCCTTTCTCTCGGGTCTGAGTGTATTTCCCATGTAGGGCAGGAGGAAACACTGGGGAAGGTGACTGCACATCAAAACCAAAATCCTTTTGCTTCATTCTGACTTTTTCCATGAAATCCGATTTTACCCTTTATTTTCCTTTTTCATGGGAAAATTAATGTTTTCACCAGGGGAAAGAAAAGCCACTGGGACTGTTATTCTGTGATTCTTCCCCTTTCCTGTTCCAAGGAACAAGAGGGGTGTTTTGCCTCCCTGCATGGAAACAGTATCACAGGGCTGGAGGGAAGGTACCCTCCTTGCCAATACTAACTCGCCAGCTCCTGCCCTTTGGAAAAGGCAGGAACTCACCCAAAAATCACTGCCACACTGTTATCAGTCATGGTCACCTTGATCAGCTGCAAACATCCTCAGTGCCATCCTTGGCCTCCCCGTCACTGCCTGGCACTGCTCGCCTCTGTTTTGACTGGCCCTCTTGTACAGCACTGTACCAGCACACCGGAGCCACACGCATTGGCATGTCCCTCACCCAGCTGCCTCCTGTGCCCCTGTGGCCACCCCACTGCCTTCCTCTGAAAGCAGCAAGACATCTGAGGAGTGACGCTTGATAGGACAGTAACAAGAGAATGCTCTGCTATGCCCTTGCCGGGTCTGGGCTCTCCAGATGGCAGAGGAACCCTTTGTCCTAGCTAGGGCTCCAGTTTCCATGACAGTTTTTTCTGGTAGGGGCACTCCTCAAGAAGATGCTGTTCCTCAGTGAAACCAAGTGTTGAAACCTTTTTGAAGTCTTCCAAAGTCCTTCCGATGTCTTCTTTGAATTTTCTTGGAAGAAAACACCATAGCACCAGAATGGGAGTTTTGGAGTGTTTCTTTTTGTGGAAAAAATGGTTTTGTTGTTGGATAAAAGCCTTTTAGACCAGCTGGTTCCCACCAGAGTCAAACGTCACAAGAACTAGGATGATATCACTGCCCAAGGACAGATCTACACCTGAAGTAGACAAGACATCCATTTGCTGTGGTCGTGCTTCAAAATATCATTCTGTTGAAGATCACAGTGAAATATGTTTACCGATGGCAGGTTCTGCTTGGAAATAAACACATGGATATGTGATCTCAAATGCTATGACAGTACATTTGCACAGTCAGGAACTCGATCGCTCAGAGCCTGGTCCCTGCTAGGTGATAGATGGCCAAGTTCAGGCTGAAGGGATATGTCCAGGGCTGCGTGTTAGAGGCAATGCTAAATATTTTTTGACAGTTTCTTTTGGTGTGTGGAAATTGGGAGTGCTGCTCATTCCAGCTCTCACTGGCCACACAAGCACACCACCAGCTCAGGTGCTTTTGGAGGCCATTTCCCTGATAGTCCTGAAGCCTTTTATCCCCACTGCAAGGACAAAGCACTAGTTATCAAGTATCTTCCCAACACTGCTAAATTTGCGCATTTGCACACACGCAACTGGGTTCGCATATGAGGCTGGCAGCAGCAGCCAGGGATTCTCCAACTCCTGAAGGACCAGTAATCAAACTAGTGAGTCCAATGCTCAGTCAGGCATTTCTCCCTGCTGCAAGTCGGAGGTGGGCATGTGTATAATGCAAGGGAGAAATTACAGTGGTGCCCGTTTCCCATCACCCAAGGATCTGGAGTTTCCACAGCTGCTTCTCACAGGCACTGCTATATAAATGTCTGTGCTTGGCTGATTACGATGGGAATTGCCATTCATCACGGTGTGAGGGGGCTTAAGCTGTCTCAGAGCAAGTTGTCAGTTAACCAAGGCTTAATATAGAGCAATTTGATCAGTACGAGGCATGTCCTCACAGCTAAAAAGCCTTAAATGTTTCAGATGCAGCAGTTTCTGAAGTCTTCCAAGATACCTTCTGCAGTACTCATTATTATCTTCCTGCCACTGAGAAGGAGCAGTCAAGATAGGCACTTTGTGTTCATTACCCAGCGTAATATTCACTGGCCTATTTAGTTAATGCTTAGAAAATGTACTTGATGAATTGTAAGTTACTGGGGGTGGGGAGGGATGGGGAACACAGAAACAGATCAACATTGGCTGATCTTTTAAACTCTTTCAAAAGTGATTTCTCTGGTTTTTACGCTCGCAAAGTCTTGTGGGGTGTTCCCCCTTCTTGCAGGCACCTAATTTCTCATACCAACAGTTGCTGGCTATCAAGGAACCTCTTGTAGGAGCTGCTCGAGGCAAAGCTGTTTGTTGGCTGTATTGCAAGAGATGTAGGTAGCGGAGCAGAGGTGTCGGACACATTGTACCGCCTGCTTCTCTGTCCAGCCCATCCATTATTTCCTGGATATATCAGTTTCACAGCACATGGAGGAATGCTGCTCTCAGGGGAGTCCTCAACAGAAATCTGAGAGTTGCCCCTTAAAACTGATGATCTTGAAACATGCCCTAAGAAAGGGCTTATAAGCTTAACAGGCAAAACAGACAGAGGGAGGCAGAGGAGGGAGGAGTGTTTTCTAAACACAGCACAACAGCCCCAAGCAGCTAAATGATTTTCTGAAGGTCATGAAAGAAACCTGTGTCCGCGTCAGGAATTTAACCCAGATTTTTTGCTTGGTTCATTGCCTTAGCAGCTGGATGCTTCTTCCTGCCTCCTTAGACACTGACATTGGTCATTGTAAAGTGCGGTTTCCTTCACCGTATTTGGAAAAGATGGTAACAGGAGGAGGTCTGACAGAGATTCACGATCAGTGCAAAAAACGTGTCTTTCTCTCCCCTTTCTATTGTTGCAGCACCGTCTGTGAATTCAGGGGATCTGCTCCAGTTCGGGTTTTCTGAGCTTGCCACACAGAAAATCCCACAAGAGTTCTCTCTGCAAATCTGTTTTCTTTTAAGTAGCACCAATTTCCTGGTGCACATGCTTTGCATTTGTCTGGGTGCATGTGTGAGAGCCAGTAGCTCCCCAGCACACTCTCCACTCTGGAGATCACTTGAGAATTGGGTTTTCTTTGTGAAGATGAAGTATCATGTGCAGGCTCTGTGCTCTGAGAGACTCAATTTTGCACAGAAAATGATCTGTGTATGTGGAAAAGCCTTGGGAAAGATCCTTGCAGCCTTAAGAAATGCAATATTGCCCTCTAGTGATGATGAGGATGGTCTCGTTTGATCTGATGAAACAAAAAGCATTTTGGCTAACCTTCACTGGGATTAAAAAATGGAATAAATGTTCCTGTTTTCTTCTGACCCTGAAATTAAAGATCCTACCATCACAACTTGGAGAGCACTGGTAGTGCTGATAAGCAGAGGAGGTTCTTCAAATATCACAGAATGTGTAAAATTATCATTTTTCTCCATGAATTCAGCAGATGGAAAGCCAGCTGCACTCAGAGAGCAGATCTAGTAAGAAGGTTCCTTTTTTAATGCAGCATCTTTTTGCATTTCTAAAGCCAAGTATATTTTTATTTGCCAAAAAAAGAGAGAGGCAGTTTCAAGGACAGGAGGTGAAACTCAGTGGAAACCAGAAAAAAAATCAAGAAAAAGTTTAATTTTTGTGCTTCATGGTCCCTACACTCAAATGGTTTTTTTGATTTGGGTTTTACTTTTATTTCTCATTTGAACTCTTCTGGAGGGGGAAAAGGAGGGATAATAGCAGGAGCACTTCAGCAGAAAAACAAGAAGAGCTCAAAATGTTTCTCTCACTTTGGTAAGCAAGCAGTTGGTTGTATCTGTCAGGAAATAAACTGTTTTAGAGGGTTTTCAAAAGACACTTAGGAGCACTACAAAGCTTTGACCGTTACCCCTAAGAAGGTTACATTTAAGGCCCTCAATTCTGCAAATAGCTTAACATGGACAATTCCTCCAGTGCTTGTGTGCAGCCCCAGGAGAGTCAGCAGGTCTCTCAGCTCCACTCCCAGACAGTGGGGTCAGGGAGTAAGGTTTCTCTGTAACTGGACCCCGCATCTCAACACAGATTTCTAAGGTATCTCATTTTTTTAAGTTCCTGATCCAGACAGCATTTCCCTGGCACCTTCCCTATTCTAATTGCCTCTGACAAGGCACGATAGTAGTGGAATTTATGTAAGGAACATCATTGCTGCCGCTGTGCTGCAACTTAAAGATCACTGTAAAATAGGGTGGGCAGACAGATGTGGGTTTTTTTTGCTTACTTAAAACACAAAGTAAATGCAAAATTCACCTTAATCATTCACTGAACTTATCCAGGCTTTCTCTGTTACTACAGGAACACACAACATACTTATATGTAATGATCAGTCATTAACTTTGACAATATCCTAAGATTTTTTCCCCAAAAGATCATAAGGCAGAATTAAGGGCTGGAGTTGATTCAAGCCAGTGGCAAAGTTCTCATGGAGTTCACTGCCAAAGGATCAAATCTTCAAAGCAGGCAGGACATGGAGTACTGAATTGATTCATACATATAATAGACTTCCAACATAATTGCAAATATTTGGTGTAATCAGCCAATGCAAGACCGTGGGTTTTTCTGACACTGAGGGTTTGGGCTGGTCAACTTTCTACTGAGTTCTGAGAAGTCATCTCAGATCCAAAAAAAAAATCAGACTATTGGCACTCCCAGTCATTCCCAACATCGCTACTCATGGTACTGGTAAATTGTGCAAGGTCCTTAACTATTGCTGGTTGCTTACTCTGCAACCATAGCTGCTACATGCTAGCTGCTAAAATATGTAAAGAAGCCTTTATAAATTTTGCCTTATGCAGAGCTGAAGTGGCCAGCAAAGGAACCCAGAAGTGGATTCCTGTCAGTGAACATTTTACAAGACGCAGGTCAACAGCACAGAAATGGGCAGGTTAGGTAAACGAGTGAAGAAGAAATGCCAAAATGTGATGGAGACTGAAGGGGAGTTTACAAGCAAACAGAATAAAGGATTATTTGAAGTTTAAAAACAAAACAAAGGATTATTTAGAAACAAAATCATCCACTTGATGATCCAGTTCCTTTGGTATGGCTGGGGTGGTGATGTCTGATCACATCCTGGAGCATGCACAAGCCTCTTTCATCACCGCAGTCTGTCACAAGCAAAGAAACTTCATTTTTAGTATACGCATCATGACTCCGTTAACCACATTTTTCATGTAATGAGTGCATTTTCATGCTTTGCCCTAGTTCCCTCTCGTGTCTCACCTCTCTTGCTTTCCCTTTCAGGTTCTATATTGAAAGCATCTCCTATCTGAAGGACAATGCCACCATTGAGCTGTTTTTCTTGAATGCCAAGTCCTGCATCTACAAGGTAAGGACTCGGGGAGCTCTGGGTGGCACTGGGGTGGGCTGAGACACCTGGGTCTGCATCCCCTCACCCAAAATTTATGCTGGTCACACCCGGACTTCAAGATACGACCCCCTCCTCCTCCTCCCACCCTCCCTCACTCCTCTGTCTCTAACCGCCCTGGCCAGCTTCCCTGTCGGAGGGAGGTTCTGAGGTAAAACACCCCTGGAAGTAACTCTTCCAGTTGGTAGGAGGGAATCTGCAGCTGCTAAAATTATAAACTGGCTTGTATTTAGAAGGAAATGTCTGGGTTTGTGTTAAAAAACCGCCGGTGGAGAAGCTCTTGCGGCCCGCTCTGGGCTGAGTGGATGTCGTTAGCGGTTCCCGCCCGAAGAGGGCGGCAGCGGCCGCGCGGGCTGCGGCGCGGGCGCCATCTTCTGGGCTAGGCGGCGAGGGAGCGGGAGTGTGTACGGAGGGGTGAGTCTGTGAGAGAGTAAGTGCGTGTGTCTGTGAGATTGTACGTGTGAGAGAGAGTGTGCAAGGAAAGTGTGAGAGTGCGTGAGGTTGTGCGTGCGAGAGTGGGCGTAGGCATGGGGGGCTGAGTGCGTGAGGGGTGTGTGACTGGAACCGTGAGAGTTCGTGCACCTGTGAGAGTGTGTAAGTGTGCCAGCGATGGATATGACTACATGTTTGTGACAGTGTGACTGAGAGTTTGTGAGCCAGGGGGAGTGAGCATGTGGGCGTATGAGGGGCAGGGAAGGGTGTCTGTGGGTGTGTATTGAAGACCACCTTGTACAGGAACAAGCCATGCACGGAGAAATGTTTTTTGTACCAGAAATAGCCCTGCCTCGTAGGCTATTGAAAACACCAGCCTGCTGTCGCCGGCATTGTAACAGAGCTGCCCCTTGCAAGGCACTCTGTGTGCCAGAGACAAGGGCGTCCTGGCACGGCCTCCACTCCCCCACCAAAGTGCCCGCGGCAGAGCTGCGAAGCTGATCCCTCCGATGCCACAAGCCAACCATACAAGTGCAAGGGCAGGGTCCAGAAAATTAAGCTGGCGCAAAACCCGCTGAGGTGGGGGCTGGCTGCGTTCGGACTCGGACAGGTGGACCGGAGGGGCGGCTCGATGTGTGGGACTAGGAGAGGGGTTTCAGCAGCTGGGATTCCCTGGGAGGATCCCTCCTACCTCCCTCTGTGCTGGCAGCGGCCATTCCCGGTGACTCACCTCCATTTGCCAGGGAGGAAGTGGTAGGAAAAGACAGCTGTAGTTAGGGAGGGATTGTACCGCCATCCCACAACCCTCAGCAGGTTTGTGACCTGCTAAGCCACCTAGCTTACACTGAATCTGGAGCCTCGCTCCCTGACATCTGCATGTCCTAAAATGCAGGGACTAGCTTTGCATCTCCTGAAGTGCAGGGTAGAAGCCAGAAAATGCCTTTTTTCCAGTGCCCAGGAAAGAGGCAGGGCTGCTGAGCTGAGCTGTGCAGAGCTTTGCTCTCTGGCAAGGCTGCAATTAGATGTGCTTAGTCAGCCCTCTCCAGCAACGAGCTCAGTGAACATCACATTTTGGTTCCTGGGGAAAGTTCCTTTTGGGAGTATTGCCAGGAAACGCTTACACTGTTGTTCTTTTTTTGGAGAAAGCTTAATAAGAAGAAGAGAAGAAAAAAAAAGAAAAAGAGTGCCTACAAATCTAGGTTGGTCTATTTTAGTCTGACCTCTTCTGAAACCATTACTTTGCACATTCAAGCTGACTGTCATCTCTATCCAAAAATAGCCCTGCTGGATTCCCAGTCTCCCATGCGGGTCCCTCCCCATTTGACTTCCAGCCACAGTTAAGCCGTGCTGTGCTATTAAAGGCGCTGAATTTGAAGGTTGGGTGCAAAGTCTCTGCTAAGACGCAGGGCGAGCACCCAGCCGGCATGCCTGGAGGATTGCTCTAGGTCTAGAAAGGGGCATTCAGTGTCTAAGCACAGCCAGTGCTTGTTGTCCCTGCAGCTAGCAGGGGGTGTTGCATGCTCCCAAACTTTGAAAGCTTCCTTGTTGCACCAAAGGTTTCCTCATTGGACTTCCCACAGATGACTTCACCCCAAGCTCCCCTGCAGCTCAGAAAGACCATAGTGCGTATGATACAAGGGTAGTTCATTACGCCATGCTAGCACCTCAGACCTTGCCCTGTTGATTCTCCAGACACACAACCTCAAATGTCCCCATGCACAGGGCTGCTCAGTTGGGAAAGAAGATGACTGTGGCCTGTTTAGCTTGGGGCTGCTGGTCCCCTGGGTTGCCAGCTGGCTCTGCGTTGGGTACTATACTCCTGGCTGTGCCCATGCCTCCTCCTCACCCACCCTGTTTTATAATGAGACATTTGTGGACCCACACATCCAAACCCTCGCACAGGACCAGCAAGCCACTGTTGCCCAGAAAGACCAAGCCACATTTGTACTACCAAATGAGACAGGGCTTGGCATCGAGTGCTGTCCCTTGATCAGTCAGGCTGTTTAATGACTAGCACGTTCTGGCACGGGTTTTGGCCTGTGCCAACTAGCCCTGTCCCAGTCATTGCTCGGGCAAGGATGTTCAAGGATAAGCACCTGTTCCCAAGAGGCAATACAGTGGAGGTAACCCCATCTGGGACCGGGGGAGGGAGGGAGAGTGTTTAGTCATGAGCTATATTGTGCCATGTACCCTTAGGGCCAGAGAATGGCCCACCTTACCTACTTGTATAGCCTTGCCATAACATCGATACGTGGTTGCAGAGGCTGGTTTGTCCGTGCGATGCCCGGTGGTTCAAGGTGGGAGGAAGACCAGGCACTCTGGCTCTACTCCGCATCGGCCCTTGCTGTAGGATATGCCTGACTGCCCCAGCCCGGCCCTGCCTGCAGCTGAATCGACATCTTGCACCAGCCGCTTTCCTTGGCAGATGCACATCGTTAGTGCAGGTGCCTGCGTGAATCAGGCAGTTTAGCTGAACAGGGGAAGGTGTGTTTATTGCCCATAGCAGAGCTGGTCTTCGCTCCCCAAGGAGTTGTTATGAAGGAGGTGAAGGAAGTGCTTATTTTAAAAAGCTGGCACTGGTGAAAGCCAAGGACACCTGGATCTTATCCTCTGTTTTGTTCCCTTTGTTTTTGATTTTGCCAGAGACAAGCCAACGCAGCAATTGTGGCTTGTAAATGAGGTGTGGCCATGACTTGGCTGGAGCATGGATCACAGCAGTGATCTATATTTAGATCACTCGTTTCTTGCCAGATGAAGTAAAATATTAAAAACAGCAGCTTAAATAAATACAACAGAAAAACCACCTCAGGAGTGAGCTGAACAGTGACCCAGTTTACAGGGGCACGTACGTAGGAGACAACGTAGGAGTTCTAGTTGCAGAATAGAGGCCCAAACAGTATCTCAGTGAAAGCCCACTATCTTCCCAAAAGCAGGGACCAGAGACTCGGACAGAGCACACTTGGCCACAAGATTAATGCTCGTGCCTCCCATCCCAAGCATCTTTGATGCCGTGTCTGCATCCCACACATTCAGACAGAGCAGTGGCTGGACCCATTGGTTCTGTGACTACGATCTCAGGCACAGCAGAAGGACCCTGAGAGGATCTCATGGGACCATCGGTGTCCTTCATGTGACCATGGTGTCCAAGCAAAACACTTACTGACCCTCCAAGATTGCCTTCATCGAGGCCTGAATCCTATAGAATGGAGCAATGAAGATCAACCAAAAGATTTGCTGTCGCAGCTCATTCTCAAAGCACCCCCAGCCCCAGTGCTCATGGGGATGAAGGGGCCAAAAACAGAGCTCCAAGAGGGAATATGGCTCTTCTTCGTGTGAGTTTACCCTAAGCAAGGGCCAGAGGAGTTCTGTGGGGGTTTTGACACAACCTCAGTGAAGACAAATTTTCTCATTTCCTTGTTTCTGTGAGTCAAGGACAAGGCTGTGTTCCCCTGAAGCACAGGTGACATTTGAGGGAGAAAAAATGTATTTCCCAGACTCCTTTTCACGAAATCACACAAGAAAATAAAAATTACCCTGATCCTCCCCCTTCCACCTGCCTTCTCCTCCCTCCTCCCCAAGATCCCTTCATGCACATGCAGTTATGCCTCATTTACCAAGCCATTACACAGAATATTTGGCTTTCTCCACATCTGAGTGGGCAGGTTCTCCCTCACTTTGGTCTCCAGGAGCATAGGGAAAGCTTTGAAGCCTAGCCAGGGGAGAAAACACACCGCACGCTTCACCGTGCAGTAGCCAGGAGGAGATGCATGTTCTTCTTGCAGGAGCTCAAACTGACTCAAGTCTCTTTTTCTTTCTTGTTTTCTTCACCTTTCAAGGAACTCATTGAGGTTGACAGTGAAGTGGTGTTTGAACTGGCTGCATACATCTTGCAGGTAAGCACCCGCCTTCTCTCGCTTTGTGCTTCCTCGTGTTGCATTAAATCTCTTGACTTGCCAAATCCAAAATAGCTGTACAGAAGTGCAGGGGTTCACCCACTTGCAGGAGAAAGATGTCTTTACACAGTTTTCATCATTTATACCAAAGCCAAATAGATATAGAAGGCTCTCAAACAAGACCTCTTCACGCATGGAGCGGATTCGACTGCAACATTTTGCACACATAAATGCATATTATGTTTGGACCCACACAGCTCTCCAAGACCCTGGGGTATGATGTAAAGCCAGAGAAAATCTAAGTGATGAATGCAATTTCCTAGGTGAAATCCATATATACTGGGTTCTTCTCCAGTGACTTTACTTGCATTTGTTTTCCCAATGGAGCTTGGCCCTCTGATGATCTCCATAAGCTTCTGTATATGCAAGTGTCTGTATTCTCCAAGGTGGGCAGAAAGGCTTAAAGACTTCCAAAAAACCTTTCCAGAAAAAAAATTGTCTTTTAAAGTTCTGCTCCTCAGGAAGAGGGAAAGGGTCAGAGAGCAAATTACCAGCAGTGTTTGGTAAATCTCTGGTTCTCAAAGAGGAACCTTTTCAGGGTAGTAGAGGTGTTTTTTGTGAAAAATCTCTTTTTAGCAGCATGACTGCGGGAGCAGATCAGAGATAATTGTCAAATGATTCTTGTTCACCTTTCGTACAGTGTAGTCTTCATTTTTTTTCCCCATCAGCCATGAAGCTATGAGGAGCCATGTGAGCGGAGAAGCCATCTCATTGGACTGCCCTAATAAATAACAATGCATTGCACTTTATAGCACTTTCCCTGTTAAAGAAGCAATTAATGCGTAGGGATTTGAATCTTCATTAAACTCGTTTTATGTAACAAAAATGGAGCGACAGAGTGAGGATGGGGGACTCAATTAAAAGCACATTATAGAAATTGCATATTGGCTGTTGGGGGAATACACATCAAACAACAGGCTCATTCTGAGAAGCAGCAACAGGGTTATGAATCTATTGTCTGCTCATCCTAATGAATAACTTGAGCACTTAGTAATTGTACAGCCAGATCCAGATCTGCCACTCTAACCCTCGTTGCTGTGGTTGTTTCTCATCACAGACAAACACAGGATGTTACGTGCATTCCTGTAGTAGTTTGATGTGTAAATTAATGAAAACAGTCAAAACAAGCCACACCTCTGGTGTCTGTAACCAGAAATTACTACAACCCATGTTTGTGACAGGATCCAAGCAAAACAAGAGGGATCATACTGCATTTTGTTTTACTTTTCACTGCAACATGCAGGTCAAAGAACTGAAGTATGGAGAATCTACCCTACAAAATTGTTTTTTAAATTCAGTATGCTCATCCCATATGCTTTGGGTTTTGCTTTGTGTTGAACTATAATCATGATATGCTCTAGGCCTCCTTCCTGTGAACCAGAGGAGAGCTTGTCTGCCCTTCAGTTCATCCAGAGGGATGAAGTCCCAGAGGAAGATAGTCAGAACTCCAATGATTTAGTCTGCAGCCATATTTCAAATTGTTGTGTTACCAGAACAAATTAAAGTACCACCAAAGCTCTGAACTTTACCCCAGCCTCAGGACTGAAGCACCACTGGACGTGGGCTGACAGGTTTTGCGGGTGGATGGACGGATGTAAAGACAAAAGACCTGAATGCAAAACCCGGTCCTCTTGGCAGCGGAAATTCCCTCACTGCACAAATTACATTATTGCACTGTGCTTTCTGTGTAGCTGACGGCAAATGAGGTGCGTTAGCATGCATCATATGAAATGCATATTGCCTATGGAAAATGCAAAATGCGTATTACATCTACTGAGGAGGGGACTCGCCAGATTTTGAGGGTTCACCAGATATGCAGTTAGACTCAGGTACTAATCTAACTACTGGAGTGGAACGTTTCCCAGCCCTTTAACATCAGGCTGTGATGGTAATAAATAGAAATATCTAGATATCTAAGTAAGGGAGCTAAATACTCCCACAAACACCCAGCAAGGAGTTAGAGAAGCCTGTGTCTTGCACCCCCTTGAAAGCTGACAGTGAGCTAGTTTTTGAAAGTCTAGTTACCAGGAAATAACGAGAATACTTGTAAAAAGTGTCAGGAGAGTTGCAGTCTCAGAGGCTACTCAAAGTCACTGAGACTTCAGAGATCTTCTAGTAATGTAGCATCCACATTGACCCAAAAAATTACTTATTTACTAGCATTATTTCTTGCAGCTTCTTGGGTATCCACTAGCAGAATGAGGAATCATCTGGCCCTTTTGCCAGATGGCAAACCTTTTGTTTGTTACTCTGCCCAGCTCACTGCATGTATCATGGCACTTGACATTAGATACTGGTTCCAAAAAAAACATGAGGAATCAATTACAACAGGAAATTGCTGCTAAATGAATTTTGCAAATGGAAAACCTTGAACAGTTGTTTTCTTAATTTTTTTTCTATTTCTAATGATATATTTTTAATTTTTCTCCCTCATTTTACAGGAGGCAAAGGGAGATTTTTCAAGGTAGGTGATCTTAAAAGTTTTTGTCATTGTGTGCTGTGAGAATGAATCTGGTAAAATCACTGTGTGAGCGGTGTGACTCACTCGTAGCTGTGTAGCAACAGAAATGCACTGCTAACATAGATATCGTGTCTCCTGAAATCATTTCTTCACAAAACACAGCCTTTGACCAGAGCATGCCTTGCAAACAGCGTTATTTGTGACTTTGTTGTTGACAAAGTCTTTTTATGTGCCCATGAAGTTCAGGAAATAGACTAGTCTTCGGAAGGAAATTACTAAGGAAGTGACTCTACTATCACTGTTATATCACAGATCCAGCCAGAGGCAACATTGAAATTCCATCACTAATTGATATTTCAGCTTGAATTTGGAACAGAGTTCTCAAAATCACGATTTAGATAATTGGTTTTGTTGAACTTCCGCTATCCCTTGAGCCAAATCTTCAGACATGCTGTAAGAAATTCAAAGACGTGACTGTGCTTGGTGTTTCAGAAGACTGTTAATGAAATGCCCAAGAATTTTCATTTTCTTCTGTCAGTTACACATTAGTAGCAACGAAAAGTCAGATGGATGTTTGATGCCTCATATGAGAAACATGAAAGTTCTTCATCTGAAGCTCAGGAGATCTGTCTATGCTAAAAAATTCACATACTCCATGTATTACTTTTACTGAGTTCAGCTGGAGGACCACAATATTCATTGAAGTTAGTTTCAGAGAAGAAAACAAGGTGTGAATGGGCAGTGAGGTTGAATTGCCAGATGAGCCTAAAGAGGTGTCTTAATTTTGTCAGCATTGAGATACACTGAGAGAAGACTGTAATGATACTCTGTGCACCCATAGGAGGCTGTGAATAACAGGCAGGTTCCGCCTTCTGGTGGACTGGGACTTCTAGCCAACTAAAATTGAGACAAATCAGTGAAAAGGAACAATACTTTGCAAATATTGCCTGCCCGTCGTGGAATCTGAGATGACATAAGGTAACCCTTGCTAAAAGGAAGTTTAAGTTCTGCCTTATCATTTCTCAAAACCTTAATCAACTTGCAAAATCCTGACATGCATCTGACCACAGAAACACAAGCCCAGTCTTGCTTCATTTTTCAGTTCCACCCGATTTGGAGTAACTCAGCTATCAGCAGTTTCTTTAGAGAGTACCGGAGTGCATGTGGCTCTTTCACTTTTCAGTCTGGTTTTCAGTGCACTAAGTGCTTAGCCCAGAAGAGCTGGACCAAGCAGAGTTTTGCTATTCAAACCTGTGATAAACCACATCTTCCACTGGTTTTGCTATGAAGAACAATATTTAATGTTTCTCAGAATATCCTGGACATGACAAAAACACACCCAGAAAGTGTACATTCAGACTATGAAACACAGAATAGAAAGGAATCAGATGGCTCGGGGTAATAGGACTGAAAGCATTTTATCTTCAAGTATCTGTTTCCAGACCAGAAGTGGAAACAGCCGGTGGAAAGCATCCATCTGCTAAAAGCTGTTTGATGTCCCTTGTAAAAGGAATGGTTGAGTTTATCACAGTGCATTTCTCTAGGCCACAGAGAAATGAGGAATCTACTCTGAGAGCACAGAAGATACCTCAACACATGGTATTAACTGCTTCCTCCACATCGGTGTGGCAGTCATCACCATCCCCATTAACACAGTTAGCTCTTAGTCCTTTCCACCTGTGGATCACAATGATTTGAAGTGGAAGGGGGAATCCTTACATCCAAGTCAGGCAGAGAAGTGGTGTCATAATAACAACTTGCTGACACTGCCAGGGATCTTAATTTATAAATGAGCTTTGGTGGCAAAGCAATCTGCCATATTAGTGGAGTTTAAAGCCTATTCTTGGAGGAAGGTAGAAGAATCCTACCCTGACCCTCTATGGTCTAGGAGAAGACTTCGCATCTCCAGGGATGTCAGTCCAGCGGCTCCCCTCTAATGCGCACTGACATGGGTCTATGTGCTGGGTGGGATCCAGGTGCTACTGAAATCATTGTGGTCAAGATTTTGCCTGCTGAGATTTGTGGGTTTTTGTATCAGCAGTGTAAAATCTGGGAGGCAAACCAAGCCTGGGGCCAGCCAGAGGAACTGCAGATGGAGACAAATGTTCTGACTTCTCTTAGGGCTGAAGTGAGCTTCAGTGTTTGAAGTTAGTTGATGTTGAAATGCTGTTTAAAATAGAAGTGGCTACTCTTTGAAACAGAGAAGCTCTGCAGTTGTGAATGTCTTGCTGCTGAGATTTAAAGATAATATGTTGTGCATGACAGCATACATTGTATGAAGGCTGAACTCTTGAACTCCTGCTTTGTTTTTGAAGAAAAAAAGTTAATTCTAAAGGGTTGCATGCTTGGAACGCAGACTGCAGATTTCCCACACCTGTCCTGTCTACTGCCACCATCAGATTTATAGCCTGTGAGGCTACAAGTTTCTCTTTGGCTCTGATCCAGAAAAGTGCATAAGCACTGGCTCATTTGTAGCAATGGGAGAATAGCTGTTCCCCATGGGAGCCTTCCTATGAGTCACCTCAGGTGCAGGGATAGCCAATGTCAAATTGTCGCAATTTCAGCTGTGAGTTGGCACCAGCCCATGGTGGCCAGAGCGTGATTACCTCCAAAGCCTACTGCACCCAGGTGGTGGATCACAAGGGGCTGGTTCAGGACTCCTGAATGCAGTTGCAAGTCTGCTTTTTGAGCCTCATGGGAGCTCAAAACACAGAACTGATCTCATAAACTCTAGCAGTCAGTTTTCTACCTCTGTGAACTGCTGCATATACAATGACAGCAGCTCTCACTGCTGCTTTTGAGGCAATAATCCTATGCCTCAGAATAATAACTGTGCTCATAGTACTACTCTTTCCTTTCCCCAAAAGGGGCTTATGTGCCGTTTCAAGCACATGTCCTACGTCCTTTGGTAGGGCATCATCATGTATGAGTCTCTTAACGCTGATTCTTGCCACCTTGGAGTACTGCCTAACTCAGGCATCGCAGTGACTGCCCAGTGTTTGGTAAGCCTGGAGAGCACATAGTCTGAGTCACCCTCATCTGTCTTGAACTAAGATGCCACAATAGCCCTGACAGATCAGTTTGGCATCTATAGCGAACAATTTGACTAAGGCCTTTTCCATTTCTAACGTGTGTTTCATTTCAAAAACAAGCCCATCAGAAACCCTGAGCTCCTGAACCCATTTAGATCAACTAAGAAAAGCATTTCTCAGTGTTTGCTCTAAGTGGCCTGGTCCAACAAGTGTTTTGCAAGCAGAGTTGTACAAAGGGCACATCTCTTAGCTGATACAGATCCAGGCAGAGCGAGGTTTAAAATAAAAAGTTATTCTCCTTAAGAAGTTCCTAGTCGTCTGCATTAAAGTAGCATGGTTTTCACGTTATCTAAAAGAATCCCCAAATGCTTCAGCTGACAAGACTGAAAAAAGTTTGCATTTAGGCTGGGACATACCACTGAATTTAGGACAATTGAGTATCCCTGTTCAGCTGATTCTCAGGTTGAATAGGACACTTAAGATTTGATCTGTGCTTTTTCATATTAGTTACAAAAGTTTTGACTTCAAAGGCACAGAATCATATGTATAAAGCTCCTAAACCAGTGTCCTGCAAATGGAGGTAAAGGTTATTAACTTAAGCTAATCTTGTTACTAGTGGGGAGCTGAGTCACACGTGGTTGGCAGAGCGTGGGCAGGACAAATTTCAATTCCTTAGATGAACACAAGACCCTCTTTAGGCCTACATAGAGGAAGGAACCAGGGTGCCCTGACTAATTTTGGGGGGAGCATCACATAATGTTAAAATAGTTGAGATTTTCCCTGTAAATTAATCCTACTGGATTTAGAGTCCAGTCTGACGTTGACCAAAATCTTTGGGAAACTCACACCGACTTCGGTTTTAAATGTTCAGAATCCATCTCTTCAAAATCAAACAGCATCTGTGTCAGCTGGAAATAACATATACTGATCATTTGTCCCTCAGTTTGGGGAGGGGAAAGAAAAAACCCTAAGGAAAACAAAATCCTGAACCGTTGCAGCTAGTCCCTCAGACAGGCTCATTGCTAGATTTCTTCCAGTTAAGCAATATGAGACATTTCGAGTGAACTCCAAGTATCTCCCAGCAACATATGAAAGAATAACAAGGGAGGAAAGCAAAAGGCCAGTTTCCTGTTAAGCAGAATTTCACAATAATTTCAACGTTTGCGCAGATGGTAATCTAACATAGTTTCAGGCTTACTTTTCTTTCTGTGTAACCAAGTGACATTTAACCAATTAGAATTTATTAAGGGGTTACAAAACACAGGCTGCATTCTTGCAACCTTATGGAGGAGATGGTAAGCACTGTATTTCAAACAGTACCGTTTAATCCGAGAATCTCAGACTCTGCGTTTCCTTTTGTATTCGACAGAATGAATTACCATGCTGAGGAGTTGATAACTTTTATGAGCAGTTTAGTTTTGTTACTGATCATTGTTATTACACATGCTGGAAAATGTATGGACTTCCTGAGACAACTGCATATGTAACCTTGCTCAAAATTATTGCAGCCAGTTTGCAAAAACTTGTTTTTCACAAAATGCTTATGAAGTGGCTAGGTAGGCCTTTTACCCCCATGTATAGACAGAAATACTGAGATGTGGTGACTACTCTATTTGGCCAAGACTCATTAAACAGGCAGTACCAGAACGAAGACCAGAACTCAGGAGTTCTGTTTTCTAGGTCCATTCTCCAGTCAGTCGACTCTATTTCTGGTTATCTAACCAGCTCTCAGGATCACACATAAATGGCTTTTCCAGTTCAGTTTTCATATCGTTATTCAGTCTTTTAAATATTATCATTTCCACCATAGTGCAGGAATGAAGTGGTCTGGAGGACACAGAGAAAGTATGGAGCCTTCCCCCTGTATATTAATAAATCTATACCAAAAGCATCCTTCCATATATTACAAGCCTGCAGGTTGGACACTTTTGAATATAAAATAAATGCAGCACAAGTGACCAGATTAAACAAACACTTTCTAAACACAGTAATAAAATAAACACACTGACATATTTCACTAGAAAGAGTAGGAAAGGCAGTAAGTACAAAACCACTTGTGATCGTGTTGGAAACATTTTAAAAATTAAGGGGTTTGGTGTTTTAACAGGAGCCAAGAGGAAAGTGACCTCATGGCCACTAGTTCAAATGCAACCCGAGTTGTTATTTTTTTCCTTTTTCTTGATCTGATATCCTTTTGGGAGTCTAAATTCATTTGTCTTGAGACGAGTCTTGCCAGAAGACTTAGTGAATATATGGACCATGGAATGAAATACCTTTTAGTTCCTGGAAGTGATTACCTGAAATACACTTGGCGCTTTGAAGCTGTGAGGCACTACCTTTACGGTATTTTCTAGGTACTGAGCAGAAATGCTAATCCCATCCAACAACATCACTAAGAATGTCTTTTTCTCTGATTCTTAAGAAACTTTTTATCACAGTGCAAGCAAGCTTTGCTCCTTACCGACAGAAAAGATGGAGCTGACTGGTGTTAGTCCTTTCTTTTATGGGAGCCATTACTGGTTCAGGCTTTTTCCCAGACTCTCAAAGATAGTTAGTCACCACTAATCTTGCCCTATTCAACAATTTTCTGGGCTCAGAAAGTCCCTGTTTGGAAATTACTCCCTGTCTTCCCAGAAAAGTTTTGGAAATTTCTCAACTTCCTTCTATGAGCAGCCAGCCTCAAAAAATCTTCACTTGAGGGCAGTGACTGCTGCTTGTGCTCCGATTGTGCTGGGTTCTATTTTTTTTTCCCCAGTTTCTTTCAAAATGTCAAAAAAATCAGTAAGAGCTGAGTATGCACATGCTGTGGAGGAGACATCTCTGGGCAGATCCAGTAAACTCTGTAAACAGCAACAGTTTTCTAGGCTGTCAGTCATAGAGCAGAGCGGCCAGATCAGCAGATAATACAGAACAGAGCAGCTTCTTGTTCAGACTTGTGCAGATATTTACCTGCTATGGAAGGAAACATGTGAATTGTTTCTGAGCATTTGCACTCACAAAGGAGGATCTATCTGATGGTCAAATGTCCACGAGATTTAGGCAGGAGTGGGCGTTCAAACACTGTTTGTCAAGAGTCATTTGACTTGGCCTATGAGGTGCTACTGAGTGGTTTTCTATGTGCTTACCATGGAAGTGGAAGTGCCTTAGTCATTTCTTGTAAGTGCTGTTCTACACATCTTCACTCTGCAACATTGGAACCTAACTGAGACTTGGGCATCTCTCTCACAGATTTGTCTTTACTAGAAGTTGTGGTCCTGTTTTAAAACTATTTAATTGATTGTCAGGGAACTACCATGATAATAAATGCCTGTAGACATACCCAAAATGCCTGCTCCAGGATTTATGTTAGTGGTTTACCCTATGGCCCAACCTAGCAATTAACCTGCAAACTCCAATTAAGACAAACCCACCTAGGTCTCAGGAAGAGCCTGCTGCTGGGATGTGCAAATGGAGAAATGCTGTGGGAAGATTTTTACAACAACTGAAGCAGTACCAGTCTACTCTACAGACTGTCCCAGAGACAAGAACAAAGCTCAGGGTGACCTGGCATGTCCAAGGGCTCCTTGGGCCTTCAGCAGATGTTAGGATGGCTGGTCTACAGCTGGGGACGTCAAGACAACCTGTCTGCCTGGTTAATGGCCCTGGTGCCCTACAGGAGAAGCCAGCGGGCTGGGAAATCTGCAGCTCTGGAAGAGGTATCTCTCTCCACAGCTCCAGGACAGCCACACTTTTTGGCAGGATAAAGGGCAGGGTACAAGAAGGCAGAAAAAGCCTGCTATTACGAAGTAAGCCAATAAACATTAATTCTCTGGCACTCCTCAGTGTCCTGTCTGGCCCTCTTGACTGTGTATTTCTACGATTTTAAAAGTAACAGCAACACTGTATTCCTTCCCAAGCCTTTGAGGGATTTTTTTTCATGTGCACACAATTTCTTGTGTGTTTAAAAGCAGAAAGGGAGACATTTTGGCTTTGTAGGAGAAAATCCCGTGGTATCACTTCATCTGCAAGAATTTGTCTCCCGTTTCATGAGCTCTCCTTGCTCTCTGGTGTGCAGTGATGCTGCACCAGCTGGCCAGTGTGGCCACTAGAGGTTGCAGGGAGGAGAATGTTAGCGAAGTGGTTGGGCCTGGTCCCACGGAGAGTTTTGTGCAGCAGGACATAAATTCAAGCTGGAGTCTTATCAGTAAAGATGTTGTGCAAAGGCCAGGTCACTGGGGCAAGAGGCTAAGAACAACCTGTGATGCTAAGAAAGCAAATCATTGGTTTTTGCAGCAGGTTGTAAGGTGTTAAATAAAGGTTCTTTATTGCAGCTGAAAGCATCACTTTTTCTTCTCTTCCCCTTGTTTTTCTCTCTGTATGAACATGTCCATGGGACCCTGCTCAATGAAATGTGACATGGTGGTTTTTGTCTCCAGTCACTGGTAGGAAGTGCTTCAACATAACCATCTGGGAGAGCTTCTCTCCAATTTTGATAATAGAGGGAAAAGTTAACTGAGCTGCCATAAAACAAATAAAGAGAGAAGAAAAAGGAAACCCCAGTGCCTTTTGTTAAGGAGGAACAGATGTAGAGCTGTAGCAGCCTGCCAGCTAGGTCAGGTCATATCAAATATTGTGGTTGTTTTCTTGTAGCCTGATCCTCCTTTTGAACTCTCTTTCAGCAATGAAGTTGTAAGGAATGAATTAAAGAAGTTGCCAGCCCTTCCAACACCAGCGCTGAAGGAGCATCCTTCCCTCGCTTACTGGTAACGTATCATTCTGCTGAGCAGCTTTGCAGTGTCTTATGCGGGACCCGGCTCTGGCAATAAGTGATCTGAGAATGGAACTGGGATGCAGGGATTCCTGCCTTCCAGCTCTGGGTCTGCCACTGGCTCATTGCATGATCCAATGCAAGTAGAGCAAGTAGAGCTACCACCCTAGGCCTCAGTTTCCCCATCTGCCAAATGGCTGCAGCAATATCTGGCCAGAAAATTTACTGTAAATGTGCAAGTGTCCTGATGAAATCAAGATGCCTAATGTTCCATTTCCTTTCCCAGCACTTTGCATCTGTGCAAAGAGTTTTCCCAGTTTGAAATGTCAATGTTTTGCACTGCTGTGTGTTATTTTTGAGTGATTGAGCTTCATCTTGCAAGTCCTCTTTGTATGGCTTAGCTGAACTAAAAGGGACGTATTTCTCCTTTTATACAAACTAGGTGATGTTCGGAGGTGGAAGATTGTGAGCTCTGTCTTTATTGCACTGAAAATTAAATCCAGGGTAGGAGCAGGGTCACAATTAAATTTTCTATGCCCCACACATAGATTCTTTGTGCCACCCTGCCTATCCCTTTTATCTGTGCAAATAGGAAAGAATTTGGGGAAAGATTGTTCATTAATGAGGAGATGCTTTCACTTGATTTTCTGTTTGTTCCTCTTTCATGTTTGCCTTTAAAGCATTAGGCTATAAGCCTGGGTGTGGGAGTGAACTTATTTATCTGCTACTCTCTTAATTTCAGCATCTTCGTAATCTGAGGATGGCAGGGGGAAACAAATCAGTTTGTAGTTTATGAACTCAGTTCTTCCCTTTGCCAGGAAGGCAATCCACTTTTCCTAGCATGGCTACAATACCAGAATTAGCTGTACCTAGTGTCAAGCCATTGGCAAGCTAGTCTGTGAGTCCTAAGCACTTTCTGAGCACATCAGGCGAGACTCGGAGTCCCTGGCTGAGGTTAGGAACACTGACAAAAGCTGTGGATCATCAGAGTCTCCTGGTGCTTCTGTCTAGGAAGCAAACCAAATCTTTATGAAAAATTGATAAATGTAGGCTGCCATTTCACTGGAAGCAGCATGGTCTCCCTCTTTGGAGCATCTCTTTCCTTTTTCCACAAACTAATCCACACATTAAAAAGCAGTGCATTTCCAGCCGTGCCAGTGGCCTGGTCTGACTGACAGACTGATAGCTCAAGCTAAAAGCCACCACAAGAGAAGCGGTGGGAACAAGTAGCCATGGACAGGGAAGGCAAATCTGACCCTTCAGCAGGGACTGAGGTCTTATTAAAGTGCCCACATAGCCTTTGCTTCAGTTGCCTGTGATGGTATCCGTACGCAGGAAAGCAGTGACAACCCAGGCTGCCTGTCAGGCCCTGTCTGCCCATCAGGATCTGTCTGCCCCCACTGTCGACAAGTGTTGGTCAACACAGCTATGTTAAGGACTTCTGCTGGGAAATCTCAATGAGGTCTGGGACTTCCCTCTGTCCGTAAGACACTCTCCTTGGTTTTGGGCTATGTTGAGTCACCTGAAACAAGAAGAGCCATGTAAAAACCTCACGCTCAGAATACGAGTATTTACAGTTATACACAAGGTACAGCACTTCTTCCAGCTGTACTTAATTTTGCAGGAGTTCTGATGTGACTGAGAACAGGTCACAGGTTGGAAATCTGGTTGTTTCCAATGGGGTGATAAAAACAGTGGCTACAGTCCTGTGACTCCCTTGTGATTTCACTTCAATAACCAGGTCTCAGAGACTTCTTATACATCAGTAGTTCATTATTTTTTAATGGTGGCTTTTTCATAAACACCCTCTGAAACGCTGAATGCTCTCAAGAAGAGGCTGCTGGTGAATCGAGCGAAAAGCCTCTGAAGTACAGATCAAACTTCAGGGATCTAAGAGGGCAGATTTTTAAAACTGTGTTTTCTGACACTTCTGCATCTCATGCAGATTACACACTGGATACAAATGCCATCCTGCTCTTTTCTGTGTGCAATCAGTTTTATGCTGCAGTTCTTCAGCATTAGCACAAAGCAGTAACAAGTGAATTTCCAACTCCGGAAAGAAACATTTAAAATATTAGGGGTGGGATGGGTAATTGCTCTAGTTAGTTTAAAACAAACAAATATAGCTGTGCTATATTTGTATCAGCTGAAATGGACTAAGAGGTGATAAAATGGATAATCAAGTAAATACTATGACAGCAAGACACTATGATAGATCTGCATGAAATAATACAAGATTTCCATCACACACCATAAAAAAGCATGACCTGTTGCTCCTATCAAACATAGTAAGACCAGTGGGATGACTTCTGGATTCTTAGATGCAGCAAGGGCTGAATCAGCACAGTTTGGTGCCTCCAGCTCTACTTTCATGGAGCCTCCTGGTTGCATACCCTTGCTGCAGGCCTTTCCCTTCACTGTAACCTCTTCTTGGAGGTCTGTACACATCACAACAAAGTTGAAGGTTGTAATTTTTATATCATCAAGTTGCTGTTTCCAGCTCTCTACAGATTAAGAAGAATCAGTTGCACATCTTGTTCTCAAACATCTCTTAGCGTCACTGATTACTGGTGAAGCAAGAAGGGGCTTTTTGGTGGTGTTTTTTTTTTTTCTTTTAAATGAAAGCTGAGTTTCTGGTCCTCCCACACAGTCCAGGAGCTGAGGCCCTGAGTTTTTATTTCTCTTGCCCATGCACGGAAACAACTGACAGTATTTATTATTTTAGATGCAAAACTAATCACAGAGACTGGAGAGAACTTTAGAAAATGTGTTAATTCACAGTGCTCCTTTCCAGCCACTGTCATTGCATTTTATCTCAATTCAGGTCCTCCCCAGCAAGTCAGCCCAGTACTAGGTTGCCAGTAAGAAGGCAAAGAGGAGATGCAACAGCACAAAAGTGGGTGCTAGATGGGATTTTCTACAGACCAGGGGGAAGATAGACTTCTCCCAGGTTCCAACAAACTTTGAATGCACACTTGTTTTTAGCAACCTAAAGCATCAGCATTGTCAGAAAATCCGCCTCTGAAAATATCAGCTGAAAATCACTATTTAGTTTCTCAAATACAACACAGACCTGAAGCTCTGATCCTGCTCTTGGTCCCTTTGGCCCAAAAGATACTCTGCTGGCTTCAGTGAGACAGTGTATGACTGCAAATAAAGACGTTATTAAGTTTGAGAATATAATCAAAATGGACAAATCAGGTTAGAAACAGAACAACAGTGAGGAACAGCAATGAGTGGACAGCTATTTAAAACAGTTCAGTGTGCTGGGAAGAGAGAGGGGAAACAATTACCTTGAAAATCTGGATCTCATGATGAGAAACTGGCCCTGCATTTCCTTGCAAGTTGTCTGTCGTCCAGTTCTGTAAGCTGCTGGGACAAGAGGGATTTCTTGGTAGTTCTAAAGATCTTTATCAGAGTTGTCTGCTGCAGGATATCATCCATGTACTAATTTTTGCAGCTTTGGGGGAATGTTTTATGAGCTGGCAAACAGACAGTAGTGCTTCATCAGCCTCTGTGTCTCCACATTAGTTAAGCGTCCTCTGTCAGCCTGCGTTATGAATGAGTTTCTGTGTCACTGACACAGCAACAAGCCAGAGCAGGGGGAGAGGAGATGTCAGCTGGTGGTCCAGGCACCCTCCCAGCTGTCAATAGCAGTATGGCAGCCGCTCGGAGATGAACAGCTGAAATGATAGGGGAGAATGTTTATAAGCTCTGCTAATGCTCCTTCTGACCCGTGAATGATTTTGCTTGTTTCCCTGGCACATGCTGCGCTTACCACTGTCCCAGAGGTGGAGGCAGAAAGTGACCTCTGTGTTGGATGATCCTTCTTGCACAGGGAATGAAAAGCAAGTTCAAAGAACTGTTAGAGGAGCGACTGTCATGCAGCTGGGGTGGGATTCATCTGACCATGAACACTTCTTCAGTGTAGACCTCTTCATCTGACCTAGGTGCCCTCAGCTCCCTTCGCTGTCAGGGTGAATTGTGCTCTGGAGTATCTCTTTCTTTCCCCAAAATGTGACTAGCTCAGTGTTGTAGAAAGGTGAAAGGCAGCAAATCCCACTCTTAAATTTTCATGGTTCAATTGATAATTCAGGCTTTATTTTTTTTGTCCAAAAGTAGAAACAAGGATGATACTTATCTGGCACTTAACATCTGTAGACATCAAAATATTGTACAATGGAAAGGAAGATCGTCAGTATCCTAACGAGGCAATGGACGTATAGAGAGTGTTGCCTGCATTTGTTTAGGAGAACTGGGTAGAGCCTGGACTATCCCACATCTTTTAGCGTGGGTTGAGAACATAACTTTATTCATCCCACTGTTCAGGAAGGCTCCCTGACATCTAATCTGTCCTTTTGAAGGAAATGGGCCATTGATTGGCTTCCCTACCAAGGGATATAGTCTGGGAACATATCCATTATTTTATAATACTCATTTGTAAGAAAGCAAAGCACATCCAGAATCACATTAGATAATCATCCTGTAGGTACATCTATCCTTTCCTTGAATGGCATCAATATGAAAGCTTGATCTGTACAATGAACTGCACGGAGCGGAAACCAAAGCTAAGAGCGTTTTCCACAGGAGAAACTCCATTGTTTTCTGGGAAGTCACTCCTGGTTTGTTCTTGTCTGAGACAGAGAGGAATTGCATCCACATGTAATCGTGGTTTTAAGAGGTAATTTCAAAGGGCTGTAAGCCCTCTCTGTCTATCTTTTTTATTAAGAATGATGGTTTTTGGAGATCTTCCAGTACTGAACACTCATGTAATTCAGTTATTGCTCCAAAAGTAATCCTGTTTATGATAATTATGGCAGGAGACCCAGGCTCTGCCTTCATGTGCACGCCCATAACATCTGTGGTACTTGCTTGAATCAGTGGGCTGAATATGGTTTCATAACTGTTGAATTTACAGCTTACAGATCATTTTCTAAGCATTAGAAGTATTCTAAGGGATTTGATGGGAAAGCTGGACCATTCCTTTACCCATGTAATTTGTCACTGACTCAGTCAGCACCCTGTACCCGCTGTGGCGTGCTGGTGGGACATTGCCTCACCTTGCCCCAAAAAGTGCCCTTTGATTTTTGCAGGATGAGTGGGGGAAGTCACTTGGTGAGTGAGTAAGGAAAGCAGTTACTCTCAGACAAATGACAGGCTTAGGGGGGAACAGCTGGCCCTGCTGACAATCTCACAGACCGTCTACTTTGAGTTTCTCTGTGCTGTCTACACTGGTGTTTCTGGTCCTCTCCCTTCCTCCCTGCATTACCCTGCATTAATGCATTACCCTGCATTAAAAGTCCCCGTGGGCATCTCTGAGCAGTTGCGGTGAGGTCATCTACCAGACCATCCCACACTGCTGCGATCCTTCACACAGTCTACCAACAAAATAGCTTCAGTCCTGCCTGGGGAAGGATTACCGCATGGTGGACTGCCTTTAAAGGCCCCATTAGAGGCCCCAGCTGGACCTAGGAAATGCAGGGAGGGAGGAATGCCAGTTCATTTATTGGCCTAAACCGCACGCAGCGTGATGGTGTTAGACAGACGCTTGGTACTACTGGAAGCTTATGCAGTGCCAGGTGGGGAGGGCACAAATGTGGTATAAAAGTGGTTCAGGTTTCCCTCCTCTTGGACTGGCAAGGTCTGTACAGTATCTCGAGGGGACTCAACAGATTCCTTATCCTTGGTGTCACAACACAGAGAGCGAGAGAATGGGTTTAAACCTGAGGACTTGAGTATTCTGTAATGCCAATGTAACAGAGCTGGTCCTGTGGGCATTACATTGCTGGAAGTTAGAGAAGAACCAAAGTCAGACCAGTCTGAAAGTACCAGGCTTGGAGGCTGTGATGACTTGCATGGCCATAGATTGAGAGGAATGCTGTTGAAATCAAAGGAGAGCGCCGTGAACCTTCGAAAGGAGATCATTGGCTTATACTTTGCCATGCTGCGACCTTGCTAGCACAGCTGATTGTATACATCAAATAGCTCTGGTTCTGTGCTCTCCTGCTACCCATTCACTGGAGAAGAAGGAATGAGATTCTTTAAAAGTGAACTTACAGATGTCTCTCAGTCTGTCGTTTGGGTCATACTGATCTGCTCTTGGATGCTACATCTCTACCGTGTATAGGTGAATGTCTCAACATGCATTTATCAAACACGCCCAGAACTGTTCTGTGACACAGAGGCCCACTGGTATGGAATCCATCGATACCATGAAACTGTCTTAGTCTCCAAAGCAGTTTTGGGAATGGGCCCTGGCCCATGCCAACTCCCAGTGCATAGCCAGAAGTTGCCTGGGGGAATGCAAGCTAGTATAACCCAAAAGTATGCGAAGGCACATCAGTACTTCAACAGTAAAGGGACCCAAGTTTGAGTGCCTTGGAAACATTCCCTGCCACTGTTTAACCTGCTGTATAGACATTGCCTCTGTGTACACTAGGAATTTAACTAACTCCTTTCTGAGAGAGATTTCTCCAGAGTACTTCCAGTAGTGCTCCTGTACATGGTTTTGTGCAGTTGCAGTGAGGATTAATCTGTGAGGCTTAGGGCTATTACTGGCCACCAATTTCTGAAAGCTTTGCTAGCTTTCAGAGAACTTGGTGGGCTTGGAAAGAAGTTGCACCAGCTAGGGCAAAGCAGAGCTTGAGCAGCTCCAACAGACATCTGTTTGCCACACAATGTAATATCATGGGCATCATTTGTAGATAAGGAAAGTAATGCAGAGAGAGAAAAGTCTGTACACGTAGATCCCGTGTTTGTGAGTAAAAAAGGTTCTTCCAGAAAGCCAACCATTTTTATCCTGTCTGTGAGTCCCCTTTTTTACCCTGGTCTGCATCAAATCCCCTCATCTAACACTTTTGCTTGGCATCTTTTGATTCCCTCAGTCGGTAGCTGTGTTAACAGAAGTATCTTTTGGCAAGACTCTTAGTCATGGTACTGCCATTATATAAAACATCTCATTTCTTCCTTTCCAGTGAGGATCGAGTCATTGAACATTACAAGAAACTAAATGGTCAGACAAGAGGTCAAGCAATTGTGAAGTAAGTGAAATAAGAGTGATTTCTTGTGACCTTTGTTTTATCAGGAAATATTTATGCTGTAAATACAATATGTAACTATGTCTCCCATCTCATCTAATGCTTTTTTTAAAGTATTTCTGTACTTAATTATTTATTTATTTAAGCATTTTTTCCTCAGATCATCCTCTCAGCTTCTCAGACATGTTATTCTCTTATGTGTTCTTTTGCAGTTACATGAGCATTGTAGAATCCCTCCCAACATATGGAGTGCATTATTACGCAGTAAAGGTACGTGCGACAAAAAAGGGTCATTTATTGAATTAAACTGTTGTTGGAGAGGGAGGGAGAGAGGTACAAATAACCATCCTGCTTTCAGAATACAATACACTGCTACTGAAGTCTTGTTTCACTTCCTGTGTTAGGATAAACTTATTTTAACTGTGTAGTGAATGTTTGGTAAATACAGCTCCAAAGAGGAAAATCCTGTTCTTGGAGATAAAACTCTTGGAGTCCTATTGTGCTGGAGACCTTCAGCCCACAAGCAGCAGCAAGCTCTGGTGATGCCAGTGAACCAGCACCAAAGGGACAAGCCAGCCACATCGCTGGCAGATGCTTCACTCTTTTTTGTAGTTCCAGGAAGTCAGACTTTTCCCAGCTGGCAGATCCATGAGCAGCTAACTAGGGCCAGCCATGACCTGCAGACTGCAGCTCCCTCCGCTTGAGATATAGGTAGATGGATACAGATATAGTACATCTTTTTAATGCCAAATCATTGTCCCATATCCTAGAGATAACACATCCCCTCCCCAAACAGCTCTCCGCTTCTAAATACGTGGATTTCATTCAGGTATTCATGAAATCCCTCATTTCTTTTGTCTAATGATTTATCACCAGATCTTCCAGTCTCATATTATTATTATTACTTCCCTGCCTGACCAGCTGTGTAGGGTTGGTTTTTTTTTAAGTAAAGAAATCAATAAACATATAAAGAAAGCTAGATCCGCACTCCCCAGAGCATATTCCCTCATTTATCACCCTTGAAGTTTTGATGTGTTTCATCATTATCTCTCTGCACAGATCATATGGTTTTTCATACATCTGTAATGTCTTGCACACATGGGGTACCATAAAAACACAAATATCTGACTGTACCTGTCTCAGGGAGATGTGTTTCTAGTCTATTCCTGCTAATGTGCATGGCATTTTGCAAAAAGCATTAGCCTCATCTTTTGCCAGAGGGCAGGATCCCTCCAGCACCCTTTGCATCCAGATCTCTTGGACTACTCTAGACCAAAAAAGACCTGGTGGATTGGGGCTGGGTGTTCAAGCCTGCAAACACTTGAGAGCTATTCCAGGGAACTCCCCATGATCAGTAAGTACCAGTGAGCAGCAGTGAGGCAGCAAACATTGCACATAATAGGTTTTGCTTCTGCCTGATGTGGGGGTTTTGGTTTTGCTGCGTTTTACCCTGCCATTCTCTATCACATTAACAGAACAGATGTAATTTCACTGAGGACTCCAGTTCAGTAAATTGCAAAGAGGCTGGTATCAGATATCAGCCATTACTCCATAAGGCCATTTTATTGCACACTCAGACACAAAGCAGTTGGGTCCGAGCCTGTCAGACCTTATCACTTGGTAGCTCTCAGATCCCATTACTGCTGCATTTTCAAGATTAATGCTAAAATCCCTCCACATAATTCAAGTCAGCTGGGTGATTCGCTTTCCTCCCTCTCCAATCTCTGAGTGCTCAGACTGAATAATTTGCAGGGAAGAGAAAGAGGATGCACTACTGCAAAAGGGACCCATGTCAAACCTCCCCACCTCACCTGGCAGCATTTTGAGTAACTTGATCACAGGTGATGCATTTTAAACGGTTTTATATGTCATAGCTAAAAGTGAAACAGATCTCTCCTAAATACCATGTGGCTTTGTGACTTGAGGAAATTCAGCAGGGGTACATTTAAGCACCCACGACATTTAAAGATATTGCTTAGAAACAAATCTTCACCTTGAATAACAAGCTAGGAAATCTTCAGCATTTCCCCATCCCATTCAATATAACTCTCTTTTTTCTTCCAGGACAAGCAGGGAATTCCTTGGTGGTTAGGACTTAGCTACAAGGGGATTTTTCAATATGACTACCATGACAAAGTGAAACCAAGAAAGGTAAGTGTTTACTTTTCTATCAAGGTCTGGGCTTGCAACACATGTTATAGCTTGATTTGAGGGTGTGATGTATGCCAAATGCTGGCATTGATTCATGTGATTTTGAAGGATGTTGTTTCTCCCAAACTTGTCTGAATGTCTGCAAAGAATTAATGGACAAAAGTAGCTCTGAAGTTATTTAATGTTGTGGTATGGGGCGGAAATAAGTGTCACTTAATCTTGCAGCTTACGCTTCTTTTTTGTGTGGTAAGTGGGAACTGAAGGGCTGATCTTCTCATGTGCTGGAGACCTTCCATCCCCACTGGCTATGGCGGGATTGAGGGTGCTCAGCCAATCCTTGATAGTGTATTGTCAAGCCATAAATGATCCGAGAGGAAGAGGGAAGACGGGATAGGAAAGCTTCTTCCATTTATTACAAAAAGAAAAAATTGCATGGTTTTCCCAGGAGCAGCATTACTTTTGATAAGCAGCAATTTTACTAACTGAAGAGTTAATGTCAAGCTAACAAGAAAAGATTTTCATTGCATGCCTTAAAAAAAAAAAGGCATTAAAAATTTTGTGCCCAGTATCTGATTTGCTAAGGAACTTTACTTTGAAACAGTTCACAAATCAAGGCATGGCATGCATAGATCTGATCACAAAACTAGAGCTTGGTCAGTGGTGACTAGCCATTCTGGTCTCTTTATCACTATTTTTAGTGATGTTTTCAGTGCATCTGAAAATCAGGATTTGTCTCAGTCCTTCCAAATTGCCTTTGAGAAATCCAGCTAAGGAACATCCTGTTCACTTGGGAGGAGGAAGGTTCTGATCCCCTGAGCTCATCCTACTAGGCAGACCCATGTGTTCTGATCTTCGTACCTAGGATGCCATCTAATACAAAAAAGCTCATCTCTGAGCACATGCCCTGCAGGTGAGCATGCACAGTCTGTTAGCAACAGTATTTGTTCTCCTGCAAACCCATGGAGACATCAGGAGGCAAGGTTTCAGACTTGCTTGCAGGAGGCTGCAGAACTGGATGATTTGGAGCAACTAGACAGCTCTTCTATGGATTCAAATGCTTCCACGCTGCATTAACGTACTACATTTCTCTTTGCATTTTCTCTTTCTGATTTTGTTTCTGTGCCAAGGTCCCCCCTCCCTTCCTTTCACCTCCTTTGATCACATTCAAGTTGGACGCTGTCTGGTGCTCACAGATAGCATCTTCTATTAAAATAAACTAGAATCAAGGTTTTGGTAGAAAACAGAACTGATAAGGAAGCAGCAGGAGATAATAGGTGCATCGATTAGCCTTTTATTCACTGAAGGCTATTAAAGGGGCTTTTTATTCATTAAAGAAAAGGGTGAGGGGTGTAAGTGGGTCTTCACAGAGCATCTGTGCTCTAAAAGACCTATCTGTTTGGGATCAATCATTACCCGCAAGGCAAGCCATACTCACACGTGATAGTTTAAAACATGCCTAGGCTAGGTGTTTGCACCCACATACCTCCATTAGTGCCAACCCCCCAGGGAAGACATGTCCTTAAAACATGCCTTCAGAGTCAACGTTAGTGATAGAAACATTTCTTTGGAGGAAAACAGAGCCCTGCCATGACAAGGACTCAGTCATTCACAAGCTGTAGCAATTTTTATCAACCCTGATGGGATAAGAGTGTTGGTGGAGAGCATCAGAAGAAATAAAAAAAGAGGTCAGGTACTCTGACTGCATGAGAGGAAACAGCCGTTTCCACTAGAAGAGTCAAGCCTCCTTTCCTAGCTTCTCTACTTTCTCTTCTTCTCAGCCACTCAGGGTGATCCGGTCTGTAGCATTCGTTTTAGAGCTTGATAACGTCTTGGCCAGCTTCTCTGTGTCCCCACTAATCTACCTCTAGCTCTCATGTTGCCCCTAGAATCAGCGACTGTAGGCATATTCTGCCCTTTTTCTGCAAGTGTAACCCTAAAAAATAGGGTGCCAGTTTTCTCTTTATTGGGAATTACTTTTTTTTTTTCTCTCAGCAAATTACGTACAAAATCCAGGAGACCCAAAACAATGGTGCTGCCTTATGTATAAACCATTGAGGACTTCTGTGGCTTAGCAGAAGTGGTCATAAATCTGGGAGGGAAGGTTGGGTGGGAAGGGAGAGCAGGAATTTCCGGGCTAGAATTTGTCCATTGCCGTAATCCAGAGACCACAGCAGTGAAAAGAAGCCTAGATGAGCATTTCTCTGTTACATGATGCTTGCAAACCCCATCTGTTGGCAGGGCTCTTCCAAAATGCACAACCTAAATCAGGGATAGGACTTGGATAGAGTGGCTGAGGCTTCATTATTTCACCATTGTGTGCTTTCACCCTCTGTAGAGCAAGTAAAAAGACTTCTTACCCTACACAGGTGGTAAAACCCCTCTGGCAAGAGCAGCCCAACTCCCTCAGCGAGGTGCAATGTTTAATCCTCTGCTAATTAGATTGTAAAATTGCACTTGATAACCCTGGTAGCTGGGAGCTTACCATAGTATCTGATTCATTTCATTATACCAGCATGGGCTGGTTCAAGTCTTTGCTGTGCAAAGGGAAGGGGTAAACCTTACTGAACTTTCTGCAAGGTAAAATTAGGGGAGGAAGGGGAAAGAGATTATGTCTTTTCTGATCTTCATTATTTTGTTCCTGCACATTACCAAAGCCAGAAACAAATTGAAAAATTACAATGGAAAAATAAATCTCCCTGGAAGAAACACAAGCAGAAAATTGTAGCAAGAAAGCAGTTGAAACCAAGACATTTATATCAAATGCATATAAAAACCTTGCTTGTCTTATAAGGGAGATTGTAATGTTTTCCTATTATGTCATCCTAGATAGATTTCCATGCTTATTGTGTTTGCAAGTAAAACTGTAACCCACACTATGCAGCTGAGCCTATCTTAGGCAATCCCATTAGCAGTCAGTCAAAACCACGTTTTTATTAAATTGCTGGAGTAAATCAGCCATGTGTCTCTAGAAAACTAACTAGGTTTGTCAGCAAGTTAGATGAGTCCGGAGAGGAGAATTGAGGCTGACGCAGGGCCAGAACTTGATCTTGCTTGCGCTATTCTCACTCAGGCATAAGTCCTCCAGCATTACTGGGGATGCAGCTGAGATGGGTATCTGGCACCTTGTCCGAGGTGGTTCAGGCGGGAATGCAGGGCTATTAAACTGGAATGCAGCTTGCGCTGGGCTGCAGAGCCTAATGTGACTCTGTGCTTCTATTTTATGTTCCCTCCTGCCTATGCTTGAATTCTGTGGAAGCCCTGAAGCTACCCAAAGCCATCACTTTGAGGCTTATCATTCTCCCTTCTGCTTTTCTCCTATATGTTCAGGGGCTAGCTCACAGACTCAGCAAGCCCTGCCAAAGGCTTCCTCTTGAATGTTGCCTGTTCGAACCCAGATTTGATCCGTGTCAGTTATGATCTGAAAGCCGTTCATTCTTAGGTATTAAATACATGCAAAAGTTTTGGTATGCTTCACAAAATCCATCACTGCAACTGAACAAGAAGAAGGGAGTATCAAGTGTGGAAAGATGGCTGCTGTCCTGCTAACCGTATGCTGAGGCATTCTGGAAGTTTAGTAGTGGCTTGCAGAACCAGTGTCATTTTTGTAGCAGCAGTGCACAGCATCCAGGATAGGCAGAATTCATCTTCCTCTATGTTAGTTAAGACTTAGCTTCTACAAACTCTTCTCTGTGAAGCGAAAAGGCCTTTCAAGGCTCAGTGTGCCTTGAAAAATCACATCAAAAAGGAGTCACTGTCCTGCTGGGCTCTACCCATTCATGATAAACCACAGCAAATTCTTTGGAGCCAGGTCTTCAGATAGGACGTGCCAGTACCACTCTCCCACAAGCCGCGGAGGCTGTACTGACCAAAACCACATTAGGGTTTTTTTTCTTGCATTGCAGAGCAATTGGAAAGAAAGAGCAAGGCACTGCAGCCCCCCTATGTGACTGTATTGTCTGAGAGTGGTGTTTGTTCATTTTAACCAGCAGGTAGGGATGTAACTCCACTCCAACCCAAGAGACCCGTGCATGAAGCAGAAGCGGCGTAGCCTGCAGCTGTGAGACCTGCATGCTCAGGCAGTTGTAGTAGCACTAGGCATGTCTCTGGTGGTCTAGTGAGATATTCCCACTGATTTAAGAGCCCAAAGGCATCTTTTAGTGCACACAGCTTAACAGTTAGTAAACAATTAACTCCAAGCTGAAGAGTGAATGATTAACAAAGTCAGCCAAAGGACTTCCATATGGCCAATAAACAGACAGAGAAATTGTTTAACTTATCACCAAAAATAAAATGACCTTAAAGGAGAGTCTGGTAGTGTTTGGTTGCTTTGCAAGAAATACCTTTATACAGTGTTACACCATTTTCTTCCACAGAAGGCTAGTGGCAATGAAACTTAAGATGAGCCTTTTTTCTCAGATTCATAAACATTATCAGTGTTTGCATTCTCTGGTTGACTGAAGAGAACCCAAGGGGAATAAAGAGTTTTGGAAACAAGATAAAATGTGAGGCATCCCAAAATTCAGCTGTGAACATAGCTTGACAAAGATTTTCCCTGTGACAGCCAAACATCAGCTTCTGCCATTTCTTCCCAGTGCTAGCCTTTTTCTGAGATGAAATGAAGCATGCTATGAAAATATTCTGTCCCTTGCCATAAGGTCTCCACAACGCTCTATGGATTCTCATTACAGAAGAATTTAATTTGTAGTACTGTTGTAAATCCAAAGCATCAGTAGCGGATTGACTTCCCATTTAAACATGTAAAAACAAGAGCTGAGTTGGACCCACCCTACCAAGCAATACAAAGCACAAGTAACATCAGTAGCTTTAAGTGTCTGATCAGAGAGAAATCACCTGCTTGTCGACAGCATGAGCAAAGTAATCAGCACATTAATTGTGTCCAGAAAGTGAAAGATTGTTGTGTGATGTCACTTGGCCTTTTCCAAACAGCAAGAGATAGAGTGAACTTTCCCAATTCCAGAGGCAGTATGAGATATTTACACAGGAGAAGCAATAGCCTAATTAAGGGCTGCTTTATTGCAGAACAAATAGAGATCCTCTCTGCTTTAGGGCATAATGAAGCATTGTCAAGTCAGTAATTGCATTGATGGAGTGGTTAAACTTGTGCTTCCTGTGGTGAAGGAATGACAGACCAGTAACTTAAAAAAAACATAAAGTAGGGATTGATGTAAAATGTACAGAAACTAGTAAACAATGGGGAGGAGGAAGCTGACAAATTGGTCTCTATCCTGACTGATCATAAAACGTCAGGACAGTCAAAAGGCAAAAGAAACATTAAATTCAGATCAGCTAAAGGGAGTCTGATTCACTTGCGTAACTCCTTGCTGCATGATACAATAGAGGTCAAGAGCTTAGAAGGATTTAAGATAGGACTAAAAGTGTGTACGGGTGACCCCTCCATCCGGAGTTATAACATTGAATTGGTTGTTTTCGAACAGGATTTTGAGACGGGTTACAAACCCTCATGTTTGAGGAAGGTGTTTGATTTGGCAGCAAGTTGGTTTCTCCTGTCAGAGGTATGGAGCATATGTAACGCTCCTCTCACTAGCATGCCACTGAGCCACAGGGTGTATTCAGAAAGGGCTGGCCCTTCTCTAGAGCATCCTGAATCAAGTGGGATCAGAGACATTGTATTGGACTCGTGTTGAATGGGGCTCTTCTTGGAACGGCATCATTTCCTAAGACCTTTGCAAACATCTTTGCATTGCAGACAGGGATAAAAGATTTCAAATTTACAAATCATACAAGAGGAGCAGAAAACATTTCCAGGAAATACTGGTTTAAAAGCTAGTGGAGACTCAGTGGCATTGCTATAATAAATTATTCACTGTGATTAGCTGACTGTTAAGGACTACCTGCTGACTCCTTCTGCTCAGTGCTTTTATTTCTCTTCCCGTTGCTGATCCTTCATGCTTTTTGGATTATGGACTTGGCTGTAAACTGAACCAGTCTTCAGGTCATGGCGGGTTCAACTCGTTTTATAGTGCAGTAATTCAGTCTTGATTTAGTATTTGGAAATGTGGAACACTGGAGGAGGGAGACATATACAAAGTGAGGTTCCTGACCGTGCTGTTTCTTCTCATGGAGAGAGGTTGCTCACCCCATTTCCTTCCATATCAAAATGTAAGACCCAGACCTGTGACTGTTGAAAAGCAGCCATAGTTTAAGACCTTCCCCTGCTGAAATGTCTTATTCCATCCCTGTTACACAGGAGACCATGTTCTCACTAGCACCTTTTTTGCTGCTGCTTGCCCTTGATTTGGGTTGTCTACCATCCAGCACCAGGCTCTTCCCCTTTCAACACCCACTACTCCATGCCTTACCACTGCACTTCATTGTGCCAAAAAGCTGCCAAGAGCACTGGGAGATGAATTAATCAGATCAGAGCACATTGGGCTGTAAAGCAGGATTTTATCCCTGACACTGAGGATTTCCACAGGATTTGGCCGGACATGCCACTGGGCTGTCATTCAGTGAACATTTCTTTTGGCAGCTGTACCAGCTGGAGTGGCCTTCACCACCCTCCTCCCCCATCGCAATCCTGCCACCGCCGCTCATTTCCTCCCCCGGGCCCCTTCCTCAGTCATGCTGGTATAATTGTGTGGCCGGGAAGGAAACTGCTCCAGCAAAGGGATCAGAGCTCAGCACAACCCAGCCAAAAAAAGTGGTCACTTTTAACCTTCACCAGTTCCCAATCCCATTCACTACCTGGCCCACAATCAGTATCCTACAGCACAGCTGCAGCAGCTGGGTATGGGTGCAGGCTGCATAAATCACGGCAGCCAGAGAAAGAAACTGCCATTAACCTACAAGATAACTTTGTGGAGTGAGACAAGGGCTCCACAGTTTGGCACAAGATGGAAGAAGTTTGGCTGTATGGACTTTGCCATGGTTGAACGAGGATGAATTAACAGTTAGGTATGGATCATCATCACCACTTTTTCTCCGATAAGCTGGTAAAAGTTTGCTTCAGTGTCTCTCCCAAACAGGGCTGATCTCAGACCACTAAGTAGATTGTCTAGGTAAAGCAACTTCTTAAAATCATAGAACAGTCATGCTCAGTTTCCATCATCTAGGTAAACAAGTAGCTTGATCAACTATAATGCTTGTAAACACTAATACATAGTCTAAGGCACTGCTGTTTTAGAAGGAAACCAGCACTGTTTTGGTGGTTTAGTGTATGTGTACTGTGGTGGTACTGTCAGGCATACAGTCCCCAGGGTTTTCTGTAAGAATTTACATTCACAAAGGCTACAGCATGACGTCCCATCCCCTGATCCAGCCAAGTCAAGCCCATGGCTACCATTAAACATAGGAGTAGTCCCATCAAAGTAAAACTCCCTTGCTCTAAGTGCTTTGTCATATTCAGGTCTTAAAGGGTAATTCTCTATAAAAGCAGCAGCCAAGTCTTAAATAATTCTGCAGCGCACAGCAGGAACTTCAACAAGATGCAAAGACAAATCACTCCAACAGCACAAAGTGAAACAAATTGGACCTCAGCGCCCTGGAGTTAGGGTGGAGATCTGGAGCAAGATTGAAACCTCCTCAAGCACTTGTGCTTGGCTCTGAAGTGGTAGCAGGCTCCTCGCATGGCCCCACCCTTCTCAAATGCTGTCTCTTAGTTCACCGGGACTCACTACTCCAAAGGCCTGGGCATTTTTATCACCAGATGAAGCCAGGCAGGGGCCCAGTTATTCAGTGGCTATGAACATGAGGCATCTTTAAGTCAGTAGCCTGGGCAGGAGGCTCAGAAGGTCAGGCATTGCTGCCCATTACCATGTACGTGGGATTGCTGCTGCTGTGGCACCCCATATGCAGACACCCTGCATCACAGGAATATTCGTAGTCACACAACCTAATATGTATATGCATCATCATAGCAGTGTGGGATGGGGATGGCGGTTCCTGTATTTTGGTTCCAAGATAGATGTACTTTAGTCATGCCACTATAGAAGACAAAAGGATCCTTAGGAAAGAGTGTAGCAGGAATGGTTTGTGGGTGGCATAAATCATTCTGGGGTGCCACAGCTGATTCATAGGCTATAGGCTGGGCATCCTTTATCTAACACATAGTATATTATGTCAGAAAGGAGAGATCTTCAATGCAGGAAGTTCTAGTCACTTTGATTTGCCTGCAGAGGATAAAAGGGAGAAAATTTAACTTAGAAGAATCAGGAAAAAAAAGTTCTCTGTAGACGTATTGATTTAGACACACCCAGCATGGTGACAGCAATGCAATATCTAACAGCATCTACCGGATATATATGTGCAGCGAAGGTGGATTTGGTTGTATATAAAGTCAAAGTCTGATCTCCCAGTCTGTATACAGTTATAGACAAAAATATCAAGTTGCATTATGCAAATAATGCTTTGTCCAAATAGCGGCTCTTCCCTTTGTGATCTGATGCTTCGCTGTCTCTCTGAGCCAATAAACCACTTTGAAATTTAATAGGGAATTGTCTCTCCATAATGGAAATGAATGCAGAGTGGTGATTATATAGATTTAGATGCAATTTCTGTTTGGTCAAGCCAGAAATGTTTGTTGGGGTGGTGTGGTCCCATGAGAACAGCACACAGCAAAAAGGATCTCAAATTGGACCAGAAATTGTTTGTCTGTTTGGCAAAAAAAGAGTCCTGAAGCCTGAGGGGAAGAAGTAATTAGATAGTGAGCTGGGATTGCTGACAGACCACTGAAAGTTCCACTTAGCCAAGCCACGCTCTTATTCCGTGGGGGAAGGGACGATGGCAAGCCTCTGGGAAGATCATTGGTGGGGTTGTTTCCCACATCAAATCACACAGGAAACCTTTTATTTTTTTGTTTTGGGAAGTGAAAGAAAAAAAATTACCCCAAACTAATAGAAATACAGGAATGAATGAAAGTGTGGCAGGATGGAGGGATAAGTTATGGTTGCAGCAGCATCCCCATCTCATGACGGGGGGCACCCTCAGCAGTGGGTCACACTAATTCACAGGTGACAGCCCACGGAAATCTCTTGGTAAACCTGCCCCAGAAACAAGAGTCCATTTGTTTGAGTTGAGATGGTGCTGTTCTGCCTGGACCAAATCCTTCCTTATTCACCCTAACTAGCTTGACAGAGGTATGATTGATGAGAGCAGGGTTGGCTTGACGCAGAACACAAATCCATGCCCGGAAACCACGGCCCCACCGAAATCACTGGGACAAAACTGCCATTGACTTCGCTGGAGCTGTGATTTTCATAGAGTTTTAGGCCAAAAAGGGACCGCTCATAACCTCCACCCTGACCTCCTGCATAACTCAACCCCTAGAGTTTTGCTCGCTGGTTTGTTCAGTGTAGGGAATTACAGTTCCAAGGAGGAATTTTTTTGTTATGTTTATTTTGTCTTTAAACTGCAAAACAAAAGACTTGGGAGTTTGTAGCTGCACTCATGCAAGCTGTGTGAAAATACTGTCATTGTTTAGTTCCATTGTTTAGTGCCAGTTTTAGTATCGGGATGTCATCCAGGGTTAGCTCTTGCCCATAGCATAAGCGAGGGAAGGGGTTGCATGTGGGCTGTTAGAAATGTGCCATGTTATTTCCCTGCCTTTCCTAGAAGCCTCTCAGAGCATCCAGTCTGGGTGGTAGTGCATGCACTTGGAGGGATGATTGTTCCTTCTGTATAGTATGACTTAACAAGGCATTAATCATCTAAGAAGCTGCAAGACTTGAAGGACTGGGAGATGCCATATAGGTCAGTAAGTCCAACAGCAATTACAGTTGGTCATTCATTAGATGCTTAGAATCAAAGGAAAATATAGGTCAAAAAGGCCTCTGGAGGTCTCTAGCCCAACCTCTGCTCAAAGGCCGGCCAACTTCAGAGTTCGATCAGGTTACTCACAGCCCTATTGTCTGACCACCTTCACTGATTGTTTTGGTTTGGGGTTTTTTTTAATATATCTAGTCAGAATTTCCCTTGCTGCAGCCCTGCAACCTGTGTCCATTGCCTCTTCTACTTTCCCTGGGCACCTCTGAGAAAAGTCTGTCTCCATCTCCTTTGTAAATCCCCTTTAGGTCACCAAAGAGAGCAGACAAACAGCGGGTAGATCCTCTGTAGACTTCTGCAAACAGTTTGATTCTGAAGAGCCACCAAACGTGATATCTGAAACCCCTGAGAGCATATGCACCACTGAGTAACCCCATTCTGCCTGTGCCCTATCTCAGGTGCTTCAGGGGAAGACATACACACAGAAAAGGGTAAGAAAACAAGGCACCAAATACCTGGGCATTTATATCTGGTTCTTAATTGACCCAATGCAACAGTTCACACTGTGTCCCCACAGGGTCATCCAGCCACAGTGCACACTGCCCAGTTCGGTGCCAGGTCCAGCTCTTCTGGGCACAGCAGGCAGAAGACACTATCAGGGACCCACTAGCCCAACTCCAGGATAGAGAAGCCTGAGAATTGCTCCAAATGGTACTATTTGGGCATGTTTCTCTAGAAACCATAATACAGAGAGCACTGTGCACCAACCACCAGTGCTGCCCTTCAGCAACCTTTTCTGTCCTGTCCCTGAGCTGCACACCAACACAGGAGCCAGAAACAGCCTCGTTACTGCCAGGGGTTCCCAAATGTATGGCATGGTCCCTCTGCTGGGTGCTCAGACCAGGCTTCCCGAGCACAAAGGTACAGAGTGCCTAGCATAGATTAACTCAGCTCCCCACAGCTCAGCGAAGTCCAGGTCAGCCAGGACAGGAGTGACCAAGCCAGAAACACTCCTCTGTGTTTCATTCACAAAACACCCTCCCTTCTTTATCAGGAACCTCCAGCATTTTTCAAATGCTCTCACGCTGACCCTACCTCCTGCTGTGTGCAAACTCCACGGCACTGGCCCCACGCTCAATAAAAATGGTAAAAACCTTCTTCAGGCTCACATGGCTGAAATGGATGCAGATCCCTGGGCCTCCTCTCCTCCAGGCTCAGCTTAATTAGGGAGCAGCCAGCAAACCACAAGTGTGCTCACAAAAGAAGTTTGCGTTTGAAGGGCTTTGACTGCAGCTCTTTGTAACTAGTCACAAACATCTGGTGCCTGGCAAGCTTGCCTGCCTCTTGGAAGGGGTTTCCAATGAGAAAATTCCTGTAGCTTGCACCTGAATTCTCCACAGCATACCATGCAGCACTCGGATCTCCCCCCTGGCTCCTCTTCTACGCTGCCAGCTTTGCAGAAAAGCCATTTCTGGCACTGGCTTCCCCACCATACCTTCCCCACCCACCCCAACGCATTTGAAACAGTACACATGGTCCGATAGGGAACAATTATTCCCTTGAACGTTTATGGGTTGATAAGCAGTTTTGCAGATTCAAGTGATAGTGTTGGTTCCAGTTTTATTGGCACGATGAAACAGAGCCCACGATGGCAACAGTCCCCCCAGAGGAGGAAGGAATAAGGGTAATTCTTTTCTCCTCCTTTAGTAGCCCCTTTTCCTTTCACGTGCATGCGTGAGTGTGCAGTTGTGCTCAGAAGCCAGTCTCGGAGAGACTTCCTTAAGTATCTATTGAAGATTAAATGATCTCGTGTGCAGCCTGTAATGATGGCCACTACCAAAAATTGTTCCCGTCTGAAAGCTGCCCAGTGCTGCATGATCTGAAATGGACTGCTGACCTCAGAAGAGATCCCAGCAGGCAAACCACCACATCACAGAAACATCAGCCCACCACAAGCACCACTAATTGTCCCCTTGTCTGCGGGCTCCGAGTGAAGGCAGCTACTAAAGGGCAGGGGAACTGTGCTCTCAGCTTGTATTACCAAGTGACTTTCTCCTAAGACTCATTTCCAGCGTGTTTGGGGAGATGCTGTCCCAGTCCCTGCTGTGAGGTACCTTTTGTCTGGCAAAAGTCATTACGCCCCTAACATAACTCCAGAAAAAGCCAATACGAATTGTCCCACCCACAAGGGCAGGCATTGGATTCAGCCCTGGAAATCAACCAAAGACAATCATAAGCCAAATAACCCAAAACCAGACCGAGACTCGGTGTAGGAAGAGGCAAACCTGCCATGTACATGGATGCTTTGACTCAAACTAGCCCCAAAACCAGCACGCATCTGTTGTCGCTGCATTTCTGCAAGACTGTTGAAATTACGACCAGCTCCCTGCTGTGGCTCATATTCCCCAGCGAAGGTTGCAAGCACCAGCGTGGTAAAAGGATCTTGATGGGTAAAAATTATGCTTCCATTTAAGAAGACCCACTAATGACACCTTGTGCATCTGTCACTGAATTAACAACATCAATTTGAAACTGTACATAAGCTGGGCAACTGGTGAAGGGAACAGCTTGCTTACATTAGGAGGTCTGGCTGAAGGGAGACCTTAGGCTTTGTTTCTCCTGAGGGGTTTTGATCGGCTAACAGGAAAGCGGATACTTTCTTGTGGGTATTCACATTTTTGCAGATTGGATTCCGTATGTATAGGAAGGGTGAGACCTCTCAGATCAATGTGGGCAAAAGGAATGGGAGGCTGCAGAATAATATTTGGGGAGCAAAGGGAGAGCAGTTACAGCAACAGTAAAACTCATATGTATGTTCTGGAGAGCAGGGCTATGGAAAAAAAGACACAAACTCAGGTTGTGGGGTCACTTTCACCCCCTCCCTCCCAAGAGTCTGGATTTGCCTCCTTCCACACCCTGCCAAGAAAAACAAAGAAACTAAATATAAAAACGCAGCGATCTGGGGAGCTGCTCGGGTGCCCAAAACGTAGGTGTCTAATGTCATTTTAGGCACTGCTGGGGATCCAAGACATCTGTGTGGGACTGGCAGATATGGCACCGGGCCTACGGCAGGCTCCCTCCCTCCTGGGGCAGCAGCCGGGGGCCAGGCAGGGTACCCCGGGGCATGGAAAATGGCACTTGACGCCTACGTTTGGGCGTCTGAACAGCTCCCCCAGAGCCCTGTGTGTTTGGACAGTTGGAGTTAATCATCGAAGGGAAACGTAGCTGCAGTTAACGAACTGAGCACTGTGAGGTTTGGTAGCAGAGAGGATGAAATAGGAAAGGATTGGAGTGCAGGGGACAGTCCGGCAGAGTCGGGAGGAGGAGGATGGGGAGGAGAGTGTCCAAGGAGAGCAGCTGCCAACAGCTCGGAAAAGGGTTTCAAATTCCTTCTGCGCCATGCTGAAGTTGAGTCATAAATGACAACGGGGGACCCGGGGACAGAGGGATATTTTCTGAAGGGTGTGATCTGCTGGTTTTTTAGACTCTTATGTGTTCCACATGTCTGAGCGCCTCCCAAACACGTCCTCTGCACATGCCGTGCAGCACGGCCACGTTATCCTCCCCGCCTTGTGGACGGGCATCTGGAAGCATGGAGGGATGTTTTCGGCAGCCCACATGGCAGTCTCAGGCTTGACCCCGGTTGTTGTCAGTGGGAGTTTAGGCCCCAAACTTCCTTTTCATGCCTTTGAAACTTGGCTGCAGTGCTGGGCGCTTGCAGGGGAGAGAGACTTCATGTTCAGACCTCAGCTCCTTGCTTAACCCTTTCACCCCTCATCTGTCCTCCCTTGGTGGGTAAAATAATGGGTATTACTTTTATGCAGCAATTAATTTTTCCAGTGGAGGAATAAAATAATCCTCTAAGGACAGTGTAACCCAGCCCTTCAAGCTTCCCATCCCTCCTGGCCCCCTTCCTCCCCTAGCCTCCTGCGATGCGGACAGCCCCAGAGTACGGGGCAGCTCAGTGTCCTCCTTACCCCACCCTTGCTTGCAAATACCCTGTTACAGAAAGAAAAAAAGAAAAGGAAAAAAAAAAAACCCCACAACTCTTGGTTGGAAACTTTTACAAACACAGATATTTTCAATTTTGCTGCCCCTGAAGTATTAGTGAGGAGAAAATGTTTGGGTCCTCACTGTGGCTTGTTCTATTTGCTAGATTTCACCTCCACCAGCAGCTTAATCAGTGCAAATCAAATTACACCTCCTGTTTACTTATCTCCAGAGCGCTGACACTGGCAAGCGGCTTATCTCGGTGTGGCAGGAGCCAGCGCCTTCCTTGGGGGTAGGACAGGAACTACACAGGAGCTGCTTGTAGTGGGAGAGGGAGTATAAATCAGGGAAAGCTCTGCTGGCTCTGCTCCCCAGCAGTGAGGTTACTTGCTAGGGGCAGCGCGGGGAAGCCGAAGTGCGAGATGCCCAGGGGGTGGCGGCTGCCTCCTCCCTGTGGATTAGCAGCCTGCAAGCCGGGGTTTGGATTTTGGCTTACTCATTTGTAAAGAGGAGGCGGTGGTGGACCTGTCTGCGGCGGTGACGGTGCGGTGGTTTGCAGAGCTGACACGGTGTTCTGCAGTCACCGCGTCCTTCGCGCTGCTTCTGCGGTCAGTCCTCCCCCCTGCCTGGGAGACGGGGCTTCCTTCACGGCAGAGGTGTGGGTACAGGGACCCCGCGTGAGCGCGTCCCACCGCCCAGGAGCACCTACACTCAGCAGGCAGGCAGAGACCCCCTGGCCCGTGCTGACTGAGGGGCGGGGGCACGCAGCCAGCACCCGGGAGACCTGCATTTTACTCCCATGCTTCATGCCTCAGTTTCCCCCCTTGGTGATAGCGTTGGCTTTGTCTGTGTGCTGCTTTGAGATCTGCCCCAGTGGGGCAGGCTGTAAAACGGAGACAGGAATGACTTGCTTATCGCTGCCTTTCGCACCGCCGGGAGCACGCTGGAGCCCTGGGCATCGCCAACACGCCAGCACCTGGGATAGATAAGCTGACTCCGCTCGGCTTATGCTCATGCGAGTTTCACGTTGGTTCCGGGGGTAAAAGCAGAGCTGGGTATCGCCGCTCAGCGGGGCGGTGCAAGTCGCCTCCGTGGGGGTCCCACCTACCCCGCCAGGCCACCTCCGCCCCTCCGAGGACTGCGCTGCACGCCTTGCCCGAGGGAAAGGCTGTTGTGCCAGGGGCCAACACAAGCCAGCTGCCCGCCCGCGAAGGAAAAAGTAGCCGAATCCCGGTTTTCCCGTGGCTGGCGTGTTTAAACCCTATTTCGCCCTGCAAAGTGAAACCGGCTCCCTTCCCCGCCTCCCCCCAGCACCGAGCCCGCCGCAGGCAGCGGCGGCCGGGCGGGAGGGCGCCGCCCGCCCCCGGGGCTGCCCCGAGGCTCCTGGGCGGGGGGCGCGGGCGGGACGCGGGGCCGAGCCGGGGCGGAGCGGAGCGGGGCAGCCCCGGCGCAGCGCCGGGAGGAAGCGGCGCGGCGGGAAGGGCTGGGTGAGGGTTTGCGCGGAGGCGCCTCACCCCCTTCTTCTCCTCGCAGATCTTCCAATGGAGGCAGCTGGAGAACCTCTATTTCCGCGAGAAGAAGTTCTCAGTGGAGGTGCACGACCCGCGCAGGTGAGAGTCGAGCCGAGCCGCGCTTTGCAGCGCCAAGCCGGGTCGCGGCGAGCCGCGCTCCCGCCGCCGCCGTGCGGAGCTTGCTGCGCTTGGTAACTGGGAAGCACATAAGCAAGGGGCAGCGGGTACCGCGTCGGGGGCTGCTGCTTCCTTCCAGCGGGAGATGTTGGGTTCGGGTGGGTGTTTTTGAGGATGTCTTTCCCCTCGGCTCCTAGCGGTATTTTTTTTTCCTTCCCTCTGTTTTGCCACCTTCTGACCCCGGGGCTGTGCAGCTCCGGTGCCCCAGCTGCGGTGCCGGCAACCCCCGTGCGTGGAAGGGGGGTTGCCTTGTCCCCGTCTTGCACTTGGAGCCTGGAGATGGGCGCCAGATTTTGTACTCACATGCTTCCTTGTAAATAAATATTCAGTAGTGCAACTGAAAGGAATGGCACGGTACCAGAGGTTTACCGGCAGTCTGGATGAAAGCCCATCAGTCTTTTTGGCACGGGAGTCTTTTTTTCTTACTTTAGAGACCTAACGTGGGAGGGAGTGAGTTCAGGTGACCGTGCTGCATCTAATCCGTGCGTTCTGCACCCCTTGCTCGTTTGCATTAGTGGATGGTTACTGCAGACAGTGACCAGTGTGTATATTGCCCTGTAAGTTGTTCTCGCTAAAAGCAGTGTCCCGCTTGCAAAGTAAGTATGAATACGGCTGATGGAAGCCAGCTCTCTTCCCAGACTGATTTGACGTGCTGCTGGTAGTAGCGTGTTTTGCTGATCGCCTCAGCTGTGATCCTGTTTCACCTGTTCCTGTGCCTATCTGTGTACTAATAGATGTATTTTTATTAGGGGAATTTTGCATGCAGTTTCTGGGCTTATTTGCCCTGATATGAACATGGTCACACCAATACAATGGTGCCTGTCTCCATAGGTGCATTTTGTTAGAGCAAAAACTGAGTAGAGCGGCTCGTACCATTCTGCAGCTCCAGGTCAGCAGAGCCTTGAAGCATCTGCTTAATATTAAGCATGTAAATAGTCGCATGAAATCTAGCAGACCAAATTCCCAAAGTTGCGAATACGCTGGGACATCTTCCAGCAGCGGGAGCTGGGGGTGGTGTACTCCTTCCCTCACTGAGCCTCCAGCAGGGTGTGAGGCGTCAGAAACGCGTGCTGCAAGCGACCAGCAGCAAGAAGCCCCTAAATGCCCAGGCTGGCCGTCTCCTGTAAGCAGCGAATGCAAGGAAAAGAAAGGAAATAGCTCTGGGACGTTAAAATCATGATGATATTTGCTATTCGATGTCGTGCATAAAATGTAAACACGCAGAGGAACCTCTTCTGTCTCATTTGTATTTAGATGATAGGAATTACTGACACAGAAGAGCTTCCGTTTTTTGTTCCATTGCGCTGTTTCTCTGAATCAACACCAGGAGGACAAAACCCTGTCCCAGGTTGTCAGCCTGGTACTTTCTCACTACAGGGGAATTCAGCTGGTTGATTTTCATATCCAGAGGGTACCACCGTCCAGGTCAAAATGGTATGCTGGCTGTAAAGCAGCAAGGCATGTTGCAGTGGTGTGGTGGGAACACAGCTCTGGTTGTAGCCTCCCAGCCAAGTGGGATGGACTCCTGCGAGGAGTTGTTCGGTGTGTGGAGGCGGAGGAGTAGCCAACACAGTGCTCTCTCCGCATTCCTCACCGTGTAGCCAAACCAGAGCCTGAGTCAGCAAAGCCACACTCGCAGGAGATCAAGCACGGCTCCCTGGTTGTGGCCAGGGCTGGGCAGCACAATATATGTTTTTAAGCCCTGCCTCTGCCCGTGGCTTCCTGTCCCGAAGAAGCCATTTAACCTCTCTTCATCGTGGCTACTTATCCCATAAAGGAGGGAAACGATACGTTTTAGGGGGTATTGACAGGGTTAATTCCATTGCGCATGTGGCATGCATGGAGGGAAGTCATAGAAAAAACACCCATGGGTATCTTTCACAGGTCCCCAAAAGACAGCTGTGAAAAGCAAGTCCACAGCTCTGACTAGCTAAGTCTGCAGACTTTCTAATGGGGTCTGCAATTTTGATGGGAAACATGTACAAATCCCAAAAAGAAAAAGATGAGAAGATGAATGGCTTGCAGAGTATGTTTCTGAGAGTTCAAAACAAGTAACTGCGTTTGAACTGAATAGGATGAAACCAGAATTAAGGCTTTAACCCATGTTTGAGTGCCTTAGAGCCTTATATGCCAATGTGCTGCAGTGGCTTGTGTCCCTTAAACCAACATAAAGTGTCCAGAGTTGGATCCACCCCCAACTTCAAGAGCACCTCCCAGCACAGCCTTCATTCCCTGTCCAGTGACAGGGATGAGGCAGCCCAGCACCCATCCTCATTAGGACCACCAGCCACCGTCCTGTTGCATCCGTGGGGAGTTTTCTCACAAGAACGATACTCGTAATAGGACAAGGTCTTCTGCTGTAGTCGCATGGAAAGGACTCAGCACAGGGTAACGCTGAAACACAAGATCCCAGTTGCCTCAGACCTTGTTTTCATTGGCTGCGGCTGTTTTCTCAGAGAAATTTCACTCCGATTTGTAGCGTCGCATTTTGACTTTAAAACATTTTGCAGCACTGAAAAGGCCCTGACACAAGAGCTGTCAGCCGTCTCCCAAGCTGAACCTGGCCAGCAGTTCCCATTTCACTGCAGAGTTTTGCTTTTCTTTCATTCTTGGCTCTATCACAACTTTCTTTGACCATGTGCCTCTCCTCCCCACGTTCACCTCCAGTTTTGGACAGGGCGGTAGCCCACAGGCACCAGAGGAGAGGTGGCCAGTGCAGATGCAGGAGGGGAACCACAGCCTCAGCAGGCTTGAGGACTTCTGAGTGCTGGGAAAAGAGTCGACCATCCCTTGCACGGCACACTAGAGCTCCTAGGCTGTCCTGCAGTGTCACTTCCACATCTGCCTCGCACAGAGTGCCTGCTGGCTATGGACTGTGGCAGCCCCTCTGTAGCACACCCTGCTCCCGAGGCTGTCTCTTGCACCGGCCCCTCTTCACCATCCATGTCGCTACGTGAAAGGCTGTAACAAAAGTGTCTTGTTTCTGAGCTAGCCTGTGTACCAGTGCTCACATTCATTTCATAATCGGACTCCACCACAAGACTCTTCTTAACAGATGGGAAAGGAGGACCTCATTTATTTGGGGCTCTGTAGATCAGTGGCTTGGTTTACTCTAGCCAGTGCTGCATCCCTGCAGTGGGAGGGGTTCTGCAGACCAGGAGATTGCGAGCCTGTGTGTGCTGGTGTGCCAGTGTCGGGGGCTCTGCTGGTGGGGTTAGAGTTGAGGGGTGGGGAGGAATAATCAAGCAGTTTTCTACAGCTGTGAAAGCATGGGGAAACCTAACCTGTGTTTTTTGCTAATATTTGAGGACAATTGGGAGTCCCAGAGAGGAAACATTTAGCTCTTATTTTTCCTGTTTTTATATTCACTCAGCTAATCGCTGAGTAACATTCTTCTCTCCGGGGCACTAGGCAGCCCTCTCCGAACCTCACAGCTCCCCTTTCCCGTACCATGTGGTAAGTCCTACTGCATCTGTTTACAAGTGAGGCAATCAAGAAGAGGAAGAGTTTCTCCCACATTTTCTAAAGCAGCCATTGATCCTGTGGATCTTTAGTTGTTACCTGGGTCCTAATATTTGAAAGCCACCATCCAAAGCCAGAGGTAGTGGAGGGTGTGAGGCCTTGGCCTCGGGTGTCCCAGCATGTGATGAGACACAGAGGATTCACACACGCTTTGGCATTAGTGACTGCCCTGGGACACGTAGCAGGTCAGCATCAGCTCAGCCAAACCCAGAAATACAGTTTGAACTGGACAAACTGGATGATCTTTACTGTTAGTCCTCTGGAGCTTGCTCACTGAGGAGTTATTTAAAGTAAATGCTCTCCTGGCTTGAGTAGCTATTTATTGCTGTTCTCTAAGCATTTTTTCCCATTAGCACAAGTGTGTGCGCAGTCAAGACAGCAGCTTTTACTATGAGGTGTGTGATAGGTTCTGCCACAGAAAACTACCTGAGGAAACCTTGATGTAACCCCAGTTCATTCTTTTCTCCTCTCCAGGGCATCTGTGACCAGGAGGACTTTTGGGCATAGTGGCATCGCTGTGCATACGTGGTACGCCTGTCCAGCACTAATAAAGTCTATCTGGGCTATGGCCATTAGTCAACATCAGTTCTACCTGGACAGAAAGCAAAGCAAGGTAAGCATGTTGGAGGTGGGAAGTGCATGTTGCGGTGGGTGAGTCCTTCTCACTCCCCACGGTCCCAGCATAGCTCTCTCTGTTTTGCTCTCAACAAAAACAACTCAGCAAACAAACAGAAGTTTATTTTTTTTTACTTTTAGCCAGATGGATTTGCTGATCTAGCTGCAAGGTATTTAGGTCACAAGCAACCAACTAACAAAAGGAGATTCCCTCCTCCTCCCATTTCTTTGGTAAGAAACTGGGTCTCTTAAATGCCCAGGACTTCCCTTCAGTGACTTCTTTTGTTGTTGGCAGATTGTGTTTCAATCTGATCTCCCCTCTCTCACACTCCTACAGACAGCACCACCCACCAGCCCTCATTTGTCAGCCTGTCACGTCTGTGACCATGTCAGTGTGCTTTGTCACAATAATCCCGGTAGTCATGCTGAGGCTTTGAAGTTAAGGCATACAAATATTTTTGTCCCATTCTCTTAAGGGAGCTGGTATTTTAGTCTGTTTTCCTAGTCTTTGACGTGACGCTGTCAAGATTGATAGATCCATCAACTTTAATTGATCTGTTCAATTCATCCTGCTGGTCACTTCAGGACACTGTACCCATGTGCGCTTTGCTTTTGAAAACCAGTAAAACATACTCCACAGTGGGGTGATGTGAAATGCCTTCGTTTCAGCTCTCAAGGGCTTAGACAAACATTTATTTGAGTTTCAGGTCGCATGGGTTCGCATCCCCTTAAATCTGAGTCCCCACTTCAGTTGAATCCCCAACTTCAAAGCAAAATTTAGATATTCCCTCCTTTCATGTTCAAACTTGGCATTTCATATCGTTTTGACAAAAGAAAGAAAAATAAAAACAAAGTGAGAAGAAAAAGCCTGCTGGAGCTCACTGCAACTGAGCCTTCACTCCAGTGGTGTAAATAAGATGGCAGGAGATATGACATAGTGATAAAGCAAGCTTGAACCCCGTGCTCCTCACATAACTGGGCACCAGTTGGATCTGGACCTTCTGCACAACTCCACTGGAATAGCCCCTTCACTTGATTTTGAAAAGAAATAAAATCAGCTTTGCCTGGATTTTGACCCTTTTGCAAGGAAGTGAGGTCCCAGCCTTCTTTGTGGCCTCACTCTGCGTTGAACTCCTGCCAGCTCGCCGAGTTCCCAGCATCTCACTCCCCACTGATCTGTCTCTCTCTCCCTGCAATCGAAGCGTAACGTGAAGACTGAAAAGATCGCCAGCTTTCCAAGTGAACATGTCAGTATGCAGAACTCCTGTCAGCTTCCCTTTTTTTCAGGAGACAGATGCAGCAGGACTTCAAGGCATGTCTTTGCTCTGTTGACTGCACCGAGTCAATCAAATGTTTGGCCTAGAAGCCTTGAGAAGTCTCTTTTTGTGGGAATTCCCAACAGCACTTTCCTCCAAGCGCAAGGCTTTTTGGATGAATGAACCGGTAGAAAATAGGCCAAGGATTTCAAAAAATCACCTGCAGCAAAGCCCCGTCACTGCAAGCAAGAGGCATAAATTCATCCCTAGTGTCCATCTACTCTTGCATTTCACTGATGGATTTTTCTTCACCCTCTGACCCTGTCAGAACAACACTGGGGATCAGTTTGGCCCCATGCGTTGAAATGACTCATGAATGAGCCAGTCTCCCTCCATGTAAATGAGACTTGGCAGGTCTGCGCTAAGTGCTTTAAAATTTTTGAGCCTGGAGGGACTGCAGGGCCCAAGGGAGCGCTAATGGGATGTAATCTAGCTTTCCACTATTGTGCTGTCAGTACAAAGTCTAGCCCAGGCCTCACGCTGGCTCCTGCTCAGTGGCCTGTATGAAATGAGCTGTTGGTCTGATTCCTGCTGCTGGTGAGTGGCTGTCCAAAGCACAAGACCACCCGACGCTGATTGGCATTGCTGTAGGCAGCAGAGGCAGCAGGGATTGAGCAGCATGGAAAATTAACCCCATTCCTTTCAGGAGATGCTCCATCCCAACTGTTTAGTGCAGGGCACCATTAGCACAACTGCGGTCGGATCTAAAACCTTCACCACCAGCTTCAGCAGGTTTGGATTGCACCCTCTGTGGAGGAAGATGGCTCTGCCCTGCTGATCCCCTATCTGCTCTCTTCTGGTTTGCTTTTCCTCTCTTCTGGTTCCAGGGATGCCAGGCTTCGGTCTCACACTATTTGCCCTATGTAGGGCACGCTTCCAGCTGCTGCTGGCTTGGCGTGCTGGCCGGGACCACAGCCTCCAGTTGCATTGCCTTCACTCAGCGTTTTAGTTAGTGCCTAGTCAAACAGGTAGGGCCAGAGTGTGTTCTAATTTGCAGTCTGAATATGAGTGGAAATAAACTACAGGGCTTCTCGCTGTAACTATCGTACAAATACAGGAAAACCACTGCCTCACAGAGCGGGAGGGCGGGATCTGTCTGTGCAGACTTGGGGTTTGTACCTTTCCTAGACATCTGCTGCAAGGACTCAGTGTGTTGGGTTAGCCAGATACTGGTTTTGATCAGTATGGCTGTTCTTGGGGTTATACAAGGTATACATAACCTTACATATATGTAGGGTCATACAGCGTGTATGCACCTGCAGCGAATAAATCACCAGGGTAGCATCAGCGTGAAGACTTGTTACCTCCAAAGATCTGTCATTGCAGCAAGACAGCAGTTTGTGCTCAGGCTCCTTATCGAAACTCAAGTAGCAGGAAATCTCGTTAGATAAAAGCAGGGACCTTCCTCTTCACCTAGAACTAACCTTCCAGAGCTATTTGGAGAACATCTTTCACAAACCTTGTTTCTGACCTGGAACCTCAGATCCAAGAAGTTAAAAGAGTGCTATCCTTCTGCCGGAGCTGAGTTTGGGGAGGAGCTGCTGGAAATGAGGGGTGTCTAACGGGTTGTATCATTAGTTTAAGAGGGTCAGTACTAGTTGCCTGATCTGCTCTGACATTTGGCAGGTAGTTCAGCCTCTGCACTCAAATAAGTGAGTGCACACGCCCTGTTCTTGGGGTTGTTGTGGAAATAAGCTTGTGAGGCGTTTGGGTACCTCTGAATGGTAATGATAGAGGCTATAAATACCCAAGAATATTGAATTATGATAATACTTCTGAGAGTGTTTTCAGTATGAAGCTCTCCCAGTGCTGTCTTCATTTGAAGTCTTAAATTAATCTTAAAAATATAGTGTGCAACAGGGAGACATTTTACTTCCCTTATTATTTCATTGATGTGCAAACAGGCAGGGGATCACTAAGATTTAACCTTAAGTGTCTTACCCAGAGCCCCACAGCAAATCAGTAACAGAGCTAAGAGTGAAGCTCAGTGTGGTGAGCACTCAGCCATCAGTTCAGCCTTAGTTCTTGTTAAAACGATTTCTGCTTCCTGAGGATGTGAAATAACACTGAAAATCCCATCATGGCAAGCGTTCCTTGTAATCCCATCTCGTGTTGGTTCCAGTGGGAACAGATCACACCCTGGTACGTGGGCGTCAATCAGCTTCTGATTTGTTAGCACTCTAATGATGTGCCTGTCTCCTGAACGGTATGACTGGGGCTGAGATTCTCTTCTGGCCTTGAGGAGGTGCAGAGGTGAATGCTCAGGTGAACTGGGGCTTCACCATCCTGTTGAACAAAAGCCTTTGTGCAGCTGGAGAGCCTCGGCACAATGTCCCAACAACTTTCTGGGTTCTGGGAAATAGAAATTGCAGGTCAGTGGCCTTGCGAGGCCTGGCTAATAGAAGCTCAGCAGCACAGGACTTGCGAGATTTGGGCGATGGGCTGAGCTCCAAGCTCCCTTCATCCATGACTGAGGAGCTCACATGAGGGTCAGTGAGCAAGAAGCTGATTTCCAGGTCGGAGATGAAACAGCAGTCATCTTTGTGTGCCATGTTACAGACAGCGAGCTTCTTCCTGGTTGTCAGTTTCCTCCCTGTTAGCATGGCTTGTTACCTGAAGTGAATTCGACAACCAATACATTAAACAGAGCTCAGAGCGTAAGCATTAGTTCAGAAGAGGCAGGAGGAAATTTTCCACGTGGACAGATTATTCCACAACGGCTTAATGAAAAGTTTCCATATATTTTTTTCTGAAGTGCTTGGAGATGTCCCCAGTCAGAAATGAGATAGAGGACTAGAGAGGCTTTGGGGTTGTTCTGATGTGGCAGTTGCTATTTTAAGGTGATCGTAAGGCTGTACTGGTCACAAAAGGACTGAAAAATTCTTGTGGCTACCCAAGACACCCTTATATGTAGGGTTCTTCTTCCCGGTAGTGCTTAGGGATATAACTGAAGGGCCATCCCCAGCAACTTTGATCAATGTTCTTGATCCTTTTGTTCATGTTAAGCCCCTGCTAGAGGCTGCCAGGAGAATGGACTGGAGATAGACGGTGAGCTACTAACAGTGGGGTTTGTATTGCAGAGGCAGGGCAGCCACTAGGACTGAGTGAGCCCAACCCTGCAAGCAGCTACCATGCTCATTTCATTGCACAGTGCCGCTAACCCTCTTGCCCTGAACGTTTTCTGCCTTTGTTGGCTCTGTGGGCATAACCACAACTGAGCTCACTGCTCAATGAAGAGAGAGTTCCAGAGTTGTCTCACCTGAACTTTCTGGGCATTTTGTTGTCTCAAGTCCTTCCATAACCAATGGAGAAAGGATGACATCTTAGGAAGTCAATTCATTCCCTCCTGAGATTGGAAGAGGACTGGATGATCGTTGGAGGTCCCTTCCAACTGAAATATAATACAATATTCTATTCTATTCTGTTCTGTTCTGTTCTGTTCTGTTCTATAGGTTTATGCAATATGCATGTTTACTTTCCCCTGGAGGTGCCTAGATTGTTAACATTTGGTAGTGGCCAGTTACTAAGCTGGGGCCGGCTGTTGTTTCTTACTGGAGTAATGTTAACGCTTTGAAGAGGTCCCTCACAGTAGGGGCATTGCATGCAGCTTGTTAGTCTGGACCATAACCTGAACGTGTTTCCCTGCCAGTATTTTCTTCCAGCTTGTGATGACAGCCCATTTAAGCCATGTCCTCACTGTGTCTTGGTCCAAAGCTCATTGCAGATTTGGAAAGGCCCCTCCTGGCTTCCTTTAGATGCTAGAGATGGTCTTTAGCCTTGCATTTCTGAAGGTTTCTTATTGTATGTGGTAACACAGTGACTCCATACGTAGTTTGTTTAAGAGGGAAAAATGTGCATGGCAAAGCAGAGAAAATAACAAACAACAGGAAGCAATGCCAGAATTGTACCCGCTTAAGAATGTAAAAAGTGCAGCAATGAATACCGTGCCAGATTGCTTCTATTCTTGTAAAATAATCCAAGTTTGCTGTGGAGGTCTGCTTCCTGCCACAGCAAAAGGACTTTTTCCTTCTGTGAACTTTAAAGAAGCACTAGATCATTACTAACTCCTGTGTTCATGTCCAGTCCAAGATTCATGCTGCAAGAAGCCTGAGTGAGATTGCGATTGACCTGACCGAAACTGGAACGCTCAAGACCTCAAAGCTGGCCAACATGGGGAGTAAAGGCAAAATTATCAGCGGCAGCAGCGGGAGTCTTCTGTCATCAGGTAGGTGCTTTATCCTGTAACTGGAGAGAATATGGTGGGAAGGGCCATGGCCGTGGTATAATGGGGAGCGGCCAGAAGCTGCACTGCAGAAATGAAAGTCACTTCCCTTTAGCCTTTCGGTCTGTCCAGGTGTCAGTCCGTCTCTCAGCACATTGCCCCACAAACAGCTCAGGCAGCAGCCTCCCCCTCTCTCATTACCGCTGCTTGTTTCCTCTTTGGCCCCAGGATGCCATCTCCAACCTCTCACTTTCCAGCTGAGACCTGGTCTCTCTTCACAGTTTCTACCATAATCACCCCTTGGCACCCAGCTCATCCCTAGGCAGATGCGTTTGTGAAGGAGCCCTCAGCCAGCAGTGAGGAAGCAGTCACTAGGGAACCTGAGGCTGGGAATTGGTGACGTCCTTCAGCAGTGTTGAGGCAGGGTGGCTTTTTCACAGAGTGCACATCTGCTTTGCCTCTCTGTTGCTGGAATTTGCCTGGTGTCTCAGGCTTTGAAGAGCTATTGCCTAGCACTTTCCACCATACTAGTATGGGGACCTAGAGGTTTCTTTTTGTGGCTTAGAGTCCCTTCCTGTTATGAGGAAGACATAATCTGTGAAAGAAATCCAAGAGAAGTTGATACGGAGGAGAGCTAGAGCATCAGAGGAGAAGGACCAGGGAAGAGGAGTCAGGAACTGTCTGTATTTCTTTGAAACTCTTCCGTCAGTCTGAATGGGGCAAGCTGTGTGTATAACAGTGCTAAATGTCACTCCAGGAGTGAAGCGAGGATTAATAGTTTGTGAGGAGCTTGAAGCTGCTCAGGTAAGAAGCTCTTCAGGAGGGCAAAGTTGCTGGTATCACTACAATTAACAGTTCCAGTCAATTAAATGCCCTCTGTTAACTGTCATGTGATCGAAATCCATTGTTTTGAGATGTGTCACACCAGAGAATAACCTTCTCCTGCTTGACAAGGGAAGAGTCCACCTAAGAACAACATGCTTTAAAACAGAACCTACACTGGTGTAATAGACCAGCTTTGCATCACTGTATCCTTCATGTCTCTTAAAAGCCACCCTCTCCTGCCTGGAAAATGTCCAGCGAGGGGTTAAAATGTGCAGTGCTTACAGAGCTCCAGAGCAGCCTGCTGTGCAGTTCCTTGCCTTTCCTGCAAACAGAGATGCCTTTCTGCTCCTTAGATCCTCCTGAGGAAGTATACAATCCACCATCTGTGCTTGCCATCGCTTAGGGAGTTGCAGTAGCTGAGCAGCTCCCGGACTGGTGTCGGGTTGTTGGAGCTCTTTGGCATTTTTTCCAGCTCTCCTGTTGGAAAGTAAATAACATTAAGTACCCCAAGGAAGTTCTTAAGGTCTTTCCAAGATCTTGGCCTCCTGGGCACCATTCCCAAGTTTGTGAGAGCTACTTGGTAGTAATCCTGTCTTCATGTTAATACGCTGACTTTTTCCCTTCCTGGAAAAAAACATGGGGGGTCTGCTTCTGCTGTCACACTGGGAGAGCGGTAGCCAGGTGAAAGCCAGCAGGAAATCAGGCCCAGAAAAGCTCCTGTAGGACCAGCACCTATCAGGGTTATGTGAATGGAAATACCAAACTGGGAGCTGCTCATGCTTTTATTTCTGTATTTTTTTTCGCTCCCTGCTCAAGTTCCTTCTGGCTGAGCATGGGGTTTGCAGACTCAGCAGAATTGCATAGTGACTAGACCCATGCAAAATTCATTGACAAGGTGAGTCATTTCTTCAGGCCAGGGTAGGTGGATCGGTCTACCTGGATGCCTAAGGAGGACTGTGTGAACCTCTGTTTCAGTCGAGGTGCTGCTGGTGGGCCAGGCGAGCATGGCTCCCTCCAGGTTCCTGTGTTCAGAGCTGCCTGTGTTCAGATGCCTACCAGCTGTGAGGACAGGGCCCTCCCCAAAATGTTAAAGCAAGCTGTGGGGTTTGCTGCTGCTGTGTGCCTTCCAGCAGCTACGAGCAGCTGCAAGGAACTATAGAGTGAAGATGTCTGGCAGAGGAGGACACATACCAGGGAACTGGAGACCCTGGATTGCTTCCACGCAGTCACCAAGACCCCTCTGCTCCAAGAGCCCCTTCTCTCGAGCCCGGCTGGCAGAGGTGACCCAGCCCTGTCCCACTGGACGGGAGGGGGCATTCGCTGCCTGTCCCGCCGGGCACAGTCACCGGCTCCATCCCAGCCTTTGCGTTTCCTCCCATTGTGCCGAAGATCGGCCCACAATCACAACAATGATGGGTTATCGCGGTACACCCTGCGCGCTGCAGAGAATAAGTGCAAATGATTAAGTGGCCACAGTAGATTTCCAGGCTATAAATACCCCGAGTGACTCGAAATCACAAGGGCAGGACTGAATCTCTGTTTGCCCCCGCTCCCCCGCTCTTCTTAGACCTTTTTTCCTGGAAACTACTTGTAGCCACTTCCTCTCTCCATCTCACTCCTCCTCACTGAAGGGGCTGTCAGTGCCACGAGGAGCACGCTGAAGCTGGCATGTCTCCCCTGGGATTGCAGCAAGGCTGCAAGGAAATATTTGTTGTTGCTTTCAACAGCTGTCTGGCCAAGATCCTGCTGTGCAGTGCGAGACAATCGCTGCCCCCCATCACTTACGGTCTCAAGACACAGGAGAGGGGAGATGGAGTCTTATACTGGGGCAGTGACTTCCCCATGGTCACAGCAATTCAGGGCCAAAGCCTAAGCTCCTCTGTGCTTCCCAGGCCCTCAATCTCAGTCTGTGTCCACTGCAGAGTTGTAAGTTTGATACTTGATGCTCCCAAGTCCGTTTCCGATAAGCTCGCTCTTTTAACTTTTGTCCTCATTTTGGCTCTGAAGGGGGCCCCCAAAACAGTGGGTTGCTGGCCCTTCTGGCTCTTCTGCTCAGGATCTCTGGGCCATCCCTGGACATCTGGGGCAAGATTTGCCCAGGAGTAAAAGCTCTGCTTTCACACTGGCATGAACCCTAATCAAAGCCAGCAGAGATAATTACCGGAGTGAAATCAGGTTAGGTCTAAGGTGGATTTTTTCTTCAGTCTGTGCCCTAAGAGCGCTGCAGGGCTCCTAGCTAGTGAGGAGCCCTGTTATTGCTGGGTTATTGTTGGACTGAACCCCAGACCGCCTTCTTCATCTCAGTGGGTAGAGGAGGGACCACAGAGGAGCACCTCTGCTTTAGCTTCACTGACATGTTCGAGGAGCCTCCGGCCCCCTGAGCCCCGTTCCTTCATCAGCGGTGGAGGTTTCCTGTGCAGGGGCCTGTTTACGTTTGAAAATGCCACGAGAGAGCCCAGCCAGCCGGTTCCCCGGCCCCCGCCGCTCCATCTGGCGGGGCCGCCTCCCAGCTGGACCGCCCCGGCAGGCGATGGAGCGGATAAACAGCACCCGCGCGGCCTCCGGCACGGCCCGCGAGCGCGGGGGCTCGCGAAGACAGGTCGCCCACAGGATGTCTGAGCGCATCCTGCGTGGAGCAGCTCCAGCTGGGCTCCCGCGCGCCACGGAGGATATCCTATTTGTCTGGCAGAGACAAGAGATAGCGGCTGTCTGAGGTTGCTGGCTGCTGTGCGCTGACATCCTGGTGCAGTGAGTCAGCCCGGGCTCTGGCACGGAGCGAGCGTGGGGGGACCTCCCCTCCCTGCTTGGGGGACAGCCTTCCACGGGGACCTCAACCAAACGCCAGCGAGCTGGAGCCAGCAGCCGGATGTAGCATGAAGGGTTTGCCATATTTAGATGTGTTTTTCCTGGAGCAAGAGACTCACAAAATGAGAAAGAGGAGAGATGCCTGGGTGCTCTTGCCTCACCAGCTGCCTTGTTGCATCTCCTTTCCCCTCTCAGATGCTAGCACTAAGCCTTGGCTCCCTCTGCTCTTCAGCATCCCATCTATCCTCCCTGCTTATTTTCGTCTTTCTCATTTAGCCCTTTTCCAAGCTGACTCCACTCTGCTAAATAGGTGGAGGAAATGGGGACAAACAGTGAGTCACTGGTAGGGCTTTCCTTTTCAAAACAGTGGCTCACATTGCTGGTGTCGTCTCTTTGACAAGCTTTAAAACAAAGCCTGGTAGCCAGGAGCCCCTGCAGATCTGCACAGGCACAGCACATTGCCTTGTTCAGATCCTTTGGGGGTGTGACTCACTTGCTTCATGTCCCCATCAACATGACCAAGACTGTCCTGACATCACCGGTGTTGGAGCGATCAGAAATGAGCCTGTTAGCACTGGTGAAGAAGCTCAGCCATGAATTCTGCTGGAGGAGTGAGTTGGGCAGGGAGGACCATGTTTTCCCCCCGTTTCACAGCTCGTGTTCTCGTGAATGTCAGTGGATGGAGAAATTGCCCAGAGAGGCCAAGTAGGTATCAGAAGATGAGTAGCGTATCCACACGATAATAGGGTATTAAGTGGATGTTCAGATCACCAGGACCTGCGTCCCATCCTGTATGCTAAGGAGGAAAGGGCATGTACGATTGCCTTGGTTTTGAAATTAAAGCAGCAGCAGCAGCTATAAAAACAGGCCCCAATTCAGCAGGTTCCTGGTGCCCACCAAAGAGATGGCCCTGTGCTTGCTACCCCGTCTGTTTTCACAACCTTTTTTCTTTTAGGGACATCAAATGGTTCTGCAGAAGTGTGTGTTAAAATGCAGAGTTTGGTAAATCTTTGCACAGAAAATGGGAAGGAGGCTGAATAATAATTTTCACAGAAAGGTTCAAAAGCTATACAGGGAAATTACATATTTCAGCAACATTTCTCTGGTTTACTGCATTAGGAATTAGCCCTAATTGTGGGGGATAAAATACCTGAGAAAGCCTCCCAGTCAACCATTTCTGTTGCAGTAGGAGTCTCTCATGTTAGGACTGATCTTTCAGGACTGATTTTTCTCTGTTGATGATCCCCTTTGGAAGACACTGGGCAGCCGTGACTCAGTGAGCATCATATTTAATAAGGCTGATTTAAGGTAGTATCTGCTTGATTGATTGGGTTTGTGCTGGTCTTTGATCATTTCTTTGGTTGTTTTTGTGGTCTTTTGATTTGTTCTGACATTTTTGGGTCAATTGCCACTGGGTTTAGAAGTGGGTCTGTGGTCACAGCCTTGCTCGAGGCTGGATTAATACATATATGTAAATAAAGAGTCTCCAATGGAAGCTATAGGCACCCCAGCAATACAAAGCACTGTTCTCTGCTCCTTTACAAGCATCTCACACAGGTGTAATTCTCTTGACTGATCAACTTTCCATTTGCTTTTCACCTGTGAGAACAAGCAGAGAATCCAACCCATAAAAATCTAATAATACACTCCAAAATAGTTCAGCTTTTAAATTAAAAAAAAACAAACAAAACCAAACCAGCTAGAACAGAACAGTTTCTGAAGGAGAAATTTCAGGAAGATCTGAAGAAATAAGTAAGTCCTGCAGTATGCCCAAGTCAGGTATGGTCAAACTAAAAAGATTCAGCATCACAAGCCATGAACTGAGTACCCTGTCCCCTGGCCTTTGAACCCTCGCTGTGCTAGAAGAGTTTGTTATACGAAGACACGCTGGGAAAAAGTTAATTTGAACTCGTTCATTAGTGCCGAGGAGTAGTTGACTTTGGTTTCAGCAGTAATCCCATTGCTTAACTCAGATGTGAAAATGCTCTTCCAGATCTCCCCCAATTCCTTTGCTTTCTGGGAAGGGTGAAAAAGATGGCAAAATGTGCATTCAGTGGACATTGCCACCGACCGCGTCAGGGTTGAGACAGCATGGTTCTCACACAGGGTGAGCACAGCTGGAGCAAATGCTGTGAACTGTCTGTGCTTGATTTGGGTCCGTACCAGCTCAGCCAGAAGCCGTTCGTTTCCTTCTTGTCGGCACACCCGGAATCTGCTCAGGCGTCTGGCCAGGGTTTAGGCTATTCGTATGCTTTTAAATGTTTCGGCATCTATGTAGCTGCTGTGGCAACCTGCAGTGCAAAAATGAATAGCTTTTAAAAATAACTCTGAGGCTGGTGTGGAGGTAGGGAGCAGAGGGAGGAAGGAAAGGGGAAGAGCAATTGAAAGGAAAACATAGGTCATTAAAGTTGTCCTAAAAGAAAAAAAAAAAGAGTTGAAATATCTGCTAGAATCATGAGCAACTTTTTACCGAGACTCAGCAGTTTGTTGGCAATTCAGTGAAGAAATTCAGCAATTCAGTTTTTGCTAGTAACTGCTCACCAGGGTTACTATTAAGAATTAGAAAATTCTAGAGAGGGCTTTCCCTGCCAGTGCAAATACAAGGCTCCTCTAGAAGATCCCGTCAAGTTCCTGCAGCACAGATGTGTTTGCAGAATTGAGTTTTGTTGCTCTGTGAGGGCAAATCCAAATGAAATGAGGATGACTACACACACACATCTTACCATGAGGTTGTCCTCCTTTATCTGATGATGCTCAACCTGGCTGACTTTTAGAGAGCCCTTTTTCCACCTCCCGCACTCCAGGACAGCCCAATAAAAGATGTAACAAAGCGGGGTGGTGCTTCACAGAATAAATGCCAGCTGTCTTCCTGTATGAAAACTCCAGAAAATAGTGGAGGAAGAGATCTGTGAGGTTCTCTGCTCCCCCTGGGCCAATGCAGAACTGTTTCGTGGCATGGGTTGCCTCAATCCTCTTTCAGTTTAGCTTTAATGGTCTGCTGCAATAGTAGCAATGAAAGATGAAGCTGAAAGCACAAATTCCACTCTGTTTTGCTGCCAAAACAAAGAGTTGTTCCCAGGTTCCTTTCAGAGCTCTGTGAAAGGGCAGCAACATTTTCAATGGGCTGAGTGTCTTCACTGTACACTTGGAGGCCGAGGTGCAAATGTATCTAGAAGCCCCCTCTCACCCCCATCCTACAGGTGCACAGAAAACTCCATGTAGTATCCTGTTGTATCTGACTCCTGCAGATAATAAAGGTCTGCTTTCTCTGTGCCGTTGCTCTAGAGGGGTGGGGGAGCCCCCCAGAGTCACCGTGGGACAGCGGGTGCTGAGACCACTGAGGAACCACTGAGAACTAGGAGGAACCCCCTTGAAAGCATTGCTGAGTCAAAGGCTTTTCTGCAGGCATAAACCTACAGTACCCCACAAGAAGTCCCTACAAAGCACTGGGCACAATCCAGCTGTCTAAATGTAGGTGTCTGGTGCCATTTTAGGTGGGTAGAGTATACCACTACCGATCCAAAAGAGTGTGGGTCTCACGGGGTCCTGGATCCTATCTGCCACCCCATGGAAGACATCTCGGATACTTAGATCACCTAGACACTTCTGTTGAGGCAACAGCAACCCCTTAGCCACAGCAGCCCTGTTTGTTCAGCCTGGCTTAAGACCCGCTATGGAGTTTACTAAAAAGGGATCAGATGTAGACTTAGGCTGAGCTCCAGAGCTGTGTGTGGGCAGAGCTTTAGAGTGTGTGGAGCTGTAGCTGTCCGTGTTGTCTGTGGACAAACATGGGACGCTCCTGCTGAATCCACCACAGATACCAGAACTCAGCTTTCCGTAAACCTAAGGTGGATGCTTTGAACTACAGCTGTAGCTAAACAGCAGCCAGTAATATGAGTGAAAAGCGTGTGGAGATGGCATTTACCCCTTCCTGAGCTTGCTTTTCTTCTCACAGTATGGCCATAACCTTTGTGTCCTTACTCTGTGATGAAAGGATGCACTCGGCTTATGCAAACAAGGGGTTCGGTGGGAAGTGGTGACTTCACTATAAACTCATCCCTGAGCCCAGACATGCATTAAAGAGGGTGAAAGCTAAGCACATCCTGAAAAATGAGCTGCTCAAGTTGGGGACCCAAAAATGGATGCAATATTGCCCCTTCTTTGACATGCTAGATCTTGGATAGCAATTGATGCACATCCGAAACCAAAATAAAACCAGAAACCCCATCAATAAGTTCCCCTAAAGAGCTGAAGTTACAAATGCTGTCACGACATCTGAGCAACTTAATGCATGGACTTACTTCAGTGGAAGTTGCTGGGTAATTGCCACTTGAAAAGTCAAGCCATTTGGACATGCAGTTTAAATATCTTGACCTACATCTTCACAAGAAACAGCTACTATCCCAGAAGGACCTATGGGTTATTGTTGTTTTGGTGTGTTTTGCAGGAATCTTGCTAGGTAATTTTGTTCCATTACATTTTTTCATAAAATAGGCACTGTAAGTGGATTGAATTAAATGTTGGCTACTAGGATAATTGCAGTTCTTAAGAAGTAGGCTGTATCGTCAAATGGTTTCTCCTAGGCTTAATTTCACAAAAATGCATCTCCAGGGCTTTGTAAAATGTACTGTTATTTGCCATTGGGAACTTTCATGGGAACGGTATGTCTGTTTTTTTCTAGGATCTTTACATGAATAATTTTGTTGCTTTTATTTTTCTGGATGATGTGTGCCCCACTATCCGATCTCTGTCTGTTAGCTTAAACATTAAGAATTTGCTGTAAACAAACATGACTGGGTAACACCTGCTTCATGTCATAGTCTGATTTCTTTTTGGAAGGACTGCATCCAGGCTTTGGTAAAATTACAAGCACTCCAGATGTGTATTCTTCTGTCAGCTGGCCTAGTGAAATCATTGTTTATTGATAGGTTCCCAAGAGTCAGATAGTTCTCAGTCTGCCAAGAAAGACATGCTGGCTGCACTGAAATCCAGGCAAGAAGCTTTGGAAGAGACACTGCGCCAACGCTTGGAAGAGCTAAAGAAACTGTGTCTCCGAGAAGCGGTAGGCAATGGACATTTTGAAACGTTAACATGTTGTTGCTTGCATTGTTATAAGCATGCTCGTTGTTTGGAGGTGGTGTGGAGTCAGGAGAAGAGATTCCTTCCATAGTCGCCTCTTGCAAAGCCCATTGTACAAAGGCCTCAGGAACGTCTAGCTGTTTCAGCTCCAGATTGCAATATCACAGGACATTTCCCCCCCAGAGAAGGGCACCCCGTGTCAGCTGGGTACCCGGTTGGCTTGGGACTAGGAGGCTGCTCAGCATCCATGTCTGCTGTTTGAAATTGTGTTTAAGATGCATTCAGCCAGGCTTCTTATTGACTTTGGTGGGAATATGCAGCTACCTAAATGGCATAGGAAGACTGTCCTGTGTACTGGTAATCACTTCTCAAATGCTTTTGACTTCATTAGCAAAAAAAAACCCCAGCTGATAGACTTTCTTCTTGGAGCAGGCCTGACCTTATGTGCTTTTCTTCTCCCAGCGTATTCTTACGTACAGCGCACAAGGTTTCATCTGCTCCATGTAGACTCCCTTCATCCAATAAGCTCTGGCACTGCTGGAGAGGAATGGCAGTGTGGTGGCAGACCTTGCGAAGAGGAATCACTGTGGTCATCCCAGGACATTCAGGACAGCTCAGGAACTTACCTTCCCACTCCCCTGCCTGTTCATTCTTGGAGTACACAGGAGGCCAGTTTAGAGATCAGTTTAATGTTTGGGGAAATCACAACCCCCCTGCAGATGTGTGTGGAGGTTAGCAGCAGCGTACACTTGGGTCATTCAGCAATCCTCCTTTGTTTACCAGGCCCGAAAATCTGAACTTAACAACAAATCATAATGTGTAACACAACAGGAAGCTGGCTGCAGACAGCGGGAGATCTTCCAATTGTTGCGTAATATTTGATGTGTGTCTCGCCTTTGACAAAAATGGGGGAAATAGGTCACTGATTCACCCCTCATTGTGCTGTTTCAATTAGTCTATAGTTTTAACGCCAACAGGAGTAAGTTGTGGAAAATACCTCTCAACAAAGAAAGTCAGCAGAAATCTCTGCTGCCCCAGTTCCTGTCCTTTACTCCACACAAGCAGTCCTTTCCTACCTGAGAAGTACTGGTTGACTTCAGCAAAAAACTTGTGCTGGTAAAGGTCGCAGGACCACATCCAGTCTCGTAAGTCCGTCGAGTACAGAGCTAAGATCTCCGCAGGAAGCAGTCACATGCTCTTCAGGGCTGATGGGACAAGGTCTGGAGGGCTCTACTTGCCTTGGAGGAATTTACCACGCTAAGCTGACACTGCCTGACTGCTGAGGGCTAATGCTTTGCAGCAGCACACATGCAGGGGAAGATGTGCCTGTGCCACAGTTGCAGGAGCTCACAGCCCAGTGCCTTTGCTTTAAATCCAGCCCCATCTGCGGTGCAGCCTCAGGCACTTTGCGAGTAACCTGGATGCAGGCAAAAGCTCCTGCTGAGGCACGGAGCCAGTAGTAAGGAGCAATATCTCCTTAATGTGCTGCAGCGAGGCTGGCCAGAGCCCATCTGTCAGCACCTTAAGACGTGGTAGAAAGTGTTCATGCTTTCTGTACATGATCCGAGAGAGGCAGTTGATGGACACTTGGAATCTGACCCTGTCTTGCAACCCTACAGCTCATCCATCAGCAGCCTCCAGTTGGAAGTATTTCCTCTCAGGCGGCCCTTCGTCCTTTCTGCTTTGGTATGGGAATGGCCAAAACAGAGGGAGAAGGCGGCAAACCGGGAGATAAAAAAGGGTTAAAAGTGGGGGCATAATCAAATAAGCATGGCCAGAGCCATTCTGTAACAGTGGCATCAGGTTACTTCGGGCCATCACTACTCCAGTTACTTATTAATTTAGATTACATTTCAGGACCGTGCCTGTGAATACTTTTCAGTTTATGGAGGCAGCATGGTAGCCCACATTAATTTTGTTCTGCTCCAATCTTGGGCATTTTACAGAAGATATTAACTCTTTCCCCACTGCCCTGCTTCATATTAAGTTAAGGATTATAAAGAAAATATCCTAGTTTACCTCAGGAAAGGATATAGGAGTCTGTGTCTTGATGCAGTGCTTAGAGCCACATCACACTAGAAAGAACGCGTTACAGAAGAAAAGCTGAAATAACCCCACGGGGCTGGAGGGGCAACACGGAATGGGACTCATGAGATACTGCAACAGTGCCTCTCGCAAAAGGGCGTTGTGCACGTCGGCACAGAGCTGCAAACCCATTTTTCTGGGAGCTGCTTAAAGAAAGGATTTGAAAAGGCCAAGTCCTTGTTTCCTACTGACCTGAAAAGAGTAGAAAGAAAAACCCCATTAGGGAGCGGGGGAGAGGCCAGGGCAGGCAGGGGCCTGAACTGCACACTCGCATTAAGGTCAGCTGCTGTTCTTTGGGATTCAGATGATTTAGGTTACTCTGCCAGCTGGATCCTCTCAAGGCTGATGCTAAGGAGCACAAAAGCCTTTTGTCCTTCATGGGGAGACTTTTGAGTACAAGGAGTCTGGGCTGTGCTCGCAGTGAGGCTCCTGCCTTTTTCTGTAGGCATTTGAATGCCTTCAATTCAGATATGTGTGGCTGCATTGTGTAGTCCAGGGAGAAAAAAAAAACCCACAGCATTAACATCAATATTGGCGCTTGCTGCTTCCTGTGTTCCAGATATTCCTCAGTTCTGTGGGGTTTGCTTCAGATTTTGAACAAATCTTTGCAAATGACCCCATCGCTCTGACAAAGCATCATCTACTATTGCTCCAAACCTGCCATGACATCACCGGGGTTTGGAAGGGGCTCTGATACATGAAGTGTTATCAGACAGGTAATGAGGTACCAGGCACCGCTTTTAGTGACCATTTTCACTGCATTCCTCTCAGACACATCATGAATCAGGTGGGAATGTTTTTCTGTGCGGGTCATAACCTGCACGGCTGTTGCCAGTGGGGCTTTCTGACTCAGCAGACCTGCATCCTGCGTGAAGGCTCTTGGATCTGCTCACCCCCTTCTGAGAAGTAGCTCAGCAGATAGAAGCTCTTCTTTCCTGCTCACCCTGCAGCAGAGATGAAAGCGTGTGTGCTGCAGCCTGTTCAGCCTTAGGCTCCAACGCCCTAGGGATGGGCAACACCTATAGACCTGCCCTGGGCAGGCCACAAAATTCTGTATTCATGCACAGGTTAAAGAACAGTTCCCCACCCTCAATGTCAGGTCCTGGGACGAGTTTGCAGGGCTGGGTGCTCACCTGTATGTTTATCAGCTGGCTGAACTGGAGATGTCGTTAATGAACGCCTGTCATTTTACAGCCACAGTTCAAGAGCGGTGGTGTGCTTTGCTCTGCTGCAGGATTTCCCAGATCACTAACAGCATTTTCTGCTTACAGGAGCTCACAGGAAAGCTGCCACGAGAATACCCCCTAGATCCTGGGGAGGAGCCGCCTATTGTAAGGAGAAGAATAGGAACTGCCTTTAAACTGGATGAGCAGAAAATCTTGCCTAAGGGAGAGGTGAGGCTGTGCCCTTCCCTTCCAGCCCCGTGTCCCCACTTCGGGTCTCTAAGACGTCCAGCATGCATCATGTAGGAACCATCAGTCTTACAGTCATTTTTCTTTTAAATAACTGTAATTGGTCATGGTGCCTTTTTTTTTCTAATATCCATCAGAACAGGGAAACAATGAGAGAGTTGGTGCCCTTAGTTCAGACTCGGCGTAAAGGTTAAACCCTCAAAGTTCAGCCCTGGCTTTGCTAGAGGTAACAAAAGTAGCTTGGGTGACCAACTGGACCATGACAGTCCAAGCGCTCCGGTGACCAAGTGCAGTGACTCGTCTGAGTAGGGAGCGCATCAGGAGCGCCTTGAGCCATCTGAGCCCTGCTGCTGCCCGGTGTTGTTACTGCAAACAGCCACTTGCTTTCTGCTTCAGTAGCAATCCGAATTCAGATCTCCTCTAACGGGGAGAAAAGCATCACAATTATCCATCTTAGCCCTGCAATAGCAAGATGAAAGCGTTTTGCTCCCCAGTCCTTAAACAAAAGAGCCTTCGTCCCTACCTATGGGGAGTTGGAATTATGTTTTTCTAAGTTTGCCAGGGAGTGTTTGTTCTCTTCCCTTGCTCCCACAATGTGCTGGGTCAGTGCCCTGAACCGTGGCTGTGAAAACAGGCCTGCAGCAGCTGTAAGGCGGGACCGGATTCACAGAAAAGCTATTGTCTGCAGAGACGCATTTGTCTCAAGACACTTGTGTATATTCCAATCTTGAGTTTCTTTTTTATTTTTGTAAGAGGAGAGACTGAAGCTGGTGTGACTGTGCGGTATAAGGCTCCATTCAGCCAGGGAATTAACTGTTTGTCGTTTTGTTGGCATTTTCCTCCTGCTGAAAAAATAAACAGCTGGAGCTCTTTAGTTTTGTTCTCAATGGAGCCTGGGAGAGGAATTCCACCGAAGTCAAATATTCATGAACTAGCACATTTAATTAAGCTTTTCAAAGGGAAGCACGGCTTAGCTGAGTTACTCCTAAAACCCCTGCAGTCTGTTGGCTGCTCAGTTATAACCTGATCTCCAGCTTTCCAGATCTCACTGCTACAAGGCAGCTTTTGGGGCCAGCGGGTGAGGAATCTCCTTACTCCAGTGGCAGGCTTAGGTGGGGAGAGCATGAAAGTAAAGCAGCTCCTCCCCATCGCAGGGACTCTGCCTTTTGGCATCAGCAATCCAAACATGATGACTCAGCTTTTCTCCACCTCCCTTTTCACATGTCAAACTTTAAGACTGTGTTGAAAACCATAAATTTCTGTTCTTGAAGAATGATATTGAGCTGTGTTTATTTGGCTGCCAGTTTGAGAGCATTTAGAGAGGCCAGCAATGATTTTCATGCGCTTTTCAGCAAGTGCAAGCACTAGAAACTCAATTTAAAACAAAAGGTGAAATACTCCCAGTCACGTAAATCCATGACTGATATTACCAATTGTGACAAGGACCTGAAGCAAGGCACTTCCATCTGAAGACAGATGATAGTCCTCATTTTCTGAGGCTTTATTTATTGTGTCCTCGCTGGAAGAAAATAGACAATTATGGCCAGAAGGAAAATTAGTATGTTTTTTCTAAGATGTACTGAATTATTTAGAACTGAATCTGTGAAGGTCTGAAATGACAGCTCACATCAAACTCTCCGTACCTTTAGTAAGAGCTTTGTCAGAGCAAGATTTGCAGGGAAGAGTCCTATTGTATTTTTTGGTAATCACCTCTACCTGGTCTGTAATTCCTGACTCTGGGAAGGATTTTGCCAGAAGGTGGTAACCAGGTTCCAGGCCTTAAAAACTCCATGGTGTCAAATTCACTTTTAATAAGTTTGGCGCTGATAGAGCTTATACTCTTCAAAGCAAAAAGGGATCTGTTAAAAAGATGGGGGGTGGGTTCAGTCTTCAGTAAAATGAGGGAAATGATAATTACAGATTTAAGGCAATGCGGACTCACCACTGACAGCAAAGGGATTTTTTTTAAGTCAGAAGCCCAGAATAAAAACTTCAGAGAACGACTTCAGTCTGATTAATTCCCACAGCATCAGCTCTTGCAGCATACGCCGCCGCTAAACAAAGAGAAAGGATTTGAATTTGCGTAACGGGGATCTCCATGCATATATGGCTGTCAGTGCTTGCGATCTGAACTCCCACCATTCACTAGAAGTAAAAAAGTTTGTCATTTTTTCCCTAATTTGCAGCGTAATGTGTTCTCTTTCTAGCAGACTAACACCAAAAACTCCATCGAGCTGGGGAAGGTAGCCAGATCCATTGCAGATTAGCAAGTACCTCACAGCTTGGGGTCCCAGTGCAGACCAGGAAGCTCTATATCAGCTTCTGCATAAATTGGCCTAAATCCCTTGACTTTGGAGGATAACTAAAAATCAGTAGGTAGCTTCCAGGGTACACCTGGTTGCATTTAAAAACTCAGCTGAGACCCTGCAAAGGCTAATGTTCGAGACACTAGTCCTTTTTGGCATACAGAAAGCTTGCTGTTAACACTGCTCGCTCTGAAATCACCCTCCTGGCTTGTAACTCAAGGAGATAATTTTGTGGTGCAATCATCAGTTGCAGCAGCCCATAATTACTTCAGCACATACTCTCCCCTGGATTTTGGCCACCCTACACCAAGGAGGAATTAGCCCATCTTTGGCTTTTTTACCCCAAAGAGTTTGGTGGGTGCCAAGCAAACCTGTCAAGAGGGTTAAAGCCGTAGCTTGGCATCAATACGTAGCACTGATATCAAATGGGGCTCAAATACGGAGATGGGAAACAGGGAGAAGGAGCGGGTGGGAGGCAGGTGTCACCCATAAGACGGTGTAAAAGGATGAATGTGTCAGCAGTAGGGCACTGTTGAACTAGGCCATATTGAACTGCATGAAAAGCTAAACAGCACAGCAGGTTTAGGGCTGGAGCACACATGTCCTCCTTGTGTGGGTCATCCCTTCCACCAGTTGTGCTCCCAGGCACTTGTGTGAGCAGATGAAGGTGAGATGGGTATGCTCAGGGAGGCCCTGAGATGGGGGGGAGCGTCGTGATCGTGGATGCTTTGCTGGTGGAGGGCCTTGGTTGGAGGCCACTGGCCAGGTTCAGGGGGAGCTTCCCCATAGCTGGGCCAGGAGGGTTTGGTGGTAGCCAGAATCCACTTGCCTTTCCTCAGGAGGCAGAGCTGGAGCGCCTGGAGAGGGAGTTTGCCATTCAGTCCCAGATCACGGAGGCTGCCCGGCGCTTGGCGAGCGACCCGAACGTCAGCAAAAAGCTGAAGAAACAAAGGAAGACATCCTACCTGAACGCCCTGAAGAAACTGCAGGAAATCGAAAACGCCATCAATGAGTATCGCATCAAATCTGGAAAGAAGCCAACCCAGAGAGCCTCCCTGATCATAGAGGGTAAGCGGGGCTCAGTGCCCACGGCATTGCTGAAGGGTCTGTGGAGGGCAGGGAGAAAAATTCTTGCCTTGGACTCATGGCTTGAGGCACAGATTTCTCCTCCCTCCTCTTCCTGCTCCTGACTCCAGGGGTGCTGGCAGTTGGGTTGTCCTCTCCCGTACCAGCGTGCTGTCAGATGGGTGTCTGGGCTGCGTGCCATGCATTAGGGATGTGCTGATTCACAGCACAAGAAGCAGTGTCAGGCTGTAGATTATAAGTGTGTCAGGAAAGCAGACTGTGACTCCTTTGTTCACCTATAAAATCGCTCTGTTAATGTCTCCTCCAGAGTGGTGCTGTACAAATGTAATTAATGTTAGCAGATTGGGGTGAGCTCTCTAGCTGAAAGGCATCTGTAAAATCAAAGTAGCAGCAGTGCCATTGCTGTGTTCAAATGCTTTTTTTCTTTTTCTTTTTTTTACAATGTAATTCTCAGGGCACTTACGGTTTACTGGGTTGTTGATTGGTTTTTCATGAAATCCATTAACTTTCTGCTGTGGTTCTTTCTCCCTTGCTGATTTTGCCCTTTCCCTTTGGCTTGCAGAGCTTTTCTCTGTGCCTTTGTAGCAGGAACTGAGATTAGAGCTGCTGTATTTGTGACCTGGGTACCAAGTTGCACCACAGTCAGGGATAACAGACAGCCGTGAGGACGTGGGATGGGGGAGGCAGCTCAGACTTGTGCACGCCAAGGACGTGAGAGCTTCTCCTGATGCTACAGAGGATGCTCAGAAAGCATTTCCCTGAATTACACAAAACTGGTACCTAGTGTGGGCCTTTAGTTAGCAATAGGATGATCATTTTAAGAAGGCAGAGATCAACCCAGAGTCCTTAAGGCCCAAGAAATAAATCTCACTAATGGCACCATGCCATTTTGCATCCTCTGAGGATCTCAGCTCTCTGTTGTGACCCAGTCGTAATCCCCGTTAAATGAAAAGAGTTAGGAACTCCTTGAGAGGCAGCCTGCTAGTGAGAGACCTGGCCTGCAGCTCTGCCCTCAGAGGCTGAGAGTGGGCTGAGTCAGTTGTTTATAGGAATCTTGCCTCTCGGCTATGTGAGGAGGAAGACGTGGGTGACTGCTTAACGGTAAGATTCGGTGGATGAAGATCACGGTGCACTTCAGCACTCAGTCACTGTGATTCTCAGGACCATCTGACCACATTTCCATTTTCTTCCCCTCAGAAGGAAACATTGCCAGTGAAGACAGCTCCCTCTCAGATGCCCTTGTTCTCGAGGATGGTATGTTGGCTGCTATATGTTCTAGAGGGCAGGAAGGAAACGGGGAAGGATGTGTGAACTCCTGATTGACACAGGAACTGTTCTGTGTAATAACCCACCCAAAATTCCCAGTACCAAAAACGCTCTGGACTGAGAGCGGTTTCCTCTGACTCTGACTTGTAGTCAGACATCAGGCCAGGAGCAGTGAGTATTGCCATGGTTACTGCTCTGAATTCTTTCAAAAGACAGTCCCAGAATGCCCCCTTATTTTCTCTTAAGGTTTCAGTTGTTTTAATGCATCACAGGCTCTTGCTGGCCATTCCCTCCCAAAATGGGAATGTCAGCCAGTGCACTTCTGAAAGTCGGGTCTTCAGGTTGCTCCTGAACGCAACCAGGGGAAGCGGGGTAAGGAAGCAGGCTCTGGAGGTGTGATGGTGTCCCCCGGGGTTGTGCTGCCATTGGAGGTACCACACAGCCATCACCTCTCTCCCTTCTTCTCTTCACAGAGGATTCTCAGGTCACCAGCACAATATCCCCTCTCCAGTCCCCACACAAAGGACTCCCTCCCCGGCCACCCTTGCACAACAGGCCTCCTCCTCCGCAGTCACTGGAAGGCCTCCGCCAAATGCATTACCACCGCAATGACTATGACAAGTCCCCCATCAAACCCAAGATGTGGAGCGAGTCATCCTTGGATGAACCCTACGAGAAGGTCAAGAAACGCTCCTCACACAGTCATTCCAGGTGAGCCAGCTATCTTGAAGCTCCATCACACAGGTATCTCCTGCTTTCAGGAGGGACAGGTGTGAGCCCTTCCAAAATTTACAAAGCTGTCCCTTATCAAAAGGAGACTTTTGGGTGTTTTGGCCAATAGGCATGTCATAAAAATAGGCTGCAGCCACATGACTGCTGCTTGGTATCTCAATATTATTTTAAAAAACATTTAGAAAGGAAGGATGGTGGATCATCTGAGGGCTTTGACAGGGCTTGGCCTTGACCTCTGGCTACTGCAGAAGCACAAGCTCTGGGACGCAGCTCAGAGCAGCAGCTGACCCAACTCCCACTCACCCCCATGAGATCACAGGCACATGCCTGAGATCTGGAAAGAGGCATGGGAGCCCCTTCCCCAAATGCGCGCTGGGGAACTGAAGCGGGGTGTTTGCTCTGCAGCAGTCACAAGCGGTTCCCCAGCACCGGGAGCTGTGCCGAGGCGGGAGGGAGCAGCTCGCTGCAGAACAGCCCCATTCGGAGCCTTCCCCACTGGAACTCCCAGTCCAGCATGCCATCGACGCCAGATCTACGGGTACGCAGTCCACACTACGTCCACTCCACGCGGTAAGTGTTGCCGGCTCCGGTTTCACCTTGCTTACCCTGAAATAAATATTCTTTGCTTTATCCTTCCCCCAGGATATTGATTAGTTCCCAGTTCAGAAGATGATACAAACCAGTCCTGTTCACGTCAGAGGCTCAAGTACTGTTGCCAGTAGGGACTCTCTCCTGAACTGAAATCCTGATAAATATCTTTCAGATAAATGTGATCCTGCCCCTCATCTCATTCTCAAAGTAATCAAGCTTTTCTTCCACTGGGACCTTTCATCTCAGGGACCGCTTATAGGTGCTACAAACCCCACGCCGCTTTTAAAAGGGATGTGGTGCCACTACTAAATTCTGCAGTAAATTCCTCTATGGATCCAGCTGGAGATAACATGTTGTTTCCTGTCTGATACAAAATGTTGGGTAGTGTTGATTCTTTCTCATAGATAAAATGTTTGCACATGTGTGATCTTACGTGGAGAGAGAGCCTGTATAAAGCAATCCACCCGAGGATCCAGGTGGCAGTGGAATAAGCCCAGGGTTGACAGAGGAAAGAGCTGAAGCGTGTAAGGGAAGTGATTTGATGTGGCCCAATCTGACTCCAATTTTCAGCAGGATTTCTACAAACTGTTCAGCTTCACTGCTATTTTGCTCTCGTGGCAAACTCCATGGACACTGCGGGAAGCAGAGCTGAGCCAAAGCTGTGTGCTGTTAGGTATCCTGCCCTAAGGGGTAGTGCTAACATCATTTAGCTCGGCATAAATCAAAGAGTCATGCCAACACATCAGTCTCAGGCAGAGACGATACAAGGCGTTAAGGCCCTGGGTTAAATTTGTTACAAGTTTTTGGCTGAGAGCACCTTTAAAGAGTGCAATGTTTGTTACACTGGAGCCAAGCTGCGTGAGAAATGAGCCTGGCACAGGGCTTGAGAAGTGGCCTTGACCGCGTAAGGGCCATTTGGGTGTCTGAAACAACCGTTGCTCAGTCTGTGGCTCATTCATGAGCTGCATGCCCTGGCCTTGGCCATCCGTCACGCGGGTGTGTGACTCGTTGCGGGGCGTTCCTGCTCCTTGAACGGATGGCTGAAGCTCTCCAAACAACCGGGGTGAATAGAGACCACCCAGACTTGGCTGTAAATTGAGCTTTGAAAACTTGCGATTCGGGGTGGTTGCCTGAAGGGCTGTCACCTGCTGACAGTCCTACGCGTGCTACCCACGGCTGGGCCCTGCTAAAACCTAGCTGCTTGACAGAGGTGACTTTTTCAAAGGCCAGTGAAGAAATCACTACATTCTGGGCTAAGTATGGGCAGTCTGTCTGTCTGTCTGACACCAGGTGGATTGTACCTGTGCAGGGCATTCATAGGCCACTTGCAAGGGGATCCCACCACCTTTGAGGTTAAGGTCTCGGGAGCTGCAGATCTGGAGTGAGGTGAACGTGGTAGCAGAGGGATGGTGCTGATTCAAACAGCTCTGCCACAGGGCTGCAACCAGCAAAGCCGGGGCTTGAGGTCTCCAGACCCAGACTGGGTCTTTCCCAGGGTGGGCAGCCACAGAGGAACCGGGCTGGGCAAGGGTTTATGTCCCACGTGGTGGCTGAATGCCACCATCAGGGAGACTGGAGAGGAACAGGAGTAGGACCTAATCATCCCGAATCCTGCAGCGGGGAAGCAGGTTGCTTTGCAGCCAGCAGCCCCACGGAGTGCTGGAGGGGTCCAGGTTTTCAGTGCCCTCATAGTCCCTTGCCTGTGAAGCTGGCCTTGTGTGCAGAAGGGGATGGGGAGTGCTTCGTCCTGTTGATTTACCAGCCTGAATTTTTTTCCTGGTACCTGCAGGTCAGTAGACATCAGCCCGACCAGACTGCACAGCTTAGCTCAGCACTTTAGACACCGGAGCTCCAGTTTGGAGTCACAAGGCAAGCTCCTCGGCTCAGAAAATGAGACAGGGAGCCCCGATTTCTACACCCCAAGGACTCGTAGCAGTAACGGCTCTGACCCCATGGACGACTGCTCTTCCTGCACCAGCCATTCCAGCTCTGAGCACTACTACCCCGCTCAGATGAACCCCAACTACTCCACCCTGGCAGAGGACTCCCCGTCGAAAGCCAGAGAGCGGCAGAGGCAAAGGCACAAATCGGCGGGCAACCTGGTCTCTTCCAATTCAGGGAGTATGCCCAACCTGGCTGCGAGGAACGGGACGGGGCACCACCGCGTCTACCTGCACAGCCAGAGCCAACCCTCCTCCCAGTACAGGATCAAAGAGTATCCCCTGTACATCGAGGGCAGCTCCACACCCGTGGTGGTGCGGAGCCTGGAGAACGACCAGGAGGGACACTACAGCGTGAAAGCACAATTCAAAACCTCCAACTCCTACACGGCGGGGGGGATGTTTAAGGAGAACTGGCACGGGGACGAAGTGGACTCCGTCAGGCTCACCCCCTCCCGCTCCCAAATCATAAGGACTCCATCGCTGGGCAGGGAGGGCCACGAGAAAGGCTCGGGTAGGACTGCCGTGTCGGACGAGCTGCGGCTCTGGTACCAGCGGTCCACGGCCTCCCACAAGGAGCACAGCCGCCTCTCGCACACGAGCTCCACTTCCTCGGACAGCAGCTCCCAGTACAGCACATCTTCGCAAAGCACCTTTGTGGCGCACAGCCGGGTCACGAGAATGCCTCAGATGTGTAAAGCAACGTCAGGTGAGAGACGGTCCCGGGCAAAGGGTCGGGAGGGACGGGGGCCTCACGCAGCCCGGATTCGTGCCAGGCGTTGCACCCCAGCTGGAGAGCAATGCCAGACCGTAGCACGTTATCTGGCCTTCACGTGCTGCTCGCCAAGCCTGTAGGCATAACACCGGGGGGCAAGCCTTGTCCCAGACACTCATCGGGTGAGAATTTTTTTCCATAGAAATCATCACTTTGCAATGATGGGTTCAAAAGACAAGGAGGGACCAAAGCCCTGTTGTTGCCAGGTCTTTCCTCAGAGTGCAGTTGGGTTTTGGGTGACGGCACTGGGGGCCAAACGTGGAGAAACCGCAGGGGGGGTCACTCTTAGTAATCACAGCAGGGGAAGTGATGAAGCAAGCGGGGGCTCAGCACAGACTAGGAGAATGCGTGTCCTCAGTGACACACCAAAAGCATGAGAAAGGTTAAATGGGGAGCATCCCAGCCCCTCCACCCCCCGTGAAAATGTTTGAGCGATGACATCTTTGTGCACTGCTGAGACTTGGTTTTCCCATGCAGCTCCAGTAGCTGTGCTGATAATTCCCTGAAATTCAGAGCACTTAAGTTTGTGCAGTATTATGCCTCTCTGTCATGTACAGAGCTTTGCACTCCTCTGTGCTGTTAATATTAAATGGTAAGAAAACAGCCAAATTCATTAAACTGAGGAGGCCACTATGTTATGAAACAGTCCAAGGTTAAATATTTACTGGCCATCAGTCACCGCTGGACAAGCCAGTTTGGATAGATCAAGGACTTGCTAAAAACCTGAATCCAGCCCCACGTGGACGGGATTGCTGGTTAATCAGAGTTTGCACCGTGCCCATCCCCACCCTTCCACGTGCCTCAGGCTTGGCACGGTAGACACCATTGCTCCGGCCTCACTTGCCACAGGTCCTCGCAGCCTCCCTGAGCAGACCATGCTGGCTGTTGGCCTTCTGACATCCCAGCATTGCGCCCGGTCCTCAATGACCACCACGCTGACACCAGTGGGGCTTTGTATTCACTCCTGACCAGCGTGGAGTCAGAGAGGTAGTTTGACACCAGGCTCCTCATGGGCCACCAACAGCTGCCCGAGAAGAGGCCGATTTATGTGTGATGCCAACACTCGCAGGAGGCCCAGATGTGGACCAAGACACAATCAAGTAGCTGCTGGAACCGTCCTGTGTTCCCCGCTTTGATTAAGCAGCATTTCTGTTCCACCCAGCAACACAAAATGCTTGAACACTGGAAAGCTTTGCCTTGCTTAGCTTTGGAAACCACACCAGTTCAGTGAGGTAATCTAGAAAGGAAAATGGTGGGGTTGGGGGAGAGCACGTAAAAACTGCTGTCAATCAGTCCGGTCCCCCACCCAGCTGGGTCTTTACATCTACATGTGATATCTGGGCAGCACAGTGGCGAGTGTGCTCAGCAATCACAGCTTGTCGTGACCAGTTGGCAGTGTAGATTGGTTTTACTTTCAGAGTCAGCTCCCAATTACAGCTGGAGGATACCGACCTCAGGGGCTGTCGGCTCCAAGGAGCAGATTAAAATTCGTTTCTCTCTTGAAGTGTCATTTGGCAGCAGCTAAAGCATTTAACAGCACAGAAGGGGATACCACGTAGAAACATCCATCATTTTAGCTGATTAGCCCTAGCTGATAGGTCTACTGGACTTCACGTTGTCCTCCAAAGAGGATCATACTTCTAGGCATATATTAAATTCAGAGGGTCAACACTGTACGGACTTGAGGAGTCAGGTGTATTTCTTAGCTAGACTCTCACCGGGGAAACTACCCCGAGAACCACTGCCAATGGTACATTTTTAGTTCAGCTTGCTTCTGTCTTCATTGAAGTAAGATAAGCCTTCCTCTGGTCCCACAGTAGTAGCGTCAGCAAAGCCCAACTTCAGTTTATTACAGATGCACAGTGAAAGGTAGTTGTAGCTTTTGAAATCTTCAGAGCTGTCTTCCTCCTTTGCACCTGAAGCAGTGTACTTGTCCAGACTCTCGCCAGTGCCAGCTCTGGCTCCTAGGGACACAGAGCATCTCCCACCACCCCTGGAAGCAGGAGGCTGAGCCTGACGGGCTGGGCTCCTCCAGGTCCCATGGAGATGCCCAGCCAGGCCATGGCAGTCCAGGCAGCAGCAAAACCGATTAGCTGTCATGATGGGAGAGGTGCGGTGTTTCCTAGGCAGGGCTCAGGAGAGTCCGGGTTGTTGTATTCAGCTGGAGGCCGGGCTGAAACAAAGCATTCCTGCAGAACTGAGGACGGATCCAGCCCGTGACACGCAGCAGTGTCAGCACCAGGCTGGCTGCTCCCGTGCTGCGTTCGGGCACAGCCATCCAGGAACAGGATGAGGTCTGACTCCCAGGCTGTGTTTACTCACAGCAGGACACGTTTCTGCTGGTCTGACCAGCTGATGCTTCTGAACCACCCTGACCCTTGTGCCCTCGCCTCACCGGTTATTTTTCTCCGCCCTTTGGTTATTTTTCAGCTGCCTTACCTCACAGCCAGAGGAGTTCAACACCGTCGAGTGAACTAGCAGCCACGCCGCCGGGCAGTCCCCATCACATTCTCGCATGGCAGACTGGGTGAGTGTCTGTGGGAGCGGGTTAGAGAATTCACCTCGCTCAGTGCCAGTGAGAAAAACCTCCCTGCACACAAGCAAAGGGAGAGCACAGGTACAGGGAACATTTTCCAGGTGCTCAACAGCCTCCACCATTTCCAGCCTCCCACCCGTGCTCTCGTAGCGGTGGAGCTCTAGTTCAGGCTGACCAAGACGTGGCAGTGCCACCCGCACCCAGCAGCACTGCTCCGAGCAGTGCCGGATCCACAGGGAAAGAAGCCTTGCAGGTTCTTCCTGCTTGGACAGTCTCCTTCCTCCAATTTTCCATATGTCAAAATAGCTGATCTTTTTTTTAGCAACCCTCACACTGGCTGTCCAGACCGAGGAGATCTTTGTTGTAAAGGCAAGGTTAGATGTCTACCATATTTGTGTGTGCAGCAACCGCATTTTTCTGCTAGGTTTTCCCTAGCAATGTGTCTTAATGACTATTAAGTGCATCTTTTTTCAGCTACCACTAACTTAATGTGCTTCGCCAAAGCGTGAGTGAGTCATTACATGCAGGTAGCCATTACTCATGTAAATATAGTAATTGGGTTCCTTGGCACCTCTTTGTGAGGCAGGGAGTTCCAGGAGTAAACAGAAAGCCTTTTGCAAGCTCCCATGGGTATTGTCTAGCAATCTCCTGTAATTCTGTCCTGCCTCATGAAATAAAGATCATTTCCAGATCCCATCTAACTCAGCATGTCCTAGATTTTTGCGTCTAAATTGAGTTTGGTGAGATCAGCTAGAAAGTTTCAGACTATAGTCCTCAAAATACCTTAGGCCCTAGAGTAGGAAAACAGATATGATCCCCTGAGTTGTGAATTGGGACCAGGAACTTTGCAAACATTTCACTGTGCAGCCACTGGAAAATCTCATGCTCTTTAATTTCTTCTGGTCCAATTTTTCTTATTTTTCCATTCAAGAAAACTCCTGCACCCTGTCTCTCATAGCAAAAATGTATCAAGCCAAATTCTCAGCTGGTGAAAGTGAAGTTATCTAGATTTATAGCTTAGGCCCTGCACCAACCGCCAGTGCAAAAAGAATTGGAGACAAATCAGCACTTAGTTCATGCCTGAGCATAACACCCGAGGCGTATGTATAAATACAGTAGGAGCAGACAGAGTTTGCCATTAGATGCACAACACAAACTCCCCCACTGCAGGAGCAGCCCTCCCAGCACGACTCAAAAGACTGACAGTTCTCCCCAACATGTTCTTGTGTCACTAACTTTTTCTAAAGATGATTCATCAACTTGTTTCCCCACTGGATTAATAAGCTCGTAACAATGTCTGTGTCACTTCTTTTCTTTAACATTTCCTCTCTCCTCTTTCCTCCTTTTTTGCTCTCCTTTGTTCAGAGAAGCAACAGACAACTCACCCACTATGGATGAGTCTCAGTCTCCAACCCACCAAAGTACTGATGAATAGAGGTATAGTAAGGGAACGTTTTGTTCTTTCATCCTTCTGCCTTGTAGTCCGTGAACACAGTGTGAATAACCGGCATCCCGCTGTCCCAGAGGAGCGGCCCTTTTAATTGTGTGCCTGTTTGTCTGGCAACAAGACTTCCTTCAGCTCTTGGAAGAACAACTTGAAAGCATCTCGAAGGCCTCTCTGTGCCTTTTCAGCAAGTTTGCGGCTGTGGCGCTTTCCCCTGTGAAAGAGGACTTCGGGCCAGCCCGCTCTGCATTTGTGCAGAGGTTGAACGGGCACAGAGAGCAGGCGGTAGCGACAAATTTGTGGCTGGGGGCATCTCAAAGCAGCGTGGGCAGAGTGCTGCGGGGACAGTCTGGGAGCAGCGTGGCGGGGAGACGAGCTCGGGTAAATGGGGGCTTCAGGGGACCTGGGCGGAGCTCCCGGCAGTGCTCCAGCCGTGGCACCAGCACCCCTTTCTCCTCCTTCCCTACCGCAGAGCAGAGCTGTGAAGCAGAGGCTGTTAGCAGCAGCGAGGTTTCGTGGAACGGGGAGCAACCCTGGCCCTGTTCCTGTGGGAAGACAGAGGGGGAAGGGTGGAGGGAACAAAAAAACCCTTGGAGTATTTCTATTTTAATTAAACTGCCGTCGCTGTCTGACACTCTCATTTGAATCTACAACCATTCACAGCTGGCATCTGTCAAGTATTTCAAGCCCAGCTTTCTAGAAATAACCCATAAACCTCCATACTCCAGCACAGAGCTGGGAAACAAAAGGCTTTTTAACATGCAGATGGTGATGCCCTTGCTCAGGTTCCTCCCAGACACCGGTCCCAGGGAAACCAGATGGAAAACAGGACAAAGGAAGCAGGAACTGCTGGACTGCATCAGATGTGAGATCAGTCCTGCAAGGCAGGGAGGGAGCTGAGGAAGGAGTGAGAATCCCACGATAAACAGATAGAAAATGCATCTCCCACTTCTGGCCTCAAAACAATCTCTAGTTTGGAAGTGGGGTAAAATCAAAGTGTGAGGGAGAGACATCAGTTCTGACTATGACTACGTAGAGTCACTCTTCAAAATATCAACAAGGTTTTGATCTGGCAAGGAGCTCCGCAGACTAAGCCAGGAGCCTGATCGGAACTTTAAGATAAAAGCAAAGAAAATTCTTATAAGCTATCATCTCATCTGCTCTGTGCAAGCAAACAAAAAGCCATGCAGCAGAAGAAGCAATAGCTTGTCAAGAGAGGTGCCACAAGATGAGGACTATGCTACCTATGACAAAACACGCTACCTATGACAAAACACATGTCCTTTCCACATTGGCCCTGGCACCCTCTCACTAGCCACCTCCTAGCTCATCCCTGGAAAGCCACGTAACTCTGGGATTGCCAGGTGACACACGAGCCTCTGCCCAGAGCAGCAGTGCTACAGGAAAGCACCACCACCCTCCTCCTTCCGTGTTCCCACTAGGTACAGTCTATGGCCAGGAGGGCGGCTCTGCCGTCTTGCTCCCTGGAGAGCATCCTGCTAAAAGTCTCTTTACCGCAGCTTACTGCCGGGTAGGAAAGCAAGACAGAGCGCTTTAGGCAAGGCAGAGCGCTGCTGCTGTACCCCGGAGGGAAGAGGCCACGTACGGAGAAAGCGGAGGCAGGTGTGGTACCATGGGTGGTGGGATGGACACAGCTGGTGGGGTCGGCCACAAGCTCTCGCCCTCCAGCAGCCGCTCTGCTCTCTTGTAGCGCATCGCCTTCACGAAGCCCCTGCCACTGGCCAGCAGCGGGCTGAAAACACAACAGCTCTGCCTGTTGCCATTCAGGCATCATCCAAAACTCTGGAGAGGCTGCCGGAGCTCGGCTTTCTCCTGCCTCCTTGCAGCAGGCGGGTTGCTGGGGGGAATGGGACTGATGGGCAAGAGCAAACTGGGTCAAGGCAGGGCCCTGCATGCTGAGCCCACCCCAAACGTCAGCTCTGGGGGTACCTGCGGAGTGCAAATGTGAATATCCTGCATTCCTCCCCACCCGTAATACATTTTATGCCCATGGCTGAACCTCCCAGGAGCCCTCGTTGTCCTAATGAAGTTTCCTTTCTCCTGCAGGAGCTACAACGATAGCTGTTTCCTGGATTCTCCCCTCTATCCAGAATTAGCAGATGTCCAGTGGTATGGGCAGGAAAAAGCCAAGCCTGGGACTCTAGTGTGAACCCCTGACCTCAAGTTAATCACATCAACGCCATTCTGAGATCACCTCACTGCCTCTCATTTGCCTTACCCAGATGCACTGTCACCCAGCACCAGCTTCAACTCTAAGCACTTTTCTCACGATGCAATTCAAGACGACACTTACAGAACACTGGCCCTGAGACATCCACCACGACAGCGACGGACCGCAGCGCGTCCCATTGCCAGGCTGCTGCACGTCCCTCCCGCGGCCCGCAGGGCAGCGGGTGCAGATGAGCAGCCATCTTGATAGTCAGTCGGCAATTTAAAAATTGATTTTCCTTTGAAACGATGGAAGCCTTTCAAAGCTTACATCAAATCATATTGTTCTGCGGCATGTAACAGCAGTAAGATTTCCATGACCTGCGACCTGAAGCCAACAGAGCATTAGTTTAAAGGGGAGGAGGGGGGGGAAATGGGACAGAGGCTGAGAAATGGGTATCATAGTCCTCAAAGTGCATCTATTATGAAACAGTAAAATCCCGTCACTTCAAAGATGTGCCAGAGTCTCGCAATCAGATCTGCACTGCCAAAGATCGCCACACCAACACGGGCAGGATGAGTTTGCTCAGCAAGTTCTTGTGACAAGAACATCCCTCTCATTTAACTCAATGGCAGACACAACCACCTCCTCTAAAACGGCATTTCCTTCTTCGCTTTGAGCCCACCTACGTGCAAGTACAATAACCCAACGTGCTGAAGACACACTGGAGGTCTGGGCTGGCATCACAGCATCACTGTCTACAAGCGACTACGAAACTGGACAAACGAGGTTTACAAAGGCATTATCTGAAGCAGAGGCAAGTACTGCTACTCGCAGCATCTCTGTGGCTGGCACAGGCTGCACACCAATACAGGGAGAGGTTGGGGTTGTGCTGGTTTGGTTTCTTTTAATACTCTGATGAAGATAAAAATTGCCAAAAAACCTTTCTACAAACAGACACAGCCAATAAATTCTAATCTATTTCTGCACAAAGCGTTAACGTGAAATCAAAAGGGAAAGCACATCGCAATCTAATTGACACGGTAAAGCTGCATTAACATATCTGTTCCACTCATCTTCCCTTCGTTAGCACCAGTGTAGCAAAGGGCTCGTCACCCGGTGTAGTGCTGTGTGGGAGAACCGGTCTGTCGGGAAACGGAAAGGCTCCGCAGCGGGGTTAACAACCAGCAGAGTAGGCAAATTTTCCCATTGCGAGAAGCGACCGCAAGAAAGAGAAGCAACTAAATTAGGTGTTGGGCACAAGCGAGAGCTGCCTACTGATACCAAAAGGAATCGTACGAGCGCGTCATGGAAGGAGCTGCAAGTTTACACATACTTTTGAGCAATGCTTTATACATGTCAAGCCATGGAACTTTAAAAGGCCTCAAAGACACTTTTGTAACGAACAAGTGCACAATCTAGGTGGATGTTGAAGCTGGCACATCTAGTCTTCACTGCGGTGCTATGCTGTTTTTATTGCCACTAGATGGGGGGAGGCACCCCGCCTTCCCCCGTTTGTGCGTGCAAACGATGATTTCCTATGGGAAAGGCATTAAAAGAAACGGCTGGAGGGGGTTACTTTGTGAAAAGCAGAAACTGAAGTTAGCTTTAGTTTAAGGAAAAAAGAAAAAAAAAGTGCAAGCGTGTGTGCGTGTGTGTGTTCCAAGAATAACAATAGCGTCTACCAGACAAAGTAGGGCGAAACGTTGAAAATTAAACACCACGACTTGGGGGGCTGCCACACCTTTTGGTATTAAGATTGCTGGAAAACTGCATTCCGGGCTTTAAAAGAGAATGGGTTCTTCGTAATTAGGCTTGGAAAGATGATGGGGTTTCTAAAATTTAATGCAAGCGGCTCATGTGAATACCTTTCTGCAATACATACTAGAAATGTTTGCTTCGGGCCTCTGCGCTTGCCTGCCGTGCCGCTGTCTCGCATCACTGGTAAGGCAGGGGAGGCGGCCTTGCAGGGATGAGGACAGCGACGGGCAGCCAAGACTGTTTCTTGTCCAGGGAAATCCACGGCAGGGCCAGGAAGGAAACTCTTTCGTGTTCACACATGAAGCATAAATGAATTATCTCTCTGGAAAAAAAAAAAAAAGAGCATACTTTTTTATACTGGCAAGGGGCTTTTAAAGCTAGCCATGCAAGCCTCGTGCTTCTGGACCCCCGCGAAGAATCACCGCAGGAGCACGACCCCCTTCGACAATAATTGAAGCCTCGTAACCGCTTGCTGGAAGAACAAACAGCGGTGAGATTGCACCCTTTATCTGGACGTGCAAAATGCTGTTTTCACCATCTCTCTGTGCTTTGGGGTCTTTAACATGGGAATTATTTCAAGCTTCTAATTGGATTTTTAGCTGGATAAGAGAGAGTACCAATTAGTGACATTTACTGATAAGATTCGGTAGCTAAAGTGAAAGGATTAAATAAGGACCAAATTAAGCAGCAGCAAGTAATTTAGCCCACGGAATTTTAGGGGCTCTGAGCAACTGTCTGTTTTCTTTTTAATTTCCTTGATAAGTGGTTTTGGGTTGTTTTTTTTTTTTTTCTGTGTACCTTCTTTTAATTAAAAAGAATTCAACAACAGCGGCACTATGAGGCCTCTGGGCACTACAGGAAGAAACATTAATTCCTCCAAGACCAGATCTGCAGTTTTGCAGCAAAGGTTAAAAGGTGGCAGCCCTGAAATTAGGAAAAAAAAAAATGGTTAGCCTGAATTGCAAACAGGCTCGAGTAGAGAAAAAGCTTTCTAGAAACGGATTGAGTTTTGCTTTGTGTTCTGCTTTTCTGTTTTGCAATCAAGGCACACGTGAGCAGCCAGTCTGGTAGTAAAGACAGATTAAGTAAAACAGGTTTTACTGTTTAGCTCAATTCAATTAAACACAAATGTACATAAAATGTTAATCATATGAGATTAACATATTTAAGTATAACACGGAGGGGTATATACATAGCTATTATATACAAGCACTTGACTACCAACTTAACCCCTCCTTTACTTTTTTATTTTTCAAGGCTCCATCTGACATAAAGCCACAATTGCGTTCTTAGTCTACATGTCTGACGCTCCCTCTGTTTAGCCGGGAGCCGGGTGTACGCTCCACGCACCGGGCCGCGCTGGGAGGCAGGGTTTATTTTTAAATGATATTATATGCAGTCGAGTGTTGAAAATGTTGAAACAGTCCAATTTGTTTTCACTCTGTATTAGTTTTAGTTTCAGGCATAGCCGATCCCCATTCAGGTGCTATCAGATGACCAGTTACTGCTTAGTTAACTAGATGTAAAGTTTTACATATATATTAATGTCAATAGTTTTATTACAAGTTGTGTAAAATGGACTCTCTAGTTTAAAAAAAGAAAAAAAAAAAAGAAGAAAAAAATTAGGTCTCTCCTGAAATTGACTTTAGAGCATGGAAAATGATTTTACTGGATTCTGTTCAACTGTAATCAAGGAAAAAATATGTATGTTGTAGAAAAAGTTGCAGAATTAAAAAAGATCTGCTTTTAATTTATTCTTTTTGTATTAAGAATTTGTATAGTTACCTTTACATTTTGCAAAACGGTGTTGTCAACACTTCCTTATTAAAGCATTTTCAAAATGAAACCTTGCAGTGATCTTTTCAGGAGGGCACAGTGCCTGGGGAATCCTCACCCTGGCGACCGCACCGCCGCCTCTGCGGAATGCTGGGTCCAGATGTGCGCACAGCTGGCCCGCGTTTCCGGGAGGGACCCACTCGTTTGCTGTCAGGGGGCCCGACTGCAGGAAACGCTGGGCATTCCCCCTGAAAAGCCCGTCCTTCAGAGATCCCTTGGGACTCAGCGCGTGCCGTCAGCAGACCCCTGCCCGCTCCGTCGCGTGTTCTCTCGAGCACTGGTCTCGGGGCGCTCAGGAGGTGACTTGGGCAGTAAGAAGCCGCGTGACTGACGTCCCACCACAGTAGGAAACAAAGTCGTGAAAATAATACTTGCTTGTAACACACCTAACTTGAAATAACTAAAATTAACATTCGCTTATACAAATGGGGTGCTAAGGAGCAGCCATGCCACGGTCCGTCGGACGCTCACCCACCGCCTGCTCCTTGGGTTAACCTCCTGAAGAAACGCCTGGTTTAATCTCTGCTGCCGAGGCAGCAGCATCGAGAACCCACCCGACAGATCCTGCTCTCGCCCAGGAGGGGCTTGCCCGGCCCCTGCACGGGGCTCGGGGTGCCGCTAGACACCAGTTTTCCCCTCCGTGGGCAGCGGTGACCCCTGCGGCCGCCCAGCACCCCTTCCGAAATGGGCCGCAATTTCAAACAGCCACAGGCTCTCCACACGGGACCCGTCCGCACCCAGCGCCCAGCGCAGTTGCTTCCCATTCTTTCCATTTATTCCCACTGTCCGGGGAGCTCCTTTCCACCCAAGCATCTCTTCTGTCATCCACCCGATCCACCCCCACGCCACAGGGAGCCACCAGTGGCACCAACCCCGAGCCAGGAGGCCACCCCGACCATCACCTGGCATCGCCGCGTGGGGCACAATCTTGCGTAGTAAATCCCCAAAGGGGATGGGATGGGACAAAATGGCAATGACAAAATTTTTCAGACACCCCCCTAACTCTGGGACTTAGCTCAGACTTATTGCCAGCGGCTCCGATGCTGCTGCAGGCACCCCTTCAAGCCCTACAGCGCATCAGGAGCGGCCTTCCCGACAGCCTGCTCCAGATCGGATACCTCTTGGAGGGCACCGCGCCGTGTACTCATCCCCCGGGTCCGGGAGCCAGCACGCTCTCCTCCCCCCGAGAAGAGAAGCCATTTACATCTCAGCCAGGTCCATTCTTTGGGCAAGACCGGATCTATCATGGAGATCATATGGCAGCCAGGCGGAGAGGAACCCAGTTCCTCAATCAAAATAAATTGATCCCGCAAACACCTACCCCAAGAGCCTTTCCAGCAACACAGACAGACAGCAAGCAAGGAATTAAAGGCATTTAACTACCATGGGGCATGACAACACCGATATAAGCAGGTATCGTGTACTGTGAGAGCGCGGGGTATCGCACCACCTCGCGCAGCCCCTTCCGCCGGGCTAGGGAAGGGGTGGGGGGCTGCAACAACCAACCAGGGGCACTAAAGGCCGAAAAACACTCCAGACATCGCTACGGTGAATGCATGACTTCATGCTAAGGCTACGAGTCTTTGGATTTAGAGCAGTTATTTCCGCCTAATGCAAGAATTATCAGAAATAAACATCTGGAGAAGCCCAGAGGGAAAAGTCGAAATCGCTAAACTGAAACATACCCTCCCCACAAAAACTGTCAAGCAGTGTGACAGCTGCGCCACACCCACTCATCCCTAAACTAGACTTGGGTGGGTTTTGGATTTTTTTTGGCTAAAAGGCATTATTAACTATTTGATCATGGTCTGGTAGCTGTAATTTGGGGCCATCCAGCTGCAAAGAGCCTCCAACCGATGATGAAAAGCAGCTGCCGTAACAGTGTCCCCCCCGTGCGATCCCCCGAGGACCGAAGCTGGCTCTCACGTGCAGGACAGCTGGAAACTCTTACATAGATATGCCGTGAGAAAGTACTTCTCAGTTCCTCGGTTCCCCGTGCAGCGCCATTCCACGAATTGCAAGGGGATAAAGTTCTTCCGTCATGGGATTCATTCAAGCAAGGCGGCTGTATTTCAGGGACTGTCAGCAAGGAGACACATTGCTTAAATTACATTCTTTAAAACCTGATCAGACTAAAACATTCCAACCCCAAATTCACATCCCTACAGGAGGCGCATCCCCGTTCAAACTGGTGCTCAGGTACCATTAAAACTCTCCTCAATAATTAGCCCTAAAGCAGGAGGGAAAAATCTGTCTATTACTATTACAGATGCCCTAGGGAATCCAGTTCCCTCTAAAGCAGACGCTACAGTGCTCCTTAAACCATCCCGTCACTACTCACTTGCTGCACTTGCCAGGGAAATGACAGCTCTTCTAATGAGGGACAATAATGTCCCTCAATTACTTGAAAAGTTCAAGACTAAGGTCAGGACGAAGATTTAGGAAATCATCTGGGTGGGGAGAGGGATAAAGTTGTGGTGTTATAAATGTTTCCTGTTGTAATAACGCCTCCAAAGAGCACTGCAAAAAAATCACCAGACACCACTGTTAATGAAACTCTTCCACGCTCTTGACATCTGCCCAGCTTCTCCCCACAAATCCCCGTCTATTCCCTGAAGGCCCCTCCCCAAGCGCCAGTTAGGTCTCGTCAGCCTCATTTTTATTACTTCTAAACTGTTTAAGCTCTTGACATTTTCTCCGGGGTCAGACACTCCAGGCTGAAAAACTCCTGTGTCCAAAGAGGCACTTCAGAATACAGGGAGTCTCCAGAAGAACCTCAAGTTCCTCAAGATACTCCTCCAAACTCACTGCCAGCACAAATCCCCCAGCATCACGTCTCACAGTGCCACGGGACACTGTAAATACCCACGAGAGACAGGTAACTCCTGCAGAATAGGGCACCGGTTCCTGCCCCACGCTTCCAGTCGAGGTGAGGACCCAGACAAACCAATACACTGAATACTAACACGTTTCTTCAGGAACTGGTTCTGCCCACATTGCGCCAGGCCTACCGCTGCGGCAGCAAAACCCTTACAAGTCCACAGCCCACGAGTGCCAGACGTACCAGAAAACCTGCTGCCGCACAGCAGGGGTAGCAGGATACCAGATGCAAATACCTGCCTGAATCCAACCCTGGGCAGCCAGGACCAGAGCCTCCCCTCTCCACCGACAAGGCTTCTCCAGCGGCAGAGGAGTGGGCTCTGTACGGGCAATACTGGATCTGCGGGGCCAGGCAGATGTGAGGTCTGGGTTCTCTCAAACGTGGGCAGTGGCAGTTATTAGCAGCCACTGCAATGATCAACCATTTGTTTGGAGCTTCACTGCAGGTCCTAGAAAGGCCTCCTTAAAAGAAGGACACGTTAATACTGCTGCAGAGGTACTGCTATTCTTGTAATTAAAAAAAGCACATGATTTCAGCCTAAGATTTTAAACCAGCACCACTAAAAAAGTTTCAATATTTCACTGTTTATGCAGAATTAGACATCATCATTTCTGTGAGTTTCTTCGCCATTCCCAGTCAAGATGCACAATGGTAAAGATTTGTGGCTGCTAGAAATACTGTACGTGGTCATGGGAGGTCCTAATTATTTTCTCTGCAATGCCCAGCAGACTGAAATTTTCTCCAGATGTATAAAAATGGGATTTGAAAGCCTCAAGAGCCGTAAGATTACTTCCCCCAAGCCCAGAAGGTTTATATTAAAAATGTCGTTACCAAAAAAAAAAAAAGCCAAATCCGATGTATTCAAGATCAAAAACTCTTTGCACCAAGACTGGCTGTATTTTTCAGCTGAGAAATATATAAACTTTTTCTTTTTTTTTCTCCTGATAAATACCACATGAAAGATTAGCCATTAAAGTCTTCATATTTACAGAAATAACCAAGATTCAGATTTGACTGCTTCACTCTAATCATCTCCCCACATCAGTCTCCAAAGGGAAAGCAGCCAAAAAACTCCACATATGCTCCTTGCAGGGCTGAGTCTTACCTAAAGCTCTAAGATATGGGAAACAGTTCCGTCTGGTTCCCTGAATAACAAATTGAAATAAAAACAAGGATCATGTTCATTGTCCCCTGGTCATTGTCCTGGTCATACACCCTCCAAAAAAACGCCCTTCTTCTGTATATTGGATGTGTTACCGTAAAAGCATAGATTTAAAAAGAAATCTAAATAAATGGGGCTCGTAAAAAGGAAGCTGTAGAGAAATTCGCTGCTTTATGCTTTTTCGCAAAGCCCACCCTAGGTTCCTGGTGGTGTTAAAGCACAAACTCTGTCTCTTCAATCCTCTCTGGGTCTCGGAGATCAAAATATGAGTCACGCCTTGGACACCGCAGAGCCTCATAAAGCATTGTACTCCACACATTTCGATGGGTCTGTTGGGAAGTGCTTCTGGCAAATGGTCATGAGCCTCTTCAGCCCCTAGGAATTAACAAAACAAGGACAATTCTGTAATAAAACTGCAGCTGTCAAACAAACTTAACAGTCTATAGTACTTTTAAGCTTAACAAAAAGAATTCAAAACAAACTGCTGCTATTTTGGGGTTGTTTTTTTTTATTTGGTTGTTTTTCCAGTTTTTAAGTTTTATGAACCTTTCTGCCTGCAAACTGCCAAGTTATCTCCAACGTTAGAGGAGTCTGTGGCATAACCGAAGAGACTACAGATTCAGTCCCTCGTGACAGATTCATAGTGAAGGATCACAGTAATGCTTTAATCCCTCTTCCCCACCAAGGGAGAAAACAATACTATCACAATAAAAGATATTTAAAAGAAACCTGAATATTAAAAGTAATTCTACAGAGACAAAAACAATTTCTGACACCAAAACAAGCTGCACAACTACGAAAAGAACCGCACAATTTCTCTGGAGGAGAGGTGTCATTCCTTCCCATAGCGGCACCACACCTGACCTACACCGTGGAGGCAAACTGAAGAAGTAATCAAGAAGAAAGGCAGAATGTCAACTTTTCTCTTCAGTTCTCTCAAGGCACTGATTGCCAAAAACCAACGTGACAGAAACCCTGTGATTATTTTCTTTCAAGACACGCATAAAAGTCTAACAAACAAGAAAGAAAACTGCTGTGGCAGTAACGTAGTTTAGCAGTGACATTGCATTCCAAGATGGCCAAATCATGTGCCTGTCATTAGACACTCACGACAGAAGATGGCTCCTCACTGAAGTGAAAAATGATTCAACAGAGGATGCTTTGGCCTTTTCAATGCAGGCAAGTCTGGAAAACACGTCCTACCACCATAACGACTCCTTGTTTGGGATGTTATGATCCCAGGTTCGTTGTAAATCCGAAACACGTTAGCTTCATGTAACTGCTGGAAGCACAGATAATATTCCACGCTCCAGTTTGAACCAGACTAGCTAAAACAAGACCTGGTATTTAAAACCAACACGGAGAACGTAAATGTTTAAAGCCAACTCTGTCTTGGCGCTTCAGTAAGTTGTGTAATTGAGAAGCACAGATATGAAATCCACAGAGGGAAGACGAACACGAAGATTTCCTTGACCAACAGATGTAACCCCAAAAGCAGATAAAGGACAAACTGAGGAATTCATATACATTGTATCTTCCACAGGGCACGCTAAGAGAGACCAAGCAACACTACGGAGTAGAGATCTTTCCGCTGGAAGAGTGGCAGATGGACACAGATGGCCAATTATTCACCAAAGTTGGAGAAGAAGCATTATGGCCATGTTCAGGCCCGCAACAATCTTCCATCAGAGTCCAAACTCCTTTTTTAACACAGACTAACAACAAAACTGTTTGGTTTAACATAAGCTGTTTCATCCATTAAATACTTCCAAGCAAGTATTACACTGGAGCCTGTCTCTGAAGATGTGTAATCCACATGCCCATTTTCACCTTACAAAAGAATTGGTCAAATTTAATTTGTTGGCTCTGTAAGTGTCTGGAGCTTCCTCTGACTTCACAATGATATTTTCACAGGTTATGATATTAAAAACTACAGTTGAAGAGAAACCAAAGGTTACACTTGTAGCCCCAATACAAAGAGACTCTAGGCAGGAGAAGTTGCATTTTACAAGCAATTCACTTGCAGACATCTGCAGAAGTTGAAAAGCAATGGGAGTCCTTCTGCTGCAGCAGGCAGAAGCTCTGAGCTCCACGATGCTGCTCTGGAGGCTTCAGAGTTAAGCCAGAAGGTCTTTATCTCAATGAAACTGAAACTGGCAAGAGGCAAATACATTTAACAATACAAGGAGAGAAGACTTCTTTCCTCAGATCCGTCCACCCATTACACTGAAACATCAGAGAAGAAAAACACCACTGCTATTAATTCGACAAACAACGGAAGCTCATTACATGAGTATGAATATGCATAGGAGGAATTGAACCTGGAATTTTGAGCCCATGCTGTTAAAGAAACATGTTTGAAAAATGAATGCGTTTATCTAGTTGCAGAAATAGTCAGAAGGACTGTATTCCACCGTATTAAATTCCACACATGATGTTAAAACCATGACTTAAGCAGTGAAGGAACTCAGGAGAATAAAGCATGTCTTCACAGCTACTTTGGTACAGGATGACAATAGTTAAGACTTAGAAGAATCCATTAGCCCAGCACTAAGAGCCTTCAGGATGAGCTACCTGTTAAATGGATGTTATGCTTGACCCAAACTAAGGCAACTGTCCATTTCTAGGACCTTTTTACCACATCACCTGTCACTATGAAACCAGTGTTTCTCAAAGATCCCCTAACTTCAAAAGCAGATCTGTTCGATTTCCAAAGCTAACGTTACCTGAATATACTTCCTTTGAGTTTCATCGTTGAGAACGTGGGCTACATGCTTGGAGAAAATCTTTTCACGACCCGTTCGAGCATGGATGCCAACCATAGTGACACCAATAGGCCAGGGAGCATTTCCAATAGCCATCTGAAGATAGGCATCGTTTGCCTGAAGGAATACAGTGCATGCACACTTAGCAAAAGGACATTTGCATTGCCAGATACAACACCACCACATATTCCAGTCTCTCTGAATCAGGTTTCATTGCACAGTATTAACCAATTTTACAACACACCTTCCTAGCACAATTCATGTTTATGCTGAACTCTGAGGGAAACAAGGACTATGGACTTCACCTATAGAGCGATGAAAGAAAGCACTGGATAAGGCAGTCTAATATTGATTAAAACTAAAGTTTACTGGGACTATTTTCAGCTCAGCCTTCTCAGGTTCCCACGAGCTTTTCTGCTGTAATCACCTTTACAACCCTTGCCGTTTCGGTTGCAGACTGGACCAGGGAGCCTGGCTGTAAGCGCAACCCACTGCAGGCGCACGTTGCGTACGCAGAACTGAGGTCACCCGGTACGCAGGAGCGCACTGGGGCCTGACAGCTCTCGGGGAGAGAAGCAAGCTTCCAATGAGGCTGAGAACCAGCTCTCTACAAAACTGGGTTAAATAAGCACATTTGTAACAATGTTTATGAACAGAGCAGTAGCAGCAGTAAATGAACATGAAATTTCCCAATCAAGATAGCAGCTCCTGTTTCTTAACATAAAGCTGTAGCAAACAACATCCCTGGGGAAGAACAGTGACAAAACTTGAAGGGAAAATGAATAGAAAGAAAGAGAGAAAGGAAGAGAAGTACAGAGCTTAAAAAAACCACGACAGCTGAGAACCAGGAAGTGAGAGGGACAGACACATATATGCAATTACAGAAACAGAGCTTCAAGAAGGACTTGGAGCAGGACATTCCTCCACTGTTAGTGAGCAGCTACAAGACTCACTGATAAAGAGTTCATTTATCACCTCCCATTTAGTGGCTAATCAACAAGAAGTAGCCATCATGACCCGTGGGTGCAGTTTCTTCCCATTTGGCAGTGAGCAAACTGGGAGGTGAATAATGAACAAGGCAGGGGGTTGCAGACAGAGCTGAAAGTAAACCTGAAGAAAGGACATGACTTCACCTACATGAGGCAGGATCTGACCCACTACTTACTGTCTTAAATATGGTTTTGTGATGAAACATAGTATGTGAGCATGCAATTAAAGACCCTTCCAGGACTGTCACAACAGGATTAATTAAGATTGAGCAGACAACTTCCATTCTGGCATTTGCCTACTGTCACATGTTGATTTCAAAATTTAAATCTTTCAAGCATTTCATCTAACAAACAGTAAGAATTTGTGGCTGACAATATTCACTAGGCTGCACAAACCAAAAAAGCACAGAAGACAACAGCAGGCAAGAAGAGAAAAGTCTCTTAGGAAGCAAAATGGAAAAGGATACGAGTACCTTTAAAGGTACAAGGCTCATTAGCCTAATTAAAAAAAAACAAACAGAATTTCCAAATGTGTACTCAACTCCTCCAAAATCAGTCTGTGAAGTTTACATAAAGCCAAGCACCTCCAGGAGAGAGGAGTACAGGGGATTAACCCACAATATAGACCACATTCCCGCATACTCACTACTTTGAGAAGGTATTGGAAAGGGAATTTCAACATAATGATGACAATCAAAAGAAAAAAAAATACCCCAAAACAAAACCCCACTACCATACATCCCACACTTTCAGTTCTACTTTCAAATTATTTGGATTAAACTTGCCCTAGGCCATCTAAAGTTTTTTCAATAACAAAAGCAGGTTTGCTTGCTTATTTGACAAATTATTCCAAGTCCTCACAAGAATAATAAGAAATACTAGAAATTTAAAGGCAAAACATGGCTCAATTTCCTCTGCATACACAAGCTGCTTAAGCAAATGCTATTGGTATTTGAGTTCCACTTCTGCAGGCAGCTATAAACAAAACCTAACACTGCCTTTGATCTTGTGTGCCAAAGTACTACTGTCTGCTCCAGCAAGCACACTTTGTCCAAAAAACTTTTCATTAACTTACCTCAACCTTACCAGGCCAGCTAATGTAAGCATAGCCAAAGAAAGGGACAGTGTCTCATATTCAATAACTCGGTTAATCTCAATTAATTCCTAATTAATTAGTCAACACCCTATTCATTTAACCTTACAATATCAGGTTTCCCATACAGGATTCCTCTGCAACTTAATATAGCCATCTCTGAGAAAAATTGTATTCGTGCTCGCAAAGCTCTGCAGTTTCACCAGCCTCAAAAGATCTTCTGACAGGCTGTGGATCAAACACTGCCTGGAGCCTAACCTTTAATAGCCATTTTTCATTTTGTTTGAATATATGTTGTGTGTATTTCCAGCTATGTATCTTCAAAATGCAGAAAAATGGGAAATGTTGAAGTAATAAACTCAATCTATTAGAATCAGACAGCCCGAACATGCCGGAAGAGTACAAACAAACATACCTTCACATATTCTCTTTGCAACATGAATTTAATAATATCTGTTATTGATTCTTTGATGTCTGCAGGAAGTGTCTACAGGAGAAGAAGAAAAGAAAAAAAAAAAAAAAGACATCTTTACTTCATAATAGCAGCTTAGGAATATCACCCTACTCAGCATTTATACAAAGTCTAGCACCTACCCTAGCTTGAGGACTTTAACAAAGGAAAACATCTTCATTATTTAGATAAAAGATCTGAAGCAAGAGAGGTTAAGTGGTTACACCTAGTAGCTTGCAGCAAAGTGCAAAACACATCCCAATTCTCTATCACGTTTGCAACCCAATGAACAGGTGATACATAAAGCAACACCTGGAAAAGCAGTGGGCAGGCAGAAGAATTCACTGATCAAGATAAAAAGGTCAGAACTGGGAGTCAAGGGCTCTAGACACAGAAACCCTGACCAACTCATTCATCCTCTCTTCTTCAGTGAAGACAACATTACCTTAGGAAAGGGCACTAACCACTGGGTACTCTGAAAGCAGAAGTTAAAGTAAGTCTTACAGGATAGCGACATTTAAAAGTGATTCACCCTTTTCCGAAGTTTTCTGAACAGCGGCCTCAGGTACGATTCTGTCTGCTTTTGAGTGGCACTGTTCAGCTTCCCCTGTACTCCCCGTTTCACGTAGTCTTCTCTGGCATTCAGCTCCTTAGCCCAAACTCCAAGAAGAAACTGTATGAGGAACAAGCAAATTTATGTCATAGTGCCACCTAGTGACCTCCTCGGCAAAAAAGGTGGGAACAGTGGTTTAAGCCACCATGGTAAAATGAGTTTTTTTGTAGAAATCTGAATTAAAAAGGCAAGAAGCCTCTTTCAGAAGCATAGGCAAAGAGGGATAGGAGCAACCCTTCTAACATAAAAACATGTGGGTGAGGGCAGAGCATGTATAAAAAGGCATGTACAAAAAAAACCCAGGAAACAACAGTGTAGGTATCAGTGCTGGGGGGGAGGAGGAGTACATAAAAAGAGCAGAAATCTAAGTAGAAGACGCTGATGTTTCAGGGCAATTCATGAAGGAGCCTAAGGAATGGTGAAGAACAGTGAAAATTCAACACACCAGAAGGCAAATATGTCAAATGTACCTTCTCTCCACCTGGAAAACAATATTTGAGTTTTCTTTGTCTGACTGCCCAGCCCAAACTATATTAAAATCCCGATTTATCTTATATACACAAATAAAAGCTTCGGCTCTTGCTGTGACTTCTGATCATCACAACAGTTACACAGGGACCGGCTGACTCAAATGAAAGGCAATACAGGCTTCTTGCCAGGAAACAAGGAAACAATTTTCTCTTATCCACTTGAACCTGTTTCCTTAACAAAGCCAGTGGACTTCCTTCAAAATTCTCTTATTTCACATAACAGTATCAGGTGACATTTCATTTCAGCTTGCACTGTTCCTGGGGAAGAGAGGCAGGGACTCCTCGGAAGTTTTTAATGCCACAGTAGTACACAGAAGCAACTACATACTACTGCCTCAATTATCATACGGAAATCAAAACCATATTTATTTTGTCTCGAAAAATAGGACCAGATTTTGAAGAATGCTGCTCTCCCAACAGCTCTTTCCCAGGTCTAGCAGAAGTCACTACTGTGACTAACCAAGGCTGTGGAGTGCCAAGCATTTAAAAAAACCCACACCTTAAGCACAATATGTGAGTTTTTCCCTCCAAGCAGCTGAAACCGTCCCTTCTATTCACAAAATGTATCTGCATCATAGTAAAAAATATGACACAGCTACAGAATAATTAATCTATTAGAGTTTGTTACCTTCAAGAACTTCGTTATGATGTCCATATCATAGTGATCATCACCTCGTCCTAAGGATTCTCCCAAAGCCTAGAACAGGAGAAAAAAGGCAATTATTTTCACATTGTCTAGAAGTTTGCCACCACCACCACCACAGCAGAGCATGATTCACTGCATCGTCAACTGTAATAAACTCCACCAGTAATCCAAAACACTAGTTAGGAAACAGAATAAAACAGCTATATATGCTACTGCAATTCATTAATCTATTAAAAACATTTAAGTCAAAAAGCCAGTATGATTATTTCTGAAAAGTCAATGCAACAGTAATTTTTCATTCATTAACTACTAAATTATTGGCATAATTAGCTGCTGACTGACAGCACTGTATTAAGGGAAACTGTGGGTGCACTGCATTTTTTGAGATCCCCAGAGCCATCAATTAACCCAATTATTTTGTTAAGCTATTTCAATTCTCTGATGTACTGGGGCTTTTTACCATTTCATTTAATAACTGTGAAACTGAGGGAACAAATCTTAAAAAAAAAAAAACAAACACCAAAAAAACCCAGTAGTACGCTCCAATACTCTAGCTTCCTGCCAAAACCTCGAAACTGTTAATACTAACAGCAATTTTTAGAAATATTTTCCAGTAGGTATAGTTGGATTTGTAACGTATTTCCATTGTCCTCACAGTTCCAAAGTGAGTTTTACTTAAAAAATTTCCTAGTTTTGGAACCTAATTCAGTGTAAGCCTTTACGCTCAAGGGAATGCAGCTAAAATAGCATAAAATTAAGACTGCAGTGTTTTCAAACTTTTCAGAAAAAGATTACTTTCATGGCTCAAACCAGGCCTGCCCTACTACCCCAAAAAGGAGGTATTTTGAGAACTAACAGATCGATAAAATGCAGCCCCATTACAACTGGTGTCCATTCTCGTACTACAGTTATTTTAAACCAGAACCCCAGTAGCCTAACAAAAAAGCCAAAGACTATCTCCTAATAATAATGTATTCGTCTAAGCTTTCAGTTATAAATCAGATTATTTCTTAAACATGCTTGTGGAGGGAGGTTACAAAGATTAACTCCTGCAAAAAGTTTTGAAGATTAAGGGTAAAAGTCTTCAGCTCAAGTTAATGTGCTTTTCAAAACATTAGCCTAAAATACCAGAGGCTGAATGCATTTCACGGCACTCATTCTCTGCTCGCTTACACAAATACCATGGTATTCTTTCAGAACATAGTAACCATTTGCACTGAAGTTTCTGGGACACATCGTCTCTGCACTTCTCATATTTTCTGTGATCTGCCTACTTCTGATGTCCACTTCTTTTTTTGTCCTGGATGTTTTTATATCAAACATTCTTTCTGTATGTCTGTTTTTCAGAGTCCGTCTTCCTCGTATAGGGAAAATTCACCAGTACTAAGCTTATTACCCTCTCAAATACTCATTGGAAAGGCTTTGGAATCTATGACCAGGCAATGTATTTTTATTAAATTCTTTACTTCCAAACTCCCTGCACAGGGAATCTGTATCATTCTCCTTGCAGGCAACTCCCACCCCCTTTCTGATGAGGTGTTGTAAACAAAGACCACTTGAGTTTTCACGTCTACTGTACCTGTGGTGCAACTCAAGGCGTAGAAACCTGAATTTCCTAACACAGCACATTTAAGGATACTTCAGAACGCCTAAGCTAGATGTTGAAAACAAGATAACTTTGTCTAAACAATCCTGAAGCTTTCTCACAACAATATACTACATCTAAAATCCCCTAATTAAAATCTACCCATCACGTACTTCTAGTTCTTCAATAGTAGTATTCTCCTCATGGACTTTCAAGTCATTCTGTGAGTCATCGTCTCCTGCTTCTTGGCCGCCTACAATTTCGTTCAGATACTGCTGGTCAATCTTATCCAAAGCAGCCTTCAGGTCATTTCTCAGGCCCTGGAGAAGATAAGAAATGACTAATTTACAAAAAAAAATCAAGTAAATAAAGGCAGTTCAGTACTGTTACTGTGAACATCCAACTTCTGTTTAAGAAAAGCCAAATTCTGTAAAAACATGATTAATGGTTTAGTTTTGTTGTCCAAATTTAAACTGAATTCAAAGAACAGTTTCTGGATTGCTTCAGCACTTAACAAAAAACAGGTGCCTGAACTTCTGCAATGTTCATATCTATGAAAAAGACTTTTTACCCTATTTTCACCAGAAAAGCATGGAGGACTGAATCAACTTCTAGGATTTTCTTGAAGACATTTTCTCCAAGGAATGCCCTCAATCACCCCAAAACAAACAGAAAACAGACCATAACCATCATCAGCTCTACAAGTCTTCATATCTCCCCTGACAAAAGCTGTAAATAAGGTAACACTCCTTCAGTACTATCACATAGAACATTTATGTAGTTTCCCTTTATTACCAATGATTTAAACATAGCAGAATGTTTTATATAAAGTGTTTAAAATCCCCTATTTTAGAATAGGTGATTAAAAAAAATTAGAATCGGTTTGAAACTATATATATCAAGTTAAGAGCTGCCTTTAAGTAGAACAAGAAACTCGGCTTAGTCATAGTTAGAGGACTTGCATTCTTACCCTAAGACATAAAACATAAAGCTCTACACAGGAGTATGACAATTCCTACCCTAAGATAAATTCAGCCACTCCACTGGGAATAGATATGCAGAGCTAGTTCCCCTCTTCCATCATCATACTTGACTGTCTGGAGCGTTTCTATTAATCATTTAGTAGTCTAAAAATGTCTGAACCACAAACTGGTTATAGTGACTATCTACACAACACGTAGCAACAGGAGTGACTGAAAAATGTAACACAAAAATCCAACACAATCCTATTTATGAGCTCGCTATTTCCTAATACTCCTACTACTGTCATTGATGTCACTGGAGGGGAAGCTTTCATTAGCAGAATTTTTTTTGTTTTAAGTGTTTAGATCTGTTTATCTTTTTTTAAAAAACTTGAACAGAAAAAGGCTTTCGTTTTTTGGGCAGCCCCAGCAAAGACATTCCAAAAAATTCAGTTTGCCACAAATTAGGAAAGAAAATCCAAATCTGCATTCCATCTTCTCACTTAACTGATCAATTCTTAAGACAAAAGGAATAAATCAATAAACTACGGTTTTAGTCTTTTAGTCATTTTTTGAATCAATGGCTACTTTAAAGGTAAGGGGGGAAAATCAAGCTTCCCTAATAAGTTATAACTCTGGAATCAAATTATTTGAAAAATCATTTACATACCAGAAAGGATGCAATCCTCCTCTCTCTTACCCATACCTTCTCAGAGATGCATATAATTGCAAACACAGGATAGTTTTAACAGTAAAATAACTGTCTTCTCTGCTGGTTAAAAAGCAGGTAACAGCACAGGCTGGAGGCCCCTTTTCCAACTGAAAAGGCCTAGAAGGTTTCTAGGGTTGAGCTGTCTAACATAAGGAATTGTAACGTGCACAAAACTATGGCATTTAACATATTCTCTCAGGCAATAAATGAGACGGAGCAGATCTTCCTCACTGCTCTGTACTTCCCCTCCCTCCTAAAAATTAACAGTTACTGAAATTGATTTTCTGTGACTTTTATAGGGTTCCTCACTGGTTATCCCACTACAAATAAGTAACTAGTAACTATCCAGTCTTACCTTGTTCACTTCAGGTGCAAGAATTTCTATCTTCCTCAAACGTTGAAACGCATCATAATCTGTTTCTCCAAACAGCCTGATCGGCTCACCTCTCTCTCGTAACCTCCTGATAACCTGAAAAGAATTAAAGCATTCCCTTATGCAAACTCGTAAAGGAAGCAAAATAAAATCCAGAACGACAGATTTATTTACTTTGCTTAGAATAACAAGCTGAGCTGGACTGGAGAGGAAATGGCAATATTTTAAGCAGTAGAAAAATGTTCCAGACACTTTACAATCTAAATATAAAATTCCCACGGTATTTCAGTGAAAGGTCATTCCAAATATTACCAATCTAAATTTTGCATAAAACCCCAAGCCGCTTGGTACAGCCTAACTTTTTCCTGCTCTGACTTGTTTAAACAAATACACAAAAATCATCCCTCTGGCAGAGCTTAAAAACTATTCTCAAAATCACAAAGGAACTTGACGATAATCTCGCTCACCTACTTGTCCAGGGCAATAAAAATACGCCATAACTAGGCTGCAGGTTGTCCCAGCACATCTGCAAGACTGATTTCCTGAAAACTGTCATCCTTCAGCATTTGGCAAATATTAAGTCCCATAATCTAATGCGATAGTTACTTTAAAACTAGATATAAGAGAGGTATAACGTCCTCCCTCGGCTGATTTGCAAAGCCATGTGCAGAGCCAAAAACTGAACTTTATTATCCCGATTCCTTATCTCATGCATTGCTTCTAAATCTCTCTATACTTACCATTGTTCACTTAGTGTATCAAGCAATAGGCTTACTGACGTATGAATCACCACGCAATACTTTGGTGATCAGGAGAAGGGCTTACACTTCATTTCAGGCCACCACTTCATTATACCAATAGACTGGTTGGACAACAAGGAACTAAATGAATTGAGACATTAATTCGTTTATTCAGTTCAAGTGTCTTGCTGTATGTTGGCAAGCATTTGACTTGCAAATGTATCACAAAACCAGGGGTGGATAGAATGCTGGCACAGTCACACCTAAGCCTCGACCAAAACATGCACCCAAGTAGATCAATAGCTGTGAGACACTGCGCAATACAGAGGACGTACAGACCAAACCTCAAATCAAACATGAAACCAAAGCCCACATTACAAGTCCTCTGACATACTCCTGTAAAAAACAGTATGTATCTTGCAAATTAAGGGGACATGTGACATCCTTGGATGATCTTAGCTGTGAATTTAGAATTTATTCTGTACTTCTGAACCTCCTGTTTCTCTTTTGCTTTAGGGTATAGATCTGTTGGTGAACTCACATTCACATAGGTATTTTTATGCTTAGAAAGGACAAAGAACACACCAGCTGCTCTGGCTTCAGGACTTTTTCTTCTAGAAATCAAGGTGAACATCCAAAACTTCGTTTCTAAATTTGGGTTCAGACCAATGAGCTACAAAGAAAAGAAGCTGGGAGAAAAATCTTGGAAAAAGTCAGCCTGCCATCTTCAGTATTATCCAAGGATAATACTGATATTCAGGGTACTATTCTAGAAGTCATCTGAAAGAGCTGGAAAATGCTGAAAATCTGCTCGAGGGTAGGAAGGCTCTGCAGAGGGACCTGGACAGCCTGGATCGATGGGCTGAGGCCAACTGTATGAGGTTCAACAAGGCCAAGTGCTGGGTCCTCCACTTGGGTCACAACAACCCCAGGCAACGCTACAGGCTTGGGGAAGAGTGGCTGGAAAGCTGCCCAGAGGAAAAGGACCTGGGGGTGCTGGTTGACAGCCAGCTGAACATGAGCAGGCAGCGTGCCCAGGTGGCCAAGAAGGCCAATGGCATCCTGGCCTGTATCAGAAATAGTGTGGCCAGCAGGAGCAGGGAGGTGATCATGCCCCTGTACTCGGCACTGGTGAGGCCGCACCTCGAATCCTGTGTTCAGTTTTGGGCCCCTCACTACAAGAAGGACATGGAGGTGCTGGAGCGTGTCCAGAGGAGGGCAACGAAGCTGGTGAAGGGCCTGGAGCACAAGTCTGATGAGGAGCGGCTGAGGGAACTGGGGTTGTTTAGCCTGGAGAAGAGGAGGCTGAGGGGAGACCTCATCGCGCTCTACAACTACCTGAAAGGAGGTTGTAGCGAGGTGGTGTTGGTCTCTTCTCCCAAGTAACCAGCGATAGGACGAGAGGAAATGGCCTCAAGTTGCGCCAAGGGAGGTTTAGACTGGGCATTAGGAGAAATTTCTTTACTGAAAGAGTGGTCAGGCCTTGGAACAGGCTGCCCAGGGAAGTGGTGGAGTCACCATCCCTGGAAGTATTTAAAAGACGTGTAGATGAGGCGCTTAGGGACATGGTGTAGTGGGCATGGTGGTGTTGGGTTGACGGTTGGACTCGATGATCTTAGAGGTCTTTCCAACCTTAATGGTTCTATGATTCTATAGCACATCTGTGCAAACACATATGACAAAGAAGCTCTACCCATCTGTACCTCCCTACACATTCAACTGGACAGCAGATCCTTGATGAGCGAAGATGATCATTAATTGTTGACTGTAAAAATGGAGGCTTATTATTTCATACAAACTGCTATAAAAAGTACAGCTCACTAGAAAAAAACAGCCCTTACAAGAAATTTCAGATGCATTTGCTGTAAACTCAGGTAGTCTGTTTATGATGATTGATTTTACCTCCTGTCTGGAAAGGGTCATCGGTAACTTTTCTTCTGCCAGTTCGAGTTCCAGGACTGGATTTGATGAAGTCAGTGGTTTCTCTTCCTCTTCCTCCTGCTGTACCTACATTCAACAGACAGTTACTAATGTGCCAATGGAAATAACCCCATATATTGACAGAAATGTGAAGATACAGAACTCTGGAACACAGATTTTAATATGACAATATAAACCTTCAGTTTCATAGTTTTTATTGTCTATAATTGAATGTCACAGAACAATAAAAGCTTTTAAAAGTATCAGTAATTAACTGACACTTCTGCAGGTTGCAGGAAGCAGTCTCTATAGCAAATGGAAAGGACAATTGCTAAAGTTTGGCAAACACTTTAGCAGGCAGACGTCAGCACTGGTGCCAAAAATAGCAAATCCAACCTCTGCCTGTTGATTCCTGCCCCTGCTCTATCCTCCTTACCCATGCAAAAGCATTTGCATCGCTATGTGATGAACCAGATGGGGGAAATGATTCAAACAGAAAATAATCTGGCAAACACAAAGAAAGGTACCCTTCCCAGCCCACTTAACCTCCTCATCCAGCTCACCAGGCGTAGCACATGCATGGACACAAGGGCAGAAATGAAAACCCAAGGGCAGGGAGAGAGTGGGGCTGCTTCTTTCGGTGGCAGTGTCAGCTTAAAATGTGTATTACCTACGGTATCAGTGAGCTGAGTACAATTAGCAGTGATCCACGGTTTCTACTGGGTTTTGAGAGGTGCTTGTTTAAGGTAACACATCTTTCTCAAAAGCTTGCCATAGTTTCTTGCAGGTTGAAAAAAACCTAGAAAAACCTACAACTCCTTATAGGGATAGGATCTCATTAACAACTCATCTTAATCTAAAAAAGGTCCCTGAACCAAATAGAGCTTTCCTTCTTCATTACCTAATATTTTAATAATGCACAACAACTCTTTGATCAAAGTAACTTTGAGACAGCAGTCATGTAACTACAGTTCCCTTTATAAGCTCAAATTTGACACTTCTGACAGCATGAGCAGATTGCTGTTGGTAATACTCCTCTAATAAGGAAATATTTCCAGTACTTACTCACATCTTGTTTTGTCCTAGATTCCTTATTAGAATTTATTTCCTTTCCATTCTTGCTAAAAGGGAAATGCTCCACTTAATCCTACAGCACCCTGTAGTATTCTCTGTGTGGGGGCAGTACATTGTCATTTCCAGTCTGTATTTGGATTGATCAGTTTGATGACTGTACTAGACAGATTTTTTTAAAGAAGCTTTTCTATTCTTTCAGGCCAATGTGCCAGTCTTGCACTCCGGTGTCAGTATGACTCCATGTGGATGTAAGGATCCACCCCTGTGGCTCCAGCCACAAATCTATATTCAATGCTATACAAGCAAACACAGAAATCAATCCTATAACCACAGGTGTTTGGAACGAGCAAGGGAAGGACAATCAAATCAATGCTTAACACATAAAGGGAGGGGAAAAATAAAACTTCCATCAATGCAGGAAAGGGAGAATTGACAGGGGACAGAAAAAATGGAAGAACTGCGCAAAAATATATATATATGAAGAAATACACTCCCATGGCAGAAGGATACGTACAAATTTTAACTTACAAACATTCTTGAAATCATAAAGAGACAGCAGCATTGGGGGAAAAGATTTGATCCGTTCTGTCAGCTGGACTCCAAGTTACAAGCAATATCTTTACCACAGTTATTTTGGTTTCAGTGCTTTCTTTTTCAAGCAAGTCAAATTATTACAACTTATTAAGTCTAAGCAAAGCAAAAACGCACCTGAATTTAAAAAGAAATCAGTCTATATTCTACATCTTATTAATGTAGCAAAGATCAAATGCAGAAATCTGGGAGGCTCTAAGAAGGTACTAAATGTAAAGAAGCAACTTATTTTAAAACCGTTTTCAGGGTTACATTTCAAATCAAAACCAGTGCCGTAGCAGCACAGATAATGTCACTTTAACAGCCATGTAAGGTTCTGAAGAATTCAAGCTAATGCTCAAAAAGCATCACGTAGTCATTTCCACTTGGAAGAGCGACCGGATTCACAGAACACTTTCTCATGACTTTATGCTGCATGTGCCGAGAATCGTTTTGGCATTGATGTTCAAATATTCTACAAATAGATCAAGAGGTTCAGAGGTTTCAGAATAAGTCACTAACTGGGTAAAGTTCAATTGAAAACAAAGCTCCTATTTGTGCCCAGTAACAGCAAACAAGATTACGAGCCTCTGTCTTCCACAAGGGAATGCACACCCCCTCCCATACACGTACCATCAGGCAGGCAGGCAGACGCACACACTTGTAAAAGAAAACAACATTCTTTCCATTTCAGTAAACTATTTCCCTGACACCGTTACAAGGCAGATAAAGCCCTCCAGATCACTCATTTGTTTCAAAATGCGCCCTAGGTTACCAATTGTTTTCTAATATTTTGCCAGCAAGAAAACACATGCTGTTGTTGCACTCTTTCAGTGCTGGATGGCTGATGGCCAAAAACCCAATACAAATACATAGAGTATGAAAGTGGGCAGATCTTTTTAATATGCGCCCACGCTATACTGATTTCTTTTGGGCATTTTGACAAGACCGTGAAAGTTATCCGAATGGATGAAGTTATCCGAATGTATCCATTTTTTTCCAATAAGGGAGGGGTCTATACCAGATCCAGTGTTCATGCCTAACAGCACAATTTAAAAAGAAAGGAAGACAAGCTTTGATCCCAAGCCACTTCATGCTTTCCACAAAAAAATAAATAAAATAAACAAAAGCCAAATCATAACACAAACTTAAGTAGCTGTATATCATGCATATCTTTTCCTGCATTGAAAATGGTTTTGGAAACTCATACCTCTCCAGGTGGCTTCTCATTTACAGGCTAATGTATAACATTAACAGATTGAACAAAGAACAACAATTATCATTAACAACGTTTATACTGTTGATAAATAAAATGTAGACTTCAAAGTAAACATACAAATTCCTGGAAGAACAACTACCATACCTTGTAGCCACATCTCTGAAAGTAGGCCTCCTCTTCTTTTTTAGCTAACTCACTGCGTTTGAAATATTTCTTATTTCCCTAAAAGAGAGGAAAACTGTTAACAGTTTACAGTTTCGCATACTTGGGCAAAAATGGCTCAAACTTCCTTACTTGATTTGGTGAATTCAGCTACATCCTTTCATGGAGATGGCTACACTGTCATGCAAAGGGGACAAGTTGGAAGCACCTCTGAAAATCAGCAATATAGAGTGACTTCACAGCACGTATGTATAAGCAGGCTTGAAAGTACAATGTGTTCACCAGCACTTAAAAAAAAACACGTTCTTTGTCATGTAAGGCCGTGGTACTCGCTAGCGTAAAGCTTCACTTCAGAAGTGCACAACAAGGCCCAAGTTGGAGTACAGGAAAGTCGTTTACATAAACCATACAAAACATGTCATTTCACACTAAATCAAGGAGGTGGGAGAAAGCACCTTTGTACAGAGTATTTTGTAAGCTTGTTTGGGACACCTATGTGGAACTGTGTTTGATAAGACCTTCCAGACACACATCAGCTGGCAACTGTGATCACCCTGAAGCATTTCCCTTGATTAATATGAAATATTACTTCTTTCTTCATACTTTGTCTGCCTGACTTACCACAGTCCCCGATCACAGCTCCCTACTTCAACCACTAACGCTGAAACCTCAACTCAGACATCCACAAAAGCGCTCTGCCTTACTGTGGGCGTCGTTAAGCTAACACACTCGGCACACACGCACACCTCTGCGACCCCACTATTGCTATGAAGGTTCTGCAGCAGTGGTGAGGAAAGGGATCCACACATCGTTTACCGAAGGTGGCACAAATTTTTCTCATCTCTCAGTGCCTGAAAAAAACAACTAAACCAGCTCCAAAAGGCAAAGGCACACGGCGAGGCCCTGAAGCCAGGCTGCTTCTGCGCCCCCAATTCTCCGGTGCCACCAACCCTAAACACCTCCTCACTCCTTCCCCTGATCCCATCCGCGGCCACTCCTGCTCCTCTTCCCCAACCCCCGAATCCCTCCCGGGCCGCACGTCGCCCTCCCAAACCTCATCCTGGGCCGCCCCCGACACTCCCAAACCCCACCCTGCGCAGCTCCGGCCCCCCTCACCCCAGTCCCTCTCCCGGGCCGCTTCCTCTCCCCTTCCCCGGCCCCGGCCCCAGCCCGGGCCGCTCCCGCCTCACCCCCACCCGAACCTCCACCTTAGGCCGTTCCCGCCGCCCTCCCCCGATCCCCCACCCCGGGGGGCTCCCGGGCCCCGTCCCGACCGCCCTCACCCCCACGAGCTCCTTCTCCTCCAGCTGCTGCCGCTTCCGGCTGATCTCCCGCTTCAGGATGTCCATGGCGACCCCGACCGCCGCCGCCCCCTCCGCCGCCGCCGGAAGTGGCGGAGCAAAACAACACCGTCACTTCCGGACGGCCGCGCCGGGAGACGGGCCGCAAGGCGGCGCACACGCACAGCTCCCCCTGGTGGCTGGGAGGAGCGCTGGGGGAGTGGTGACAGCGTGTGATAGTGCGCGACAGTGCGACAGTGCGACCGTGCACAGGGGCAGCTGTGAGGGCTCAGCTGCCCCGGGGAGGGCGTGGGGCTGGTCGCTGGGCCCAGGGATGGCACGGTGGGGTCGGTCTCTTCTGCCAAGTGACAAGCGATAGGACGAGAGGAAATGGCCTCAGGTTGTGCCAGGGGAGGTTTAGGTTGGGTATTAGGAAAATTTTTCTTCACCGGAAGGGTTGCCAGGCCTTGGCGCAGGCTGCCCAGGGAAGTGGTGGGAGCTCCCATCCCGGGAGGTATTTACAGACGTGTAGATGTGGCCCTCAGGGACGTGGTTTAGTGGTGGGGTTGGCAGTGCTAGGTTAATGGTTGGACTCGATGATCTTAAGAGTCTTTTCCAACCTTCATGATTCTGTGATTCTGTGAGGCTGGTCACTGGCCCCAAGAAGCACAGGCAGGGCCGGCCATGCACGGGTGCGGCTGCCGCGCAGGAGGGCGGGATGCCGTCGTGGCTGCTCCCGGCACGGGTGTGCCCCTGCCACCCGCCAGCTCGCTGCGGGAGGCTTAACAACACCCCAAGGGAAATCAACTGTTTCACTGACTCCGGGGTGCCCTCAGGTGAAACTACAGCGTAGGGTTTAATTGCAGGGCGCTAGCTCCTTCCCCAGGTGCTGGCATTAAAAATCACCCAAGAGATGGGAACGGTTTGTGCTCCCTGTCCCCTGTGCTGTCTGTGCACCTGAGACAGCGTGCTGGGGTTTAAGTGTGATGCCTTGTTGCTTCTTTCTTCAGGCCTAGAGGACTGAGGTAGCTGCTAGGGACTGAGCTCCAAAGTGTGGGCTTAATGCATGTAGTCTGGAAGTAAAAACTAGTGCCTTCGTCAGCTTGATGTCACCGGGCCCACAGCATTTGCGACACAGATTAACACAAAGAGAGGCTGAACTCTGAATTTCATCTCTTGTTTTGTTTATTTACCTGCTTTTTTCCAGCAATTTCTATCCTGTGGCTTGTAAAGTCCAAGAGGTCCAGAAAAAGCTTTCAAGACTGGGTAAGAACAGCCAATTCTCACTATGCTTAAATTCATCAGGGCTACACCTTCACTGGAAATGAAGGCCACCAAACAGTGAAGGGTGGAAGTCACTGTAACTTTAACTCCTCTGTTTTGCTTAGAAGCAGCATGGCTGGTGGCAGCACCTCTGTCTCCTCCAGCCTCATGCTATGGCACGTGGCAGCTTCTGCCTCCCGAGCTCTGCCAGGCTTTTTTCACCTTTAGGTCCTCCCAGATTTTTTCTTTGCCTTTCCCCATTGTAAGCTCCATTGCTGTGGTAGCTATTTTGGAGGGCTGTAACAGCAACCGGCTTTTCACCTAGGTTAGATAATCTGAGCCGTGCGCCATCGCTCTTTCTTGCAGAAAATAACCCATGAGTGTTGTTTAAACCCAGGCTGGAGGGATATGGATTTGGAAATCATGCCCTGCTTTACCTCAGGCTTGAAAGCAATTGCTTTGCAATGAGGAAGCAGGAACAGTCCTCCTACGCTTTTTCTTCTAAAAGGAAATTATTTCACATCTGACGGTGAAAGGATCCAAGAAGGTCTCAGTAGAGGGGGCTGGGGGGATGTGCCCACACTTGGATAAGAGCGTAAATCGGGAGGTTGTAGAAATACTCTGTAGTGGACTTTATGGCAAATGAATCCGGATGTTCGTGTCTGAGTGCCAGCTGCCCCCCTCAATTAACTGTAGCGTAGACATAACCTTAGACTTTGCTTCATTTCCTGCTCTGGTTTGACATTATATCTCAATTAGAAACAGTACAAAATGAAGGAGGAAAGCCAACTCACACACAGTGTTCACAAGAATGATGCAGTTACTGTGAGGTGGCACCTAGACCAAAGATCTCCCGGTTTATAAAAATCAAAACAAACCAACAAGGTGGCAGGGAGGGGTATAATGGACAAGGAAAGCAGCTGAACACTTTACGTTGGTAAAACAACTTTGGCTAGGTTTGAAATTAATGCTGTACCTCTAAAAGGTGTCTAAAAATTCACTAACGATGACACAACCTTTCACGATTTATTTGGTCCCGTTCTTTCAGTAGTCCTGGTTCTGTGCTTTCTTGCCTCCAAATCAAAGCATCCTTTAATATAAATACCCTCTGTGATCAAGACAGTTGTCCTGTGGAAAAGAAGTGGCAATCTACGAAGTACAGTATCTCCCCAAAGAGTTGCTGTATGTGTGCAAATATGTGTATATGTTGGCTCTGTTTTTCTCAGGGCATTCAGGGCATATCTCCCTGAAGAAGGAAAGGGGGGAAGAAATATTTGGTGTCATCCATCTCCTCAAGATTTCTCTTTTTGAGAGATTAGAAAATCTTCTGATGTATAAGAAGTTGTGGTACCTTCTTTTTCTTTCACTGACAACTCATGAGGAGATTACTCCGGCTTGCTGTCCGATTTCCAGGATGGCAAATCTGTTTGACTGCTTCGGCTCAGGGCAACATTTTCTGAGGGACGTGAATTGTTGAGATGGTTGGGTTACATCTCAGCTGGACTCTGTTCTTCAGAAGCTTCTCTGTTCTTCAGAACGTATTCCCAAGGGTGCATCTATGCTGGCAATTTGTTATTGTCCCTGCCTGCTTCGTTATGGATCTCTGGTCCTTTGACTGTCTCCATTCACACATGCTGGTTGGTTGTAGGGAGAATATCTGGAGCACCCCTTGCCAGACAAACTCATGGTGCACGTGAAAGCTCACACCGTGAGCTCTGCTCCTTGCCCCATGCAATGGAAACTGTTCCTCCGCACCGCAGGAGGGTTTCTCCGAATCTCCCTTGCTCCGAGGAGCCCTTAGACTGTGGAAACTGCTTAGCAGTGTGTTATAAAAGCAGACAATTCCTTCCCTGTGCCGGTCCCTCATCCATGCAATGATCCTTTTGATGACTTCAGTGCATAAGATATTTTTAACATGTGAAATGAGTGCTTTTCTAAGCTGTATTTCAAACTATCTATTTATTATATATGGCATTACTTTACTCATTAGAGTCAATTAGATCACTGCTATAAATCCTTAGCTTGACTATTTGTTTTCTACTGCTCCTGTTTTGCTTTTCAGGGCAATACTGCTGGTTCGGTACCATGATGGCTGCGTATTTCTGTCTCACATGTGATTAATAAGTGTTATTTTTGCTGTCAGGGCTCTAGCCAGGCCGTTAAGCTCTCCCAAAACCACTTGCAGAGTCTTGAGAGCTCACTGAAACTGAGCTTGGGTCTGGAAGCAATAGTGTTACCCGTGTTTTTCCTAGATCCAGGTTTCCGCAGACCTCTGGAACAACCCCACAGAGTTAACCGCAAAGCTACTTTGAAGTAATTCGCTTCATAACATTCCATATGAAGTCAAGACTGAAAAGGGAAATCTAGAAGTTACTCAAAATCTTCGAACATTCATAAGAGCCTTGTAAGTAATAGAAATACAAGCTTAAAACATACACGAGGTGTTTCATTCCAATTTCTTGATGATTAAGTGATTGCTCAGCTTTAGCTGCTGCAAGCCAACTGTCAACTTACAGGAAGATTATTGAAGGCAGCTCAGAAATACATCGTTTCACTCAAACAACCCAGATGTCATCTATTTGCCGGAGTGGTAAAGCTGATCAGAATGATTTTGGTTGCACTCAAGTTGTTTTATTCAGTTTATATTTAGCTGTTTTCAGGTTGTATTCAATACTTCATGAGTATCCAGTTTCACTTTTCTATTTGATATTAAAACAGGGGAAAACCCCAGCTCAGCCAGTGTATGCTTTCACTTGCACACAGGAGGCAGAACTGATGCCTTACAGCTGACCGAGATTGCAGAAGAACTCATTTCAAGTAACACAGGGCAGAGATCACTCTTGGAAACCTTTTTCAGATAGGTACACGGTTCCTTTTATTCATCTTCAAAATACTTTACCAAAAAAGACATTTGATAAAATTGCCTTTATACCATGACTAAATATGTCCACTTCTGGCAAAGGGAGCTCCACATCCAGTCTCACTCTTTTCTTCATGTATTAAAGCAGTCCTTAACTTTTTGGAAGGGATTAACCCACCCAGTTTCCCATTCTCTGCCCCCATGTTTACTTACTTTGTTTACAGGTATCTTCAGCTTGTCACATCCACAGGTCACCTCTGTATGCGTGACAGTTTGTACTAAGCAGCCCTGGTAGCACCTCCGCTAAGGTTTGCAAATTGCCCTTCCCTACAATTCTTGCATTGGGGTGCATCCCCTCCATTTAATGAATTTAAGCCACTTATACTAGGCTTGCTATTTCTTATTTACCTTCCAGAACTGTCTAAACAGTAGCGCACAATCTCCAGGAGGTCACAGACTGAGAAACACTCAGCCAGAAGGAAGATCGAGGAAGAAGTTGGGGGGTAGCGCTCCACCACGGGTGTCCAAAAGCCACTGGCAAAGACAAGAAAAGCTCACAGGTGAGGCAATAGCAGAAAAAAGTTCCCGGCATTTCTAACATACAGAAGTCTTCAAAAGAGTATGACATCCCTGCATTGTTAGAGGTAAAAGAAGCAGGTGGTATTTTAATTCGGTTTGTTTTGCTTTTTAAAGTATCACTTGATTAGTTCTCGTGGTAAGTCAACCCCTACAGTTCCTGTCTGCCAGGACAGACCTCTGTAATGCACTGTTAAAATGCTTAGGAAAGCAGTGGCTCCATATGGATGTTACTGGTTACTAGGGCTAGTGTGGCTTTTAGAAACATGCTTCAAATAACTGTTTGAATGATAATTATCCTCTGGTTTTGATAAAGGAATATTTAGGTGAATTATGCAGGTTGTGTAAAGGATGCGTAGGTCAATTCCTATCCCAGCAGCTTTATGATCTATAAAATTGAGGTGGTGTAAAAACTCATTATTGTTTCTAAAAAGCTTTACATTTAAGAACAGCTAATTATTGCCAAACTGGCTGGTACGGGAGATATCTGAGGAAAATTTTGTTGTTTTGGGAAACAGTATTGGTAATTCAGCTTATGGCCCTGTGTCATCAGAGCCCCTAATGAATCAGTCCTAAGATGTCACTAGGGAGACGGTGCTCTTTTGACAGCAGTGGCCATTTGTGAGTGTTAAAGAATTCAGAACACCTTGCAGGAAAACGATCATGCCTTTGTTGTTGTTGTTGTTGATATTTCTGTAGATGTTCTTTCTAGCACTTCAGCAGTAGGGGTAAACCACGTTAAGCGGGAAACATACTTACTCTCAGCATCAGTCTGCACTACAGATATCCAAGCAGCAAACTCTTCCAGGAAAGATGCAGTAACAGGACTAATCCCTGCAAATGCAGACTGGTTTGTCAAATTCCATGCACTGAGTTTTAGATCCATACAATTGTCTCTCTCCTCAACCTTCCCCAAAGCAATGTCTATACTTCACAACCCTCATTTTTGAGACATTTTAGCTGTATTTAAATTGTAGGTGAATAAACATAACAGAGACCCTCCCAAACGCCAAATAGATCTTGCTGGATGGTAGAAAAGCTCATAAAAACATCTATTTTCCTCTGGTTTTATGTGTACAGAAGATAAGTGGTTGAGCGTAAAGTATTGTACTTCTAAGTATGAGCTCATGAGCTTCTACGCAACCCAGGCAAGAAATGTCTCAAAGTTGTTACTAAATGATCATACTTCTGTGTGGTCAGTTTGATCCCTGCAGGATGTGTCCATCTCAGAGAAAATACCCATTCAGGTGCACTGGCTGCCTCAGCAGAGAGGTCAAGGATTGAACGGGTGATGGAGTCTTCAATATCTACACATCTCTGAAGGTAAATCCGGGGAGGGCCGCATTAATGAAAATGCTGCTGCATATTCTTACTGCTGAATAAAAGCATCATTTTCAGATATTGTCAGTCTCCAGCCTGACACAGATATCAAATTCACATAATCTGTCTTTAAAAAGTGCATGTGTGAGTAGATTTTGAACCGCATTGTACTTTGCAATGAAATTTCATTTTTTAGAACTGAAAAGCAGGCAGGTGGTTATGAACGCGTCTTAAGCTATTTCTCCAGTCTGAAATGTAAGTACTGTTTGGAAACATTTAGGGAAATAGAACATCTTAGTAGGAGCTGCAGCAACTTTTCATGAATTTATTTTAGCTTGCATCAGTATTCTGAGCTATAAGGACTGTAATTTATTAGAGAGACTCATTGGGAGAGGGGATTGAAGGCGCCGAGGCAGCAGCCCTGTGAGTTGACAGGGATTCTAATACAGCCACAGCAGAAGTTTAGAGAGCAGATCAGAGCAGCTGGGTGGGCTGATAGAGAGGATCAGGGCAGCCCAGAGGAGCAGTAAGAGGATCCAAATAAGTGGATTAGTAGCATACCAAAGCATACATTACTTTTAGTTTTCAAACTCCCATTGATTTTCGTGCAAGTGCATTTACTAATGTGTGGCAGGAGGAACGGAAGAGGATCAAGGCAGAATCGAGACACAGAGAGCGGCTCCCTGTGGCAAGCTGGAAACGGTGAGAAGGCGGGGCTGGGGAGGCAGAGCATAATGTCCCCACATCAGTCTCCGTCAGGACTTAAAGGAGGATGGCTGTTGTCTGGGCTTCTTCATCCTGCAGCCTCAAGGAGCTGTGTAACGTTGCTAAATGGCATTGTTCCTGCAGCTGATTCTGCATTCATTTTCCATCCGTAGCTCCAGTGATTGACTCTTTCCATGGCTGCACTCTCACATCTGCCCTCAGCTGCTGTGACTGAGGCAAACCGGCACAAAAATGTAGGTATGATTAGTAGCATAACCCTCTTCGAACTCTTCCTAGCAGGGGACTCGCGGGGCTGCTGGACCCTGAGCTGAGCTTGCTGCAATTTGTGCCTGTAGTGTTCATCAGAAATGGGACTACTTACCCTAGCTGTGCTCAGGCTACCACGATTAACATCGACTCCTGAACTACCCAAACCTCAAACATGCCCTTTCCTAGAATGCCAGCCTGGCTTTACACTTCGTCTTGTTAGATAGAGGTGGTAGTGATGTAAAGACCCATCCAGACTAAGATTTCTAAGGACTATTACTCTTTATATAGCACAAAAAACAGAGTTCTAGGCAAAATAACGTTCCCTACTCACATTGCCCACAGTTCCCTTGAAGCATCTTGGGTTGTAAGTGGGAGGCAGGACAAAATTTGCGCAGCTCATAATTTCTCCATGTTGCAGAGAAGCACAGGACTTGCATGTATGTAGGCAGACTTTTTTGTACTCCTCCACATTAGCTTTCATAAAAGCATTGTTGGGACCTTTTCTTCTTTATCCTCCAACCACATCTGTTGCTTAGACACCTCGGTCTCCCCACCCACTCCTCCCAATTCAAATCTGAAAACTGGTTTGTCCTAGGGAAGAGATAATACCTTAACATCCAATTATCCTGCAAGTATTCGATCAGAGTGGATAACCATCAAACTTTGACTTTTAGACTATACTGCCCTTTCTTGCAGTTTTCGTCCAAGCTACACATAAAATGACAGGAGGGAGGAAAAGCCCAGCCTTACAGTCAAAATTGTTTTGTGTTCTGATACAGAAATATACACAGGGTTTGTAACCGCACACACAAAGAACACTTTGTACATAGACTCAGTTATATTCTTTATTGTTGAAACAGTTCTGGAATGTTTTGGTCTCCCTGAGCTGGCAAACAGATGAAAACATTGGTCCGTCATATAGTTTTTTCTTTTAAATTTATATGAGAAAGATTAACAAGCAGCAGAACGGACAAGAAGCCATTTCAAAATAGTGTCCCAAAGTAAGAAGAGAATAAGGATAGACGTCAAGTACTGTGACTAAAATGATACAGGAAGAACTTAAGGTGGAATCAGAAAACAAGTTAAACTGCACTCCTATGCTTCGGAATTCTTCAGGACATCCAGAAACCGACCTCTGTAATGACCCGGTTCTCAGATATGCCAACATGAAAGCCCCCTGAAAGGGAAGGTTTGTAGTAAGACAGCACGGCATCAACGTGACCTACTGTCAAGTTGGGAGCTGATCAAAAGTACTGCCTACATATTTTGTATGACCACAAAAACATCACTGGAAACCCGCAAGGGAAAAAACGCTTCCACAGTTTATAAAATTCTCAACGACATTCACTACACATAACTAACCAAAATAGCTAACCTATTAACCTGTCATCTGCACAGCTCCTGATCTTCAATTTACCTCTTCACCCTTCTCCTGCTTCCTAATACCACACCGAACTTCTTCAGGCTCCAAGACGAGTAGTAATCATGGCGCTATTAATGACAGTCGGCAGCCTCTTCCTACTTCAGCCGGCCTCACATGGATTCCTTGACATTAGGCTTAAAGCCTCAGATCAAATCATCGAGTTTGTGAGACTTTTTCCAGTAAAATTTTTCCAACTGAAAAGCTGAAGGAGCTCTTAGTACACCCATATAATTCTCCTCAGGTCTAGGATTCTTCAGTCTTCTTTGTCCTACACCATCCTACTTTCTGAATAATAATCAAAATACTGTAATTAACTGGACACATCTGTGAGCCTGGAAGCAAAGAGAAAGTCTGGGACATCCTGATGTGAAGAGCACTGCTGCTGTTAATACTGAAGTATTACTAGATTAATTATATTTAATTGATTAGCTCATGACCTAGCATCCGAAATGAAAGAAACATTTTACACACCAGAAAATTGTTGGGAAAATTAGTATCAGTTAGAATGGGGAGGGGATGTTTTGAAAGTAAATTGCAGCATTATAAAATGGTAACTAGGAAGTGGTCAGGGATGATCATACTGACTCTGAAAATGTTGCAAGATAAAGCCCTTATTTAGTTGGCTAATTTCATGGCATTTTGAAAAACACATTACTCAATTAATGGTTCGATTGAGGAAATACTTTGTGACTATTCATGAATATATACAAAATGCTCTAAATTGTTCATGTTTTCACCAGAAAAAAGGAACTATGGGTTCTTAATGTGTAATAATAACAATCCCATACTGAGACATTAACTGAAATAAATAAAAGATGAAATTAAAAGCTGACTGCCCCTCGGAGCCAGTGCACGTTATCCTAACGCACTTGGCTGCCACAGCGATGCAGCCGGCGACTATCTAGGGTGACACAAGGCAGCCATTCTAATGGAATAAAGACGACTTTCAGCTCCGGGTTTCTCCAGCTAGAATAATGCGATGGTGGCCCGTGACAAATGAGCAGATAGTCCGAGTCCAGTTGTAGGATGCCCACCCCAAAATGCCCCACAACGGACTCACAACTTACTGTACACGGGAGCCTTTGAGTCCTTGAAGTATTTTTTTCTAAGTCATGGCTGAGAAACATTAGCAGTACAGGGCAGAAAACTTGGTTTTCAGCTACCGGATCTGCGTACATGTTGTGTGGATAACTAGAAGACTTTGACCTAAAGTCACCTTGTCCTAGTTTCTAATTCACTTTTATGCAGATGAAATGACAACATATCCGAACTTTCATAAATGAAAATCGCAAGGTTTACTCAACTGAGTAACCATAATTAGGTTTGCTTGCAGGATCAGCTTATTTTGCATGTAGAAAAGAGTGAAACAAGAAGCAAAATGAGAAATACTAATAAAAAGGGGATGTGCTAACTCTCATAAAACATTACTTGAAACTGCAGCGTGCAGCGTTCAGACTGAAATGTCATTTCGAATCCTGAGCGTCCCTTTAAAAAAAAAAAATCCAAAACAGAGAAGGAAGAACTAAAAGGAGCAAATGAGCAGCTGATAAAACATTGCCATTACTTTTTCATAAATTATATCCCAAAATGTTTCACAAAATTGAATAACGGAGGAAAACAGAAAAGACCTTTTTATTTCTGTAGCACATTCCTTTGGCAAATGCAGGATAAAGCCTATCATGTGAGTTGAACAGTAAATAAAGGCCTTATGCTTTATAAAAGTTCTCCTATTGTCCCATGAAGGATGAGAGTCAAACACAACAGTTTCAGCAGCGCTCTAAGTCTTGTGAATAAAGTTAGCAGACAGGAATCTGCAGACTGGGGAGGGAAAAAAAAAGCGAAAATACTCTTTTTGTACACAAAATTTAGGCACGCTGCTGCTGCATTTCAGACCTGACTTCACTGCGCTGGACCAGAGATTAATTGGACCCACACAATTTAGCAAACAGCATATGACATCCATCTACCTTTGCTGCTTCAGCATCCTCCCAAAAATATATAATGCAGGATTTTAAATAGTACGTTAGCCCAGTTTCCTTTCACAAAGTCTTACAGCGAAGTTTAGGAAAATTCCAAAAGTAGCATATTGATTGCCTCTGGGATTTTCCACTTAGCAATTTAATAGAAAATTACACCCTTACCCAATCTGTGAGGTTTCCATAACCTCCCTCATGAATTTAATTTTCCAGAGTCTAATAAATTTTACCATTAGGCATATTTTCTGATATTGCTTCACCATTAAGCCTATTTCCTGATTTTGCTTTTTTGGAACCGGGTATACTGTCTGCACAATGTTTGGACAGCACCTTGCATGAAAGAATTCAGCTCTGACTTTGTCTACGCTCACAGTTAGGATACAAATCACTATTGTTAATATTCAATTTGCTTTCCTCTTACTAATTTTATTTCATTATTCCAAGGGATAGGGTCAGTCAGTATTACTGGAACCAATGGGGTTCTCCCGGGTACTCTGACGAGACCAAGGGAAGATGCGCATTTGCATCTGTTCGAGTAGGCGTATGTAAGTATCACATACTCTTCTCCTTGTCATAACACAGCCTGACTACACTTAAAACACAAGATGATGATCGGGAGCTGTGTTTTCAGTTATCGGTAGTCATAACTGTAAAAGCCTGCGTCCTTCCTCTACAGGCAATAGGCAAAAGCACTCTTGACTGTAAAAAAAGGTACACAAACTAATTTTGGCAAAAGCACTCTTGACTGTAAAAAAAACTCGCTACACCAGAAATGAATTTAGCACAGTAAGTGAACTGGAAGTATGGCTGAAGGCGTCAAGTGGTGACTAAAAGCACTAATTTCAGCTGCGTTCGGGCCATCTGCATGGCTACGGTGACCTCCTGGTGACCATCGGAGGGTTGCCACACGCGCTCAACCTCACTCCTCCGGAGGACCCAGACTCTTCCTCTTGCTACGGCGATCCACGTTCAACGGAGGCGGCTGAAACTCAGCGTCCTCCGGCCCGGCCGGCGGTTCAGCGCGCTCCTCCAGGCCGTGGTCCACGACGCAAGCGGGCACATCGTTGCGGTAATTACCGTGAAACACGGTCATAAGCAGCTGTTCGCGTCAGCCAAGCCCCCTTTCTGGGTTTTGCCTACTTTCCGCACGCCGCGGCCCCACCAGCGCCAAGTTCAACCCCATCCCCGCCGGACCTTGGCCCGGGGACGTCGCCCGTCCCGCTAAACACGACGAGTTCCCCCCCCAGCCCCTCAGGGAGCCCACCGCCGCCGACGGGGCCCGCGGGCAGCGGAGCGGCCCCGAGCGCCCGGCGGCGGCGCAAGGCCGCGCCGAGAGGCCGCCGCTCCCTGACGGCCGGGCACCCCCTGCCCGCCGGAGAGCCGCGGGGCCGCAGCGCCTTCCCGGGGGCGGGAAGGGGAGGCTGTGGCGGCGGCGGCGGGGCACGGCAGGGGGAGCACGCAAGTGCCCGTGAGGGGGGGGAGCGGAGGCGGCGGGAGGGGGGACACAAAATGGCGCTGCCCTCCCAGCCCCTCTCCCTCCAGCCCCCCTCTCCGCCGCCCCCGCGGCGGGGCCCGGCGGCGCCGGCCGCCTTCCCCGGCGTGTCGTGTGGCGACGGGCCGGCCTCGGGGTGGCGGCTTACGGCCGGGGCTGGCGGAACCGCCGCGGGGCGCGCCGGGCTGCGCGCCGCCTTCCCCCAGCAGGTGGCACCGGGGTCCCGGAGCCGGCGGCGAGCCATTGCGGGCCGCCCTTCGCCGCCGGGCCGCGGCCGCGCAGCCGGCGGGGGGGAAGGCGGCGGCGGCGCTGCCCGGCATCGCCCCCGCGGGCTCCCCCCGCCGCACCCCGCTTTCCCTCAAAGTTTGGGGCGGGAGGTACGGGGAGGGGGGGGGGAAGACCGGAGCCAACTTGTCCCGGATCCCTTTATTCACCGCCGGAGCCGCCGTCTCCCAACCCCCGCGTGTTTTGCTGATTAAAGAGACGGACCTTGGTCCTGCCACCACCACCGGCGGGTGGCCGCCCGGCCGCCCCGCTCCTTCCTGCCCGCACCATGGAGTTCACCCAGAGGAAGAGAAGCAGGAAATCCCAAAGCTTTAAACTGATCAACGAAGGTAAGGCGGCGGCGGCCGGGGGCGGCGGGGGCGGCCCGGGCTTTGTTCCCTCGCCGGGGGCAGCCCGGACTTTTGCACCGGCGGGGCCGGGGGGAGCGGGGCGTTACGAAACGCCTGTGCTCCCGCTCCCCGAAACGCCTCTCCCTCCCCGCGCCTGTTATTTAACTCCGCAATCCTGTGGTTGAACTCCCCGAAACCATTGCACGCTTTTTTTTTTTTTTTAAACCCCCCTTTCCTCTTTTTGTTATTTTTTTTTTTTTTTGCATGTGTGTTACGTGTTGTTTCCAAAACAAACCCCCCCCCCAAACCACCCCAGAAAGGTGGACGTGGTTTTTTTTACCAGGCAGATCTTGCACAAAATAAAGTTGGATCGTGTTTCGTGGTAAATCCTGCTTTGGGGGGGGGAGAAAAGGTAAAATCGGGAAGCGAGCAAAAAATAATGACACTTGAGCAGCAACGGACCTTCTTAGTATTCAACTCCTGTGGATTTATTGTGTTTTGGGTGGTTTTTTTCCTCCCCTTAACTGCGTACATCCACGTATTTCAAAGAAAAGCCGAATAGAGGTTGCTTTATTAAAAATCCACGTAGCTAATTAATTGTACGTGGACAGGGGAGAGCCGCTGGCGTGTAACTTGTTCGCTCGGGGTGTGTTTGCTTTTGGATAAGAGGGTATTTTAAAAGAGATCGTGGGGGGAAATATTTGGATTCATGTCGGGGAAGAAGCACAGCTCTGTGTTTCAGTCTTGTTGTTTTTTTTTAATAATCAGTAATAAAAAGATGCAGGCGCTGGTAGGCGTTTTAACAGGTGGACTTCCCAGCCCTAGGGATTTATTTTGGTTGGGGCTTTATCCCTTCCCCGGCCGATGAGATCTTTTTGCCCTGATGGATTTGACTTGAGATCTTTTTTCCCTTTGTGTTTCCAAGTATTGCACGGGAATATCTCCATGAAACGCCGTGTGTGTGTCCTGCATGCCAAGTTCAAGGCAGGTGACTGCTTGGGTGTAATGTCACACTTGGGAACGGGGGGACACACACGCGAGTATCAAGACTTGCTGGCTGAAGAGCGATGTCTTTGCAGGCGCTCGGCAAAATCACATTTGATGCGAAGAAATTTAAAGATGGAAATAAACTGTCTTGGCAGGAATAGTAAATAATGACTGCTGTAGTGTCGTAGGGGGGTCTGGAGCCCCACACATACTCCCTGTTAAAAACTAGAGGAGCAGTGACCCATCAGACTTGTCTGAAACGTATTGGAGGTCTGTATGCATTAGCAAGCCTATCGAGGGGTTTAATTTCTATGGAGAACAGGTTTGGTTGGTGGGGTTTTGGTATCGAACATGCTCCCGACTCGGAGGCAGAGTTAGTGCAGGAGTGGGCTGGAGCTTGGGGGGGTGAAAGTGAAACGTGGAAAAGCAAAACTGAAATTGAAGACTCGGTTTTATTTCTGTCCTAATGGAGCCGTAAAAAGAATATGTGTGCTATCAGAAATAGATTACTATTTTGCAAATTCTCAGTTGCCACTCGTTACAGGTTTAGATACGCCTCAGTGTATAAGACGGTCTATTTAACCTTGTTTTAATAGGTAAATTCAGTTATGATGGTACATTGTTAGCAATTCTTATTTTATCTGGGGTCTCTTTTTGGACATAGAAAGTCAAATAGAAAGCTGTACTAAAAACACATCCTAGAGAGAAAATAATGTCTTTGTACTTTGAGAATGGAGGAGATAAAAATCACATTTTGCATGTGAGTCTGCACTCGCATAGTCTTTTTCTATCACAGTTGATTAGAAAGATAATTATGTATAAATAGTTGTCTCTTGTAATTGGCCTTTGCCTCTTGCTGGAGTCATTCTGTAATGTCACAGTTTAGTGTTTACTGTTGTGAAATTGATATGGATTTCGCAGCGCCCGGACTGTGACATCCGAGGCAGAAGGAGGAAACCAAAGAGAAAAGGGTATGCTGTGTCGATTCGTTGGTAACACACCATCTGTTAACGATGTGTGCCTGGAGACTGCTTATTCTGTCCCAAAAAAAACTTCAGAGCACCTTATCGAGATGATCAATAATGACCAGATCGAGAGGAAATCCATTCCTGCACTGAAATGCAGCCGCCTCTGGGGTGAAATGTGGTGACTTTAAGGCAGCAGCTGTAGATCAGAAGAATATTGTGACCAGCTGGATGTACGGAGGGAAGTGCTAGAGAAGAAACCACGTGTAATCTATATATCTAAGGACCGTGAGTCTGTAAGTCGTTTAATTCCTAGTTTCCACGTACTCACTCCTAGCAGATCTTGGACACCCTTGAGAGGATGAAGGTGCAGAGTGTGGTGGGTTGACCTTGGCTGGCCACCAGGTGCCCGCCAGGCCGCTCCATCACTCCCCCTCCTCAACAGGACAGCTAATGACCATGGAAGGCAGTCAGCATAAATCCCATAGTTTTAGCCTTATGAAAGGAGCCTTTACTTCCTTGACATCGTATCTCAAACTTCACCTTTACCCGTTTCATTCGCTGGGCGTGCTCGATAGGCAGAGGAACCTTTTGCATAGCACCTCGTTGCTGACCTCTCCAACTCCCTGTTTTGTTCTTTTTCCCCTCATTTGCTTTCCAGGCCCTTTTCTTTCTTTTGCATCGCTGTGTTGGGCTCGATTCTAGTTTACTTATTGGGTTGTTCCTCCTCTTGTGCCCTCAAGACAGTTGTGCTGTACAAATAAACAGCACATAACAAAAAAGTTTGGCTTCTAGGAGACCTTTCCGATCCTGTCGCTGTTTTGTCAGAGGTGCAGGTGTGCTGCTCGTGGGAGGAGGAGCTGCTTATGCCGCCCTCCGTTTCTGTTGTGCCTTTTAAGTGAATCCCCCAAAGTGCTCTTCCATGAGTTAATCTCTACCTTGTTTTTTGTGAAGCAGGTAAACAGAAAAATTAGTTTACGGAGTGAGTAGCTGAGATCGTGGGGAACTGGGAGGGTGTTAAAGGCGTTAGGTGGGGAGGTGGCTGTTTCAAGACACTGATTATATTGTTCAGTCTAGAGCGATTTGCCGAAGGACAAAGTGTGTGCCAGTAGCAGAGTCAGAAATAGCATCCAGGAGAGCTGCCTTTAGACATTTTTTTTTTCTTGGACTTACTATTCCCTCTGTACACATGTAAACAAAGCTCTGGTTTTACTGAACACCTGCCTGGGATTACAGCAGAGACCTTCACAGCAAAATGTTCTTTTATTTAAAGTAGAAATTCAATGGTGATTTTTTTTTTTTATCCTGTAACATCTCTGAATATGAGATGCTAATGTTTATTCTTAGGATCATCACAGACATTCGTTTCTATAGGTGAATATCCTAAGGCGTCCCTGATCCTCCTTTCTCCAGGATTCAGAGGCCAGTGACACCAAGATGAGTCAGTATAGCTGAACATTGCAGCCCTAATGTATGTTCCTGATTTTCTGATCGAGGTGAAGTTTGAAAGTTTCACTTGGTCTCTGGGAAGGTGAAGTTTACGTTATAAATCTGCTTTCCATCTGTAAAACAAGAAGCCAGATAATTGGCATCTGGTGGGATAATTTGCTGTGAAAATGAACACAGTAATTTAGGGCAGGCGTAGCTATTCCCTAAAATCTGTGAAATATTTGAGCTGAGTCTCTCCAGTGTGAGCAAAGTTTTTTTTAGGAGGTGCTGATACAGAGCACATTTTCTGTGGTTAATTTGATGTACATGAAATAAACTGCAGATATATTGATAAATTATGTAGTAAAACTGTAGCAATGTGTTCAGTGTTCATTTTTTCCAGATCACTTGAGTTCTAATTTTTTTTATCGTTTTTCATTCCAGATTACCATCATGAGATATATAAGATCTCTGACTACAGCAATGATGTTAATGGGGAGACCAAAGAAACACAACCAGTTTTTTTAGGTATGTGCTTGTGTTGATTAATTTCCGAGCAACATAGCGTGGCCATTTGCAATTAGGGAGGAAAAAAATCTCTGTGCAAGCACAGGAAGCGCCTGCCATTGTTTAATATGACATTCTTTTCAAGACCCTTTTATTCCACGAATTGCCAATATATCCTTTATTAACACTGCTAAAAGTTGTAATTTCAGACATAAATGTTTATTAGTGTCTACACACAGTGCTAATTATCACTCACTCAGAGAGCCAGATGCTGACTCTGCAGTTTTGCAGCTCTGTGCTCACCCCATTTACATTGCATATTTGCTGGCATGCTTCACTGGCAATAGTTTGTGTAATTGGGGTATTACATCTTTGACATCTGGATAACAGAAATTCAATTTCCAGGAAGCTGCTATTTGTTTGGTTTTGCTTCTGCCTTGGGTGGGATAGAGGATTAATGTGCTGTCTTAATGTAATGTCCTTTCACCTCTGTAGCCTGCCTGCTAATCCTGCCACGGCAAAATTAAATTAAATCAACAGTTAAAAATGTGTAAAGAAAACAGAGAAGTAATATAGAGTCTGCAGCATGATATATACTACAGCATGATAGGACTGGTTATCAGCGAACCTTTATCTTTCCTGTCTGTGCTTTTTGTCCCATATAACTCCTCAGCTGCAGAGTGCTTCTTCCTTTCCTGCTTCCTCCCGTCGTATCTAGGACCTCACCTCTTGGCAAAAATTTGGCCGGCCAAATTCAGAGGAGTAAGGGCCAGATTTTTGAGCTACAATAATGACTCTTGCTGTATAAAGCAAGCTCTTGGACACCTTGCTCAGGCTTTAGAGAAAGCAGGTGCCTCTGCAGCAACATATTTGGAGGTGTCTGCCTCTTCTTAACTGCACCAGGAGCCTAAACATTTTTGTAGGGTGATTTAAGGTTTCCGTAGTCTGTGTGTGTTGCCCCCTCGAGCCAGCAAGAAGCATTGGTCCCGAGTGTGTGAATCGGCACCTGAAGTCAATCTGCACGCAAAATGCCTTTGTTTCCTTAGTTCATAGTGCCACTCCTCTTCTAGAGGTCAGCAGCAAATGGGAGAGAAAAGGAGGACCTCTCAGGCAGTGTGGAATCTTCTGATGGTTGGAATATTTACACGGGGGTGAGAGCTGTGTTAAATTCCCTTCTCAGCTTCTCGCCATGAGGATTTTGAGCAAATATTTCTTCCCTACACCCATTTCCAGGGAGAAGCGAAGGTGGCTGCTGTGCTTTGTATTTGGATTTTGTGTTCTGTAAGCACTTTTGGTGAATTCTGATAAACCTGATGGAATGAGCTCCACCAGAGGTTTACTTTGAATGCTTTCTCTTCCAACCCCAAATCATGATAAAGCTTTGGCAGGAGTTAGGCATCTAGTTGCTTAAGCCAGGATGCTTCTAAGAACGTGCAGGAGTCTGTGCTTTGACATCTGTGCTGTGAGTCAGACCAATTGATTTGATTTTAGTTTGGCTGTGTTGTCTTTGGGTTTGTTTTGGGAGGCTTTTTGAGTATGCCCAGCTTTTCATTGTGACTGAATGTGCTCTGGCGTTTAAGTGCCTAAAGTTCACCTCTTTCAAGAGCCGGTCAGAATTTAATCTTTAAGAATGTGAGCCCTATCAAGGATCTTCCTTATCAGGTACTGAAGCACAGAGTGGCAGTCCTGGGAGCCCACCTTCAGATGCTATGAAAAGAAAAAGGTGCTATTTCCTTGTGATGTCCTGTGTGTCCAACTTTCAGATTTCCTCAGAGCGTGTTGGTTTTGACAAGAGTGAATGACCTATGACCATGCAAGATTTGTAGACGAGGCTTTTTTTTTTCCCTTGGGGGTTGGGTTCAGTTCAGGAAGTTACTCAGAGCTCACATAACCTTCTCCACTTTATTTTCAATAGGTTACTTTGGTGTCCGCTTCTATACAGATTCCTAGTGACAAAGGCACTGATCTGAGATGTAGGGAAAGCAGTGTCAGGGACTGAACTCAACTGAAAGCACTCGAAATCTGAGCTCCCACCTTTTGGCAGGGATCTGGGACGAGTGGCATTTGGTATTCCAGCTTTCCTTTAAAAATTTCACATTGCTTGGAGTAATTTTTCGTTGTGCTTCAGGGATGGTGGGATCACACCACTTTCCCCAGCTCGGTGTCTTGTCCACTCATAAGGAGTCTCAGGGTATAATTGCTGCTTCACTCGATTTCACCGTTTTATGCCAAAATTCATCCCAGAAGGATGTTCACTCCAACTTGTTGGTTTAGAGTTATGTTTGTTCTCCAGTTCAGGTGTTTCAAGTGATCCATGGGACCAGCGGTTGAACCTCAATGTGATGCAGCCTTTAGTATGTGAATGGATGCTAAGATACATTATTGAAACTATTACCTTTAGAAAAGGTGAAATGTTAATGCCATTTTATGAACAAGTGACGCTTTGTCTGGAATGGCGTATGTTTTGGTTGCACAGTTGAGAACGATGAACTCAAACTGAAGAGATGCACTGTCGAGAAGAGGCGAGCTTCTAGGGTAAATGAGTAAATCAGAAGAATAGTTTGTTTAACAAGCAGATGAATTAAGGATCAAATGTCTGGAAAGAGCTGTTGAACCTAGATGGTCTTTTTTGCACAGATAGGCAAAACGTGGCTTTGTGTAAATGCAGGCTGCAAATTGGAGGAAGCTTCAGCACAATTAGAGGAACATGGTACTGGACGTGACCTCTGATGGTTGCGATGGTATAAAGACCAACTGCTTTTTGAACCGATCTTGGTAAGCTTAGGAAGAAGGTTGTTTATGTGATGCAGTGGGGGAGTTTGCAAAATTCGGGGGGGAAATATCGCTGCTGAATTTTGCAGGTAAGGACTGGCATCTCTTTTGTTTTGAAGGAAAGGGCTTAGTTATCTGATCCCTTAGAGACTGCTCGACCTGGAAAGGAGGAGGCAGCCCGAAGTGAAGTGCTTAAACCTTGAATATGGACAAGATTTAAGACAGACGTGACTTCAGCTTTTACCAGTTATCAGCATAGACCTTCTGTCACAGGGCTTTTAGCCCAGACTTGGACAAGCCCATGAGGGGACTGTACAACCATATCTTGTGGATAACGCTGGTTAAACCTAGCTTGTCTATAAAAAAAATCTTTTGCATACATCACATTGGTTTTTTTCAGTCTTAATATTTTATTATCATCACAAAAAAGCAGAAATATAATATACCTCCAGACTGAGTGTTTTTACAATGCTTTCAACTTGAAATTCAGCTCTATGTTTGAAAGGTTAATGTAGAAAACTAATTATATTATCCTGGTAACCAAATGTGTGATGAGACATTTGTCTGTGTAATTAACAGTGAAGAACTTTTATAGTTTCATAAAATCGAATGCTATGCACAGTGTGCTTGGAGCATTTGTTTTGAAGAGATGTCCAAAACAGAGATGTTTATGACTGATATAAAGTGGAACTGAAATGTACTGTAATGCAGGTGTCTGTGCATTTTACAGCATTTCGCATTGTTGAAATGGAAGGCAGCAGATTAATAACTTCACTATGTCATGGCAAAAATAAATAACGTGTTCTTGGAGCAGGGGAGCGATGCATAAGTTACTCACTAATTTCAAGAATTTATTCTGTCCCAGAAATAATATCCTTTGCAATTTATTCACAGAGGAAAAGTTGACTTAACACAAGTCTGTGAAGTTACTTGTTACTTTTAATAGAATTATATTGATTGTTGGAATAGTAGCTTCTATTATTTAGACTGCATAAAAGTTTATTTTATATATTTGTGTTCTCCAACAATCTGACTTCGTAAAGCATTTCCCTTTGGGGCTGAAGCATGATCTTGACCTGGGATATTTCCAAGAATGGGGGGAAGTTGCTACATATCTATTATTTTTTTAATAATATGACCCCATTAATATATGCATTTATTGAACAGTTGCTCACTTGTCCTTTTCTGAGTGATTTAGCTGTTGCAGTGTGGCATGAAAGTGTGTAACTTGCGCTTCTGTACCTGCTCCTGTTGGGTGTTTTGAAACTGTTTCACCAAGCTCTTCAAAAGAGTTATTTTGTGGTGGTTGTGGCTGGGCTACCTAGGCTGATCCAGCTTCCAGAGGAATAACCCCCCAAATCCTGAATCGTCCCAGGGTCTGATGCTGGTTTTGATTCTGCAAATTGCTTTGCTTACATTAGTGTTTGTGATGCTTATTAACTTTCTGTGGCTCATCATAGGCAGGGGTGTCAATCAACCCATGTACTTCCGTGCTTGGTTTGGGAGTAGGGGGTCTAATTTGAGGGCGTTCCAGTTTTCCTGCAGGTATAATCTTAGTCCTTTGTGTGGTGACATGAAGATAGGTAAGTGCTTTTAAATGACGTTTTAGAGCACTGCTAAGGTGCCTCAACTAAGACAGCTTAAATGTCCCTTTATGTTAGCTTAGGGTAGTCAAAGTCCCCGGCTCATAACTCATGTTGCGTGCGTGACCCTCTGACATTGTTCGTGACCACTGCTCTCCCTGCTGACTTGGGGTTTAGGTTTTTAATTTGCAAAGCGTGTTGTTGCCTGTGTTACTTGTTCAATATAGGTTCTGATATGCCAGCAAAGACTGGGGATCACTTACTTGAGAAATGCGTGCTTACCCCATCAATTTAGCTACACAGATGCCCCATTCAAATTATCCGGAGAGCAGTCACAACAACTTTCCATGTGATTTAGGAAACCTTTGATCCGATAAGGAATCATGCAGATGGGTCCTTTATTTTCCCCATGCTGACCTTCACAATTTTCTATTTCGGGACCATTTGCGGTACAAGATGACAGTGGCAAAAATACCTTGAGTTTTGAAAGTTACGGTTTGATGTGGGTATAGTTTTTGCTGAGAAGGGATGCTTACCTCCCTTCTAGGATAACTGTCCTTTAAGGAAATACTTGAATACCATGTAACATTCAAAAAGGTGTTTTGGTGAGTTCAGCCTGGCTGTGCGCTGGAAACATGTGCCGCGCATGCTTGTGCCTCCCAATTCCTTGAGCTGCTCTGAATTCACCCTTGCAAAATCTTCAAACACGGCAGCCGAGTTTTGCTGGCCCTCTTCCAGGAAGGGCAGCATTCAAGTGGTGTCTAATAAACTGGCATTTAATATGTTTGATTATATAACCTGTTGCAATTATTTATTATTATTGAGCTTTCAAGCTGTATGCATTGACTTCCACTTTTTCTCACCTCTGAAGACTTGTTTCCTTACAAACCAGGCTAATGTTGTCAGCTCACATGTGCTTGTCTAGCTGTCTATCGCTGCCATTCCTGCCCTCTCGAAAGCTTCTGAACTCATCCACCAATTTCAGCCTAGTTTGACACAAAGGTGGAAATCTGTGAGATACAAAATACCTTCAGCAGGCAGCCTGATGGAGGAAAAAGCCCTATTTGTATAGCCAAGAAAGGAAAGGTTTCTGTAGGAGTTTAATCTGCCAAGACACAACACAACATAAAATTAAACACTAATTCATAGAAAATCAAACTGTATTAAAAAAGTCAACTACTCATGAATATTTCCCAAAGCATACGAGAAACATAAATATTAAAAATAAAGAAATTAATTGCAAAATACTCAGCCAAGAGAACATTATGGTTATTTGTTTGTATAGGTCGAAGGAAGAAAACATCAAATACAGACGATTGTCCAACATTTATTCGCTCATTTATACACTTTAAAAAACATACATTAATTACAGATGTGGTTACCACTTCTCTAAATCTAGAATAAAATTAATATTTTAACATACAGGTTTGGTGGCATATCATTTTATCATTCTTTGTAGCACTGTGATAGTATTTGACAAATTATTCAGAAAAGTGTACTAACTTGTTTGTAGGCAGTGTGCTATATTTATGTTAAGTTTAATAAGCATAATAGTGAAGAGATGGTCAGGCATATGGGGCAAAGAATGGAATTAATGAATTATCAATAATGTTTTGTTAACTGGAGTTGTTTACAGGTCTGTTGCTTCAGACAGGTGCCCACTTAGCATGTGGATGCTACTTCATCCTAGGACAGTTCTGGTTTACGTTTGTGCATTTGTAAGTTTTAACAGTTTTACAAGTTTCAAAGTAGGAGGTTTTTATACTGTGCACACTTTCAGTAAGGAAAGGTTGAAATGACTTTGCGGGAAATTACTTTTTATGAATATTTGATGTAGTATTTATGAAAGGGCTTTGTTTTGCCTTTTTTTGTTTTATAAGATTACAGTCAGGCCATATGGAAAAAATAGGTTCTATATAAGGGGCCATCATAGAAACAACTATAATAGTAATTCTAAAAAATTGTTAATAAGTTTTTGTTATGACTATTATCATCTTTCCGTATAAGTTCCTAAACAGCACTGTAATTTGCCATGCTTATCTATTTTGAGTAGTGTTTTGTAAGCATTTTAGTGTTTTGCAAGTAAATTAATTGGTTTCAGATAAAACCAAAGGGATTACATGAGGAATCCAAATGGCAAAACCTGTAGCCTGCCGGTTGGGGGCATCCCCATCTCCTCAGGAGAGGTGGGGACTGCTGGTACGTGTACGGGGTACAGGGAGAGGCTGAGATACGCACCACTCCTCTCAGGCCTCAACACCGATCTCAGGAGGCTTTTCACAGATAGGTAATGCAGATTTTTATGTAATAAACTATTTTTTTTCGGTGCTTGATTATCCCATTCAGCATTTAAAAAGGAAGGCTGGCTCTTCCATAGGACATAGTAGCTTGAGCTGTTTGGTTTTCTGTCTGTGCCCCATCTTCCTTTTTTTTTTTTTTTTTTCATTTTTAAATTACGTGGTTATTATCTGTGAAAATCATCAGCAGTGGAATAGCCAATAACAAAACACTATCATTGGCTCTAGAGCTAATAGCCAAATGTGATAACCAGGGAGCAAGAAGTTAAATCTCTTACTGTTCCTGCGCCTGCCTGCAGATTCAGACGGTGTAACATCAGCTACTCTCTGCTTGTGTCAGGAGGGATGCTGCTGTCACTGGCCAGTTACAAATTAAAAGCTGTAAAAAGTCGTAATTGGGAGAGAGGGATGTAAACTTGCACTGAAGACTAAGTCAAGCTTATAGCCTGTATGTTTTTAATGCCATTTCTTACAAAACAGAGGACATATTTTGAAAACAAAACAACACAAAAAACCCCCAAAGAAAAACCCAACAACAACAAAAAACCCAAATAACCCCCCTGCTAAAACCCAAAAAAATCCCCCAACAAACAAGTTCACAAAGGGGGAATCTCCCACTTTTAAATAGGGAGCTACCTAAACGCAAAGACATCCCTTATGTAGGATGCAAGTTCAGGGTTTGCTGTAACATAAATACAGGTTTTTTTTCTGTTTGGAGGTAAGTGTGCTCATGTCACTGTATAGGAAGGCCTTTATATGAAGGAACAAGGGACCAGAATCAAGGCTGAATAAGCTCAATTAACATTAATATTTTATGTAGTTGGGTAAGGGAAATTTAATCTTTCCAACAATGTGTCACCTGACAAGCATGCAGTCACTACACCCAACAGGAGGAGGTGGGTGGGAAGCTTTTTTTTGATATTCAGATACATTTTGCTATTGAATACAAATCCAAATTGCCAACATAAAACCCTTGAGAGCCCAGTGTACTGCTAAACGGTACGACGGTAAGGGATTGTTTCATGCTCCGGTGTCGTGGGAGCGTTTGGAGCTTGGATATGGGCAGATAGAGCCACGTACAGGAGAAAGGCAATCTTCAGTGTACGGGTCTGAGTGTCTCGATAATTGGAGCCCAGTGGTACTCTGCGGCCTCTCGAGGTTGGGAACTGCAAACAGTCAACCCCTGGTTGGGTTGGGGCCAAAAAGTCATTTTAAAGGAATTGGTGCTGTGATTTGTTAATTAAATCACACCCACACGCATAAATCCGCAGGCGAACCAACAAAATAAATACAAAGCAAAACTTCCTTGCAAAGGGCTTTTCTCGCCGCGTTAGCTGGAGTGGAAACGGTGCTGGAGTATTGCTGTACGGGGTTGACAAATATTTTTCTAAGTTTGGACTAGGAGCTTTCTTGCAAACCGCCCACTCTCCTCGCTGGATCGGGGTGGGCTGGAGCCAGCTGGCGCCGGCCCAGGGAACCGGTGCACCAGGTCAAGCGGGAGATGCTCTGATTCAGCAGAGGCTGGAGCAGATCGTACAGCTCGTCTCCCCTTCTGCTTATTCACCTCCTGGAGCAAAAACTCCCTCTTTCGGGTACCACGCGTCCCCGGGTATGCCGGGCTTGCAGCGTGTCCCAGCCACGTTGAGCTTGGCCCGTGTTGGGGAGGGGGTTGCTGCTCTCCTAGCTCTCTGGTTTAGCCAGCTATCTAAGCATGCGCCTAAGTTTAGGCGACTGAATAGTGCTGTTGAGTTGATAAAATTGTTCACACGCCTGGCACTAGCACATTTTCAAATACCTTGTTGAACCAGAGATGATGCACATTGCATCTTGGGTTTTGGAGCGTTGTTTTTTTTTCTTCTGAAGTTTCCTTCACTTTGGCACTATCATTTTGCCAAAAACAGGTTTCTTCTGGGATTATTATTTGGTTTATTATTCAATTATAAAATGAATAGAGGATACGAAGTATTACTGTATTAAGTATACTATAAAGGAAGGTTGATTCATCAATTTCTTGATCTTCGTTACTCCATTTGCTTAGGATGTTTGATTTTTCTATTACTTCTTATTTCAGAAGAGGCTATGAACACTTCCTTATTACTAGTGAAATGTAATGTATGCTTTAACGAGCAAAATAGCTACTATCTGCCCAAAACACATATATTCATTGTGCAATCAGCAGTTTCATACGTAAATTTAATACTTAAATGGTGCCAGGAGTATTAAAGTATGTAATTGTTGTTATTTAAATGCCTTGAATTTATTTGGAACAGTCACATTTTTCTTGTATATATTTTCATTTTGTTTTCATAATCTACATTTTTAAGACATCCAGCAGTTACACGATATACGGTTACACACATATTAGCTGCTTTTTAATTTATTCCAGTATAATCCAGTATTATTAAATTCTGTGGTCTAAGGAACTGATCCTGTTCATTAAAATCAATAGATTCAGTGTTGCTCTGTGTGTGTGTGGTGTGGTGCTTTTTGTGGTTTATTTTTTGTTTGTAGGCTCTATCCTTCAGCATATAGCAACTGATATATAAAGGGTCTGATCCTTTAGGCTTTACTTGGGGAAAATATCCACTGATATCAATGCCTAAATAGGATCAGTCTCTTTAAAGGATAGTTTATTTGAAACTGCTGTAGCTATTATTATTTCCTCCTGGAGAAAAATAATCTTACTCATCAAAGCTTTAGAAACGGCATCAAGAAAGCCAAGTTCAGCAGGTCTTTCAACCATGAGAGATGTCAACCATCGCTGTGTTAAAGCGTAGCCCGGCACATACCAGCGACTGCTCAACCATCTCTTTTCTTTCTTGTCTTTATTTATTTATTTTTGTATTCCAACTCTTATTGGCATCTAAAATCACTAATCTCTACCCATTACCGTTTTTGCTAATTTACAGTGATAACTGTGGCTCTGTTTTCATTAGGAGATGAAAGCCGGGAAATTAAAAAACAAATTACAGGGATGAGAAGATTACTGAATGACAGCACTGGAAGAATCTATCAACGAGTTGGCAAAGAAGGAGAAAAACTGAAGGAGGAGCCTCAAGATTTAGACTTAACCTGGGCCCAGCGCCTGAATGCCCCTGCAGAGTCCCAGGCGAGCCTTCATCCTTCACAGAGCGGTGCATGGAATGAATTATCACCCCAAGCTAGCCATTTTTCAGGGCAATATGGAACTCGATCCAAAACGTTCCAAAATCAAACGCGAACCGTGGCATCCAATGGTATGATTTGCATTAGATACTTAGAATAGTACTTTTTATTTTTCTCTCCTTGTACTGTACTAAATTTCAGCCTTTGTTGTGATGATTTATTGTACCGCTGCACTGAAATCAGTTATAGTTCAGAGTCTACAAAATGAGCACATAGTTATCACTTTGAAAAGGTGCAAAAGTGGGCATGGTGCATTCTGCTACCATCTGTCTTAGCTTTTCAAATGGATTCCTGGTGATAGGACAGACTTACTCAATGCTGTTAGGGGCTTAATTTCTATACAGTACTTATTGAAACAGCTTTTGCCATTGTTATTAAATTCATAGCTAATTAAATGTCAACCTCTACCACTCCTCTTTGCAATGAGTAATGTAGCACTGTTGTGACACCACTTGCGGAGCAGGATTCTACTGACTTTCATAAGGGGATGGCATCAGCCTTATAACTGGCTGCTGAACTTCAGGTACAAAATCCCAACACAGCCTTAGGCTTTTATTCCGATGGGACCATTGGAGGAAAGAGATGATGGAGTCTACCTATGAACAGCATGTACTAGACCGTGGTCCATCTTGTACTGGCAGAGAATTCTGCCCTAAAGTAGATGGCAGTGTGCCCTTAAAATGCTTTTCTCTTGTTTTAAGTCCCAGGGAATGGAGGTTTTACTGCCAGATTCCTGAAGGTCGTCTTTAATGATCTAAATTCGATTTAGAAAGTTTTTCTCCTGACATTCAACCCTAAATTTAGAGGGGGGGGTTATATTAAAGGGGTACCTCAGTTCTAAATTCTGGAAAATAAAAAATTGTGAGACCGCATCTGAAAACATTATCAGTTTCCAGTTGATTCTGAAGGTGTTCATACTTCCTAATAGGAGCATCTACTGTGTATCCTTCTCTAAAAGCATACAAGTTCTTATTGCTTGTAACAGTTAAAAGAAAAATACTATTATTATTCTCAGTACTGTCCTTTAGGAAGTACTGTCACTGCACTAAAAAACAGTGGTTTCACCAGATTGACTGTTTCTCTGTAGAGACAATGATTCACACAGAGGTACTGGTTGACCTGGAGAAAGGTGTTGCAGTAAGTCATGCTAGTTTTATTTATTTTATAATACAAAAAAAAAAAAAAGTTGTGTTTTTTTTAAAGGTGCAGATCCAGTGGGCAGGGGAAAACACTTGATGGGGTTTAGCATCCGACTCTAAAACTCTGCTCTCAAAATCCAACCATAACAACCTTCTAAATGTGGAAGGACCCAAAATTCATCACACATCTCCCTCTTTGCCCTGAGAGTCCCTGGGCACAGGGATAGTTCTCTGCATGCACAGAAGTGCCCAAGCCTGCAGAGCTTAGGTGCCTAGTTCCTGGATCCGGCAAGTAGGTGGAGCAGCACCTCTGTCCCCTCAGGGGCCTGAGTCAGCATGTGAGCTGAAATGTGTTGACAGGATTTGGCCCCATATGCAAGAAAATGTCAGCGTTTTAATTTTTCATGCGAGGAGGAAGGGTTCAGCTGATTTATGATCTCCTACAGGTTAGAACGGTCTGTGAGACAGTAGAAGGGTTGGGTTGAGCGACCTCTGGGCTGGTCAGGAGGAATGTCCGAGCTCCCAGCTCTCGGGGAAGTGCACCAGGAGGCACCTTCCACCCCTCCCTCTGCAGCTATCCTGCTGCAGAAAGGAATGCAATCTTTTAGGTTATTACGTAAAGATGGGTGTGGGCCCTCTCCTCTGGCCACCTTTGAAAAGACGACATGCGTAGCTCTTTGAGAGCAAGATTTCAGGTGTCTACCTCCAGTGGGGTGTTGTGATCCTGCCGGGCAGTTTTGCTGCTTTGGCTCTGAAGCCCGGTCTCTAGGAAAGGAAAACTTTTGATGCATTTTTGGGCTGTGAGCAAGCTCTGAAACTGCTCCTCACCCAGCACACAGCTCTTCTGGGCGCTGTCCTAACGTGTCCAGTTCCCTCCATCCCTTGCATTCGGAGCCTGAGTATCTAACTCAGTAACTTAGATGTTATTTGGAGGATGGACAAAGTCCTTAAAAGCTGGGTGTAGAAATGCAATCAAATATCAAAAGAGATACTACTTGGTACTTACCATGGTGTTTAAATTCATCTGAGTAAAACTGTTCAGGTAGATCATAAGCTTATTACCTGGGGCTGGCAGGCCTAGGTCATTACTGGGGAGATGTCCAGCATCTATAGCAGGCGGTCTGAGTCCAGAAACTCTTTCTGTCCATTGGGTAGGTTTTGTATAGGAAGCCAAAATATATGTTGTAGGCTGTGTGAATTACTCAAATTTGACTGTAATAGGGATCCAAGTCCATCTAACTAGCGTAGTCATCTACTCGCATGGTAAAGGTGGTTCAAGGAAAAGCTGGAATGGATGTTTAATAGGTGCTGGGATAGAAGGCAGTCGTGAAAAAGGTATTTGCAAAAATAGATGAAGAGAGAAAAGGAGGAATGGGGGGAGCCTAGGCATCGCTGCAACAGAGGGAAGAGTAGGAACATTCTTGAAAGCAAAGTGATTTATTCCAAACCAGATTTAAGGTGACAGTTCCACAAGTCAGGGTGTTAGGTAGATGTCTGTGACCCACTGCGTTTAGTGGAAGCCCCTTGGGGCTACAAACAGCGAGTAGCATGTCTGTCTATTAGAGACAACAAACTCATAGAGTCCGTCTAAAACATTTTAGTTTCGTTTCTTGTGTTGTGTAGCAAATCCGGCAGTGATGCAGCAGCTGAATTGCTTTTCGGTTATGTCAAGATAGTTTTCAATGGATTGCACTTGCATGCTTTTCAAATACCAAGTTGTGGTAGCATCGTTACACCAGGTGAATTCACTCTCAGCACATCCAGCTGCAAGAACCACTGGCCTGGGCTACTTGCTGCTCACATGGGGGAAGCAACTAATGTATTTGTGTCATCTCCTTCTCTCAATCATACAAGCCGGTATCAAATTTGCCTGCTGGCTAGCTTCCAAAAGAAAGGGAGATGGCTCTTTAAAGACTCCTTCATAAAAATAAAAAGTCTGTTCTCCTTTTAAAATTAAAAATTGATTTATAACAAGTTGAAAAGGGTTGCTTTTGTCCTCTAAAAATGATAAAGATAGTGCTTGGAACAATGACTGAGAACACTCTACAAGATGTTTCTTACAACACAGTAACTGATCAGAGGAGGGAGGATAGAAAGAAAATAAAAAACCCTCATGAATATGTATGAAGTCAGTAGAACCCTGCTTTGATTTGAAATATTGGTGGTCTCTTTTCCCATTTCCAGTACCTATGGTAGATTTACATGGGTAATTTCTATCAATGCTAATGGGGATTATAATGTAAATTCCCCATGCCTTAATGGGAAAATAGACCCTTTGGTTTTCCATCAGGAGCTTGCGTGCCTGCGTGCTTTCATTAGGAACGTGTTCTATTGCAACAGGAAAGATGTACAGGTATTTACTGATACAGTTTGTCCAAGTTTTCACATGCAATTCACCACCATGTAGAGTCTTTGTTAAGAAGGAAACAGAAGCCGCCAGCCCTGTCTCCCACCGTAGTCCTTCAGATACTATTTCCAGAGGCCCACTAGAATATTGGATCAAGAGAGAGGATGGGCCTTTTCCCGAGGAGCTTATTAGTCTAAAACAACTGAGAAAGCACTGGAGGAAGGATATTCTTACTATGTATTTGTCTTTTATTAATAAAACTCTCCTAATTTCCTGGGACTCCATTTCTGGGGTACCTGCTTGTCTTACTGAAAGGTACGAGTTATGCTGATGCTATTCAGTTATAAGCAGCCTTGAACCTCATCTACTTAAAAGTCTACCTTTAACAAATAGTTAAAAGGGTATTGGTGGAACCAGGTTGAGGGATTCTGAGTAATCTGCTGCAAAGCTAAAGATAACATTTTTTTTTTTTCCCTTCTGTACCTGTAACAATGGGCTAAACAATTTATGGACCATTGAAAAGATAAAATCCCATCCATGCCCCAAGGAACTTTCAGTCTGAATAGACAGCGTACAAAGGAAGGGTGAGATCAAACTAGGCAGAGTCCTGCTGAGTCAGTAACCTGTTTTTTGTTTTAATTTGAGACACTAAGCCTGTTTTTCAGATCGCTTTTGACTTTTAAAAAGTTGTTGTAGTTACAGCTGAAGAAGCCAATGGAACGATCGCATTCATATTTGCTAGATTTGCAGAGATTCTTAAATTACTCCATTTATCTTAATGCAGTATTACCAGTTTCTGTCCATGGATGATATTTTAAAATACCAACATTTGTGATTGCAGTAGTGTGGACAGTCTAAATATCTGAGGAAAGGAGGAGAGCGACACCCAGAAGATGTCAGCAATCTTTAAGTGACACATGAGTTTAGTTTCAGAAGTAACTCACTGCTGGGAGAACGACCACCAGTTTGCTCAAGTCTGATAGATGTTACATCAGAGCTGAAGGACTCAATGGAAGGAGGTAGAGAACAAGTACCTGGGAAGGGAGATTTGAGGATGGAGGGACACACTGGAAGCACTAGGAAAGGGTGGGAGTGATCTAGCGCTGGCCAGATTTTCAGCCATTGCAAATGAGGATTGAAGTCAGGGGATCTGTGTGGGTCTGACAGCAGGGGAGCTCTGATGAAAGAACCTAAAAAGGTATTAATAAACTGGTTTGGCTTCAGAGGAAAGCAAAAGTAATAATGAAAAATGGGAGGATTTATGAGCGAAGATTAAATGAGTTGCTTATGTTCACTTTAGCTAGGTAATGATTAAAGGGCACCTGATAACTGTCAGGCTATGGAAGAAAAAGGGAAATATACTCTCTGAAGTCCACCACATGTGACACCAAGCGAGGTGATTTTTGTTAGATCCATTTGTACCTATCTTCATAAAATGATCATCCCTCCTCTTGCATGCTTTGATGAGCAGTAAAATAGCCATCAATTTAAATGACTGTAAGCGCATTTTGAAATGAAGGGGGGTGCATCCCATCTGGCCTCAGTTTCAAGCAGATACTGGTAGGTGTTTTGTTGAATTTTGGAATTTTTATTTGTAGTGTTAAAGCATTTTAAACTAAAGCGCAGGATACAACTATTCAGGTAAAGCTTGAAATCTCTGAACTGTTAACAGCCTGTCCTAATTCCGGACCTACGATGCAAAACTTCTGGAAAGCAAGGCAGTAATAAAAGCACTGCTAAGGGCTAGAACTAGAAGTGTGTAAATTCAGTTAGAGACTGGTAAGAATTACTAGAAAAGAAGAGTCTGTTGAACTACTGTATTAATTTTCAAAGGGAAACTATGGAAAGCCCATCTCGTAGATCACAGTGCTGGAAAAAATGCCATAGAAAACAATCGCACCCTAACAAACAGAAGAGCAGATTTGAAAGCTTTCCTTGCTGGTGGTTCTTTTCCATCCTGTTTGTTTTTTTTTTTTCCACTGAATAGGGGATTTTATTTTCATTCTCAATTCTTCACATGGTAAAGAATCACATGTAACATTCAAGCAGTTTAAAAATTCTTAGGCCCTCATTTAATGTGCAGTGTAAACCTTTATTATGCAGACTGTCTTCATTCTTTGTAAGCTGTTCCGGGAGATGGGCTTTTTTTTTGTGTGTGTGATAAAGTGAGTATGTTTATAATGAGGTTTGGTGCTATTGTTATTCAAGGTGAACTAGCCTGACAACAGAGAGCCCTGCTGTTGAAGAGTGCATTGTATTCACGCTCTGAGCAGTCTTCTCCAGCCCATGTAACATTGCATCCCCTACTTATATAATTGCACATACTAGTAATTGGATAAAACCTAGTGGCCCCTTCCTCTTAAAAGGGACCATGTTGAAAATTATTCACTTTTTTGTTTTGGATCTGATTTCACAATCGGGTATATTGATAATAGTTTCAAACACCTGCTGGTAATTGTTATTTGGGTGGTTTTGTGTGGGTTACATCGTCTCTCCCCCATTTTGTTCCTCTCTCTTTCAGGAGAAATCCCAATGGTGAATTCATCAGTTGGACCAAACTGCTGTACATGTAATTGCCAGTCAACCCTACAGGCTATTCTTCAAGAGCTCAAGACCATGCGAAAATTGATGCAGATTCAAGCAGGTACAATGACCGGTCCCATACATGCGTACCCATGATGAGCATCTTCTTGTTAGGAGGAATGGTCTAGTAAGAGAGAAATCTATCTGGAGACTCAGGAAAACCTGGACTGTTTCCTGCTCACTTGACACGTCGTTCATGTCAAATTTTCACAGGCTTCTTCGAAATGTAATTTTTACTTCTCAGATCCTTACCTGTAACATGGGATGTTATCTTGTAGGAATCTTTTAAGGCTAAATTAAAAAAAAATCTGATGTGTTTAGATACTCTAGTAATGGGAGCTGAGTGGGTAGGTCAATATGCCATAACCACTTTGTTTTCATGGTGTATTCATTCAGAGGTGCAAAATGCTACTTTTCCTGTTACCTGTTTACCAGTTCACTAATCTTAGGAGGCAAAAAAAATTGGAAGGCCACTTAAAGTTATTGTATAACACTTCATTCAAAGATCTTTCAAGTTACAGCTCCGTGGTAGCCGCTGCATGTTGTGGTCTCCACCTTTCTTCAGGCTGGTTTACCAGTTCTTTCTACTGGCTGAACCAGCAATAATCTGTTCATTGGGGAAAACTACTGAGTGCAGTTTTCTGCTAGGTTAGGAGCTGAAACACAGCAGCGCAGAGCCAGAAGAGCACTAGAGCCAGCAAGATAACGAGACCGTGGCAGCTAGGAGTTAGGTAGGTCATCGTAGGTGCTGTGAAGCTGCGGCCCCTGTGCTTCCTAAGAATTAGTGTTAATACTAATGAGGAGTTGGAGGCATTTTGTCGGTTGAGTTGCCTATCCATTGTGAGTGATGGAGAGTGGAGCCATGGAGGTTTTTCTCTTACAGAAGCTGGATAAGACCTCTGTAAGAAAAGGGAGTGTTGAGTAATTAACCGAAATATGGGTGGAGTGAAGGGCTGACTAAACTCCTTGTCTCCATGGCGTATAATGCTTGAGTGAGGACAGGAAGGATCAGACAGGTTTTGTAATATCAGTTCATACACATAAAAATGCTTTTCAAAAAGTCGTGGATTTATAAAGAAGCACGTGAAGGCCCAGTTTTACAATCTTTACTGGGGCAGGGAATTCTTTACGCAGTTGCACCGATTTCATTGAAATTACATGCATGATTAAAAATGGCTTGTGGGTGAGAGGTACAGAACTGGGGTTTATGCCAGAAGAACTGGCTGCTCAATAGCAGGAATATTTCCTATTTATTATGTATCTACGGTATAAGTACCTTGTTAATTAGCAAATCTCTTCATGAAAAGGCCTGGGAATAGTTCATATTTTCTGGTAGTCATGAAATGATGGTTTTGCAGAGAAAAAAAAAATCATTTGGCATTTTTGCTGCTAAAAGAAAAAAACCTAAAATGCAAACATATAAGTGAAAGTGTAATAACTTATCTTAGTATTCAAACACCCTTCTGTCTAAATGATAAACTACAAATTACAGTCTTGTAAACCCTTGCCAGGAAAGAAATATCCCAGAAATCTTTTAATAAACGGTATTCCGAGGTTCGTTTTTTTCCTCAAGCTTTGTAGATGAGGACTATTTGTAGTTCCCTCATAGCTCAAATGAGTTTGATTTGCATGTGTAGCACTTTTGGCTTTTTTTGTTTTGACCTTGATCTTACTGATTCATCCAGACATATAATTGTATCTGCATAGCATTCTACTGGAGGACTCACTCACATTGATACAGGTTCAGGATTGGTGCCTTAATTTATACAAATGATTGTGGATACTGGAAAATGCAAAATATTGATAAATATAAAATATGGTCTCTTAGATTTCAGAGGTAACACATGAACTGTCAGTTCTGTGTATGAGCAAAACAAACTGATGCAACTTCGGGTTACTTTTTTCCCAGAAATTAAACTATTGGATAGTGTTTTCACTCATTCTTGACATAATAGTACTTGAAATGTTCTTGCTGAGCTAATTAACTTGGTGACTACATTCATAAAAATAACTGTAATTGCACTAGCACTTATTTTATCTTACTTTATCAGGAAAAGATGCTCAAAGACAATGAGATTCTCAGTCATTCAAGAGGGTATACAAATTAATCATTGCTTAAGTCCTTCGTGTCAGTGGTCACTAGGAAAAAGAACCACATATTCCTAATTTTCCTAAAATGCTTTTCATCAGCGTGTCTTGCAAAACCTCATATTGGAGCTCAGTGTCATTATCCCCATTGTACAGATTGGAAAATTATGCGAAGGTGATAAAACGTAACTGTTTCACATGCACAAACAGCCCTGAAATCCGGAAGATAAGTTCAGTATGTGAGTAGTTTAATGGTGCGTCTGTGTGGTTATACATGTGCTTTTTTCTGTAAGTTTAATTCATTACTTTCTTTTATTCAGTTGGGACTCAAAACAGACAACAGCCTCCTGTTCCTCTGATTTGCACGCAAAAGTCAACAATATCAAGAAAGAGAAACAAAAAGAAAAAACTGCCCCTCAAAACTGTTGAACCAATTACCATGAATAAGAAACCCAATGCTGCAGAGAACGAAAAGAAGCTATCAGCCAACTCAGAACGATCGAGTCTGCAAGCAGTTGAACCCCCCCTAAAACCAGAAACCCCTGTTTCAGGATTTGGAATTATCCTTGAATCGGCTTCATCAGATGTAAGTTAATATTTTAATACACGGGCTCACAGGATTTTAAAGCACTAACTAGTTCAGGAGTTCAATACTCAAGTCAGCTTGAGTGTGTTCCCTCTTCTTGTCGGAATAAACAAGCAAATCTTGGGTAGGGTTGAATGGAGACAGTAGGATTAGACATGGGGAGTGCTGATTACAAAGTTTTGGGGTTTTTTTTTGCAACTTTCATGAGCATGTAGTTCTCCCTTGAGTTCAAGGCTGCCTGTTGTTTGAGCTTGCAGTGGAAACTTGTTCTTCATCTCTCCTGTTGCCAAGAGCCACCGTGAGATTAGGAGCCGTGAAAAGTGTTGCGTGTACAAACCATTCACAACCCTCATTTGCTGATGAGCGCACGTAATCCACACGTACGCCCTTATCCTGCCAAGATGTATTTATGTGCGGTGTTTCATGCCTGGCTGGTCCCACTGGCTTGAGGGGACTCCCCACCTCTATAAAGTTCATACCTCAGTCTTTGCTGAATTGGGTCATTCAGTCTTCATCACTGTGGTTGCTGGTTGAGGGCCTTGATGCTGTTGATGATGTCAGTGTGACTAAAGGGGCCAAAATTTGCCATACTAAAAATACGTACTTTTCACATGTGAAATTGCAATAAGCGTATTTTCTTGATTCATGTAACACGTACGCATTGATAGAAATTTCATGTATCTGGTGGCTGATTGGCTTTGTTTAATGACCAAATAGATGTCATCTGAACCAGTTCACTGATGAGTAAACTGATCATTAATTTCTCTAATATATTTTTAATTTTGAGCAGGCAGTTTCCAATTTCCTAAGTACCATGAGCTAGAAAAACATAATTAAATTCAGTATCAATAAGCGTAAATGAAAACAATGCAGCAGATAATATTCTACCTTTCTGGAAGTGGGAACTAGTAATAAAAAAGAGCAGTCATGATAATTCAGTTATATAGATGCAAGCGACACCACTAATTAGATTGCAGTCTCATGCCACAGAGTTGGTATAGTGATACAGAGTAACTAGTTTGATGCTTTTTCAAAGGTTTTCCTTTTGTAGTATTATGCTTAATAATGTTTGAGGGAATGGTTTGGAGAAGGACTGGTAATTTATCTCCAGTACGCAATTTGTGCTTATAATTTTTCTTTGCTTGTGGCACTCTTTTCAGCTTGAAACACGGTTTTGAAGACAGTTTTGTACTTGCAATGGAATTTAATTTGGCTTTATGAATGTGTTCCATCGCTGGACACAATTCTTTGTAGGTGCCAATTTGACCTAAGAAAAAAAAGCAGAGAAAACATGTGGCTTATAAATCAGGTCCTCGTCCGCCCTCCGATGCTGTGGCCCCTGCTTGCCACAGTAGTTGTTTGACTAAATTTACAGAGCCAGAATCCCAAGACAAACAAATTGATTTTGTTTTGTCTTTGGAAAGAAACCAGCTGAGTTCTGAAAATAGGTATATTTAACAGTGAAAATAAAATGTGACCTTAAACATTTTGAGAAGGCTAAAGAAAGTCACTTCTTTCAGCATGAATGGCAGTATTACCTTTTTCTATTTACTCACAAGCATCTCTAGTATGCTCACGACCAGCATGTCTGAGTGCCTGAAAAAACTGAAAGACATTTTACGCAGCACCATAAATAAATGCTCCGTTGAGAATATTGCACGGCTTGTCTATAGTGTGTGCTGTGTCATACGCCAGGACTGCCGCCGCTATTATTTTGCCAACATTTATTGAACTTCAAGAAAAATCTCAGTTTAATGTGTATAAAATTGGGGCTACCAAAACCAGTGCAATTAGTTCAGATTTGCTGAGATGAAATACTGCTACTTATGGAGGTGGAAAAAGTCTTTTTGAGACCAACTCTTAATCTGGCCCATGAATCAGAGAACCTGCTTTTTAAATGTAATGATCTGTTACTCTTAGTTAAACTTTCTTGTGTTTGTTTTGCTGTTATAATATTTCATTTATAATCTAATCATTTCTAATCTACGTAGTACAACCTACTAAAATTTCTAGGATTAAATCTAATTCTCTGCCTGTTAATTTTAGCACAGCAAAAGCCTTTGGCATTCAGGTCTTACTTATTTTATTGTACACAAATAGTTTACCCACCAGTTCCTTATGCCATGATCATTATCTACTAACAAATGCTTTTCCTTTTGAGAAATCACATTCAAAGTGATCATAAAGTTCAATTAGGTACTGATTGTCTTTGATTGAAGAATAGTTTACTACTAAAGGAAAGCAAGAATAAATCAGCGTTTTGCCTTCAAATTATTTCGCTGATACACAAATTGATTCCTATATTAAGAATAAAATAGCCAAAACTAAAATAATATTGACTCCTCCATGCTGGTGCGCTGGTAAGCTTTGAAATGTATTTTACAGCTGTATTAGTGAAGATGATTTGTCTGCCCTAGCTGTCTTGTGTCATTGAGGTCATCTTAGATTGCTATCATAAGGCCCAAGACCCAAGTAACAAAATACGACAGGATACCTTCATCACCATGACAACTACATTCTGATTTTTGATTAACATGAAGTAGAATTTTTCCCAAGTTGTAAACTTGGCCCACGTTTATTTACTCTTGAAAATCTTTTCTGTCACCAGAAAGTTTAGAAGTAACATATTAAAATCCCACCTACATCAGAAGATTGTCAAATGTCAAATAGAGTAACTCTGACTGTTTTGCTGGATCCAGCATTTTGAAAGTTCTCAAGGTAAAAAACAACTTTTCATCCAGAACAAGCTGAGAAACTTATGTGCTTTTTAGATTTTTTTTTTTTTTTATTACTCTCTGCATATTTTAAGATTTTTCATCCTGGCTTCCCAAAGCATTGTAATCCTCAGTTTTATCGCACAATACACATGCATATCCAATGATAGTATATGCTTTGAAAATATTCTGCTTGCTGCTCTCTTGATACTGATTTTTAAAAATCCATAGGAAAAGAGTTACACAGCCAAATCCTTCTGAGATTGGCAGCCCTTCCTTCTGTCTAGACTCAAGACGTTTACAGGTGATTTGATGGGAGATGGCACTTGCTCTTGCTCTGTAAACGTCTTTGAAAACGCACCATCACTGGTGGATATATTTTCATGTAGGGGAAAAAAAGAGCAAGTTATTAGGAGCAAGGCTGTAACGTTAGCTTATTTTCTCACATCAGGACCACTGATTTTTACCCCCCTTGCCAACTTCCAGATAATATCTTAAAAATTTTAGTTTATTCATGATGTATCTTCATTCTAGATATATAATTATTCCGTACAGACGTCTTGTGTAAGCACTGTGGTAGTCACAGAAGAAAATACTGCAAATATTGTGCGTGTAATTTCTGATATGTACAGACAGGGGCAGCAAAAAGACTCTTAGTTAAGGGAACTTCCTTGAAGGCCTTTGACTGCTTTGGCCCAGAATGCACTTGAGATGAAATAGTTGTGAAATACAGGATGATTTTGTTTCCTGTTCTTCCCTTCCATCTCACTTTCTACCAGTCGCGTAAATCCCTGTGATTTACCACTGAGGTTTTTTGTGCTGAAATAAGCTGTCTATCTAACATCATCCTGTTCTAAGGATGCATTTTGGGAATATGAAAAGGAGGGAGAAACGGATGATCAGCAAGTGCTGGCTCCAAGGACAACCTTAAACTCATCATCTACTTGTACTCACACGGGCTGTATCTGCGCTGGAAGCCTTCTTGGGAAAACCACGTGGAACGGGCAGGTAGCCCTGCAGTTGTCCTTCTTGGAAATGCCTGGCTGCCCCACAGCCCGCTTGTTCACATCATTTGGCAGTGAAACGAGTCCATAAAACGGTTAGATAAATGTCCAAAAAGCTTCGCATAGGAGTATTGCTCTGGGATGATCCTCTGGTTTGTCATTATTATCCAATATTGAAAGGTACTTCTTTTCTTTTTGTTAGCTGTACGTCTAGAAATAATGTCGGTAATTGTTAACTATTACAGCAGCTAGACATGAGTATGATTATTTGATTTGCCTTTTAAGGTGCTTATTCACTGATGGGGTTTGATTTCAATGAAGTAGGCTGCTGTGGTACTGTATAGCTGGGAAAAGATTTCGTGGTTTGATTAAGTGATTGTAAAGTCTCACCAGATGCATGATTGAAGTAAAATAATGTATTTGAATGCTCTTTTAATGAAAACATTTGTATTCTTTTGGTAGCCAGAAGTGCAACTTGCAGAAGGCTTTGACGTCTTCATGCCGAAATCTCAGCTGGACTCTATATTATCAAACTATACTCGCTCAGGAAGTCTGCTCTTTAGGAAGCTGGTCTGTGCATTTTTTGATGACAAGACTTTGGCTAACTCTTTACCAAATGGCAAAAGGAAAAGAGGGCTCAATGACAACCGGAAAGGACTAGACCAAAATATTGTGGGTGCAATAAAAGGTATGTTTTTTGCTTTCTTTCATATGTGTAATTAGAACATATTCTCAGCTAAGGAGAGTGTAAGGGGATTAGAATTTCTGACGTCTGTTAGGTCTATTAAAATATGCAGTCTTATTTTTATTCCCTTTCATTCACTTGTTAAAAATAGCTTCTACGGGGACAGCTTGTGTTAATTTTAAGCCAATGATCCCGGTTTCTGAAGTCAGGCTCTAAGGTTAGAATCTCAATGTTCGTGTAAGATAATTATTTTTTTTTCTGGATATCAGAGATGCAAAGAAATCTTGAAAACATAATGACAGTGTAACTGATCCTCTTCAGTCAAAATTCTGAGGCTTGCACTGCATCTGACTGTGTCTGCTCTGTAAATAGTTTGGTAGCTGGATTGGGGAGAGATGGAAGAAGATAGTACTGGGACTGAGATGAGTTTGATGTTCATAAGAACTGTGGTGGTCCTCCTCTTGTGGGAGCAATTTCTCAGTCGGGGTGAAGATCCTGTGCTAGGTGTTTTTTCTTAGCAATCACTGCTTTCTTGCTTCCAGAAGAACATGTGTACCTTCAAACTCTGTGATCATGACATATAAAGAGCTAATATTAGGCCAGAGATTCTGAACGGGATTCTATTATTTTGAAATTTGATATAGTAGGGGAAATACCCAGGTTACCAAAAGACAGGCTCTAAGCAAAGTAGAGCTTATTTTAGAGGCTGTGACTCATCCTGAGGTATAGATTGCTAACCTAGGAGACATAAGGCAATGAGAAGAACTTCTATAAGTACATTGGCAGCAGAAGGAGGCAGGGGAACCTTTTGCAACCACCTCTGTGTCCACTTTTGGCCCCCTCTCCCCATGCAAGAAAGACATTGACATACTGGAGTGAGTCAGGTGTAGGGCCACCAAGACTCGTGGTACTGAAGCAGGTAAGTGGTGAAGTACGTATGTGAAGTGACATATGAGGAGAGGCTGAGAGAACTGGAGAGAAGATGATTCAGGAGAAACCTTATTGCTGTCCACAACTACCTAATGGGATGGTGTAGAGAAGATGGAGTCAGACTCTTCTCAGAGGCCCAAGAGGCATTGGAAACATGGAAAATTTCAACGTGATATAAGGAAAAGCTTTTTCAACATAAGGGTGGTTGAACGGTGGAATAGGGGCTCAGAGGGGCAGCAGGATCTCCATCCCTGGAAATATTCAAAACTTGACTGGTCGCAGTCCAGCGCATCATGATCTAGTTGGCCATGCTTTTAGCAGCAGGCTGGACATGGAGACCTCCAGAGGACCCTTTCAACCTGTGTGATTCTGCGATAAAATATACGTTGTGGCTATGTCATAGTCCTAATACATCTTACAGAGTTTCTGGCAGACTTTCTTACAGTTATGCTTATAATTAGGTTTCAATAACAAACACTTTTTTATACCTTTGTTTCCTGAGCTCAATAATCTGCAAAAATCCAAAGTTGAATTCACTCCATCTGTATCTCATTCTTCTTTAAAAGCTTTAATAAACAAGTTAAATGGAAGAAAAAAGGAGTTCAAAATGACTTTTTTTTAAAAAAACCCTCTAATCTGAGCAGCAGTGTGATAAAAGAAATGTTTTTCAGTAGATGCAGGAGCGCTATTAAAATAGCAATCGTTACCCACTGCAGAGAGCAATGTTTCTCAGTAGCTAAGCTCATAGTACTGGAGCAAATTCTGAAGCTTGGTTTAACCTCTTCCCTTGAGCCCGGGGGGAAGAAAGGAAGGACTTGTAGTTCCAACAGATAAATTTAATCCTTACTAGGTACCGCTGAAATAACAATGATCTTTTTTGGCATTTACAGTATTGCCCAAATGCTAGTGCCTGATTCCTGATAGGGGAGCCCATCCCTAAGAGCTGTGATGGAATAAGATGCCAAGGGCTGACGTCCTGTGGATCTTCACTCAGCCTGGCTCCAATAGCACCCTTCTTCCCTCCAAAGAGCTGGGCTATCGGGCACTGTGGTTCCATTTATTCCGAGAAATAACTGAGCCAGTATGAAATCTCCACAAGAACAACATCATGTTGTTTGCGTTATTATCGTTAGGACATTCCTCTACCACGTGCCCAGATATCCTTTAGTGGCACTTTTAGTCCTTTTCCATGACAGAGATACAAAAGTGGAGAAAAGGCTACATTCATGACAAAAAAGAGCAGAGAACTTAAAGGAGGGACTGTTTGCTTGAAAATCACTCTTCCTGTCTGAAAACATTTTAACGCCGTCCTTACAAGTAATTTAATGCTTCTGCAACAGGATGATTAGCCGGGGAGAAATTCTCTCTCTTGACTTTGGGTATTCAGTGGCACTTGTTGAATCAATTGCAGTGTTTCTCCTGGGCAGTCAGTTTCCCTTATGAATCGCATCAATCTTTCACTCAGAACTGGGGGAAAAAAGAAAAAAAGAGATCAGAAGTGGTTATTTTTCCTTTATGTCGTTGACTAGAAATCCAGCCAGAGAAGTCCTTCCCTGCAGAAGGCAATGACCTGTATTCAGATGTATGTGTGATGTGTCCCTCAAAGGTCCGTACTGGGACCAATGCTATTTGAAATCTTCATTAATGACATAGTGGGATCGAGTGCACCCTCAACAAATTTGTGGATGACACCAAGCTGAGTGGTGCAGTTGATTCACTAGAGGGAAGGGATGCCATCCAGGGGGACCTTGACAGGCTTGAGAAGTGGGCCCATGTGAACCTCATGAGGTTCAACAAGGCCAAGTGCAAGGACCTGCACCTGGGTCGGGGCAATCTTCAATATCAATGCAGACTGGGGGATGAAGGGACTGAGAGCAGCCCTGCCAAGAAGGACTTGGGGGTACTGGTGGATGAAAAGCTGGACATGAGCCGGCAATGTGTGCTTGCAGCCCAGAAGGCCAACCATATCCTGGGCTGCATCACAAGAAGCGTGGCCAGCAGGTCAAGGGAGGTGATTCTGCCCCTCTGCTCCGCTCTGGTGAGACCCCACCTGCAGTCCTGCGTCCAGCTCTGGGCCCCCTCGGCACAAGAAAGACATGGACCTGTTGGAGCAGGCCCCTGTTAGAGGGCCGTGAAAGTGGTCAGGGGCTGGAACACCTCTCCTGTGAAGAAAGGCTGAGAGAGTTGGGATTGTTCAGCCTGGAGAAGGGAAAGCTCTGGGGAGATCTTATTTCGGCTTTTCAAAACTTAAAGGGGTTTTATAAGAAAGATGGAGAGAGACTTTTTACCAGGGCCTGTAGTGACAGGACAAGGGGCAACGGTTTTAAACTGAAATAGGGTAGATTTAGATTGGACATAAGGAAGACTTTTTTTCACAATGAGCGTGGTGAGACACTGGAACAAGTTGTCCAGAGGACCCGTGGATGCCCTGTCACTGGAAGAGTTCAAGGTCAGGTTGGATGGGGCTTTGAGCAACCTGACCTAGTTGAAGATGTCCCTGCCCATGCTAGGGGAGTTAGACTAGATGATCCTCAAAGGTCCCTTCCAACCAAACCATTCTGTGATTCTATGATACAGGGGGTTGTTAGCACCGTACAGCTCAGGCGGACCAGAAAGGGGAGGTCTCACTTCTCCTGCCTCCTTCCTATTGCATTCCCATTCTTTTTTGCCCATGTTGGTGTTTCCCTAACCACACATTGAGCGATCAAAGCTATTTTGACTATCATCCAAGAGAAGAACAAGAAAGTTAGAGAAGAGAAGCAAGTTAACGTATTGACTCTCCAAGGCTGCCGGACTCTGGCTTGCTGTGCAGGCAACAGCGGGCAGTAGTCGTAATTCCCACCGTAGGCGCCTGCGGTGGGTGGGCTGGGTACAGCCTGGTGTCACAGATTGTCCCCATGTCCTGGTCACAAGCAGGAACTGCAGTTTGTGTTTGAAGTAAGCAGCAGTCTTACGTCATTGATCAGGTTCCCGTTGTGTCAGGTACTGTAAGGATTCAGAAGGGAAAGATTATTTCTGCCTTCAGAGAGACCGGAATTGTTGCAAATCGGACACTGGCAATGTGTGGGGCTGTATTGACTTCTCTGGGAAGCCCTCAGAGTTGGTCTGACGTCCTTGCTGATCAGACAGCAGAGGAAAGTACTGCTAATGCCCTTCATGCGATGCTTTTGTGAAGTTGTTAACATGGAAAGAGTTTGGAGGGTGTGATTACTTTCGGTCCCTTTATACTTATCAGCTAGCGCTGTTTCAAAAGCGTGTGTATAAAAATGCTGAGATCGTCATTATTTGTTGCATGCTTCCCCATCCTGTTCATATGACATTTACTCTCAAGGATTACAAATTCCTTGAGCTGGGACCAGTTTTCTTTCTTTGTTTGCCGGTCATAATTGGACGCAGAGCTCTCAGACCTCTGACCAAGACTACAATAGCAATACTAACAGTAATAATATTTTTTCTATTTCTGCTCTTGTTTATTTTTTGCACTCCTCTCAGTTGCGTGATAAAAATCAGTTTCACTCCATTTATAATTTTGTATTTTTGGTATAACATTGCTAGGTTTGCTGTAAATATGGTACCATTTTTATAAAATTTAAAATTGGACCTGTAGGATACTTCTTTTTTCTGGTTTGGCAGTATGAGAACTGTAGAGATTTCCGCAGTGGTAGGACTTCTGTCTTTCATCAGTTTGCCTGCAGCCTTAGGAACCTGACCAAGAGGCCACCAAATGACCAGATCTTCAGCTCTCTACTTGTACCATAAGGAAGGCAGCATTTAGGAGTGCCTGCCACATTTGGAGACTCAAAGTACACTATTATTTTTCTGTGATGTTTTTGTGTGAAATTAATGAATGGAAGACATCAGGTGTAGGCCGTTTCTGTGGGATAGGCTTTTATAAGTAGTATGATATTACTGTGATATTTATACACACGAATGACTTCTGAATGATAAACTTGTGAAACGCTGAGTTGGACTCTGTTCTCACAATTTTAGATTTGGCCATTTAAATGCTTTTTGATAAGTGGATAATTTGATATATTTTGTTTATAATCCTCTCCAGTCTCCTTTTCTCCATTCTGGTGGCACATTTCAAAAAGACGGTATCTTTTTATTTCAGTCTTTACAGAAAAATACTGCACTGCTAACCATGTGGATAAACTTCCTGGTCCTAGGGACTGGGTCCAGATTCTTCAGGATCAAATTAAACTTGCAAGACGACGGTTAAAAAGAGGCTCAGGTATGTATAAAAATACAAGGAACAACACGTGAGTGTAAGATTAAAAGCTTAGAGCCTTTGTATCCACAGAAGTGTTTTTCCTGTTGACTATGGAGTTGTACATGTTCACTCTATGAAAATTAGACCTCTAAGATTTTAGCAGGTTTCTGTGTAAAATACAGTGTTTCCTTATGTTTGGTAAGGTAGCAAGTTTAGGAGCTGTCTTTGCAGCCAAGTTAACTTTGAGTCTTTCTCAAATGTTGTCTCTAACGCCTTTCCATTAGCAGCCAAACTCTTCTTCCCAGTGTTTGATGAAATCTGAGTCCTAAACTAGCTGATCCATCCAGGGTTGCAGGTAGAAGTTTTTTAATTCTGTGTTATTTGGTCTGACAAGCCACTCACTGTACTGTTAAGACATAACCCAAATGACCTTTCTCTCTAAACTGTATGTGTCTGGAAGAATAGTTTTCTCACATTCCTTGTGAAAGAATCAGCATCACCATAGCAAAAAACACCACCCACCCTGGTTGTGCCAGCAAGGTTCTGCAGTGCATGGGAGAGAGCTTGCCAGCAGTGGGTGACAGCTAGTCTAGGTAGGGTTTTGCAGCAAAGCTGCTCAACTTGGGCTGGGATAACCTGCATGCCTGGGGCTGGGACCAGCCTGCGGTGAAGGCTCAGCGCTAAGCTTTCACCCCGACAGCACGCAGCTGGTGAGCTTTCCAGCTCTCTCCAGCAACGAACCACAACGCGCAGTCTCGAAATCCCCGGTAGAATTCATGGGAAAGCAATATGACTGATTAAGAGACGTGTAATTACTTTATAAACCTTAACTAGTGTCCTTCCCATCTTCATGCCTGCTATCCTACAAGGGGCTTTCTTCATACAAGGCTTCACTTTTCCTCATCCTCGTGTTTTCTTAAGGCTCTCTCGTGGTCGTATTTCTTGCCCATCTCTCCCTCGGAGCATCTGACACCGTTGTCCGAGGCACATCACTTGTGCCAAGGTCCTTAAACACGGTCATTCACTGTTACCGTATTTAGCTGCCTGCCCTTTCCCCTCTTCCCTTCTGCCCATCACCACAATTAAGCGCCTGTTTGCGCCCACGGGTTGACGGGATGGGAAACCTGATGGCTCCGCAGGGGATGCTGGTGGTCCCGTGGCTCCGGGGGGGTGAGCGAGACCACAGGAAAAGTCCTCTCCAGCTCCATCTCGGAGACCCAGCGTTTTCTGTCCAAAACTGTGTCTCTGAAACACACACTTAGACTGGCATCTGAAATCATTCTCCACAACGTTATTAATGCCAGGAGGGAAAAGTGTAAGACTGAGGAAAATGAGAAACACCCAGAGACAGAAATAACACGGGAGAAAAAAAGTGCAGATTATTCAGTAGCATAAGCTTCCCTGAGTAGAGAAGCAAACCAGCACTAGCCTTAAAAAGGGTTTCTTGTGCGTGTTGGGGGAGGGAGGAGAGAGGGATACAAGATAATCTTGTTAAAGACAGTGTCAGATTACTGGTGTCGTACAACAGGACTGCTTTCTGCCCCTTCCAAGGCTGCCTGTCCCCCCAGGACAGGAGGGTGGAAGCGGGATGCAAGGCTTCAATAAGGTGAAGAGTGCAGTGTGGGATGTGGGGAGCGGAGGGTCCTTGGGCTCTGTGCAGAAGATCCCTCGGGAAAGAGGATTGACCTAATTTTGTTTTGATTTTTATTTTCTTTCATCCTTTCTTATTTGCTTTTATTCGTGCCTCTGCAGGATATTAATTAAAATGACAATGACGTTCAGTTTTTGCCTTTCAAATGGGGCCACCTCCATCTCTGGTCCTTTCTCAGGATGGGAGAATCTAAGCAGAGGATATTGTCTCTAAGCTAGCAAGACTATGAAGAAAAATAAATGAAGCTGAGTATAGCGTGACTGAATAAGATAGGCTCCAGTATCTATCTCTGCCTGCAGAGGGAAGGTAACTGGTTAACCGGTATGTGGATGAGTAGTGAGCAGCAATGTACCTAGCAGCCCCTCAGGTTTATTTGCTGAAAAAAATTACACAGTACCTAGATTGGTAGAAAAGCTCTTTTTTGTGTTGTTTAGTTTACTGGTCATTCCCTGGGGTACACTGGTTTCTCTCTGACATGAGACCACGGGCAGACATGCTCTTTTCGATCTAGCAGGAGTGATTGAACACACCACCGTGGCCATCTGCACCTTACCATCCACTACCATCTTCACTGGTGGCTTAAGCTAACCCAACCTGACCTTCCACTGAAGCAAATGAGAGGTTTCCACAGCCTTTGTGACAGCAAAACAGTAGATAGATGCAGAGAGGTGGGAGCAGACGGCCGGTCGCATTATCATCTTCATCTTGTTGAAACGAGATTTGTTAGTACTTGTGCATTACAACTGCGAGCTTCTGATACGAGAGATATAGAGCTGATCAGGCGACAGATCCTTTCGTCCCGTATTTTGTTTCCAACGATGGACAGATGCCTGGGAAGGTCTATAGGACCAAGGGAAGGTTGTTGCGATGCTTGCTAGCATAGTCTCACAGCCCTCAGCAGCTTTATCCTGATATAAAACTGGTGGTGTGGGAACTGTGCACATTTTAACTATTCATTGTGAAGCCATACCAAAATTGTTAAAGCTGTGTGTAACTTACAGAGACCAAAACAGGAGGGGAGGGCAGGCATGGAGGGAGGTTTGATCTGCTATGGGGGGAAGGTGTCCCAGAACTCCATGTTGCAAAACTTAGCTTTTAAGAATCTGAAAACTACGGGGGTCGCAGCCACTGAGACATGGGACTCATCACTCTGCCAGCTGAGCTCTTGGGCTCTTCCAGTCCATGTGTGGCCGGTGGAGCAGAGGCTGAGCCCTCCCGAGCGAGTGTCCTCATGTCCATACTCCCAGGTCATTCTCTTTTGGTTTTGTCTCCGCTTGCTCACTGAAACATGCTGGCTAAGTTTGTGGGTATAGACTAAGGTGCCCAAAGAACAAAACTGAGCCAGCGTTAAGTTAAATTCACCCGAGACTTTCCGAGAAAATGCGTCTCCCTTCTGCCTGATCTCACTGATTTATCTACATCGGTTTCTCGTTTGTGTAATGTACAGGCTTTATATGGAAAAAGCTTAAGACAACGTTTTAGTCACCACTGAGTTCAGCTAATTTTTAACAGCAGAAGTATTTAAGAGAGGAGGGGCAGGCTTTCCATCCTGCTTGCCTTCCCCTGAGCCATTTAGTACACCTCTGATTAGTTTTTCACTTCAAGCCAGGCAGTAAGACACTGCATTCACGAGCAGCCCTGTCTGCTTTATTCTGTGAAACATTATTTCAGTCTGATAACGTAAATCCTGCTCTAGCTGTCAATGATACTAATAATGTCAGAGAATTCTAGCAAATGAGTGGGGTGGATCTGCTTTTCGTACCTCTTTCTATAGGGCGTACTCTCCTGAGTGTTCCCAAATTAAATGAAATTGTGATCACTGGATCATAGATGCTGCCCAGCTTCAACTTTATTTATCACGTTTGGCTCATCTCCTAGAATTAAGGACAGAAAAACTCCCTACTTGGAAAGCTAATCAAAAAAACACTTAAAAATTCTGCTTTCTAGAAAATAGTTCCCCTGTGTAGATTTTGAAAGGTTGTTATCCTAAGCCAAATAAAAATACATTTAAGTTCTGAATCAGTGACAATATTTTTCATAGCTGGAAATACTCTTTTTTTAATTTATTTATTTTGCTTTGGCTTTTTCTTACTTTTTTTAGAGTGTTGCCTGAGATCTGAGACTTGGGTAGGGTTTTTTTTATTTGTTAGATCTGAGAATAAAGCTGTCACTACCATTAAATTTTTATTGGCCTTGTTCAGTCTTTTCAAAATTTCACAAGTCGGCTGTCACAAAGGGGAGAAAAGACTGCGAGGTTAATGTTACAAACAGATGTTATAACTAAAATTAAAGAGTATGATAATATTCTTCAGCCTTGACTACTGGTCCCATTTCATGCCAACAGCACAGCGTACTGGGGCATGGCTTCATAGTGCCAGATCTGTCTTCTCCCAGCAGAGAAGCTGAACCTTTTTGGCTACTGGGATGGCATGCAAAGTGGCCCTGGAAGGGAAGAAGTGAAAGGAAAAGGCATGTGCATGGGTTTCCTCTCTTAAAGCAGCGTGAATTACAATGCAAATTGCCTTGTAATTTACAGCGGCGGGTTTCCCACAGCGTGGTCTTTTCACCGTGCGAAAGAGAATATGGGTAGGTGGCTGGTGGCCTTGCCACTGGCAGCACAGAGGGAACCAGTCGACCATTAGCATAGAGATCTTAAAACGCGTAAAATCAGAAGGAACTGACTCGCTGTTCGTGTCACCTCTGTGCCAGACATAGCATCCAAGCCTTTTGATTACTAAACTCTCCATCCATTCATAAGCAGTAGGTCAGGGGCCACACATCTCTCGCAGTAAGTTCTTCCTCCCTTTTTATGTTTTGAAGAGCCTGTGAGCCATTATTCTGTAGCGGCTGTCCATTGCATAGACAGGAAAGCTGATACCGTATGAGTAATACTCCCGAAGTACACAGAGTAAGAGCTGTTCATGCAAACTGATTACCTTGTGCGTAACCTGGAAGCTTTTGGTTGCCCTACTCCATAAAGGAAAATACGGCAATGTTAGAAAACATGCTGAAATTTTTCAGGCAGGATTAATTTAAATAGATACATGCCATGACGCTTCGTCCTTGAATTGTTGTTTTAAATTAACATCACCTTGTTGCAGTGTAAAATAGTGGGAACGAAGGAAGAAAAAATGCGTACCTTTTTTCTGGAAATACACCTTTTCTCCCACATCCTTGTTCAAACTGCTGTTTCCATTGTTTTGTTTCATACGAGGTTTTTTTTTTGCTTTCTATTTCTCTTCATCCTTCTCATTTCCCTGGTTTGTGTTTTTGATACAACATCTACGTGTTGCAAGAGATAAGGTTGATTTTTTGCTTAGCAATACGCACAGGGCCAGAAAGGATGTAGGATGCAAGTCCGACATGTGGTACGGTGCTTTTGTGGCCAGTATCTTAGATAAAGACGACAATATTGAAATGAGTAACTGCTGCATTCATCTTCCCAGCCCTGAGCATACGTGTACTTCTGCCAAGGAACAAACCAGCAGGTGTACACTTAACAGACAAACATGTACATCAGAAGCTAAACAATTTTTTTGAGGGAAAAAAAAATTCTAAGGAAACGACTACCAGGATTGTTTTGCAAGAGCTACTGAGCTCTATTTAAGCAAAAGACAGAAAAGAGGCTCCAAATTCCCACAGTAGGATCTATTCCTGCTTGCCTTGTCTTGCAAGCTGGCTCAAGACAAGTCAAGTTTGGCTGACGGTCTCTGGGTGCGGTTGTCAAAGGCAAACCTTCTTTCCTGCTTGGAATGACGTGTGGTTTATGTATATGTTAGGAGGTCGAGGTGTTTGTCATGCCTTGGTGTCGTACTTCACCTGGAGCTGCGGTTATGCATCCAGTTTCATAAAACAAATTCAAGCAGCTACTGATAAGGGTGAGTAGGCTCTCCGGGCATCTGCCGTGCTCCCACTCCCTTTCTGGCACCGGCACAAGCATTCGTGTGGTGATGTTGTCAGTTTTTAACTAGATCTGATCTTGGTGACCGTATAAACGTTTGTGCTGGCATGAGGAACGGGACTGGAAGAATTGGTGGAGAGCTGGACTTCATCTATCAGTCTTGTGCCAGATTAAAATGGCCAAGTAACTTTGTTACCAACAAAGCTGGTTCTGCAAAGTTGGAGACTCAAGTCCTTATCTTCTGAAAGCGAGGTACTTCCTAGCTTCCATTTGTTTCTTTCTGTATTACTGCCTTTCTCTGAGTTTTAGCCAGGTATAGAAGAGCAATTAGGCAGAAAGGGAACCACATCTCCTGAGCTACTTCAAGAGTTGCTGCTGAGATTTCCAGAAAACCTGTGACTTGAGTGGACAGCCTAGTTGGCACCAACCTTGGTACTGCTAGAGGGAAGACTTTCCAGCCTATTGCCAGCACTCATGTCTGGCTTCCCCCATTTTCACAGATCTGTGAAATGAGTAACTGCTGCATTCATCTTCCCAGCCCTGAGCATACGTGTACTTCTGCCAAGGAACAAACCAGCAGGTGTACACTTAACAGACAAACGTGTACATCAGAAGCTAAACAATTTTTTTGAGGGAAAAAAAAATTCTAAGGAAACGACTACCTTAGTAGTCACTAAGTAGAAACTCACACTTGCAGATCTGTGCCGTGTACTTGTCAGGGCTCTCCATTTAAACCTTTCATGGGAGGAAAGCTGCTTAGTACTAGGGCTTTTCATTTGTTTCTGTTTTCTTTAGCTCAATTAATTTTGCAGAACTGAGTAGAGAGCGTATAGCTAAAAACTAATCTGACATCCATGCACGTGGGGGAGAGAGCAACCTCTTGGTCCAGGGTTGGGTAGCCAGGTGTTGCTGGAGGAAGGAAACTAATGTAGATCAGCAGCTGGGTTAGTTCTTCTTAGGATATCCTCATAAAGGCAGCAACTCAACATCCTCATTTGTAGAGCTATGACCAGGACAGTTAGCTTAGTTTCAAGTGGGAGCTGAACTAAGTTGCTCAATGCGTCTGTAGCCTTGGTCAGATTTGATCCCTATGGGTATCGTGCAATGAATGGGTGTGAGTAGACGTATATCCACCACACTGACCATGTACAATGTAATGGGCTGGGCCTTTAGGACCACACCTAGTTTGCTTAAGCGCTCTGAAAGATCTCGTTGTGTTTTAAAGGCCTTAAATATCACGCTGAAGTGCCAAAAGACAAAGGCAACAGGATTTTGAATAGGGCTTGTGTAGGTTAGGCACCGATTTCCTGTTACACGCCTGTAACTTACTCGAGGTTCACATGCACACTCCAGGGTACTACAGTCTAACAAGTCACTGCACATCTGCTGAGCCAAATTAACTATCTTTATGCATACCCTTGGCCTGTGGCAAATACGAGATGAACAAATTAGGCTTTTAGCCTTCCTTCACCGTGGGCTAAATTAAGTCAAATGATCTTGCATAAGCTGTGGGTTGAAAGCACGTGTGTATACACACACGGTAATTGCCTGCGTACCTGCGTGGTTACGTGCTTTTTTAATTATGCCGGGTGCCTACCTGCATCTTTGAAGACATTTTGCCTTAGTCAATCTGTCCCCCACAAAATGAGCTTGCCTGTGGTTACGGGAAGTTTGGGTGCAGAAATGGGGGGTATTCACCCTTTCCCCGAAGGCGTCTGATGATGGCAGCTCTCAGAGGGTGGAGTACCAGCCTGAGAGGCTTTTCCTCCAAGGACCGCTGGGGACTTTTCTTATGTGATTTTATCAAATGATTGCAACTCCTTTTATCATCTGGATATCCTGAAACCTTAAAAAGAGCAAGTGTTCCATTGCGGGCGCAACTGCTTCTTAAGACCCAAGTCCTAAGTTTGCATTTTTATTATATGACCTTTTCCTCCAAGCAGTGAGTTTTTAACTGAGCAATAGCAAGTTGCAGCTGAGGAAAGTAGATAGAAAATGCAAAATCACTCTACAGTATGTAGCTTTTTAATCGCATTCCCGTATTCAGTAAAAGTAATGAGATTTCTTGTTTATATTTGTAATCAGCAGAGGCAACTGACTGTGATGAGAAGCCGGACATTTCTCTTCTACAAACAGGTAAAATGCATTAAAATTTTTATCAGCTTCCAATGTGTGTGTTTGTTTATTTATGGCACAGAAGCAGTTTTCAATAATCCTGGCGTGCCATATGCAGTCGGGTAATTGCACACAGGACCCAGCTATCTTAAGTTTTGAATGGCCTGTATTAAAAAATAAATGCATCGGAATCTTACCATTTCTCCCTCTATTTCATATTCATAAAACCTCAAGGTTCATGGTAGCAGCTAAGCTAATAAGGCCAGTAAGTTACCCTTCTTATGCCGGATAGGGACTTGCGCTCATCCCTGGTATTTCTGGGAGTTTTTTTGAATTCTTAACGGAGTTATTGGTAGGGATAAACACAATAATTTGTATTGTAGCATCTGTTCAGTTGTCCAAGGTATTAGCAATAATATCTTGGGTTCACAGAAGGATTGCAAAGATATTTATACGCTCGTTAAGTGTTGATTTACTTTTTCTTGAAGTGCAGCCACCCTGCCTTAAAAGCCTGACAGTTGCTAAACAGCAGCTTAGCTATGCAGCTGTGTGGACTAGGAAATAAGATTTTTGCACGCTGTTGCATATGGTGTTGAAATGAAGACAGGCTGAGGCTGAAATTTGAAGCACCTTCTCGATAAGAGTCAGTCCATCAATAGGTGCCCTGATGGTAGGAGCTGAGCTACCATCCTCTAAAAATCCAGCGGGGCCAGAGTCTGAGGAGATGGTCATTTCCCTGCGTTACAGAGTCATTTCCCTATAATTTCACCAAGATGCTGCCTGTCATCCCGAAAGCCAAATTAAAAGGAGGGAGGATCTTGGGCAGACAAATAGGGTCATGGATTATGATGCGTTTTTATCATATTCCTAAGGTGTAACAACAAAGGGTGGCTGGGGATCAGCGATGCTATTGCTGTGAAGAACAGGACAGCGGTGATACTGGGTTGCTGAGCACATGGCACGGTACCTGGAGGCTATGGGGTGGACGGGAGAGTAGTAGTACCATCACAGCATCTGTCTCTTGTGCAAAGGCTTCCTAATCTCTCTTGCATAAGGGCTGGAGAAGGAGCTTTCACAGACCCGTTGCTGTGTGCCGGAGCAGCAGCTGCCAGCTGTGGAGCGCTGTCGGTTGAAATCCCACTGTCGGAGCACGTGCAGTTACTAAGGAATAGGACCAGCGGAGCAGTTGGGAGGACAAGCAGCTATAGTCTTGTTCTGGCATGGACCCAGTGGGGGCTGGGAGCACGCGCTGACTGTGAGCCGCCGTGCTGCTTTCTTGGCCAGCCGCTGAATATTTCAGGGTACGGTTGTGATAATAGATGCAGGAAGCTCTGGTTTGAAAGGTCCCTTCCAAGTGACATCCTGTTCGTTTCTTTTATCAGGGAGGGAAGCAATTCCGTTGCAAGAGGACCCTCATAAAGCTTGCTAATGTGATGTAGTGTTATCTTTTCATTGCTCTGGTAATCACATTAAGGACCAGAATTATCGGATTGCTGTGCTTTTCTTTGAGCGCAGTTTCTGTAGTTACTACTTGCGTCGTACGTCATTGATGGAAATGAGTGTGCTGAGATGGTTGTGGTAGAGAAGACGACTCCCTTTCCACTCCACAGCAGATCACCATTGCAGTCTGCTTCCTCCTACACCTTTGAGCATCCACGCGTGCAGTTTTTGAGCTGAAATGTTTCCTTTGCGATGTATACCTCTCCGCACTATCAGTGGAAGGACGCCTAAATAAACCACGCTGCAATTTGCATCGGTGGGGGAGATGATGCTCAGAGGCTGTAAGCCAAGCGTTTGACACACCCATTATTATATGTGTGCAAGTGCCTCTTTATAGTATGTATCCATGTAATATCATACTGTTCTTGGAAGCAAATGATTTAAAGTGATATACAGACAGTATAATGACAGTAATTATAATAGAGAGCCAATAGATGCTTTCTATCATGGAGTGTAGCAAAAGAGGTGGAGTATAACTTCTAGAGGTCTTTCCCTGTCTTAGTACAGCTGGTTTTATAAAGGGGTGTTACTGACAGGTTCTTTAAAGAGAGCCTTCATGCAATTTATTCAGCTGTCTTTTCTGTTTAGCTTGAAAAATCTTTGGGGAAGAGTCTCCCTGACTGTGTGTTTATACAGTGCCTGGCGCAATGGGCGTTAGTTGCAGATGACAGCTAATATCAGATAAATCACGGCCTGAAGTTGTGCCGGGCAAGGTTTAGATATTAGGAAAAATTTCTTCACCAAGAGGGTTATCAGGCACCGGAACAGGCTGCCCAGGGAAGTGGTTGGGTCACCATCCCTGGAGGTGTTTAAAAGACGTGTAGACGTGGTGCTTAGGGACATGGTTTAGTGGTGGAGTTGGCAGTGCTAGGTTTGTGGTTGGACTCGATGATCTTAAGGGTCTTTTCCAACGTAAATGATTCTGTGGTTCTATGACCAGTGGTTAACCTGGTGTGTTGGTAGAATAAAATCAGACTGAATTGGATTGCTTGAGGGGGGTCTTGCTGGAGACTGGATGGGGAGAAAAGGTGGTGTAGGGAAGCTGTTTATGACAGACATCAGGTGGTTGCTCTCCTGGTCTTCAAGAATTGAACAAACTTGTGAAGCAAAAGCAACCAGAGTAAATTATTTGAATCAGCAGTAAGCGTTGGTGCAAAAAAAAGGGAAAACTCAGATGCCTTTAATCTGCCTTTTCTGCTCAGTCAGTCCTGCCTGTGATACCGGCAACATTATGAACAAGATCTGGGTATATATGGACTATCAATGCTGAAATGCCTCAACCTACGCATTTTCGGATCACAGCCTATGGCTGACACTTCATTTGAGACACCTCGGTTAGAAGTGTGGTTGCTCTCAGCTCTCTTCATCGTTGGTGGGAAGAGGGCTGCTTCCAGAGAGAAGGTCAGATCAGCTAAGGTCGTGTTTGGAGGTGTCTCTCCTTTGGTGCCGGCAGGACTGGGCTCTGAGTGCAGTTAATTGGTGTAGGTGCCTACAGCCGGGTTTGAACCTGCTCCCTCTGTGTGCACCATTAGCAAAGTCCTGGACTTTGAGGAGAGCGGGTGTTTTGTTTTCAAAACCCTCTTTTGGAACTCAAAAGCCTTGTAAAAAAATGGAGCTGGTACATCTTCATAAAAGTAAGGAAGACATTTTTGCCCAATTATATTTTAACACTTTTGAGCAGAAATCATGTTCCCATTTTAAAATCACCCTCAACGCTAAGGGGGCCTTTGCTTTAAAAGCTGTTGATTGAAGGGTGTTTAAAGTAAATTGGAAGAACTGTGGCAGTTAAACTTGCTGGGAACTTTGGTGCATTGACAGATACATGTCAAGAAAATACTAGAAGAATTGTCTCTAAGAAATGTTATCAAAGCTCAGGTCTTCCACAGTTCCAGCTTTTGCACCTACCAAAAGCTGAAGGCTGTGTCCAGACCTGAGCTGAGACAGATCAGACAGCTCCAGAGGTAATTACCGTGGACTAAGTAGAAAGACTGATTAGTTTCTCGGTGATACAGGAACCTGGAAGGTGTGAGATAGATTTTTATCAGGATGAAGATGTGGCAGCTTTTAGAGTCTTTCTGCATGAGCTGGTATTGCAAAAAGGCTCGTCTTATTTTGATCTACAATTTACACAAAGCATCTGGATTTTGTGTTTTAAAAAAAAGAAAAAAAAGGAAGGCATACCCCATAAGTTCTGCACGTGGAAACAAATGTAAGCCAGCTGCAACACCCTTTTCTTGAATCCTCATCTTGAAAATTGCATTTGAAAGATATATGCAGCCCAGGACCATGAGAGAGCCCTCCTTATAGCTGTGCTTTGGACCACAGCTGTGCTGAGAGTTTGTACAGTTTCTCCACACTGGGGTTAACTTCAAGGTGAGAAAGATTTCTGATATCCCTAAAAGAAGCCGAAGCACTAACGTCCCAATCCTCAGGTCCAGGGGTGATAGAGCTTTGTGAAAAGATGAGAGCAATCTCGTGGTAAAGAAACAGATTATAAGAAAACAGCAATGATCCAATTCTATATAAGTTGTCTCCTTTTCTCTTGAAATACAATATCAAGAAAACGAAACTTCAAAAAAAAAAAAACCTTTTCGAAACCTTAAATATAAATCCTTTATTGTAATATAGATCTTTATCCTTTCAGTGCATGGTTGTATGAGTCTTCCCTTTTCATTGGGTTGTATTTGCCTCTCAGGCTGATTGATGTCTGTCTCCTATTTGCCCTGTGTTCTTAGCGCTCTAGTTGCAATTTTTCTGTCCATCTTTCATTGTTCTGTTTAGAAAAAGCACGTTCTTAAAGTACTTTAAAAAAGATGGGATATAATCATACCGTGCACCTTTTTTTTTTTTATATGTATATTCTCCCATATGCATTTAGACTGCTGTGGAGTGGTGAGGGTTTTTTTCCAAAGAAGATCCCAAAGTACGTACTCTAGGTTTAAAATTCATGTGGTGCTTTTTGCGCTTCTTCAGAACCGTAACTTCAAAGGGGGTGAGTATCGCAGCACACTTTGTGCCGAAGTCTAATGCAGCGCTTTACATCTGAAGTGGGGTGCATATATGTTGTGTGAAAAACTTTGCTGGCAAATTCTGTATTCAGAAAAAGCTATTTAATTTGCTTTCTTTAGCCAGTTGAGCTCTACTCTAAATGGAATTCAGCAACCACTGCCTGTGTACACACCAGCAGTTCAGTCCCATCACAAATTAAAGTTAGAACTCAAATATGTAATTCCCATCATTTTAAGTTTTTTTTTTTTTTGCAAATTACTGATTTCTTAATTTTTTTTTTTTTAACTGATTTCTTCAAACTCTCTCTTCCTTCAGGTAACCTTTTTGACACCACAACAGATCATCTGATAGACGCAAACCCAGATTTTTCAGCTTGAATTTCACATCCTGCATCAGTGTTCTTAGCGGATAGAAACATCCTCTCCTTTGAATAATGTTCCCGCAAGATCGGCGCGAGAACTTCAGCGTACCGCAAGACGTGGACATCCATACCGTTTTCCCTTCAAGTTTGTGTTGTTTCATGCATTTTCCGTGTAACCTCAAATAACGAAACCGCCAGATTGCTTCACTGTTCTTCATCTTAATTAAAGATGATTTCCCTCTGTATCCAATGCATTATTTAATTAGCGGGGTATCCACTCTGAAGACATTCTCTTGCCTTTGTTTTTCCTCCACGATTGTATTTTTCCACGTGATTGTATGCTTGCCAGCAGTGTTTCGTCTTAAGCCACGCAGAGGTGAATACACACAGTCGGGTGACTCTTCCCGTCCCCGGGGACCAGGGTGGCATCTCTCTCCATCACGAACCCCGGGGCTCGATGAGCATCTGACTCGGCAAAGCTCGTTGCTTCTGCAGACCCACTTTTCCTTTCCTGGCTGCTGTGGTACCAATGACCAGACGCGCGCAGCTGTGATTAAAATGTCCTCGCTGGATTTAGCAGGAAATAAAGCAGGATTCCTCCCAGCAGTGCCCGGTTTCCTAATTATAGCAAGGAGAAGCTATTCCTCAAACAATTTCCCCTACGTGGTCCTAGGGGGATGGCTCTCGAGCATCTTTGTAGTGCAGATCGCTGGAGGTGGTTGTTCTCCCCTCACTTTCCCCCCCAGCTTGCCCTACCACCTCAATCTCAAAACGTATTAGTTTGCCGATTTCCAGGAAGAGGGTCTGCACACTGTGATTTTTCAACCACTGCCCTTGGCGACAATATTCACCTATTTTTAAAAATAAAAGTCACCTTTTGACTGGCGCTCTATTGATATCTCAGCAGTTGAGTGAATCGATCAAGAAATTGCACTACCCTCGTAGACACTGAAAGGGTCGGTCCTTTCAGGTCAGGGCTAAGGTAAAATCGTACGCGGCCCTCCATGCAAACCTTCACTTCTGCACCTTTCATCAGCACTAAATTCACTTTAAAAATGTCGGGAAAAAGTCTAGAAGGTCTTACCTGCAACATCTATCGATCACCAGGCAGTTTGAGCGTGTTTCCTGCAATTGGAGGGAGAGCTTGCTAGAGCCTTTACCGTTGTGTTTCCTTTCCCTGTGTATGTGTTAGGTGCATCTTTTGTTTTCTTTGGAAACTATTTGGCCTTTGAGTGTCTCAACAGAAGTGCTATTACAGAGTGGGATGGTTTTCAAAATATTTAATCTCTTTTTTTAACAATCCTAAAGCCTGTTTTCTCAGACGTCGCCGAATGCCCAGAATTAAGGCTGAAGCCAATGGGGAGCGGTTTGTTCTCTCGGCACCTGAGAAACCAGGCTCCCAGCCCTTCCCCACGGACCTACCGTGGACTTTTAGGAATGACCGTGTTCTCTCTGAAACTGTGGAATAGATCGAATGTGCACTGCAAACCTTAAAATTTGAGTCTTTCCTTCCTTCGTGGCTTGGAGTTGCCTGCATTGGGCAGGGGGCACCGGTCCGTCGTGTCCGTATCGTAACCCTTCAGCAATGGAATCAGCGTTTTGTAAATTTGGAAGATTGCATTTGTGTTTACTTACTGTGACTACTGTTCAGACTTTCTTCAGAAATCTTTTTATAGGGTTTATTAGAGAGAAGAAAAAAAAATCATTCCATATTTAGGTAAAAATGTCTCAATCTTCTGTATATATGTTTTATTAATATGTAAATATTTAGATATTTTTAAATTACTATGTTCTTAATAAAGCGACAAGGGACTAGTTGTGAAATGGTGTATAACATTGTGTCGTGTTACCGATCTCTGGGAAACCCTCTTTGTCAGTCCAGAAAAGAAAACCTACAATAAATAACTTCAATTGCACGTGCGTTCCTGTGTTCTGTGCTGGATTCCCATATTTCAGAGGAATTACCTAGCAATTAGTGGACTACATAGGGAAATGTATAGGAAAACCCTAAAAGTTACCACCACAATACTATTTTGCCAGCTGGCTCAGACGGAAACCATGCTGCCTGCCAATCACAACGACATCTATATCCAATCGCGTAATAACTCTTGAGTATTAAGTGCTTGAAGTCTAATTTTAATTGAATTAGGTGCCTTTATAATCTGCACTTAAAAGGTTAAGCTCTGCTTCTATGGAAACAACACATAGGAAGGACAAACCAATACTCATAATTTGGAGTAGCTGCAAAGATGTATGCTTGGTAATTTATTATCACACCCTCATCAAATGTTTAGCCTTAGAAAATACTTCCTGCAAAAACATGTTCCTGGTAATCTTCCATCAATTACGAGGAGCCAGTGAAGTGAAAGAGTGGCTCGCCACACCTTTTCTGCTTTATATAAGGAGCGCTAGGGGTAACTTGCTGGTAAAAAGTCTAGCGAGAGTTTCCCTTACACGTCGGTGGCTGCACGGATGGGCTGAAGCCTGGTGCACGTCTTGCACCCGTGTGACGTGGTGTCAGTCAGCTCGGTCCCGCTCCGTTGGGGAGCACTGGAAGAGCAAGTAAATTGTAGAATCACAGAATGGTTTGGGTAGGAAGGGATCTCTCAAGATCATCTAGTCCAACCCCTTGCTGTGGGCAGGGACATCTTGCACTAGACCAGGTTGCTCAGAGCCCCGTTTAACCTGACCTTGAACACTTCCAAGGATGGGGCATCCACAGCTTCTCTGGGCAACCTGTTCCTGTGTCCCACCAGCCTTGTCGTAAAGAATTTCTTCCTTATATCCAAACTAAACCTACCCTCTTTCAGTTTAAAACCATTGCTCCTTGTCCTGTCACTACAGGCCCTGGTAAAAAGTCTGTCCCCATCTTTCTTATAAGCCCCCTTTAAGTACTGAAAGGCTGCAATAAGGTCTCCCTGGAGCCTTTTCTTCTCCAGGCTGAACAACCCCAACTCTCTCAGCCTTTCCTCATAGCAGAGGTGTTCCATCCCCCCGATCATGTTCATGGCCCTCCTCTGGACCCGCTCCAACAGGTCCATGTCTTTCTTGTGCCGAGGGCTCCAGAGCTGGACGCAGGACTGCAGGTGGGGTCTCACCAGAGCAGAGCCGAGGGGCAGAATCACCTCCCTCGACCTGCTGGCCACGCTTCTTGGGATGCAGCCCAGGATATGGTTGGTCTTCTGGGCTGCGAGCGCACATTGCTGGCTCATGTCCAACTTTTCATCCACCAGCACCCCCAAGTCCTTCTCGGCAGGGCTGCTCTCAGTCCCTTCATCCCCCAGCCTGTATTGATACCAGGGGTTGCCCTGACCCAGGTGCAGGACCCTGCACTTGCCCTTGTTGAACCTCATGAAGTTCACACGGGCCCGCTCCTTCAGCCTGCCAAGGTCATCAGCAATTGCGGGCGCCCTCCACGTGTCCACAAATTGGCTTCAGATCTGAATGCAACTCATCATTCACACAATTAGGGATCTTCCAGCTTGATGGAACAAATCCATCCTTCGCTAAACAAGAAGGATTTTCACTCACCTGCTCTGCCCTGCAAGTCATCCCCAAAAGCGTGGCTTGGTTTTTTTTAAACAGGGGGCAGGTTAATACGCCGTTATTTGTAACGTTAAGTGGAATGCCCATCTTTAAGATACAATTAGGAGCGAGAAATGCTGCTGCGCGCCAGGATCCGCAAAGCGCTAAAGCTCATCTGTGCTGCAAAGCCACCGGCAAGTTCTGCTGCAAGGCTGCGGTTTCACCTGTTGAAATGGCTTCGGGGTGGAGTAAGTGCCGTTGCCAGCATCCATGCGTGGGTTCCAGCCGAGCTCCAGCATCCTCGCTGGGCCGTCCTGTGTACAGGACACTAGAGATTAATACTTTGGGTGAAAAAAATCCTTCTGAAGCTTAAGAGGAAAAAGGATATCCTCCTGGTAACATGAAAGGAAACTGGAGCCTGGGCTTTATAAAAAATGCATTAATTGCGAGATAAGAAGAAAGTCATCTCAAGTGCCTGTGACATGTTGGTTTAGAAATGGCTGGCTGAGTCTTTCAGGGGAAACACACGCCATCACATTGGAGTGGTTTGGGGATGGGTGGTCCTGACGTGGCCAACCTTCTTGGAGAGAAATGTTCTCCCCCAAATACCTACCTCTGCTGAGGTTGCGATGCCTCGCTGGGAAACGCATCTGTCCTTCATTGGGGAAGAGAGGGGGCACGCTCCCAGGAAAAACCCACGATGCCGACACCAGACAGCTCCGCTGCTGCCTCGTCCTCCTAGAGAGACAGACGTAGCCAGGATTTTGCAAGACTTTGCAAAAATAAACCCCTGGTGCACGTTCTCCCCCAAATCTAAAGTAGCAAAATGCCTTGTAGGAGGTGCCGAGACATCCCTTCTCTCTCCACTGGCTCTCCCGCTGCTCGAGCATCCCCACAGCCGGGCTGGGGTGAGCGCCTTCACCCCTTCCCACCACACTGCCATCGCGGAGAGGTGCGAGAGGGGTTTGTACAAGTAGGTCAGGTATGATTTCTCATCCACTGAATGCTAATAAAAGCCACCGATGTGAAACCTATAACATTATGTGTATAAATAATTTAGCTCCGGTGTGTAAGCATTGATTCTGGGCTTTAAAAAAAGTGAAATAATTCCATCAGGTTTTTGCCCTCCATGCATATGTCGTTACGCCTGACTGCTAACAGGGGCAGAAAATAGCTAATACTTGGGGAATTTGGAAATTGGGGAGACACACCCCTTGTGTTTCTGTGCTGGCTCCTTCTTCCACCCAGATCCTCAGAGGTATAGAGGAATCAGGATGAGTAAGGCAGCTAATTAGAAACGAAGATGTAATTCTGGCTTGTAATTGCAATTAATCGTTGACCAGAGGGATGGTGGTAAGAGGAGAAGAGGCTGCGTTTCATGACCCACGTTCTCCCCTTCGCTCCTCTCGCTCCCTCGGGCGGATGCAGGCACCGGGTTCTCCCCATGAAGCATCCGTCTGACCTTTCTAGTAGCTGCCTTCAGATGAGCCTTGAACACTCGCAGTGATGGGACATCCACAGCTTCTCTGGGCAACCTGCTCCAGTGTCCCACCAGCCTCATCGTAAAAAATTCCTTCCTTATTCCAATCTGAACCTGCTCTATTTCAGTTTAAAACCATTAGCCCTTGTCTTGTCACAACAAACCCTGGTAAAAAGACCCTCTCCATCTTTCTTGTAAGCCCTGTTTCAGTACTGATAGGCTGCAATAAGGTCTCTCCAAGTGTTCTCTTCTCCAGGCTGAACAACCCCAACTCTCTCAGCCTTTCCTTATAGGAGAAGAAAGAGCAGCTCTTCTGGACCCGCTCCAGCAGGTCCATGTCTTGTCTGGTGTTGAGGGCTCCAGAGCTGGATGCAGGACTGCAGGTGGGGTCTCACCAGAGCAGAGCCGAGGGGCAGAATCACCTCCCTCGACCTGCTGGCCACGCTTCGTGTGATGCAGCCCAGGATACGGTTGGCCTTCTGGGCTGCAAGCGCACATTGTCGGCTCATGTCCAGCTTTTCGCCCACCAGTACCCCCTCCTCCGTAGGGCTGCTCTGAATCCATTCATCCCCCAGTCTGCATTGATACTGGGGATTCCCCCGGCTCAGGTGCAGGACCTTGTATTTGGCCTTGTTGAACTTCATGAGGTTCACATGGCTCCGCTCCTTCAGCCTGCCTCTGGAGGGCATCCCTTCCCTCTAGCATCCCTTCCCTCTGACACCACTCAGCTTGGTGTCATCTGCAAACTTGCTGAGGGTGCACTAGAAACCACTGCCTATGACATTGATGAAGATATTAAATAGTACTGGTCCCAGTAGAAACCCTTGAGGGACACCACTCATTACTGGTTTCCACTTGGACATTGAGAAGTTGACTGCAACTCTTTGGACGCAGCCATCCAGCCAATTTCTTATCCATCTAACAGTCCAACCATCAAACGTATCTCTCCAACTTAGAGGCAGGAGTGTTGTGGGGGACCTTACAGAATCCCTGAACTCCATTGCTGCAGTTTGTAGGTCATATAGGATCTAACACTGAAGAGTAATGGGGTGGCAGCCTGTCTTGCCCAAGGTCTTAGCCTTGTCATAGAGTCAGGGACGCGCCCATCCACTGTAACCCCCTCTGTGTTGGGTCTAGGGGTGCTGTGGGGCTGAGACCTCTTCGCCTGACCCTGCAAATCAGGTGTTAGCAGATGCATGCAGGATGTTGGCACAGCGACGCGCCCGGCTGCCACCCTCCCGTCAGGCTCAGACCCAGGAAAACCCAACCTTTGTCCCCACAGCCAGGACGCAGAAGCTCCAACTCCGGGCGTGCAAACCGCCTGTGTTTCACGCTGCAAGTTTTGCTCTGCGAAACCGGGAGGCAGGACACTGCTGGGCCGACCTTGAGCAACTCTCGCATCATCTCCGTCCTCCTCCACCCCTGTCTCCGGGGGTGGGGGGGGAGATGAACCCACCCACCCTGCGCACAAACGGCTTTGCTTTCACCCGACGCAAACCCCTCTGCAAGGGTGGAGGTTAATGCCCAGGCAGCGCCGTGCCCTTCGAGAGAGGGTTTGCTGGAGAACCCCAGATCTCTTCCTCCAGAAACAAATTGCTCTTCAACTATTGCCATCTTGTGGCGTCTGTGACCTGTTACTTGTTCCTTTTATCTGCTAATGGTGTTGGTGAGAATCAGAAATGTACACAGGCAATTTTAAAATGAAATGTAAATGAATCAGAAATGCCTACGGAGGAGCCATTAGCATAAATCCAATCAAAGGGCTTTGTTTAACTTGTTAAATATGACTAAATATTTAGTGAGTGTGGGTGGGCGAGGTGATTCTTGCTCAGACTTGGGAAGTTTTAGAAGCAAAACTAACGCTGATATCTTAAACGGCTGAACTTAAAAGCAATTTTCTACCCTGAACTCTGCCTCCTTGCTCTATAACTCATTGGAATATCGTTGCTTGTTCAAGGAGATCACCTCTAAAATATTGCCTTTGCTTCTAAAAGTGGTCAACTCACTCAACAAGGATATTTGGACTCTATGTTGTGAGCATTGCAGGGGTCTCCTGGCAGTGGGGAGTCCCTTGGAGCAAACCCTGCCCATCCCAGTCATGCCAATGGTCCCCCCAGGTGGGATGCTGGGGGTGCAACGCAAGACGACACCACCAGCTGGACAGGACCACCCTGACCTGCCCGTGTTATGCACCACCAAGATCACCTTGGGCATGATAGACTAGATATAAGGAAGAAATTCTTTATGATGAGAGTGGTGAAACACTGGCACAGGTTGCCCAGAGAGGTGGTAGATGCCCCATCCCTGGAAACATTCAAGGTCAGGTTGGACGGGGCAACCTGATCTAGTTGAAGATGTCCCTGCTTATTGCAGGGGAGTTGGACTAGATGGCCTTCAAATGTCCTTTCCAACCCAAACCATTTTACAATTCTATGAGCAAGAGCCATTCCAGTGCCTACAGTCTTTGTCCAAACTGGTGAGACTGGGTTGGGTTCAGTGCTCTGTCCCTGGAGCTATCTGCTGAGTGTCAGGAGGTGCACGTGAGGCTGATGTTTGTGGCACAAGTGGCACAAGCAGACCTGCCAGCAGCCCCCTGTGTTTCTCCGCTGCAGTCCACCCATCCCACGTCCGCTCCTCACCCTCCGACGTTCACAGCAGCTTTTGCAGAGCCACCCGGATTAAACCAACCCCCCCAAAAAGGGGAGAAAACCCATTTTTTTGGAGCCCACATCTATTCCCTGACCCATCAGCTACACTGTAGACATATGGATAGTGCTAAGAATATTAGTCATAGCAAGGTTTGGCTCTACAGCTTGGATTAAATCAAATAACTGAGCTAAAAACAACGCTCAGACTTGGCTCTGCAGTGAGTCCTTGGACTCCACAGGCATCACTCGAGCAAGCGGCGGACGGGGCTCGGGGCAACGCTTTGCATTTGGGAACAGCGGTTCTTTCCTGCTGGTTCACTCTCCGGCACGGAGTTGCATCAGGGCGGGTGTTAATTGCATTTCTGGAAATCAAAGCAGCCGGCGCTGGAGCTGTTTGCTGATTTTCACTTTGCTGCTTTCCCCCAAGCACTGCCCGTCAGCTGGCTTTGCTTTCCCATCTGCATGGGAAAAATACTTCACCCGGGGGGATGTCTCTCCTCAGGGACCCCCAAGCTGCCCAGAGTATTCGCCCCTTTCCATGGGCTTATCCCACTGTCCGAGCGTGAGGGCCTGCAAAGGCAGATGCTCCTGTGGAGAGTTTACTTAATGCCAATCCTGGGCACAAATCCTGGGAAAATACATTCGGAATTGGCTGCAGCGGGGGGGGGGGAGGGGGGGAGTAGCAGGATGCAGGGAATGGGAGAGAAATGGAGAAATGGGAAGATTTAACAGCGTGTTCATTGCTCTCCCTGTGTGTTTTGGTGGTTTTTTTTCTTTTAAACACTGGAAAAAAGCCCTTTAGGAGGGCACAGACCACCATGTTGCAGCACTTCCCACCAGCACCGGGCATGCCTGCTGAGTGCAGGGCTGCATTTGGGGGTGCAGAGGCTGCGGGGAGCCCTGACACCCTCCTCCATCCACCCCCACATCCCGGCATGGTGGGAAGTCCAGCCTCACCGGAGGGATCTCACCTCCTGGCAGCTCCACCAATCGTCCCTATGAAACAGCCTTTGTGTCTCTCACTGCGTGTAAATCAGGGGCTTTCCAGGAGTTTCTCGGGGGAGTCGCTACCTGCAGGCTCGGCTCAGCAAACCTCGCTTCCCCCCAGCTAGCTGGACTGGATGCAAGAGAGATGTTTAGGTTCCTCCTCTGCTGTGAGACTGTTATGGCAACACGCTCACATTCAGCCCCTCAAGGAGAGCAAACCACCAAACCCCTGCTTAGGGGTTTGGGTTTGGTTTATTTTTGCTTTTCCGAAGGGAAAAATACGCCATTGCAGAGCGGCGATCCCTGCGGAGACAAGCAGTTGCATTGAGCACACGTGGCCTGGGAGCGCTTTGCTGACGTTACACCTATTTCCCAGCCGAGGAATTGGGTGTATAAACCGCTTTTTCCCATTGCTTACGTTTTGGGTGCCCGGTTGGCGTGATCCCAGGGTGGGATTCAGCTCTGCTTCGGTGGCCAACATTTCAGGTGTGTTTAATGGATCCTAATTAGATGCTCATCTAATGGATACTGCTGGGGCAGAAGAAGGAGCAGAGGCAGGGACAGACCTGGAAGGCTGTGTGTCACTCTACGGAGGAGAAAGGGGAGCTGAGGGCAGCAGAACCCACAACCACCACCACCACCTGGTTTCCAGCAGGCAAAGCAGGCAGGGCTGCTGATGTCATTTTGCTCCTCGCAACAGCCGCCTGTTTGCCCTGGGAGCTGCTTGCTTCTTTGCTTGTGCATCCGACTAGCCTCGGTTCAGCATCGACAAGTGCCTGGCACCTCAAAAACTGATGCACCCAAAGCAAGACAGAGTCCAAGCTGAGGCCATTCAAGCTGTCGGTGGCGGAGGAGAGGAGCACGTCCCACCTCCATCTTGATGGGACTTGGGCAAACTCCTCTGGATGAAGCCCCAGCCCCTCTGCATCAGTCCTGCTGGGAAGTCTGAGAGGTCTTTTAAGCTGAAAGAGGGTAGATTTAGATTGGACATAAGGAAAAAGTTTTTTAGGATGAGGGTGGTGGGACACTGGAACAGGTTGCCCAGAGAAGTTGTGGCTGCCCCATCATTGGAAGTGTTCAAGGCCAGGTTGGACAGGGCTCTGAGCAACCTGGTCTAGTGCAAGATGTCCCTGCCCATGGCAGGGGGGTTGGACTAGATGAACTTTAAAGGTCCCTTCCAACCCAAACCAGTCTGTGATTATATGGTTTAAACGGTACATTTGCCTTCCGGCAGCAGGACGGCATTTCCCCCACGGATCCATCTAAACTCCCACCCATCTGTACCAACACCCCCCAGCTACTGGGTAGGGCTGGCAGTGGTGGGAGGCAGAAAAATCCTGGATGGAGAGTAAGTAAGAAGTCTCCTTGCCAAAGAAATTATCTGAAGCAGGTGGTTCCAGCTCAGAGGAACTCAATTTATATTCCCAAACGACGTGCCGGGAGCTGCTCACAGCTCCATCAACAAGCACGACGCAGGCGAGGCAGATGTTTCAGCGAGTGCCAGCAACTGGAATAGGATCGCTGGCTCAGCTCGGCTGCACCCATCACTCCAGACGGTAATTCGGGAAGTCGGTGTTGGAGGCTCATCCCAAGGGAGCCTGTATCGGGTGGCTGCAGGTCTGGCTGGCAGGATCGCACAGCCCTTTCTGAAACAAAGCGGGGTAGTGGTGCGCGAAGCCGGGCGGGAGGCGAGGCTCCTGGATTATTTATAGGCTCAAGCCTTGGAAAGGATCTCGGCGCAGAAAAGCCCAGGGTGTGTGGGCTGTGCATGGGGCTGAAGCAGCCCCGTGATGGTGATAACGGGGTCGTGCCGGTGCCATCCACGCTGCAGGAGCAGCTCTCCCCAGGGTACGTCCCTGCCAAAGCTTTTTTGGCATGGGGGAATGGCTAATTTTGGGGGATCCTCAGGCTCAGTGTGGTGGGACATGGCTTGGGGAAACGAAGCCCTGCAAAGGGTGAAGCCACAAGGAGCGTGCTAGCAGGCAACGCAAGGCACGAGGCTCGCCCACCAAAGCAGACATCGTTGGCATGGGTGAACTTTCGGGGCCGGAGGGGGAAGGAGGTGGCTCATGTTGGGCAGCAGCAGTGCAGGGAGCGTGGCAGAGGCTGCTGCATCGCCCAGCCCCATGCGCTTGTTTTATTTTCCATGTGGTGACCAAATGGCCAATAACGAAGAGCAGCTCTGCGGCGTCTGCTGGCCCAGCCTCGCAGAAGTAGGGGGGCTTGATGAAATGTTCTCCGGATGTGACACAGGTCGAGACAGCAAAGGCAGGGGTGGGAATACCCACATCTCTCCAAAATTGCAATAGATTTGGTAGGCCAAGGGGGATTCAGCAGAAGCCACCCCTAACGCTGCAAGCGGCTCTTGCAAGAGGCCGTGGGAGAGCACACAGGCACGTCTCAGCCGCAAAGTGCCACCTTCCCAAATTGCCCCCGAGACTTTCTGGAGCCAGGCACGCTTCCACCCGAGTTGCAACTCAGCCCGCGCGCCCGGGGGACAGCCCTCACCACGCCAGCCCAGGGCTGATGGCTGTTCATACAAGCCACATAGATACCCAGGCAAATAAATCGGTAGAAATCGGGAGGTGGACTTTCCCTCGGGGCTTTTGGGGTGGCCGAGTGCAGAGGCAAGGTAAGAAATCTGCAAAAGGGATGAGGAAGAGATGGGCGTTGCGAGGGTGCCTCTTTATAGGAAGGGTTAGAGCAGCTTTAAAGCACAATAGCGTTTAACTGCTGGTGCAAAAGCAGCCAGCGGCCCCTGGCCGGGCACACAGCAGGAGGAGAGCGAGCACCGCGACCCCAGCAGCATTCGTGTACACGCTGCCCGCCCCATCTCGCATCAGCAGTCGTTGGAAAATGAGGCCCAGGCGAGACTAGCCAGACCCCATCGACCGTTTGTAGGCAGCATCACCCCGTTTGACCGGTACGCGGTGGAGGTTGGTTAGGGGCTGGGGCTGGAGCAGCACCTAGGACTGCAGAGCCCCGGTCGGGACCCCCGCCCATGGGTGCTCCCTCCATGGCGGGTGCTCACCTGGGTGCAGGGGCAGGGGGGCTCAGCCCAGCCTGAGCCCACCGGGGCTGGGGAGGGGGCAGCTGGGCGAAGGGAGCACCAGATAAATACAGCCTGCAAAAACACAGAGGAAACGGCACTTCATTAAACTGCTGTAAAAAACGATGGAAACATTTAATAAAAGCTGCTAGGCAGGTATCATTTATTTAGCTTTTGCCAAGGCTTCTGATAAAATCTCACGTCAAAGACTATTAAAGCACCTTATCAAAGGTTAAAGGGAAAAAGTTCCCGTTTGGCGGCAGAAAACAGACAGGGAACATCTGCTCCTCGAAGCAAAAAGGAGCAAACACCGAGGCACAGCAGAGGCCACTACTGGCATCATTATTATTTAATACCGCTTGTGTATTAACGAGACGCAGGAAGAAGAGAAAAAGAAGGCAAGGAAAGCCGACAATAGCACAAACTTACTTTCCTTTGTCAAAACAGAGAGAGGCGGGGGAAAAGATATGCTGTGAGATGTGTTTTACAACACAAGAAATTAAATTATCACACGAAAGTTCAAGTTTTCCTATCAAAAGCATATGACCAGCCCCACATGCCAGTGGAAGTAGTTTCAGTGCATTAAACCTAGTATTCAGCACAAGTGGGGCTGAACCAGCTGGTCCCATTTTACCAGCCACTTCATTGTGAATTCTGCAATGAGAAAAAAAAAAAAAAAAATTCACTTTCGCTGTCATTTCTTACCCTGGTTTTAATCAGCAATATTTTCTCATGCTCTTGTGATGCCGCAGTTTCTTGGTTACAAACATCGCAGGAGGAGGCTGCATTGTTTTATTTAAAAAAAAAGTTTCTGCTGACATTTAAGAAAAACAACAGGGAGAGTTCAAACGCTGATCACTTTGTAAAAGCCAAAGATGCAGAACCAAGTCAGAAGCCTACATGGATCAGAAATATTGCTTAGATTTAACCTGGATGTATACGCAACAAAGCACTTTGGCCAAAGAAATCTGAGCTGCTAATAATCCATGCTCCGAGTCATCCGAGGAAAAGAGACTGGAGAAATGCAGGCCCTGCACCTGTAAAGGTTAAGGACATCTGTCACGTCCTCACGTTGGCACAGGAGGCAGCCGGCTTTGATGTGACTGAGCGATCGGGCAGCACCCAGCGGCCGCAGCACGGAGGGCTCTATCTTTTTTTCTTTTTCCTTTTTGCACTTCCTAAGGTGCGCAGAGCAGACCGTTCTCGTGGCATCGGACCAAATTGCTCCAGATCATGGAATTTCTGCTGGAGATTTTGCATGCAGACGGCAAAAAAGCCTTGCGGAGGGAGGGGGAAGCCATTTGATAATTTTTTAACTCTAGAAAACCATTATTTAACTCTAGGAAAATGTTACATGAAGCAGGTGGTTCCAGCAGTGCGGGCTCTCCCCAGGGCTGCTGGATCCATCACTACTCTTTTAGGGTTTTGCTTACGATCCTGCACCAAAAGGATGTTCCCCTGGATGCACAGGATTCCCTTTTGGATCCCCACGACCTCCAGCAGCAGTTTCAACCGTGGGGCCACAGCAGAAGTATGGGGTACATGCCTGCTGGGTGCAGCAACAGCGACCTGAAGCTGCAGCGGAGATGTGGCTCGCTGCTCCCTCTTGGCTTGTTTTGCTGGCAAAGCCGCTTCCCTGCCCGCTGCTTGCCCACGCAAAGACTCACCCCAGCGCAGGCAGGAGGAACCGGTGCACATGTCCACTGGGACACGTGCAGATCCACCGGAGGGTGCTCCACCATCGCCCATGCCAAGAAGCATGCTTTTAATTAATCGGTGCAGTCAATTATGCACAGTGCCCGCCTCCGTACCCTGGTCCTGTTTACTTTCAGCTCTAGAGGGTCACATCCGTACAGTACTGAAGGGGTGCATGGATACCCCTGCATGCGTTTTCCTTCCTGGGGACCCTTTCCCACATCTCTGTCTTCAGATGTGACCATCCCATCCCCAGAAACCATGGGAAGGGACAGGGGCAGCCCCTGGCACGGCACCCGCGAGGCAGGTACCTCTCTTCCACTCCTGCACGTAACATAGGGCACAAGGCAGCGTCACCAGACCTCACCACTTCAGCATGAATTTCCATGTATTTGGGTTTTCTTTCGGTCATGCTACCGCCTGGAAATCTCAATTTGTTATTTTTTTCCCCTGTATTAAAGAAATAAGTGTCTAGCCCTCATGGATGTGGAAAAAAAAGGTGAAAATATGACTCAGTTCCTTCTCCCTTCCAAAAAAATCAGAAAGGAAAAAACTGTAAGTCAGGGCTTAAAAATCAGCAACATTCATTTTTTCTTTTATCTCATGGTTTTCCTTATGTTTCATGATTATTTTTTTTTTAAATGAGGTGCTGGTGGTAGATGCGATGGCTAAATGCTGGAGAAATGTTAGATCAGAGCATCCGATTACCACCTCTCAAGACACTTACGGGGCTTTTTTCAGATTGAAGTCATCTATCAGGGAGCACGCAGACATGATACGAAGCCAATGCTCAGCAAATCAGCTCGGATCGATGGCAATCAGAAGATCCCGAGATCTTCTGCCCCTCTGAGAGGAGGGAGAGGCACCGAAGAAGAGTTCAAATTCCAGGTCAGGACTGTGGGTGCTGCATCCTTGATTCATGTCTACTGTCAAAACCATCAGTCAAACGCCCCACGGCTTCTCACGGAGAAACAACTTCTGTGTGTCGAGCTTGAAATGCTTTAGGAGAGCAACACGGAGGAGCCTGAAAATCAATTAATTATACAAATATTAGTGGCTTCCTAAAGGTGCTCGGTGCCGGGAGCTCCCGTGCACCTCTGGTCCTCTGCACCGCAGTCCAGGGGCGCTACGTTCTCTTGGAGATAAAAAGTGTAATTAAAATCAGGCAAGAAAAGCGACATTTTAATTTCTTCTCTTTCTGCTTGTTTTTAAGCAGGACTTTTTCAAAGACGGTTGCACAAAAGGCAGTCTTTGAATTAACAGGCAATTACTTGATTAGGTACTTAATTGCAAATTACAAGAAGCGAAGTGCCTTTTTTATCTATTTAGCAATGTAAAACTGGGTCCTATGCTATCCGTAACACCGAAATCCCCTCCCTTCTGCGGAAAACTTGTCTCGCGTGTAAAGCAAGATGAGTTTTAAGTGAGAATCATTTGACTTTCGGCTTTAATCGGTTGGGAAAAGGGTCTTCAGAAGCATGCAAACCACTTTCAGGTAGAAAAATTAACAGAGAAGACGCTAGAAATCAGATTTGTCAAAGATATGTCAGATTCCAGGGATTTACATATTAAATGCGTAAGAAAAAATGGGATGCTTTGCAAATCAGTGATGGAAAAGGTTTGACTTAGGCAAATACTCTCGGACAAGAAGGGATGTCCTGGCTGTACGGGTACTTAAACACAGCGCGCAGCTTTCTAGGGTTGTCCTGAATTAATCACCACCCGCTTCAAAACAAGATTACGTTTTTTCTGAAGCAAGCTCCAACCCGGATTTTGGGTAAAAAAAGTCACCAGCTGACGCACCCCGCCAGGTTGCGGCACTCCTGCTGTGGCAACTGCAGCCCTCCATGGGCCACACACCGATGGAGACCCTTGGAGATGACACCTGAGGGCTCCTCGCCTCCCCGGGCCCACGGTCTTGGCTCTGCATCCAGAAAAATTTAATGTTGGCCAAATTTTGCCCATTGTCAAGTCCACCTGACCTCCCCGCTTTCCTTCTTGCCCAGCTTTTGGGTGCAACATGGATCAAGTGTGACTTTTTGTCCAGTTTCTGGGCAAAATTCAGCACAGGTGGAGGACAGTGAGGAACGCAGGGTCTTTTCAGCTCCGCCTAAATTTCCCACCCGAAATGCTCCCAAACCCAACATTTTTGTTATTCAAGAACAACATCCCGGAGCAATGAATTTCACAGAGAGACTTGCGCTTTACAGAGGAAATATTAAAATTTGGGCAGCGGGGTTTCTCCACCCCAGCAGCTAACGCCGCACACCTGCCGGGTGGGATGCAAGAAGGGCTCGAGGAAACGAACCCCTTCATCCGTCCTCGCCCCCACCGCACCAAGACTGCTTCTGAACCCCGCTTAAAAACCCGCTCTGCACCTCGGTGTTGCGCCTCCTCCCGCGGGCGAGCCCCCGCAAGCAGGATGCGTCCCTCCCCTCCCGTGCCCAGCCACACACGCCCGCGGCGCGGTGCAACACTTGCAACCCCGGGGGTTGCGTGGCCCCACCGGGGTGCAATGCAACCTGCCCCTGCAGCCCACGCGTGCACGGCCACGGAGTGGGGGGGGGGGGGGGGGGGCAGTTGCAACAAGTCGCGCGCCACCGCCGCGCGCGCGGGAACGCGCGGGGGGGGGGGGAGGGGGAGAGCGCTGCGCGCGCGCGGCCGCCGAGGGGGAGGGGGGCGGGGAGCGAAGCGCGGAGCGGGGAGGCGGGAGGGGGGGGAGGTTTAACCCCCCCGTGCCCGGCGGCGGCCGCGGCGGTGGCATTTCTATTCAGGCGGCGCTGAGGGAGCCCGGCGCGCCCGGTGCATTGTGGGACTGGGCTGGGAGTCCCGTTCGCGGGAGGAGGCGGAGGGCGAGGAGGCGAGCCGGTAAGAGGGAGACCTGAGGAGGGAGGGAGGAGGAGGGGGGGGGGTGGGGGTGCAAGGCGGGGAGATTTAAAGGGGAATTCGCCTCCGCCGTTACGCCGGGCCGGGCGCGGGGGGCGGCGCGGCGCTGCCGGGGTGCGGGCTGCCCGCCTGGCCCCGGGCCCCGCCGCCCTCCCTCAGCCCGGCCCCGGGGGAAGGGCGGGGGAGGGGGGGGTGCGCCTCACCGCGCCGCCGCCGCGGTCGCTTTAAAAAAATCCGGCGGCGGCAACGGACGGGTTAAATTTTTCGCCCGCCGACATTTTTTTTTTTTTTCCCTTTTTCCCTCCTTCCCCCCCTCCCCTCCCCTCCCCCTCACGGAGCGGCGGTGGCGGGGGGGGGGCGCGCGCCCAACGTTCTACCGGCCGCCCCGCGCGCGCGCGCGCCCTGTGGCTGGCGGCTCGTGCAAACCCTGCCTCCGCCAGCAAGGGGTTAACCCCGCCCCGCTGACATCTTACCTGCACGCACGTGCGCCCCGGACCCGCGCGGGTGCGGGGGGGGGGGGGGGGGGGGGTCGCTTACCCGTGGGCTAAGCCGCCCCCCGCCGGGTTCGCCCCCTCCGGAGTGAGGGAAGGGGGTGGCTGCGTGCGCGGCTCCTCTCTGCGCGCAGCGAGCCCGGCTGCTCTTCCTCCCCCCCCGCCTCCTCCGCCTCCTCTTCCTCTTCTCCGGCTGCACAAAGAGCAACAGTGAAGGCCCTGGCTTGCCTTTAAAGGCAGCGGCTGGAAATTTAAGGTGTCCCAGAGCCATGTCTCTCCGCAGCGCTCCTCGCCGCCCTCCGTGGATAAATGGTTGTTGCAGTTCCTCACCTTGTTGGTCTCAGGCGGTTGGGGCGCCGTTAATTGCTCTTGGGTTTATTTTGGGTAGGTACCTGGCTCTAGTTCTTCCTCGCTCTCCCCTTTTGCTCCTGTGCTCTCCTCTCTCTGCTTTTTAGGGAGGCAAGGGTTAAACTTTAGTTTTTAATATTTATTATGCCGTTCTTTTAAAGTAAGAAACATCTGGGTTACGAGGTGTTTTCTTCTGCTGGGGAGGGATGCTTAGCGCTCAGATTGCATGCCTGCATAGACTGCCAGCAGTCACAAGAAACTTGGTCTTGCAAGGAAGGTTGCGCCCATGGCAGTCTGCGAAATACATAGTTGCATGTAGCTTTATTGAGATCGTCATTAAAAAGTTATTGTGTTCTTGCACTGTGGATGTTTTCCATTAAATAAAATCGTCTTGTTTGTTTCAGTATTTGTTTTCAAACCAGGGAACATCATTTACTGTGTCTTGCAGTCCTCAAGACTGCAAAAAGTTCCTGGTAGGCTGTGTGGCCTCTGAATCCTTTCCTGTAAAAGTAGGCAGGGGGTGCTAAGCATATTGCAATTTCTAGTTAGATGAAGGAAAATGTTTCCCTTGTGGGGCAAGCTGCTTTTTATAAATTTCTGGAATTAATTAGAATGAAGTGTTAAAAAAGAATGAAGAAAAAAAAAACCCTCCTTGAAAAGCTTTTGTCTCCCATTTCTGTTGACAGGTTGTTTTCCAGACACTATCTTTTTTTTTTTTTTTTTTTTTTTTGATTGCAAGTGCTTAGTGTCTTGCATTGGAAGACAACAGCTACGGACTGAATTCATTGCTCATCCAAGACACGTTCTTGTAACTAGAGTTTGGATTACTGCCCGAGCCTGGGCTTTGGAAGATTTGTTTTAAGTAAGTGCCACGCCTCCCAGAGAAGGAGGGAAAGCACTGTAAAGGGGAGTTGGGCTCCACATCAGAAGTTCTCAGGGAGCTTAAAACTTCAATTCCAAAGTATATTCAGTAAATTAGTAGACTTAAAGGTTTATGGAACAGACGCACTTATTAACAAGTGCTGTATAGGGGAAATCAGTTGCACGGTCTGCAGATTTACTTTTCTTACATTTAGCGCTGCCGAACTTGGCGAATACCAGTCACTTGCATTCATTTTTTTGCTTTTCAGCTTGACCTCATAACGGCGTGACCATCAGTATCAGATTTTGTCAGCGATGCTGCTGAACTCCGTTCTTGTTGTTGTTAGGCAGGATCCTTGCTTTCTAAGAAACTACCGCAGACAGGTCGTTTTTAGTAATTCCTGAAAACTTCTTCTCTGAGAAAGATGAATTGCATTTTATCACAGCCGGTCCTGTTTAGAAGTCAGTGTCTCGGTTAGGCCTCTTACTAGTTTTGGAGTGTGGTGTATGTGAGTCAGAGTGGAAAAACGTTCTAAAATTAGATGTGCATTGTTAAGAATTTTATTAAATGAGTTGCATCAGTGTCTTTTTACATTACCATTTTAATGGGCAATTCTCTGTATTCTCAGTATCATTAGTTGACTAAAAAAGGGCTTGTGAGGCAAGAAACTTTTCTTTTCAACATTTTTATGCCTGCAAACATACTAAAAGGTAAACTGGCATGTTTGTAGGTAAATCAGTCTGCTTAAATACAGCCTCTTTGTTCTTCTGTTACCTGTATTAACAGAACACCGGGCTTGCGTTTTCCCCCAAGGAGAACAGGTGTATTATGGAGTTTTGGCTTACATCAGAACTGAAGCGGAGCCATTATTTGAAAAGCATCTTATTTTTGACATTAATATGTTAATGGCTAAAATTATGACCCCGCAGTGAGTCAAGTACAAACAGATGTGTCTTCTGAGCGTGTTGCAGGATCAGGGCCCAGACTGCCTTTTGGAAATGGGCCTCAGTGCTCTGCGAACTATTATTTCTTTCATTACCTCTGTGTTAAATGAGGTCGGTAAGTGTGTTAGGTTCTTCTTTTTTTAATGAAAAACTTATGCAGCATGTCTGGAAAAGAAATTCTCTGATTTGCCTGGCATAGTTATAGTTTTAAATGTTGGAAGGTAGGAAGAGGAGTCATTCGTTTGCAGTCTTAGAGAAATGGGTCATGTGGGGTGTGCCCACCTGTCTTAACAAGTGAAAGACGATGTTGAGTGCTTTCTCTTTCTTTTTAACTTGCTGTATGTGGAAAACCTGTTGTCTTACATGTCCTAGGATTTTCTAATGTTCCCCCCTCTTTTTTTTTTTAAAAAAAAAAAAAAAAATTAGACTGATCAGCAGAGAAACTGATACCGTTGCTCTGGGGTGGGAAAGGACAGCAGTCTGTGCGAGAGAACCATGTCTGTTCGGGAGTCGTTTAACCCAGAAAGTTATGAACTGGACGAGAGTTTCCGTCTGACCCGATTCACTGAACTGAAAGGCACAGGCTGCAAAGTGCCTCAGGATGTCTTGCAGAAACTGCTTGAATCTCTACAAGAAAACCATTTTCAGGAAGATGAACAGTTCCTGGGGGCAGTTATGCCCAGGTTGGGTAAGTAGTTGCTCCTCTAGACACATGTGATCCTTCTGTTTGTCTGCTTAGTGACGCGATCTCATTTGCATTTTGTTCAATCAGTTTGAAAATTGTATGTTGTATAATGCATGCACAGCATCCAGAAATCTGAGTAATGAATCTCGCGTTGTCATTTTTTGGCATCTGGGGTACAAGAATATTATTTTAATTATTTAACATCCTGCAGTGCGCTCAACTACAAAGAAAAAATGGTCAGAAATGGCCATTGTGATAGGCAAATGCTTAGGAGTTAGTCTCCTCCTCCCTTTCCCCAGTAGGTGCTTTGCAAACTGAAGTCGTATCAATTAACTTCTGGACTTTTATATTAATACATTGCATTCATTGCATAAATTTCCAAAGACAATGAATTTTATGCAGTTAGATGACTCACAGGTGAAGTTCCCCTCTCTCTCCCCTCCCCTCTGTTCCTGGGTCAGAGAAAGTGAGCAAGAGAAAACCTTCTCGCTTCGGCTGAGGCTGGGAGCGGATTGTGTCACAGTTGTCGTTTTTCCTTTCAGTCCTTTCGTTGTTCCCCACTCTAACTTTTTTGCTCACCTGTAGAAGCTGCCTGGGAAAGGCTGTCTTTCCAAGACCTCTGTGTTCTTGCCAGCTTCACTTTCTCTTTGGTATTTGCACAATGATGCAAGCAGTAAGGGAAAACCACCTGCACAAGCCACCTACATGGGGAACAGGGCGAACGTAGGTATTTTGATACCAGCTACTCTACCTAATATTGATATAGATAAATGAATGTAGATAATGTGTTTAATGACACTTTTAATTCTGTTTGTCTATTTACTCAGCCCTGCATATTCAATCTCTACTTTGCAGCACAGAATGATTTTTTTTTTTTCCCCTCAACTTAGGGATATCAACATAGTATTTATTCTGAAGTTATTTAATTATCAATTTAGTGTCCAATAACCTTATTTAAAATTATTTTAGCATTGCTAATCATCTATTAGCAGGCTAACAGGTTGCAACCCCTTATTCTGGTAGAGATTGAATTCAGAGAGAGATTAGTAAGGAGCCCGTGTTCTTGCTTAAACAATGACGATCTTTGTGTGAAATATCTAAGCAGCAATTGTGTGTGGAGCTGGGGTGGCACTATAATTTAATATTCCCTAATGAAGGACACTTCCAGCTTCTTTTATCCCTAAATTGCTATTTATATGGTTTTTTTCTAAATTAAATAAGTTATTCACAACAGCAGTTCTATTTGGCAAATTTCTAAAATCAGTAATAGTTTGGTTTAGATTTAACTATTTAGCTGTTGTGGTTTGGTTTTTTTCTCTTCTAAACTTCAGGCTCTAAACAGTAATGGAACTGCTAATAGATTTTTCTTCTCCAGCTATATGAAAAGGTAAAAAAGTAGACTAATGCCATCAATACGTAGGTGTGATATTATGTAACGGGAAATCTATTAGTAATAGAAGGTGGAGAGTTCAGGTCTCTTAAAAATACGCTTTTGTGGTGAGTATCCCTTTGATAAATGTGTCTTCGGATAAGTTTGGTGTTACTTGCCTCTGACGCCTTGCCCTTAAAAGGGATAGACAGGTAACTTTACAGCGTGTGCATATGCACCATGCTTTTGAGATGCAGTCAAGAGGGAAATTGCCAATAGCAGGCTCACCCTCACTCCTTTTTAGTTCTGCAAGCGGTGTTACCCAGAGCAATCTTAAATATGGCTGTGAGTATATCTGTGGGTAAGAAACTGCAAGTTTGATATTAATTCTTAGAGCTGTTACGGACCTTGAAATCACTGTTTTCAGTCACCTCTCTGAAGAGATTCACTTATTTAGTCAGTCCTTTTTTGGTGGAACAGAAACGTAGCCTCAGAAGGACCGTCATGGCCCCTTAGCCTGTCTGTCAAGCAGCACTTTTGCTGAAGCTGTGGAAAACTGCACAAATGAAATCAGTCTTGCAGCATTATGGCATGAATAGGTGAACTGAGGGGAAAACAGCTCCTATACATGAGCCACTTCTCTGTAACTGCTTATACGCACTTCCCTGGAGACACTGGACATCATGCAAACTAGCCTGGTAGCTTCTGCAGAGGGTGAGCAACCCTAAATTATTGCTCATGAGCTTCTGTCAGTATCCCTTCTCTTCCGAGGCAAGATCCGCCTCCGTAGGCAGGAGAGGCAAGATCCTCTCCACTTACATACCTACTGCCTGGCAGACCTTCTGCTCTGTGTCCTCGGTAGGACCTCAGATGACAGCAGTTCGCTCCATCCCTGTACAGAACACTGCCAAATACTGGCTTGTAGCACTTGCTAGGTAGTGTGTTTCGTTAGTACATGGAGAAAAGTCGCAATGTGGCATCTGCTCCCTGAAAACTGGTTGTTTGAAAACTCTTGCCCTTTGGAGGTATGCGAAGTAATTCTAGGCAGCTTGCTGCCAGCCCAGGAAGGAGGTGAGCTACCTGCTGTTGCCACAAGGCATGAGGATATTGACAGGGAGCGCGGCTCAGCTAGCATGTTGTGATTTGTCACCTGCCGCTTTTGTGCAGGCTCTTGCATCGCAGCAAATGCCTGGAGGTTTTAATATTGCGTATTCTGTTTGAAATACCCACCGTCAGGGAAAATGCTGCGCTTGGTATTGTGGTTTTCTCAAAGGAGTTTCCCTGTCTAGCAGGTCGTCTTGCTGCCTTTCAGCCTCACAGAAGTAAGGTGAGGTTAATACAGTTGCAGAAGCTCCAAGTGGGTGAATCATCTTTCACCAAGGGCCTAGGCTGTTACTTGTGGTGTCTTTTTGTTCCTCCTGAAGTGAGAAAATGCCCTTTATGAGAGGCTATGTCCTTTTAAAACTGTCATTATGTTTTTGTGGAGATGGTAGTGACAGGAAAACCTATTTGCTTTTGACAATATCAATTCACGTAGTTCCTCTTCACTTTGAATGTACATACATACAAGCACAGATGTTCTTAAAAGCAATGCACTATTATTATGCTGCAACAAACTACAACATTGTAGTTTAGTTCTTGCTTTCAACCATTTACACTTCTGTTCTGCTCTAGTCAGGAGTTCTCATTCTTTGCTTGGTTTTCCTCTTTATTTGTGCTACATACTTCCTCTAAGGAAGCAATTTGCCATGTCTGTTTAGGCAGTATTGTGAGTTGTATTTCACAGACATGTTTTATAAGTTCTCTTGTTAAGAGCAACAGATAATTAAGGGCAAAGTTACCTCACTGATGGATTTCTGTCTTTGCAGGAATTGGGATGGACACTTGTGTTATTCCATTAAGGCATGGAGGTTTGTCGTTGGTCCAGACAACAGATTATATTTATCCTATTGTGGATGATCCTTATATGATGGTAAGTCGGCTAAACTTAATTGTTAGCTATATTGCTGATTTGATTTGTGCTTCTCACTTACCAATCTCATGGCGATTTTGGCTGTTTCTTCTAGATGTGCAGTGCTAATTGTTTGATTGACTGCATTCAAAGTCGTTCCTAAATACACGTGAAGAGGGAAAGGCATAGTTTCATCCTGTAATCTTTTCCATGTCGGCCAGGAATGCTGCAGTACTGCTTTCTATAGGTGAAAGTTGGGAGAACTGCCACCTTTAGTTCAAATTTCCCTCCATCTGTTGTTCTGTGGGATTTGGCTTGAAAAGCCCAAAAGCAGGGAAAAAGAGCTGTCTGTGAAGCAGCAGACAGTAAACTCCACTTATGAGCAGAACCACATTGTAATTGGCCTTTTTTGAGGTTCTGAAATAACCAGGTAACATGTTGGAACTGGAAATGCCTAAATGACAGTAGTTGGCAATAGCACCTGGCAACTTCAGAGTGCTTTGTCAACACCAGTTTTCCCGTCGTACTACCTCCACTTGCAGATGAGTAAGTTGAAATGACTTGTTGGAAGTTGCGTGCGCTTTGACTTCGGCTCCTTCTGTGTCCGTATTTCATTTAGTCTGTCTCGGTAGAGATTCCTCTGTGATGTTAGGTGCGGCGGTGATCAGTATTGACTTGAACAGAAGGTCATGGGGAAACAAATTAACTTCAAAAAAGGACTTAGTAAAGCTGTAAGGAATTCTACGGGAGGTGTTCATTAAATGAAAGTTAAGAAATGCTAGAATTCATGTTTCCTGTGATTTGAATGTAACTCCTTTGCTTTTACTGCTGTACATATGATTGCATGCTTTATTTGCTGGTTCTGGTTCGTTGTTTGTTTGGTGAGACCTGTCAGGTAGGTTTTGGACATGCAGTTTGAGATTGGGACCGACTCCTTTTTTTTTTTTTTTGTAGCATGTTTGACCAGGTGTTGTGCATATATGTAAGCCTAGCTCCTTTGATTTCTGTTCCAGAAGAGCTCTCTTTCTGCAAACTGAGCAGCCAAGATCTCAGGCTGGCCTCTGGAGTACAGAGTTGCTGAGCTCTCCTGAGAAATTTGATTCAAGTGGCTTGCTTTAACAGCATGTGGGAACTCGTCAGGGACTGGGATAAAAAAAAAAATTTAAAAAACAATCAATGTTGTTGGAGAGCTGTGTAGAACTTCATCAGCTGAGAAACTCTCTTGTCTCACCTTGTAACAAAAACTTGTGAGGGACAGCGTGAGAAGGCTGTGGTGAAGGAGGAGGGTTGTTTTGTTTGGAGATAGAAAGGGTTTGAGATGCCGCAGGAGTGGATAGATGAGCCTGTGCCCAGATGAGGTTTAGGCCAGTGTGGTAGGAATGGAATGTAAATTTGGCCTTAGTCCAGCTTCAGTGGTTGCATCCTAGTTACAGTCTATACTGTGCTCCACATGCACCAGCAGCTGTAACTTTGGTGTTTTCTAACTCTCGAGTCCTCCACTTTTCATTCTCGTCAACATTCATTTTAATGCGGTGGCTTGCCACTTCCTAATCTGTTTACAAATATGTATTTCTTCTTAAAAGCTAACTGAGAACAGGGATTCTGTCACAAGCCTTCTTGATGATACCTGCAGTGAGGATCCAGCAGGGTTGGCCTCTTCTCTTGGGGACTAGAGTACCTGGGGGCAGTATAGATTGCCATTTTCTTGTGTGGACTAACATCAGTTGGAGGACAGTCAAATACAATTTGCCATGGGGTTTATGGACGGTTGTTAAGAGCAGAGGAATGGTGAGACTTAGGAATTGTGTCCAGGCTCTGTAAAGGAGTGCGTTCTGGACTCCTCTGTTCAAGACAGACTGCTGCTGCCCTGTTTCTCCAATGGTTTTTTTCCCTGTTTTTAGTCTAGACTCCCCCTGACCCATGCCTGTCGTTACCAGTCTCTGTTTTCATTATCACTTACATGCAGTGCACTCTCTGCTTCTTGCTCTTCTGCTGTATCTCCTTACCTAGTCAATTCTAGCCTGGTTTTGGGTGGATGTTCCCTGATTTAGAGTCTCTTTGTTTCTCTGCACAGTGTCTACCGGCAGCTCCTTATCTGATCTCTCTTCCTAGTTGGGGCGAGAGAAAGCAAGGAGGGAAAGCCAAAAGTGCAAATGGACTCCAAGCTGGGTGCTGTCACAGGAGGGATTAGAAAACAGCTGAGGAAGGCAAAACTGCGTGTGGACTCAGCTGAACTTTAGATTTTTGCTTCAGAAAACAGCTTTCACTCTGTCATTGCCTATTTTAAAACCAAGTTCTGCAGTTATATGCAAAAAACCCTCTTCCTTCTTTTCCCCTTTCCCCTCCTCTTCGGCTTCGTTCTTGAAAACGCTCAATCCATGTTGTCTGAAGTATCCCTAAGATGTACACCTGTAAAATCTATATCTAGCATAGGACTTTTCAACTTAAATGGTTTGATATTAGAAAAGTTACAAGCAATTGAAAATAGATTTCATAAGTATCAAGCCACCAGTAATAGGACTGGTACTGGCCTCTGTGGCCCTGTGGAGACATCTTTTTGAGCAGGAAACTGGCTGGTTTGAGAGTGGATTTCCTTCCCCTTCCATTCCAGCGACCTTTTTTGTGCCCTTTCAAGAAGAACCTTCACTCAAGACTGGGGCAGGGGTCTGATACTCCATCCTTTGCCCTTATAAGTAGCTCTTAGTATTGCACATAGACACTAGTGTTTCGGGGGACTAAGCAAGCAGTCAGGTAGCATGTGGGACCCAGGTAGGTTGACCCCTGTTTGTGAATCCTGTCGTGCTTATTGGTGTTCACAAGCCATGTATTGTTCCCTTTGCTACTTCAGACTTGCACTCTCTGAATTTGTTTCCGTAGTGGTTTTGCCAGTTGGCAAAAGCGGTGTTAGACTGACCTCTGACTACTAGAATAGAGAGCTGTTGTGAGCGTGGTTTTAAAAACTTATCTGTCATTCCTAAGAGGGCATAAACCAGCAGTTTGCTTGGTAAATACTGAAGATAGTGGAGAATGGTTTGATAGTCCCCTTCCAGAAAAGGAAAGTGGCAGGCTTTAGTGTTCTTAAACATCTAGAAATTTAACAGCCAATATCCATCAAACCATGCAGTACACAGCTCACTTTTCTCTTAATAGTTTTAAGATTTAAATGATCAAAACATATTCCAGTTCCAAGTGTAAGGGATTCCCCTGATGCCACTGGAAGCTATTAAATTTATGAAAAACTGGATTATATTTAATTGTGATTTGGAGGTGTTATTTCGTGTCATCAGCAAGTAAGGTAACTGCCTGAAAATAATAATTTTTGCAAAAATCCTGGATGTGTGATTAGACTCTAAGCTTTTAGAGATGGTGGAAATGTATTTAGATTCCTCCCCCCCTGCCCCCCGCCAAATTTGTCTTCCAGCTAAAGCATTTTTCTGTAGTCCAAATTGTGTCAAATAAGCATGTTGTTTTTATCATGGTGGTGTTGCCTCTGAACTTCATGAAAAGCACAGATTTACAATCATAAAACCAGATGTTGGTTACAGTTCTGCAGCTGTAAACCTAGAACAATTTTAATAAAATGCATGCAGTCTTCCAGAGTAACACAACAGAATTTGTCCTGTATTTTAAAATTATCTGGCCATCCCGTAGGGCACATCCTGTATCAAAGTTCTGCATCTTCATCAGGAAACTCGATGTCTCATCTGTGCGGGGTCCACATCCCAACAAACCCTCACTCGGATCCATTAATTCAGCCAGAGTAGCTAAGCTCATATGACCCAAGTGATCCCTTCTTAGGCCTGTCAGCTTCTAGAGTTCTTAGAGGAATCTTCAACAGAAGACTAGGTCTCATGGACAAATTTTTGTTAGTGGAGATGTTCACACACACAAAAGTCAATTAAAATGTATGCGGTGTAGGAAAATTCAGCCTTATCTTGTCATTTGAGCAAGTGATAGAGTAGGAACACATCCCTCACCATACAAGTGGTGGGGACAGACATCTCCCCTCAGTAGCTGTGTGTGCTCCTAAGCAGTGACAAGGCCAGCTTCTGGATGCCCTGAGCTCCTTAATCCCCGGCACATGCTGTCTTCTGCAGACATCTTCTTACTGACTTCCTGACAGAAGAAGCACCCCAGTGTGGCTGTGTGCTGGCAGCACAACTGTATCCTCTGGGAAGAAGAGTAGTCTCCTAAAAACTTAGGAGTGTAGACGTGGCTTCCAGGGTAGAGGAGAGGAACAAACTGCTTTCTCATCAAGGTCCTTGTCTCCTACGTATTCCGATGCAGAAGAGGTACAGCAATATACACTTTTCGGATTAGCTTCCTCGCAGTTGTGAATTACATACAATGGTTGTCTTCATCAGTGTGTACAGTTTTGTGCTGGAATAAAGAGGATCATATCAGATTAAGTAAACTGAGCCTGTTATCAAAGCTAGACTTTGTCGAGCTTAACTGCAGCCTCTAAAATGAGGCGTCCAGTCTAAACTTAGTGTGGGATTCCTGTGTAGTCAGTGAGAGAGTATGACCAAGTGACCAAGACAGCTGGGATGAATTCTCTCCTTACCTGTAAAGGGAACAGATATCTGCACTTCTAGATGTGCCCGTTGCACAAAATGGATCATACCACATCTTTGGCTGGGTTTCTTAATGCAGGAGCCTGTGAAATAAGCAGCAGTCTCAGAGTGCAAACTCATGCTGGAAGTTTTGTTCATGGCAGGTGTTTGTCTGAACAGCCGCAAACAGTCCTGCAGATTTTTTTTTTGTCTATCTTTCTTTTTCAGGGACGGATAGCGTGTGCCAATGTCCTAAGTGACCTTTATGCCATGGGGGTCACGGAATGCGACAACATGTTGATGCTCCTTGGAATCAGCAATAAAATGACAGATAGGGTAAGATTTTTGGTACTTGCTTTTGAAGGAAGACCCAAACAGTTAAACATGCTTAGAATGTGTTTATCTTTAGTATATTTTCCCCTCAAAGTTTGAACCGTTTTAAAGAAGAGATGGTTTTATTGAATATCTCAGTTCATAGTATGGGTCTTGCCTTGTAAACATTCTGAGGACACTTGCTAAAAGGTCAGGTTTTTGTGGCATTGTAATCTTCTGCTGCTAATACCTTCATCTCCACCAAAATGGGGTCCCTGCTTCTGTCAATTCAGGACAATATTGCTCCAAGGCAGCATTTGGTTACCAATTCATTTATCAAGCTGGATAGATGCTACTGGTTTGCTTATGCCAGTTTTGTAACATCTCTCTGAAGCAGAAGAAACTGAAAGAGATTGCTTTTCTTTTTCTTCTTCTTTTTTTTTTTGTGGAAGTGACCAGCATGTATGTTTGTGTGCTGTAGCAAAAAAAGGCATGTTTATTCTTAGAAGGAAGTAAGTTGAAACTTTGCAGATTAGTGGAGGCCAAGTGCAGCTTGATTTAACTTTGTCGTATTGCACTACACTGCTGTGGCTGTACCTGATTACAACAGCAGGATAGTTGTTCTGAGTTTCCAGAACTCTCATTTCTTTACTTTTATATGACCTTTTGAAGAATGTTTCTTCAGCATAAAAATGTCTCTTCACCTCTTTTACACAGATCTGTAAAACCATAGCTCTGTGGGATAACATGCAATTTTCAGGAAGTTAACCTCTTCCTAAGGCTGGCTTTTCTGTCATGAACTATTTGCCGTGAGGGCATTTGGCTTGAGTGGTTAAAAGCCCTGGACCAGTCTTGAAATGACTAGCTCTGCTGTGTATGGAACTCTGACTTCTGTTTTGATCTCTAGGAAAGAGACAAAGTGATGCCTCTAATTATCCAGGGTTTCAAAGATGCAGCAGAAGAGGCAGGAACATCTGTTACTGGTGGCCAAACAGTGTTAAATCCCTGGATTGTTTTAGGAGGAGTGGCCACGACAGTCTGTCAGCCTAATGAATTTATAATGTAAGTTAAATCGCTAAACAATTAAAGGCACTGGTCTGAAGGGATACAGTAAAAAATCCTTTAAATACCATGTTGTGATCTTGTGATCTGTCTCCTGATGAATAAAGCAGTACCTTCTCCTGCTTGCATTTGTCCTTAGCACTCAACAGATGCCACATCTCTTTTGTACATACTTGCTTTTTTAAACAGGATGTCCTTTTACTTCTCCCCACCCCCCAGTATCTTTTAATCCTCTTCTCCTTTTGACAGGAGAGTTAAGCTTCTAACCTTTAAAGGTATTGTAGATTGTTTTGGGACATAAATTTCTGTCATATTTATACATAACATTTTAAACCATCTCCCAATTACTCTATTAACAGCTGTAGACAACTACAGAATTGCTGCGTTTACAGCATTCTGTCCGTTTGACAGCTGATTTTGAATGTCCCACTGTGGCATGTTACACTATACAAATGAATTTGTTCATGATCCTAGTGATGGTTATCTTATGCCCTGAAGTAACAAAGGTGAATTTTTTTCCCTATCCTATCTTATGTCTCCAGTAAATTGAAAGAAAAGATGTAATTTTGTGTGTGTCTGACTGCAAGCATTGTTATATTCCAAGAAAGAAGGATTAGCACTTTTAAATAAGTTTGCAGCTTTTTGCTCAATAATATCCCATGGCAATGGATCCCAAAGGGTGGTTCTGCAATTAGTCAGTTCTTAACTGTGCAACAAGATACATGGGTCTGTGAAAACGTAATTATCAGCACTTTTTCCTAATAACGTGTGTGAATCTCGCTATGTAATTAATATATGAATTCTTTGTTTTCAGGCCAGACAATGCAGTGCCAGGAGATGTGCTTGTATTAACTAAACCCTTGGGAACACAAGTGGCTGTAGCTGTCCACCAGTGGCTAGATATTGTGAGTACACTGCAAAAAAAGAAATAGGGAAGAGGGGTGTGAGTTAAAGGTAACCTTCCTCATTCCCTCAAAACCTCAAAATGATGAAGTTCAGTAGTGTAATAAGTACACTGAGGGCTCAGTTGGGAATGATCTACCACCTCTCTCTCCTCCTTCCTCCTTGGTGTGTCAGCCTTACCTGCTTATGTGCAAAACTCTTTTGGAATTGAGATAGTTTGCTATTTTGTGCTTAGTGAGCCCATCTTAATTGCGTCTAATTCTTAGTTAGTTCTTGGGCACTGCTGTAATAAACAAAATTGTTTACTAACAAAACAACAGACTAGCACCCTGGGTAAAATTGTGCCCTACTCCACCTGCCAAAGTAATTGGCAAAAGCTTATTGATGGTAATTAGGCCAAGATTGTTGTCTGTGTTCATGGGCTTTCTGCTTGTGTACATGGAATATATCTACGTTTCACATGTATTACCCTGTGCATTCAATAAGAATATTTCCAGCAGCATTATGTGTGTAGACATACTTCCATCTGTTACTTCAGGCAAAAATGTAACTACTGAACTGAAAAGTGAGTGCAAAATTGGCATCTGCTTATGTTGTCTGGCTCCCAGTATGTGTCTTCAGAATTATAACTGCTCAGTTTACACTTTAAAAAGATGCATCTTTTCTACTTTTGGGACTACCGAGCCAATAGATTGGCAGAGGAGTGAGCTGGAGTCTACTTTGTCTTGGCTGTTGGCCACTACATTGTCAGATGAATTCTAATTAGAAAGCCTGTGTTAGCAAAAGTGGGAGAGAACCAGCTTAAACCTTCATTGGAGTGTGAAGCATGAGCAACAAGAAAAAAATTTTTTTCTCCTTCTTCATAGGGTCTGGCCTAGCAATTTTGACCTCTGCAGAATCCTGCGTTTTCCCATCAGATATAAGGATCAGGGCCTCAGATAATCTTGATATGAAAATGAAGTGAAACAACAAGACACCAATTTTATAGTATGTTTTCTGGCCATAATCTTGCTTCTTAACATATCTATTATTGTACTGACAAACAGACTTGCAAATTAAGGATATTCTGAATTACCACATATTTCAAGTACTTCTAATTTCCTTGACTGTCAACCAGAAACACCTTCTGGTCTGAAAAATGAGGACGGCAAGGAAATCAATCCTCCTGTTACATGTAAACAGCATATATCTTTGATTGTGGTAGGAAAATTTCTGAGTAGCTGTGCTGCCTTTTCTTCAGCTTTGTTTTGTGAAAGAATGGGGAAAGTGAAACTAGAATTACCCATCACAAATCCACCCATAAATCAAATTTCGGTAGGGAATTTGACTTTGTATTGAAAAGTATGTGGGAGAAGGTACGTAAGTACAGCATAGGCGGGAAAGGAAAACTGGAGTGTAGAGATATGTGGCTGCAAAACAAATTAAAAAAAAAAAAAAAACAACAACCTAAAAGCTGAGGTATTTAAACAGAGCTGTAGCAAATGAGTTCCTGGTGATACGTGAAAGGAAGATCCAAATGGAGGCAAAATTTGTCCTCCTTGCTTGGTTGCTGCCAGCATTGTTGCAGCCAAGCCCCAGCTGTGTTGCTGGCAGCAGCTGCCATAGGGTGCAAAGGAAGAGACTGCAAAGAGTCCGCAGGGAACTGGGCCCCATCGGGGCCCCAGGGGACCAGGTCAGGGATGTGCTGGGGGTGATGAAGCTGTTTGCTGTGGCTTTGGCTGCCAGGCTGATGATGTGGACTGATTAGGTTGGTCCACAGCTGGGAACTGGCATCCCTTTGCCTTTTCCTCTTTCAGCTGAAAAGCATGAAAGGGGTTGCTGTGATGTGCCCCTTCAGAAGGGGTTTTCTAGCCCTTGCTGTTGTCTGCAGACCCTTCCCATTTGGAAATCTAAGCTTGCTTTTAAACGTTGTTTGGGGATTTTTGTGAACTTTTCTGCCTTTGTTTCTTCTCTACTAACCCCAGTATCGGATTGCTGTAGTGGAGAGGAATTTGCATCTAATTTGTATCCTACCTGTGTTTGTGACTCTTCTAGCCTCAGCCTTGGCTTCTGCTTCCACCTCATTTGTGATTTCCATTCCCATCATCTGACTGGTTTTCATCCCACGATCAGCCTCAGAACCGTGTTTTTGAAAACTAAGGCAGAATGACTGCTCAGGTTTTTCAGTCATACCCGCAGCAAGAATAATCACTATTCTGTCCCCTCTCTAATAGCCTTTTTTTCTTTTGTTTTTTTTTTTTTACTTGCTCTCTTACTTAATTGGTCAGCCCCTGTTCAACCTAATTTCAGAAGCTCTGATCTTATTGCTATACTTCCTTGCTCTTTAACAAATGATTTGTTTTGGCTGACCAGTCTCTTTCCCCCTCTTGCCATTTCTGGATTCTCTCTTATACCCCTCAAAGTCAATGCTCATTTGTTAAGGATAAGAGCCTCTTTGACAAGGTCCTTCCCCAGTGCAGCATCTTATACCAATTCTTAGTAGTTTTTTCACTTTTGATTTAGTAAGAAGTTTGTTCTATGCATTTACTCTGTGGAATGGCAGTGTAGGCATTGTGGCATCAAAAATCCTATTTTTGTTTACTTTCAGTTCTCTGTAATTTTATTTCCATTGCAAAAAAAGAAGAAAATTAAACCAGTTTGTAGTGTTGCTCTTAACAGCTAAATAGTTGCTTTGTTTCATTCTGGATCTGGAATTACTTCAGCTTTGAATGAAACAATTGCCCTTTATAAAGGTACCATTTCCTAAATTGTTCTGAGAGCCTTTTGGGATGAAAAGCATTGCTTAGTATGTGATGGAGGCATGAGTCCATATAAGACACTGGAGAATGGGTGGAAGGAGATGCTTATGAAACTGCCTTAATCCTAACTCACTACGGTGATTACATCCTGCCTTAGCATACATTCCTCAGACCTGAACTTGTGGCTATCAGTGGCCTTTCTTGATCAAAAGTGTCCAGATGTGAAATCAAGAATTTTCGTTTAAAAAAACCAAGAAGCCAGAGATTACAAATCTCAACATCCAGCAACAAAGTTCTTTTCATTTGGCTGTGGAGCTCAAGCCAGAGAGTTGCCTTGAAGGAGTTCTTTGCCCTAGGGTAGGTTATTCCACTCCACTCTGCTGCTGAAAGCAAGATTTGAGGTGCTTAGTGCCTAACAGATCTTTAAATGCACTTTGCTCAGGTACAGTAGAGTAAGGCACGCACCTCTGACTGTTGAACCTTTTGCCCGTCTTTAATTGAGTCTTAAAAAAAAAAAAAGTACATTTTGGATGAGGAATTTTTTTAAAGTGGTTAGGGTGTCCTTTAAAATTTACAGCTGAAAATCTAAAAGAATCATCTTTATTTCATCTATTAGCCAGAAAAGTGGAATAAAATCAAACTAGTGGTAACGCAAGAAGATGTAGAACTAGCATACCAGGAAGCTATGATGAATATGGCACGACTGAACAGAACAGGTAAGAAGACGTGTGTTGGGGGGCCGAGGGGAGGTTGTGGGTTTTTCTAATTCCATACTTAATTTCATTTCACTGCCGTGCGGAAATGTGAGACAGTTGCTGTATCCCTTCCTTCTGCCCCATCTTTCTGCTGTTCAGTGTTTGTGAAGCAAGCAAATTAAAATCAAACGCCCCCTTTTAATTATACAGCAAAAACACAAATGCTGCTGGAGATGATTATGACTCATGTGAGTGCTGCGAGTAGCATCCCAGTGAGTTAGAGGATGTTTTAAAGGGAAATATATTGGATTTGTTCCTCCTGTGCCTAGAGAACTTGTGAGGGCCTGATTATAATAAGGTTAAAAGAAATCGAAATAGAATAAAAAATGAAAATCTCTTTATTTTTCTACGCTTCAATTTAATTTTTTTTTTTTAAATTTTGTCATGTTATGTGCCTCCCAAAGTGTGGAATATGTAGCACATTTTCTGGGTTTTTTTCCTGGTTTTGTGGTGGGTTGTTGTTTTTTTTTTTTTTTTTCTTTTAATTTTGGTAGGGGAAGGTTCTGCTTTTACGCTAGAAATTTTAATCCAGGATTTCCCTTCTTTGTTCAAAGTATCTTTGGAGAAGCAGAGAATTGAATTATGTGTTTCCTTACTTCTCAGTTGAAGGAACAGGGATAGTTAAATATCTCTTCTCCCATTTATTCAGTTTTCATTTGGTATTTGTTATGTCATCCCACTGGATTTCATTCTTTCACAAAGTCTTCCAGGAAAAATAAATGACCAGGATTGTCTTATGGAAAAGAACTCGGGTCCTGCTCATGTATTGGGAAGCACCAAAGAAGGGCAAAGCATTCTTGGTTTTGTTTTTCTCCACTCACTCTTGTCAGGCACCTTTAACAACACTTAAATATTCTTAACTGGAGCTATTGTCCTGCATGCAGGGGTGCCCTTCTCCCATCCAGGGCTCTGTAGTTGCAAATGCCCAAGAATTTCGTGAGTGCATAGGTGGGGAGGCTGGGGCCCTTCCCCCACAACCTGCAGGCTTTGCTCTTAAGCTCTTAAACTTTAAGTTCTGATGTGATAGTTTTACGGAGTGGCAGGGAAAGAGATGTGAGAAAACTGACCCAGGATGAGTCTGGTCCTTGCCATTGATGAAGCAAAGCTGAGCTCAGAACCTCTCTGGCCCTCAACTTTGGGAAGTTTGAATCTGGAGCAAACCCCTGTTCCTTAAACTGCTGATATAAATTAGTAGCACGTGTCTAATAGAACATGCTCATAAGTACAACTTCGGTGCTGGATTTTCAGCATGATTTAATACCTTAAATACAAGTTGAATTTTTTAACAGTTACATGCAGTAGTGGTGAATTCCAGTTCCTTCAAGCATTTTTTTAAATTAATTTAAACAGTAACCCAACCTGGTTCAAATTAAAGGTATGCAACTTCATTCAAACTGTGCACAATATTGATTGTTGAAGCATTGCTTTTCCTGATAGGTTTTTTTTTCTGATTTGTTGGTTTTTTCTCTCCCTCTCTTGTAGCTGCTGGACTCATGCACACTTTCAATGCACATGCAGCTACAGACATCACAGGATTTGGAATCCTGGGGCATGCACAAAACCTTGCCAAGCAGCAGCGAAATGAGGTGTCCTTTGTTATTCACAACCTTCCTGTTCTTGCTAAGATGGCTGCTGTCAGTAAGGCTTGTGGCAATATGTTTGGCCTCATGCACGGGACTTGTCCGGAGACTTCAGGTAGGTGACAGTTGTACCACCCTCTTCCTTCCTTGCACCTCCATGTTAAAATTTATTAACATTTCAAATGTATAAATCATGTGCTTTGCATTCAAAATCAGAGTTGGTTTGGCGTATATCCAAGCTACTGAGCATTAGCCACACAACTGTTCACAATTAACTTCTTCAGCCTAACTTCCAAACCACCATTCTATTCTGAATGCCTTTTACTTCGTTATGAAACACTATTATAGAAACTCTTGCTGTATCTAGAACATTTTGCAGCTAGAAGTTAGTGATGATTCTGAATTCTTTTGAAACCTATTTTTCTCGTAGCTGTTAACTCCAGAACAGTGAATATCTGAAAATCCCAGCACAGCTGACACAGTTTTCTCAAAGGTAAAGCCACCTGCAGTGGGTTTGCCAGTCAGATGAGTGGTGTTTGGTTTCTCATTATGAATATGTGTGAAGTTTAGTGCTGAACGGGCTAGTCTCGGCAACTGAGGCCGCCTCTGTCCACAGCATACAGACATCCAAGAATATGGATTTTCTCCCTTACATATATTTGGAATCTTAAGGGACTGTGACTAGCAGGAAAAAAAAATGTTCATGGTGTACCAAGTTCTCTAACAAAGTTGCCACTTGCGGTGACAATGAATACAACAGATATGTACTGAGAATCAGGCTATGGACCAAAGTTCGTTTCAGATAAGCATTTAAACAGTCATCAGGTGATAAGAACTTCTGATGTTTGAAAGTTACCTTATTATAAGGTGTAGCCCACTTTGCTGACTAGCATGATCACTGTCTTCTGCTGGAAGTCTCTATACTTCATTTTCCCCTTGAATCTTCTGTCCTGTTCCATCTTGTTTTTCTTTTTTAATCTGACTTTTCTTTCTCTTTGGGAAATGCAGAAGATGTAGCAACAAATCTGTCTTTTCTCTTATCTCATTTCTCCACCCTCTTCCTGCTCTCGAAAAGTACTATCCAAGTTCTCTGCACTTCACAACAGAGGGGGCCCCTTGAAGCAAAACAGTCCGAAGATCTGGAAAGAAGCACCACAGTGAGAGCCATAAACTTTTCCCCTAGCGAATACACAACTTAACCATGATCTGCTGAATTGTTCCTTAGCCATCTGTGTTTAAACAGACGCTCTGTCCTACAGAGACTGTATGGCTCAGATGATGTGTAACAGGATATGGGACGTGAACCCTTTCAAGAGTTCAAATCCAGCGTCAGTCAGCAGAGACCAGAAATATCTGGTGGCAGTTTGGCAAGCTGTGTCCATAAGGTTGGTAGCACCAGACAGATTCTTCCTACCCAGGAGTCCACATAACTAGAGTGCTAGTAGCATTTGTTATCAGTTGCAAAGAGGCCAAAAAATAGCGTGGAGACAGAGCTGGAACTGCAGGATGCTCTTTCAGGTGAGTGGCTGTGGCAGAGGTTTGTATAGCAGTTGGCATGGGAATGGTTTAGCTGCAAACCGAGTGCTTGAGTCTTCAGAGCTGCCCATCCTGCACCCTGGGGATATCCAATTCTGTCTCCTCACTGAAGGAATGTAAGACGGTGCGGATGTACGCACTGCTGTGAGAGTACTTGGAAGCAGAAAACAGTCGACTTCAGAATCTCTTTTGGGACTGAGAGCAAGAGGTGTCTTTGAAACGCTGAACGGCTTATGTTTCAACATAGACAGATGATGATGGAAAAACCAGCAAGACATATCTGGTTATTTGTGAACTTTGGGTGCCTCAAAACATGTATATTTTATTTCATCACAGCGTTGCATTTCTCACATTAGAGGTGGCTATAGGGATTTGTTAGAGGGCAGTGTCTGCCAAATATTAGAAACATCCATAGCCACGTGGACATAATAGCTCTGGTCTGAAAGCTATATAACTGCAGTCCTGTAGGCTTACGCTAGATAGCCTGACACATTGCAGCAGTGTGTGTTAGCTCGGGCATGGTGTGCTGGGACGGCTCATTAGCATTCAGACCCACGACATTTGCGCGCTTCATGTCCTGGGGTTGATTTACGTGAAGGCAAGCGTCTGTCTTGCTGCGCCTGTATGTCCAGTTGTGAGGATGCCTTTTGGGGGGTTGCTCAGGGCTGTTCATACTGTAATATAGATATGCTCTTTCTCTGTTGCCTTAAACTTCCAGAAATATTCTGTCTGTAGCTTCTTCATTTGTGAACAGATGTTTTTCAGCAGAGTGGGCAGGCAATGAGAAATTCACTGGAAAACGATTTGAATGGATTTTAAGACTGTTGTGTTTTTTCCAGTGCGCATTTGCTGGGCACCTGTTGACAAAAGTCAGTGTTGGAAAGATCTATTATGTCATCTGTTCCATCCTCCAGGCACTCTTACTTATGGTGTATTTTCTTAAAATTGCAGTTTCACATGATTTTGCTCTCTCTTTTAGGTAGCTCTCTGGTAAAGGTTAAAGTTGCAATCAGGCATTTCGTCTCAAAAAACTAATTCTGTTTATTAGACTGGCTGTTTGCAGAAATAAGTTACAGAGTTACTCTATATGGGCTATTCATGCATGTCTGTATTTTTGTCAGTCCTCCTCTAATAAACCATTGACTGGTGTCAGCCAACTTTTTTAGTGTAGTAGAGGTATCTCAACAACACGGTGTTTCTGCAAATTTTGTGGAAATAGGCAGATGGGTAGAAGAGAGGGGCTGTGTTAGTGCCTGACGAGGCAAGGCTCATGATCTCATCCTTTTGTTAGTCATTGTGGGAGAAAGCCATTAGCAGGAGCAAGGACACTTGGTTTCGATTCATGAGCTGTTTGTATCTCCGCTCTTAATTGTAAAGCTTTGTGTAGTCTGCTTTTGAAGTTTTCTGTCCAGTTTCCTGCTTGCACTAGAACAATTAAAGCCAACAATGTTCAAAACCCCCTACCAAAAAAAACGTTGGATTTTTAGAAAGGTAAGCCAGGACAGATAACAAGTATCTGTGTCCTTTCAACCCCCAAAAGAAGCGTGCAGCGAGCTCTCAAACCACCACGGCCATTTGTTCATTCCTTCTGCAGCCCATTTGCTTTGTCTTCAGCAGTGGCTGATGCAGACCTCGGAAACTTGGTACACCATGAAATGCTGCTTGCTTCAGTGCAGAGTGGCACCGCTGCTTCGTTTTCCACAGGCACGTTGCAACAACTTAAACTCCTGGTGACTGTGACCTTGCACAGGTGAAGACTTCTTGTAGTTGTCCATGGGACAAAAACCAGAGCAGCTGGGAACGCCAGCAACATAGAAGAGACTAGAGTAGAATAGAATACATAGTGGAAAGCCTTAAGGACTTGCCCAAAAGGTTAAAGAGACTGGTCAATCTACCAGGGAAATAATTACAATCCCTGCAGACAGGAATCCTACTACTGATCAGGAGTAGCCTATAGCCTCTATTAAGGGTTATTGATCAAACTGGGATGCAGCCAGAAGTGATTTTTTGCTTGGAAACTGGGATTTTGTACATTTTTCTGATCTTGGCAAAGAATGTTAACAGGGTATGTGTACAAGTGATACAAAATTGCAGAAAGAGAGTGTGTGGGGGGGAAAAGATAGTTGAGTGAAGATTATTCTTGTGCTCTTCCTTACTTCCTTTTTCACCATGCTTCTACTCCTCCCTTCTGGCTAGTTAGCATGTTCTTTGCACTACCACTTGTAAACCTCTTCCCTGACTTGCTTGCACCATGACATAAGTTTCTCTTCAATTTGATTTAGCGTGTTTCATGGGAATGGCTTGTAATTCCTTTGCAATTGATTCGTCTGTTACATCTGGAGTAGCTTAAACACTGTCTTTCAAGTTTCTGGTATTTTTTTGTTGTTTTTGATGGAAGTACCTGGATGTTATGTTCTGAAATGTCTGAGAGAGGTAGGCGTTTTTCCGGATGGCACATTCATTTGCTTCATATAGAATCTAAAAAATAACTTTCACACTTCCACGTATTCTTATAAATAATTCCTTATGTTCAGTAGCTACTTCTTCCTCATGGCTTTAAATTAAGTGTCTTTAGTCACCACTGAGAGGACTGTTTGCTTGGAAAAGCAAATATAAAGGTCCCCAAGGTGCTAAGAAGCTGTCCAAAGGCCACAGAGGAGGAGGCGGCACCAAGCCCAGGGTGGCCCTTCACCCCCGGGGCTGGCTCAGAGCTGGTGGTACGACTTGTGCTGCTGGCTGATGCCCTTCGCCCAGACGAGAAGGCTTTGGGTCAAGTAACTCTCTAAGAGTAAGCAAGCCTCAGCATGTGCCCAAATTCCTGTTTGCGTGAATATACTCTCTTGCCTATGTTCTCCAAACATTTTCCAATGGGAGATGATATTTCAACATCCCTTACAAGAGGCTGCTGCGTGTCAGAATAAGCACAGTGTACAGACTTGCTGCGCAAACTGCATGTAGCATACAATGCTGTCAGGTTTAATTAGGCATCTGCAGATGAGTTTGCTGCTCTGTGTTGCAGTGCTTCACACGTTTGCAACGTAGCACAAATGTAGAAGAGGTAAGGGATATAGAAAAGCTGAATACTCTAGTAATAAAGGGTAGCACCAAACCATTTAATGATTTGGTGAGAGCCCCCTGGAAATTTGTGCCAGAGCTGACAATTCACTTGCCAAGCCACCTTTTTTAGTGCTTTGGGATTCTTATAATGGAAGTGTTCTTAGGTTTAATAACTGAATGGCAAGCTTGCTAACTAGTTATTGTGCTGCTTCTGAAAAGAATTCATTAGTAAATAAAATATTTTTGAGTTGTCTCTGAGAAAAAAATCTTACGGGAAAGGCTAAAAAAGGTTAGAAAATTCCCTAACAAAGGGGTCAAAAGGACTGTCACAGGGAGCACTGGATCAAGCCTATGTTTAATTTTCTGCCTCTTGCATTCTCTGGTAATAGCTCCTACTTTGATGAATGATTTCATTGCAGGCAATGGGATTACTTGCAGAATCAGCTGCTACCAATATGTGGTTATAGGTGTCTGAATATGACCTTTATCCAAAATGTTTCTGTGTAGAGGCACTTTGCAGTCCTCTGTTGGAAGTTTACAATGCTGGTGGTGTTTCAGTATGTCATTTATTGGCATCGGTGAGATGTCCTTTTGCCAACGTCTTTTGTGTGTATTTGGCTTCATTTACATACGCACTAAACACTGAATTCAGGCACAAACTTAGTTCTGTAAAGCAAGAGCTCAGACTTCCACCATGTCTCCTCTTGGAGTCCTTGGAGTTTGACAGAAGTCACTAAGTGCTTGTCTAAATAGGGATTGGGCAGATCCCTTTGCAATCAGATGTTTTAATGCTCTGCTTTTTTTCTTTGCAGGAGGCCTCCTCATCTGTTTACCACGAGAACAGGCAGCACGTTTCTGTGCCGAGATCAAGTCTCCAAAATACGGCGAAGGTCACCAAGCATGGATTATCGGCATTGTAGAGAAGGGCAACCGCACGGCCAGAATTATAGACAAACCACGAATCATTGAAGTCGCACCACAGGTGGCCACTCAGAACGTGAACCCGACGCCTGGTGCCACCTCTTAATATAGATGAAATAGCTGTTTGTTTTTAAATAGATCTATTCCTTTATCATCCTACAATTTAAAGAACTGTAAAAAGAAAAGAAAACTTGTTGTGTCTGCACATCTGGTGGCCTTAGGTCAGTTTATGAGTGGATACAATTAATAAAATAAAATCCATTGCCTTTTTTTCCTGTTACATTAACTGAAGATGCACCTAATCTTGAGGCAGCTTCTGAGTTGAGAATTATATTGTTATCCAATACTGTTGATTCATTTTGAATCTTTAGACACTTATCTCTTGCCGCATAGGCTCTTTTTAAAGGTGCTTTCACGTAGCACAGACATTACCAGTAGTAGTGTCGAATAGCAGTTTGTGTCCTTTCATTATATGTATATTTATCATAAGTCTAATTTTGATGCCTTGAGTGATATTCCAGAAAGGCAATAAATTGATAAGCGACACAGTGGGTATACCCAGTAGTAAGAGGGTTGCATGATTACATTCAATCTTTGATTTTTTTTTTTTTTAAATTTTTTTTTTTGTAAGGTTTAGTCTTATCAAGAGCATCTACGACCCTGGACATTGCTTGGTGGTGCACTCTGTTTAAACGAGCAAGTGCTGACTTTGCATGGAAAGCGCTTCAGAGTCGAAGGAGTCATTTTTAATTTCATTATTTGTAGACCTGACAATATTTACTGTATTATCAATGATTGTTTTCTTTATTGATAGTAAGGAAAAATAATTCATTTTTTGCAATGTGATTGGATGTGCTATAGTGCAACAAAGGTTTTGCAGACCAAAAGGAGGTTACTGTATAATATTCATTTACAATTCACTATATAAATAACTACACAAATAATTTTTAAATATAATCAAACTAAAATAAACCTCTGTTCTGTGGATGGTAGTGTTTAATACATTTTATATTTTGTATAGTGATTACAAGCCTTTTTTGTTTCCTTAAAATCAGCAGCTGTTTAGTATAATTCTTAGTATTATTTTGTTCTTCGCTCAAATACATTTTTGTGCACGCTTTTGTGATCTGTGTTTAAAATCTACGTTGCCAACATTGCAGCTTGAACTTAAGCTTGTTATTCAAAATAAATATTTAATTTTTTTTATTGCTCTTGTATAAGTGCATGAACTTTTTTGATTCCTAGCTGAATTACAAACTGGAAAGAGGAGAAATCCTCCTTTTTTTTATTTTATTGCAAGTGTTGTTATTACTCCTTTGATCAATTCTGCAAGCTGTGATGTCCAGTGGTAATCTAGAATATCTCGGCCTGCATGCCAAAGCTGGGGGCCAGCAGGTTATCTCCAAGTATATTACCCACTTGATTTTGTTTATTTTACTTATCAGCACAAAGTATGCAACGGTTTTGTATTGTTTCCTCTGCAAGTCCTCCCGGCTGTGCCTGCTGTAAGCTAGAGGAGGGTTGGTGAGCAGCCCTGTAAGTGGAACGGATGCTGAAGCCCATCTTTTCCCAGAGGGCACAGTAAGCTGCCCCTTGCCGCAGGCTCGCCGCTGACTGCTCTGCCCGGCTCTGCTCTGCCCAGACGCACCATGCGGTTCTTCTGCTGAACGGGACTGAGTGCGCTTCGCTGAACCAGCTCTTTTTAGGCCTTTCCCAGATTGTGGAATTCGCTCCTTGATATTCAAACCAGGAAGAAGAAAATCTTGGATAATTGTTACTGCTACCAGCACGAATTACAAGGGCTTCCGTCTATGAAAAATGAGTCACTAGAGATGAACCAGTCCTGCGCATCATGCAAGGTTTAAATTTCCTTGCTCCTTGCGAAGACTCTGGCAAAACGTGGCTCATCTTTCCACTCAGTAGTGTTCTCAACAGACACTTTTTGCAAAGCTAGAATTTTTTTTCTTTTTTTTCCCTGCTTGTGAGTAGCCTAAACCACGCGGAACCTCAGGCTCCTTTTCCTGCAGAAGTTGTCTGCAAGTTGTGTGTTAACCACAAAACCTCAAAGCAGTAACCGAGTTTTTTACTTTGCTTTGGGGGGAAAAAAAAATTGTTAGGTTTTTCACAGCAGTTCTGAAAACAAAGCATTAAAAACCAGTTGTCTGTGCAAAAAATACTGATTTAATTCCTTTTTTTTTCCCTGCCATTTTGTGAAGTTTGTTCTGTATCCTGATATAAAACTGTGGAGCTGGCTTATGTTCATTTTCTTTATGGTCATGGACAAGACTGTCACTACATAGGTTGTTTTATTAGATTAAAAAAACCCTCTTAACTAGATCAAATGCATGCAAAACAGTTGAGTACTTCTGCGTGAAAGTACTTGTTACAAAGATCTGTTGTATTTTAAACTGGCGCTAGAGCTGTGTAAGCTCACCCTGAGCAGAAAAACGTACTAGCTGGTAGATATTGGGGTTTTTTTCACTTATGTTGATTAGTTCATCAGCCAGGTGTGAAACCAAGAGTTCTCCTTCCCTAGACGTGCCTTGGATGGTAGAAGGTTCATCTTCAAGGGGAAGGGTGTGTGGAGGAAGGTTGCCTTGCCAGCAAGGTGAGTGAAAATTCACAACCCTCTTGCAAACCTTTCCTGGCAAGAACCTTTTGGATTTTCAGAGGAGGACTTCCCTTTGCAGCTGCTGAAGCCAGCCACAAGCACAACCCCTCTGGGTTGAACTGATGGTGGAAGCCTCTCCTGATGTTTCCTGATGGCTGGAATTTACATCCCAAAGCGCTTCCTGGCTGGGCTGGCTGAAGTGTGCCGCTGAGTGGGTGATGATTGAGTTGGGAAGTCCTCTGTTAGCATCACCTAATCAGTTAAGGAGTGCAGTGATTTGTATAAGATGTCTTATGATTTGTTTTGCTAAATAAGAGATTGCAGATCAAGCATAAGCTGTAGGAGGGTATATTGCACTGGGCTAGCAAGTCCAAAGACATGCAGCTTTAAGAAAGACACTTAAAAGATCTCCTTTAAATGAAGTTTTTTTGAGATGCTGGCATCAAAAAGCAGCAGCAAACGGTGGTTTTTATTAGCTATATCCAGTCGTTTGTACAAATGTAATGTGCTTTTGTTTGCATACACAGGTACCTCTGCATGCAGCAACTTCCATCCCGCAGTCTGTATGAGAAGGCTGCTTGTAAAACTCCCATCAAGGTTGTAAGAAAGAATTTAATAATTGGAATATTCACTAGCCTAATCAATATATTTGATAAGTAGCATATATTCTTGGAAAGCTAGTATCTGCTATCTCTCTTTAATATGTTGGTTTCCTTACCCTTTTGCTTTTGCCCCTGCATCAGGAAAAATAACTCTTAAAATTATCTGTGGCAGTATATAAAGTCAGAATAGTTTTGTCCTTTTTTTTAGGTATTATTTTGATTTCATGTTTTGCTAGAAATTCAGGACTGACCCTTTTCTACTTAGGAGATACAAAAATTAGTGTGAATGCTGCGGTAAGCAGCAAACCTGAGTGACTGTGGGGGGAACGGATGGGCACAGTGGCCAATACTTACTGGTTTAGTGCTTTTTTTTTCACTGAACGTCTGGCAGACAGTTGGGAAGAGTCACCTTCTGGGGGCACATCTGCATTCTGACCACCAGATGCGATTGGCAGCCTCTGTGGTTGTTGCTTGAAGAGGGGGAAGGTAATAAAATATCCTCCTATTCAGCCTTTACATAGGTGTTTTTCCCAGGCTGGGTGGTCGTGAGAGAGAAGGGGATCCCGTTGGGAAGCTGTAGGACCTCAATAGGAGCAACATCTCTGAGGGAGACTTCTGCGTGTCAGCTCGCTGACTGCTGAGGTCAGCTGGCCTTGCAAGAGCCAGCCGTGCAGGAAGAGCTTGGGATTTTTTAAGCTCTTAGTGCCCAGAGCTGGTTATGATGGATCCAGCTGTCTCTGGTACTTCTGAAGGCATCTGTGTCTTCAGGGGTGGGTGGGCACCCACAGCTCAGAAGTTAAGGACAGCTGTAGTCCTGAGACCTTGTTCTTCACGCCGGAGAGAGAAGCCAGGCTGCAGAGCCTCAGTAGGTGGGTAGAGGTTGCCCAAAGCTTGAAATTCAGCAGAGGCCAGGAACTAGAGACAGGACTTTGCTTTTGTGGAAGGCAATGCTGTTCAACTTGGTGGCAGCCTGTCTCTTGACAAACCAGAATTGCACCACAACCATGTGTGCATGGAGGACTTCCTCCACGTGTGTCTAAACTAGCTTTAATTTGGCTTGCTGTGCTTCCAGCAGCAGCAGTTTAGACTTCAGCACTTCAGCACAGGCTTTGCTGCTCCAGACTCTGATTCCAGGTATGTGCCTCCTTGCTTGCCCCGTCTCCAGACCACGACACTAACGTCTTTCCTTCTGTCACCCAAGATATATCTAAGCTAATGCTGATATTCCAACCAGTGCTGTTCTGTGCTTTTGCTTGCCATGCTGACATATTTTCTGTTGTATTTTTTAAGGCATGAAAAAGCTGTTGCCCTACATCTCCAACCTTCAGAGAGGGGGAAATAGTAACACCAGAAAAATGGTCCTGATATTCCTAAGGTAAAAATAGATTTGTGTTCAGATGCACATTCCTTATTGTAGTAGGTCAGTTGAGGGATGCTCCTACCACCATAGCTGGACTCTTAGAATAATTTGGAACAGATGTCTTGCGGTCTCCTGGTCCAAAGCAGGGACAACCCTGAGGTCACATTAGGTTGCTCAGGCCTGTGTGCAGTCAGGTTTTTAATATCTCCAGGGACAGAAATTTCACAATCTCTCTGCGCCCTGTTTTGGTGTTTGACCATCCCCATTGTGCAGAATTTTCTCTTTACGTCTAACAGGAATTTTTCTTGCTGCAGTTTGTGCCTATTGTTTACAGCCATTTTGCTGTAAACCTTCAAGAAGAGTTTGGCTGTCTTCTCTATCCCTCCCCATTAGGTACTTGCAGACAGCTGTAGGATCTCCCTGGAGCCTTCTCTTCTTCAAGCTGAGCTATTTTCTCAGCCTGTCCTTGTGCATCATGTGCTTCAGCCCCCTCATTTTTGTGGCTCTCCACTGAACTTGCTCCAGGATGTCAATGTCCATCCTGGGGAGCCCAAAACCAGACACAGTGTCCAGATGTAATCTCACAAACTGCCTCATAGAGGGGAAGAACCACTTCCCTTGGCCCTCTGGCTGCACTCTTGCCAATGCAGCCCAGCATGCGGTCAGCCCTTTTCGTTGCAAGCACACACCGCTTGCTTATACCCAACTCGTCCATCAAGTCCTTTCCTGCAAAGCAGCTTTGCAGGCAGGCAGGACCCAGCTTGTCCCGCAGCACGGGGTTACTGCATGCCACGTATGGCACTCTGCCTTCGCTGAACTTCCAGGGGGTCCTGCCAACCTGCCTGCCGAGGTCCCTCCGAGTGCTAGGGAATTAGGAACTGCTTCCCCAGCTTGGTGTCCTCAGCCAGCTTCCTGAGGATTAATTCTTGTCCAGGTCAGTAGTAGATAAACCAGCATCGGTTCTGCTACTGAATGCTGAGGGATGCCACCAGTAACCAACTGCACTTCGTGCTGCCGATCACTGAGCCCAGCAGTTCAGCCCATTTTCCACCCACGTTATAGTCCGCCTGTCCCAAGAAGCCAAAAGCCTTCCTGAGGTAGAGGTGCATGTTGCCTGTTGCCCTACCCTAGTCCGCAGAGCCATTCCCTCGCAGAAGGCAAGGAGGTTGGCCAGGCTCAATTTGCCTTTGGTAAATCTGTGCTGGCTGTTCCCAATCATCTTGTCCGTGGTGTATGTGGACATGGCAAATCCAGGAGGACTTACTCCATAACTTTTTTGGAGGCTGAGGTCCCCAGATCCTTTTTCTTGCCCTTTGTGAAGGCAGCTACGACATTTGCCTTTTTCCAGACATCAGGAACCTCCCCTGGCACAGGAGAAGAGCAGCTTTGCAGTCATGTTGGCTCCTACAGATACATCCCACATGGTCCCATGGACTTGAAAATGCCCAGTTTGCTTCAGTGGTCTCCAACTCAGTCTTTTGCAGTACGGGTGAGGCTCCATGGCCCGAGACTCTGCTGCTTGGTACATGGAGGCCAAGAACAGACCATGCCAGCAGAGCCCAAGGCAGAGAAGATATCGAGTCCATTGACCTTTTCCATGTCCTTTGTCACTAGGTCCCCCTATTTTGTTCTCCATTGGGTCCACATTTTCCTTTGCCTCCCTTTCGCTGCTAACGTATCTGTAGAAGCCCTTCTTGAATCTTCTGGTGATGAGAAATGAACCTCTGTGTCGGTGGTGGATTTTGTTGTTGTTCTTGTTATTGTCTCATCTACATCTGTTTTCCCTGGCATCTAAGTTAAAAAAGCTAATTTTGTTGAGTTGCAGCAGCTGCCACTTCCCACCACAGTAAATTAAGCTTTCAGAGGACCTCATCTTTGGAATTACAGTTCTGATCATAATGTGGATTTTAATAGTCAATTGAGATGCTTATTAAATTATAACACTGTGCATTAGGACCATTCCTGTACTGCTGGAGAAATCTCAATCGTTTAGTTTTTATTAGTTTTGTGATTTAATGAACAGAAAACATTAAAACTAAAAGCCAAATACAAAGCGGCTGTATAAAAATGTTCTATAAAATTCAGGAAACTGACAGACATAGCTGTAAAAATACTTTGCAAAGACACATCCCCTCTTAAATGCCATTAATTTTAATAAAAAGATGAATGCCACCAGCAGTTTTCTTAAGGAAGAAGATCTCTCCCTTGTTTCTTTTCCTAGGTTCATGAGATTCAGTCTGTATTTTAGTGAAGCTTATCAACAGATTTGAAAATTATTCACTCTGGAGTGTTTTGGGTTTGGGGATTTTTTTTAATAAAAATCAGAGTAAGGTGCAAAGGACAGGGTTTTTCATATGCGTCCACACGCTTCTCCTGTTTTTAGAGAGCGTGGCCACACCACAACCAGCAGTCGTGCCACTGATGTCACTGCGTGGTTCTCTGCGCTGCAGCCCAGAGCGGTGCCAGCAATGCCCGAGATCAATCTTTTGCTGTATTAAAGTTTGATCGTGGACTGTATTAGCGTGAGGGTACAAATAAAGGGCAGTCACCTGAACTGCATCCTCCATGCCAAGGTGGATGAGGTATCCTGAGTCATTTTGGGTTGCGATATAACAGGGTGGTCTAGTGACGTGGGAATTACTTCACAAGCCAGTATTACTGGGTATTATCAAGATTACCAGAGAAGCAGTAAGTAAAAAGGAATAATTGTATTGAATGCACAGAGAGATTAGTTTTTTGAGGCTCTTCTTGTTTAAAAATGCATATATATATGGATGTAAACGTGTATTATGTATGTATAAAAGCATCTTAGTTCTCAAACTCGTAAATCAGTACAGCAAAATCACTAACTAAATATTCTTTTTGTTTATTTTTTTTCAGCTATGAAAGACACCTTTGCATAAGATGCTGTCAAACACATACAGAGGAAGAAATATCTACATTGCAAACAGGTCTTTGTCAGAATTGGCATGTGTAGTATTGTTCCGCTTTATCTTTTCAATGGGACTCTTACCTGAATTTTGAAACAGATGAAGATTTATTGAGGTTCCTGTTTCAGTTTGGGTTGTGAAGGCAATTGCAGCATATATCTGAATTATAAATAGACTGTTCAGTGCAGTTATAATTAGGACTTCAGTAATAAAACTGTTACTCTAGTTGCTTTTTTTTTTTCCTTTCCCTTCCCCCTCACTTGAATTTGATTTGAAGGACTTTTATTAACTTTCTGTTTACCTATGACTAAGAGTTTTCCTATAGCTCAAGAGGCAAAGGTCTGATTTTGTTGGCAATAAAGTGTTGGGTGCTGTCACTGCTGCTGCTAGTTGTCCCTTCACGGTGCCTCTGACTACACAAAATATTTTTGTCGTATAAGAGGGGTTTTGGGGTTCCTAATCTTCTTTGTCCCATTTTTGTGAACAGCCTATGTTTTGTTGTAGCCCCGAAGGGAGTGACTAACTGCACGGAGCATACGTGGAGCCACTGACCATGAGAACCGCAAACAGGAATGCACCCCATTCCAGGCAGCTGCCACAAATGGAGTATGTAAAACCTGCTCTGGTACATCTTTACTTTAATCATTGGGAGTTTTGCCACTGAGTTTTAAAGGGAAACAGCTTTTAGGATACAGGTTAAGTTCAGAAGCACTTGGCTTCTGTTTATCTGTAGCACTAACATGAAGCTTAGTATATTGACAGCTGAGGTTTTGATCCATCAACCAATGTCACCTCGGATTCCAGCAAAACCTGTTGCAAAATGGAGTTAAGCTTCATGAAGTAGCTGTGATGCAGAGTTTTGGTGCACACCCTATCATCATGAGACTGCCTGGAGCAACCAGGGGACTTACTCTTGATGGTGCATCTTTGGAAGCAGGGTCTGGCTGGATTGCTCATGCAGAAGGGGTTTATGAACAAACTGGGTAGGTGTGAAGATCTATTTGCATAAGTTGGGTTGGCAAAATAATGCAAATTCTTAGCATAATTCCCTTCCCATCCTGATGCTGCTATCCAGCTTATATTATTACAGTGCATTTGTTACTGGGTTTGCTGCCCTCAGTTTACCACTCCTCTCTACTCTCCCTGCTCTCTCATCCGGATCTCCAACTTCTCCATCTCCTGGGAGAGTAGGTGGGAGAGCAGCCTGCAAGACTGGACCTGGAGCAGGCAGCACACTGCCTTCCTCCCACCTGCATCCTCCTCAGAGCTCCTACTTCTGCCCCACCTCCCTGCAGTGCTTCGCTCCATCCTGGTCAGCGATGAATCCCCCTGCCCCAGGGAAAGGGGAAAGATGAAGGATGGCAAATTCCAGCAGGAGAAACCCCACCTTTCAGCAGCATCTGCTTGACAGCATAGGGCTTGAAGGATGAACTGACTGTGACACCAATGGCACGAGCTAGTCTGAACCGTGGCTGAAGTCCACTTTGCAGGAGTGGTGAGGCTCTACAGTGCGGTGGCAACAGGGGACATGTACAGAGATGACAAAAATCGCCTTCTGAGCTGTGCTGCAGGTCTTCCTTACAGGGCTGTTTTCAGTCCCTTAATAGTCTTCTCCTCGAACGTGTCAGTTGATGCACTCACAGAGTTAATTAAGGCAGATGGGAGTGTGCTAAGAACAGTATATATTGAATATGCCACTTGTAAGCATACCCCAGCTTCAGAGGAATACCAAGCCCTTGACAGCTTATTTTTTGCAACCTCTATTTGCAGCTGCCCATTTTTTACACTTCTCCCCCCTCTCCCTACCCCAGGTTTTCCCCTCCGGGCTTTTTTTTTTTTTTCCTCCCTCCCCAGCTCCCCAGGTGCTGCACTGCTCCTTTTGCTCCTTCCCCTCTTTTCTTTCTCAAAAGCACCAGAGCTGTCCCAGCAGGCTGGACAGAAAGGCCGCCCAGCACAACAACAGCCTGGGGTGCGGATTTGATGCAGTCTGCAGACTTCCCAGATCTCTATCAGTGCAAATGAGGTACTTGGGAAACACACTCTGCCACCACCCCCGGGTGACAGTGGGGCCAAAAAAATCCCTCCAAATTCATGGAGGATGAGGCAAGCTCTGACAGTCTCCTTCGAGACAGGAGATAAAGAAAATATCCGTGCCGGCCTCGGCCGTGGTCTGTACCCGAAAGGGCCAAGCGTTGCTCCCTGCACAGGGCTGATGAAATCCTTGCAGCTCAGTAACTGCTGGCAGAGAAGGGGAAAAAATACGGGAAGGGGGAGAACGTGCAAAAGCATGCCCTGAGCCTTCCCCACGCATGTCCCAGCTGCAGGCAGTCCCTCCCATTTGCAAACCCTGCCAGCCCTTGGCTCCCGGCAGGGTTTCTGTGGTCTTTCTGAGCATGCACGGCTGCTGGCGCATGTGCAGCCGAGGCAAAGGCAGCAGCCGCCAACGGGGCCCTGCTCCTCCCTGGCTGTGTTTATAGGGTCAGGCTGGGGACCAAGCGCTCCGGTTGCCCGGGCAAGATGGAGCAACTCGGGAAGCGGTCGGGGCCGGCGGCTCGGCTAGACGCTATCCTCCGGCACCTCTCCCCGCGGCTGGGAGCAGCCCCTGCTCCTGTATCCTTTCTGATGTGGGGTGGGAAGGGGCAGGGGAGCAGGATAGTTGGTCCCCTTGGGGGGTCAGGGCTCTGCTTCCCCCGCCCCAGCGAGCTTTGCACATCGCTCCCCACGCCCTGCGTACTTGCGTGTGCATGGGCACCGAGGTGGGGTTCGGTGGTGGTTTGCCCTACAAGGACACCCTGCCCGGGAAGGACACGTGGGCAATGTCCCAGCCCTGTGCCCTGGTTACGGGGTGGTGACGTGCAGGGGGGCTGTGCCCCATGCAGCCCCTCGGTGAGCTTCCCCTGGCAGCCCTGACTGGTGTTTTGGGGGTCAGCACCCCTCCTGCCCCAAAAACCTCTTGCTGCCTGGTGTTTTCTCCCTGAGCTTCAGCCTTGCAACCTGTCAGGCGTGGGGATGTGCATCTGATGGGCCAGCTGCCTCTTGGCAGCCCCCCCGGCACATCTCCCCCAGCACGCTCAGTGGGGTTACCTGCAGAGCATTTTCCTCCTAGAGATTCCTGGATTTGGGGGAGATGATAAACTCTGCAAGGCTTAGCAACTGCACAGCGAGTCTTGGACTTTGTTGAGAGGTACAGGCTTGACTGGTAGACCAGCAACAGGAAAAACATCGAGCTTTGGTTTGTGAGTGGGGAATGAGGTGGAAATGTTGGAGGCTGCCAGCTTCTCAATAGATCAGAGAAAGGAAACCGGGGCAGAAAGAAGTTTTCACGTTGGTCTGTCCCACGTTTCTAAAATTTAAATGCAGACCGCCTGCTGTGATAGTATTTTTAAAGCTGCTGCCATAAATCTTGCTTTTTTTTAAAAAAAAAAAAAAAGATTTTTAAATGTTGCTGATTCTCGGTGAGAGCTGAATGCTGACAAGTTACCTCTGAATTATAATAAATTGGCGAAGAGGATGTGATCAAACATGTAGAAGTCTTCAAATGTATTAAAAATATGAAGATAGATGGATAGTAGTTGACTCAGATTGCCATAAGACAAAGGTGCAAGTAGGAACACAAAATTGGAAATAAATCCTAGGAAAAGCACCCTGGTTGTAAGGAGAGAGTAAGTAAGTAAGGAGAGGCGCTGCACAAGCTCTTTTCTTTTTAAATCGAGCTACAATGGTCCTGATGCAAAGAGCTTTGGACAAAAAGATGACTAAATTGGGCTGGAACAAGAAAGGTGTCTGGATAAAGTAAATGATAGACTCTAGTAAGAATAGATGTATTTGAGATATGTTATCTCAGGGCAGTGGTTTTGTTGTAATCTCTGGCTTGGTGAATTGGGCAGGACAGTCAATTCTCCTTCCAGAAAACGCCTCTCCTTTTATGAAGGGAGAAATGTCTTAATAGAAATGTCTTGATGGAGACATAAAATGTAAAAACCACCTGAAGCCCGCGGGGTCTCTGCACTGCCCAGCTGGGGTGCAGATGTGCGCACCCACTTCTCTCTGCATAGTGAGCCTTGCAGCAGGGGTTAGCTGCCTTCTGCCGGCTCAACCCAGGCTCTAACCTTCCCAGCCCGGAGAAGAGAGCATCCTGATCCTCTCTGTTGATTTAAAGTTAAACCTGCATAATAGAGAGTTTAATACCATCTTGTACGTACCTAGTTTCCTCCTAGTTGCTTTTAGGGATCGGTATATTAGAGATTGGTGTATGTTGGTTGTTCTTGTTTATTGGAAGATGAGTTATTTCTACACAACAGTGGAAAAACTCTGCCTTCGCAGAGTCCTCCCATGTGGCCTCAGGAAGGAGAGGAAGCAGCAGAAGGTGAGATACGGCAGGGTTTTCTTGGGAGCGTGGTGTAGGAGCCAGAGGGGATTGCTGCGTTGGTAACACCAGCACTTATCTCCTTACAGGAAGGCAGCTGAGAAAAAGCCACATCCACCAGTGCTTGTAGAAGACCTCCATTCCTACAGCTGTGAATTCAGCTTGGGTGCTGCCTGGTTTGGGACACTGGAAAAAAACCAGCACACCAACTGTAGAAGTGAAGGTTTCTTCAAAATGCAGGCAAACAGGGGAGATTCAGAAAGCAACTGCTCCGCTTGAGTGATTTGGGTGGTTGGCTGCTTCTGGTCAAACCCTGATGGTGCTGGCAGAGCGGTGGCTGTCAGGCCAGGACCATCTCACCAGGTGTCTGTGAAATGGTTTCTAAAAAAACTACACAATTTTATTGTGCGTGTCTTAAATATGCAGGAGTTGGTACCATCCCTTGAGAGTCTGCAGGGAGATGCTTTGGAAAAGCTGCTTGATCCTTGATCTTGCTTCCGTCTCTGCAAAAGTATTATGTTGCCTGCTCGGTTGGTAATGTCTGTGAATACCTTATTCCCAAAAGGGTATGTGTGAGGGGAAGGGGAAGGTTTAAATATTCCATGTCTTCACCAAAATGAGCAGCTGGAGGTGGCAGCTCCTTCCCAATCTGGGTGCCTCTTGTTTTCAGTTGTCCAAGCAACCCAAACTTGTCCTTTGGGCATTGCAAGGTGGCAAGAGCAAAACCAGTGAGAGGAAGAGGCACTGCAAAGCCCAGGAGGAAGGTGTTAAAACGGAGTCCAGTGCTTGGTAGACTTGTCCACTGTCCCCCCCATTCTGGGAGGTGGAGGTGTGCTGAGGAGGGCACCACAGCTGGGGTTCAACCAGTGCCTGTGTCTCCATCAGCTGTCTCTGGACATTTAGGAGCCCAAATGGCCAGAAGTCCCATTGTCACTGAAAATGGACCTGAAATGTGGTGTGTGGAGCAGTAGTGCCCTCGGTTGTGGAATCCCTTGCTCTGGGACCTGCTGTGGTGGTTTCCACCTGGTCTCCCCATGTCCTCTTCCTTCCCACTCTCTTCCGTCCAGTTCTCAGCACCTTTTCTTCCCTCTGGCTCGTAAGTTTTGCTACACCCCTGTCCATGTGTTGTGTTTCTTCTCCCACCGTATGTGACTCTTGACCAGCTAACGTTTAAGCTTCCTGGTGTAGGGACTATAGACACAACTGTTCTGATGAAACCTATTTCTTATTCCAGAAGCACGCATGCTTTTATGGCACATTTAAAAGGTAGTGGTGAGCAGTAGAGGAAAGTCTTCGGTTTACATAAAACCCCGAAGCACAGGGGTCTCCAAACATGCATGTGCAGACTGAGATCTGCATGAAAATGTTCTTTTTTTTTGTCCTTGCCCCTGGGTGAGCTTCAATACCATGCACAAAGTTCTTGGGAGGCTTCATTAGCAAGCGGGGTTTAATTGTTCTGTGGATGAGAATGCCTCTCTCTGCGTAGGAGAACACGACTGTGTTTATTTAACCCTGTTGAAATGAGTTGAGGTGGAGGACAAGCCCATAGCTCTCCTCTCTTCGTGCTCTCCCTGTCAAGTTTGGGAGGGACCTAATCTCTGCAGTAACTGGAGAGAAGGTGAGGGTTTGCACCACCGCATGGGAACATGAAGTCGCAGGTTCACCCCATATGACTTCTGGCTCTGAATGTGGTGCACCGATGTTAGGAGGGGAGAGATGGAGGCAACACCGGTTTTGGGTAGGTTTGGCTGCTCTCTGGAACATAGGGAGGGAAATTGGGCAAGTAAACATCTCCACTGAGCATCTCATTGAGTGTCTTTATGTTCTGGGAGATGAATCAAGGCCCATGGACCACTCTGGAGTCTCAGGCATTTTATACTGACTTTTCTATATCTGTGGACAAGGCTGTACCATGCTGTAATTTTATACTTCTCTGCCAGACGTGCTACTCCGAAGGTGCGAAAGATATTTTTAGAAGCAAAATAAACAAGAACATGATTGAATATCCAGCACAGCACTTACCTTTAAGATGAACCGCATTGTAGGATTCAGGACGCATGTGTATACATGTTCTTCTACTCTATTGTGCTTTAGTGTATATTCCTTAACTTCCATCCCAGACAAGCGTTCCTACTTCAGCCCAAGTTAGTGCTGTTCCTCAACCAGGGAGGTTTCGGTAAGCTGTATCTTCCTTTGTAGAGATAAAAAAAAAAGAAACCTGCAGAACTCGATTCTTTTTTCCACCCTAGCACACGTGCTGATCACCAGCCATTGTGTAGCCTTTCATTTTGCAAGGGTATATTTTCCTTTGTTTAACTGTAGTTTAATAAAGAAGCTTAACCATGCATCTTGAAAATGTCTGAGTGGATAATCTGACTGCAGAGACTATTCTCGTGTGCTTCAGTATCTCTGTCGAGAATAAAGCTGCTGAGGACCGATCCCAGCTTTCCTGCTCGCTTCTCCACTTCGGGAGGGCACGAGGGGGATGCTTTGAATTCTGCCGCAGAAGTAGTGGGTGGCTGTGGGCAGAGATGCTGCACGGCGTCGGACACACCGTGCTGGCTCTGCTGGGGCGTGGGAAACACTGGACGCCTGCAGAGCCGAGGTGGACATGCAAGTGGGGAGGGTTTCTCACTGATTCTCCCCTGCATGGTCCCCTGCACGTCACCACCTTCCTGCCGGGTCTCACTGACGGTGCTCCCGTTGTTCTGCCCGGTCCTACTGACGTGTTTCTCCCCTGTGTCTCAGCTATACCCTGGACAACGATGTCCTCACCACAGAGCAAAGGCAGTTCTACGAAGACAATGGGTATCTGCTCGTTAAGAAGCTCGTTTCTGACGAAGACATTGAACGCTTCAGGTACAGGGCACTTGCCTAAGGTGCTGGGGGGTCCTGTGTGCTCCCGAGGGAGCTCTGGGAAGCTGGGTGAAGCTGGACTCTCCCAACATGGATGTTCCCTCTGCTTTGCAGGAAGGAGTTTGTGAGGATCTGTAAAAAAGAGGTGAATCCACTGGGAGCTATGATTATGAAAAACGAGTCCCTGAAATCCCAGTATGGTCAGTCTGAAGAAGTAGTTAATAAAGTGCAGGACTTCCAGGAAGACAAAGAGTTGTTCAGATACTGTACTCTGCCAGAGGTAAAATAAAAAAAAAAACAGCAAAAAGGGGGATGATGGTGGAAAAGCTTATATGAATGTATCTATGTTTTAGTGCCTATGTGAAGAAGCTTTTTTTGGTTCCGCTAAAGCTATATCCTTTGTCCCTTAGAGCCCCTGTGTGTCACTCCCATAAGTATATATGTGAGGAAGGAATATCGAGCTATCTTTTAAGAGTGTCCTGCATGAACACGGGATGGACGGTGGTCAGGGTAGAAGACTTAAAGCAGTGCTCCTCTGCTCCTGTGGTGGGTGAGCCAGTCAGGAATGTGACTAGCCCAAACGGTGTCGGGCTAGTAGGACAGGTCAGCAACATTTTCTGAATGTCTTTTATCCAGGCAAAGCATCTGCTCTCTGGGCAGGTCCAGCTTTGTAGCCAATATTCACGTTGTGGTGGAAAGCCATAGCTTTGTGGAAGTGACCCTCCCCATCTTTTCACTCAGCAGCCTCCTGCACCGTCTTCTGTCTTGGCCTCCTACCACCATGCCCGTTGGTGTGCCATGCCGGATCCTGCCTCCTGTCCTGCATCCCTCCATCCCAACCTCCTCCTCCTCTGCCCTAGTCCTCAGCCAAACGTCCAGGTCCCAGTGCTTCCTCAGCAGTCTTACCTCTTGTCTTTCATGTTTCTAATATTTTTTTTTCCTAATGTTTTCTTCCCTGTAGGTCCTCAAATATGTTGAGTGCTTCACAGGGCCAAACATTATGGCAATGCACACCATGTTGATAAATAAACTTCCAGATTCTGGTAAGGAAAACTTGGATAAGAAGAAAATAGAGAAATAGTTGTGTGTATGCTGTCTATTCGGCCAAAATTGAACTTAGTGTTTTAGAAAAACTGTTTGAAAAAAAATGAGACAAATTAAAACCAAATAACTTTGAAAATTTACGAGGCCACTTTGGTAATAGTTTGTTTTCTTTTAACCTTGGCTTGATGAGATAACGTTTCTTGTCGTTCAACGTTCAGTGGATGTTTGTTTGCTAAAGACGGCCGCACCACTGACGTGTCCAAGTGGGCAAGCGAGCTCCCTATTCAGCCAGCTGCACTTGCATAAAGGGCCAGGGCTTAAAACATGACGTGCGTTTTAAGCTCGACTTTTCCAATGTGTCGAAAATGAGTGCTTCCGTGGACCTCGGTAAAAGGCAATAAATACAGACATCATCCTTTGCTTGGAGTTTACACGCTCCTGACCTCGCTGACGGTTGTTGCACACTCAGCGCTTTGATATGGAGATACTTGAATAGTTGCCAAAAGAAGGATTTTGAAGCCTGGCTTTGGCTCCTGCTGCTGGAAATTGAGATCATAATTTATACAAGGGTGATGGGCAGGGAGAGAGGAAGAGAACCGGACTAACCATATTACGGTTTTTCAAAGTAGCTTTGGCTCTGCATAAGCTGTTTCAGTTTAGCGAAGTGGAGACCTGAGCTATGTTTCTTATTCTTAGGTGTGCAGCTTCTGAGCAGATACATAGTACACCGAGTTATTAAAATACTGAGTTTGTTCAAGTCATCTCCACTTGTCATCTTAAATACTCCACAGAAAGCTGTGTCATTTTGGTTTGGAAATTCAACAGGAGACCATACATTTTTAAAGTAAAACGAAAACAATAACGGACAAGAAATGGGAAGCTGCTTCATATTTGCAAGGTCTCCATTCAATATCTTTGAGGAGTATTTTAGGAGCGGTGCAGATCTTAGGAGAGTTTTCGAGGCTGCCCAAAGTCTAAATAATATGGCAGATGAGGCAAGTGGAAACATCCTAACTATATCTATTTGAGGAACAAACTCAATGGCAAAATAAATACATAAATAATACATAAAAGGCTGTTTTGGTGTGGATGATCTGTTTCCATTTCCATAGTGGGAAAAGAATTAACAAACAAAACTTCAGAAATATTTATTTTTGTTTAGACTTCATGGAAAAAAGCCTCCAGGGCAAAGGCTAATAGAGTGCTGGGTAGGCTGTCTGGGGAGGCTGCAGTCCACAACTTGAGGTTTGGTTTTTTTTTTCTTTTTTTAAGAAGGCGGCTAAATAAACATGTGTTGGGTGCAGCACAGACAGGGTTGATTCTGCTTGCCAACACAGTGATAGATCAAGTGAGTACAGACAGCACGGCTGTTTGAAAGTCTTTGTGCTGGGGAAGGTTTGTGCACCACCGTGCTGGTTAAAGTTCACACAACTGGAGAGCAGCCAAAGGGAATGGTGAAAACTTGGCAGGGGGTTGTTGGTGGTGAAGGACAGCAAAAGGAGTCTGCTGAGGGACTGCACAGCCAGGCAGCCTCCTGGCACTCACTGTATCCCCGTGCCATTGCTGAACCCGTGCCACCACTGTGCTCTTGGTCCATCTTGGGATGGGGTGTAAGGTAACCCATTTGGCTTTCAAGTCAGTGGTGGGCTGGAGCAGACACCGAGTACACGAAGTCTCTCCAGTGGCAAGCAGTAGCTTCTTAGGACACGTTACAACAAGTGCAATGGTTTAACGGGAAGGAAAAGGCTGTGTCACGTTTGATGAGGTTGAAGGTTCTGAACCTGTGTTGCAGATAAACAGACTTTTCTCCACCCCATGCATCAGGACTTGCACTATTTCCCCTTCCGGCCTGCGGCCCGCATCGTGTGCTCCTGGACCGCCATGGAAAAGGCCAACCAGGACAACGGCTGCCTGGTCGTGCAGCCGGGGACACACAAGGAGCCCCTGAAACCTCACAGCTATCCCCAGTGGGAGGTAGAGCATCATGGGGGGCTTGGGAAGGGCGTGCATGAGGGGACCACATTTTGGCTGGGGAGAGCTCACCGCGGAGGGATGATGCGCAGGTCAAAGCTGAGGTTTTCAGTGATAGTTTTTCTGTTTGTGCAAGCACTGACTTGTTGCTTGGTTGACCTCACTCCATGTCACCTGGGTAGATTTGCCTCTATTCCCACTTTCACCTAGAAATTGTCCAGCACGTCGTGGCATAAACGGCATAAACACATGGAACCATTTTCCATGGCCCTTGCCAAGTCTGAGGACTCTTTCTCCTTCTGTAAATTTGTTCCTGTCTGGTGAGCATGTGTACTGCCCCGAAGAGGAGAAATTGGATAGTAAACAGCTGGATGCAATTATATATCAAGCAGTATCTTTCTCTTAAGAACAGATGTTTCCTGACCTGGCCTGGCGTTGGTGATGGTTATACTGGGAGCAGAAGGCTGGACCCCAGCGGTGGCATCAGGCCACACTTGTGGGATTCCCTGATGCTCCTCTCTGTTCTCTCCAGCCAAGAAAAGTTCTTAATTGTCTGAATCCAGCTTCAGAAAATAGAAAAAGTATTATTTTGCTGTACCTCAGGCTTGAAGTAGGAAGACTTGTAGGCAAGTGGGCAGGCTCTTAGTTGGGCGTACCGAATACACTGCCCAGAGGAAAGCAGATCAGAAGCTGTCCCTGCTGTCCCTCGCACTGAGAATTGGCACTTGCTCTAATTTTAACCAAGTCATTCAACTCAGCCTTTTTTTCTAGGGTAAAGCCAACAAACTTTTCCATGGGCTGCTTGATGAGGATGAGAAGACTCCCAGGGTTCACCTTGTCATGGAGAAGGGAGACACAGTGTTCTTCCATCCCCTGCTCATTCATGGCTCTGGGATAAACAAGACATCAGGTTTCCGAAAGGTAAGAAACCATCTCTTGATACAGCTTTTGACATTTTTGATTTTTTAAAACTGATCCAACTATCCCCTCCCTTTCCAAGCTCATGAATATGTGGATAAACTTTTTAATGAGTTTTTAGCTTCCTTAATATACTTTTACACTCTCTTTTTTAGTTTTTATTTTTAAACATCTCTGTCTTTTTGGAGAAGAGTATGCTGTGGGGCTGCTTGAGAAAAACAGAGCAGGAGTAGAAATTAGATGTTGAATCTGTGTTTGAAGCCTGGCCGGTTGTACTTGCTTTTGCAATAGCTCCCTTGCAGCTGTCCCAATATCAGGAGCTTCTCTACCTTTCTTCCCCCTGCTTTCTTGGCATCTCATCTCTGGATAGCAGGAACCTTCATCATCCAATAAATAATATTTATTTATATGATAACACAACCCATTTTTCTATTAAAGATTTGATTACACATCATATATTGGTTTTGCATCATGATTATTTAACTGAAACAGGCAAAAGTGCCCTCCTTTGGAGGCCTGATCCTTTCTCAGAAGTGGATTCATCGAGGCACATAAGGGAACTGTACCCTCTAATGTAGCCGCTAGTAGCAATGCAGGTATTTCCCCACATGCACTGCAACGCGGGCTGCTCTATGTTTATTTTGTTTTGCCTGCATCGACTACTACATGGCCCGTTCTTTCAGCCCCAGTCGCAGTTTACTGGTGTGGAATTCCTTCCTCCTGCAATCCTGAAAGCAGAGAGGACATCAGGTACTGAAAGTCTCATCTGCTGGCTCTTTCCTGGCTAGTGGAGCAATAGTCCTGTTTAGCATCCTGCAGAAACACCAGAGCTTCCTCATACTGTGCCAAATCCCAACATTTGTCTGCCTTTGGGGTAAATCAGTGAGTACCTGGAGCTCTCTGAGCCGGCTTATGGTCCAGCACCCTTTGACATCTGGCATGATCTTGCTTGCAGCTGGCATAGTTCGTGTAATGAGAGAACAGCTTTTTCTGGTGGGGCATTTCTATTTATTTCCTCTAGACTCTGCTTAAGCAAGAACTGATTACAAAATGAGTGGGTTGATGTGACTGTCTGGGTGCAGAAAGTAAGAACCCTTACTGAACACACAGGTCTGCTCCAGCTCTGCTTCCCCTATTCCCGCTCTAGTTGCTGATATTCTGAGATCAAGTAGTACAGTTCATGCTGGGGGAGCGTTTGGGAGAGGAGGGAAGGAAGAAGAGCACATCAGCAAGCAAGAGTATTTCTCCAAGGGGACACTCTCAGGAGAGCAGGAGTGCTCGGAAAAGAGGAATGAATTTGCTGACATGATCTGTAAGGAAGGGGTGGGATGCCTACGATCTGGGATGTGCGAGAGTTTTTTCCACCATTGATTTGTAATCAGTGTGGTAGTGAGTGGTGCCCGATTTCCTCACGCAGAGTATAAGCTGTCACTTCGCCAGCTCAGAGTGCTACTACATTGACGTCAAGAACACGATCCAAGAGGACCTGGAGAAAGAACTGGTAGAAATGGTTCACAAGAAATACAACACGACTTCCGTGGAACTCAGGGTAAGACTTGTCTGTATGCCCTTTGTTACAATCCAGGTCAGTTCCCTTTCCTAAGTCTCTCGTGATACAGATTTGTGCTTTTTGCTATGCCCAGTTTGGCAGATCAAGCTGTGCCAAGCAGAGGTGCTTGGCAGAATAAAAGACCTGATGTTCAGAGGATGACTGCCAGGCTTTTTTGGGGCCTTTTTGCTCATAAGGCTGCTTCTTGCTATACTGGAGAAGTGGCCTTGCTCTCTGAGCAGCCTCTTCACATCCCTTGAGCTCTAGAAGTTCCTCCTCCAGCTCTGCTTGTCAAAATAGTTTTGTGAGCACGCCTTGATCCCTTCCAGGGCCGCCTGAGTTGGTGGAGATGAGATCAGCACTTCTTTATGCGACTGTGACTGATGTTGTAGCATAAGTGAGGAGGAGCCACGGACTCTGCTGTCGTGATGGCTCAGCTCTGAGGCTGCTCGCACGCACTTCGCACACCATTCGAGGGGGTCTAGGCTTCACCCCGCTGGGTAGGAGTGGGGAGGGCTAACGTGGCAGGGCAGGAATGGGGTGAAGTCGATGCAAGCTTTGCCCTTCACTGCATCTCCTGGTTCATGGTTTGTTGTGTGGAGTGTGTGTGAACCAGAGCTTTTTGCGGTTGTGCTTGGACTGCACGACGTAAATAGGACGATGTGGTCATCTCTTGACCTGAATTCGCAAGTATAAGAAGGTGCAATAAATGCAGTGCTCGTCCACGGTTTGTATGTCCACAGTTCTTACAGTTTCCCCTCCTAATGGCAGGTGAATTTTCCTTTTAAAACAAGTAGCCACATCTGATTGCAATAGTAGACTGAATTTTTTTGGTTAAATATAATCCCACATCAATTGTTTAGACTTGAGGCTACAGCGGGTATGTCAGCAGCAATATACATCTGCCTCAAAAAAAAAAGGAGGTAATGCTCATGGGCAGCAGTCTGCAAGGTGTAGCCAGCTGGTGAGTTTTTTCATCACCCAAAGGCGCACAAGGGAGGCCCTGTGTGCACAAGCAGGCGAGGGCGACTTCTGCAAGGGTAATGTTCTCTGTGCTGCCCTTGTTTCCTCTTCTGCCGCCTTCCAGAATTGAACCATGGGCATCTTGCAGTCTGTGTCACACCTGCAAACTACCTGTCTCCTGGGGGTGGAGGTTGCACCTCTTTCTTAGTGCTGCATTTTGGTTCTTGATATTTAGGGTTTGAAAGGATATTCAGTAAGTGTTTTGGTATGTTTTTATGGGTACGTAGCTAAGCTGAGAGTGCTGTATCTATTTCCATCTCTGTAAAGTGGAATCCTGGTTACTGTTTTTGCTGGCCCTTAAGGATTTTCCTTTGTCTCATTTTTGTTTTGAAGGATATTTGGAACTTCCGAGCACGGCTTGTGCAAGGGGAAAGAATTAACCTGTAGACAACCTCTGAAGAGCAGGATGGAAAACACGTGCCTGAGAATGAGCTTCTCCGATCGGAGAGTGCAGGCTCTGCCTCAGCAGGCAGAATGGTGTGTGCTTTGTGGAACTCTGTATTGGTAACTTAGCCAAACGCTGCACTGCAAAATCATTTTATGCTAATACAAAATAATTGCACTGAGGCTGAACAGCTGATGTACATCAAAGAAAAGCTAACCTAGAAAAACAGAGATTTGCTGTGGTTACCTTAGACAATCAAAGAATTAAGGTCTTGAAAGAACACCTTGATTTTCTTGATGTTTTCATTCTTGTTTTTTAAAAGTTTCTCATATGACATAAGTTTGGAATGATGCTATACTAACGTAAGATTTTATGCGAGAATTTATGCAAGGGTATAAATGTTATACATTTCCAACTTCCTTTTCTATGCAAACGAAATAAAATGAATCAGAGTTTCATGCAAGCCCTCAGTATAGCTCACATGGGAAATCATTAGTACAGCTGATGAAGATGAGGATATTGGTACCAGCAGAATCAACAGCGTAAGGAACTGGATAAAGCGGAAGCAGCAACCACTCGCATAAAAAAACGGGATCGATGGGTTGGCATATGATCGCTGGTAGAGTTCCTTAAACATGACCTGGTGTGGCATCATATCTTACCGAGCAGCGCTGGCCCAAGTGAAATACGTGGCTGACAGGGTTGGGAGCTACTGGGCCAGCAAACCAGCCTCCCATCGGCCTTGCACAACGGATCCAAGGCGGTGTGAAACGAGGGAATCCTCCTTTGAGTCTGGTGGGTCTGGGAAAAGGTGCCTTTTGGTGCTGCCAGGTCAGGGAGGCGGTGGGATGCTCCTCAGGATGCACCGCTGGCGGGGTGGAGCGACATGCACTGAAATGATCCTCTCGCCTTTCACAATATTTTTCCTTGCTTTCTGAAAGATTCTTTTGCTTTCAGAATCTATTTTTTGAAATATAGATTAAATCAGAGCAAAACTCTGTTTGAGGGCTGTGTTTTATTATTTCTGCTGCTCAGGCGGTGGGTATGTCATACCCCAGTGCAAACCCGTGATCTTCAGCTCTTTTCCACCTGAAGAAGGTGCCAAAACAGCACGAAAGGCTACACTGATGGACTCTTGTGGCTGCTTCTGCTCTGTTATCTTGCGGCTCGGGAGGTCACTCAGGCGAGACTGGAGATGAGGTACAGTCCTGTCCTCGACCCACAAGGCTCAACGGTGGACTGCCTAGACAAGTGGCTGCAAGTCGAAGCTGTTGCAGTCATTTCATCCATGACAACGTAATGCAGAAGAGGGGTTTGTGCTTCTTGCTTTTCCTGCAGCATCTATGGGTTTTCTTGTTTGTTTGTATGCTTTTTAAATGAGGCAAGGTTTGAGCACAGTTATTGCATTGGTCCTAAACCCTTGGTGGTGTGGTGAGGTGTCTGGGCTCTGCTTCCCACCTAGAGACAGACACACCCTCTCGGTAGCCTCTGGTTTGACCACAACGCCAAGAAATCTGACCAGGGGGGGACTTTAGGATAGACCCCCGGCCCTGCTCAGTGAGTGATTTTGAGTATCCTGGTTCCTGCACCTCTTCCCTTGCCCTCTATATAACCCTGGCACTGATCCTGCTCTTGGGAAGACGTGCCATGATGCCTCTCCAGACTTGGACCTTCTCAGCCTGGTCTCTGCTTGCTGCATGGGCCCACGTGAATGATTTCCAGTGCGTTGGAGGATCCTCTGTTGACTTTGCTGAGCTCTGGCTCACAGCCTAGCTGGTGCTCTCCTTGGGATTTTTGTGAGTATCCCGTCTGGCTCACGACAGGATTCGTGGAGAGACTTCACTCTCTGGCGTTACTGTAGTTGAGTTGACTGCAGAGGGAGCTGTGACCACAGAGAAGAGCTACAGGTGTCCCTCAGATTCCCAGGGTTTCCAGACTCTCAATTTCTCTTACTACAGCTGGGAGAGAGAAGGAAAGGAAGAACTTTGGCTTTGTTTTTAAAAATTTGTGCATCTCTGCCTATGGATTTAGACTTAAATTTCCTCTTTCAGAAGAACAAACCCATCAAAGACCTCGCAGATCATCTAAACTCAGCAGTTTTCCCACCTGATGAGAGACTCATGTCCTCACTCCTTCCTACAACAACAGGTCGAGGATACTCTAGAGCCTGGGGAGGACTAAGCTTAGGCAAGCTGCCCTCGGCTGTGTGCAGGGCCAGCTCAGCTGCATCCTAGTAATGCCAAGGAGTCTGATCCTTGCCCCCTGAAATGACCCTGGGCAGAGCCAGATCCAACAGGGCTTTTTGGCTCCTTCTGAGCAGAGCGACATGCTCATGGGTGCAGGACCATGTGCCTGGGAGAGTAAGGATCTACAAGCACTTCCTCACAGGCTATTTGAGCAAGGGCTGGATGCTTCATCCGTTCATGTAAATGCGACCTCCTGTGCGAGGGATCTACCTGGTAACTGCTTTCTTGTTCCTGTTCCCACCCATCCCAGCCAGCAGAGATTCTGCAATCACAGGTTTCCAAAGCACATGCCCCACCAGTGGAAATTCAGCACCAGAAATTCACCTCACTCTCCAAAACTGCGCTTTTTGGAGGAAAAAAACAAAAGCACAACAACCATATATTTCTTAGGGTTTGGTTTCCCGGCAGTACAGTGCAGCTGATTTGGGCATGTCAGGCAGGTGACTGCAGAGGGAGCTGCGGCCACAGGAGAGCTGCAAGGTCTTATCAGCCTTCAGGTCCAATAATTAACCAAGTCACTCGCTGCACTAAGCTAATTTTTTTCCAGGAGGAAACCTGCCAGGGTGCCGTGGCTCCATGAAGAACAAGTGCAGGAACCCGAGTGCTGTTCCCAAACACACTGCCCACCGCTCAATGATTTTTGCAATCCCAAAGTATCGAGCTATTTCCATCAGAAAGGAGGTTTTCTTTCGTTAACCTGTGAAAAGCTCATGTGAAAAAAAGGAAGAGCCCTGCCAAAAGAAGGACCAAGTTCAGCCTGTGGCCTCCACCTTTTTTGGAGTCAGAAGAGACTGAAGGAAAGCTGACCCCCATTCGTAATGAGGACATGCTGCATTCAATCCACTCTCGGTCATTGCAGCAAGAGCCATACCTCCACCTTCCCTCCTGCAGCAAGTGTCTTGACCCGCGGGCTGTGATGTCGGCCCAGGGAGAGGGGAAAGATGAAGGGACAGCAAATTCCAGCAGGACAAACCCCACCTTTCAGCAGCGTCTGCTTCACGACGTAGAGCTTGAGGGAAAAGTGAGGATGAACTGACTGTCACACCAATGGCACAAGCTAGTCTGAACTGTGACATTGTGGGGCTGAAGTCCACTTTGCGGGAGCGGTGAGGCTCTACAGCGCGGTGGCAACAGGGGACATATGCAAAGATGTCAAAAATAATCTTCTGAACTGTGCTGCAGGTCTGTTATGGATCTATATTCAATCCCAATATTTATCTCCTCTCAAATATCACTCACGGAGATAATGCAGGCGGATGAGAGTGACTAAGCGCACTGCTAAGGACAGTGTACATTGAATATATAATTTTTAAGCATGTCCCAACTTGAGAGGAATACAAGGCCTTTGCAACCTCTGTTTGCAGCTCCCCATTTTTAAGCTAGCTTCACTTTTCCTTCTCTCCCTACTCCAGGATTTCCCCCCCAGGCTTTTTCTTTCCCAGCAGGGCACTCTTAGAGGACGGGAGCCATCATGCTGTTTAACTTGGCAAGGCCCCTGTGCCAGCACAGATGTGGTGTGGGACTGAGCGCACCAGGCGCTGGGTTCTGCACGCTTGTTGGCTCTGTCCTCGCAGCCATCATGGCAGCTGCTGGCAGCTGTGAATGAGCAGCGTACAGGAAAGGGAGCATGTAGAAGCATGCTTGAACTTTCCCCAGCTCCTTCCCAGCCTCTAGCAACAAGCCCGCCTGTTCCCAAACCTTCCCGTGCCTTCACTCCTGCCCCTTGCCGAGCCAGGGTGGTGAGATCCATGGCTTCTTGAGAGGCTGCTGGGCATGCACAGGCACCAGCCCATGTGCAGGGGAGGTGAAGAGGAGCAAACCGCACCCAGGGACTGTCATCTCGATGCTGCACGTGCTGCGGTTGAGCTCCTCCCTGAGGGCTGTGCAGACCTTATAAGTGCTGGGCGGCAAGCTGGGCTCTTGGTGCTGTCTCCTCACTGTTAAGTCATCATGGAAAAGCCAAACCCAACTGCTCGGCTGGACGCCGTCCTTCGGCACTTATCCCCACGGCTGGGATACACTGCTCCTGTATCCTTTCTGATCTGGGGCTGGGGTGGGAAGGGAGGAGGGGGGGCAAGTGGAAAGCAACAGTGGTCTCCACATCGACCATGTTGTGAGCTGGATAGCGCAAGGCATGGTCGTCTTCCACAGCATGAAACGGGGCATGGAGGATTCCAGAGATGTTTCTTGGATGCTTGATGTAAGAAAGCAGAGTGTGCTGCACTCGGTACCCCCAGCCTCCTCTCTCACCAACTGAAAGGTGTTAATGGAGAAAAAACCTCATTCACAATTGTCTTTGCAAGACCTTTGCGCTTACACTTGTGAATTCATCTGCAGCTCTGAACTGAGCTGGCAGGAAAAGCAGCGTTTGCACTTGTCGGCTTGCCTCAAACTGCAAGCACACAAGGAAGCTTACTTGCTGCGTTATTTGAGAGTTTGACTTTCCCAGGTTGATGTCTGTCTTTTTCTTGGATGGCTGAGGTGAGGAGGTTGTATGGAGAAGTCTGGATTTCTTGGCTCCTTTGCAGGTTTGTGTTGAAGGATTTTCTCCTGAAGAGCGCAGGTGCTTCCCGCCCTGCTCTCGCTGACTGCCTGCACCCTGCACGTGCCTCTTCCTCCTCACTCTCCCCTGAGCTTTTCCCTTCTTGCATCTCCCTCCTCAGCTGTTCCTCTCACCCCTTTTGCTTCCCTCTGACTTGCCAGTATCGATTGCATTTGCGTGCACAGGCTGTGTCCAGGCTCACACCTCATGTGTCTTCACCAGGTAAGGTTTAAACTTTCTTTGGGTGAAGCTTCAATACCATGTGCAAAGCTGTTGTGAGGCTACATTAGCAAGGGGGGGTGACGGTGCTCCCCTGCCTAGCACAACGCAGTCATGTTTGTTTAAACTCGTTAAAATGAATTGGAATCTCCTTTGTACGTGCTTTCCCTGTGAGATGTTGGGAGGAGTGTCATTTCTCTGCAGTCATGTTTTCATACTTGGTTGTGCTTGAGTGTATTTTCCTTAATTTATATCTCAGATAATGGCTTCTGCTTCAGCAGCAGCTTGTGTGCCCCTGCTCAGCCAGGGACGTTTCGGTAAATTGTATCTTCATTCATACGAAAATCAAAAATCAAACACTGAATTTCAATTCCTACTTAATTTTAATTATTTTCTTCCAAACGCCCTTGGTGTCTGCTGTGGGGAGAGTTTCTCGCTGATTCTCCCCTGGAGATGCCTGCCTCTCGCCAGCAGCCGCTGATCCCCGGCACGGCACTGTCCTCCTGCCGGGTCTCACTGACGGTGCTCCCGTTGTTCTGCCCGGTCCTACTGACGTGTTTCTCCCCTGTGTCTCAGCTATACCCTGGACAACGATGTCCTCACCACAGAGCAAAGGCAGTTCTATGAAGACAATGGGTATCTGCTCGTTAAGAAGCTCGTTTCTGACGAAGACATTGAACGCTTCAGGTACAGGGCACTTGCCTAAGGTGCTGGCGGGTCCTGTGTGCTCCCGAGGGAGCTCTGGGAAGCTGGACTCTCCCAACATAGATGTGCGTGGTGTTGCTGGATACCTTCCTCTGTAGCAATAGTCTCTTTGAGGAACATGGCTAAAATATGCTCTGGCTTCTCCGGTTCCCTCTGCTTTGCAGGAAGGAGTTTGTGAGGATCTGTAACAAGGAGGTGAATCCGCCGGGAGTTCTGATAATGAGAGATGAGATCCGCAGACCCAACTTTGTTCAGTCGGAAAAAACAGTTAATAAAGTGCATGATTTCCGGGAAGATGAAGAGTTGTTCAGATACTGTATTCTGCCAGAGGTAAAAAGCCAATAGAGGGATGGTGGTTGGAGAATGTAGTAGAGATTTGTGAACATATATATATGTTTTAATGCCAAGGTGAAGGCAAAGACCAATCTGGGCAGGCCAAACTAACCTTTCCGGAAGGTTATGTGATGCTCTGTTCTGTACAGCCTACTTTAATACATGCTCCATCCCATATCAGATGGATTTGTACTTTGTGTTCATGTTGGGGGAGTTAGCAGCAGCAGATTCCCATCACTTTTCATAAGATAAGAAAGTATATTAATGTATGTAATGTGTAGATACAGTTCCTCATGTATTGGCTTGTCCTGGATTCTGGAGTACTACAACGGTCAAGTTGTGTTGGAGAATCAGAGGTGGACATACGAGATTTCGTAGAGCTCTTGAGCTGTTGCCCTGGCAGTCATCCATCTTGGGCAATGCCTTGGCATATACTGCAGCAGAAAAAGCGCTGGTGAGCATTGCACCTATGGCAGCATCTATAGGTGGTTTGTTTGTGCTTCTTTTTTTTTATTTTGGATAAAATCCAATCAACAGTTAGTTTCCGGTATACATCTGCCTAGCTTTTTTTTATTTGCAATATATTACTGTAGCATAAAGCACATCTTTTTTCCTATTGCTTTTTCCTCTGCAGATCCTAAAATATGTTGAATGCTTCACAGGGCCAAATATAATGGCCATGCAGATGATGCTGATAAATAAACTTCCAGATCCTGGTAAGCAGAGCTCCAGGGAGAGGGAAATGCAGAAGTTATTACGTATGCCTGGGTTGCCGTGTATTTAACCGAAGCGGTACTTACCCTTTTAGAAAAGTTGCTTGAATTGAATTAAAAAGAATTCTGAAAATATATGAAGTTATTTTGGTAATAGTGTGTTTTAGTTTAGTCCTGGCTTGGTGGGATACATTTCTTATCATTTGGTTTGCTGTAGATGGTTGGGTTTACATGTTGGGAGATAGGTGTGTGCCTCCTAAATTGAACTGCTGTTATATCTAGCCGCATGTTACATCTAAAACATTCTTTCCAACTAATTTAATATGTTTCCGCAGTTTAGGTCTTTGCACCATATTAACTGTCCCTCAACTATTTTTTTTTAAAAGCAGCACTCAAGTTTCAAAAAGGAGCATGCAAAAATCAGACACCGAGCTGCTTATTCAGCCGTCTGCACTTGCATGAAACCCCACTGTTTAAGACGCTTTTTTTTTTAGGCTTGACATTTCAACATGTGTTGAAAATAAGTGCTTCCTGGAGCTTGGTAAAAGACAATAAATACAGAGAAGATCCTTTGCTTAGAGTGTATGTGCTATTTTCCAGACTAACAGTTCAGACATGTCAAATTTAGTCTGACTCCTGACCTTGATGACAGTCGTTGCATGCTCAGCGCTTTGATATGAAGACACATAAATAGGTGCCAAAGGAAGGATTTGGAATCCTGGCTTTGGCTTCTAGTGCTGCAGATCAAAGTCTTACTTCATACAAGAGAAATGGGAGGAAAAAAGAAGTTTAATTACAAACATTACTGTTTTTTCAAAGTTGATTTGACTCTTCATAAGCTTTTGCAGTTCAGCAGAGCTGAGACCCGAGCTGTTTCCTATTCTGAGGTGTCCAGCTTCTGCGCAGGCACAGAGTGCATTTAGTTATTAAAACACTCAGTTTGTTCATGCCATTCCCAACAACTCCGCAGAGCAGCTATGGACCCAAGAACCGTGTTTGGAGTCTCACTGTGCCATAGAGTGAGATGTAAACTCATTTGGCCTCAGAATTGAGTGCCAGCAAGGAGCATGCTTAGAGACTGCAGTGCTTCACCTGCAGCTTTGGAGCAGCTTCTTGGGACACATTACCACCATAAGTGACATGATGTTCCCCAGGACAATTCTATGTCACATCTAAAGTGCATGAAGAGTCTTTTCAGTGCAACCACCTGCATTCCCCGTGTTTCAGGTAACCTGAGTTCTCGCCACCCCATGCATCAGGACTTGCATTACTTCCCCTTCCGACCCGCAGACCGCATCGTGTGCTCCTGGACCGCCATGGAGAGGGCCAGCCGGGACAATGGCTGCCTGGTCGTGCAGCCAGGGACACACAAGGAGCCTCTGAAGCCTCATGGCTATCCCAAGTGGGAGGTAGAGCAGCACGGGGGGTTGGGGAGGGCGTGCATGAGGGGACCACATTTTGGCTGGCGGGTACACTCTAACAGTCTGTGTCTGGGAAACTGTCTGTTACCAATTGATCTCTGTTCACACTGATCAACTGTTTTTCTTTATTCTTGCCAAGTCTGAAGATGCTTTCTCCTTCTCTGAATTTGTTCCTGCCAGGCAAGCATGTTTATTTTCCTGTAGAAGAAAACTGGATGATAAACAATTGACCAGAGTTTAATTTCAAGCAGTATTTTTCTCCTAAGCGAGGATGCTTCCTGACCTGGCTGAGTGTTGGCTGTGCTTGGAGCTGGAGGCTGGACTTGACATCCCAGAGGTGGCATCAGGCAACAGGAGCTCCCTTGTGCTCTTCTCCATTCTCTCCAGTGGAGAGAAGTTCTTAATTGTTTGAATTCAACTTTAGAAAGCAGATGAAGAACATTTTAGTTGTGAGATGGGAATTTCTCATAGGGGTTTGCAGGTCAAAAGGGAAAGTGAGCAGAGAAGTCCTGTCATATGTGTATGAGGTGCAACTGGGGAAGCTGAGCTGTCCGTGAGATGTGCAAAGATGATCCAGAAAGCAGAGTGGACCATTCTGGTTCTTTACAAATGAGTTTTTACAACTGATTAGCAAGGCTTGTAGGCAAACATGCAGACTCTTCATCAGGTATATTGAATGTACTACCTTCAAGAAAGAAAATGAGTAACTGCCTTTGCATCTCTTCTTCTACACTGAGAAACCGGTGTTGTTCTAATTTTACTGAATTATTTCCACTCTTACTTGGTTTCTAGAGTCCACCGATCAAATTTTTCCATGGGCTGCTGGATTACGATGAGAAGAGTCCCAGGGTTCACATTGTCATGGAGAAGGGAGACACGGCGTTCTTCCATCCCCTGCTTATTCATGGCTCCGGAGCAAACAAGACATCAGGTTTCCAAAAGGTAGGAAACCGCCTCCAGATACAGCTGTCAATATTTGTTTAGCTGCTAAATACCATCAAAGTCGTCTTAACTAAGTTCTGATTACAAAATAAGTGGGCTGATGCGACTGTCTGAGTGCAGAGCAAGAACCCTTACTGAAGACACAGGTCTGCTCTGACTGACTTCTCTGATTGCCACTCTGGTTGCTTGTAATCTGAGATCAAGCAGGTAAAGTATTGCTTTAGGTCGCGTACGTCCACCATCCGGGATGCATGAGCTTTTTTCTACCAGTCGTTCGTAATCAATGTGGTAGTGAGTGATGCCTAATTTCCTCACGCAGAGTATAAGCTGTCACTTCGCCAGCTCAGAGTGCTACTACATTGACGTCAAGAACACGATCCAAGAGCACCTGGAGAAAGAAGTGATTGAATTTGGACAGGCAAAATATAAAGTGACTTCTGCCTCAGACCTTGCAGTAATCTTAAATCATGACCTTATCTTGTAACTAGCAAGAATTTTTGGCTTTTTAGCTGATAAGGCTGCTTCTTGCTGCCTGTCTGCCTGTGCTGGAGAAGTGCCCTTGCTCTCCAGGCAGCCCCTTCATGTCTGTGGAAAGCAGCGGAGGAGCTCTGCAAGTTCCTCCTCCAGCTCTGCTCATCGCCATTCCCACCTCTGAGCTGCCAAAATGGATTTCATCCACGTGCCTTGGTATCTTTCAGAGCAAATCAGCCACGCTAGGGCAAACTTACGCCAGCAGCTGTTTGGGTGACTCTAACTGAATATGCAAGAATAGGAGGACAGAGTTTATTCAGTACCCATCTGTGGTGCCTTCTCTGCATACCACATCAATCCAATGAGCCTTTTGGCTTATTTCAAGTATGGTTTTGTGCATTGGGATTTGTAGCTTTTTATTTCATTTAGTGTTTACTTTTCTCATGGAGACTTTGAAGAGACAATGAAGAAGTTAATCGGTATTTTTATGAATACATGGCCAAACAGATAAGCTCATGCCAGGAATAAGCAGGAAACACTGTATCCAAAGATGGTGGCTTCTAAGTGTTTGTTTGTTTGTTTGTTTGTTTGTTTTTTAATGCAGGATGTTTGGAAGAAGCGAGCAAAGGTCGTGCAAGGAAAAAGAATTAATCTTTAAAGTGGCCTCTGAAGACCAGGATGGAAAACATGTGCCTGAGCATCAGCTTCTGAGTAGACAGATTTATGTGCTTTTGGCCCTCTTTTTACCCAAATACTGCATTACAAAATCATTTTATGCTAATACAAAATAGTTGCACTGAGGTTGAATAGATAATGTACTTCAAAGAAAACCTGACCTACAAAAACAGATTTGTTGTGGTTACTTGAGGTAATCAAAGAAAAATGATGATGGTAGATGTGCTTTACTTCTTGATGATTTTTTTCTAATCTCTCTCTTCATATACTTTTGGGCTGATGGTCTATTAATGTAAGGGTATTAATAATCTTAATAGAATTACAATAATTATTATAGTTAGATTAAATTAATATTATTAATATAAGATTCTATGCATGATTATGTTTTTAAGGTTTCTAACATCCTTTCTCCATGCAAAGTAAACACAGTAAATCAGAGTTTCACGCAAGTTTCAGTATGAGCTCACATGGGAAGTCATTAGTACAGCTGATGAAGACGTGGATTTTATTTTTATTTTTGAAATAAAGATTAAATTAGAGCAAAGACATGTTTGGTGGCTGAGTCGTATTATTTCTATGGTTCAGAAATTCTGCCGATGGGTGTGTGGTTGAATAACCAAAGTGAATCCTGGAAAGGCAGGTGTTTGGTCTGAGAAAAATGTCAGGACGCTGCACCTGAGAGTCACCCAAAAAACAAATAACACCTGCCTGTGTCCTGCCTGTCTTGCAGGATGTTTGGGCAACCGGGCGCAGGGCAGGGCAGCTGAGAGCAATCCCGGTGCTCCTGCCGCTGAGCCCTCCCGGTGTGGTTTGCAGGACTGGGGAGCAGTTCAGGGATGGCTCTTCTTTATTCCAGGAAATCCCGCTGCCGTTCAGCTCGATGCTCTGGCATGCTGGGGTGTAGTTTTGGTGTGTGGGGCTGGACACCCTCTCCCGAAGGCTTCCAGCCCAGTGGGAGTTTGGCTTTACCATCATTACTTTCTCCAAAAATCATCAGGACATCTTAATGAGTCCGGAACTGGTGGGTGCTTCCTTGGCACCATATTTCAGTGCACTTAGGAGTCTTCTTGCTAACATTAAAGTCAATCTCCTTGAGGTGAGCTAAGGCCATTTTTTCTACTTTTAAATCCTAGCAGACACTTCATGACTCTTTATTACAGGCTTTGCTCACAGATATGGTAATGCCAAAACCATTTTGGAAACAGCTTTGGGCAACCCACCTGCCAGTACCTCATCTCCTCACTGCGTGACCATCCTAGTCCCAGCCCACGTCCTGGCTTCCATGCTGTTACAGCCAAATTTTCAGAAATCAGGGTATTGGTGCAGCAGTAGCTGAGTTATGCAGTGTCTGTAAAAGCCAACTGTCATTAAGGAATTGTTATGTGAAATATAAAACAAGCTGCCTCTGAAGGCCTCAGGACAGCTTGTGTAAGGAAAAACGGTGTGCATGCTATTTAGGGAGAGATTTATTTTTAATAGGGAGATTTATTTTTAATAAGGATATTTATTTTTAATAAGGACTTCTGTTGAGCAATAGGCATGAAGCAAGGTTTCATGCAATCAGTTTACGCGCATGGCATGCATGTGGAGCATAGACAGCTTGTCCATGGGGTGTGAGGCAACCTCGATTGAACTAGAAGCTTTCAAGCCCATGGTCTCCTTGCAAACATCTGGTCACCCGCACCATCAGGCAAGGTGCATGATTTCAGGGCTGTGAGTGATGCTACAAGACTTAACATGTCCATGGCTTGGTGCCTGGTCTTCCTTACGTTGCTTTGCCCCGTTGTGCTGTGTGAGGGTGAGCAGGAAAATTCAGGACCTGAGCATCAGGCACGTGGTACAAAAGCCCTGGCCCTGATTTTGTCATTGCTGCATCCTCCCATTGGGTGTTTGCCCTCCTCATCATAGTTCAAAGCTGACAAGTGAGGGGAACATAGAGCTAAGGAAGATTTCGCAGAGAGAAGGTATTTTTTCCTCTAAGGCAGTGAGTGAATCTCCTCTCTGCACCCATGCCTAGCTCCCCTCCTGCTGGGGCTCAGGGTGATGCTCTCCGCAGGAGAGCAGGACACACACCTTCCCTCAGCATCCTCCGGCCCTGAAACGCAGGGGAAATGCTCTCTTCAGGGCTGTTGTCAGCGAGCTGGAGAGACATTTTCCACAAAACAATTTGGAGGAAGGTTTTTTCCGTCAAAGTAATGTCCTGGACGTCCTGATTTGCACAACAGCTAAAATGTTGTTCATGTAATTTTCAGACCACTTTTCCCCTGATGCATGCAGTCCTTCCTTTCCTTTTTCCTTTTCCCTTTCCTTTTCCTCTCTTTCTCTTTCCTCTTGCTCTCTATCTTTATCTTCTTCTTTATCATGTACCTTTATCTTTCTTTTTCCTTTCTCTCTCTCTCTTGCTTCCTTTCATTCATTCTCTCTTTCTTTCTCCCTTTCTCTTTCTCTCACTCTCCTTTTCTGTAGCTTTTTCTTTCATGCATTTGGTCTCCAAGCATCATTTTCTCTCTTTTTTTTTTTAATAAAAAAAGAAATTAAATGTTTCCATTATATATTTTGCCTCCCCTATTGTTTCAAGACTCACTAAATTTGCACATCCCCAGAACACCAAAGCTGCATTTCTCCTGGGAGCGACAGACACCCAAATGCCTGCGGGGACACATGCGCTCAAAGTCAAAGCCCCAGTTCTCCACCAAAGGGGGGTCACGGCTGTTCCCGTTGCAGCAGGTGCCCTCCTGTCCCAGCTCGCCCCACATCTGCAGCCCCAGAGATCCATGATCCCCTTCTAGCTGCAGGATCACTGGCGAACCCAAGGGCTAGCAGAGCGTGACCAGACCATAAGAAAAATCCCATTTCATTGTAGTTTTAGCCCTTGTGATTCTTTAAACTGGTTTCATTGATGTGATAAGGTCCGTTCATAATTTTCAGCACTTGACAAAGCTGCTGCTGGCCAGCTTTTTTAACAAAAAGCATACGCCCTCTCACACCTAGGCTTGTGGTTTGGCTTGGGAGCTTTCCAGGTGTTCAGCTTCAGTGTTCGGCAATTGTTTCTATTGCTGCATGAAAAAGGATTTTCTCAAAGAGTTATTCCGTTCTTAATCTCAAAACTAACGGAAAAAATTCAGCCCAACCTTTCCAAGAAATATCCCTTCCTAAGACCTGGCATGGAAAATTTCACCCCCAAAAAGGACTTCTCAAAAGCATCAACAGCAAAAAAAAAAAAAAAAAAAAAAAGAGCATGAGAAAGCATTTATTGCCACTGTTCCCAAGCAATTTCTGGACTAAGAGACCCCCACGTTCAACTGCAGCCTTCTCTAAGGAGCAGAGCAGCAGTTTCAGGGATGAAAGAGCATGGAGATTTTTGGGAGGGATTTACATAACTCACTGAATCTAACCAGGGTGTTCAAGTACTTTATCACCAGGATCTCCACGGGCCTGAATGAAACCAGACTGACAGCATTAGGCAGGTTTAACACACAGGGCATAGGAGTCTTGGCATGTGCTAGCAAGTAACTGAGGCCTTAATTTACAAAGGTAATTAAGACCCCATATAATTACTTCCTGTGGCACACGCTGTGCTGCTGGTGTACAGGATGGGCTCAGATACAGGAGCACCAGGTGCTGTGATTTGCCCATGATGGGCTCCCATCCAGCCCCTGACCTCCTCTAAGCCACCCTATTTACTCCAGCTCTGCAAGGGAAGGAGGAACCTGCTAATTTTATGCTTGTTCATTTTCAGTGTCATGTGTCCTCGCCTAAAATCAGCACAGCCAACATGCGCCGAGTTATCTGGGGTTACAACGCAGGCGCTTGCCCGGTGAGTACTCCCTGTCAGGACGGCAGCCTGCACCAAGGTCGCTTATTTTCGTGTTTGCATATGTATCCTGTCCCCTGCGCCTTTCGCAGCCCCTATCTGTGTTATCTGCGTAACCAGCCCAGACGTGTCTGTTCTCCAGCCCTTAGCTGCTGTGGGGAGAAAGAGGGAGCAATTACCTTTTCCTACACAAAATATCCCCCTTTCCTTGCCCTGATTACTCCCCTGCTCATTGTCTGGGTGCAGTGCGGATACCCTGAAGCCAGAGCTCCTCCTCCCTTGGCTCCAAGTCTATGAAGACAGAACAGCAAAATACAATATAAGCAGCTGTGCTGGAGGAAGCCACATGACATGTTGATAGAGCAAGTCCGGCCACCTGTGCTGAGGGCTGCCAGGCAGCCAACAAAAGGCATAAGCAAACACCAGGACAGGTAGCAAAGTCTGGAAGAAATCTAACAGCAAGGTGCAAACTTAATAGTGAAAATTCTTCCTGGAGAAGCCATGTCCCCAGAGACACTAGGGATTTCCCCTCCCTCTGCATTTGCCTGTCATTCTAAAAGTCAGGTTTTGAGTTTTTTATCTAAGGGACCACGGACAAAGGTTATTGTGCCATTTTTGAGTCACTGTTAGTCATATAAATAGAAAAGAGCACTGACCGCCCAGGCTGTTTTTTCAGCCAGCAGTGGAGGATCCTGGCTGCACCTTGAGGCTCTCCCGCTTGGGCATCACAGGGCTGTTTTCTGGGCAAAATGAACGGGATCTGCAACACGGCTTTGCACAGGAAATGAGAATAAAAGAACAGGAGAAAAGTTTTGCCTGCGCTCTTGTCCCACACATACTTAATTTTGGGAAGGAAAAGCCAGGCAGCAAGTGGGTTAGGAAAAATGAAGTGATGTGAAATGGCTGGGTGAGTCCAGCTTGCTGGGGAAGCTGCATATGATGGCCCAAGAGACCATTGCACGAGCTCTGCCATGAAAAACTGACGGGCAAAAAGAAAGGTCCTTTAGCAGTGTATTTATTGTGAAAGGGTATTAAGTTTTGATTAAGCTGATTTTACTCTAGAATTAACAAGCCTAAACTGGTTAGTCCAGAGGGAGAAAACGCTGAAGGTTTGATTTTTCTTCAAAGTGTTTGTAAAACTCCAAGGAAAGACAATTTGTGGCAGCAGGGGAAGGTGTTCTAAATTATCATTTCAGCAGTAGCTGAAGGCTGAGGAGAGGCAGGATGCTTAACTTATCTAAAAACCAAGACTGATTTTGTAAGAGGTTATTAGGAGAAAAGTTGGATATCTTCCTGCACATTTTGACATACACACAGGGCATTTTGTAGCTGGAGAAAAAACCTTGCAGATAGGTGAAAATTTGGCTGGGAAAAGGGCTGATTTATCAGCTTACTACTCTGCAAATCTTAATAATGTCTCTGAGACTGCACATTCAGCATTATATTTCCAGTGTGATTCTGCTTCAGTAACAGCGCTGTCTTGATTCACCAGCAATGCTAATGGCGGAGGTTTCTGTAATGTTAATCCAGTTTAATGCCTTATACCCACTGGTAGTGTTAGGGCAGACTCACATCCCTCGACCTGCTGGCTGCTCTCTTGCTAACACAACCTGGCATGCAGTTGGGCTTCTTCATTGCGAGGCTGGAGGTCTTTGTATCATGTTCCCAAAATTTGGACAGCTTTAGTGACAGCATAGATCCAGCTGGGCTTGTCAGGTCACACCTGAGCTGCCTCTCATGGGTCTCTGCCTCTGCTCTTGCTCCCAAGTATTGGTGGAAATGTAATCAGCTCGGTACGGACTGGAGACCCTGCAGGTTGCTCTGGCACGGTGCTGGGGCTGTGCGCTCACGTGGCAGCATGCCGCAGCAGGTAGCTCCCCTCCTGCCTGCTTCTGCTGGGCTGGAGCCATCTCTAGCACGAGAAAAGTATCTCCAAAAATAAACTGAGGCACATAAAATCCATTACATCAATCATCTCGCCCACTCCTTGTTTACTGCTAGGGTTTAAGCAAAGCAATGGGCCTTGGTTTCTTCATCCTATTTTTGCATACAAGAATGAATTGAGTATTGCTTTCATTCCTTGGCTCCCAAGGAAGAACATACCTTTCCTATCACAGTCCTGGGGGCATTTATGAAGATAAAGCGTTACCCCACCTTTGACAGTTTAATTTCTGCAGAAATCTCCTTTGGCCAGAGACAGGAACTGGAAAAAGCCTGAAGCTTTCAACACGCTGGCTGAAGGCTGATACTGATGTGGAATTTCATGCTGGTTTTGTGGACTCCAGGTGAGAAACTCTGTTGGTCTGCATGAGAAATCTGCATGACAGCTAGAGTTATAGACCACGAACCAATTCCTTTTGGTGATTCAGCAATGAGCTCTTGGGCAAATGAAGATGTTGAGTGAGCAACTCATCCTCTTCCTCAGAGAAATGATACCATACAAACCCAGGGAGTGCTTTATTGCGCACTGTATTTATTCCAAATGAGGAATCAACAGGAGACATTGCCAAGCAATGTCAGAGTTACATATTTAGTCACCTACCAGTGACATCCCACCCATCAAATGGCATCTACACGAGACTGAAATGCGTGTAACATGCTGAGCAAAGCTGCCCAGCAAAAGCACCGGTAGGAGATGAGAGCTGCAGAATACTGAGGTAAATCTGTCCAGTTGCTTCAAATGAAGTAACTTACTTCTCTTCCAGCCCTTGTGCAAGCAAACAAAAGAGGTATTGACAAGGCCACTGGGACATGTGAGACTGTTGGTGGCAGTCTCATCAAAGCACTGAGGTACTAGTGGTTTTAGGCACTTAAAAATACCCTGTGATCCTACTGGGCATGAGCTAGGAACAGCAGAAGGATGAGGTCCAGGAAAAGCTGGCCAAATGCCACAGACATCTCTACAGAGATGTGCTTTCAGAAAAACGCCTGTACGAAGACAGCCCTTCTCAGGAGCCACGCCTTGGAGATCTCGTCCTGCTTGGTCTGAGACAGCTACTGTCCCCCAGGCAGCTGTGCCAGCAGCCAAGGTTGACATGGTGATGACTGGGAAAGATTTCAGGAAAATTTAAAATGCCAGAAAAAGGGTAAAAGCTATTAAATGTAATCGCTCAGCTCTTTAAAACCACTCACAAAACAGTGCCAGATTCTTTAAAATGCTTTTCAAAGTGGGAGCTGCAGGTTTGTAGCTGTAAAGCTGCTGTAGTGTGGATGGTGCTGGGAACCCAGTACAGGCTGTGGCATAGGGAAAGGGCTTTCAAAAGAGCTCCCGATAGTCTGCCGTGTAAACACCGCTGGTTTGCAATGCCAAAGCCACTGAAGCGTTTTTTTTAACTCGTAAGCTAAGGAGACAACTCGGGAACTGTTTGACATCTGTTCTTAAGGGTTCAAAGTGAGTAATTTTGGACCCAGTGAAGACTGCTCTGTGGCTAAAACCCTCTCGCACCCCTTTTCAGCCAACAGCTGAAAAACCTTGACAGGCTAGCATTTACGCACCACAGTATTAACAGTCCTCACAGTTCATGATGATTTGTCACTTAAAATTCTGGTGAGGTCACTCTATATCAGCCATTCAACAAAAATTGTAAGATTCCTAGGGATTTCTTGGTACAAATTCCTCTCTAGATGTCTCTTTCCTACGTTAAATCTTGTAAACAAGTTGTTAGTAAGAAAGAACAGGCATGAATGTGTATTTCACATGCAGCCTTATTCAGTCAATTTTAAAAAGATCGAAGCTGAATACCCATGCAGTGGCCTGGTGGAGACTTTGTGGACGTCCTTCTCATGAGAAATTGATTCCCCTGCTCATTCATCCCTAAAACCAGAATCCTCTTGGCATTCCAGTAAAGAAATGTGTGGTTTAGACACAGAAATCCATCCTTAAGTTGTGAAAAAAATCAACTCCAGGTCACTTAAGACTATTGAGAAATTTTGGTTGCTCCTCCCCTCTTGGTAAAAGTGTTTCTCCACCAATCTTCGGACCTTTTTTCTCCTAGAAACATGAACCATGGGAGAAAAGAAGTTAAATGTGTGGTAAGATGTCTCCCATTTCTTTGATAGAAGTTGTGGTAGGGCTAAATTATCTGATTAAATATTGACAGGCACTCTAGGAACCTTAACATTCTGAATTCTTACAACTTTGGTCAAAAGCAAATTCCCCATGGTTAAGTAAAAGCTTCAAGAACAGAAAGCAAGAAGAGAAAGTCCACTAAAACACAGCCTGCAGGTATGCGTATGTACCTGACAAAATGCAGAGCTGCTTGGTTTTGCTGGCAGCTGTAAGGGCACTAAAGTGAAGTGTGGGATGAAAGCACCAAGAGAAGCAGAGTGCTGAGGCGCTCAGAAACTGCTGGCTCACACTTACCTTTAGCATCCCGTCTCGCTCCCACTTGAAGAGGCCACAGGTACTGAAAGATGAAGATGGCAGGTGAGGACCACTGTGGTGTGTGTTTGCTGCACAGTATGAGGGGGTTCAAAACTAGCCCCACACCCTTCCCACACTGCTTAGCACAAGGGCTAACGTTCCCGTTTTAGGGCATGGTTATGTGACTCCCAACACGTTACTTGTGAATGGACAGTAGAAAAGCCCCAGCCACTATTTCAGGAGGCTCATTTCTTACCTGCAGGGCTTTTTTGGAAGCCTGTCAAGGGAAATAGCTCGGTTTCCACAAGGACATTTGAAAAATCGCTTGATGGCATCATGCCAGTGGTAGTCGTGGTTATCCTGCACACATGTCTCCAGAGGCTTGAAATAGGTATAATTACACTGTCAGGGAGGAGAAAGAGAGCTGTGAGCGCTTCACCAGCATGCGAGACTGGCGACAGCTGAACATCCAGAGGAAAGCACCTCTGTCTTCTCCCATCCTGAGGAGCCCACCAGTCTGAGATCATCGCCCCAGGCTTTGCCACTGTTCCTTCTAATGCCATCCTCCCCGCTCTGCCACCACCCTGTGGCCCTGCTCCCAGCACCTCATGGGACACACAGTGGCCCTCTGTGCAGCCCCAAAACAGATAAGAAAGGCAGCGAGACGGAAAGTCCAGCAGGGGCTGAAACTCTGGGAATGGGACATAACTCCTCCCTTTCTCTCCGCACATTTAGGAGAGTAACAAAGCTCCACACCTCTTCCTGATGGCGAAGTCCCTGGAAATCCAGATAGAGGAATCCCACCCAGTGTTATGTTTTCAAGGCACTTTGCTTATTTTGTCATCTAATATGGGGAACCGAGGGTCTTGGTACAAAGCACTTCAGGGAAGAATGATAAATATTTTCAGGACACCAACACACAAGGAACCCACTGGCATAAACATCAAGATGAGATGTTCAGCACAGCATTAAAGCCTGCCTTGCCAGTGTCTTCATGTCACTCAGTGCATGGGCTGCTCTCAGCAACAGTCATAAGGAATGAAATTGTCTCCATTTGATCCCTGCACTGGACTACGGCCAATAGAGTGACTAACGGGGAGTCTGCAGGATGGCCCAGCATCATTTTGTACAACCCATGCCCTGCTCCCCTGCTCTGGGGAGTTCCTACTCTGGCTCCCCTTCACTCACCGTTTTACATGTCACAACTCGACATTTCACTTCTTTAATGCTCCTCATCTTCTCTTCCATTTCTTCCTTTTTCACCAGGGGCTGAAAGTATTGCTCCTGCAGTTCAGCCTCAGCCTGTGGGGGCACACAAAAAGGGTTGTGGGGAGACAAAGATGGGAGAAACCACTCCATAAATGGCCTTCAGGCAAATTACTACCAGGCCTGCTTGAAGTAGACTGCTGTCTGGGAGTCAGAGAAACACCAAATATCTCTTTCTTCAAAAAATCCATATAGTGCAGATGCTGGGCTTCACCAACACTGAAATGAGCCACCCCTGAGATGTATGAGGGGAGGGTTTAACAACAGCATATGCTACTGAAATAAGCACACACCTATGATAGTGCAGGGGTGGTCAGGTAGGCAGATGTAATGAATGGAAGTGGTTCTTAGCCAAAATATTACTCCTCAGAAGACCTTAAAACAACTAGGATGTCATACCAATACAACATGTCCAAGACAAGAGCCCTGTGCCACTGGAGGTGCTGTATCCCTAGGAACATGCTCAGCAAAGACCCCAATGGGAGAAACCCAACCTCTTAGCTCTTCAGGGCAACTGCTGGCATTTCACAGGCTCCACAATTTAGATGAGTCCCAGATGAAGGTGGCAGCTGTCTTTATGTGGCCAAGATGTCAAGAAATGAGGGTCAAAATAGGCACGTGGCTAATTTGGTTTTAAGGTAGAAGGATTTCTTTGATCATCCACTAACCAGAAAACTTCACTGATTCTTCCAAACACAGCAAAAAAGATGATGGCAACTTGACCTTACCATGGCTATGGCAGTAATGCTGACTTGCAGGCACTCTCCCCTCTGTGCTCAGAGACCCCTGACCCTACTCATGAGGACGATTTGGTGCCTATGACATGTTTGGGTGCCTGCTTCCTGCTGAAATCATTATGAGGAGTCCAGACAGCTCCCTAGTTCTGAGCCCTCAATCATGGCTGGATTGAGGCCATACCTCTTTCAGGACATCTGTGTGCTTGGACTTGGCATTCAGGATTTTCTGGAACTCTTCTGACTCCAGATAGGCCAGCTGCTCACGCCGTTTCTTTTGGGCAGGCTCCAGTTCATCCATACCTAGGGAGACAAAAGGGCTCAGTCCTACAGAAGCCAAGTTCAAAACAAGGTTGTGATCTCTAAGCGTGACCTCTGTAGGAGATTTTGGAAGTCTCAGGTCTCTCAGGCAGATGTTCAGGTCAAACAGCAGCCTTTCATAGTTCAGTAGAACATGAAGCCAAGTTCAAATACGGCTTCAGACAAAATAAAAGCATTTTTTAAAACAACACTGCATCTTCTCTCAGAGTACTGTACTAGGAATTTTCACATCACTCCCAGGGGAGAGAGCAGTGTTGCCTCCCTGATTGATGGAGAAGCTTTAAAGGGAATTAAGCAATTCATCCAAGATCACACAGTAAATCACCAGCAGGCAAACTCAAGTTCCTACAGAAAATTCAGATACCTTCACAGGTGGGACTATTTCTTGGTTTCCCTTGGCTAAGTCAGCCATGCATTGCAGATGCTCAAGTGCTGGAGTAAAGGGAACAGAGGCGAGGACAAGGAGCTATGAGAGATTACATCTCACGCTCTCTCCAGAGAGTTAGAGATTGTTTAAGCCTTTGCAACAAACCCTTTAAGTACCAAACAGACCTAACTTGGCCTCTCTTTGGCGCAGCAATTAAGTCCTTAACCCAGCAACTAGTGCTCCGTTCAGCAGGACATAATCATATTTTTTCTATTCTAGAAGCTAACATTACATACCATTCTCTGCTTCTGTACCTTGTGGCTGAACAATGTTTTTCTCAACTCTTTCAACAATTTCTAGGACATCGTCAACATCAGCTCTTTTCCTCTTGATACTGTTCGGGTCAGTTTTATCAAGAATCTGGCCTTTTGCTTGTAGTCGATGTATCGCAGCCAGCTAGAAAACAGGAAAGAGCAGTGAATATGTTGGTGACCACTCTAGCTCCCATGTTCCTACTTCCAGAAGTAGCAGAGGAAGTCTGTCAAACGGAGGAGACGAGATCCACTGAGCATGGAGCTGGCCAAAGAGAGGCCCAACAAAATTCCCAACTCTGCTGTACATCTAATTCACCACATCACCCAACCTCTCATGACTTCCCAAACCATAAAATCACTCCTCCAGGGATGTTACCAGGCTTGACATCTCTGCAGCTGTGCTTTAACTGCTTCACAAATCATTAAGTTTTCCAGAGGAATCAAATCACTTGAGATTTCCACATAAATTGGTAATAATTGGGAACTAATAGAAAATTGTGTACAACTCTTTTTTTCCATACTCTTAAAATGTTAAGACTCCTCCTTCCTTGCTGGAAGAAAAAAGTTTATTTGACAAACGTGAACAAATTTGTGCCAAGGAAAGATGCAGTCTGTTCTGTCTAGACACCAAACTTGTCCAAACTCATGGCACAGCATAGCTAAACCATTTTAGTTCCCTGTTGCTTACCTGGCAGACAGAAAACACCCACAATACACAGCACTAGCAATGCCAAAAACCAAACATGTACAGTTTAGCACTCCAGGGATTTTCAGCACAAATCCTCTGCCCCTTCCTAGCACTTAAGGGTTTTCATGCTTGTAAAACAATCAACAGCGACAGGCCTTGCTCTCCTTTCTTCTGTAAAAATCACTTCAGCGCCTCCCATCCTGGTACAGGACCTATCCAGAACCTTATGCTTTAAAGTGTCCCAAACCCCCAAAACACAAGAGCAAAAGAGCAGCCACTGGTGGACAGAGAAGCTCTGTCCCAGCTGCATGAAGAACAGAACAGAGTGTAAGCAGAGCAACACAGCTACTCCAAACTGCTCTGCAAAGGTGATGTCCCCAGGAGGTGACAGACTATGTCAGGTCATGAAGAACAGAGTCACTTCTACTCACGGAAGCTGCTAGCATGCATAAAGAAAGAGGTGTTTCTTCAGCAAAAAGCTTAGCATCAGGCTCACAACTTAAATGAGATGCCTTATCTCCCCATCTCCTTTTCCCCAGTCCCATCCCAAATGACTCCTCTGTCCCCTATCCACGCCCAACTGGCATTTGCTGAAATTGCCATTGTGTCAGTGGCTTCAGTGATGCTTGTCTTCAGGGAAGATCAGGAGTGAGCTCATGAACATCACATGCGAGACAGATCATAACAACTCGCTGCTGACCAGTTCAGGTGAATTTTGAATTAGCAAGAGACACCAGCTCCTGTGGCCAAACGTCACAGACACAGCCCCCTCTTCAGCAGCTATTCCACTGCTCTGGAGGTTGACTACAGGCAAGATGGTAGCATGAACCTCGGTACTAACAGCTGTCAGGAACCGCAGGTTTCTTGTGTACTGTAATACAGCCCAGTCTGATCCCACAAACCAGGAACTTCACCAATATCAGCACTGAGCTGTCCTGTATCTGATCAAAGACTCCTCTACTACCACAAACCAAACTTCCCTTAACCTCCCCTTCTTAATACTCAAAAGATTCAAAGAGATGTTACCTTTTTGGCTTCTGCCAAGCTGTCTGGCTTTGGTGTTGGAGGTGGAGACCCATCAAAGAAGAGGATATCTTCTCCTTCTGAGAAGCCTGTGCCCAGCCTGGGCCTTTGAGGAGTTGACATTTTTGCAGCTCTGGGAAACTCTGCCCCAGGTATTGGGGAATGGAATGAGGACTGTCTGGAGGAGGATGGCAAAGCAGGGCTGCTGGCTTTACTTGTGTTCTGGAGAAACCTTGTAAGATAAGAATAATCCATTGAAATAGGGACACAAGTCAAAGAGACAGAAAGGTTTAAGAAACAGGAGTGGAAGGGACGCAGACTGATTTTTCACTAATTGGCCTTTTATTGCTAGAAAATCATGCAGCAGTTCAGGCATTCAGGAGAGGAAAAGGAGACTGGTAAGGAACTCACTGGGTTGCTGAAATCAAGAGTGACTTGAAGAAGTCATCAGAAGGAGTGAATGGCTAATTGCTTTCCAAAACAAAAAACAGAGAGAAGCATCAAATGAAGCTGGGAGGTGGGAGCTGAAAGCACAAAAATGGGCTTCTTTGCAGAACAGGTAGTTTAGCAGTGGGGCTCCTTGTCACAGGAGTCACATAAACGCTTAGGTTTACATAGGTCATAGTGAAGAGGTTGGGCAGGTTCATGGGAAAAAAAAAATACCTTCAGAGATATTATGACAGACACCACCTCTAGCTTGGAATACATGATACTTGAAGATACTTGAAATACATAGTGTTGTAGGCTGGAAGAGTATTTAGGGGAAATATCATCATGATTGTGCCTAGATTTATTATTCTCCTTCAGGTTCTGTTTTGGCTCCTGTTGAGCCTTTTGAGGCTGCTTGGCTACATCAATCTCAGTCTCACCCAGGGTGGCCCTTCTGAAGTTCTTCTTAGGTTTGTTAACAAGATATGCACAAAACACTTGGCAAATCTTAAGGTTCAGATGACACTTGCAAGCCAGCAATGAACAGAACCAGGACCCCTGACCCCAGTTTCCAACTGTAATCAGCCTCTTCCCATCATGCCTTCCAGTTGCTGGGCACTGCACTGGAGCATTTGGTTCTCCACTGAATACTGGGGTATTTCTATTTAAATGAAGTTTTTATTAAAACAGCAAAACACCTCCCACAGTTATACTTAGGGCCACAATAACGGAACCCTTCCTGTGAAAGTCAGTATGTATTACCGCCTCTGAATCTCTTCAGATCGCTTTTTTCTGGCCTCCAGCAATTTCTGTTTCTGTTGCTTGAGCAGTGCTGAAGCAGAGACAGACTGGAAATTGGTCCCTTGCTTCTTTTCAGCATCTGGGAAAAAAACAAACCAAAACAAAATAAAAAGCCACTAACGTTTGCTCAGAAGGAAGTTGAGTGTTTTCAGGAGTGGGTTTTCCTTCAAGCAAAAGGACAATACCTGCTTTGGTCCAGTGTTTGCAGAGGTTTCGTGCTCCAAAAGTTGGCTGTGCCAGCAGTTCCTTGAATTCCTCAGAACATTGCATGGGTCTCTTTGCTGCACCTGGAGCAGAAGAGGCAGAAATACAACAGATTTGGAGCCAGGAAGGGAAGTAGGCCTGGCTTTAGAGATGTGGAGTAGTCTAGGTTGGAAGAAACCCCTGCAGGTCACCTGAGTGAGCATCCCCGCAAAGCAAGGCCAACTTCTATGTTATATTTGGTTGCCCAAGGCCTTGTCCTCACAGAGCACATCACGAAGACATTTCTACCCCTTCAGCAATTTCATCAGTCAGTCAGCTCCCCATCAGCCTTGGCTGTCTGTGGTGCTCCCACCTTTCCCATTTTTAGAATGCTTGAAAGCCCTGAAGACACCACATCTTATCCCTGGAGAATTAAGAGCAGCTAAAAGCTAGAGACAGGACACACACTATGTTGTCTGAAATTAAGGCAACTGAGGGAAGTGAAAGATCTAAGTGGCATCTAGAGCACATAGTTTGAATAATCTGTCATCTGCTCTCCACCGAGCATAAAGAGGGCGTAATATTAAGTGCTTTACAGAAATGAAATGGAGGCAGAGATGATCGGTGACATCCCAAAGGCTATGGAAGGAACATTGTTTGAAGATCGCAAAAGAAAAGCACTAGAAACTGGGTATTCTGGAGGGTATTCAGAGGTCCCCTGCATTGCTGACCTGACTCTGATTTATAGTTAGTATTCCTGGGAAGCTTTCAAGATTGACAGAAGTAATTTATTTTAATCGAAGAAAATAAATTCTCTGGTTCAAAGTTCTTAAAACTTCCAATCCCCATTAATCTGGCAAAGATCTTCTGTCACTGTCCAAAGACAGAACAGGAGACTTAATTCAGGGGCACTGATGAAAAAAAGATGCATGGAGCTAGACAGTTGCTTAGTTACATTTGCCTTGCAGCTGCGATTCTAGAGGGAAGAGGAGTTTTGATCAATTGAGAAAGCAGCCTGCAAATGGCGCTCTCTGTAGCAAACCAATTGTCAGATTCATTCAGTGAGTAGCAGGGTCCTGGGACACATCTACACATCAAGCTGGAAATATCTGGAGGGTGAAGAGACTACATGGGTAATTAGGTACCAATTTTCTGCCTGGTTTCCTGGACAATTGCATCAACTCCTCTCACGACCAGATTGGAGAGAGTGGTTTGAATCTTCCTTTTCGGCACTGCAGCTGCTGCACTAGAAAGAGGAAACAAAACCAGAACATCAGAGTTTTCCCATGCTTAGAGCAAGGACAGGAGCTCAAACGCTAGCCCAGTGCTTCAACAAAATTCCAGCTACCCTAAAGGGTGCCTCTCTCCTGTCATCTGTCTGTCTTTGGGAAGGACGTGGGTCTAAATCCGAATTCTAGCACAATGTTCAGCATCTCCCATTTCTCCCTGGGTTGAGATATGTATTTCCTATGCATTAAGAGAAAACTAAGCATAGGTAATGGCTAAGCTTTGCTCACAGTTAGACCCAGGGATGGAGAGGAGGTTGGAATTGCTTCATTACTGCAGAGTCACACCAGTTATCAGAGGGCAGTGGTAAAGGAATGAAAGTCGTGTGCAAGCATGGCTTGATCCAGCTGTGACTTAAGTCTTTCCACAGCTGTCTTCAGAGGGATTTGGATGAAGGACCTGGCCCCTCCATGCTAATTATGAGATGCATACTGATCTACTTATCTTGGTCACTAAATAATATGCAGGGGGTACTACTGTCTCTTCATTAAACATAGTGATACTGTATTATTTCAGTCAAGGAAGAGAGGAGGAGGAAATACAGAATACACTGAGTCCGGGATTAAATGCAATGAGCCATAACAAAATACAGTAAGGGAATGGCACTGAAAAATACTCATCTCGGAGACTCAAATGCTTGGGATCTCATGATACAGTTCATTTCATCTACTGAAACACAATGCTGCCTGGCTTCACAACACAGTGTTAATTTAGAGGTAAAAACACTCCTTACCACATCTTAGCGCTGACTGTTAAAATTTTCCTATCAAACAGCAGCTTTGTTACCCCATGGGGCCAGGAGGATTACACCAAATGTGGGGCATTTATTCCTATTTGGTGAATGTAGTTAAGTCAAAGGGATCTCTAACTAAATAGTCCCCCTTAGAGATGGCTTCAGGCTCGCTTGTATATTGGCGGGATATTCTGTTCAAAAGCAAAGGAAAGAAGTGGTTTATCTTACACTGAGGCTGCATATGCTGCTGAAGAGACACCTCCATAGTAAAACCCTTCCTGACACAGCCTCTCCTTCAAACTGGGATTTTTCCGACCAACTTTTTTGGGAATGCGGCCACCAGAGAAGGTGGACTGCAGATCTGCCCGCTTCGAGCTGAGCTTCTTGTACTGGGATTGTATGTGATACTGACAATATTCACAGTCGTTCTGAAAAGAAATGGGAGAAGCCTGTTGCAGAACACTAGCAATTACAATTTACTTCATTCCTCTCACCTACATGCATCCTTCTATGGCTAAACTGAAGTAACATCTCTGTTGCAGTACTCCAGCATTTGACCAACTCAGCAAACATATGCCCACACTCCAGCAATGGAAAACAAAATTAAAATTGCCCATACTAATCACTGGAAAAAAACCTGCGTGTCAAGGAATTTTAAGGCTATTCTTTGGCTCCAGTCAACTTATTGTTGCCCAGATTCTGTACTCTTGACTCTGAACTGTATGCGATTTTCTTACTGGTATGAACACAAAGGAAAACTAACACTGGAGCAAGATATTTCCTGCACTCATTTCAAACTAATTTGCCATTTTTCAGTGTCAATCTGAGGGAGTTTAGAACTGAAGATAGTGAGCCTGCCAGTCAGATACAGCAGTGCCATAAACGCACTCACTCAGGGTGTTCTTTAACTTTTTACCAAAAAACCCCCTCCATTCTCATTGATATTTGTCTGCCCCAGATTTGTATAACCCCACAATCAAACATTTTTTGTCACTAATTAAACAGATAGACAATTCCTTCATGAGGTTCTTCTGCCAGACAGCCTCCATCTACAGTTTGATGTCTGACAGTGAGAGCCCTGTGCACAGCCACCTCCCGGAGTGTGGTCTGCAATCACAGCCTTGTTTTGCTACAAGTGCCTTCTGTGTTTGTCTTCCTCCCACTCCACACACTTTGAGTTCCTCCCCAGTTCTTCATTCCTTCATTTTCTCTCCTCCTTCTAAGTGCTACCCTACTAACTATAACCCTTCCAGCTTAGACACGGTTCCTTTCAGGTACCATAACATCACATGGTTATGAAGTGACATAGTCCTTTAAACTAGTACAAGTCAGTACTGTCCCTAAAAGAAGAATCCCAACACCTTTTTCCTCTCATCTCCAGTGTCCCATATTCAGGTATAAATATCCCGGCAGCTTGCAGGCCCGCTGGACCAGGGAACTCATTGGGTTAAAACCATCTCTGAAAAACACAACCATTCCCAAGAGAAAGCTCCTATTGTTTTACCTTGGATGAGTTCTCTAGTGCAGTGCATGGAAGCTTGCACCGGCACAAAGGAGAGTGAAAGGGTGTGGAGACGGTGGCAGTCCTGGGTCAAGACCATCTCTTTTCACTGCAGCACCAGCTTTGCATTTAGGGAACTACCGTGCTGCTGTTACAGTGCTATCACAGAAGCAGCTCCTCTGGGTTTCATTTCTCAGTTTCTCCACCCACTTTAGGATATCCTAACTACTGAGATACAGACCAGGTTCACAATCTGTGCACAAGGATCACCGTTCTTCTTCCTGGCTTTGCAGGTGCCCATGTCCAGAGCTTCACCCATGAGGAGGATCTTCTGGGGATGGTCAACAGACAAACACACCTAGAAAGAAATCAGAACATGCCTCGAGGAGGACTGGATGGGCTTCTCTCTAGATGTCACTGGTTTGGTACCTCTGGTATTAAGAATGCAGTTTTAAAATGCAGGCCTAGTTTAAGAAAGCCACATGTCCTGATCAGATTGAGAAAAAGCTCAGTTAAAAAGAAAAAAAGTGAATTTCTTTCTCACAAAGAGATGAAAGATGTTGGATTTCTATGCTTAGAACCTCAAGAAACCAAGGACCAGCAAAGGCAGATCTAGTTGTGCTATAAATGATGGTCCTGTACAACCACTTAGCTCTGACGCCATCATGGCAACCACATTTGGCAGTGGATAGGAAGAGGAGATGTACTAGAGCTCTCTGTCCCTCTCCATATGTCTAGGTCCAATCAAAACTTGACTCCTGTGCAAGAACAGTGTCTACTTCACACAACCAAAGATACTAGGAATTGTGTCTGTAGGTAAGAAACAGTCTGAGAAGTCAGTTTTAATGTAGTTCTAAATGCGCATACTTTAGCTAAGAAGAGCCGTTCTTAACAGCTAAATACAGCCCTTACATTAAATCTGGTATGTCCTCCTACTCACCAACAGGACTTTCTACTGCTTATTCATGTTAATTCAAGCAATTATATGGCTTAATAGACAATTAATGAGATTCTTAATTTTTCCATTTGGAGAATTTAAAATGCAAAACGCTACATCACCAGCTACTAGATTGAAATTCCCCTTGACAGAAGTCAGTAAAAATGGTTTCCATTCCAGTGCAATTAAAAAGATATTAAAAAAAATTAATTTATTAGCAAAATGAAGCCACCTTAAATGTTTTGATACATACAGAAAAGTAATCCATCATGTTCTGCATTTGTAAGTAATTGATTAAACAAGTGAACTACTATGTATCAACTTACTATACATAATACATCGTTTGTTTAATAAATCAAATATTGCTTTATCTCAGTCATGATTTTGGAACCAGGAAACATTTTGCAATCACATCTCATGCTTAAATTAGAAGAGAAAAATGAGCTTCCCTGCCTTTTTCAGCTTTGAGAGACCTCTAGGCTGAAACAGGCATTGCACTGAAGTAGCTGAATAAATTGAAATGAAAATACACTCCCTACATCTGTAGAAGAGCCGACTGCTACCGAGAGCAGGTTAAACACTTGAATAAACTCTGGTTTTAGATGCTTAATAGGACTTCTTGAAGTTCAGCCTACCAGAAGACCAGGAGCAAATACACACCACACAAATATCTGAATGCAATTCAAACTGTTTAGGCAGACTGCTGTAATTTCAGCCTTAATATATGTTATAAAGCTAAATCTCAAGCAGATATGAAAAAGTTCAGCTATGGGTTTTTATCTACAGCTGATGAGCAAGTGAAAAATCCTCTCACCTCATCTGAGCCTTCTTTAGGTTTCATAGGATTAGCATTGAGCAGCCCGATGACTGTGCCTTGGTCTGTCTTCCAGTGCTCTTTGTGGACGTCACCGAACAAGAAGAGTGAGACACACTGATTGAGATCCCGTAGGTCGTTCAGCCGCCAGATACTGAAGGTTCTGCCCTGGAACAGACACTTCCTTTCAGGTCTCAGTACAGAGACACTGACTGCATCCCCTCTTGCTATTGCTTTTAAAGAGTTATTCTGATTCCCCCACTCCGTTCTCCTGATTTAGAAAAGCACAATTTGTAACCTCAGTAGAGGTTAGATACAGTATCTCTAGCTATGCCACACAGCTAGCTCTGGGATTCTTGAAGGCCAAAATAGCACAATAATATTGTTACCACTAATCTTCCTGATATTAAAGCTGGACAGCACTCTCGTTTGCTGAATAAAAAGGTTTTTACCCCACTGAACAAACAAAACCAAGGCATATCCAGATCTCTGTTTCATCAATGATTTTCTATAGGACATGTACACCATCTAGGACAGAATGACCTCTAGGGAAATGATGGAAGCAGAATGTGTTGGCACATTTAAAACAAGAGGCCTGTCCAGAAAGTCACAGTTCTTTTTTTCGCACTGGCATTTAACATATAACAGTGGATGAACAGATTTAAGACAGGTTTATGCCATGGTTACATTAGCCAATGCTACTGTCTGGGATAGTTGCACCAGATAAGCTAAGGACTTAAGCGAAGAACCTGAGGACTAAAAGCAGCATTACTGCATGAAACCAGATGAGTCAAGATCTTTAATACAGTAGCTTTTCATTAACTACATGGAGTTGGCTGATTAAGTTGAAGACCTAATTAGTTTCTCAGGAAAGAAGACCAGCATTTCACTTAAGTGAGCAAGGGATACAACAAAGTTACTTACATTATTTGCGCTCTGAGGAGTGATCTTCTTCACTATGACTCCAAATGTTACCCAGTCTATTTCCTCCAGGTTTTCTGCAGCAAGTTTGCTCTTCAGCTGGGACAGTCGGATGAGCTTCCGGTTAGCCATTTTCCTGTCCATTTCAGCCGATGAAACCCGGGGTTTTCTAGATCAAGCAAAAGCATGGATAACAGAACACATCCATCGGCATAAATGGACAGGGACAATAAAAACCACTCAGCATTCTCCTATGGAGACTATGTCTTGCTGCAAAATGCCTCTGTGCCTTATATCACCCTGAGTTCACTTGAAACAAAACCCCTCAGTTCAGGACACTGTACAAATATCAGAAAGCTACTGATCATACTGGTTTTTGTCCAAAAAGCTGCACTGCAACTTAGCCCCAAGCCTGCATTAACTCTGCTCATTTCAGGAAGGACTGAGTATCATGACTTTCTGAGCAAGGTTTGGAAATCCAGCATGGTTTCTGGTGAGGAAAGACACCGTGGGTATTCAGAGACCTCTTGTGGCCACATCGAGTTGGGATCACGAGTGGCTCCCGAGGCTTCTCAGAGTGGTGCAAAATCTGCTCAACTGGAGCACAGTTGGGCTTTGCACATGCCCACTGCTTCCCTCCTCCACCACTGAGGACATGCCAGGGAACGCAGTGCTAATGAAATTATAGCTTTTTTTGTTAGAAAAGAGCAAAGGTGAAAATAGAAATACGGTAATAAGCCAAAAATCAATGTTACCTATTTACTAATCAACCAGCCAATGCTGTGGCTTTGTGTTACATCCCCTAATGACAATTGACTAATTTGACATAGTTAAACAACGTATATACAGCAAATCAGAAATCCAGTCCTCCGCACACCGCTTATGCGACTAGCATCCCAGGACGTCGGACTGATGGCGTTTTCTCTCCCATTACTGGAGGGTGATGTCCCCAGACAGAGCTCAGTGCTGGGCTGCTGACCTTAATCTCAGTCCCGAGAAGGTTTCCACAGACACTGGCTGAGTTGTTGCACTGGAGCATGTAGGCATGTGAGGAGTCTTCTCTCTGGTCACCTTACTGGGTGTGTTCCCTGCAGCAGACTTGAGAGGCTGGAACGCCAGACTGAGGACTTGCCGTGGAGGAGGAGTCTTGTTCTCTTTAGCAGGAAAAAAAGCAAGAAAAAAAATCTTGATAATGAAAGAAAACTCCTAAATAAAAATAACACTAACTTACAGCTGACCAGAGACAGGAGTCTAATATAACACACTTAAGAAAAAGGTGTAAAACTGTCTTATTTGTACTGAACTGGTCTCCCAGTCAGCTGGGAACTGACAGCTCCAGATCAGTAACTCAAGCAATGAGTTCTGCCTGGTGAGGAGCTTCCCAGAGCAGCTCTCATCTTCCAGGCAAGCTAAACTGTAGGATACACAGATGCAAGGCTAGACTGCTGTCAGTGTCGAAGTTAACCATAGCAGTACAGAGCATAGCACCCATTGCAAAGAACACAATAATTAACTCTGTAGCTCTGTTTGCACCAGACTGCTACTGGTGCACCGACTGGTGTAAAACTGGATGCGTCTACCCTGCTGCTGTGAACTAGATAGGCTTTTGAAAAAAGTCCAGCGTGTTTCAGTGAAAGGCAGACTGAGAATGGTACCTGGTGAGGATGCTTTTGATTTCTGGATTCCTCGCTTGGCTGGCGGTAACTGATTGCCCAGCTGGGCTGAGAAACATGGTGACTCTTGCAGCTTCTGAACTTTCCTTTCCTTTAAGGGTGGACAGGGAGATTTACCTGGGCAAGAAAACAAAAAAATATTTATGTGATCTCAGGATCTGGACTCAAACACTAAGGACTGCTCCAAATTAAGTAATTCTTTGAATAACAAGTCCACATAGAAGCCCTTCAGCTAAGTTACCAGCATCTGAAATGCAACAACTGGAAAAGCCCCAATGCCTCTTCGTCATGATGACCTAAAACTCTGGATGTCACAGAAACCACAAAGCTGTGGAAAGTAGGAACACGCCCTTGCTTTTCAATTTTCCCATGAAGTTTCATTACTACACCCAATGTGCTACAGCAACATAGTTGTGTTTTCTGGGTGTACCAACGTCTGCCAGTAAGAAGGGACACTTCCAGCAGAAGACCTGGAGCACTTCAGTCATGAAAGCTGCCCCACATAGAATCAACCCATGATGCAGATAACAAAACTGCAGCGCATTAATTTAGTCTGCAGCTGCAGGAAACAACCTGTGTGGGAATACAACAGACCACCATTCCTCCTTGCTACTCAGTGCCCACTTTAGGATTATCTGGAGTCTTGCCTATAAATTGTACATTGGTAGGCCAACAAATCATAAACCCATTTAATTAGTCTCATTACCAGGGGTTTTATTCTCAGGGCCTAAACTGGATTGCTGCCCAATAGCCGTCTTTTGCAACTGCTCCTGTAACGTCTTCATCTGTTCTTGCAATTTTCTCAGCTCAGCTAGAAAAGAGAGAAGAAAAAGGATAACAATGAAAACAGCGGGAAGCCATTGCAAACAGGGATTTATGAGATCCCTGGAAGTCTGGCAGTTTTACTACATCATAGGAACTTAGAAAACAAAGACTCGAGCCACAATACAGATTTACTTGAGTCTACATAGCTCACAGTGAAGGGACACTTTTCCATACAGCCTGGAGCTGACCTCTCTCATATAAATATTTTACTTGACCGTGGTATGTTCCTTGCCATGTTGCACATATCTTTCCTACTGAACATAAGACAATTTAAACGGCTGACAATTGCTATAAAGAAATGCTTCCAATATAATTAAATATGTGGCCTGGACACAGGAAGGCTCAGTGGCCAGCTCTGCTTCCACGCTGACTGGTATGGCAGAACCTCCTGCTGATAAGTCCTGAGGGGGAAGGGATTGCTGTGTTGGTGAAAGATGCCAGGATGACAGCCCTGAAGACAGGAAACATTGCTCTTCATCAGACAAGGCACAGGTACATAGGCAACCTTCCCTGTCCTGCTCACCAGAGCTAGTTTAGTCTCCCTGGCTTACTTCAGTCCTCTGTCTTTCTTTTGGAAAAACAGGTTTGGTGAGTTTGGCCATTGAGCACTGAAAACTGGACTTAGAAACTTTCACAAGGGCTTTCTGTATTCCCCCTCTGGGCACCATCCTAAAGTGAGAAGCAGCAGGCCCTGCCTTCTGCCCATTAGCTCTCTAGAGACAAGGTGTAGATCACAAATCAGATAAAAGATGCTGTTTCAGAAACCTTGCAGTTCTTGGTTGGTTTTCTCTTTTGCCTGACTGGGAGCTGAAGTGGGGACAGTTTCTTCTGCTGCCTCCTCTTCCAGCAGGTCATCTACATCTCCAAACAGCGTAGCCAGGTTCTCCTTCTGCTCATCAACCATGCTGTCCTCAGTATCGACCTCCTCAGTGTAGGATGCATCATCTTCTGCATCGAAGAGCTCATCGTATTCATCTGGTTTTCCTCCCTCATTCTCTGGGGCATCTTCCTCCTCAGGAGAATTCCCCTCCTCAGTTGCCTCGCTTTCTTCCAGGAGGGAGGCCAACAGATCCAAGTCATCATCAGCTAAGGCAAAAATTAAACTCTGTGTTATTTCTGTCCAGTTAGAGGAAAGCTGCCATGGAATAAAACATCCAAGATACTCTAATCACAAGCTAATGACAACTGAAACTAAATCAGAGCAGTAAGTGGCATTCTTAAAAAACTACTTCAACTTTGGCTAAAGGAAAATAAAGCAGTTCCCTGCTGTTTGGTCGGATGGAAATGTGGTTGCAGACACTCTCAGCTTGTGATGCAGGCTGGCTGGTAGGCAGAAAACTTGCAGGCCGCTTAGCGCTGGCTTTTCCTCCGATGCAGCTGCTTGTACAATAGCTGCTGCTACAAAGAAAAGCCTTGAGACCTGTAAAGGTGTAGCCTACAGAGACACCCACGTGGCTTTTGCCAATAGACGCTGAAGAAGACGCAAGGCAGGCAAGAAAGCATATTCTCACATATGCTTTGCTCAAGGAAGAGAATAGAGCAAAGAAACATGGATCAAAGGTACAAATAGCAGAAAAAAGAAAATCAAGGACGGAGAGAGGAAGGGGACAGACAGAGCAGAACTGAAATTCAGAACAACATAAGAAATGTATTTAGCTTTTGCTGCTGAAGAAAACACAAAACCAGGGAAGGGGCAGAGCAGCATCACAGAAAGGTGACAACAATGAAGAAGGCAAGGGGCAACCTCAAAGGCCTCCTCAAGTGAAGTCAGTGCAACATAATTTCCCTTGCTAAAAGGTTTACCAAGCTTTCTGAACACTTGAACTTATTAACTAACATATTGGTCAGAAGACAACTTTCCTACTAAAAGTAAAAGAGTACTTTCCCCCTTACCGTCCATGATTTCACCAGGATTCCTCCAAGAGCCCCTCAAGGAAAAACATTCTCTGTTATGGGGAGAACAACATTGATACTGTTAAAATAGATATAGCTCAGCTAGAAATACATGTTGTGTTCAGGCTCCTTATTTGATGATTTGCAAACCACCAGCTTGTTTTTGTTTACAGCTGCAGATGAGGGTTCCACTAAATTTAAAATCTCCATGTACATTTTCTACATCTAAAGTCTGACCTATGCTGAACTCACTGCAGCGCATGGGCATTACTTTCAGAAAAAAGCCCATAACAGACACAGATTTTAAGAAATGCTTACCATGTTCTCCTAGTAATAACCATTTCCACCTCATCAGTCCTGTGTTATAATCATAATTAGCACTTAACTAAAGCAAATTTTCCAAAATGGATTCAGTCTCCATTTGAAAATGGAAGAAGGTAGTAAGGTTTCACTCCCTCCTCACAACACAGTTCTTATTCTTAAAAGCATACGTTCTACATTTCTCACAGCTCCTCCATTTCACGGACACATGGCCATGAAAAATAATCAGCATAGGCAGACATAAATGGCCAAGGGAAGACTGGATAACACAAAAGAAATCCACTGGGGATGGATTACTCACAAACCCAAACTCTAACTCTGTGCTTACAGGTCTTCCTGCTGCAGAGACTTTTGTTTCGCCTATAAACTCCACTTATCATAGCCCTCTCTTTTCTCTTGCTCCAGAATATTAATTTTCAGCAAAGAACACAACAAAACTCAAGAGCATGCACGAGCAGGCCTGGCTAGTGACCACCACACAGCTCCGGCCTCCTGCTGTCCTGGTGACACTGGCCCAGGGATCCACCCTGCTGCCACCGCCCCCGCGGGGGCTCACCCGGGCGGCCGCGGCGGGAGGCGGGTCACCCCGGGATCTCCCCCTGCCTCTCTCCTGACAGCCAGCCCCGGGCTCCCAAGGCCCGGCAGAGCTCGGCTGTGCCCTGCCCGCCGCCGCCCATCTCCCCGTGGACTACAGTAGCTGCGGGATCCCCATCCCTCCCCCAGTGGATCCCGATTCTCCTCCAGCGCTGCCCGGGATCCACCCCGCCCTCACCAGGAGATCCCCCTTCCCCTCACGGCTTCCCTCCCCTCACGGTTCCCCTCCACGCTCGGCCGCCTCCCTCCCCCAGGGGAACCCCCACCTCCTCCAGAGTTTCCCCGTGGATCTCCGATCCCTCACCCCGGCCCCTGCCCCCCGGAATCGCTTGCTGGGCTCCCGGTCCCCCCGCACCCCCAGTCCCCCCCCGGCCCTTCCCTCACACCGCCCCGCTCACCGCCGGCCGCGCGCTCACCAGCACCCGCCAAAACTCCGACCCGGCCCCGCCCCCTCCGGCGCATGCGCGGGAGCCGCTCCGGAGTGAGAGCGGCGGCGGCGCGCGCGCTCGCGCCATCGTTAGTCCTGGCAGCAGGGGCGCCGCCCGCCGCCATCTTGATTGTGGGCGGGCGGCGGGAAGGATGCGGGGGCCCGGTGGGGTTTGGGACAAGGGAGGGGGACATGGCGGCGTAGGGATGAGCTGCTGTGCTGAGTGAGGTCACGGGGGTGAGGATGACGACGTCATGCCGTTGTTATACACCTTGGTGGAGCTGCATGAGGTGTCAGGGCCTGCCCTGTGGTGTAGCCCCATGGCATGAGGCCTGTGTCCACGCAGTGCTGTGCCGTTGGCTCTGGGTGAGCCCGCTTCAGCTGTGAAGAACTGCCAGCGTCTGGTCAGAGCAGCCTCCGGGAGTGGTTACAGCAGGCGCCATAGTTGTCTGAATAACCTAAATAGTCTCAGCACTTGTCTTAAGCCAGAAAATTCAAACCCAGGTATTGTCATGTGCAGTTGACAGGATTTTGTAGTCCAGTTCAGTATTTCTGTGGTACAAGCAAGCACGATTCTGTGAAAAATAATATGTCTGAATATGTACAAGCCTCATTGCTCATCCTTTCCCCTTGCATCAATTACATGCAGAAATCACCCCCAAAACAGAAGGATTTGAGCTCAGATCCCAAGGCTCTTGCACTAAATCCACCCTGCAAGACAATATACAAAGAAAGAGAGGATGCCTCTGGTATTTAAAGGCGAGTGGTACCAGTACCGGGTTAGGAAAGACAAATTACAGCAATTCTGTGGTAGCTGAAGGAATCAAGAAGAAGTTCCAGCAGATGGCAGGAAAAAGCTCAAGATACTTCAAATATCCAAAGCAAAGAGAGAAATGCTCTGATGAGCAGTTGAAATGCTCTACTGAATAGTTGTTAGCCAAGTTGTCCAGCATGTGTCATGTTAGATTCTCTTGGTTTTGGGTTTTCTCCCAAAAACCACATGCCTTGCCCAGGCATGCTGGGCTAACTGGTTATGGATGCATCCGCCTGCGTGGTACTCGTGCAAAGGTGTTTCAGGGGAGCCGGAGCAATGAATAATGACAGGAGCTGGGGAGGAGCGTGTGGGCGCTGAGGGCCCAAGGGGGCTCCGCTGTATTGTTGCTCATCCACGATGGAAGCAAGGAAACACCTTGTGCCCCATTTTTGCATGTGTGCAAAATTCGTGGACAAGCTCGAGAAGTGGGCCTGCGTGAACCTCATGAGGTTCAACAAGGCCAAGTGCAAGGTCTTGCACCTGGGTCGGGGCAACCCCCGGTATCAATACAGGCTGGGGGATGAAGGGATTGAGAGCAGCCCTGCCGAGAAGGACTTGGGGGTGCTGGTGGGCGAAAAGCTGGACATGAGCCAACAATGTGCGCTTGCAGCCCAGAAAGCCAACCGTATCCTGGGCTGCATCACAAGAAGCGTGGCCAGCAGCTCGAGGGAGGTGATTCTGCCCCTCTACTCTGCTCTGGTGAGACCCCACCTGCAGTCCTGCGTCCAGCTCTGGAGCCCTCAGCACAAGAAAGACATGGACCTGTTGGAGCGGGTCCAGAGGAGGGCCACAAAAATGATCAGGGGATGGAACACCTCTCCTGTGAAGAAAGGCTGAGAGAGTTGGGATTATTCAGCCTGGAGAAGAGAAGGCTTTGGGGAGATCTTATTGCAGCCTTTCAGTACTTAAAGGGGGCTTATAAGGAAGATGGGGACAAACTTTTTAGTAGGGCCTGTTGCGACAGGATGAGGGGGAATGGTTTTAAACTAAAAGAGGGTAGATTCAGACTAGATATAAGGAAGAAATTTTTTACGGTGAGGGTGGTGAAACACTGGAACAGATTGCCCAGAGAGGTGGTAGATGCCCCATCCCTGGAAGTGTTCAAGGTCAGGTTGGACGGGGCTTTGAGCAAGTCTGCTCTAGTGCAAGATGTCCCTGCCCATGGCAGGGATGTTGGACTAGATGACCTGTAAAGGTCCCTTCCAACCCAAACTATTTTATGATTCTATGTCTTCCTGTTAGCGTTCCTGTGCTAAGATCCCTTCTCTTTCTGAAGCCTCTTAAAATGATTAATGTTGACTTGACGGATGCATAAGTAATTCCTCCTTTGGCCTTTTGCATTGATTTTCTGTGTTTTCATTAAAGTTAGTGCTGCTCAGATGAAATCAGCTCTATTATCATTCTATTAGTTTGATTTTGGCCTAGTAGCATTTCCATCAGATTTTGATCATTGCAGAATCCATAACTATCACAAAGCTCCCGTAATAAAATTGGATTCAGGGAAAAAAGCCCATAAATCCTACTGTCGCAAGGAACCAATTAAAAGGCAATAAGAGAGTGCATCTGCTGGGAGTACTTGTAATTGATTGAAAAAGAAGGTTGCAACCAAGCTGATGAATACCTCTTCACAACAGATTTCAGTCAGCTCTTGTATTACCTGAAATTATGGCTGAAGCTGTGTGAGAACATGAGTTACAGCTAACAGAAAACAAGAATCCAGAGTCTACAAGAGATAATTAGAACAGCAGTGACAACCAGCAAAATAAAAGCAACTTCTCACCTTAATTACAAGGGCAAAAAAGGGATTGTTTCTCTTGGTATTGGTAGCTGAGAATTCACCGATGGCATGACACGAAAAATACACTGAAGGAGTATTTTCTTTGGCCTAAGAAACATGTGCAGGTATTGTTCTTGTGTATAGTTTAAGAGTATTCATCTGCTTAGAGTGAAACATAAATCTTACACTATTAAGGCCTGTGTTTTGCATTAATCAACTCTAGAGTAGTTTCTATTTCAGATTTGAAGCAAAATATTGAGTCACCAAACTTTTTATTTCTAATTCCACTATTGATCTGTTCAGTGTGTTTTCTTCTCTGTGATTTGGATCTTCATCCACAGGCAATTTGGAGAAGCACTTATTTAGGGAAGTAGGTTGACAGGAGAATTTGTCACGTACAAGTACAAAATATCTGCTGTAACTCTGCCCATTCAGTTGTGGTATCCAACATCTCTAAGGCTTTCTCCTATATAGTTGTTCCATTCTCCTTAGCTCAATGTCACAAGATGACATAAGCTATATATATAAATTTCACTGCACAAGCATCTCTCTCTCACAGGTTGTACATCCTTTTAAAGTTCAGAGTTCAGAAGCATCTTGGTCAGCCACACGTGACCTGGTCGTTACCTTCGTTTGGAAGAAAAGCATTCCTGCCCCCGTACCTGAAAAGCTGTGCTGCTCTCCGTTAGCCATCACTGATGGACAGCAGTAACGCTTGGACTTTGTACCACGGCTTGACTTCTTTTCCTTGAGAATGGTCTGCATTACCTTGTCTGAAGCTGGGGGCCCAGTGGAGTTTTCCATGTACCCTCTTATGCTAGAACAGCCATCCCCAAACCAGAACCCCTTTTCCAGGTGCACGAATATGCCCTTTCTCCTCACTAGTCAAAGCACCGAGCTGGGATCTTCTCAGAGAACCCGTGAGCGCAGTGGAGAGAGGACAAGCAATGACAAAAATGGATGCTGCTTTTAGCGAATCTCTCTTAAAATTGGAATCCAGTGTTTCTGGAAGTGAAACCCCTCCATGAAATAAGTCAGCAGTAAAGCCACGGACCAATTGCTGTCGGTCGTAGAGCATAGTCTCGTATTTGTTACGGACAGATGACACAGCTCGTAAGCCACGTCAGGGAGGGTGAGCACATGACTTCTTCACATACGCAACACTCCCTGAGGGTGTCAGATGTGTGAGGAGATGCGTTTGAACACTGGGTCTTACCTCCCTGGTGTAGTGCTTGTGGGGAAGGGACTGTCCTTTGGTAGCTCAGCAGTGACAATTGCTTTCTACATTTCTGGTGCATGTAGAAACTGAGAAACCCCAGATTTTGGGACTAAAACCATTGCTAATTGTAATCATATCATAATTTGTCCTGACATTTAGGACCTTTCAAGACATATTCTAACTAACTGAATTGTATTATGTGATTATCTGCATAACAGGTATGGAAGTAGCTGTTCTTTTCAAATGAAAAAAGATTGCATTGATGGAGATCTGTTAAGTCCTGAACTCACCTTACTGTGTCCCACCTCCTTTGTCCTCACCTGATTTACTAAATCTAATACTATTCCCTGTAACTCCTGCAGTGGGACACAGAAAATACTGTCATCATAGCTGTCAGTTCTCTGTTCACAAATTCCCACTTTGGACTACTCGAAGGCTGCCTGGTGAATGATTGATGTTACAATGGTCTTTTACCCTGATTTGCTATGTTTGAGTAGATTTCATGTCCCTTTTATTAAATAACTTTTTTACCATTTTATTAGACTAATGCTGAAAATCTAGTATTTTGATCAGGCTGTGCAATAGTAGCAGTTTACGATGACTGTGGCACTATCCTAATGAAGTTGGCTACATAGAGGAAGTCAACCACTTTCACTCACACCAGCTCTGTAGGAAACTTATGAGCCACACAGTCCGTCAGGGGGATTTTAGGTGACCCTCTCCACAAAATACATTTCCTTCACCTTTTCCCTTCTGCTCCTTTCTTTCTGCATTAGGAAAATGCAATTGCCTAAAATCCAGAGATAAAAATTCCTGCTTGCTTGCTTTTAATTCTAAACTGCTTTTTAACTGATGAGTCCCTCAGATAAGCATACCTCACAGTTAGAGTAAGGTTTTGGGATCAGGGCTCCGGTTTTTGTTAAAATCATTACAAATGTACAAACAAAAATTAGTTACAATTGTATTTTGTTAGTTTTGTCCTTTACATAAGCCTGCTCCAGCATAGGTGCTTTAGTTATAAATGCAGTTTCTCTTGCATTTTAATCTTCAGAGGTCCAAGTATTTCTACAGATCACCTGCCTATATATGAAGGAAGATTCGGGCTTCCCAACTCTGGCAACCCAACATCTGTGAGACCAGTGCACTGTAATGTCACATCAGGAAACATCCAGGCTTATTTGAATGGAAGGGTGACCCAAGAAGTAATAAAGTGATATTAAAAATAAAATGTTGAACTTTCATATTCAGGTTGTGTGATCATCCCAGTCTGCTCCTTCTGAACACCCAGCTCACAATTCTGGCACTCAGAATGAAGTGGACTGGGCACAAACAGACTTTGGTGGTGGCCCTCAGTGAGCCTAACAGACCTACCACAGAGCAAGATGGCATAGATTTAACTACTGGGTTGTAATGAGTCCTGGCACATTTGCTTCCAGAAATTCAGCTTTGAACAGTGGAGGAAAAAAATAAAAATCTTTCCCTACGCCAAGGTTGGCAGATCGGTCCAAAACCACTTGGAGGCTTCCTTCCAACTGGGCAGTGCCAAAGTGACCAACACTTTCGTTTCTTCAGCAGGAAGACGATGCCATAAGTAGACACCATTTTGGCTGCTCAGAGGTTTTCATGCATCTCTTACTTCCCTTCCCTGCCAGTTTCCAACAGTGCGAATGTTAGCTATTTGCAAAAGACATGAAAATCCTCATTTGCATGGATCCCAGCAATTTGCTTGAGTTGTTTCCTGTCGTTCATGCTGGTTCATGTTTTGTTAAGAGTTGTGTGTTTTCCTCCCTTATGCAACTGCAAGTTAAGAACTGTTTTTTGTTGAGATAAAAACAACAGTGAGGACAAGAACAGATCTAATACACTACAGTTCTTTCTATACGAGCTTTTCAGCCATAGAGATTTGCAATCCTGTTTCAGCCTCCAAGGTATTCACAGACATAGATAATTTTATACTTGCAATAGATTTATTTTGAGATGTGAAAATCCATTATACTCTTCTCTTTAAATTAGGTTACATCCATCTCAGCTCCTTCTAGCACAATACTGTACAGGTTCAAATGAATTTATTATAATAAAGAAGAATCAACACACCACCTTAAAAATGAACAGTTCTATAAAACCAAGTGACTAGGTACACCAGGAGCTACATATATCAGACCTAAATGATCTGTTTTAAACCTTACCCACAGCTGGCTAAAGCAAGAAGTTACATAAGCCATCAAAAATTTAACATCAGATTAGTATGGTCACAAGGGCAGCAATAAAACTGCCATCTGGAGAAAGAGCAGGGTTCATTTAAAATGCTCGATGGATACAGCACTATTCCATTTTGCTGGAAGCTTCTCAAACAGCTTTTTTAATGTATTAGTTTCCTGATATATAGTATATGAGAGATGAAGTATTTACAGCCTCACAGTACTTTAATTGTTCAGCATATATCCCATCTCCCTTCTGACTTCAGTGATTCAGCCCCGTTCTGCAGGCTAGCCATAAGAGCAGATCATATCAGGGGAATGTTCCTTAAAGATTTCATAGCAGCAGACACACTGGGAGTTCTTTAATGCATCCATAGAAATTCTTTTCCTAAAGCAGATTAAAACAAGATTAGTGAGTACAGGGCAGGGTAGGAGTTTTATCCTTTTCCCATTGAATGAATGAGAAAAACCCCGAAAACCTGCTTTACAGGATGTAGAGTTGAGTGTTATTCAAGCAAGAAGGAAAAAAAAAGAATGTGTTTGGCAGGTGAACTTCCAGAAGATGAAGAATTGGAGGGCATCACTCAATTAATGCAGTCCATAACGTGAATTTGCAGTGTGTCCAAATCAGGTAGAATTTCTTCACATTTGGGACATGAATACATTGAGATATTCCGCTGCTCTGGCCAGTCTTGACTACCAGTTCCTGCAAGCAGAGAAGCTAAATGATTACCTGTTATATTACTTCATTTTTCCACTCTTTTTGTGGAGCGGATGAAAGAGGATTGGCGGCTTGCTCCTAACAGCCAGAGAATCACGCTCTCTGCAGCTACCCAGTTGCCAGAGTAGCCACAGGGGAGCTGGGGAGCTGCTTGCAGCCAAGCAAAGCTGTTTTAAACTGAACACAGCAGGGCCTGGCCCCATGAGCTTACAGTACCTCTTTGGACAAGACGAGGTGAGTGTTCCCGATCTGGTGCCCTGGCTCCGTGGCGATTCTGCATCTCCGCCAAAGAGTTTCTGAGAATAAAAAAAATAAGTCAAGGGCTCTGAAAAAAGCCTGAGCAAAAGTTATCTTCCCTTTGTCTCCAGAAAATGTAAGAGGTTTCAAAATAAATCAAAGGATTTGCAAGTAAATCATGTCAACTAGTCATGCGTTTAGTTCACAAACGCTGCTCAGAAATGGGACCTAGAAATGCTGCTGCTTTGTGAGATCGTGCCAGGGTCCTGCTGAAATGAGGGTCATACAACTGACACCAGCAGGATTTGGGTGGCCACACACCTAGGGATCTTGGGCACACACTACTGGGAAACTTCAAGGACTCTCAGCTAATCAGGGCAAACTGCAAATTTGGTTAAAGTAGAAAAGCAAGTCATACCAGAAAAAGGGTTCAGTGCACAGTTAATGTGAAATGTAACTTGATTTTTCAAAATCTGGGCACTCTTATTGTACCCATGGCTTCCACAAGATGAGTGCAGGACACATGACTAAGATTTCTTTTTTCTCTTTTACAGCTAAGAGTGCTAAAATGGTGCAGTTCCAGGGTATCACAGTACTTGAAACTACGGATACTCACTTACCACTGCCACCTGGAGAAGCAGCAGATATCCCTGGCATACATGTAGCAAGCTTAGCTGCAGATTCACCACTAAAATTGAGGCCAGAACCCAAAGAAACGCAAATAAATCAGCAGGGAAAATTTACCAAGTATGAATCATCAAAAGTGAAATCTCGCTAAGGCACCCAAGTAAGAACTAACATGCCTTACAGAGATTCTATCACAAAATTAAAATGAGAAGTCAGCCAACTAATTTTTTTTCTCTTTTAAAATTCAAATTAACCAAGAAATAAATGTCTGCAAAGTTGTCTGCCTTTCTACTGAGATGCTAGCAAGACAATGTTGGTCAACTCCAGCACACAGAGTAACAAGACAGTCCAAAGACAGCTCAGCCAAAGTCTGTTCTCACCGGCCAAGATCTTCAAGGTTTTGCTGCTCTTTTAGCAGGTATGCCAGCTGGACAGCCAACTGCTCCTTCTCCTCATGGATCTTCTCTCTTGCTGCCCTCTCAGCATGGAAGTCAGAACAATAAACCTCCATCTGATCAGAGAAATGAAATCATGCTGAGAATTTGTAACTTAGACTGAACCGTAGTCATATATTATATGCCAAAATAGCAAATCTGTATGATAGCCTGCATCTACTTAAAACAGTCCCACAGCACCTACACACTGCAAAGTGAAGACCTGCACTAGTTACAAGGTGAAGACGACTCAGTAGTTTCTGGATTCTGTATAAGATACTTCAAGTGTCTTATCTGGGACAGTGCTATTGCCCTCTGCTGTACAGAGGCAGATATAAGGTAAAACAAGCAGTGAGGAGGTGACTTGATCGATGACACAGACAGATCTGTGGCACAGACAGTGGAACCGGGTGAAGATGTCAGTTCTGTGCCTTAAATGTGAGGCAGATGCTTTTTAGTCACTGTTTACACATACTGGTTTGATTAAAATCATCCCTAAAACATACGCAGTGATTCTTAAGACAGTGGTTTTAAATACACAAACACATCTATTCCCAGCTTTTGTTTGTTGTGCCAGACTCCAGCATACACAGTTCCTCCTACAGAAGCGTAGGATATGGTGTAAAGGCTCTGCAGGGATCTGCAAGGCAGGCCGAGTAAGGGAATTATGCTTTGGAATTGAGGAAACGGATACTCAGTATTCCAGAGTGAGCCATTAAATAGCTCCTCCTGGTTTCTGAATATTCGGTGGGGGAACTAGCCAATTTCTGAATAAGAGCTGATACCTGAGCACGGAGCACAGCCATGGTTTCAAGGTCCTCCTCTTGCTTAGCAATTATCTGCTTCATTTCATCTATCTGGAGCTGCTTTGCAGCAAGGGCTTGTTCTGCCAACTCCACCTTTGCATTCAGTTGTTCCACCACCACTTTATCCACTCTGTCCAGCTGCAAGGAAGAACTATGATTACAAGATGAACTCAGAATACGACACTGCTTGAAGTGAAAGTTTGCTTCTTACTCCTCCTGCCCTTGGAAAAGTTTCCAATTTTGGTCAAAGGAACTTGGACTAAGACAGCAATGATGACTGATATTTTAATTTAAAGATTAGTTTTGAGCTTTCAAACTACATTTTATCCAGGTAAAAGAGAACTCCTTAACGGACACTGCAAAGGATGTTTTCCCACTTTCCAAAATTATACAGAAGAATCTGCCATTTCCATGGAGCCTCAGTTATGAACAAGACCTCACTGTGGCAGGTATTCTATTTAAGATTACAAAAATGTTTAGAGGCCTACCTTCCCATATTTACAAATTATGCTGCAGGAACACCTATATGCCTTTGCATATCACTGATGTCTAAGGACCAGACTCCATACTGCACTGCAGATTAGACCTTACCTAGAAAACACCATGGAAGTACTGCTGTGTGGATAAAGTTTTCTATAATTGACAGCACAGGATGTATGTTTATCAGAGCAATGCTGCTATGTTGCATGCTATATTATGTGGAAGGGATGACAGTTGTTTCCTGCCCAAATTTGTTCCTAGATACATTCTCGCATCCCTTCCCGCTCCCCCCTAATTAATTATGATTTCTTCTTGTGATCAGTTTACCTCTTTGAGTTTCATTTCATTGATTGTTTTCATTGCCTCAGTGAGTTCAGGAAGGAGTTTGCTGTATGCATCCTGCAAGCTATTACATCTTGCCCTGTTTATGACAAGAAAAGAGGTGAAAGTTTGAAACACTTAAAAATTCTTTGAAATCTAAAGAATCTGGAAGAATTTAGAAAAAACCACCACCAGCTCCTGGAAAATGAATCTGCATTTCTGATGAGAACAAATCACGCTCCATGTCTCAACATCTCTCTTCCAATGAGTCGTGTGCTGCTCTATCCATGGACTGAGTCCAAACAAATGTCCTTACTGATCATCTGCATTTCAAATTGAAGAATCCATCACCCAATATTTTTATATCAAGCTCACAAATTCTGTTCAAAATTTTACACCTCTCTTAGGAAGACATCCAAGTCTTGACTCAGAGACTTCAAGTGAAGGAGAAGAACCAGACACAGTCTCCAAAGATAATAAGCAGCTTCTCCAGCAGCTGAAGGCAGGTCCTTGAGGTAGTTCAGTCTCTCTGTACAGCTTGGACTGACATTTTCACACTCTGTACATGGATTGCACATGAAAGGGAGGGGGGAGCCAGAGCGAACAGCAAGTTCTTTACCTCAGCTTCACTGCATACTTACTTCTCTTAGTTGCAAATGTATTGTAGAGACCACAGACCTCTTCATTAACATCAGTGTCTCATCACTGTAACCACCTGACTTGTTCCTACCCTCCAAGCTGTGGACGCATTTACCCCTGCTAGTCAATGGGACAGCTGTTGTCACTTTTCTGCTTCCTCTGCTTGTATATTAGACCTGACCCTATTCCGCCTTTGACTTTATGACAAAAGGAAGATACAAGTCAGAGCTTACAGCTCAAATTTTCCTAAGTGAGGGGTTCACTAGACAAAAGGATACAATTTGGGCCTAATGTGGAGACTCCAGATTCAAAGTGACACAGACGCTGAGGTGAATGCAGGTTTCTAGTTCAGACTCTACAAACATAACATGGTTTCAAAGAGTGCAGAACACAAAACTCGTATTTCAGATTCAATTCCCCTTTGACCAGATTCCCTTGGACTTCCCTTCCTCACTGACAATACCTCCCTGAAATACAAACCCAAGTCATACTCACTTTTCTTCATGTGTCTTGGCTTGTTCCAGCTTGACCTCTGCCTGCATGCTCTCCACCTGAAGTTCCAGCTTCTTGATGGTGTATATTAGCTGCTGCTTCTCCTCCAATTCTGATGCAGCAGTTGAGCTTTTTCTTTCCAGTACTTGGCACCTGACAGAACACGGAAAAAAGGTTAATCTCTCCTGTTCACCTTTTTCTGACGGATTTGGCACACTAGGCATAATATAAAAAGAATCTTTGTGTGATTCACCTTAAAGGCTTATTCTGATGAAGAACAAGGAAGGAAAATAATGAATTTATACACAATCATCAGAAAACAAACCAACACTTACTTTCTTACTACTATGAATTTCAAAGAACTGGAATTTGACAGAAAATTGAAGTGAGGGTCTTGTAACCACTTTTTATAACCTATGCAATTGGTCTTCAAAAGCACAGACAGTTCATGTGAAAAGGGTCATAACTGGGTCCCTTAGCTTCTCCCCCTAAGACTAGAACAGGGATCGAGTACGTGAAGCAGAAAACAGGAAAGATTTGCCTTTACATCAGGAAGGCTTAAAACCCAAATCTTAAAATTCAAGGCACTGGGGTTCTATTTGTAGAACTAGGTTGGCAGCTCAGATTTTCTGACAACTACTGTATTTCTGTACTTTCATCTCCACTTACAAAGCAGCAGCAATCTTCTACAGTATTTCTATGAAACAGATATTTAAGTTGGTATTTGTAGAGCTGGTGAGTTTCCCAAGGTGAGAGTTGTCATACAAATATATACTGGGTGTCACAGCAGAACTTTTATTCTCTTACTTTTCTTGAAGCTTCTTCTGAATCAATTCTGCTTCTTTTAACTTCTCATGGGCTTCCTGAAGCTCTTTAAACAGAGCACAAACTTGCAAATTCAGGGTTTCTACTTCACTGCCAACCTTTTAGAGAAAAAATAAGGAAAATTACATATGGAAAATTCAAGATAGGAAAGTTGCAGGCTAACTAATAGATCTAACCAGGAAGTATAATTTTTTCTCGAGAGAAAACAGTGTAAGTCAGTATGCACTGTTACACTCCATGCTCAATAATAAGGCCCCACCCACAAGGCTTCACAATTACCAATTACTCCTAAATATGGCAGAACCCCATTTTGACTTAACACTCTCATAAAATCCAGGTGACTCAAAAGACAACACTATTACTGACTTTCCAACGTTGGCTAGAATACACCTCATGCAGATGGAAAACACATCTACATTTTCTTTCTCAGAGTTTACAATTTAAAACACACATGAACAAAGCAGGCAGACTTAGTGATTACTGCCACTCCTCTAAGCAATAGTTATAGTCTGTCAAAGAAACATAAACAAATGATCTATCCCTAGGTAGGCTTGCAGTCTGCTAGCATCAGTAAGCTCTGTCGAAAGAGGTGTGACAGCAGATGTAGAACAGAAGAAGCAGTTTGGAAGTAGAGAAGGAGGCAGACTAAAACCTTAGACTTTCTCCTTCCAGTTATATCCTGCACTGGGATTACCCCCTCCATTCTAGTTTCCTCCATTCTCGTTTCGCACAGAAAGCGGAGAACACAGAAAGTTTTATGCTTTGTTATTTATTTCAATTATGCATGAAACCCCTCCAGCCAAATGGCTCTCTCCCTACACACACCAGCCTCTCCCACGCCACACGCACTGAGTACCACAGGACTGGAAGGCTTCAGCTGTTGACCTTTTGAAGGAGAAAATACAACCCCAGATGGTAACTCCATTACCATTCATTCATGAATCAACTTTGCAAACCAAGAAGAAAATGATTTCTAGTAAAACTGTAATCAGTTTTGTTGCGAGTCACTGGCCCTCTCATCTGGGCTTTAGACCACAGGAAGATCACTGAAGGATCCTAAAGACAGGCAAAAAGCAGGAGGAGGAAAGAAACAGCAGCTGTGTTCTCCTCCAACCCAAGACACAAAGGACACATAAAAGTTTCAATTCTTAAAATACATCCCCACACTGTAGAAGACATGAAACCTTTGACTCCTGCTGATTTGTAGTCTCTGGAGGTACATCCTGGAGCTTTCCTAAAGAAACATCTGAATCTCATCATCACGCTAGCATCAGTTTAATTGTCCCTAGTACTGTAATTTTCATTGATAATGTCTTATCTCATCAAATGCACGGAAACTCTCAAGTCCAGCTTGGGAATGAGCTGGGTGGCTGTGGCTAAAAAGATACCAGGTGTATCAAGAGCATGCTGCTGTCCTATTTCCTTGAAGAAAAGCTCCAGTTTTCTAATAGGGAGAGTTCACCACTTCCCCAGGCAACTGAAGCAATAGAAGTTGTTCATCCATGACGACCTGTGAACACTCCAGCTTTCATCTTGAAGCAGAAGTGTGGAACACAGCCAGTGTGACTGAGAAGCAGACAGAACACAATTGTCTACTGACAGATGCTGCTGAGGACACCCTCCACAAGCTGCCCAAGCTAGTATCATTCACCAGTCATACCAAGCAAAAGGGACTGAATATAATGGTGTAAACACTCACAAAGCACATTGGATTACGCTTTTTCTATCTCAGAAGGAAGAAGAGATTTCTGCTGCAAAACAAGCCACAAAATTATTTTAGGCAGCAATCCAACTAATCCATCACACTCACAGATGAAAGCACTGATTTTTGTGAGGTGATGGCATTTCAATTTGCAGAAAACTCGACATCAGCAGAAATTGCCTTAACAGAAAATGTGTCAACAAATGAAACCACATATCACTGGCAAAAGTCTGACTTCTAATAAAGCTGCACTGTGAATTCTTGGTCCCTGGTGAAAGCCATTGTAATTCAAGGTATTTTACTTAATTGGAACACAATCAGTCCATGCTTCTGGAAAGCAAGTCTGGCAGCCTTGCTGAAAGAAAAGGCTAAACCGACTCAAAAAATCCCATCACACAGTACAGACTGTCTCTCCCCAACACCTATTTCTTAGCCTCCCCAAGAAAGGAGCAACACCTAAATCACAGCCTCCTAGACCTCTGCTTCTGGGAAGCTTGCAAGCAGCCTCCCAGGGAAGGCAGAGCAATAACTGCAGTGGTGCTTTAAGATGACTTGTCTCAGGAGACCTGGCTGAGGTTACTGTCCAGCTGTTGTTTGGCAGAGGATGTGCACTAGCCTCTTCTCCAGCCACTCCTCACTCTTCATACACAGCCAAAGCAGGTTTCAAAACTTTTCCTTCTCTCCCAGGATGTCTTCAAATGCAGAGCCCTCAAATGGTCCACGCTGCACCCCCACATTGTTTCATTAAAGATCTACATTTTACAATAGGGGGAGATAACATGAGCTCCGCTGACAAAAGCCCTCTGAAGAAACCCAACAGCATATAAATGGAAACAACGAGTGCCATCACAAGGATCTCACTATGCTGACCTCAATATCAGTACTTAGATGAGGAGCATCTGGCTCAAGCTGTAACTCAGGCAAAGCTGAGATAAAAATACTGGAAAGAATTAACTAAGACATCATCTGCTTTCCTTAGAAAGGACATCTCTTGGCCTGACCACAAGCTAGTCTTGTTTAACTAAGCCAGCCCTGCCCTAAAATATTGTCCTGGCTTTCAGAAGGGCACAGGTCTCAAGCAGATCCCATAGCGTATTTGCTAGCTCCACGCAGCACCTCAGATAACCCCACACGGCCTCATATACAGGCATTCTTATTTGCCTGTATTATGCAGTTGCACTGAACCTGAACGGATCTCCGCTGCTATGGGAGCTTACACACTTACCTCACATGGAGGCATCTACAACAGTAGGCACATAAATTTAGGTATCTGAATCTGTAGCTGAATCCCAACCCCAACATCCATCCAAACCTTAATGGAAAACAACAGGACTGAGGTTGCCTGGAACGGTGCCTCAATCCAAGATAGTTATGTGCCACCATTGTAATACATCTCACCAAGAACATGAAAAACACCCATACCAGGTGCCATACAAGCTCCACATTTAAAGTCTGTTTTACAGTATGCTGTCATTAGATTCTGATCCAAAAGCTGACCTAGCCAGCAGTGAGGAAATTCACTCAGTCTAGAAGATTTTCTGGAGCTAGAAATGACTGCATCTCTCTCTGTTTAGTGGGCGTGGCCAGGGCAATGAGGTATACCTGCAGTTATGCCATGCTTCCCTAATTCTTGGCCACCAATCTCACCCCTTTTTAGTGGCTGGTGTAATTTGGAACCACCTCTTAAGATATGGATTGGAGAGTTCAAAATTCACTTCCATACCCAGTGCAAGATAATTACCCCTTGCTCCCTGAGTGCAAGTGGAAATCTAGGCCCTGAGGTTGCTGGCCTCAACAAGTAAGCTGTGTGTTGTTAAATCTCAGCTCAAGAGGACAGGTACTTACAGCCTCTGAACTCTCCTCTTCTTCCTGTTGAGTTTGTGTCCCACTCTCCAGGCAGTTGCTGGTCTCCTTCTCCAGCTTTGACAGTCTGGAAAACAGAAGGATCCAACAATAATGGATTTGGCCTATATTTAAAGTGAGATTGTAACTATTCAAGGATTTCATGCAAGTGATGTACTCTCTTTCTAACATCACAGCCACAACAAGAGGCAAAACTGAAAGCACACACATGCAGGAAAGCCTGCACAATCATGGGGGTTCCTGAAGAACACAGCACATCAAGCATGTGTATTTAATTAAAATGGATGTATAAGTCTGCAGGTGTGGTGAATGAAATAACATTCAGTCCACAGTGATCGACCTTTGGTACAGTCCAAAACTGCTAACCCTTTGGAAATGGGTCAGTCTGTTCACTGAATCTAGTAATTAATATTGCCCCTATTTTCCTTTGGTATTTTCAGAGGCTGAGATTTCCAAGAATCATTTCGCTATGGCTCATTACCTCTTCTAGGAAGACCACGTAGAAGCAATTACCGTGACACCAACCTTTCACAGTAGATATTGTCCAGGAAGTCTTACTCTGTCTCTGCGAACCGGGGATTTGCAACAGCTACTGCTTAGGCAATTTTCCACGCCTGAACAGTCATGCTGATTTATACCAATATAACTGAGCTGAGATGGACCCTCATGCAGGTCTCACTTGAAAAACTCTCTCTTAGATAAGTTTGGAGTTGAACATATTTTAGACATTTCTAAGGAGCTTTTCCAAGCTCACACATTGCTAAATGTAGCCTGCCAATATCACGAAGAGGACTGTAATCCTCGTTTTATACATAGTGATTTGCTTAAGGCCCCACACGCAGATGATTCATACAAAACCAAATAACTATGGAGAAGTGAGTGGAGAGAATATCCTCAACTAGTCATCATATCATTCTGACATAACCTGGGGAAAGTTCGAACCCAAGAGGAAATGGGTAATTTGTCCTGATCTGTGGTGTTATAGGAAATAATAATAAAACATGAAAACTCTTTTGCCCATGGAAAAGAACCTGTGGTTTATCCCTATAAGGACTACCACAAAAATAAGTTATTACTACGGAGTGCTTGGGAAATTTCCCATCCAGGTCACACTGATACTTCAGCTTGTCTCTGATCAGCCACAGACTTGGTAACTGCAGCAGCCCTGAAAGCTGCTCCAAAAGTTACAGTGCACCTACTCCATACCTCTCTCTGTGATCCCGCAGCTCCTTCTCAAGTTTTTCCCTCCTCTGAGTTTCATTTCTAAGGCAGCAGAGCAGCTGGCTCACAGTTAGCTCCTCAGACTCCAAATTCTTTGATTCATCTGCAGGTTTGCTCCTGCTTCAAACCAAACCAGATGTAAATAACAACAGATTTTACTAGATTTTACTACAGCACTCCCCTATCCCTAGTTCTGGGACCCAGTCTGAGAGGCCACCGTTTCACACAGTGCTGAAAACCAATGTTCTGAGCAAAGGGCTCATTCCCAAAAACCAAGACCTGCCCACAAGCCACTAGCCACAGTCCCCATGCGTGCAAATGCAGCCCTTGCTTTGCACAGTGCTCAGACTTCAAGCTGGGGGAACAATTTAGTACTTAAGCAAGGAAAACAAAAGCAGTCAAGACAATACAAAACCCAGTGCATTTATTCTAACCTACTTTGCAGCCCCTTCTGCAAAGTGCTGCTGATTGTTCCCAAAATAACATTTTTTTCAATGAAACATGCAACATTTCTTATCTCTGTCTCAGGCTTTTCCAGGAAAAGAAGGCATGTTCCACTAAAAATGGTCATCAGAAATTGATTTCTTTTTCAGAAAAAATCTCTTCAATATTTCACCTCCCTCATATTCTATAGCTCTTTTCAAAATTGCATTATGCTACTGTAGAAGTGAACCAAAACAAATACAAAACTATCTGAAAAATAAGGTAAGTTAATTTCCTGGTGTTAAAATATTGTATTCCATTCCCTCCATTTTTATGTCCATCTAGACAGAAAGTCAAAATCCCTTAACTATATGTAAGACAAGCAGGTTATATACACTGTATGTTTCAGAAGCTCAGCTGTAAAACAGCATGTGTTTAAAACTTTGCTTTTGTAGTTCAGAACAGAAAGTAAAGTCTAGTCTTCTATGTGCTCCTAAGAGCTAGAAATCTTTGGCAAGCACAATTCAATATCCCAAAGACAAGTGTTCAGCCAGGATATTTTAAGTAAATAACTTTTATCAGGGGATTTTTAGTGCACAGTTCTACTCTTACAGAAATAAACCTGTCCTAAGTGGATCACATTTCTCTGAACCTATTAACAGCACCAGTCTAAAGTTTCAGTGCTGGACAAAGACACATGGTGACACAGTAAATATTTTAAGAGGTACATATACCCCCTGTTCTTCTAGATATGGCCCAGATACTCATCAAAAGGTAAGCAAGTCCCACAGAGAATGTCTTCTCGTAATCAGAGTGTTCTCACAAGCCACTGCTAACGACAAGCTGAATACTTGCAGCACGGTCTGTGGTCAGCAACTCTCTCAGTTTCATCCACGACCATAACTTCTTTTTTTTCCTCCTTCAACTTCTTAACTGCATGCTGAGGGACAAGTTTTCTATGTCATTACATTAAAATGCCATTCTCCCTTGCAGTGACATAGGGAGTGACAGGGGTTTAAGGGAAAAGCTGTACATGGAGCACAGCTTTCTGCCCTGCTACGTCCTTAGCATTTTCTATATCCTTTCCTTCCAAAAGCAAAGGCCACAAAGTAAGTAAGAGAGTTCAGCCACAACCATCTAGCTGCTAAATTGGGCAGTATCCAAAATGGAAGGTTTAATAGTATCAGCTGTCTATGTCCATGAGGAGTAAAGGTTCACCTAGGGGTAAGAAAGTCCCTTGTGCCCTGGAGCTGAAGTAAAAATCAAATTTTGAGAAGTAACCTAAACAGAATGCTGGTATCTTAAGCCTAGTAACCTGAAAAATAAGGACTAAGTCATTGCACTGTCTACCCTACCGTGATACACTTTATACCAACCACACACAAACAGAAAAGACGGAGTTCAGCTTTGAAAGACTACAAGACCTCCAATTCTTACCAACATCATTATAATTGGTAGAGGACAGATACTCTATTAGATGGTCTCCAATGACTAGAAGGGAGGGAGTCCCTGCAGCCTCTATCTTTATCTTTTCTGTTTGGCCTCCCTTAAAAGTCTGAAAAGTTGGCAAGTCAGCATGTACATAAATGCCTGGCCAACCGGCCAGAATATGTGCTCCCTCTTGTCAGCTAGTGAAAATTGGAAGAAAAAATGCCAAAGAGCTGAGGGTCTTTCCAACACGGTAGGTAGGTAGAGCTACTGCAATGGAGGGATGCAAGGCCACAGAAAAAACAGGATTTTCTAGTGCATTCCTCATAGAAAAAACTTCCCTCACATTGAAAACAAAACACATTGCAGAATTCTGAATCACACGCATCAACAAGAACCTACATACACGTAGATATCAACGTTACTGGTCATTTCACCACTCTTCTCTTGATGTTCCTTTGCGGTTCTATTTATTTCTCCTTCCTAGGAAAGAAAAAGCACTATTAGCTTGGTATTTGGACTAAGGAGGACACAGTTTTATTTACTTGAGTTAAGGAAGGAAGAAAAACAGGGGAAACTACTATAGTGGCAATAAAAATAAATAAACCACAAAACTCCTACAGATCAGTTTCATGTTTGGAAATTCTTTACTTAAATACTTGTCGTGGTTTAATCTCAGTCGGCCACTAAGCACCACACAGCCGCTCGCTTACTCCCCCGCTGCGGGTGGGATGGGGGAGAGAATCGGAAGGGCAGAAGTAAGAAAACTTGTGGGTTGAGATAAGAACAGTTTAATACTTGAAATAAAATAATAATAATAATAATAGTAATAATAATAACAATGACAACAATAACAACAACAATAATAATAATAAATTGTAATGAAGAGGAAAACGACGAGAGAGAGAGAGAGAGAGGAACAAAATCCAGGAAAAACAAGTGATGCAACCACTCACTACCCGGCGACCGATGCTCAGCCAGTCCCCGAGCAGCAATCGCTGCCCCCCAGCCAACTCCCCCCAGTTTATATGCTAAGCATGACATCATACGGTATGGAATACCCCACTGGCCAGTTGGGTCAGCTGTCCTGGCTATGCTCCCTCCCAGCTTCTTGTGCACCTGGCAGAGCATGGGAAGCTGAGAAGTCCTTGACTAGGGTAAACACTACTTAGCAGCAACGAAAACATCCGTGTGTTATCAACATTCTTCTCATGCTAAATCCAAAACACAGCACTATACCAGCTACTAGGAAGAAAATTAACTCTATCCCAGCCGAAACCAGGACAACACTTCACATGCCTTTCCCTGTATCTCTTCCGGACTGATCGCAGAAGAGGAACAACAATGAGATTTGGCCTTCTCCTTTCATCAGCAACTTCCATGGCCACTCTTCCCTATAAAGATGACTGGGCACCACACAGCAACAGCCAACATCACTGCAGGTGACTTATTAAATATAAGCCTAAAAACCACTCTCCTGCCTCCCAAAAGGACCATGCTTCTTTCCCACTACAAAACTCATTCCTTGATCTTCATAACCCAAAAGAGAATCTTTGTAGCAAAAAAAGGAGAATGCATCCTTGAAGGTTTCTTGCAGTCTGAAGTTTTCTTCAACAACTCCAAACAAGTTTTAATTAAAATTCTCTTAATTTCTTGTTGCACTTGTAGTTTCCAGAGAGGGATCTGCTATTATGGGGATAGCGGAGACCCACACTTTCACGTTTTGCCTGTGAAGATTTTTCAAATAGAAGAACAGCAGAAAAAGTAGATTTTTGTGCCTCTAGGGAACACTCTACAGCTTTGCACTTAGTTTTGTTTGCCTGCATCTTTACATATCTGTCAGCAGAAAGTGAGCGCCATTCTCAGAAGAAAATGCCCCCCTCTATGCATAGGTGTTGCCCCTTAACAAAATATAGTACAGATGTTCCCAGGAATTCCAACTAAGATAAGACTCTTAACATTTTGAACTAGTCTGACCATGCTGCTGGACCATGTTGTTTTTTCCAGAGAATATTTTTAGTACAATGGAGGCTACCTATGAAATTAATTTACTTTGAGCATAAAAGTGGAAGGACAAAAACAAATCCCAAGTCCTTTACCACTACATCTTGTAACACACAAGTGCTCCATGCCAGGTAGTCTCAGAGACCATAGAATCATCGAATCATTTAGGTTGGAAAAGACCTTTAAGATCATCAACCATGCAACCCTTCTCCCAAATCCACCATGCCTGTATCTTGTGTTACTGCTGTTGCTGGTAGTTTGCTGTTCCCTCTCAAAGAGGCATAAAGTCTATTCATTGACGTGGGTATAGATTCATCCTTTCTACTAAAGGAAGAGAGGGTGCTAAATACCTCACTGTAGAATGTCATCAAGTAAACGTTGTCACCCTAATTACACTCAGACCTGACTTCCTCATCATTTACCCTGGTATGAGAAGAAAAATTAAGTTTGCAAAAAAAGGAGGACCAAGCTGGAACCAAAGTTTCTGGCCACAGGTCACTGTGTTCTTTTTATTCCCCTCACTTACGTTCATCCCAATCTCCACAAAGGAATCTTCTGCTGAGGAGATGTTCAGCTTGATCTGCAGTTCTGAAATGATGGCTAACAGATCTGCCTTCTCAGCCTGGAGCCGCTGCACCTGGGATTTCAGCTGCCTCGCTTCCTTCTCGGGAGCCACGCAGCCCTCCTGGGATAAACAAACTCTGCATTAGCCAACCAAAAGGAAACATTGGCCGAGGAGCACAGAGCCTGAACATAACAACGGTGTCCCGCATCCCTTCTTCTCCATTTAGGTTTGCCTGGAAAAATCCAGTGTACAGAACCCTAAACTATGTTTTGGTCTGCTAGACAGCAAGAAGTCTAAACTTTGAAACCAAGTTAATCAAACGATGAGCATCATGCTTCTGGAAAACATGGGCCTGGTTCTTTGAATGCACAGATAGGATTAGGATGTAAATCTTCGCCTGAATCTATGCCTCTCACTACCACATAGGGTCTCAGCCAACCTACAGAATTATTGTCCAGAATGATTTTATTTTTTCACCCATATCCTTATTCCTCCTTTCCCAAATCTACCTAAGATTCTAGGGAGAAAAGACCAGCGGGCAGAGAGCTTTTCCACACACCCCACTTTCAGCCTTCCTCCACCATACAACTTCTCTGTACCCCATCTTCATGTATAAATCTCTCCCTATATCCCTTCCCTTCCACAAAGCCTCTGTCCCTCAGAGATTCTCCCCAAACTTTATCTCTCCTTCCAATCATGACTATCTCCTTCACGTTCTGCCTCTTCCTTTTCCCCAGGATCCTCAAAACCCTCTGTTAAGCCTCTACAGAACCAGGAAGCCTCATTTTTTTCTCTCCTTTAGATGCCTCTCCCCATTATGAAACTTTCCCTGTGAGTTTGTTTCTTCCCCATTTTGTAACCCGAGCCTTCCATCTCCTGGTAATGCCTTTATTACACCACATACCATCAATGTAAATTCTGGACAACTCCTGGAGTCTGAATTACATTCTAATCTATCATTCATGCCAAATCTCCAAACTCTTGCTATGCTGACAGTGTCTCTCATCCCGCAGTACCACTCTACCCACCTGATTTGTTGCTGTCTCTGATTTTGTGCTTAGGCTGTAAGAGGATGCAATTAGAGTCAGCTCCAGTGAAGAAGAGAGAGCTTTACAGCAACCTGTGCTAACAGAGGTACGGTTTTGAGAGAAACCCTCCTAGGAGTGCTGGTTTATCACTAAGGGAGGCAACACAACACATCTGTGATTTACTTTGAGTGAAACAGAGATGTCACTTAACGGTAGCAATGGACTATAGTCTATCTCAGTTAATAGTAAAACAGAGAGGTGAGAGAAATTAGAATAATTTTAAATTAGTCTTTCTGTTAGAGGAAATTTTTTCATGCTCTTTCTAAACAAAAAAAGAAGACAAAAGAAAAAAAATTAAAGTGGAACTAAAGCATTCAAGGAGAAGGTAATTTTGGCTTAAATGACAGTCAGCCTGAAAATCATGATCAGAAATGAAAATGTTGCTGTCTGAATTACAGTTACCACTGGCTGATAAAACTGCAAAGTATCACAGAAGAACCAGTGCTTACTCTATGAAGCTCTTGGAACGAGATAATTAGAAGATATTTATTTTTACTTATCCGGATGTTGGATTACTCAAGCAGGTTGGATCACTCTGTCAATAACATACTTTAAGTATTCAAAGTACAAGAAGTTCTAAAACAGGTAGAGGCAGAATAAATCCTCTACTTCCCCTTAAAAACTATTCCAGATTTAAGAAATACTGAGTTTCCTTGACAATCCTGAAACACAACTTTTAGCCTGTAAAGTAAAGATTGTGTAAGTAACACTTACACAATCACATATTAATACGTGACTTTCTTCCCCATTGTAACTTCTGAACTCATTGGCCAATTTTGATTTACATGCTGAAACATTTCTTACAGAGTTCCATAAAATACGCAATCAGGAGAGGAAAGGAGAGTCTACTAGTGTCTCTGCTGACAAAAAGGCTAATACACTCATCCTTCATCAGGCAACAGAGAATCCACCTGGGTCCTGAAGGTACCAGATACCAGGATGCATCAGTTTGGCTCTGCATGAAACTTCTCGTTAAACACATGACCATGTGGGACACAAAGCAGGTTTTGTTTTAATAAACTTTGTCCATAGATGTCTTCAGTACTATCTGCAAAATGTTGCCTGGCTACTAAGCAATCACCTGCAACATCAGAAATGATGAGTTACAGAGCCAAAAGTAAGACAGAGGGAGGAAGGTCAGTCAGACTCAAATGGGGCAGCAGAAGTACAGATCTAATCTGACCTCAGTAAGAGTTTTCATGAGAAGAAAATGATATACATGGCAGGCCTTATTTTTTTTTTTTTTGGCTTACATGTCAACTTCTCCCTGGAAGCACAAATACAAACCCAATTAAATGATCATGAGAGACAGATAATCTAACAAGCAAAGGGAGGGATAGTCAAGAGATACCCAACAGTAAACAAAATAAACACTGAAAAGTTAGCAAGAAATGTTAATTTCTTATTTCTTATGTCAAGAATGCTAATTATTATTGTTAATTAAATGTTAATGGAAATGTAAATTATCTTAGGTGTAGCACAATTTTCTGTTACTACACTCTGAGAAGCCTCACTTTATAAAATAAGTCAGGCCTCACTTTATAAAATAAGTCAGGCCAAGACCTCTTGTGAGAGCAAAAGGATAAAAATGGAGATGTTAACAAATCTCCAAACCTCCCACTGTGACGAAAGGACTGAATGCTCCAGACTTTCAATTCAAAAGCGTGTCAATCCAACCAATTCTTTATTTACCATTTCAGTTCCTTCTTCTCTTTCCTTTAAGTTCTGAAGTTGTTGCTGTAGCTGTTCATTTTCAATGCACTTGGCTAGCAAGCACTGCTTAGCCTCCTTAAATTTTAACTCGTAAAATTCTCGTTCTTCCTTCTGCTTCTCTCGCCAGATGGAAAGTTCCTCATATCGGTCCTTCATAGCTTGGTTATGCAACTTCATGGCTTCTAAACAATAGCCAGAGACAAGATATGGATTCACATTAATACTCTGTCAATGAAACAGCAGATTTCCACTACACTGAGCTCAGCATTCTTCAGTATCAAATGGGTTAGCAGTAATTGGGTATGAAATGCAAACCTCCTTCTCATGTACCTTAAATACCAAACCAAAACTAAACTTCTTATAGTCCGTTAGCACTATAATAAATAGCATTAAATCCACTGCTAAAATCACACGCTCACTTCTTGACTTACTCCTAAACCAAGTACAAGCAAGAAGTATTGTTGACAAGAGGCATCTTGCTGCATGTGCTATTTACATGATCAACAGGTTGCCCAGAGAGGTGGTAGATGCCCCATCCCTGGAAACATTCAAGGTCAGGTTGGACGGGGCTCTGAGCAACCTGATCTAGCTGAAGATGTCCCTGCCCACGGCAGGGGGGTTGGGCTAGGTGACCTTTAAAGGTCCCTTCCAATTCAAACTATTCTATGATTCTATGATCAACCCAAATGAAACTACTGAACAGAGATTCTGAAACTACTGAGACTTGGTAGGGAAAACAGACATCCTAGACTGGTAAATTACTACATGAAAACGGATGCTATCAAATCAAATGTGTCAAATATGCCCAACAATGCTCTACTTGAACATTTGGTTAAGATTTGATTGAAAGCATTGAAAAAACATACCCGACAACTTACAGCAAAGTCAGTTCCCCTGGCTGGGAATGTATGTAACAAAGTCAGTCTTACTATTGCAAAATGCTTACAAGATTTTTAAGAAAAGCCAGTGAAAGTATTTCAGACTTGCTTTTTTTAAAGCAACAAACTCAAAGTCAGTACATTGTACTTTCCAGTAACTTCCATTACGTCCTGATGTCAAGTTATAAACTGCCAACAAATCTTTCAGGTTATGTAAATAAATGTAGCTCTGGAGAATGATTCTGCAAGGTATGAGTTACAGCAGCTGTAATTATGGTCTTGAAACATTATCTTATATGATATAGGACCTTTTAGCAAAATACCAGAGGTACTTCTAGAAACAGCCTTCCTGCCAGATATCCATGAGACTCCCAGGCAAAGAACTTGGACCAGGCCCAAAAATGATTCAGGCGGAATTTAAACACTAGTGTAAAATCACAGCACACACAACACATGACTTCATGCTATGCTGCCATATAAACAGTGAGGTACCTCTGTCTTTTACATAAAAAATTCCCAGATCCCTTGGGTTTTGCTCCATCCATTAAAAAAAAAAATCAATCATATCTGACACCTAAACTCCTGGGATCCAGAAACAAATCTATCTCACAAGACTCAAATCACTTGGCATTTTCAGTGAAACGTATCAGTTTCTCCCAGATAGACCCTGCCATGGCCACCACTTCCTTTTGAAGTACAGACATCTAAACGTTACTACACGTTATTATAGTCGTTACTACACACAGTGCAGGACAGCCTGCTCCAATTCCCCTCTCCGCCCAAGAGGATGCAGCTCCTTTCAGACAGCATCCTAACCCAAACTGTTCTGGGCACTGTGCAGTACCCACCCCTCCTGATGCAGCTACGGCAAAATGTTAGTCTGTCTGTAATGGAGCTGCCCAACAGTCCTAAAAAACAAACCAAAAAAGCTTTTAGAGGTTGATGAGCAAAGAGCATATGATAGCAAGAGATTTTTCACCTCGCCTCCTGAAATACACAGTGCTATACTGCTTATATGTATAATTCTAAAGCAAGTAAGTCAGCCATATATTGGGCTGTTCTCTCCCTAATCTTCCATACCGATTCGATTTGGTATGTCCTATCAAATTGGCCTTGCCACTTGCAGAGTCATTTATACAGCGAACGCTACCCAGGTATAAAATGTTATCCAGCAAGGGCAAATGAGAACAGAATTCATACTCATAGGACAAAAAAAAACCCAGAAGAGACTCGGGGCTTTTGCATTTCAAAACGAGTTCACACGCACATTCACCTTTTAACTCATTGTTCTCAGTGATTAGTTCTTTCATCTGTTGTACCATCTCTTCTGGGGTGTAGGTACTAAGGGCAGGGGCAGCCATGCTGTCTGTTCCGTTTTCCATTTTACTCCTGGGATGCTCTCCATTTTCAGCAGGACGGCTCTTCAACTTGCTGGACATCTCTGAAGCGTATACTACAAGGTTTGTAAAGGGAAAACTCTCGATTTCTTGCCCAATAAATGTTTATAAAGAAAACATAATCATACCTTCATCCTATTAAGACAAGCAAGCCACGCTTCTTGTCATAACACACAGGCACCTTCCAATCCCTCTGACCCTGCTACACCAGAGTATCCATAAGCCTCCATATCCCATTAACCCCTCACAGGACTGCATAAGTAAAGCAACTGATCCCCGGGACGTCTCTCGGGCTAACCAACCCTTCCTCGGGCACCCCTTCCTCTGGGCATGAGACAAGAAGAACCCCTGTCTCACCCACCCTCCCCTCTTTCCCTCACCAGCCCTGACAGCATTTTGGAAGGTCGGCAGCTCCCGTCCCTGAGGAGAGCGGGCCCCGACGCCGGCCCGGCCTTGACAGGGCCCGGGGGGGGGGGGCGGCGCCGCCGCCGCCGCCGCCACCAGCACCTCCCCCCGCCCCGCTCGGCCGCAGCGCCCCCGACGCCGCGTTTCACGCCGAGATTCCATTTCCGCTGGTTTTTAACTTTCATTTTCGCTTTCCTGCCCCCTTTTCCCCTCTCCGCCGCACACCCGGCACCCCGCCGCGGCACCGGGGAAGGCGGGGGCGCCCGCACCCGCCTCTGCCCAGTCACGGTCGCTCCGTCCCGCCGCAGCCCCCCACCTCCAGCCCCGGGCCGGGGGCGGCCTCCGGTAGCCGCAAACCGGCGTTTCCCCGCTTGCCCTTCCCCGGCGCGGCTCGCCCTCCCCGCAGGCCCACCCCGGACCGCTGAGTCACCGGGCGAGCCCGCCCATGGCGGCCGCGAGGGAAACCGGCCGCCGCTGCCGCCGTCGTCCCCCCGCGCCGGGCTCGCCTCGGGGGCAGCCTCCACCGCTCCCCGCCGAGCGTCGCCCCGCTCACCCCTCTCACGGCGCGCCCATGGCGGCGGCGGCGGCGGCTCGGCTCAGCTGACCACCGTCCCCGCCTCCTCCTCCGCGGGGACTTCCCGAGCTCCGCGCTCCCCGCCCAGCGCCCTCTGGGTGCCAGGCCTCCCGTCCCAGCGCTCCCGCCCTCTCCCGGGCACATAGTGTCTCCCTGCCCTCACAGTCCCCCCGGTTCCCGCCCTGAGGAGCCCAGGGCCTGCCAGCCGAGCGGGAACCGAAGCAAAATCCCCCAAGGAGAAGCAAGGTCGCGTGGGGAGCACACTGTCCGTCAGGGGGGAAACCGCCGGGTCTCCGGAGGAGAAGGACGGACTAGAGGACATGGTGGAGCAGAGAGCAGCGTCGAGAGGGATGATGAGGAAAGGCTTCTCGTTGCTTCACGAGGCGTAAAAGATGGGCTCAGGCAGCGGGTGTGAGGCAAACGAAAAGGAGCGCTTTTCACACAGGGCGTAATGACGTTTTAGTGATTATTGCCACGGGATCAAATCAATTAGGATGGGGTTTGCCACACTATGGGGCTGTTAAATACATAAATGGCTGTTAAATGTCGTGGCTGGATGCAGCGTGTGGCCCGGGAAGTCCTTAAATGCCTGGTTCCCAGGGATGGAGTTAGTTGGGGCAGTGCGTCCTGAACGACTGCCCTTAACGGGATGCTGGGTGGGAAGTACCCCACCGTGCCTGTTCTTAGGTAATAGGGCCAACTATATTTTCGTTCCTTTTTTTTCAATGGGAAAAATGCCATTTTAGCTAAAACGTCAGCTTTCCATGTGGAAAATAACAGTCTTTCATTAAATAACCACATGGCTTGAAAATAAGCTCTTTTGATTTGAAAATGCTGCTTTGATATCTCCTAGGAGTTGTGAACTGTCTGCTGTTTAATGACACCGTGCCCTTCTGCGGACTGGTCTCCCGCGCTGCCCACTGAGCGCTGCAGCCAGGGACTCCCAGCACGAGGGAGAGAAGAGAGGTGCACGGTGGATGGGACGTTGGCAGGGAGCAATCCTTTTACAACTGAGGAACTTCAGCATTCAAACTGAGGGTGCAGGTTACAAATTTCCCTAGAAATAAAACCAGCAAACATTTGGGACCACCTGTGTGGTAAAGAACAGGTATGATAACAGATTTATGCGTGCTGAGCCCATAATCCACATTCTTTCTGCTTACACTGCTAACAAGTGGATTCTGGCTCCTTGTAGGTATACTGAGATCTTCTCTGCTCGAGGGAGTGTGATCTCTGAATTACTGTTGTCTCCCATCACTGCATCCATGGCTGGTGTGTTAGACGGGAGTGTGTGGGAATTAGAGGGGCGATAGAGGTAGCTTTTGTGAGAATGAGGAACAGAAATACTAGCAGCTCATCATGGCTTTTTATTTGAGCTCTGAGCTAAGTTCTTGCAAACTGCGTGACTTTGGTGCGTGTGCAGCAGAGGCAAAAGAAGAGCAACAAGGATCAACTGAGTTTTACTTGTCAGAGGAATTTATAGAAGCATTTGCTGTTTTATTACACTTCTTATAGCTGTTTGTTCTGACAGTAATCCCAGATCAGTTTTTAGTACCCAGAATTAATTTTTGGGAACAGATCTTATTTAGACAACAAATATCCAAGTTTTGGGGGAGCAGTTCAGGATTTCGATGTGTGGTTCACTGCCAATAAGATCTATGTATCTCGCAATTCTCTGAAGAGATCCAAATGCAAGAACAGTCCTTGCTTGCAGTTATAAAATGGAGGGGGGTTGCTTGGAATCAGAAGTGATGTAACTGATTCTAATTGGAATGAAACATTTTGTTCTTTAAAAGCCAAAGAAAAATTGAAGTCCTTGTAGGTAAGGGAAGAAGAGAAATAACCAAAGAGGCCTTGTGAAAAATAAAAAATGAGACAGTTCAAGTTTTTTACATGAAAGGAAAAATTGCTTCTATCTAAGGAACATTAAAGTGTTTGCACAAAACTCTGTTGTTACACATCAGTGTTGTGGGAATGCAATGGAGAAAACAACTGTTTGGGCCCACCTATTTTATTCAGATTTTTTTCACCACAGTCTCTCATGTGATGAATTTGTTTTGTCGGTTCGGCAGGTCATGGATAACACGCAGGAGTGGAACATGTTGGCTCTGTGAAGGAAGGAGACTTTTGTTCTAACTCGCCGGTGAGTGGTCTGAGCTGCTGGGCTGAGTTATGAGTAGCTCATCTATCTATGCTGTACTGCACAGATGGTAAATATTTGGAGGCAAGAGGTATAAAAGTGTCTAGCTTTCCCCAAGCCACTCCATAACATTTGTTTGTGAAAATAGACATCGGTCAGCTCTGGGTCTGAGGGCTCAGATTCAGTCAAGTTACTTAAGAAATTCCCTTGCGGCAGCTGAGCCATGGAAACAGTCTTTGTGTACACCCTTACTCCCTAGCAAATGTGAGATAATGCAGCTTAGCTTAGTCTGAAATGACAGGGGGTTGCACTGAATTATCTTCACATCGCCCTGGGCTAACAGCTTGGATACTGTTTTTGCAGTTGTCCAGGAGCTGAACCCTGAGAATCTAACAAAGCCGGGACAAAGGCTTGAACTTCAGAAAGCTTTGGTACAAAGAACATGTCTCTATGTATATCTCTACGTATATACACATAGGGCTTAAGTTTTATCTGCCTGTCTGTCTGTCTTATATTATGTGGAACTCATGCTGCCTTTGACTCTCTTACGTTGGCTCTGCTCTTCCTGTCTTTCTAGTCTCAATGTTGCCTTCTTACTTCTGACTGTTGCTGTGGTAGCTGCTAGAAACACCTGATATTGGCCAGGATCGCACAGATACTGTACAGATGTAGCCCAAAGACTGACTTCTCTCTCAGGACACTATGAATATAGGCTACACCAGTCTGGACTGCTTCCTCTGAGCAGCTCAGGTTCCTGAAGAGGCTTTGCTTTATTCTGTCCACAGAGGTATCCACAGGTCTATGGAACGATTACTACCCTTGATTAATACCTGGGCTTCTTGCCAGTGTAATGCTGGAGTGTTTGCTGTGACTTCAAATTTGCTGATTAAGCTTAATTTCCAATTGATGGGTAATTGAAAACACCATAAAGATATGTTCTTTGCAGGCTTTAGGCAGATTAAGTGGGGGAGTGGGGATGTCGTGAAGTGCATCCAACTTCTGCAGTCAGCAGTACTGTGTGATAAATGTCACCATAACCTAGAGAGAAGTAAGATAATGAAATGCATTCATTTCTTCCAACAATTAAATGCTACCATGGCCTGCAGAGGGCTCAGAGCCAGCTGGTAAAATTTACATTAAACAGTGTCAGCCCTTAGATTATCATCTACAGTAAAACAACTACAAAGAGCGTGAAAGTCCGACGTATGATCTGAATGTTTATCTGCCATTAACAGATGGTATGGTGTGTTCAATCTGGGATCATCATGGATTTTTGATTATCAGTCCAGTATTGAACCTATTTCTGTTGATACTGTTATTACCTTCAAAGGGAGAATCATCAAATGTGAAGTCCAGGAAGCCAAGAGATGGCAGAAATAAAATAGTAGAAAAAAATGACCCAAGACCATGTTTTCAGTCTGATAGCCCTGTTGTGGGCAGGATATGTGAAGCAAAGGTAGTGCCAAAGAATGTATCTAACTAATTGCTTTTGGCCCATTCTGTGCAGTTTAATACAGAGTGTCATGTAACGTTTTCCCTCCCACATACAGCCGAATGGATAACTTCTTTTACAACCGCAATTATATAACATCCCTGTGCAATGACATAGAAGAGTAAAAATAGTACCTCTAGCGCAGCTCTTAGATGATCTAATTCGGAGCTTGCTGGTATGTAGAGAAATTGTACTGTAACTGTTTTCACCTTTTTCCTTCCTCAAATGAGTTGCAGTTTGATTGTGCCGAGTTGCTGGAATTCCTCACCATCAGCTCTGATTTTTTTTCTTGAAACAAGCTCATTCCATCACCAGTCAAAAATATTATCTGTAATCTTTTTTTCTAATAAATTTAGTGATTGGAGTCAAACTGGCAAAAATGTCCCCACTTATTCTCAGTGTAGGAAGAGCAGCAACCGAGAAAAGTACTCCATGCTATTTCCTCTAGTACATGACCCTGCATTAGGAGCCCTGATGACAAAGTAATTTTCCGTCAGTAGGATGCTTTAGACTTTTTGCTGAAAAGAAGAGTAAAATGTTAACCACAAGTCTGGTGTGTTTGTGATTCTGTCTCTGGCAGTTCAGAAGAGATGAACTGACTCGTGACTGCAGAGTAACTGCCATTGGCAGTACTATAGGATCCTTGTTCGGGCTGTCTTCTCCTTTCTTGACCACTCAACAGATACTGGTGTCCACTCGGGGAGCTGCACATCTCTGTCAACAGCTGCCAGGCCAGCAGGTGTTGCTGTTTCTGTCCTTACACCGTTGATGACAAAGGGCAAGGGAAAAATAAAACGGATAAATGTGCAGAAAAGCTAAAAGCCAAATTGACGGCTGTCCTTGTTTTCTCTTTCCAATAGATGGCACCAATTCTCCTTCCAGATCATCGTCGGTTGAACAGGTCAGGAGCTCCAGAATACCACAAGTGTTTAAAAACACAGGCATCTTTGCCCTTTTCTTTTGCTCTTTCTGAGTGTGAAATTTGGACCAAGAAGGCAGCAGACTGAGAAAATGTCTGAAGCCCTTGGAATGTGGCAGTGCTGCCAAGTACAGCTATGCCAGGAAAACACAGGCAGATCAACGAGGCAATGTGACCCAGGGCTAGGAGACGGAGGAGGGAGGTTTACTTTTGCCTAAGGATGGTCAAGAGTAAAAGTGGGACTATTTTAGGGAATTATTGAGAAGGAATTGGAGAGCCATGGAGAGAGGAGAATGAAACATGTGGATTCCAGGTCAGATGAAGGAGTTTTGGACAGCCAAGGAGCAATGACGGTGCACCTTGTTGAGGAAGAGCAGTGGTCTGTCCAGCACAGCATGCTCCCCTTGGAAGAAGTGGCTCCTCTTGGGGAGATCTCCCCATTTCCATAGGGGAGATCTGCAGTGCTTCTATAAAGCTGCCATAGGAAATTAAGCCAGAACGGGGCTGAGAAAGCCTCTATCTGAAAGTACTGTGGCAAAAATCTCTTGCAGATAATTCTGTTTTCTTTATCCTGAAATGCACCTCTCTTCATCATTAAAAGAGAACGGTGTCTGCAGCTCCATACCACCATATGGGCTGCGGGGAGAAATAAGCCAGGTTCCCACCATGCATTGAACATAAAGGAAACATTATTTCCTGGCTGCAAAGAGATGGTCAAAACAAAAATATTTGGGTGGAAGCATAACATTATTTTAAAAGGCGTAACTCTCAACTAAAGCCTGGAGGCAAATGGATTGTGACATCCAGTTCTTCATGAATTTTACCACTTAAATCCTTTTAAAAGTCCGCTTCTTAATATTTTTAGTCATAAATGCCCCTTATTTTGTTTTTACCTCCAATGTCTTGCTATGATATTTGGTTGAAGGGCTCTCTGACTCCACAAGCTGCTTTCCTACTAAGTGTGAAAATATAACTTCTGGTGGGTTGTGTAAATGCACTCATCACTATTTCCCTTTTTACACAGTCCAGAAGAAGGAAATATTGCTCTCATAGCGAATTGAGCTGCACTGGCATTGTTGATAGGATGCAGCAAAGACCATGTCAGGTGTTACAAACCACTAAAAGAACAATTATAGTAACATTATGGAGGTTTTGAAGTACAGAGTTTCCCAATGAGAGATCCCAGATCACACCCGTGGTAGGGGCCAGCTGGGTTTTTTTTTTTCTGGGGCATCTTCTGCCTCTAGAAGCTGTGAACCCTCAGCAATACTGAGAGCTGTGTACCAGCATGGGACCACATCCTTGTCTTGCCCTTGAGGTATTGTGGCTGCTACTGAGTGGAAATGAAGCTTGCAAGCGCATCTCACAAATTGCATTATTTCTCTGATCGCTTAGGGGACCTTCTGGTCTTGCAGCCTTGGCTTATCGCTGTAGGAACGCCCTGGCATACCTGGGAATGCACCTCCTGCAAGGAGACTTGGAGTGAAAAGTTTATATACTGTTTAAGCCTGTATAAGACAGCACTGCCTTTGAAAGAAGTGCAGATGGAGACTTACAGACAGCCAGATCAGAGTGAACCAGACCAGAGATTTTAACTAAATCAGTTTCCCTTGTGCTGGCTCACCACGTGTTCATGCAACTTTGGTGGACAACTGTGAAGTGGCTTTTGGACCTCTTGGAGTGGGTCCAGAGAAGGGCCATGAAAATGATCAGAAGGCTGGAATGCCTCTCCTGTGAAGAAAGGCTGAAAGACTTGGGGTTGTTCAGCCTGGAGAAGAGAAGGCTCCGGAGAGACCTTATTGAGGCATTTCAATACTTAAAGGGGGCTTATAAGGAGGATGGAGAGAGACTTTTTACCAGGACCTGTAGTGACAGGACAAGGGGCAACAGTTTTAAACTGAAAGAGGGTAGGTTGAGATTGGACATAAGGAAGAAATTCTTTATGATGAGAGTATTGAAACACTAGAGCAGGTTGCCCAGAGAAGTTGTGGCTGCCCCATCATTGGAAGTGTTCAAGGTCAGGCTGGATGGGGCTTTGAGCAATCTGGTCTAGTGCAAGATGTCCCTGCCCATGGCAGGGGTGTTGGACTAGATGATCTTCAAAGGTCCCTTCCAACCCAACCCGTTCTGTGATTCTGTGATAGAGGGGAAGAAGGGCTGATTCTTTCAGCAGCCGTGCTGGTTTATGCCAGCATAAACTCTGCTTGAAACTACAGTGTGTTTGAGAACCTTGAATCCCCAGGCAGAGAGAAGTCATGGGATCAAGAAAGGATGTTCTCATCACGGGGACGTAGAGTGAGAGGCCTTCAATTGACATCTGCCCTGCAGACCACAGAGGGGTACCCCAGCTCTCAGTGATGCCTAGATCCCAGAGGGATGCTGGTCCTGACCGCTCAGCACTTCTGCTCTGCCTGCTGGGTACAACAGGGGTAATCTGCCCTGCTTAGTGGCAAACATGCAGCACTCGTCCCTGCAAAACAGGCCAGAAATCCAGAGTCTGTCATTGCTTTGTCACTGGGAGAGTGAATACTGGGAAGAATTTGGTTTGCAAGAAAAAGAAGAGAAGGAGAATTTTTCCAAGGCTATTCAAGGCAGTAAACACAGACCTGAAATTCTGGCAGAAAACAAACTGCTTTTCAGACAGCTGAGGGCGCTCAGCACTTCTTACGTGAAGTTGGTGTTTTGCAGGTTTGAGCCTTAAGATACAACACTAAAATGCAAAGATAGTGCTGCTAGTGAGCAAAGCCTGGGCAGGGGCTTAGGCTCTAACACTGCCGACAGCTGAAAAATAAAAGGCCCAGAGCTGGTTAAATAACTGCTTATGTGCTTCAGTACAAGCATAGATTTAATGCCTTAATTTTAATGGCACCTTGAAAGAACTCTTTGATCACAGATTTCCCCTTCTGAAGCAGCAGGGTTTTATTTATTTATTACAATTTCAAGTGTTTCCGTAAAAGTAGAACTGGAGAATGATGTTAGGCTAATATACCTGGATATTTATGTTCTGACCATCTTCTTGCAGTTTTCTCTCATCCTGGTTTTATCCTTGTCTTTGGGATCTGCTTCTTGGCATGACGTGCCTTTGCCAGAATCACCATCTATATCTGTCCCGAATTTCCCGAGAAAAGGGAAAACCCACTCTGTTGTGGTGGATTCTACGTTGTGGGCAAGTCTGTTCAGTTCTGGAAAGAGACATGCTGACCTCACTTCACCCAGACCATTTTACAGTATTGTTTTTAGGGATTTTTAATATAAACCAGATTTCTCTGGGTTCTCATTTATCTTCCATTGACTTCTGTAGCTTATTCAGACTTCTTAAAATCCTTCTGTGATTTTTGTTTATTCGCCACTCTTTATTAGCAAATCCTTAATTCCTTAGTGCTTCTAAAGCTCCTTAGAACATGAAACAATGCTTCTGATTTGTTAACCGTTATTATTACCACTAGTGGTATGAATAAAAATTAGTGTATTTTGCTGAAATACACTTAATACATACACTTATTTTATTTAAGTCAAATAATTACTGCTACTGAAGTCTTGCTTAGTAGGATACCTCATGTCCTCGAGAAGAAAGATTAATCTAGTTATCATGGCAATGATTTTTATACTTGCAAGGCCAGTTGACATTGGGCATCTAGCTCATCTCTCTTAGGTACATGTGTGCATGGTGAATTCCCCTCATGTGGAAATAAATTGTCTTAATTTAGGGTTAGTGTATGACAACATGGCTGTGATAGTGCTTCCTAACTTGAGCTGTGCAGAGCCGCATGGCATGGGCTAGCTCATTTGCTTTGTTCAGATGCCCTGGCACCTGAGACCCTACGTTGTTGTGTCATGGAACAAATGTCTTCCTCTTTTTGTCTTGCGTGACAGGTCCAACCACACAGCCAGGCTGCAGCTGGCATGGGGCCTTCAGGTGGGGTTTCCTCTTCACCCCTGAGCACAGGACTTGGCTCCTGAGCTGCCTGACTCCATGGTTTCCCCACTGAGGGCTGAAGCACTCTGAAGTGCTGCAGAGAAATGGCAAAGCACTTCTTTCTTGTCCTGGTGCTCTCTTCACTGAGAAAACATAATTTCTCAGTACTCATAATCTGGAATTCCCACCCATTTCAGCATTTCCAATGAGATAAAAAATGGCTTTGGCACCACATAAGTTCCTTACAGCCAGGCAGCACAGTAACCATCTGTTTTCTCCACAGAAGGGTGTACCTGGGTATTAAAGGGAGAGACATCGGTGCATGCAGAAATCAGGTCCAGATTCCTGATGAGGTGCAGACTGATACCCAGATGTCATACCCTTTGTTGAATCCTGTTTCTGCGTGTCAACTCTGCTGGGGGTGGTTCAGAGTGGATTTCTCAAGGGATAGCCTGTGGATATCCCCAGTATTAAATGATCCCTCTCAGGTATCTCCTGCTTAATATATTGTCTATCTTTGTCCTCCAGGTGCCTTAGGCAGCAATCATTACTATCAGATCTAGAGGGCTGTTTGAAGCCATCCGCTTCTGTGCAGTTCAGTATCTCGCAAGTGTGACCCATGAGGACCACGGGATGCTAGAATACAAGACAGAGGCATTTCTTACCCTCTGACAGCCTTTCTGACTCGCTCTGCAACTTTGATATTCTGTTTTCAGCTAGGACTGGATCCAGGTGGGGTTAATGGCTGGAGGCTCTGTAACCAGACATCCTCAGCCACTCCACGGGAGCCAGACTGCGCTTCCCGAACCAGGCAGCGTTAATGGCAAGCCAGGGAGGGAAAGGATGCCGCAGACAGCCAGCACTGTAAATCCTTGCTCCTTTCAGAAGCGAGAGCCAGCCAAGGAACAAAGCAGATGAAGGAGCAGACTTTATAATCAGGGTTACAAGTTGATCAATTATTATCATAGCTGCAATAAACTAGTTACAGAGATGAGAACAAGCTGATGTTATAGAAAGCCAGCTATAAAAATGTGTTTCTAGACATGCTGATTTCTGTGAGGACAGAGAAACAACCTATTAAAAGATCTTGTTAACCCATAGGTTGTAGCCTCCAAGCTGATGCTTGCTTTATACGTGGGGTTTTTTTTCCCCCTTCTTCACTTACTTGTTCACTTGCTTTCTTGTCTGAAGAAATACAGTCTTCTTTGGGTAGATTATTGGAGAATATGGTGTACAGGAGGTAAACACATGGTCACTTCTGTTTGCTAAGCTCCCCCCGAGGTGAACAGAGTTGCACAGGATGTGATGGTGTCCCAAATAGGAGCCCAGGCAGCTTCTTTGCAGTCATTCCTATGGTGCGCTCTGTTTCACTTGCAGTCATCTCTTTTAATCTCTTTCCTTTCTCCCTGGCTGCCTGATTCTTGTGGCTGGCCACTGGGTTAGAGAGTACAAAGGAGAAGGGGTACCTGGCCTCAACTGTGTGCACTGCAGAGAAAGATTGTGTCTGATTGCATTACATCACAGCTTCTGTCTATTAAAAGGGGAGCATTTATGCAAGAGACACTGAAAAGGGAAGGAAATGTAATGATTTTTATGGATCTATTCTCGCTGAATGGTTTGGATACTCATTTAAGATATTATTAGTTTGATATATTGTTTTTATCTTATGCATTTATTAGCATTACGATGTCAGAGTAGGGCCCAAATTACAGAGTTCCTATTTGGGTCTCATTGCTTTGGTTTAGCCTATTCTTCCCCAGGAAAGGGACCTGTGACAAAATCTGAATCAAGGCCCTGTTGATCTATACATGGCCAGTTCTGACTTCTGCAAAGATTTTTTCTTGACCTGATAACTTTCCCTCTGAAACCACCCCCTCTGTTTATAGGCTGTGCTCTGGGTGGGGTTTTAGTACAAATCTCTTTAAAAGTCCCAGTAGTTCCTCCTCAAGGCCAAAGCTGGGCTCTAGCACAGCCGCTGCTGGAGTCCCAGCTGGACATGGTGGGTTTTGGCAGCGGTAGTGTGTTCCAGAGCAGAGAGACCATGTTGGAGGGTGCTTTAGGATCCTTCAGGATTTTTGTGTAGGATGGGTAAGCTATGATGTAGCTTAGGGCTGGGTCGGGGAGAGCTCATGAAGGTAAACTTCTTAAGAGGCATTTTCTCTGCTTTATTCTTTGAAATCAAGGGGTCATCTAAGATTTCAGGCTGCCTGAGACTGTAGCCAGTAAAGTACATTTTGGGATTGAGAGAGAAAGATTGTGTTTGAGAGTGAGAGCTGGGCTAATATATCACTTTGGTTTTGTAACTAATTTTGCCTGTAAGCACTTCAGTGTGTTATCTACATTCCAAATCTCAGAGAGCTTCCTAGATTGCAGCCAGCTCACATGAAGGTATCATTTGCCCAGAGCCATTACCCCAAAACACCTCATCCTTGACCTGGGAAATGAAGAATATGTTGAGTGAAAGTAACTAGAAGAATTTGAGAAGGAAAAAATAACTTCTGTGGGAATGACTTTTCACAGGTTAACATAATTCATGGGCCACTTGGATTTCAGATTACTGAACTGCGTTGGAAGCAGATGCTGTTTTTTCCTCATTCCTTTGCTTGCCACTTCCATTTTTCAGCACTTGTTTGCCACTAAGCTCAGGGAGGCAAAATCAATAGTTCTCCAACATTAATAATCGAGCAAAGCAGGCAGCCAGCTGAGTAAACTCCATCTCACTTGAAATCAGAGCAGTCATTTCCTAGATTGAGCTAACATATCTGAGAACTAGATGCAGGCTGAGGTGGAAAATGGGATAAAAACACCAAAATAAAAAAAAAGCCAAACAGCCTGCTCCCCCTGTGCTGTACTGTCATGGTTCTCACCAAAAGAGTGGCAGAAGTGAATAAGGATTGCTCTCTTGAATCATTTGGTGTCGGGATGCAATCACACAGAATGGTCTGAAAGCATCTTTAGTTTGTAGGAATGAACTCTCCAGGGGTTTGAGTGCTATTTCCAGGTTTCATCCCAAAGCTTAAATGATACACTTATTGAGAGCTGATCATATAAAGTACACGAAGAAGAAAAGACCCTGACAAGGAATAGCTTTTAAGTCGGGGAGTGAAGAAAAAAAAAAAGGCAATAAACACATGGCAAATGATAGGCACACTGCTGGAGGCGTTTCAGAAGGGCATTTGGATACTCTCGCAATGCAGGGTGAGAACCCCACTAGAATATGATGCCCCACAGCATCCCCTTGCTGAAATCTTGTCGTCTCTGGAAAAGGCCGCAGTAAACTTCTAACACCCCTGGTAAAATTACATGGTGGCTAAGGGTCAGGGTCTCTCAATCCCAGTAAACCATCAGGAAGGGGAGCAGTAAGATGGCACATCAGATTGTCACACCATCCCAGTTTACAGATGGAAGTTGCCTGCATGGTGCGTCCTTTGAAAGTACTGGGTTTGGGAATCTCTAGATCCAACCTGCTTATAAATATTGAGAACAAGGGGCTTCTCTGAGGGGTAGTCTTGTTTTAATGGGTAGACTGCCTATTGATGGACTTGTCAGTAAAGGCATCCTGAGACATCAGGATATAGCCAGCAAAGAAATCCAATGAGAATGGATGCCAAGATGTCAGCAATCCAGGAGATACATGATAGCATCACTGTGGAGCCAACAGACACAAAATACAATGTAAAGTTTTTCTTTCTTTCATGGAATCTCCAGGGATCATTCTGCAGAGCATCCAGGAAAAGTGCTCTGAATCCTAAGTAGTGTGAGGAGGCAGACAGCCTGATTTAAAGGTGTTTAAATATTGCTGAGGGATGGGAGCATCCACCAGGACAGTGCTCTGGGATGATGCTGAACACTCCCCACATCAGGGCTTTTGGGTGCTGTGTTGAGGACAAGCCATGTCATGCACCGAAGCAATTATTTCATAGAGAATTGCATGCTACTTCTATAGGGAATAAGAATTACATGCCATTTCTATAAGGGGTAAGAATCAAGAGATCCTTCTGTACTGATATGTGTGGGAATCCCACTACTGTGTATCAAAGCTTCCTTTAAAGGGACAACACAAGCTGCAGTTGTGGACCCAGTTTGTAGTTTGGATGAAGCCTGTAAGAGTGAGTTTCTGAGACGTTCAGCTAATGCCTGCCTTTCAGCAGGGTGGAGTTTGCAGCCTTTCTCCCAAACAGCAGAGCAAGATCAAAGCCTTTCATTTTCATGGCTTGCAATGCATTTTTTTATTATTTCTTTTCAATGGCCTGCAGCTCAACAAGAGCTGCAACACGGAAAGATTGTGATGTTCAGAACATCACAACGAAACCGAAGCTTTGCTAGACAGGGCCCATCTGTATCTCCTCTCCCAGCCCTGTCTTTCCCCACTGGCTTTCTGTGCAGCAGCTGGCAGTATGTGTGAATCCAGGAAAAGCCTTACAGAGCCAGGGGAAACCTAGGAGGCAATTAATTCATCTTGAAACAGCACAGCCTTAAACAGTCGCCGGTGACCTGGAGTTTCTATACGGAGAGTTTAGGTAATTGTGCTGCCAACTTGCCATCAGGGCTGGGTTTTTATGAACAATTTTTTGCAATGAGCAGCAGTTTGTCAAACAGTGCCCTTAAATATGTCAGTGAAGGAGCAATCGCATGGCTCTCCACTGCAGCAAATGCTTCTGGTGTTGTGGGCTCTGCCCACCGCCCTTTGAGACCAATGTGGCTCCGGCAGAGGCCACTATGTTGGAAAAGAAGCTCCAACCATCAACATGAGGGCTGGAGGAAAGAAAGGAAGAGTAGAGGCTTGTTTGTCCCTGCTAATCCACTCGGATGTGTGCAGACTGGAGGTGTACGGCTGGAGGGAAAAATAACACCATATAATGATTCCGCTGATCCCAAACAAAGGTTAGGGGTGAGGAATTCCTACCTGAGCAGAGGGAAGCTTCTCAGGGAATTTCCCCTGGCTGCCTTTCGAAGCTCTGGCTGCTGCATCGTGACCTGTGAGGCATTTGTTTAGTTTGGCTTTTATTTTCTTTTTCTTCCTTTTTTTTTTCTTTCAGTTCTTGTCTGTTTTGTTTCTGAAAGAATGACATCTCGGCCCCTAACATTTCTGGAGGCAACACACACATTCCTTGCAGCTCTGTGTTACCAAGAAGACAGAAAATGTTCCTCATAATTACACATGATTTGATCATTCCAGCATTTCCACCTCTTCCCAGAAGTTTTATTATCATAATTAAATTCTCTGGCACCTACTCGCAGCTCTAGGCATTTTCCCAAACCTTTAAACACACAGTTAGCAATTCTGAACATTTCACTGCTGTATTTCTTTTCCTTGATTTGCTAGTTATAAATTCTTTGTCAGTAGTCTTTCCTACAACAAACCAGACAAGCTTTATTCATGTAGTCCCCATTACTGTGGTACTGTGATACCCCAGGGATAGCGGTGATACACTAGGAATGGTTGTTATCCCTAGTTTAAAAATGGGAATCTGGGATACAATGGGACTAAGACTCGTATTTTTAAGTATTTGGCCTTGTGTGACTCGCCCAAGGTGTCACAGGAAGCCAGTGGCAGAAAAGGGAATTACACTCTGGTGTCCCGAGTCCAGGTCCCTACGTGCTGGGCCAGCTTGGTTTTACTGTCTTTTGGTGCATTTATTTTGCCTTTCAGAAAACGTTCTGCAGTTTCCAATCCATGCAGGACTCATCATTTGCTCAAATGCCATGAAGGAAAGATGAACCAAGAGGAAGTGGTTTTAAGAACCAAGGACTCCTCTCAGGGAATTGTCTTCTGGCGCTTTTGGATATTGGATAGGAAAAGATCTTTTCCTTAACAGAGATCTGAACTGTGGAGTATTAATCATATCATATATTCATCATATCTACGTATAGCACTTGTCCATAGTAAATTTCCTGAAAGTAAAGGGAGAGAGTAAGAAAGAGAGAGAGAAAGTAAGAGAGATGATCTCAAATAATGTTGAGATCCAACTCACATTAAAAACATCAGTTTCAGCCTCCCGTTGATTTCAGTGAGGGTTGGTAGGTTATTGAAATGAGAAACTCCAAGCATAATCCAGCACAACTCTTGGTATGATTCAGTGTGATCCATCAGTCGCCACGCAACAGGCAGAGCTGTACATTAGCTTGAACTTCTGCATGTCTCCAGGCACAGCCATGTACTGCAGTGGTGGAATTCATGCTAGTTCTGTTGTTACGAATTAGTTGCATAGGCTGCAAAAACCTCCTGAATTCTGACTCTTCACCTATTTAAACCCAATCCCACGTCAGCCTCCTGCCACAACTCACAAGACCCACAGGTATCCTCAATCTGGAGGCAAGCCACCCATCGCTTGTTTGCTGGAATGGGAACAACAGCCCCAGAAGCAAAGCTGCTGATGGGGACGCCGAAATCTTGCTCTTTGTCAGAAAGAAGCTGAGCCAAAAGTCAGGTTTCAACCTATTTAGAACTTGGCCAAACCTTATTATTAATTTGGCTTCCAACACAAGCAGTGCAACACTGAAATGCAAAACCACCTTGGTGGGTAAATCATTTTCCATATACTCTGAGATTATAGCTGAATAGGATTAGAGCTGTCCTGGTGTGGGCAGCCTCCCCCAATGTCAGAGCAAGAGCTGGGTCTCCTGGCTCAGCACCATGAGTCCTGGGGTGGTTCGGTGCGAGAAAGCGGTGAGCAATCTGGTGGGCTCTCCAGTCCCATCAGGTTGTGCTTCCGAGACAGTCACAGGAGAGAAGTGGTCACCAAGTCCATCACGCCTGGAGAGAGCAGCTTGCCAGGCTTAGACACTGTGACTAGTGGTACCCAACACAGTTCTAAATATTTTCACTTCATTTACTGCAAATACAGTTTCACCAATGAACTGGGCAAGGACTTAAAACAAACAAACAAAAGAAGAAAAAAAGGACTTCAAAGCATTTCACTTACATTATTTAAGCTATATATCTGTGTCAGTCTGTGTCAGCCAACACATATTCAGCAAACCTTATCTCTGCAGCGTAGAGCCTGATAAAAGTCTAATTGCCTGAGAAATGTACAGCCCTTGGGACTGCAGTGGCAAAAGCAATTTCCTTCTTTACAATGGAGCCTTGATGAAAACCCCTCCTGCTTAATGAGAGCATGAAAGATTAAGGGACAAAGGTAGGGGTCTGGAGCTGGGCTGCAGCCAGCCGGGGTCTGCGTGGGGTGGCTGGGGGCGAGAGGAGCCCCAGGCAGAGCAAGGGGTGCCTGTGCCACCCCTGCTGGCATGGGGGACCCCGCTGCACGCCCCGACGCGGGTGGTTCGCCTTCCTTCCACCCTGGGGGCAGCCCCTGCCTCCAGGCTTCCTCGGTGCTGTCAGCCCCGCTGGGGTGCGACCAGGGCTTCACCGTGTTGAGCCCCAGCAAAGATGAACTTGGCCCCAACGGCCGCCTCCGCTTGCTGGAGCGAAATCTGGCCACTTGTTGCTGAAGCATTTGGGGATGAAAGTGCGCGGATTGAGGAGAGGAGAAGCGTTTGTAATAACAGTGTTTCTTTGTTTCAAGTAAAAGAGCCAAATTTAATGCAGGATACAAAGCTGACCTTGGGGTGAAAGACATCACTGAGCCTCCTCAGAGGCTGCCCTCCCAGCCCTGAGCCAAACCCATCAAATCTTTGATTCATTAGCATTTAAAAGTGAGAGAGAGAGCAAAACCCCCTCAGAAATTGTTCCAGGGAGAGAATAAAACAGCAGAAGCAGCAAAGGGTGGTTAATGTGGATTTTGCAGCAGATATTGATACAGGGCAATTTCCCCATTTCCTTTCTGGTTTAGAAATAAGATCTTTATCAACACAGAGATAGTCCTGAAAAACCTAACAAAGCTTACAGCTAAGCGAAAGAAATCGTGTTCTGGGGGCTGTTCGCAGCAACTTTTTCTCCCTGTTTTTTTTTACCAATTAAAAAAAGAGAGTTAACACCTGTGCCTGCTTCACTATGTCATTTTTCAAGTTTGCAGTTGTTGTCAGGGGAATCAAAGTGACAGATTTATGCAAAGCTGCAGTTTGGATCTTTTCTTGCCCTGGAGCAAGGCTTTTATCCGACGCTTTTCTTCCCCCCTTCATGAGGGGATGGTGAAGAGGAGGAATGCATCTCACTTGAAAAAGGCAAAGAAAAAAAATCTTTCACAGCTGTTCCTAGCAGCTGGGATATATTTAATCAGAACTGGAGATTAACATACATCTCTGTGAAAGAGATATTTTCCTTCCCCTTATGGTTATGTTATCACCTGTGCAGCAGACAAGGCTCAGAGCTGAACCTCAGCAGTGAACTCGCAGCAAGAGGATGGAGGGGCTGCAAGTGACTCTCTACTCTTATTCCCAGTAACTCCTGGAATGGGATGGCCCTCCAAGTAGTGAGGACAATTTCATTGGACCGTCTACATTGTGAAAGCCCCTCCTAAGTGTTTCAGACTCCTGCAAAACCTCAGGCTGCGCCTGTGCCCAGCTCCAGCTCCAGCCTCTGCACAGCAGGGTTTTTAGCCGAGTGTCTGCAGAAGGCAGCTCTTCTCTAACGATTGCATTGGAGATGGGAACAGCAGAGAAGGTGTTTCCTGGTGTCTCAACAAGTGCTACATGCACGCGGATGCAAATGAGTAATGGTAAATCTTCAGTAGCACCAGAACGACTGCTGTCTCCTAAGCCTTCGTTTAGGGCAGTAAGCCCTGAGCGGCAGTTTGGACTGTGCCCTTCTAGAGAGCAGTTATGTTTTATCTTCACTGCTCTGTGTGCAAACGTCCTGAAATCCCCTGTCCTTGAATCATTAAGGGTTTGAGAGGCAGAACTTGAGAGGCAGAACTATTAACACCTATATGGACTTTCCTGTGATGCTTGTCTCCACGTTATCTGAGTGCCACAAACACATTAATGGAAGTGAATTCACAATCCCTTTGTGTAGTAAGAAGCTGGTACCTATGTGACCTACCAGGCTTGGCTTTTTGGTCCCCAAATCTTATCCTTCCAGTCAATCATCTTCTCCATCCCCACCTTTCAGCCAGATATGAAGGTCTTGCCTGTATTCATAGGAACACAGTCTTCAACAGAAGCAAACCAAGACATTGGCCTCTAGCCTTCCCTGGTGAAGAGACAATTGAAACATTTTCCACATAAATCTACCCAAGATAAACATAGAAATGTAGTATTTCAGCCTGGACAGTTAATGCAGTGCAAGGAGGAGCCAGGCAGCTTTGCTGACAGGCAATATAATCCAGCAAATCATTTGCTTAGGCTGCTGCTGGATTTTGTAGCCTTCACTGGCTCCAACACCACCTGCCTTATACATGTGTGTCATCAACCCTTGAAGTGGTGGCCAGGGAACAGCTGTCCTGGCCTTGACATAAGACCTTGTGCTGGCTGCTCTGTGCGTGCAAATGCATCGATCTGCTGCGCAGCATAACAGTCAGCCTCTCCCAATGGGTTATCAGCAAGCTGCATGGATGCATTTCACTTAGCCAAGACAGGTTTAGAAGTAGAGGTGTTTCCTCCTTGTTAATGCCAATGGTGGGAGCATCTCATTGTCAAAGAGGTCGGGAGCAGGACTAGATGACCAACACCATCAGCAGCTTGGCCTTCATTGCCGGCATCCAAGTGGATCCCCCATGGGTGTCGGTGGCATTGCTAACCCAGCTCCTGGGGGACGAAATTCCCCTGAGTCAGGAGGACAGTTTTGCTCAGCGACGAGACGGCTGACTGCCGTGAGGGGAGGGAGCAATCTCTGGTGGGGGAGCTAGGTCAGAGCCCATTTCACTACCTTGGCGACAAGCTTGGGTTAACTCACAGGGTTAAGTGTAGTTTTTTTATCCTTTGCTGAGGGCAATTTCTAAAATCCAAATAAACCTCCTGCACAATGGCAGGGGGGACATGCTTTCATGCCAACTGCTCTGTGAACACTGCATCTGGGTCAAAGACCTGGAAAACCCTATTCAAAAGCATACCAGCGAAGAACAAGACCTACTCAAGAAACAGAAAAGTACAGAGCTCATACATTAATGGAGCCGGGCATTGAGCCATTTTGTGAGGTTTGTCTAGATGGTTTGATGCCCTCTCGGTAGCAGTTAAAGAGAGAAACTTGCTGCCTGGTGGTTGGGGAATAGGTGGTTTGTGGGGAACGGACACATCTCATGTGAGTGTGATGGATGTTGGTGGGAAGGCTATGAGCCCTCACTGTCCGGGACACAGCTTATAAAGCCATCCCAGACAAGAAACCCCATCTCGCTCCTTCCCTTGGTACTTCACTTAAATGGCCCAGAAATGGAAATAGATGTGGGGATGCTCATGAGACAAAAGAGGGGGTGATGGCGGGGTCGTGGTGGGAAAGGTGGGCAGATGAAGGAGAGCAGCTCTCCTGCTGCAGGCAGGTCAGGAGCACGGGGACCAGCTGAGAAGCAGGGCATGACCCTGAAGCTAAGCCCAGCTTTCTGCAGGACAAGAGGCAATGCAAGCTGGCCAGCGTGAGACTGCTGAGCGAAAGCTGGTTTTACAGAAGGGCTGAGAGCTCCTGTGGGGAAATGCAGGTGTCTCTAATGGTGTTTGTACCGGACACCTGCAAGCAGTGCTCATTTAAAAAAAAAAAGGCTTAGGATTCTAGTTGCTCCTTTTTTTTCCTTTCTTGTCCCTATTTCTATAGTTTTACTGTATGATGTTCAATAACTTAAATTCCAAACTTCTTAATTCTTTCATTCATTCCTTCTTTGCCTAAAATCTTCCTTGGCCAGTTACTTCCCTCACTGCCCCTTCTCTCCTGTCCTGAGTCTTTTTTTGCCTTTCCTCCCAATTCCTCTGCCTTTCCCCCACTGTCTCTCATTTTCTCTTGGGCGCTGCATCGCTGTGTCTGCCTCATCCCTCATGTTATTTCCCATTCCCTTCATCTGGGGGACTTCATGGGGTGCAGGAGCATTTCTCACCCCTGTAGTAGTCTCCAGTAATCTAACGCTCAGTAATCCGTGCTGCTTTGCCCCCCTTTCCCACAGCTCTGCCCCTCCAGATGTGCACACATATCTGTACAAAAGGTACACGTACTCCAAGAGTGTACCCAGTGAACCCAGTTCAGGAAACTGCCAGCTCCAGTGGGATTCCCCCCTCCAAATCCAGAGCTCCCTGTGTGTTGGATGAGACATGGCTGGCAGGCAGTTGTGTTCCTTACCACGTCTCTGGAAAAAAGTCAGGTACTCCACTAATTAGTGCAGTTTGAGAGAAGAGAAATGTGCTGAAAATTGAGCATAAGTTGTCTTACAATGGAAAATATTCAAGTAAGAATGCTTCAAGTTGCATAAAGGTGTTTTGTAAGAGAACTGTCATATACCATGAGGCAACTTTACTGGAAAGAACATCTGTAATGAGAAACAAATCACACTGACCTTTGCTATAGGGCTTGAAAGCAGGTTTCTTTGGGGTTGTGGAGACTCATTTGCCCTCCAGCAGTGGAAGAATTAAGACGTTATGTTTAACATAAACAAGAGAGGTTTAATCCCAAATCCTCATGTGAGACCACTTTGTGTTCTCTTAAAAGTTCAGTAATTCCATAAGCAAGATGGACAGTTGGGTTATTTTAGACTCAACGAAAGCAGGGGAGGGACAGAAGGGACATCAAAGGGAATTAACACAGAGCAAGAACCCAGTTGTGAAAACTGAGCAGAGTGTGAGTTCAATTGCATTAGCTATACGTGGTGCCAAGGTCTCTCATTATAAGATGCCTTTCTCCCCTTTTTGTTTTATCCAGGCAAACTGCAAGAAGAAATGTTGGTCTGCATGGGGCTACCCCAAATCAGGGCCATGCAACCTCCTGGATATAGAATCATAGAATCATAGAATCATTAAGGTTGGAAAAGACCTTTAAGATCATCAAGTCCAACCGTCAGCCCAACACCACCATGCCCACTACACCATGTCCCTAAGCGCCTCATCTACATGTCTTTTAAATACTTCCAGGGATGGTGACTCAACCACTTCCCTGGGCAGCCTGTTCCAAGGCTTGACAACCCTCTCAGTGAAGAAATTTCTCCTAATGTCCAGTCTAAACCTCCCTTGGCGCAACGTGAGGCCATTTCCTCTCGTCCTATCGCTTGTTACTTGGGAGAAGAGACCAACACCCACCTCGCTACAACCTCCTTTCAGGTAGTTGTAGAGCGCCAAGAGGTCTCCCCTCAGCCTCCTCTTCTCCAGACTAAACAGTCCCAGTTCCTTCAGCCGCTCCTCACAAGACTTGTGCTCCAGACCCTTCACCAGCTTCGTTGCCCTTCTCTGGACACGCTCCAGCACCTCCATGTCCTTCTTGTCGTGAGGGGCCCAAAACTGAACACAGGATTCGAGGTGTGGCCTCACCAGTGCCGAGTACAGGGGCACGATCACCTCCCTGCTCCTGCTGGCCACACTATTGCTGATACAGGCCAGGGTGCCATTGGCCTTCTTGGCCACCTGGGCACACTGCCAGCTCATGTTCAGCCGGCATGCCTGTTCCTGCTCAGTCAGTAATGGCATGAGAGTCATGATTCTCATTATCATACCATGATCTCTACACAAGATCCTCTGAGCTCATATGCTGGTTTCTGAGTGACGAAGGAAAGGTAAGGTGGTTCCTGCAGACTGGAAGGCTCCACAGGAGAGATGTTGTCTCTGATGACCTGCCTGTGCTGGGTCTACCTGCACGTCATCTCTGCACTCAGCAAAGACAGAGCAGGCTTTGGTTTGGAAGCATCTTGGCCCTTTTGAAAGGCAACCTCTTCCCCAGCTCAGGTTTGTTCTGCTGGTCCTCTGCCGGGGGCACAGAGAGAAGTCAGCCCTGGCAATCTGGTACTATTTAGAAGCACTAAATTCTCTTTAGAAAAAGACAGTGTCAAACATGTTACCTCCAGCTGTGATTCAAAAATTAAAACAGATTCAACTCTTTGAAAACATACCGAGGGACAGGATATAAATCCAGAAAACTTGAACTATGAAAGCAAAGGCAAAATATTTCACATCTCCATCTTTTTATTTCCAGACAAGAAGCCAAAGTCCTACAATATCACTGCTGCATTAGGCCTCAGATACGTACAGCATCACTTTCTTCATCACTCCCCTGTGATCCTGCAGCTGAAGAGACCCAGTGTGAGTGACTGGGTGCAGGAGGGATCATTGCTCTGGCCCAAAACCAGGCCAGAGTCGCCTTCACTTGACTGAGCTAGGATTGAAATGCAAACTGTGCTTTGCCAATACAATTTTTCTTCAGGAGTGACCGATGAAAATTGCTCCACACTTGTGTAATGCTGGCTAGCAGAATAAAGGTAATTCTTGGATGAACAAGCAGGAAACCAACTAGGAGTGGTGGTGCTACCCTCTTCCTGGCAATTTGGAGACCAGTCTCTAGACCTGGTCTCTGCAGGAGAAGAGGATATTGAAAATCTGGGGCAATCAAGCTATAATGACTGATAGTCTGGTCATCCTTCCACTGAGTAAAATAAACTGTTTGTATTCAGTTTATCTGAGGGAGTGCTTGATTAGTGGATTACAAGTGCCAAAACTGGGTGAGGATTTCTAATAAGAGGGTTTTTTTTTCAAGTAGCAGACAACAGCACAACATGGTCCCATGGCTGGAAGCTGAAACTAGACAAATCTAGAATGGGAAAAAGCACAAGATTTTAGCATTGGAACAACTCACCAAGGGATGAGCTTGCTTCTCCACCACCTGAGATTTTAAAGTGAGGGTTGCATGTCTTTCTTCTGCTTTCTTCTTTTAAATTCAGTTATGATCTTGACACAGGAGTCCCTGGGTGACATCTTCTAGCCAGTGTGGTCAGATTAGACCTTCCTAATGGTCCCTCTGCCTTTAAAACCTCTGATTTATAAGAAGTGCATTTACCTGGACCAGGGTTCACCCCAGGGACAGGAGAATTAGACATCTTTATTCATTCCTCCACAGCTGTGGGAATGATATGTTTAGATATTTTTCCCATCGCCAGTTGTGTCAGTGGTATGTGTTATGCAGATGTGTGTCTACTGGGAGCTACGCTCAGACAGCACATTTCACATTGATTTATGAACAGACTTCTGAGCGCGGCAGCTTCTGGCCTCCACTGACTTGGGCTGGAATCAGCTTGCACGTTGTTGCTATTCTTATTCTTGGACCTGCAGTCATGGCTCACGAACCAGATGCTGCAGAAACGCAGAGCAGAGGAGGTCCTTGCCTCAGAGCTCTTCTGTAGGACCCTGGCATGAAGCAAGGGGTGGATGCGGGTAGCCCAGGGAGCCCAGGGAAAAGATGGGTGGTGAACGTGGACAGTAGTGATGGGCTAGAAAAACAGTGTGAGTAGCAACAAGTTGGGTGAAGAGTGGTGGGCCAAGGCTGGGTCTGCCCAGGAAAAGATGCTGCAGGACTCAAAACATGAGGGGAAAGAGCCTGCGCAGCATCTTGGTTGTGTAAATGGTAGGAAAGGCTGTGTCTGAGAGAAGCTATGTGGAAAGTGTCTACACAACCTTGAGAATAGAGAAGGAAGTCTAAGGTGAGGATGACATCCAGGTTGTAAGCCCAAGTGATGAACAAGAGGAGGTGATAGTGCCAGTGATTGAAAAAGGAGAAAGGGTCACTTGGAATGAGAGTAACAGTTCCCCTTCAGCCATGATGGGTCTGAGATGAGGGCCAGATGTCCCCAGATGTTAGGGTGCCAGGCTGAGACAGGAGTTTGGGTAGGAAGGCACAGCTAACAGGGCAGAGGTCCATATCCAAAGGAAACTGCATTTAAATTGATGAGATTTGTCACAGATCGGGGCAGAGGGAAAGGAGAGCAGGACCCTGTGGGCACAGTCAGGGCAGGATGGGGAAAATGGACAGTGGAGAAGGGTAAAGGCCAAAGGGGCCAAGAAAGGGCAGAAAGGTGCAATGAAGGTGTAGGCAAAGATCTCCATCCGTACCAACTCTTTGATCCTTCTACTCATTTTTCCATTCAAATTCTAAGTGGTATTACAGAGAGTCTTTTTACTGCTGGCATAAAGTAAATCTTTGCAAACTCTTTGAGACAGCAGTGTATTCCCGGCTGATCCCCAAAGACAGATCCTGTTTCTTCATGGTCGTGATTACTCTTCAAAAGAAAGAAACATAAAGAACTACAAGGAACTTTGGCCAGGGAATATGTCTTTTTTTAATAGGAATCAACCAGCCCAGACATTGGTACAAAAATAGTTAAATTTGATGGACCAAATGTCAAACTATGAGAAGGATTACTCAGATTAGAGAAGCATAGAGAGAAGAAGGTAACGAAAACATCTCTTCCTGTGGGGACACTAACACAGCCAAATATTCATCTTTGTAGGTTGCCCAGTTTAAAGAGGGGTGGGCAGGGAGAAAGAAATCTGGGTTTGATATTTTGTACCCTGGACTACAAAGGAATCACTGCGGATATATAAATAAAAGACAGCTGGGCTGAGGTTTCAGATCACCTACACCCATCAGAAAGGCAGCCAGACTCCGAGCACCGTGCTCTCTTGTTTGATACCTGGACTAACACTCAACTCTGTCAATACTTTAAAGGCAAAGAGAGAGACAGAGCAGAGCTATGTTTTATTAAAAGGCTTAAATCACCCCCATCGCCACAGAAACAGCAAAAAAAAAAAGACACAGCCTGGAGGGAGAAACCTTTGGTTTAAATATCTGTAAAGATGTGTGGAAGAAAAGGAAGAGCTCCTGCCTGGGAAAACACAAGCCTGTCTCAAAGTCTACAAGACCATCTAAGCGGAGGAAGTGAATGAATAACTGTGGCACATGCATGAGTGGCTGAAAGCACAGCCTGAGCGGTAATTGGCTTTATTGATGCTCCTCTGATTAGCTGGTTTTGGCTACAGCACTCGTCAGACCTACGTTCAATTCACAGCACAAAAGTATTCACGCTGCGCTGAAGAACGTCTCAGATCAGCTGGTGGATCCCTGCAGAGAAACAGCAAACACAGATCTGAAGGATGTGATCTCCAGGGAGGGTTTCTAAATCCTTACTTCGTGTCACTAATTCCTTGTTATCCAGAGCTGGAAGAGAAAGGACTCCTGGAATGGATTCAGATGCTACTTTTCACTACCTTGGAAATGAAGGAAGAGAGAAGAAAATTGACGGTGCTTCTGTGGAGAGAAATTTAAGAGCAAAATCGCGTTATTCATGGTTAGAGACTGTTCTAATTCTTTACTAAAATACTGATCTGAAAGTTGTTAATGAACTCAAACAGCAAATAGCCCAAGGGACCAGCTTGTCGAGATGGGAAGGAAAGGTTACGCACTGATGAATCTCTGGAGACCCTCCTAACAGGGAGAGCTCTCAGCTGGGGACGTCTCACAGAGGGCGCAGGAGAAGATGAGCCACCCCGAGCCCCTACAATGACACCAGGCACAGCACCAGCAAACATAAATGGAAGAGAACAAGGAAATCGGGCACTTTCAAGTGAGAGGTATTTTTATTTTTATGTGCAGACTTGGATACCTACTGCGTCTGCTCCAGAGTTATGGCCAAGACCTCCTTTCAGCTCATTCAGCTCTGAAGACAGCTCCATGGACTCCCGCAGTATCCTCAAAACACCAACACAACCACTCTGCAGGATGATAGAGAAATTCCAAAGAACATTAATTACTTGCTTCCACACTCTGGTAATCACCACCAAAAAGAGAGTTGGAGAGCATCAGCCAGAGCCAGCATACGCCAGCAAATGCTGTTGTGTTTTCTGAGATGGCTCACTGATTCAAACACTCTGGCCAAATATAAGCAGTTTAGTTTAGACTATTAACAGTAGCATTAAGGAAAGACACATCCATATTTTGGGTCTGAGCTGTCCATGTTCCTCCCTTTCTGACCCTGTCCTCCTTCCCAGCTGCTACGTGGTGGCTAACTGAAATGTGAGGAATAGCAGAACAGATCACAGCTTAGATTAGATATTTCCAAAGTGGTTTGAGGACAGTTGACCATGACTCACTTGCAACACACAGTAAACAGAGATGAAGCTTAAATATGAGGCTCTTCTACCCAGAAGATATCAATCTCATATGTATACACAGAAGAAATAGCAGTTGCTTTTCACACAAGCTAAGAATTTGGTTCCCAGGACAAAACCAACCAACCTATGGTTACAAACGTCTCATCAGCTTCTTGGGGCTCTACCTCCTCAGCAGCAGTGCTGGAGTAATAACAGACCTGTATGTTGCTGCCCACACCCAACATGAGATTCATGTTGCTGAAACCACCAGGCTCTGTTGCTAGAGACCATGGAGATACCATGGAGAGACATGGAGAGACCACCTTGGAAGGGCTGAACATGTCTCCCGTCACTTGCAGCACTTCTCTCTTTCTTCACATGACTCCCATGTCTTCACCTATGTCTTGAAGTACTGTTTCTCAACAGAAACCTATCTATGAGGTTCATATCAAGGCCTCCATGTACACTGGATTGCACAAAATGCCTCCAGGACTGCCCCAACCTTGTCTGAAGTCAACAACAGCCTCAATTCTTTGTTTTCCTCCTTAGTTCTTATTTATCTATCTAAAAACTACTGAATGAGGCTCTGAAATCTTCTATACTGCAGTTTATTCCCTTTACTTTCCAAAGCAAAAGCAGTTTTTCCTGACAGTTAACACTGAAAAAATATTGAGCTTGTTGGTCTGTTGGGATTTCCTAATTTCCTGAGGATATTTTCTTCAAAAAATTCTTTTCAGGATTGTCCTTTAAGCTTTTTTCCCTGAAAATTGTGAAGTAATTTGTTGATCTTCAAGAAATAGATAATTAAAAAAAGTTAGAAAAGCTCTATCTGTCATTCTGGAGTTTTTGTTAGGAAAAAAAATCAAAGCCTGTTTCTGTTTTAGCAAGAACCAACTTTGCTGTTCTTGCGTAAAGCTATGCTGAAATATATTGTGGGACCATGCCATCATGAAATATGAATATTACCTTTGTTAAAGTCTTCAGTGCATTTTCTGCACACAGCTGAGTCTGATGAAACTATTCCAGAGGGAGACACTTGTCACAGAAGAAGTCTTGTCTCACTGTCATGAACTTGGCTCAGCATTATTTAACTGATGATTCATTATTTTGCACATTATTTTGAACACCAGTCATGCACGAGGACCCCCCTTTACTGGGCACAGCACGAACATGGAACAAAAAGGCACCCTCTGCTCCCAAGAGCTCCTAGTCCTTGTAGAGGACTGGAGAGGCAGATGGAGACAGACAGACAGACAGAGGATGAGATTAAAGGAACCAGCCAGGACATGCTGTCAAAACTTTCAGTAACCATCACAGCTAGGGAGACATTTAACTGGGACCATGTCTCCATGATATTCATATTCTAACAAAAGTTTTTAAGCATCCCATGCCCATTCCTGACTCTATTATCCCCAGTGAGATCAGATGTGGGAAAAGGAGAATACTGAAATAGAAAGAGGCTATTTTGGGCTGCAAGTGGTGCGGGGCCCCCGGGGATCCTCGGGAGAAGCTCCACAGCAGTTCGTGTGCGGGGAGACGGTCAGTCCCTGAGCCATCTGCCAAAAAGCTGGAGAAGCCCAAAGCTGCCTCAACCAGTTCTAGGAGGAAACGGTGGGAAGCGAAAATATATCGAGAGCTGGCTTTTATTTTTACCTTGCTCACCAGATGCATTTTGAAAAATGGTTGCAGGCTGCTAGGAAGAGCTGCTCTCCTCCACTTGCAAGTTTTTCTCCATCTTCATCTGAAGTGGGACAAGTGGGTGACCAGGGCTACAAGCTTTCCCGCCCCACACATCTTCAGTTTCCCAGGCTTTCCCAGCAGGAGCTGTGCACAGCCCGCTGCTTCACTGGGACCCTCGCACTTCCAGCGCCCTGCGAGCCACCCCTTCACCTCCCAAAGCCCTGGGTGCCACCAGTGCCCACCCCGGGGCCAGGGGATGCCTGGCAGCAGCTGCCCCCCACCCCGGGGTGTTCTTGCCCTTCGCATCTCTGCTCTGTTACATCTTGCCTCTTCGCAGCGTCTGTCCTGTCCCCCTCTTCCCTTTGCATTCCTCCTTTTTGCAACTCTGCCTTTGCATCCCTCCCCTTTGTATCCCTCCCTTTTCACCTCCCCCTTTGCACCTCTCTCATTTACATCCCTCCCCTTCGCCTCTCTGCCCCCTTCGCATCTCTGCCTTTTCCCATCCCTCCCCTTTGCATCTCTGCTCCTCGCATCTCTGCCCCTGCGCACCCCCTGCCCCTCTGCCCCTCGACCTTTTGCATCTTTGCCCCTTTGCACCCCTGCCTGCTTGGATCTCAGCCTTTTGGGTATCTGCCTCCTGGCACCCTCCACTTCCCCCCCCCCCCGCCCCTTTGCACCCCCGCCCTTTCTCTTCCCTGCCCCTTCGCATCTCCTCCTCGCTGCCTCCCTGCCTTCCCCACCCCGGCCCTTTTGCACCTCTACCCAGCCCCCCCGGCCCCCGCAGCCTCCGGGGCAGCCCGCAGCGGCTCCGGGCCGTCCCGCCCCCCCTCCCACTGCCTCCAACCCCCCCTGACCCCCCTGCCCTGCCTGCCCGCCCCCGGCCCGGCCGCGGAGCCGCCCGCGATGCCGCCTCCGTCGCGGCTGCTGCCGCTGCTGGTGCTGGGGCTGGGGCTGGGGCTGGGGGGGCGGGCGGGCGCCGGGGGGGGCTGCCAGCTGCCGGCCGAGTGGCGACCGCTCAGCGAGGGCTGCCGAGCCGAGCTGGCGGCGATCATCGTCTACGCGCGGGTGCTGGCGCTGCACCCCGACCCCTACGGCGCCTACAACTACCTGCCCTGGCAGAGGGGTCCCCCCGCCGGCCCCCAGCAGGGAGCGGGGGGGCTCTTTTATTCGGCCGAGATCGAGCTGCTGTGCGACCAGGCGTGGGGCAGCATGCTGGAGGTGCCCGCCGGCTCCCGCCTCAACCTCACCGGCCTCGGCTACTTCTCCTGCCACTCGCACACCGTCATGCAGGGCTACGCTTACTTCTTCTTCCTCCGGTGAGTCCCGGGATAGGGGGGTCTGGGGAGGGGGGGCTCAGCATCCCGGCTCCCTGGCATCTCCGCGGCCGAGGGGATGCGCGCCCGCTCCTGCCCGGGAGGGTTCGCTCCCTCCGGCTGCCGCTCTCCTCGCAGCGCCTTCTCCTTTGCGCGTCCACCCGCAGTTTCATCGCGAAAAAAAAAAACAAACCCCGAACCCATAATATTCCAGCTTTTCCGGGCAGCAGATGTAACGGGGAGCGGCTGTTGAGTAGCTCCTGGGTGCTGCTGCTTTTGTTTTTACGGCGGGACGGTCACGGCGCTGGAGAGGGGCCAGCGCCTGTTCGACGAAGTTTGGCACGGGAGTGCCAAATACTCACCCGATGGCTTTCTCTCGGCTCTCCCGAGTACCAGCCAATTCCTGACTTTGGCCTCATTGAAAGAATAAGAAAATAAACCACAATGTGGGAACAGAGCCATCACCGTGACCTTTCAATCCAAGAGCGTTTGCGAAATACTACTCAGTGGCTTGTTTTGAAATACTTGGTATATTCCTGCAGTGGGTGCGTAACGAAACACAGTTTGATGCTGTCTAGTGCTTAGTCTGTAGCAATATCTTTAAACACGTTTTACACAAGTTATTTATTGGCTGTTTGAAGGAGTACTTAAACTCCGGGATAAAGGGCAAAGCGTTGCAAATTCAGAAGGAATCATGGGCCAAAATACAGATTTGCTTCATTCATGGGGGTTCATTGATGTCTACAGGGTGGTAGGAGCCTGTTAGGTCCTTACTGCTGCTGCCTGGTCCAGTCCTCTGTGGCGGAAATTGCCGTCTTGGCAACTAAGTGCCAGGAGAGCTGAGAGCCATGTGCTGGCTAAAAGTCTGTCTGTGTGACTTTGGTGGCACTTGTTGAGCCAGGCTGAAGTACAATGGGTGACTTCTGCGGGAAAGAAAGCCGTTCAGCCTCACAGCGGGCTGCCCGTGCAATTTGTGTTTCAGAATGGATGAGAACTACATCCTCCTGCCCCACGGAGTCAACTTCCAGGAGGCAATTTTCCCGGATACCCAGGAGAACAGGAGGATGTTTGCCAGCCTTTTCCAGTTTTCTAACTGCTCTCAGGCGCAGCATGTGTTGAGCTTCTCCAGTGACTGGGAGATTCAAGAGGACAACAGGGTAAGGGATTTATTTGCTCTCCAGTGCTTGTTTTCTAAGTGGGCATAGGCATTCCTGTATCATTTGCAAACATATATATATTTGAATGCAGAGCAGCAGGTCCCTGACTTTCCTGGTCCTTTGGTGGTATCACTGGAGAGTAACACACTGGTGGGGAGATGTTAAACTCTGTTTTCAAAGCTGACCTCTGTGTTAGCTCTTTAGCTTCCCATGGACCTGAGCAAAGCTTGGTATGAACCTGTTCATGAGCAATAGGTTGGAAACCAGTATTGCTTGCGATCCTGTCCTACTCCACCCAGGCCGTTCCTGGGTTTGCTATCTCTAGACCCTATACTTTAACTTCAGCTGAAATGTTCCGGAGCAGAGCTTTGCTTTTTTACTTCTGTGTTCATCTCATGTAGCGAGAGCAGTGCCTGGACCATGACAGACTGTAAGGGATTATTCTTGCCTAACTCCACACAACAGCACAAACATCTACTTCTGAACTAATCGCCCTAAGCTGCCTTTGTAGCAGCTGGGGAAAAATAGACTCTTGAGGGCACGATTCGTCTGAGCGATGAGGGCATGGTTCATCTGAGCATCGCTGGCACCTACTTCTGAACAAGCTGAATGAAATGCCTCTTTCTCCTCTCAAGGGAGGCCACAGCAAGTAGTTCACCTTCTAGGCAATCCTCCCTTAAGAAAGTACGTTTTTAGTATGGAAGGTCCAACGATGCCCATTGTTAGTGGCTTCTGAGCCCCTGTATGGGGCTGTAGTGTGTGTAATAAATGCAGGATTTTGATAAATACTTCCTTGGCAGGAAGCAACTTGCAGTTACGCATGTGCATGTTCTGGATGTGCATATACGTTTGCAAAAGTGGAACTTGGAGAGCTGTTTTATGAGGCTAGTGGTTTCCATTGGTAGCCGAGAACATTTTAAGCGTCTCTTTAGATCAGGATGGACAGGGCATGCGTTATTGCTTGCGTTGTCTGTGGATTCATCCAAGGCACAATATTTGCCTACGGCAGCAGATGCACTAGTGGCTTGTTTGGGAGATGGATGGAGGGAGCTCAGTAGCTGGCTGAGCCCTTTCCCTTCACCAGCTGGCCGACTGCCAGCATACAAACTTCGAGCTGCTGCGTGGCCGTCTGGCCAGTGACACAACCCCGTTCCTTGGGATGTCCCGTGAGCGAGCGTTTTCCCACTGATATTTTGGGGAGGGAGTAGGGAACGGTGACATTTAAATATATATTTGGGGATAGCAGCAGGAATTGATATTTAAGAGAAAATTAATTATCTTACAGTTAGATCCCAGAGCTGTAACGCTGGCTGGGCAAGACAGGGGAGGCATAGAGCCCCAGTCCCAGCCCTGCCTCCTCCCTGCCAGCCCGCAGGCTCCCCAGTGCCCCAAGCAACGTATTTGGCAAGTAAAGGCACTGCCGCAGCCAAATCCACAGATTTTGCTCCGGGGGAGCAAAGTGGCGTTGGGGGACCACCAGATCCAACTCCCAGTGTCTGCTTGTGATGCCTCTGCACTGTTTATTTAGCTGTGCTGGGCTAAACGTGGGGGATCTTGATGGGTTGGTGCTCGTTTATGCCAGCAGTGAATCTCACCGGTTAGCTTTAATGGGAATCACAAGGCAGAAACCCCTCGGGTATGTTGGGGCAACCGAAAGCATATGTACCAAAAGTGCATTTCAGCTGTTGTGCTCTTTGACCCCACGCAGCTGTGAGCAGATTAGGGGGGGATTAGAGCTGCTGGTCGCACAGAGCGGGGCTGGGGGCTTTACATACTTCAACACCCACCCGTCGAGTGAATAAATTCAGCGCAACTGACGGGCACTTTGTTTCCCCTTCGTAATGAAAAGTAAAAGCTTCCTCTGCACCAGTTAAAAATAGTTCGGGCTGACTGTGCTCCCATTCAGCTCCTGCATCTGTGTTTGCCCAGCCGAGCGCCGGCTCCCGGCGCCTGCGTGCCCCAGCCTGGGAAGGGGATGGCGTTTCTGGCTGCCATGGTATTAGGAATTTGTTCCCTAGCTTTTCCCAATGCAGGTGCCCACGTCCAGGGTGCAGCTTTCTTTAGTGTTTTGCTCCTCTCTTTGCCTTGTCACATCCGATGGTGACTTTCCCAATTGCAACTGTGTCTGCTCACATCCCGCCACGGTGCGAACAATTTTCATTTCCGAATGCACTTGGTTGAACCGTCCCATGCTGGCTCCTGAGACGAAACTGCAGCGTGTGCTGGCTTTGTGGCACAGAAAGTGAGCATTACTCAGAGCATTATTCTTGAAGTTTTTTGGAAAAGAGGCTCTTAGGGAGCCTGGGGACATCCGCAACAGTGTCAAGCTGTAAAGAACCCGGACAGAGAGAAAAGCGTCTTCTGATGAGGCTCACGCTGCAGTGAGGAGTCAGGGGTCTCACTAGCTGCTGCGTACTGTCAGAAATTGCTAGTTAAAATCCATCATGGGTGTTTTGTGCAGTCAGAGGGAAGAGATGGAGACGCTGAGATGCTCAGAGCAGGAGGCAGCTGGGGCGAAGGTCTGGTGCTAGGAGTTAGTAGCTAAGGCTCTGCCTCCGGTCTTGGGACAGCTGTGTGCAGGGACACCTTAAAAAGCGGCTCTGTCAAAACGCAGTGTGCCCAAGTGGGTTTGGAATAAAGGAGCGATGAAATCTCCTGTTTACAGCTGGATCCTGTACTCCAAAAGACTTTTTGAATCCCTGTTTTTGCTTATGGCCCTGTGCCCTACTCTTGATATATTTCTGGGGTGGACATTTTAAGGGAGAATTCGGTGCTGGAAGCATGTGCAGTTGCAATGAATAATTAGCGTTTGTAGCTCAGGGGTGCTCAGCCAGAAGGTGAGAGAGCCCCGTGATGGGTGAAAGTCTTTTGCCTCACGTAACGCTGCTCCCAGCGAGAGGTCCCTTCTGTGGGGTGTGCCTGAGCCGGACGCGGAGCAGGGGACCCAAAGGTGACCGCTGACATGCTGTCCTCCTGCTCACCCTCTGCTCTCTGCAGCGCTCCTTGCATGCAGGCAGCCTTGTCTGGGCTGTCCCAATGGGTGACAGCTCCTTCTCCTCCTCCCAGCAAATGTGTCTGATGATGCAAAAGAGAGCAAAGAGATGTGCAGGAACTTCTCGATCCGCTGGGATGCACAACCTGCCTTTTCCATCGCAGGAAAACCCTTTTAATTTTCGGAAAGCCCCATGGCGCGTGGTGAAAGGAGGCCAGACCCAAGGCACATCTCGTTGAGGATAACACATTCCTCATCCTGGGCCTGCTGCTGTCGCTGGAAGCTAATTCCAGCTGCATTTTTAAGTCCCTTGCTGTCTGGGCTGAGGGCCAGGCGCTGCTTTCCATAGTTTTCCAATAACCCCACAGTCTCATAAATTCACTCAGGTGCTTGTTCTGGCCACTCTGGAGAGCAACGGTAGCTCCAGCTGTCGTTTCTTTAGGCACTTGCATTTTGGCTTCCAGGTTTGCAGAGGCAGTAATTAATCGGGTTCCATCCTGACTTTTCTCACAGCCCCTCACTGATGTTTGCAGACCTCCTGCTTTACTCCAGCTCGCTGTCGCAGCGGTTTCCACACGGTTGTTGCTGAAACCCCGAGTTCCCACCAGGCTTGGGGTTGGAGCTGGGTTTGTAACGAGTGGCTGCAACTTCTCGCAGAGTGAGAGGCCCCTTCTTGCAGCACGTTGCAGGTACCTGGGTCCCAGGCTTGGCTCAGCCCCAGAGCTGATGTTGGTGAAGATAATAACACAGGAACACTCCTTTTTCCGCTTCGGAGTTACAGTTTTAGTCGATTCTTCCCACCCTCTGCCCCTGGGAGAATTGCAGTATTCGCCTATCCAAGGAATCTTGCAGTCACAGCAGTTTCTTTTAATAAGGTGCTTTTATTAAAGAAAGGAACAATTAAGAAGCAATAAAAAACTAATTAAAATTCTTAAAAGCTCCATGTTTTTACCCAAGTCTCATGTTGACCCCTTGAGGGAAGACCCGTAGACGTATCAAAGAGTTTGCAAGGTCTGACAGCCTCCTATACGGGCACACCAGGCTGTCCCGCGCCGGCCAGCGTGCAGCCTCCGGGTCACCTCGACTCGGGAAACCACCCCAGACACCTCTTTTCCTTTACCCCCTGCTTCCCTCAGTGCCCCTAAAATTGGTCACAAACCCCTGCATGCCACCCAGTTATTCTCCAGTGCAGCTGATGTTGCATTACTGATGCTTTTAGGGAGCAGCCTTTCCTTGCTCAAAAGGAATCTGAGGGGTCAGACTGTTTTTTGGGAGACGGGGATGAGCATTTGGCGGTGCAGCCAGCATCCTCCTCCAGGGATGGAGAGGGGGAATGGGAAAATCCTAAAGGCCCGGAGAGCATCTGTATGTGCCAGTGCCTCTTTCTCACGACAAATTTTTCTTATGGCTAAGTGCTAAATGACACTTTTCTACACTCAGGGGGTTGATTTCTGCTCGCTCAAGCTGGGAGGTGGGAATCGTCGCTGCGGTTTCCCCTCCTCACACTGCCTGCTGCTAAGCCTGGGGGTGATGCAGTGTGTTGGGATTGAAATCTTGCTCCCCTGCCGAGTTTTACCATTTTAGTGCAAATCTAGAGGCTGTAATTTCTCCTCCTGACTTATCCTTCTGCAGGGTGCTGCGATCTCGTAAATAAGACCTCGTTGCCTTGTCTGCACATGAGAGATTACACCGAAGTGACTCGAGGTCTGGTGATAATAAGGTCTATAGAAGTGTCTAACAGCGCTTGTTGTTATTTATTATTCAGAGGGGTTTTAACTCCTGGTTTTGTCAACAGGTTGATAAGGAAATGTGGTCTTTTGGCCTCCGTTCCAGCTTGCTGTGAGGTGCGGAGGGGCTCACGACCTGGGGCCGTGCGGTGCTTCTTTTACAGGGCACCTTCCTCCCCTTTTTTTCATGCGGGAGAGTTGCAAAATGACCCCGTGTGCATCATAACGAGGGAATTAACAGCAGCATGTCAAACCGATCCTGAGCGACTGTGAGAGCACTAGCACTGTGATAAAACCCACAGAAATTAAGGAGTCCAATAACTTCAGTTAAGCTTGGCGAGGTTGCAGGGGGAGATTATATCTTTTATTAAGCCTCTCTCCCTGCATTGCCTCTCCTCCTCTCAAGCATCAGAGCCACAACCACGCTGTTACTTCAATTGATTTAGATGAACTGACTTGCCTTCCGAGAGACCTCCAGAGGTTTATAAGGGTGATAATAAAGCTTTTATGAGAGTAGTCAGTGTCCCAAATAAAAAGGAAAGTAATTAGTGGGTTAGCAGGGCAGTCTACAAATATCTGCTTAGCATCTTTGGGCCTGGGTCCTCTTCTCCGGTGGCACTTTGGCTGCTGTAACAACCTGATTAGGACACCTGCAAGGCTTTGGAGCAGCTGAAAAGGGAACCGGATAAGAAAAGCAATGTAATTGCATAAATGGCCTTGCCATTATTATGCAAAACAAAAATTAAATTAAATGGCATTCTTTCTCTGCGGAAGTAGAGGAAATAGTTTCAGAGCTATTTGTATTTTAGCAACGGTTGTGTGCATGAACTGGGAGCCACTGGGTCGGATCATTCCCTGAACCCATCTGTGGGCAGCAGCACATTTGCTCAGCAATGGCCCCAGCCTGTCTCTTCCCTGATGCTTTTAACTGGGCGGATGGAGCGGGTTTCATTCAGCGACGCTTCACAGGACCACGAGGTCTTAAATCACGGAGAAATAACCACTTACACAAAAGCTCTTTGGGCTACCAGAGAAGGGCTTGCTCACGTGACATTTGCCATGGGGACCTGTTTTGATCCATCTCGCCTGTTTTTGATCCATCTCCTCTCCCCGGAGAGGGGAAAAGAAGGAAAGTTGCGGAAGTCCCCATGATTTTTCTGACCGCCCTGATTTTGAGTCTGGACAGTGATTAAATAGTATCATGGCTAGATACCTGCTGGAGAGATGCCTGTGGCACCTCCGGAGAGAGCCTGAGCTGCCTTGGATGCAGGGGCCAGAGCTCCTCCTGCTGTGGCTGAGATGGACATCGGTGATGCTGAAGGAACTCCGCTACATGAATCATGCAAAGCCTGGCCACTAGAAAACATAGCTGATAACTGTAATGGATTTTAGCTGAAATTTCTTCCACGGTATCCACCGAGATAAAATGAAAAAGCAGTTTGGTTTTTCTCATTTAAAAGTTAAGCCCTTCTTCTCTTGAGGAATTCCCTCTCTGCTCTGAGTGCTGGGAGAGGAATCGCAGGACTGGAAAACACCAGTTGTGGAGTCCAGAGCCAGCAGTTTTAGGGGAAGGACTGGTCTGGAAAAGAGCAGGCAGCAGCCTGGCTTGGTTAAGACAGTTTTCTTTAATTCCTGTCTACTGGCCTTTTGTGTTTCCTTGTGGCATGAGCCGCATAAAGGATCCTCCCTTCTCTGGTCCTAAGGCACTAGAGAAATAGAAAATATTCTCAGTTCAAAACACTGCTACGTGGCAAGGGCAGGGCAAAAAGACCTTGAAATAGATGAGAGTAAGGTCCAATATCTAGAGGTTCGAAAATCTTGTTTTACATTCAGTTTCTTGCCCTGCCATTTGTTAGAAGAGTTGTTGCTCCATTAGCCTAATAGCATGATAGAAAGTGTATATTGCTTCTGGGTTGTTTTAATAGTGATTTACAGCGCTTTTGTTTTTCTCCCAGAAACCCACCCAGAGCGTACCCCCTCCCTACGATCTGTGTTTAATTTGAATACATGTAAGCAATATTAGATGAAATGGAGAACTGCTGACAAGTGTCTGGGATGAGGGGAGACCACGAGACAGTTGATACGTTTGGGTAACATCCCCGAGAGTCTTTTGGCATAGAAATGGCATTGACTCATTTCCAAATCTTCCCACCCAGGCTCTTAGGGGACTCTTAGAGGTCTGATTGGCATCTCCCTATCAGTTTCTGTCTTCCACATGCACACAGGCTGCTAAAATACAGAATAAAAGATCACGGAGGAGTTCAAAATAGTCTTATCCATGGGATGTTTCCATTGCATATGGTCTTTCTTATATTTATAGCACCCAGAAGGTGTTCTGAGCACTTCCCAGGAGGGAAATTTCTCTATTTTTAGGGTGTCTCTTAGAGGGACCTTATTTCTGTATCGGGAGGCAGGTTGGCTGACTGCCATGTACAATGCAGGAGGGTTGACCTGAAGTAGCATGGGAGCCTTGAATTTGATGTCAGTCGTGAACAGTCTGAATTTGAGGTGGAATAAGGAGGTTTTCCCCACCCACCTGAACTCTTGTCCCCACTGGCAGCCATGACCGGTGGGGAGCTGCCAAGGTGAGGTCCCCGATTTGTGCCCTCCTGGTACCAATGCGGGTGCAGGGCGAAGTGAAGCGAGTCCCAGATTTGTGTCCCAGCTTCTGGTGAATGAGTCTGGACCAACTTGCTCCCCGTCAAGTGATGCAGATTACTCCAGAGCACAGTGCTCTCTGACTATATCTTAGGCACATCCAAGTACATGATATCCTTAAAAATATCCGGTTTCCAGCCTGCCGAGCAAGGAAATGCCTAGACAGCCATGGGTGTGTGTGTGTATGTACATGGCTGCCTCCTCCGAAGGGCGAACGGCAGTCCTTCCAGGAATTGGCAATGAATGAAGACCCACACGGCTCCAGGCTGCTTTTAATTATCCAGAGCCACACTTTAAAGAAGCTCTGCCAAATTCACTAAAACATTCCGGATTTCGTGGCATGAGGCTATCTGCTGCTGTACATGAACTTGGTGGTGAGCAGGCATCTGACCCCAGCCTCAGGACACCTTTTTGGCTCTCCATCTGGCTTCTTCCACCGCCACAGGGGTGGGAAACTGCTGGTGGCCACAGAGGTGGTTGGTGGATGTGGGCTGAGCTCTGCACATTGAGAGACACAAAGATGGGGCTGAAGGGACCCTGTTGTCCCTCCTGCGTTTCAGATCCAAGGCTGCCTGGAGGGGTGCTGTACCCTTGGGGTTCCCAGCCCACAGGTGGTTGAAAGACCTGCGGTGGTGCTGCTGAGCACGGATCCTGCCGCAGTGCTTGCTTACCTGGACAAAGATTTTTTTGCAAGCCCCCATCTGCTGACTCGTAGCCAAGGGCTGAAGCGATGTGTTTCCCAGTCATGTTAGGAAGATGCAGCTACCTGGCCAGGGCTAACTCCACAGTTGTGCAGCAGAGGTAGGATGTTGCTGCTGTTGTCTCAGGGTAGGTAGGAGAGATGGGACTTTCGCTGAGCTGGTCACATTCCCTCTGTGTTAGCACAGAAGTGGCCGAGGTGGGAGATACCTCCCTCTGGGGGGGGGCAATGGAAAGTTTGAAGTTACCCCCATGAGCATCCGCATGTGAAGGAGGGCTGGGAATTGCAGCAGTAACCAGAGGCAGACGTCTCGTCCATACCCTCTGGAGATGACACAGTCATGGGACAAGCAGCAATCAGAAGACATGAGGAGGCCAAGGCAGACTTTGGTCCCTTGTCTCCTTCCCTGTGTGTGAGCGTTTCAGTGATTCCTCTGCTTTTCTGCCCTGCCCTCCTGTTCATGGCCTTCCCAGCGTGGGAAAGTGAGGGAGGATGTCCCACCGCATGTAGACTGGGAAGGGTGAAAGCACTGGTCAGCGAGGGAGGCAGCTGGTGGGGACCTGGACGGTTACTGGAGCTGGGAACTGAAGTGGTGCGGAGCAACACATGCTTGAAAGCGCTTCTGTCCACGGCCAAATCACCTTCCTTGACACAGGTTCCTGTACTCAAGGTGCTCCCCCGGGTATCTGGGACCTGGCCTCCAAGGAGGAGGGTTGAGGCTGGTCTTCCTGTCAGGTGGACATATTATCTTACTAACCCAAGGCAAAACAAAACATGCAGTCCAAAGAAGCGGATCACGGGTGGTTTTTGATCCAGTCATGCTTATTATTCATACTTGTCCCATGATTTTTCAAACTTAGAAAGTGGAGGTACTCACTTAGCCGGAGAGCTACTGGAAGGTGCTCAGATATGTCTCCTGGCAGCCCGCTCACAGTAACCCACTGGGGCTATTTCAGTGCTTTTGGTTGGGTTGGGAACAGGAGGGAGAAGCAAACACCTGAGCTAGGTGCACCCAGCTCTTCACCTGCTTGAATTCTCCTAGACCTTGCTCTGGGCTGCCCATTTTGGGGAATACATTCAGAGCGAGTCTCAGGCAAGTCTGCTGGGCCAAGAGCAGCCAAAATTAATGAGGGAGGTCCCCAAATTCTGTGTTGTTCAGCCCAATTATGGAAGCCATCCAGCCCCCTCTGTCAATCTGCGAGTCTGTAGATGTGTTAGGTGTTTTGCTGTGTGTAAATCCATGCTTCGTGTTGTTCAGCAGTCGGGAAGAGTGATTCATGTGGACCAAGAGACCTGGGCCAGGGTCTGTCCTTGATGCACACGCTGCTTCTACAGACACTGTGGGCAGAGCTGGTCTTTGGTTTAGTTGCTGGCCTCAGTCAACCTTGAATCCAGGGAAAAGTTTTCTTTCTACTTCTCTCTCTCTCCTGACCCACCTGTGAGAGAGATACAGAAAAAGATGGAGCAAAACTTTTATTAAAATCAACAGCCACCAAAATCCAGCTGGCAGCTGGCAGACGGGACACCTGTAATGCTGCCTGTAACCGAATCAGCCATTGCGGCTTGAAGGGAGATGAGATCTTTCAATTTGGGACATATTTTCTCCCAGCCCATGCATTTTGATGTTTATTTTCACAAACGGCAAGCCAAGTTGGCTCCGAGGCAGCAGTAGTTCGAATCCCTAATGGAAGCTGCAGACGGAGCCTTTTAAAGCCTGTCCTGCCTTCGCCAGCCAAGTGCCTTTCCAGATTCCCCCGGAGAAGTGCCCTTGCCCCGTTGTGCTTGGCCAGGAGCGGCCACGCGGTGCCAGGCTTGGCTCCGCCGCCGGCCCTGGGAGCACGCAGCCCCTTGCAGCAGCTAATGCAAAGTGACAAACCAGAGCGGCCGGTTTGGAGGGACCGGGCGTATGAAGTTTCAGTGTGACCGATTACAGCTGGTTGCTGCTCAAATCGTTGCAGGTGTCTCTGGCAGCTGATGCAGTGACTACCTCCTTTTGCTGCCCCAATTTGCGGGTTTTTTTTTTTTTTGGAAGAACGCTGCTACAACTGTTAGTCCAGTTATCTGTAAAGTGAATGACGGTAGGGAAAAACATACTGAGGGAGAAGCAAGTTTCCATGACACTGTTATAATGCAAAGGGGAAATAATACGGCTAGAAAGCCAGGTCTGAATTTCTGCCCAAAAAAAATTAAGAGCAAGCAAGCAAAAAAAAATTTCCTGAGATCTGAAAGCACTTACTGGACTTGTTCTGCAGTATTTTTGCATTTCCTAGGTCAGTGGGGAACCAGCAGAAGTACTAGCTACTGCAAAGGGGAATGTCAATACAGTGTTTTGTATTGAGACAAGATGTGGGACTAAAATGCAAGCTAGTACTTAGGACTGTCATCCTCAAACTGACTCATCTTTATCACCATGCAGGGGTAGCAGGAGAACTATTCCCCTTCTGTGGGTGGTAAAAGCGAGGCAGACAATTTAGGCTCTGTATCCTAATCTAGTGGAGACAATTGTCTTTGACCCAGGATTTATCCCCAATGGATTAGAAACAACTGTCTGAACACTTTTTCTGTCTGTAAACTTATTTGTATAAATCCTGTACCCTTCCCCCTCTGCGTCTTCCAGCCTGGTTGCACAGGCAGTGCCGTGCTTTGAGTAAGGAGATATGTTCAGGTGAGTGACACGTGAGCAACTGGGGTTTGGTTGTTTGTTCAAACCAAAGCATGTTGGTGGTACGAAGCCTGGCTTCCTTCTTCAGGTAGACGGTGACGTGTGTCCTCTTCATTGCCTCAAAACTCAATGAGTTTATCACCTCCATTTGTCTTCACTGTAAACCCGTTTTAGAGCACGTTCATTTGTTTGGCTTGCTTTTTATCTTTCCTTTAGACAGGGTCTGAACACAATTAGGTTCTTCTGGATGTTTTTGATTACATGTTTTATTGTAGAAAAAATTCAGTTAGTTGCATAACTGGATGGTAGTCGGGGAGAGAAAAGAAGGAAAGTCAAAATGGAGGAAAAACTTGTACTGACGTTGGCTGAGGATAGGAATAGAAATTCAGATGCTGTAAGTCCCCATTTCCATTACATGAGTAAAGAAATCCTGTTTCAGAGCCTTTGAAGCGTGAACATAGCAGCCACGTCCACTCAAAATCTTCCATTTCATTGCAGAGCAAGAAAGCTCTTTTCCACCTTAAAAGTATCATCTTGGGGTGTGGAAGGAGGGATAATGAGGAAGGGGCTTAGCCACAGTGGCCATGGGGGAACTCTGCCAGATGCCAGCCTGTGCTTTAAAAGAACTCTGAGGTCTCAGATGGGTGGGAGAGAGTTTATTCACGGTCTATGATTCTATGCCTTAAAGTGAGAATCTCTGTGTACGTGGCTTATCTGTGGGAAGGAAACAGGCAGCTTATTCTTGGTCTGTAAGTACCTCTGTTGGGGAGGTATCTGTAAGTAGAGACAAAGAAAAAATAACAGACGTAAATGAGAGAAAATTAAAATAACATGGAAATAGGAAATGAGGAAATAATCCACCAAAATATGTAGCCAACTGATGTGGTGAAATCTCCATCATTTACAAGGCTTGGGTCAAACTGGGAGATTGAGGTGGGTCTCTTAGTCAGTAAAAGACACTCCCCTTTTGCTGTCTGCCTCTGGAGGAAGATCCATCGCACAGGTCGTGACATGGCTCTGGGAGGGACTATATAGGGTTTTCAGAGTACTCTGTCCCTGTCCGCTTCTCATTCCTCAAACTGGATGGCTGTGGTGACAGCAGTGACTTGCTCCCTCTGGAGAGGGTTTAATCCCCCACGCTGTGGCTGAGCAGCTCCAGGAGGTACCAGATGGCATCCACAGCCCACCTCCATCAGCTGGATTCGAAAAGACAACCTGGAGGTGAATTTTTCTAAAAATGACTTGCAAGTTCCCTGGGATCTTCAGCCAGCTACAGCCATGCTGGACATGAATGCTGATGTTGGGAAAAGCCCGTGGATTGGAAACGAACAGTTTTAAGAAGACCCCAGGGATGGGTTGTTGCTACCATTGGTGATTGTGTTTCTGCCCTTTTACATGGTTTAGGCTCAGGCACATTTTGTCTGAGTTCAGTGAACATTTCATGATCTGTCCCTTGAAATCCTAATTAAGCCTGTGTTTTCTTAAGTCTCAATTTCAAAGGGCAAGGGAACAAATGTGATTCTTGGTTCTTTTCCCAAAGGTGCGAAACTGTAGATTAAATGTATCCTGGAAATAATATTTTATGCTCAAATCTTTCCTGCTGCAATAAAAATGGCTCAAACCCACATCCAGTGACAAAACCCTCCTATATTTAACCCATGTCTAGAAGCAGCTGAAATACTGACGGGAAATGTCCTGGCGCTTCCAAGTCAGTGGCACTCTGGAGCCGCTGGAATGCATCCCGCTCCTTACGGACGGTGGTTGCTCCAGAAACACATTACAGATGTTGAGGATGTGAAGGAGCAGGCTCCCTCCATCACAGCGTTAGGACAGAGGAGGGCTAGAAACAAAATCCCAGACTGGAGGCATCCCTGAGGTACTTGCCTGCCTGTTCTGGTTTTTAGACTTCAGGATCGACCTCTCGTTCCTCCTCATTGTCAGAAATGTCTGAAACGGGAGAAGCCTCCCGTGGTTCCTGCTAACGAAGCGGTGTTTATCACGCTCTGGTAATTGCATTTGCTATGGTATTTACAGCATTTCCTATGTTTTGAAATGGAGAGATCTCAGGCTTGCCCAGGGCTGATTGTGTACTCTAACCTGCTCCTAAGTCCACATGTATCTAAACATTAACATACACATTGACAGTGTCCAGGGTCGATCTCAACCCCACAGCTACCAAGCTGGGAACGTGACTATTGCAGTGTTAATGTTTGCTCTCAGTATTTATCAGGGGCAGTATCTTGTCCCTTCCTCTATAGATCCTAGGGAATTTTCTTTTCTCTTTTTTTTGGAAAGATGCAGACAGTCCTTGTGGGCAGTGGTACAGGCGGACAATGGACGGAGGGAGGGCAGGCAAGTTCTCAATCTAGCTAAATGAGGATTCAGAGCAATTTGGGATTCCAAGAGCAGAATAGAGGTTGTTGCAGACTTGTCCTGTGCTTTCAGCAAGAGGTTCATCTCTGTCTACCCTAGGAGGTCACCGGCACCAAGCAGATGTTCAAATGTGGTATTCTCCTATTCAACATCTTAGAAATGTGCTTTCAGTTAGTGTAACATGCCTTTTTCTAATAAGGGAAACCACTAAAAGAAAAAAAAATTAAGTTTTTTCTTTTTTCCACCCTCAAGCCCAGAAAGTTAAGAGATAAAGCTGGCTGGGTGTCACTGGCAGTTCCACCCCTGGGTGGGAATCAGCAGTCAGACTGGGATACCTACCTTATGGGAGCAATTCAGCTGCCTGAAGTAGGTGCCTGTTACCATCTGAGATGCGAAGGGGATCTGAGAGACAGGGCACAAGACCAGGAAGAGCAGGAAACCTGCTGTTCCTCACTGAAACATCACCTTCTCCAAGGGCAGCTGGAGACCACACAGGCATTTCAGGTGGCACTAAGTGTCACAGGGTGGGCAGCTGAATCACACTTCCAGGCAGTGCAAACAAAAGAGGATAGAGAGCAATTCAGCTGACCAAACAATGGTCCTCTGCAGATGTCTTAGGTGCACTAAGCTGTCCAAGAAGGAGCTAGACACCTTGTTTGGGCTCTAGATCGCCACTGATTTATGAAAACTCAAGACACTGATCTTTATAGACAGCTACTTGTTGACATCTGAATTGAAGTGTCGTAGTCTGTGAGGTGAAATCTGTACCATGTCTTACTTAGCTTTTTACTTGTGAGAATTGCCAACAGAAATACTACTTTCAGAAATGCTTGAGAAAACAGAGCATTGTACATGATAGCAGCATTGTGTGCTTTGCAGCACTAATGCCTAAACCGATACTGAAGTGACAGGTTAATGAATGTGCATCTTGTGGCACATAAAACATGGTATGGGCTCGTATGAGTCCTAAGTAAAAAGGCTTCACTGAAAACCCATATAAGAAGCAATGGGTGGCTTTCTCCGAGAGGTAAAGGCTATTTCTGGTGCTGAGCTCCAGATCTTCAGTGCCATAGCTGCAAGACCTTCCTGCGTAGTTAGGGCAGTATCCTCTGTCATATCGGAGTATGGTGAGAAGGCAGATGTTTGAGTGCTAAAGTCTTTAGCTCTTTTGAGCTCACATTGTGGTCTCGCCTTGGCCCCATATGGGCTTATTAGGGACTAAAAGGCACTGACGTGGTCCTGGAGCATTTATGCGACAACACCCTGACCATGACCATGCCTCTGTCTCACTGTCTGCTTTTCCTGGATATAGCAATTCTGGGCTTAGATTCAGTGGATTCTGGAAAAGTTGAGAGTTTGAAACAAGAACTGCAGCCTGCCTGGGGTCCTCCTTCCATATCTGTTGCTGTATGGAGCAGGTGGCTTGAATTTGGCTGGAGCTTATGATACATTTTGGAGCCTTTATCTTCTAGCTCACAAAGCCTTTTGGATAAGATTTGCTGAATGCGTGTAAGATGTTGAGTTTTATTTTGTGGATTTAAATCCAATCTTCTAAATTGCTTTAAAGTAATTCCTTGTGTTTTTAGATTCCAAAGCCCCTGGCCCCCTTTTTTGAAATGCTTGTGGTCAATTACAGACTGATTTAGGAAATGGTGCAAAATGGGTAAATAAAACTAAAATCGTTTTTCAAAATGGTGTTAGGAAAAGAGAAGAAGAGGACACATGTTATCAATACTTTATCAAAAGGGAACAATGTCTCTGACCATAGAAAACCTTAGACTCCAAAGCTTGCAGTAACAACCGGAATAAGCTTTCTAATCCAGGCAACATTGTTGGAACCATCATGTAAGACAACCTTCTTACATGGGGCGGTCTGAATTACTTCAACATTGATTTTAGGGCTTTTTCTATGTGGTCTCCGAGTATATACTCTAGATGGGACTCTGAACTTATTTTTTCCATGCATTTTAGATATAAATATTCTGGTTTGGGATTGGCTTCTTGGTTGGATTTTTTTAAGTAGTAGTTGAAAGGAGCTAGGGAGCTTGTCTTCTTCAGTATTGCTCCCAAAATGTGAGTAAAGACTGAATTTCATTGTATATAGGGCTCTAAAGTGCTGCAGCCAACAGCAACGTGGAGTATAGGAGTCCTTTTGACAGTATTGGAAGCCCTGAATTGATGCAAAATAGTGTCTTCTGAGGAAAACGTAGAGAATAAAAGTTGGGGCTACGAAAGAAGTGCAAGATATGTACTGGTTTAATTTTGAAAGTTTGAAATGGAAATCAAATTATATTTAAATGAAGCAATCCATCGAGTAGCCAAATCTACTGTGCTTTGTACTGTCTACTTGGTGGAAGCAGTTTGGGATCTTGTCCCGTATCCACTGAAACTCACACTGACTTTAAAGGAAGAGGAATCATGTGTTAAGGAATATAGTCCACTTTCTCCTCCTCCTGAGCCTGCCCCTGTAATTTGAGAAGTGTGTGATCTGTGGTTGAGGTGGAAGAAATTGGTGTGAGGCACTTTGGGCACTTTTGGGCTGGAGAAAACTAAAGATGCCATGCAGAAGAACCAGCCAAGCAACCACAATGTTGCTTCTGTTCATGGGGTTTGAATAGAGGATTGCCCCATGCCAGACAGAGGAGACGTTTTTGTGGAAAACTCTCCATTTCTGGAAAAGGCAAAGGGCAGGAGATAGATCGTGTCTCTTGCCATGATGAAGCAAGCAGTGGCATGGTGCCTGAAAGGTACCAATGATCCTGGGAAGATTTGCTCTTGTCAGGAACTAAAACACTTGTCCTGGTTCTGGCTGGGACAGGGTTAACTTTCTTCCCAGTAGCTGGGGGGTGTGCTGTGTTTTGGGTTCGGTGTGAAAGGAGCGTTGATGGCCCATTGATGCTTTGGCTGTTGCTGGGTGATGCTTGCACCGGGAGGGGGGAGCACAGCCGGGGTGGTGGACCCAGCTGGCCAATGGGGTATTCTATACCATGTGACATAATGCGCAGTATAAAAACCAGGTGGGGGGGGGGGGGGGCTCGCGCCCCGTTCGTGACACGCGGTCGGCGGTCGGTGAGCGGTTGTGTTGTGCATTGCCTGCTTTGTATATTCTGTAATTGTTGTTATTCTCATTGTTATTATTACTGTTCTACTTAGTTTTATTTCAATTATTAAACTGTTTTTATCTCAACCCAGGAGCTTTCCTACTTGTGCCCTCCCGATTCTCTCCCCCATCCCACCGGGGGGGGGGTGATCGAGCGGCTGCGTGGAGTTTATTTTTGCTGGCTGGGGTTAAACCACGACAACACCGTGTCGATTTATATTGCCTCAAACCATTATTTAGAATTTGTCATTCCTTACATGGCCCCGTTTCTGGGGAGAGCTGAAGTAGAAGATCCAACCAGCTCTAAGAAGCTTGAGCATCATCTTTCTAAATTAAAGGATCAATTAACCTAGTAGTTGCAGTAGTCTCAAGGTCTGGTTGACCTCTTGAAGGGAACAGTGAGTCATGCCGTATTTAACACAAAGGCCTAGCCATACAGTAAACTTAAACATTTCAAGGACATGCAGTTAAGAAAAATGAATGTGATTTGTTCTAGGCACGGGTTTGCTTAGCTGGGCTGATCCTCAGGCTTTCAGCTGCAGGCTCCTCAGGTGATGGGTTGCTGGGATGGTGGATGCTGCAGGGGTCAGGGCTTGTTGGACAAAGGATTTCTTAGACAACCTCACTCATACATTAATACCTACATTGTAGACACCTAGAGCAGGATCCGGTTACCTAACCATAGGATCCTCATGCCGTTTGAAATGCCCTAGGCTGGCCAAAACCTTTGTGCAGGGCTGGCAGATACGTCACAGGACTTGTGGAAAACTCTAAACCATCTGCAGTGGCAGATGGCGGGTAGGAACCGGCTTGCAAATGCACACCACCTGAAATGAGGGTAGGGACAACTGGATCATCTCCTTAGAGTCAGGTGTCTAATCTAGAGCTGGATCCAGACCTGGAGGACATGAAGGGGAACAAAGGTCTATAAATAGTACTTTTTTCCACTCATCTCAAAAAAGTTTTGAATGGACTTGGCTTGAAGAATCAAAGCAATCATGCAAAAAAAATCACAGTACTCTTGAAGGCTTTTGGTTTTGTATGGGTTTAAGTGCTGTTCTAGTAAAGAGGAACTTGGGCCTGGAGTGCCAGTGAGGTGGAGAAAGCACATTTTTACCTGGCGTGGCATCATGCCCATTAAGTGATGATCTCACCCTTCAGAGACTTCACAAAGTGAAATCGAAAGTGAATTGGAGGCACTGCCTAAGGGAACTTTCTGAGAAACCACCGAGACAGTGCCCCGAATTTGCGGGGTGCTTCAGCATCGCTTTTCCTCTGCCGAGGGCCATAAAGGAAAGCTGCGATAGCAAACCCAGGGGCTGGAGTCCTGCGTAGGCGCTCGCTGGTGGAGCTCCATGTGCAGCAGTGGAGCGGGTTGCCCCATGCCCTCAGCCAGGCGTCTCTTCTCAGTGCTTTTCTGGAGGGGCTTCTCCTCCTGCCAACAATAACGGGATCCAGAGGAGACCAGCCTCATCCACCAAAGGTCAGCTTTTATCAGTACCCCTCCCCAGAACAGCACTGGCCTTCAGAAATTCCCAGGAGTTCAGGTAAATATTTAACCACTGTTAACCTGGGCAGAGTGACATGGAAAGGCAAAATGTCTTTCCCCAAGAGATGCCAGAAAAACCCGATGAGCAGTTTAATGCCTGAGAGTTCAGGGATGGGAAATCAACAGAGGTTCATCAACCACAGAGGTCTCACCCCACCTCTGGTCCTGGAGTTTCTCATCTCTTGTGTTGGAAACCAAATCATCTGCTTGGGAGGCCATGCTCTCGTTTGACATGGGAACAGCGATATAGTTTACTGATAAAAAAAAAATACTGCAAATTATGGCAATAAGAGAAAAATACTAAAGAGCAGTGCAGTTTGGAGCTGTAGGTGAGCGGGGGGGGGGCTTTTGATAAGTGTTTCTTCATGGCCACTCCTCCTTCATCTGCCTAATTTCCAGGGGGAGCCAAGTAGGACCTTCTGGAGATGAAAGTCTCCGTTCAGGACCTCATTTATGGCTGTTTCAATTTTCTGGGATGAGATGTTCAGACATAGTTGCAAGCAGCAAGCTGGTGTGCCATTAATAAATCAAGATGACTCATGTTTCCTGATGTGTCACACACAAATGTTTAGAGGTGGAAAGACAACAGAAGACAAGAGTAGGAAGCATAACTTTCTTAAAATTATTCTCAAAAGCTTCCATCAAGGTAAAATGTGCATGGGTTTCTTCAGTTAATATCCTTGAGCCAACCAAAGCCAGCTTCCAGGCAATCCATGAGATGAGTTTGTTAGGAAGGCAGAGGGATGGGTTTTCCTCCAGTGCTAACGAGGGGTGACTTTAGTGACCCTTAAGGGATTTTCACAGGCCCTGTTGGGTCGTGCAAGTGGTTGCCCCCACCGCATCTGCCAGGAGGTGGGAGCTCCCTTCCAGCACCCGTTCCCAGCCCTGCCTTCTAAAATTGGCAATAAACTATTTCCCATTGGTGGCAAAGAAGAAGGAAGCAAGGAGGAAGGACACAAAGTCCGTGGATTGAGACGAACAAGCATGATGTGAAAATCAGATTGCCTACATCTGGCACCCCTACCTGGTCAGTGGTGACCCAGGGGAGTACCAGGCAAAAGTGAGCTTCAGAGCTGAAATGGTCCTTGCCATCTGCCTGGCTGTGAAAGAGCTGAAATGAACCAGTTGCACTGGTTTCTTCACATAAAGTAAAAGACTGCCAGCATTCCCCCAAGCCCCTCAAGACCCACAGCATACCAACAAATATCTAAATCAGGTATCCAAGGAAGAGTGAAAGAAGAGGGTAGTGATATACGGTGGTTCCTGCTGATGCTCTCCCAGCCTCCAGTGTTTTCAGGTGAAGGACTCTCTGTGGTGAAGTAATTTCCATATATTTAGTTGTTTCTGTACATTCAGTGACTTTCAGTGGGTTTATCTTCCATGAAGCTGTCCAGCCTTCTCTTGAGAATCAGCACTTTTTGATTGCCTTGAACCTGGTTCCTACTATATCATCTGATACCCCCAGTTCTTCTGCTGGAAGATGCTGTCAGTCTCTGTTTACTCCCTCCCTGGCACGCGTGATTGTGTAGACCTCTATCCTATATCCTCTCACAGCGCAGGACTCAAGGTTACAGCCCGCGCTTGATGTCTGAGCCTCAAAGGAGGTTGTTTCTGTCTTATCCTGGATGGGAATCAGCTACCACAAATGCTCTGCGATGCAAGTCCATGAGAAAAGAGGGAGTAAAGCCCCTTCCCTGACTGTCTGGGACCTCCCACTGCTATTGCCACAGGGAAATTTCAAAGTTTTGCCTAGACTGCTGGAAATGCCAACAGGGAAAGCAAATATTTGTGTGTAAGACTTAACCCCAAAAAGATTAAGTGCAGATGGATGTCAATGGTGCCAGCAACCTGCGAGAGAAAGTGAAAACCGAGAAGGATGTAAAAACAGAACATGGTGCGGAAAAAAAAAAAAAGAATAAAATGCAAAACAGATTAGAAGCAAACAAGGGAGAAGGAAAATTTCAAGGGGGCTTTTTCCTTTCCCAAAGAAGGGCAGCATGAAGACCAGCAAGAGGAGTGCTGCAGCAGGGGCCCTAACTAACCAGTGTTAGCGGCTTGGGAGGCTCCAAGGGTGAGCACGAAGTAGGGAGGGGGGTAGGAATATCAGCACGAGGGATGCAGCTTGGTGGGATGCTGCATGGATAGTAGATGCCTTTTGAAATTGGGAAGGCTCCTGGAGGTGATGAATATCTTAGATGGCCTTCAGTTCCCACCTCTTCAGCTCTGGAAGTCAATTGCTAGCCGGGGAAATGGTGATCCATGGGAAGAGGTTTGGTTTTGTGAAGCTTGGTCCATGTTCTGTGGGAGGAGAGCCGTGCAGTTTGGAAAGTGTCCATCTCGGAAAAATTGTAAGTGGTGGGGCTGTCTAGACTAGTCAGGAAGGCGTGAACAAATAACCAGGGGAAAATAGAAGAAGAAGAAAAGAAAGCATGATTCCTCACCTAGAATTAAATTAAAATGTCAGGAAAAAAATGAATCAAAGCTTCAAAGGATGCAAACAGAAGACTCTTTTAACTGACTTTATTCTAATGCTGTGAACCCGGTTAACAAGGAGGGGAAATCAGACATGCCCGTCATTGGACTTACATGCCGCTGCTGGAAGCGGGTGGGGAGATGTGTGATAGGAATGTTGCAATTAATTATTATAAACCTCTTTGTAACGACCGTGTGGGCAGCATGCAGGTGTGTGTGAGGACCTTGGCAGCCTGACAAAAATGTAATTACTGGTTACGGAGTTACCGGGCGATACAGAAGCAAATGCTCTTCGGCGCTTCGTCGATCAGCAAAGTGCTAATTAGCAATTGCTAGAGGCCACCGTGTTTCTCTGGAGAGGAAAGTAGCACCTCCTTAAACACCTGGATGTGGCGTGGGTGGGAGTGCGGGGGAACGCGTGACTTACCTGGGAGACTGCAATTACAGCGAGGATTTCCTGAGTCGGAAATCAAACCAGAACAGTTCTGCCTTAAATCTTTTTTTTTTTTTTTGACCTGCAACTGGCAATTGGTAGCAATATATGTCAATATAACCCAACTTAAATATGACAATTTTTTAAACTGATGTAGATCATTAATCTGTCCTTTAGTTTGCCAGGGGTCATGATGGACTCCCCATCACTGAAAAAGGGGTTGGATCTTTTTTTCTAGGAAAGATATGCACCTGCTGAGGTAATTTGGTGAGCATAAGAGATGTTTTTCAACAATTTTATACAGGAAATCAGATCTAATCTGGTTTAAACAGAACCGATTCTTGTTGTCCTCATTGCCCCATACTGGACCTGAGTGGTCAGCATGTTACTTTCTAGTTTGGTTAACAGAAAGCGTGGTTTTTGGGGCCATGTTCCACGTAGCGGAGAATTCAATGTCCTTGCCCCAAAGCCCATCCTTAGGGATTTTTCTCCCTTTGGGCCGTGGGAAACTTTGTATAGCTGTGATCACAAGGAAATCCCAACCACAGGAGTGAACAAGAAGTAGCCCTGAAAGCACGGTCAGAAGTTGTCCAAGGCACCATTTTAGCAAGCTCGACTGTAGCTGGAGAGTCAGAGTGAGAAAAAGCATTGCCGTATGGACGCTGTCTTCTAAAATCACTTCAAAACAGGAGCCTTTTAAAGTTCCCCATCAAATGCAATAAAACACGCTGTAGAGCAGCTTTAAAAACAGGGGGAAAGCAAGGGCCGATACATCTCCATCACAGCAGCGACAGCCAAGTAGTGCTTGTCAGGCCTGGGTTCCTTTAAAAATGTGCGCTGAGCACTCTTAGTGCTGTTTGCTGAAGTATTAAGGAAATGGGAAAGCGTCCAGAAAACTGGTTCAACTCAGCTGACACCGTGAAGTTTAAAAGAAGAAGCAGGAAGGAGATCGAGGTCTGCAGCACGCTGCTGACCTGCCGCCGGCCGGGGACGCGGCGATGCATCAGGCTGGTCCTGCCGGCGCAGCCCCGCGCTCGGAGGTGTCCGGCAGCTGTTGAGAGGGAGGTTGGAATAACATCTGCTCACGGTTGCTACAGGGTTTTTTTTTGGGAAATAGGAGAGGGATTTTTGAGGTAGCCTTCAGGATGCTTTTGACTCTGCTGACTACAAGGAGGGAAAATACCCTGTAACACCACATTGCCCTTGAAGACATGGAAAATATGTAACAGTGAATTGATTGTAATTTGTCAGAGCTGGGCAGAGCTGTGTCCTCTTCCTCTGAACTTCTGCAAGCCTCGCAGATGCTGTGTGTGAATTATTTGTGCTCTGTAGTGGTTTAATGCATAACACACAGGCAGGATGAAGGTTGAGGAGTGCCCACCTGCGTTTCCTACAGACCTGCTTTGTCATGGCCATTAATGTAACGTCATTGTTTTCTTAACCAGATTTTTAAAGTCCAGGCAACCCACATCGGCATCCACGGTGTCACCATCCAAGATTCAAAACTCAGCTCAGAATGGAGTAGGTATAACTGCATATAACCCCTTCTTGCGATTTGACATTGAGGGGACTTGATACTAGAAGATACCAAACTATCTTTTCAGCTAATGTAGAGTTTATTACAGGAGGCTCCCTTCTCCTCTTCCCCTGTATATGATTTTGTGTAGACCTCATGAACTATGAGTCATACGTACAAAAATAAAGTAATAAATGAGTTTGGAAGCTGAAGCCACTTTCAGATTTTTTTTGATAAAAGTGGCTTTGTTAGTTTAGGGTATTGGTCTACTTTAATAAGCAGTAGAGGTGGAACATTGTGAGCTCTTCTTTCACCGCTGTCTGGAGTAGACTTGGGTTTGGGGTTGGCCAAACAAAGAGGCAAAAGGCTGTCTGCAGACCCAAGGAGGAGCAGGAACTTTGGGGTTAAGCCCAGTAATTGAATCAACTGGTGTTTATGTTGGATTATCCCTCTAATTTTCTTGTTTCTTGATCATTGTCACATATGCATCAGTTTTATTCTAATTGTCTGAAAAGGCCTTTGAATAATTAAGCTTTGAAATGCCTAGGAAATATTCCCTCAGCAATCAAAAGCATACACAAGGATGTGGCATGCATTTTCAATAGTCTTCGCTAATTTTAAGTATTCAAATTAGTGACCTAAGACTAGGTCTGAGTCTAAACTAAACTGAGTTTACACCTACCCAGCAATGATACCACTGACTTCAAAAGGCACGTGTAAGCTGACATGTGGCTGTTGGACAAATGACAGCTGTTCTTTAGCTGCTATCGCATTACTTTTGATCTCCTTTCTGTTGCCTTATCCAAATTGCTACCTGATCATGTAAGCAAGTCTTAGACTCATTGCCTTGGGTCTATAGCAGAGCATCTCCTCTGATCTGTCACTCTCCAGCCCCTCACACAAAACAAATGGTCAGGGCAAACTCCATTTCTTGGCATTTTTGAGTAGATCTGAACATCTGTGGCTTTTGCTGAACTCAGTCCAGCTCCAGCCTCATGGTGTACCCAGAAATCACATTCTGGTTGTATCTGAGGGACTCACTTCAGAACTGGAGTATCAAAACAACTTTTAGCTGGCTTTAAGGTGTGGACAGTCATTAGCAGAGCTGGGAGGCAATACGGGGATCATCGTATCTACTGACTTCTTCTGGCTGCTAGACATCTGCCTTCCTTCACACGTAACTCTGAAACCAATATCCCTGTCTCTTTGCCTGTATTTCATGTGTGGTATTTTGGGGAGAGCTCATTACAGCCAAGCTCAAGGGTAGCCAGTGCTTAGTTACAAGTGCAAATATATCATGAACGTCTGTCTTGCATTAGGATCTTTCCAGAAGGCATTAAAACACAGCCAAGGTGGCTTCACGGGCTCTGCGTTCTCCCAGCACTTGTTGGTTCAACTGTTCTTAAAAAATGTGGGAGTTTGGGAGAGGGTGGATGTCAGCACCAGTAAGGATTTGCAGTGTGTCAAGTAGAGGGAAATAGGCGGGTTATTCTAGAGCCGAGCCAGCCTCCTCTTTGCTCGTGCTTTCAAGTGAAACTTCAGGGAGAGGAATGTAGCGAGCTCCAGTGGTAGATGGCTCTTTCGGGAGCCGCCAGCTGCTATTTCTGAGTTACAATCGGATTACGCAATCCCGGAGCCGCGTTGCACATTCATCACCACCTCCTGTCCGCAGCCGAGCTGCGAGGGGCCCCGCCAGCCCCGTGCCGATACCTCCAGAGGCTGGAGCCGGCCCATCGGTAAGGGTGGGAGGCAAGTGTGAAACCGGTTGCATTGCAGGCTGCGAAGGCTACTGTTTGAAGTTTTCCCAAGCCACGGAGCTCAGGGAAAACATCTACGGGAATAGCAGCCATCCTAGGTTTGTCAACAAGAAGACGTGTCAAATCAGTGCTACCTCCTTCATGACAGGGAACGAGCCTGGAGAGTAGGAGACACGTAGTTTTGCTTGGCAAATGTTGGTTCGGTTCACAAAGAGGTTTTGGCGCACACCGAGTAGATTCCTCCTGGGGGAAACACAAACCAGGCGCCTGTCTGGTGTGCACCAACTCCTAACAGGAACACAAGGGATCCACGGTTGGTCCTTCATACACCTTCTCATCCCCTTTCCCCATATATTTGCTCACCCCAAACACATCTAGAGCTTCAGTGTGCAGATATGTTCTTCTCGTTCCAACTGACTTGCTAATGCGGACGTAGCCAACAGCCCCAGCCTTTTTGCAGTGTCTCACCCGAGACCTTGAGTTTCAGGCACCCAAATCTCAGTGTAGGTTTCTGGCACACACAGTTACTCATCTCTGCTGCCTCTTTGCTCTTCCCTTTGAGCCAGTCCATGGACAACTGCTCCAGCCACCTTACTGCTCAGGCATGGATCAGGCCATCGCCGTTGCACTGCTCTGGCATGGCAAATGTGACAGAAGGGATGGAAGAGTACAGCATTGCCCATGGCTTCGTGGGGGATTTCTGTGTCCTTTTGCTGGAAGACATGACCGTAACACCTTCCAGCTGACCAGCATCGAACTGAATAGTCTCAGCAGATCAGGAGAAGCTTTAAGGTATCACATTTGCTCTTAAGTTTCCAGAAAGCCTGATGCCTCAAGCAAAACTAGCTTCATTTTATCCACGGTCAAGCGCAACCTCTGCCCTGCTCTCAGTTTGCATCCAAAGCATTTAAGAAGCAGGTTCATCAACGTGTTCACCAGTTTTTAGCGAGCTGGGGCTGAGTTTCTGCTTTCTGACAGCTCTGCCTAGACTGATGTATGTTCCTGCCCTTTCCTTCTGCGCAGGGGTGGGTCTCTTCATTTCCATTGAAAACCTCCATGGTGCGGAGTCTCCTTTTATTTTGGCACATATCAGGAATTACTTCATAAAAGTCACTGAGGAGGAGAGTTGGAATTATCTTCAGATTTTATAACTTGGCTAAAAAAATCTGGCTGCAAGCTAAAACTTGACACATAGATCTCAGCCAGGAAATAATTTACTTTCTCTCCTTCCATCAAAACAGCAAACAACTCCTCCCCCTCCCAAACACTTGCAAATTTCTCAATGGAAAAAGGTTATTTTAGGAAGGGATTAAATAAAGAAACGTTAGTAAGTGGCAGGATCTCTAGGGTGGGGAGTATATGGAAGCAAAAACACTTGAAATGATGCAATTTTTTATGGGTTTTCTTGTGCTTCTTCACTTGAAATGCCTCATAAATATCCTGAGGGAGCCATGTAGATCACCAGTTTGATTACCCTTCAGTAACACCGGCTGTCACGAGAAGTGTAGGTGCTGTATGCCAGGACAGTGATGTACTTATTAACAGGATTAAACAGACCAAGGCAGAACTGAGAGATCAGTCCGGATGGGAATCAGATTAAAAAAATTGGTCATCTAGTCTTTCCAGCTGAGCTTATGTTGCAGTTTACATGTATTAACCCTACATCACATCTGGTTGATGGAGAGAGGCCTCAAATACCTGCAGGAAAGGGTCTCTACCAACCCCTCCAGGGCCTTAGTGCCATGTTCTCTTCCACACTCGCTCAAACTCCCACTAATTTCTGTCCTAGCCAAAGAGTGAGAATAAATGTTTCCTTCCCTTCCTATAAAATAACCCTTTGTGTATTCTTCTGCTGGCTTTTTTGCTGGTTTATTGACCGTTAGGTCCAGAAGAATAAGAGGTGTGACCATTGGCATGTTGTTGCCCAACTTTGCACCCGTTTTGTCCCCGTTGGTGAATGGTGCCTAAAGAACAGTTGGTTTCGTAATCCGTGTCGCGATGAGGGCAGTTGCAGGAAATTGCCCCTGTGGTTATGCTTGAAACCTTTGGTCTTGAGACTATAACACCTACCTGTCTGCATCTTCCACTGGGTATGTCTGGAGCCGAGCAGAAGGGTCCATGCCCTCCCCAATGCCCATTGCCAAGTCAGCGATCATGCACCAAGCAGCGGGCACAGTCGTCCCATCTTGATGACAGATGATGACCTGACTGTGTTTAACCATCTAATAAATGGCCTGGTTTTTAGCTGGTGAGACACCCTCCAGCTCCCAAAAGAAGGTGTTTTTTGCAGGTGGTGAAACAGTCCACTCTTTCTTAGTCCTTTTCAATCTGCCAGGCACTTGCACAACTCCACTTTCATTCAGTTGAGCAGATCTGTCCTTGTTCTGCAGGCAAACAGGATTTACAAATAAGCATTAAAAATAGGGAGAAAATAATCATTATTTAATGCCGCAGAGATCCCTCTTTTCCCAGTGTTATAAAATTCTGAGATTGAAGCCTTGTGTACATCACCTACAGCTCATTCTCCTCTCTTCAGAATTTGAGGGAATAAGGGTTCAGGATTGCAGCACATTTAACCACGTTACCTTCAGAAAAGCCTATAAGGTCTTAGTAAATCATTTAGACGTGTGGGGAGATTTCCAAAAGTGTCCAATGTTTTTGAGTGGGATCTGTGATCCTCCCAGCTTTGAAAATTCCTCCTGTCTGCCATGAATGCGACACATCCCAAATCCCGTGGATTTGGCTCACGTATCTAAGCCAAGCATTCACATAGCCAGGATTTTCCCCTTCTTGGATAATGTAGACTTAAATGCCTCAACCTGTGACACTCAGAGATGCAACTTTTATATTGCAAACTTTTATTAACTAAACCTCTAATTATTGAAAACTCAACCAGTCATGTGCTCCAGTGCCGGGCAATTTATCCAGGATCCTTACTGGAGAATGGGTTTCCAGATGGCCGGAGTCAAGGCTGCAGTGGTAGGCAATGCCTAGCAGTACCATTCATGGAAAAACGTGGTTTCTGGGCTCTCTCTGAATTTGCACAGAGAAGCACTGGGACCATTCTGCATGAAAGTGAAGTATCTCAACTCGGGTCCTGGCTCCCCTATTGTTCCTGTCCCCACACTATCCAGACTTTGAATATAGACCTTTCTGGTTTTTAATGGCTCAGAAAACGCTGTAAGTCACAGGTGTTCTGTAATCCCCATTTTTGGAGATGGGGAATTGAAGCGCAGCAAAACTAGTTCTCACTGGGACTGCTTTTCCCCTAACTGGTTATTGCCCTCTCTGTAGTGGAGACATCCAGTTCCCTCCCTGTGATTCGGACATCCATTTTATCTGCCCTCTTTGATTAGGTGTGAAGTGCGCGTGTTGCTTAATGAGAACAAGCTGTTCAGATAACGCAGCTCAAAATAATTGTGATTTTGCTCTTCCAAAATTACCATTGCCAAAAGACAGGAAAAGTGTCCTAGTTAAGAGACTAGACTAGCCCAGGTCCTGGCTTCCTCAGAGTGGTTTTTTTTTAATGTTTTGTCTTTTTTTTTTTTATTGCTATGATGTTAGGCAATTTTTGTGGGGTTGTGTGGATGATGCCTGGTGTGGCTACTGTGATTGCTACTGCAGGAGGGGTGGGGGGCAATTCAAATCGTCTGCTCTTCGGGGCTGTCTAGATCCTGGCTCTTGCTATTGCTAAAGGGACAAAATACAAAGCTGGTGAAAGCACAGGTAACTTCTCTGTCAGAGAAATGTGAGCAAAGAAAAAGGAATATCCACAGAAGAATTTTGGACTGTTAGAGAAAATTACTTTCATAATCAGATTTAAAGCCCTCATCTCAGACGCATACACAAATAGTAAACACAGACTTACAGGAATACATTTGCTACCTGCCCCGAAGTGTTTGGCTAGGAACAATAGCAAATTTTACAGGTAAGTGCACATGACAGCAGGGTTTTACAAGATTTTGCAGACCACAGGGCAGTTATTCACAAAAGAGCCGAAAACCAAAGTAGTGCGTCATTGCACTGTAGCTCAGACGTATCGCCGTGGGTTCGTGTGCGGTGGTGTGGCACTTACTATGTAATCGTCTCACTCCAACACAATTATTAATTTAGGATTAAACAGTTGAGAGCCACCATTGTGACATTAAGCAGCAATGGAGTGCGTGCTCTATAATTCAGATGCTTGCAGGGAAGGGTTCACCGCAGGGCATCCGTCAGCCCCGCGGGCATTTTGTCTGATGTAGCTGTGGCTGCAATCCTCCTTCTCCTGAAATCAGGCTGGAAAGAGGGCTCCAGGCTCGTGTGTATGGGGAGACCTGACTCACGCTTACCTTAAGACCTTTTTTTCCGTAGGCATTTTAACCAGTCCTGCGTGAAAAGCTTTTCCCTGTATAAGGCAATAAATTGGGCAGCACTGATGGGAGTTTCTGGTGCTTCTGTGTGTATCTGAAGCACAGCAAAGCAGCAAGGAGAGACTTGGGCCATTATATATGTTAGTTTTCGAATATGACCCTATATTTCCCTGATCTGAAATTTCTACTGAGAATTGAAATACTGGCTCAGGAACAGGACCTTATCTGAGGGATTGTACTAGAGTGAAACAGCAGCTTTTGACTCCTATGGAAACAGCCATTAATGGCCCAAATGTTTAAGGCCATTCGAGCACAGGCAAGCAGGAGGGTGGTCCCCTAAATACCACGTCTCTGCACCTCAAAGACTGGTTATTTGCCAAACACTGCCATGCTCAGAGTAACCTGTTGCCCATTTATCGCGTCCAGGGTGGTCTGGGGCCATTTCAGGATTTACAGCCCACGCAGCGGCCGGAGTTGTGGACAGGCTGCTCTGAGCTGCCCGGTGGGACGGGAATATATCTGTGAGTAGCAGTGAGCTCCCGTCAGCCAGATGTTAGTGCTTGGAGCTTGTTATTCAGAGCTGCTGATTAGTCTCTCAGGCATTTTGCCTCCTCGGTTCCTTTCTGGGCATGCTGACGTTAGCCAGAGAGCGCCTGCAGATCGCAGATGTTTGTTTTTCCATCCCTTTGTCTTTGCTTCTTCAACCTCACCGAATCTTTTCCACTTCACCGCCGTGGCAACCTGTGGCACTTGCGCGCTCGGATGAGGGCTGAGCCCCGTCCTCTGCTGTGCGTGCGCTTCTTCATCGCCGCTTCCTCCGTCATCCCTCCTGAGGCTGCTCGCGCGGGGCACAGCAAACAGCTTCTTGCTGAGGTCTCCTCTTTGCTCTGGGCTTGCAGAGCAGCTCGGGAGCAAATGCAGATGCCCTTTGTCAAGCCCCTGTGCTTCCTCCAGTCTGATTTCAATGGCACTGCCGTCATCTCCCTCAAGGTTTCACAGATCCCTTATTGCTTGCAGGGAAAGGCTTCGTTAGAGCCTCTTGTCCTGCTCCTGCCGTGGCAGGGGCATCTCCGGCTGTGTGCGTAAGCACGGTGTCAGAGTTGTTTCCATACTACTCAACTCTGGTTTAGTGCCTGCTTCCCTGCTCTAAATTAGTTTCTCTGACTCATCCTCCAGAGGAATTTCTGTCTCTCCATTGACTGTAGAAAAAGCCCAGAAAACCAATGTTTTCTACCCAGCATCTAGGTTAGATACATTAAGCAGAGTGGGTTTTTTTAATGTTTTGTCTTTTTTTTTTTTTTTATTGCTATGATGTTAGGCAATTTTTGTGGGGTTGAGTGGATGATGCCTGGTGTGGCTACTGTGATTGCTACTGCAGGAGGGGTGGGGGGCAATTCAAATCATCTGCTCTTTGGGGCTGTCTAGATCCTGGCTCTTGCTATTGCTAAAGGGACAAAATACAAAGCTGGTGAAAGCACGGGTAACTAGTCTGTGCAAAGACTACCCCAAGGGACCCACCAAGCACAGAAATGCCCTTTTCACTCCCCCTGCTTTCCTGCACCCAAGGGGACTTGACAAATGAAGTAGAACAGCTCCAGCAGTCCCTACGGATGCTCAGGAGCGATGCGGACACCTCTGCTTCCCAGCGGCACCGGAGGACGGCAGGTTGCCCCGGGGCACCTGCATTTGTTCTTTGAAATCCAGAAGCCGTGCACAGCAGCAGCACACGCTCAGGGCTTCCAGCCGAGCCTGCAGCCAAGGAAATCCTATCTGTTTGTAAAGGCAGCTGAGCTGCAGCAGCTTATGTGAAGTATGAAGCCAAGGCATCCAGAGTGGAGGGATTTATAGAGGAACATGACTTTTATAGACGTTGCGTTAACTTTAAACATTTGCCTTTCTCAGCACGGGTTCTCCTTCTGTGCATGAAACTTCCCCTAGGTATGATATATTTGCTGGGGAGGAGACATGGACTCCACTTACGGTAAATGTCCCTGTTTCTGTGCTTTCTTGAGAGGCAGCATTTAATGCATTGCAGTCACACTCTGGCCATTTGCAAATACCCATCTACGGCCTGCTGGGATTTGCTCTGCTTCTCTCTTTCCCCATTTTGACTTAGAGGTGACAGGGAAGCGAAGGTTTTTTCATATTATATATAAAATACATTTTATTATATATTTACTGATCCCAGTCCTTCCCTTCCCTTCCCAGCAGAGAGGATGCGGCACTGAGCATTTGCACTCAGGACCTGCCGGGGGGTACACAGAGGTTTGGCATTGCCTTACCCAGAGGAGGCTTTGAATTCATTAAGCTCTTAATCAACCTTGTTTCACTGTTTCTATGTGCATCTTCCCACAGCCCACATCTCCCACCTGTTATTTGGTACTCCTAACAGCTATGTTTAATCTAAACCTCAGCTTGCAGACATCCATACAGCACCGGCCACACCGGAGCATCAATCACCTCTGTTAGGACCCCCAGGGAACTCCTACGAGTTGTAATACATTAGGCTGAAGTAAACCATACTTAAAGTAAACACCCCAAACCAGGCATAACCCTGGTTTAAACTAATATTGTTCTCATGCAAATTAATATTGGTTAAGGTAAATACGTTTCCTCACCAGCTGATGCTGGTTCTTGGCTTCAGCTGCATCTGGGGATGGTGTATTTGAATATATTGTACTTCCTTCACTGCTGCCCTGCTATAGGGTGCGTGCTGTCTATTTAACAGGACCATTACATTAAATGAAGTTCCTAGGAGCTGTTGTAACACAAGGTAGAACTCAGCTCATTCAAAAATCAACACCAACATTTCAATAAATAGGAGTGAAGCGTAAGATGCCGTACTGCTCTGATCAGCAGTTTCTCACTTCCCTGCGTTCCCATCAGTGAGAGGGAAGGACACGGTACACTCTGTTTCTGAGTCTTGCTGGTTTTATCCCTTTCTTGGTATTTAATTAATTCGCTGTGTGTTTGTGTGGGGGGAATGGTGACCTAATCCTATTGAAATACAAGCCAAGTAAAACAAGTTTAGATGGAGACGCGGTCAAACAGCAACTTTCACTCAGAGAACAATACACTTGAGGTAAGGTATATTAGCAAACTAGTTTTAGGCATATCAGACCTAATTGGTTTTATTGTGATAATAATAATGCTAGGTGGGAAAAAGCTGAGTTGGAAATTAAAGTGGATAACAAGTTTTGGAAAGTTTGGTAGCTGTGGAAATGGAAAGTTTCTGTACAAGTTATAGTACAAGTCTCTTACAGAGACTTTTGAAGCCCAGCTGAAACTGCAACCCTACCTCTGAGACAGAAATGAAAGAAAAAAAAAAAAAGAAAAAGCAGTAACTCAGTAACTCAGTCATTTTCAGAACTCAGGCAGAGCAAAATGCAGAAATCTATGAAGCAGCCTGTCTTGTGAGATAGATTTAAAAACCTGTTTGTTCTCAGCACCTAAACTGCTTCTAGCAACAGAGAAAAGATTTTTTTTTTCCTTACTCAAAACATTTTCCTTTAAGCTCAACATAGTTAAGCTGGGTAATGCACTTTAACATTCGGTGTCATTTACCTATAAGTAAGCAGCTTAATCCATGCCTGCACCGTGTACTCTCTGGGAACAGGACAGAGGTGTACCAGGAATATCTACCACCCGTGCATGGTACCTAGAAGGAACCAGAGCAGACGCTGCATTGCCTTGGGTTGTATTTGCAATTTATATCTTGCAAATAGCTGCGTTACAAAGCCTACGAGCTATCTGTCCTTGCAACGAGCTCTGCACATCCCCCGTAATAGGGGTGGAGAGCCAGGAGCAGCGTCCTGGCTGCTGCCTCTGCTTTTGCATGCTATGGAGGCGCGTGCTGCCCCACGGTTCGTTATTTCACCGGCCACCCTGAGTATTTTTGACGGCGGGAATCAGAGAGGGGTGACATGGGTCTCAGCAAAGAGGCTGGCAGGGTGGCACCACCCGCCCCTGGGGGCTGAACCCCTGGGATGGCTGTAAGACCCTCCGCTTGCCCCCAGCCCTGACCCATCTCAGTGGGTGTGCATTGCCCAGTCTCGAGCCGGGAGCAGTGCCAAAGGCTGGGAAGCTCTTGGAAATGCGGAAAGCGCGAGGTATGGGTCTGGTGGGGCTGAGCACAGAGCCCAACGCTCGGCGGCTGCAGCCAGGCGAGGAGGAGGACGGCTGCTCCTGCTAAACCACTTAGATGTGAGACTTCGCTGCCGCTCCCCTCCCAGATCCACCACCGCATTCCTGTGGCATCTTGGGCAAATCGCTCGGAGGAACGTTTTCAAAGGAAACAAGGCGAGAGTGGAGCCCTTCTGCCTTGGAGCGACTGGGAAAAGCAGCCGGCTGGCTCTTGCTGTGCCTCCCTCGCCCACGCTGTGCTGCCTGCATGGTCAGCAAGGAGAGGAAAGGGACTTGGAGATGCCCCAGAGTGAGGTCCTGCCCTCTTGATTTATTTTTCTCTTCCTGGAGACCTTCTGTCTCCCACTGCCTGGGCAGGCAATTTAGGGATTTACTGTCGGGACTGACTTATCTGCTCGTTTGGCACAAGTGAGGTGCCTGTGGTAGGCAGCCTGGCTCATAACCTACACCTTTTTTTTCCCTTTCCTGTCTTCTTGAGTAGTGTGGTTTCCTTTGCAAGTATAGGGAACAAGGTGTTGATCCCTTCCTGGGTACTGACAGTGACCAATCCAAGTACCGTGGAGACACATTTCTACCTCTATCCCCAATCTTGGCAGAGGGGACTGGGTGCGACTGTCACCTGCTATCTTTGCATCCTACCCCTCAGCAGCGTCTCAGGCTTCAGTGTCAAAGTGTCTGGGGAGAGCAATGCCCCAGGACATGCTCTACACGTGGTTTTGGGACCAGGGACCTCTCTCCAGGTACCTCCAGGGTTGAGAGTCTTTTCACCAGCCCTGAAGTGCTTCCTAACCCCCGCTGTGTCCTCTAAAACCAACGCCAGCCTGGGAGCAGGGGTGCAAGGTCTGTGAGCTTGAAGGCAAAGTGCAGGGTTTTGAAATGGATGCCTGCAACACCCGCTGCAGATGAGAGCCACCAGTAATTCAGACACCTTGCCAGAGAGAAAGGTCTGGTTTTTCAAAGTACTTAATCACAGGGAAGTATCTTTTTTAAAAGATCTGTTGTTCAGCTTAAGATCATTATTTAAAAAAAGTTCAGAAGAAAAAGAATAGGTTGCTTTTTTTTTCCTTGTGAAAAACACTCTTCCCTGAGAGTAAACCATCCGTTCTGCTGAGTCGGTGTCTTGGTGGAGCTGCTGGCACCCGGGCCTTATGTCACAGCTTGTAAACACCACCCACATTTTCCAGGTACATGGGCCCTTCTCAGCCGCTCAGGGGGACGTCAAGGTCAAGTATCACCCAAGAGACCTGCCAAGGCGCCATCCAAGAGCTGCCCCTGGCAGGCCCTCCAAAGATTCTTTGGGTGGTTTTCCACCAAGCAGCTGTTTGATGCAGATCGGAACAAACAAGGCTGTTTTTAAAGACTCCTGATTGCCCATGGACATGGATTTGGGTCCGTTTCCAGGGCAAGGTTCTCCAAACTCCAAGAAAACTATCTGTGTGCTGCCCTTGCAGCCTGCCCTGGCTAGTCAGTGATGCCAGCTGTCATTTCATGGGATTCGGGGTGGATCCATCTCAGTCTGAGCTAGTTATCTAGGCAATGGAGAAGGGTCCCCGAGGTAGGTGTCTAAGGTAGGCAAGAAGTCTGCCCTTGGATGTGCCCATTCCTCTCCGATGATGGTTGGGAAAGGTGAGACGACTTGCCTTGACTGCTTGCGTCTTAGGAGTTTAAAGTGAAAATCTGCTTTTAGTGAGCAGTGAAATGGGGGAGAAAAGCCCCGCTCACAGTGCCGAGACACCTTGGGGTGGGTGTAGCCTGGCAGAGGCTCCCTGCAGGCAGTGCTTCGTACCCCAGTGAAGTCCCCATCTCCAATATTTCGAATGAACTGGAGACTTGTGTCACAAGCCTTACACCTCCCACAGCAAATGCTGACCCAGCGTTCAGTAAGATAAGTAAGATAAGAACAGCCGCCATCATTTCTTTCTCCATCCAGGTCTTATGTATCTTGGGGATTCATATGAAGTCCTAGGGTGAAATCCCAGCTTGTCCCCGTTAATGCCAGAGATGCTGGATCTCGGGACCCCGATTTGGTACCTCTGAAAGGTGCGGTCTTGCAGCAAGCAGAGGTGGTTTAACCCAGCACTGCCATGCACCCACCGCTTCACCCAACACGATGGTTTAACAGTGCTGACAGGGGCTTTTCCACACTTCAGCAGGAGTGTTAGTCTTGGCTAAAAAGTCCCAGTAACTGGAGGTTAAGTCACTCAATCCCAAACCCAATACCCTCCGCTGCCAGACCCCTCCTGCTATCCTTTGCCGCACCATCCATCTTTCTATCCAACATGCTCGCTCCCACGTAGCCAGCCCAAAGGGGCTGAACAAAAGGAGAAAGTGATGCTCAGAGTCTGAAATGTGGCCACGGCAAGGCAGGGCTCAAAGGGGGCCTCCCTGGCCAGGAGAGCTGAAGATTGTCTGAGTGAGCTGTGTCCTTATCAGCTTCCCCAGGGCACAGAGCCCTTCCTCTTGCTAAGAGCACAGAAGGGGTTGGGGAAATAAATCCTAGCGGAGTTAAAGAAAAATAAAGAGCTGTGTTTGGCTCCTGAGCCCCTTAAGAGAGAGTGCATGAATTATTGCTGTGCTGAGACAAATAGAGCCGAAGGTATGCACTTCGTGTTTTATATGACTTGAACAGCGATAAAGCACAAAGCAGCAAGTCCATGTGCAGCAAATGGACAGTTTTTACCTTTTCTGCGAAGCAGATTTATAGCAGGGAAGAGTGAGAGGAGGGGGGTGCGGGGATGTGGTGAGCTCACCGGGGTGCAGTGCGGAGGAGGCTCTGCAGCAGAGCAGGAGCTGTGCTTCCCAACCCGCAGTGCTGGGGGTGTATTTCCAGAGAGAGATGCTCTCATTTCTTCCATCGGACACTCCCAAGAGGTCGTGGTGGATGATGCTGGATCTGGGATGCTGAAGGAGTATCCCAGCTAGACACTGCTCCAGTTAGCAGTGCGGGCCAGGAGGAAAATTTGAGGATAAGAAACCAAAGTGACCCATGCCCAGTTCTTCTAAAAACACATCATGTCCATGCAGAGATCAGGTCTTACTGTCACACATTTAAAGACATTCCTACAATCATCTTGTCTGATGACACCCTATATCTAAATGTCCAAAAATACCATCTGATGTGAAAGATATTTTTAGGAGACCTGAAATGAAAGACTTTTTGGCAGTGGGGCTCCAGTGCTTTTTAGCTGTGCTGCCCATAGGGAGCATGCGTGAGTAACTAGCTAGAACTCAACTTCTCTCCATTTGATAAATGAAGGGCAAGACTTGGGTGCCACTGCTGGGTTCTGAGCGACTTGAGCTCTGTAACGCTCACTTCAGCCATTTATGGGCAATTTGTGGTAGATGAACACTACCATTGCACCTTTATCCCTGGGGTGTTTCCTAGCCACTGTCCCATTCTAATGAAGCTTATAGAAGGCAGATGTATGTGTCTGTCAATCCGACAAATGTATATATACGTCAATTCAGGGTGTTTGGTAAAGGGCTCGCATGCCTGTAATGTAACACTCAGAAAATCAGTTTGATTTGTTACAGTGCTGATTTGTTTGGCAGATGGACACATTTTGTAAATCATCTAGATGTGGTGAAACTTGAAACTGGGTATATTTGTGACAGGATGTTTCAGACAAATACTCAAACATATTTAATTTGTAGTTTCACAGCTGTAGGCTGTCTGGGACAAATCCTAAAGAACTGTATGGTTCTTCTTGTGCTACCTTTCTTGTTACATCTCCTGGTACTGCTCTGGGCTCGAGTTTAACAACTGCTGAGGATGCCTTGCTGCCAGAACTATGGAACAAGCAGACATGCAGACAGAGATCTCCAGAACAAACAAGTCTTCTGAACTGTGGGTCACTAGAGAATGTAACTTTTGAAGGAAACCTAGAAAAGTAACCCATAGGTTTTTCTGAGGAGCCATTTCCTGGTCCTTCTTTCCATTTCCCAGGTCTGTGGGCATGTATGCCATCTAAGTGCGGCATTTCAGAGCTGTTGCTTAACTGTCTGCTGTTGATACCTTGTGGGAATAGGAGTTGTCAGCTATCCATCCTTTTCCGTCCTTTCCTTCAGTGGCACCAAGTGGAACTGGGTCCTCAGTGACTTACCTTGCTGGACGGAGATTTCATTATCCATTAAATATTGCATAAAAAAACCCCAACCTACCTTCTCTAATGTACCTGACATGGCAAGCTGGGGGGAATGGGAGCACAGACCGTTCCCAGAAACAAGATCCAGTTCTCTAGCTTTTAGCAATGCCTTCGGACTAAGGTCTGGTCTCGATGGTCATCAAGCAAAGTGTGCACATTTATGGGTGCATGAGACCAGACAAAATGGGGTGTGAAATTCCTGTCTGTAGATATGCTCCACCGGAACGACTGCGCAATGCAGGGATACCTCATCTGGCTGTAAACAAGAAGTATTCAACTAGCAACATGGACCGAGGGCTGGTTACCCTCTCACCTATTTGTTCAGCAGCTGGGTTAGTTATACAGGCTGTGCTGAGCTCCTAGCTGTCCCAGTTACACCGTTCTCAGCACCAGTTTAAAAATAACTCGGTTGCACCCCTGTGAATTGCAGCCCTAGCAGTAACAGCAAGGGTAGGACAGCACTCGCATTTAAACATCATCCCCATTTCAGAGCTCTGTGAAAAATGCTGTTGTAACCAGCTGATGAGAATGTGAGAACCCCACCTTGTTATTTTTCCTCATGCAGAAGGAGAAAAGAGTTTATTTTTTGGCTGATAGTCCTGCGATTGCAGGCAGGCATCCAATTATCAAGCTGGGCTCTTCCTATCGCCTGCCCGGTTGGTAAGCAAAGCTCTGCATGCCTGACAGTACCTCAGTTTTTTATAACTGTGTTGTTCCAGTGATCTTTCTGGATATCTCCAGATAATTTAAGCACTAAACCATGGGTTTCAGACTGGAGAGTGAGGACCTAGAAGAGGAACAGCATAAGCAAATGAGCTGGCTCGCTTTTGGATGGTGTTTGAGAAGTTTCTGAGTGGCTCTGTAGAGCTGGACTACCTCTGCCGACAGAGGACCAACCTCAAAAGGTTTGGGACTGCCTCTGGGATGAGGCTAATGCCATCCCTGATGTCTGCTGTCAGACATCGTTCCCCCACCAGCTGGCCTAGACAGATGAGACACGATTGGGTTCACACAACCTCAAGCTTCAACTACATGAATTGTTTCTGCCTCTGCATTAGACTCTGTCATATGTCATGCCTATCACTGCATCAATGGAAAATGCAAGAAATCCCTCATGAAGTAGAGTTTCCACCTTCTGTCTTCCCAACAAACATCTTTTCCTAACTCAGTGCTCTCGTTTGCAGGGATTTCAATTCAAGAAGTGCTCTGCTTGAAGTTTTGCAAGGGTTTGGCAAACACAAAAGCCAAGAGGTGCTGGCTGTTTTCTCATAGCACTTGGAATGAGCTGTGATCAAAACCAAATTCCCTCCTCTTCAGTGCAATTTCTGGCCCTCTGTCTGTGAGCTCCCAGTCTCCCTAGCATGCAGTTAGAAAAGAGCCCTAGTGAGAGGACGGTCGGGGCAAGCATTTGCCTTTTAGCAAAGCCCTGCAGTGCTTTCGCACGAGAAACAAGAGCTTATGGGGACTGAAAGCAGTTGCTGTGTTTATGTTGACTGGTCATGTTTTTTGGCTGCTGGGGGTTTCCAAAGCAAATGAAATGTTAATCATCAAAGCAGGCTCCCTTCCCTACTTTCTGTTGTTGAAAATACTACAAAGTAAGATGGAAAGAAACATGTAATCCTTCATCATCACAGTGAGGATTTACTTGTTTATTTAGATTCCCTGTCTGTTCCAAATGTTCTGCCAGAGAAAGCCCATCCAGGCTCCAGGAGTGCTTGACACACATAAAAAAAAAATCTAGATGTATACAGGAGATAAATCCAGCAGAAGACACTGTCTTTCCTCACAGCACACCAGTGCAGCAATCAGCCAAAAGTCCTACTTGCACAATAAAATATCTCAGGATGCTTTTTGTAGGAAAAAAAGGAAGGAGGGACATCACCCTGGGCAGAAAAAAGTTTCCATGGTGGCTCCTCTAGACCAGAAACTTCATGGTGGGGCTGTCCTTGAGCCCCAAGCACCTCCTCTTTTTCTGCTTGCCCAGGTAGAAAACGTGGAACTTGATGCCTTTGTAGGCAGTGAAATGAGAGAGTTGTGTTCAGAGGGTGATTCCTCCCACTGCCCTAAGAGGTGGAGATCACCCTCTTGAAGGGTGTCTCTCCCTGCAGGCATTACAGGGGAAACCGAAAGAGAGGAGCCCAGATGTGTGACTCACTTTTAGCTGCTTAAGAGAAGGCAGCTGAATCCCGTCCCACGTAACACTGTGTGTCAGGAGCACGATTCCTTTGCACTGAAACTAGTCGGCAGCCTTTGTAGCTGGTTTTTCTCATCCCATTCCTATTGCTGCACCTACAAACAGGAAGCAAGTCAGAAATAGGAGACCATAGACATGGCAATCACATATAGCTGAGATGAGGTAGACCTCTGGGTCATCCTAGGATGAGATAGTAGAGGAAGAACAATTGTCCAACAAATGTTTTGCATTTGGACCATCATCCAACCCAGGGGAATTGAAAATGGCCTGTGAGCTGCTCTTCTACTGATGCCTTGGGTTCAGCACCTTTGAATCTGGCTCCTTTTTTTTTTGCCTATCTAAGAGCCACAGGCATGAGTGGACATCAAGAGCTTGATGTCCCTACTGGGTACAATATTGCAATAAGTAGGTAGGGGTAGAATGGGAGGGGCAGTCTTCAGCCAATGACCGCCCAAAAAAATCACTTCTCTTAAAGTTACGGGATCTTGAATGCCCCTAGAAACTGCTGGGATTTTACCCTTTAGGGTTTCATCTGAAAGAGATCCATGTAATGAAATATTTAAGACAACTCAGTTCTTGAAAAGGCAAACCCAACCAGTTCTGTGTTTTGCAGGTGCTGTCCTTATTTCACATGTTGACATAAAGAGCAAAGGGCAGGCTCATGTCAAAATCTGGAGTTTCTGAAGGGCTGCTAAGCTGAATCAAATCTAGAGTTTTCCAATAGGAAATGATAGGACAGGAGGAAATGGAATGAAGTCATATGGTTTAGTTTTAGTTAGTCCTGCGAGGAGCAGGGAGTTGGACTTGATGATCCTTATGGGTCCCTTCCAGCTTGAGAGGTTCTATGATTCTACGAATAGTGACACCCCGTGGCCTGAGCTCCAGTTTCATATGAGAAATAGGGCAGCCTCCCTCCATAAATTCAGTGTAGCCTCAGTGGGCTGGACAGGTCTGTCAAAATAGTTCATAAAAGTAATTGTGAATCACTTGTATCATTAAGATATACAATTTTGGGTCTTATCTGAATACAGAAGTGAAAGAGAGGATTTTACCAAAAAAGGTATAAAAAAAAGAATAGAACTTCCAAAAAAATCATTCTACTTTTGAAGAGCCATGAGATGTTTTAAGGAACACCTGAATTAACCCTTGCTTTAATAAGTTTTTGTGTAAAACTTCACCTGTTCCTATTTATTTTCTGCTGTCCCCTTAGCTCATGTGCTCCTCGGTCCAGAAAGCCCTGTTTGAGGAGGAGGACAGAGTGAAGAAGCTGCAGCAGAAGGTGGCAACGCTGGAGAAGCGCAACAAGCAGCTGCGAGATCGGGTAAAGAAAGTCAAGAGGTCTCTCCGGCAAGCCAGGAAAAACACCAGGCACATGGAGCAGATGAACCGAAAGCTCAGTGAGAAACTTTCCTCTGCAGGTGGTCAAATCCCCTATATTAACTCTTTGAAGCAGGAGAACTCCCATGCTACCTACCTTAAAGTATAATGCAAGGGTAAGTGCTCAGGCCAATAATAATGGCGAATTTTGCCTGCGTTAGATCAGGATCTGGCCCTCACACCTTGTCTACACTGTGTTTCAAACCTTGCATGGAAAATGAATCTGAACTTGCTTTAGACACAGTGCTGGATTAAGCAGGAATGCAAACCGTGTTTGGCTGGGTGTTGGAGGCACAGCCCAAAGCCATGTCCTCACTGTCCTCGGTGGACATAGGGCCAGACTGTAACATGTGCTTCTCGGCCCTCATCCCCCCCCCGCCTCCGTCACCAGTTTTAGGTTCATCTTTGATGACAGTGCCCGTTCAGCCCCATGGGCCATTGCAGGCACTTGACACAGGAGCTCTTCTTGGAAGGATCTGGTGCCAACTTACCTCCTCCACACGGGCTGGGCAAGCAAGGCCGGTGGGGGGATATGTGGAGATGGATGCTGTAGGAAGGATGCAGGCATGAATGCTCTTTGCTCCATCATCACCCCCAAGCCCTCATCCTCCCTTAAGCTTTACTAAATCTGCATCCAGTGGCTGGGCAAAGGCTATGTCCGGGACACATAGCCACTTTGGGCCCCTCTTCAAAATGAAGTATAGATGTGCCCAGATTGTCTTAAGACTGTTTCTACATATCCCTAAATATTCTAAATAAAATATCTACTATTTTTTGTTTTACCAGGAAGTGCCTCAAGGGTCACAGTGACTTCCTCAGGTGCCTTCAGTGTTGCCCAGCCAGCAGGGTTGGAAACCACATCATTTCGGGACTGTGTCTAAGACCTAATCCAGCTCCTGCAGTCAGGATTGGACTTAGCCTGACTATTAGTGGGTGCTGGATCAGGCCTGGAAGACAATTTCAGATCCGGTTTTCACGCAGGTTTAATTTACAGTGTGGACAAGGCTTCAAGTTTTGTAATCACTGTTTGAGGTATAATGGAGGTTGCTGGGCAGCCTCACTTAATTACACTTAGATACTGTAGAGACCACATCAATATTAACAGGGCATTAAAAATTAAGGTAGTTTACATATGTATATATTTTAAAATCCTATAGAAAATATTTTTATTACACATTTGATATAGTCTAATTTCTTAAAATATGAAGTAAATCCCATTTCTTGGTTATCTCATTAAAAAAAAGTCCATCATGTCCTTTATGAGACATTTACAAACTGACTTCTGCTCAAGCAGCATAGGTTAAGGCATCAGAATCCATGGCTGATAATGTTTTCAGCTGTGTTAATGTACCAGAGCATGTCTTGGGTCTTGGTACTCAACCAACCTTCCTTTATAATAGGGCACCGTAAGGAGAGAAAGGTAGAAGAAGAGTTTTTGTGTTTTTCTTCCCTTCTCAGAATAGTTTTTCTCACTCCAAGCGTGAGATCCAAGTGCAGATATGCTTCATGCTTTTCGACAGGGGCAGCCGGCCCTTGCCCAGCCCCAGGCAGCACTGACAATCTGCCAGGGCGAAACCCGGTTTGTACAAGGTGGACCGATCCAGAAGATCTTTAACATAGAGGTGAGGCCCTCAGAAATAATGGTGTGCAAACCTCCGCTCTGCTCCTAAATCTCCACACTTTACCAGATCACTGCATGGTCTCCATGCTGTGCCTCAGCGCTCAAAATTAGAGTATATCCAGGCTACAGCCCTGCTGGACCACGCTTTAACTATCCCTGCGCTAGGAAAAGCCCGTATCAGCTTTCAGCCATGAGCTTCGGTCCAAGCCGAACTCAAAAGTTAAGCCTTGTGTTGGCTTCTAGGATGCTGCTGAGTTTAATTACCTTCCAGTTTTGCTCCTTTTGGAAATAGAGCTTTTTTTTTTTTTTCCTCCCTCCCCTCTCTTGAAATAATATTGGCATTTCTTAATATTCTGACTCCTCCACAAGCTCCACCGGTTTCAAAGGCTTTGCCTACCGAATCAGCACAATTTGAGTTGTTTTGTGCTGTAGTCAGCAATGCTGTTTCCTGAGAATTACTACAGACCTAAGGCTTCCCTAGAAGCCATCAAGAGATTTTAACTCCAAAACTTAAATCCATAGGAAAATAACTACATTTTTTTGGGTTTGTTTCTCGTTTCTAAACTGCTGTTTAAAAAAATGAGCTGTTTTTCCTGGTATAGGTATTAAAAGCTTGTGTTTTAATTTTTTCTTAATAAAAATATTCCCTCTGTTATTCATTCATGTTTTATAAATGTATAAAACTGAGAAAGTATAGTTAATATAGCTACACCTTTGCTATTCTTACAAATTTTCTAAACACAGTGTTGAAAAACTTTCTCTTTTGGCTGGTATTTTTGTCTCTTGATGAAAAGATTGGAATTTTCTTCCTATTTCCCCCTTTCTCTAGCTTAAAAAAAAAAAGTAAACCATTTTGTTCTCCTTGTCAGTTTTGTGAGACTTTTGTTACTTTGCAAAGAAAACAAAAACAAAACCACCAAATGCAAAATCCAAATGCAACCTAAAATGTCCCCTCTGGGTACAAAACCAAAAAAGGTTGTTTCCTTGTGAGTTTTTTTCCTTTCATTCCTGCTCGGGTTTGGATCATTTCCAGAGATAAGGACTAGCAGTCAGATCAGATCACAAGTTAACCCTCTCAACAAGTAACAGGGGATGCCAAGCCCAAATAAAAATGCTATTAAAGTGTCACCATTAATTGCCTGTCCCTGCTGGTGACAGTATCCAGAGAGCGACCAGGGAGGCTATATGGGCAGGAAACACAAGCGTGAAGAGGAATTTGGGTTGGTATACATCACATAGGTCCTGACACAGACGCTAATTTTTAGACCCACTCTGTAGCTATTTCAGGGACCAGCTAATCTGGAAACCCACAAAAAGGGCAAAATTTCATGCCATTTTCCAAATTAGTGTGAAAGGCATGACTGAGTATGTTCTTCTTGAAGAGCTATGGGGGAGAGACTGGGGTGCAGAAGTGCAGAGGAGGTTGGCATAGCTAGATGGGTTGGCGAGGGATGGTATAGAAACCCAAAAAGCATCTTGGGGAAAAAAAAAGTAAAAAAAAAAAAAAGAAGAAAGCAGAAGTGTTCAAATGAGGAAAGCAACTGGTTAGAAACAACACCAAATGTGGCAGCCCCCCATGAGAAGTTCAAAGATGCTTTACAAATTAGTAACATTTGCTTTTGCAAACACATCAGGAGCTTGAAGGCTGCCAGAACGTCTGCAGGGCCAGTGCTAGGAGTTCCCAGAGCAGAGGAAGCCAGAACTGGAGGCAAGGAGGGGCTTTTCGGCATGTGTGTTCACCGTGGAGGAATTTAGGGATGCTTTCATGGCCGAATCAGTTTTTCCTGATGGATCCAGAGGATGACAAGAAGAAGTGAAGAAGCAAAATGAACAGTAACAGGTTGCAAGGACAGAGAGCAAATGGGTATGAGCAGTAATAAAGAGTAGACTTAGCTGAGTGATGCTGAGTGACTGACTGACAACAAAAATAAACGAAATGCAATGTAGGTACTGTAAAATCATATTCATGGGGGAAAAGAAAAACAGTCCTATCTTTTCATGTGAAATGAGATTCTCTGGAGCTGGCGTCAGCCAGCTAATATCATTATATACAGTCAGTGGTCAATTAGTCAATCAACTGGATCAATCTAGTGTCGTGAAGATAGAGAGGTTACACCATATCATTCTATGAAAACATTGGTTCAACGCTTAGCTGCAATCAAAAAAAAGTAGGTGAAGTGGTAGAAATTGTTAGGAAAGGGCTGGAGACCACGATTACATTGCTACGTACAAGGTACGCTCACTTCTGGGATGCAGTGTGCAGTTATTCCCCATCTCAAAAGAATAGGAAATGCATAGTGAGAAGCAACAAGGAAAATCCAAAAACTAGAGTAGCTTCATATGATGAGCAACTGTATTTTCCAGGACTTTGGGCTGGAGAAGAGAGAGGAGAATGACAGAGGGAAACAGGAGAAGGGAAATCTTGGGATTTGCCTCTTTTCACCACCATCACATGTCTCTGTTGTGCTATTTCAGTCACTGGTTAAACTTTTGCAAGGTTTGTGTGTCCCACCAGAGCTGAAGTGGATTCTTCGGACGCTGATCTGTATGCAGAAAGCACCTTCTGTCCTTAGACTTCACAATAGGATTTTCTGGGTTTTTTGAAAGTGGGATCCTTATAGAGCAAAGCGCATCAAATAAGCTGTATTATTTTCTCTTAAATCCCAAGCACCATCCTGATTTAACAACCCTACCTGGGTAACTCGGGAAGAACCATATAGTAAAGGAGGATTTATGGAGAGCAGACAATGTTAGCAGCTTTCTTTGCTCTTTAACGCCAAAACCATTGAGAAGAGAACAACTTCCATATGTTTGAACAAAATTTAGGGAAATAGCCATGTTATTCTGTTTGGGTTTTAGCAGAAGGGGGTTTTGGAACAGAAGAGCACATCAGTGTTTCAGAGCTGTATCGGTAAAGCCCATTTCTAATACAAAACTTCTCACCAAGCTAGGTAATCTCTCATTAATGAGGCAAAGGGGCCCAAATTCGTTTCTAAAAGTAGGAGAAAAAACATAAAGGCAAAACTGGACAGCAGATAAAACTGACAAGGTATGTCATTCTTTCTTATAATAAATCCAAGTAATTGCAAGGAAATTTCATTTTCCTCCCCATTTAACCCCAATTATTTTCATTTAATCACAGAAATGTTGCTATTTCCCTCCAAACCAGACTGCTTTGCATGTGAAACATTGTGTCCAACATGCGCTTGGGTTTAGGCATGTTCCTAATCCCCTAAAACAAACACAGCGAGCGTGACCGCACGTCCCAGCATACGTGGCACTGCGGGGAGGGCTCGTTGGCTCCGGTTGCATCGGCCGTGCGGGAAACCAGGCCAAGTCGTCCCAAGAGGGATTTCCCAGGTGGCATGGGAGCTAATGCCTGGGCAGGCAGGCACAACGCAGAGGTAGCGGGGCAGGAGCGATGCTGTCTTTCTGAGGAATCATCTTTTGGTGGGTCAAGACTTGGTGCAGATGACACCAGGTTGGGCAGGAGTTGATCTGCTGGAGGGTAGGAAGGCTCTGCAGAGGGACCTGGACAGCCTGGATCGATGGGCCGAGGCCAATTGTATGAGGTTCAACAAGGCCAAGTGCCGGGTCCTGCACTTCGGCCACAACAACCCCAGGCAACGCTACAGGCTTGGGGAAGAGTGGCTGGAAAGCTGCCCAGAGGAAAAGGACCTGGGGGTGCTGGTTGACAGCCGGCTGAACATGAGCCGGCAGTGTGCCCAGGTGGCCAAGAAGGCCAATGGCATCCTGGCCTGTATCAGAAATAGTGTGGCCAGCAGGAGCAGGGAGGTGATCGTGCCCCTGTACTCGGCACTGGTGAGGCCACACCTCGAATCCTGTGTTCAGTTCTGGGCCCCTCACTACAAGAAGGACATGGAGGTGCTGGAGCGTGTCCAGAGGAGGGCAATGAAGCTGGTGAAGGGCCTGGAGCACAAGTCTGATGAGGAGCGGCTGAGGGAACTGGGGGTGTTTAGTCTGGAGAAGAGGAGGCTGAGGGGAGACCTCATCGCGCTCTACAACTACCTGAAAGAAGGTTGTAGCGAGGTGGGTGTTGGTCTCTTCTCCCAAGTAACAAGCGATAGGACGAGAGGAAATGGCCTCAAGTTGCGCCAAGGGAGGTTTAGTTTGGATATTAGGAAAAATTTCTTCACCAAAAGGGTTGTCAAGCCTTGGAACAGGCTGCCCAGGGAAGTGGTTGAGTCATCATCCCTGGAGGTATTTAAAACATGTGTAGATGTGGTCCTTAGGGACATGGTTTAGTGGTGGACTTGGCAGTGCTAGGTTAACGGTTGGACTTGATGATCTTAAAGTCTTTTCCAACCTAAACAATTCTATGATTCTATGACTTGGTTGGTTTTCTGTTAGATGGGCTTGGTGGCATCACACCACTCCTGAGGTGCCTGATGGTTTCTTCTGATGAGAGTGTCTTAGCAATTACTTGCTGCTTTGGTTAATGTTAATTGTGGCAATGACATCTCTCCCTCTGGTTATCTGCCTCGTGAATATTTTTTTTCTTTTTACTGAAGTTTTCCACAAAAAGGAGCCATTTCTCAGAACAAGGGGAGGGGGGCAGGAAAAATTGTTTTGCAACGTTAAAATATAATCAGTGAAGTGACATTTTCTTTGGCAGACTCCCACTTCAGAATTGTGACAAAGTTTGGCAGAAGTCCCTTTACATCCTTATAGCCCCCTGCCCCAAAAAAATTAGCAGGAAGCCTTTGAAATGTTTTGGTTTTACAATGCACACATGCTCAGCAAAGCCTTCGCAGTGTTTCATGGCTAAAACCACAGCGAATGTCCTTAATGAACCTTCCTGAGCCTGTCTTGGGTCTTCATCCCAACCAGAGAGTCAGGCTGCCAAAGATGGCAGCACAGACAGCCCATGCCAGACCAGATAAAAGCAGATTTTTATTGTATCTTCAGCTCCAGGACACCTCCGCGCTGCCCTGGGACTGGGGCGTTTGCTGGGGGAGGTGCATGCAGGGAGGTACCATGAGGACAAGGGCACTCCAATAAGCTCAGGAAGGAGACGAGGAACAGCTACAGGAGAGACGCTGGAGCTGGAGCACTCCTAGGCCCAGAACTGGTCTTACGAAGGTGGCCGCCAGGACCTGGATGGGACTCCTGGAAAAGGGAGAGCTCTTTGGGGCTCCATCAGGGGTCTGCTCCCTCCAAGCTCATTGAAACCTCTTGCTTCTCAGGAAAAGTGTCTAAACACCAGGCATGGCTATGGTTTCAAAACTTAACTTTGAATTACTGAGAAAAATCGGTGGCTTTAATGAGAATAGACCTGAGATGCTGTCTTAGCAGCACAAGTCTACTGGAGATGGAGGAAAATCCTCTAACCATGACCTGGGCAGAGCTTTGGGCTCAGCTGGTGCTGTGCCCACAAACCAGCCCACAAATACTAGCAGAAAACCACGTATTAGCTCAGGCATGTGGGTATGTGGCATCCAAACCGCTTGATTCATCTGGCCAGTAAGGAAGGCAGTGGGATCCATCAGGCTGGTCTGCAGCCATCCATGTCAACATGCCACTTGAATCCCCCAAACCTCTTGGTTCCAGAGTGGTTTTTATCTTGCCATGTTTTGTTGGGAAATAAAATGTCTAGGAGTTCTAGTTTTGCTCGCAATTACCTATATCTGAGATTAGGTGGGAACTGAGTGGAATGTTTCCTACAAATACGACTCTTTCTGAGTCAGACAGGTGATTGCTGACTGTAGCCTCTGAAAATCAGATTTATCAGCGTCCTGTCCTCCTACAGGAGAACAAGTCACCCAGAAATTGGCCACCTCAATGAGCACAATGAAGTCAAAAGCACCCCATCACACACATTAGGGTAGAGAAGCCCTGCAAGCAGAAGGAGGAAAGTGGCCAGGGCCAGTGTTGGGAGAAGGGGTTCTGCTTCAAATGAACTGCCTCCTCCTTTCTATCAAAAAAGTTCTCCAAAGGTTTTGCAGCCAGAATTTGCATTGCAGCAACTCGAAGATTCAGTCACTTCTCAGCTGCTGCCATGTCCCCCTATGGCACCCTGCTACCACCCTTCCCCTGGATGGGATCTGCTCTTAACGTCAGCCCACCCTGTGCACTCTGGCTTGTGAAGGTAGGGACACATCGCTGTGTGCAGGCACCATCTCCTCTCACATTGCTCTTCAAAAGCTGGGCTGACTTCAGGAGGATCCTGTCAGCGTGTTGCTTGTTGCCCTTTCTTGCCAGGCCATGGGCTGCAGCATCACACAGGGACAGTGTCACCAATTAAAGAGCTTTAAAGAATCTCATTTCAGTTGTGAAGCCACAGAGGAGAGGGATTATTAGTGTGTCCTTCTCTTCTTGGTCACTAGGGCAGACTATTAATCAGAAATGCTATGAGGCATTTTGTACTTGAGTGTGTTTGTCCCCATTCCCACCAACTTTGGCTTTCTGTGTCCCTGGCATTTCAGGAGATCTGGAGTTGGCTGGTAGGGCTCACAAGAGGCCAGGTTGAGTCCTTTATACCTGTGCATGTGTTCACTTTCACCAGGAGCTCCTCCATCCATACACAGTGGATTGGCAGCTCGGTCTCTGCAAGGAGTGGGCAGGCACTGCAGTGAAAGGTGTCGGTCTTCAGCACCCAGCTCTCCACTTCATACACAGATTACGGACCTAATTCTCCTCTCACATTAAGCAGGAGCAGCAATGACATTCAAGCCACTGGTGATACTGCTGAGAAGCTGATTTTCCCAAAGTTGTGGCAGATCACATCTGTGCCCTTGCATTAGTGTGAAATAAGGCTCAGCAACCAGAGCTGACTGTTTCTCAGCCCAGTTCTTTCAAAAATGCCCATTGCAGCCCTTGGCAAAGACCCCTTTGGAGAGACAGCTTCTATCCTATGTGTGTTTCGTATCAGCAGATGGCCAGGAGATGCATAGCTCCAGCTCTAGCTCCAGGTAAAGCACCAGCACGGACAGCAATAAACAAGCGATCACTTCTGTGGTGGGAGCGACCCAAGCAAGCTTGCTGCTGACCCGGAGGCATTGCTTTCGGGTGGCAACTTGGCAGCATGGTGAAGAGTAGAGGTGAGCTCAACCCAGCGCTGTCAGGGTCCAGAGCGCGCAAAGTGGCCTGGCTCCTTTTCTCCATTTCTAATTGCTCTTACAGACTCTTGGGATCTTTTCTGCAAGGAAGGCAGTCAAAAGGAAACCCAAAACCACATGGTTTTGGAGGGCCACCAGCTGCCAAAGTGCAGGCCATAGATCACAGTCTGGGAACAACTGCAACAAAATACTTCACCTTTCCACTGACTATGTTGAGTCCTTAAAATGCTTAAAAGGCTTTAAGCAACGCTTTGCACGAACCTCTTCCACTCAAAGTCAAGCAAAGGCACCAAGACACACGTAAATCTCTTAAATTCATACAGCAGTTCAGTGGCAGGTCTGGGTAAGAAAATTCAGGGATCCTCGGCTTTAGGCCCCTGCTCCAGTTTCTCAAATCACCGACTGCCCAAATGGGGCAGGGAGGGGAGATGCCAGCGCATCAGTGAGGGATGTAGCTCCTTGCAGAGGGTGAATCAACGTTATCTGCATTAGGTGCCGAAATTTGGATCGCTTATTCACAGAGGAACACACCTAGCTGAACAAAAGGGATGGGACAAATGTACTCTTGGTTGGAGCAAAGCCCTGGGAGGTCTCTTCTGATCCTCAGCATCAAAACCTCTTTCGACAGCTTCTGACTATTGAAAGTCTTTACACAGGCCCCACACAGAACCCAGGTCCTTCCTGGGGACTGCCATGATTTGGCATTTCTGATATGCCCAGGCTGCCTGGCAGGAGGCAAACTGGGGAATCCTTCATGATAGGAACCATGGGGACATCATCCCTTTGCTGTGGCCATGCACAGAGGATGACGAGAACCAGCCACCACCTTCAGCGTCTCTCCCAGCAGCTCTCCCAGTGCTCCCCATACAAGCAGGGGCTGGAAACCCATTGCTTTTTCTCAGTGTTTCCTTGCAGAGTAGACACGCTCTTTGGAGAGTAGAGAGGATTTTTGACATTTATTTTTTCCTATTCTGTTCTGTTTACGCTAGCAGATAGGCCATAATCCAAACTGTAATTTTTACAGGACTCGGCCAAATCCCATCTCTGAAGTTTATAAGTATCTGCCCTGTCATCTGCTGTGTTCCCCCCGCCCCTGCACACATCGCGGAGCCTCCAGAGGAAATGTTTGCTTCTGCCAGGGCTTTGCTCAGCTGAGTCAGTGCTGGAGCCCACACGCTCAGGGTTTTCCTCTCTGCCCGCAGCTTCCCTGGCAGCCCTGGACCCGCAGCTGGAAGCAGGTCTTTAAACAGCTGGTTGCTCAGTAAAGCAAATCTGCTTTGTGGGTATGAGACCTCGGGCAGAAAAATGGCATCAGAGGCATTTCATTAGGTTCCCGCAGAGCAACGAGGGAGCTTGTGGGTTGTCTCTTGAATTCGTAGAGTAGGAGGGGAGCAGCAGCCTGATTGAAAAGTATTTCAGGTTATTCATAGAATCATAGAATCACAGAACAGTTTGGGTTGGAAGGGATCTTAAAAATCACCTGGTTCCAACCCCCCTGCCATGGGCAGGGACACCTTCCACTAGACCAGGTTGCTCAAAGCCCCGTCCAACCTGGCCTTGAACACTTCCAGGGAGGGCGCATCCACAACTTCTCCGGGCAACCTGTTCCAGTGCCTCACCACCCTCATAGTGAAGAATTTCTTCCTAATATCTAATCTAAATCTACCCTCTTCCCATTCAAAACCATTACCCCTCGTCCTCTCACTACACTCCCTGATAAAGAGTCCCTCCCCATCTTTTCTGTAGGCCCCCTTTAAGTACTGGAAGGCTGCTATAAGGTCTCCTCAGAGCCTTCTCTTCTCCAAGCTAAACAACCCCAACTCTCTCATCCTGTCCTCATAGGGGAGGTGCTCCAGTGCCCTGATCATCTTCATGGCCCTCCTCTGGACCCACTCCAAGAGGTCCCCATGTCTTTCTTATGTTGGGGGGCCCAGAGCTGAACACAGTACTCCAGGTGGGGTCTCAGGAGAGTGGAGTAGAGGCAAAGAGTCACCTCCCTCGATCTGCTGGCCACACTTCTCTTAACCTTCACAGACCAATTTCTTCATCTCTTTCTCACCCTCTCTCAGGGTAAGAGTGGGTCTGATGGGCAGAGGTGCTCCCGCGGGGTCACTGGTAGCTTGGGAAGGGGACAGAGGGACCCTTGCACCAAACTGTCAGGGCACACAAGGGAAGGGCTGGACCAGCCAAGAAAGGAGGAGGAAAGCGCAGAGCAGCAGGTTGTCCCAACCACTTATTTATGTCTCAGATGACATTTCTGTTCCACTTCCCCTGCCCAGAGAAAAGCAGAGAACCTCCAAGGCAAAAGGGATTTATTTGATCTGCCATGCCAGTAAAACCCAGGCAGACAACGGAGAGGATGAGATGCCTGATCTCCGCTCGTCGTCCGAGGACAAACATATGACCGCATCGTGAAGGGGTGCTCGCTTGAACTGTTCCCATGCATTTCCATGGGAACGGGGCAACTGTTTTGGTTTCTTCTTTTTAATATTCCTTTTATGATTATTTCTGAAATACCCTGCTAGCTGGAGACTTGGCCTCAAGAGATAAGGAAGAGGAAATGTCACAGACTGTTGTCAATAAATTATTTTTCCCATTTCTTGATGCCAGGAAAAGCAGCTCTTGCTGGAGGAAAACAGATCATGGGTTATGCTCTCTTCAAATTACTTGTTTCAGAGATGTTAGAAATTGCAATATGCACCGATAGGTATAGTGTGTTAGTTGGAAGTTGGCAGCAATGAAAACCTTTTCTGTAGGAAAAGAAAACATCTTATAACCTGATGTCTCAGGTGATTCAGGCTAGTTTTAGGATTACAATCTATTTTTCTTCACATACACAAAACGAGGGCTTCATTTTGCTCTCCACGAACACAAGATGAAGAGCTAATCCCTGCCTCAAGAAATGGATCTTATAAATGCCGCTGGAACCAGCATTGCTTGCCAGGAGAGCAGGACAGCTGTGATTTTACAACACTTCCAGTAGCTGTATTTACACTGAAAGTTTCCGTGCTGGTGCCGGTCTCTGCCTCAGTGCATGGAAAAAATAGTTTCCAAACTGTCAACCATCTCTAGGGCTGTCTGCAACTGAAAAACATTTTATTTTTCTCTAAATATTTTTGCTGATTTTTTTACCATCACCATCTTCAGAGCAAAGACCTGGAGTCTGATGAGGACATTTTTATATCAAGTCTATCATTTCTGTGGAAAATCCACCCCAATTCAGGCAGATTCTAATGAATGGTTAAGAGCTCTTCAGCTGCAGACACTCAGCCAAGTCTCCCTCTTAAGCAGCTTCACTGGCCCAGTCTTATGGACCACAGCAGTGACCACTGGTGGGATCCCGATATTGCACCACAGCTGGGTAACATGGTGCGATATGATGGTCCAAGTGGTGCCACTTGCTAAAAGTCTCTGCCAGAAAGCACTGTCTGTAGTTGAATCCTCATGTCACCAGGGAAGCCCAATCCTGTGGCCACACACTTGGTACCTCACCCAACAGGAGAGAAAATGCATCACTGACCTGGAATTGCTCCAAGACAGAGAGTCTGGTCAAAACCCAATGGTCTTGGCCTCATCTCCAGTGAGATCTAGGGGAAGAAGGCTGTTGTCCATGCCTGGGAGCCTGTAACACCAGGAAAGCTCACCCAGCTCAAAAAAATCACCTCTTGTGTCCCTGAGAGGGCATGGCAGTATCAGCTGCTCTTGCTCATAGCCCCGTTGTTTGAGATGCTTGCCTGATAATCCATATGCCTCCCACAAGTGGGTGATGGTTGCACCAAACATGAACCACCACGCACTTAGTGCCACGCTGCACTTAAATGGCCCATCACAAAACAGGGTTGTGAGCCAGAAAGTGGCTGAGATGAAATAAATTAATCCATCCCCTCCATCAAGGAGGGAGCTGCTGGAGGGGATGGCAGGAGGACACTTAAATGTAATTTCAATGAGATGGACAAATTGGTAAGAGCAGTCTGGGACAATCATCTTTACATCCCCCATGACAGATGTCTCCAATAAAGCACTTGGATCAGATTTATCAGGACAAGATCCTGAGCATCAGTCAGACATCACGAGCATACCAAATCCACCCGAGACCCAGAATTACATACATCCCTCCCAGCATCTCACCTCCACAAGGCAACGATGATACCACCTCTCTGGGCCCTGTTGCCATAGCATTTGCCCTGTTGATCACTGGAGATGGTATATGCTGAGCTGCTGAGCACACTAAGGGATGCATAGCATATGATATAATAATATAATCTTACATTTCCACTCTTCCTTCAGTCCTCCATTACATTTAATAACTATCACCCAAGCCCTGCCATGCAGGCACATCTAGAACAGGAGAGGTGTTTAACAACCCCAACAGCCGCAACAAGGCCATTTAAGACCAGAAATGAGAAAGGATTTCCCATTGATTGGAGACTGGGGGCTGGTTATAGGAGCAGACTGCAAACCCTATGGAAAAGGTATAGGGACTCTGATGAAGAGTCTTAGGGGATTGACAGGGACTGGGAACATTAGATGGTCAATGCAGGCACCAGATCACTGGCAGTACAGAGCCTCCCAAATTGGAGAGGCACTTTGGGGGGGGAGACAAGACCCTGCAGAGACAGACCGAGCTGCTGGGCTAAACCCTGCTGTATTGCTTGCCTCCCAGTACAGCCTTGGTGGGATGATTTCCCAGGCGTCATCAAGTGCTTTCATTGAGACCATGTAGAGGGCACAGCTGGCATGGGCAGGCACGCGCAGAGGCAGCTACCAGATGTGGCACCTATAGACAAGTGCATGGCAGCTATTTGGGATTTGGGCCAAAGGGACATCCCAGATAACTGGGCAGTTCCTTTATTTTAGTGGGTACCCAAGGAAATGAAATGTTAAATAAATAATACTAAATAAAAGCAGAATAAATAATAACAATTAAAATAAAAGTAAAATGAACAATAATAAAACAATATTAAAATCAACACTAGTATAATGATTAGTAACAAATTTGATAACAATATATATATTAAAAAATAATCACAAAGGTGGAGCTAGCCAATACTGCCACCTCGGTAGTATCTGATTTTAATATATGACCTAATATAGAGTTTAGCACATGATTATGCACACATGGACCACGGGAAGTCAGAAACCATGGTTTAACACCCTCCTCAGCACCCATCCTTGTCACCAAGCTGTCAACTGCGGCTGAAGCCCCAGGCTGGGAAGGCACCCTTCACACACACCTGGACCAAAAACACAGCCAAAACTCCCAGGACCAGCTGCGAGGACCGGGGCTTTGAAGCCCGGTGGCACCAACACTGATCAAAGAAGGGAGAAGCCTTCACACCAAAGCCTGATTCAGACACTCATCTTGTATTTTTATCCAGGAGCAATTTAATGTTAAAGGGAACAAGCAGTGCCCAGGCCCAGGACTGGCAGCTTCCAGGTAAGTGCACATATTCAGATGAAAATCCTGGAGGTGCCAGCCCTGGAGGATAACATACACCGACGTGCTGCAACATGCATGAACGCTTCAGCAGGTCTCTATACTCAGGGTATGCTGGACAAGCATAGACAACAAATACCCAACCTGTTGAGATACAGCCTGAGGCAGAAGACATCAGCATCCCTAATGAGGTATTTGACATTGGCCAGGAACCTTCAGAGCCTCTGCACAATTATGCAGGTGAGTGTAAGGAGGAGACAACACATTGGTAGTGGCTTGACATGGACCTATTGAACCTTAAACGCCGGGTGCAGGGGCTGCTCTCCTTGCAGCCATGTGGGTGATCCGGGGCCAGGGTATCTGGGGAGGGAAACAATTTTCACACATCCCCTTACACCGAATCCACCTGCTTCACACTTATGCAGGTAGTGATCCTTCACACCTCCAGCAAAGCCTCGCCAGTGACAAAGCGAACGCTGCCTGGGAAGCACACATGGAACTGGATCTTCCTGCCCCGCCAAGCAGCACGGCAGCCGGACCCAGGTTTTGGGTGGAGCGGCTCGCTGGGCAGGGCTCCTTGACATGCAGGTGAAACCCCAGCTGCAGAGCACTTTTGCTGCATGCCTGGCCCCGGGATGCCAGGCAATAGGCAACTGCCCAAGACCTCAGACATCTCTTGCCCAGCCCCATCCTTGCGAGTGCGATCATGCAAGTCCAGCCTTGCAGCTGCATGTGACTCACGCAACATCCAAGCGCCTCCCCAAACGCAGCTGGCGCGGATGCTGTTTGCTACGAGAGGCCAGCACGTTGTCTCAGCTACCAGCTATTGCAGTCATGGAGCAAAAGCAAGTCCATCCTCTCCTCCTTTGTTTATACAGCTCCCAAACCACGTTCAGTAAGGCGCAAAATCCATCAGGCAAAGGCAGCAAATATGAAGCCATCCTGCAGTGGGCACAAACCTTGCCCACTTCATCTTCCAGGCAAAACTGAAACACTACATGTTGTGTTGGCTTTGCAAATATAACGTGTCTCCTTCTGATCTGGTGGGTCTGACCTTGTAGGAAAATGTAATCACACTGTTTTAATTAAAGACAATGGAAGCTTTCCAGCCACATCGTTACAGTTCATGCGGAGACAAAAATCCCTGTTCTGCTAAAGGGATAAAATAAAATGCATTGTCACACTGGGGATCAAGCTGATCTGAACTTTGTATTCCTCATCTGCTGTGTGCTTAATTCTCATTATTTTTTAATTGACTGCAGATTTTCTTTGGTTTCGCAACTTTATCTTCGAAGCAGATTCTTTGTATGCTTTATAGAAATAGGCTTCGGGGTGTATGAGCAGGGCTGGTGGGGGGCTTCGCACTGCTGATAAGTAATGCTGTTTTCTCTGCAACAGGAGATGCGATGTACGGTCTTCACTGATGAGCAAGGAGTGGGAGAAAGCAGCATATTTCCAGCCATAAAACAGAGGGGTAATTAAGCTGTAAGAAGTTACAGGCAGCTTTGGCAACACAGAGCTCATTAGCCCCGTGGGTAGAAATGCATAGCAGCCTTGCTGGAAATCCAACGGGGAAGAGGTGGTAAGGACCTGTGCAGGCAACGGGCAGTACCCAGTGGTGATGGAGGGCAGCCACGACAGCCAAGGTGCTTCTCGCAGATGTCATGACAGACAGTAGGGAGAAAATGGTCCTTCTTACAGGTACTGCTGAGTCCTCTGCCTAAAATGTTCTCCTGGGCAACAAGCTGCCAGGAAAGAGAAGGAGGACAAGACAAACCTTTTGGGACATGATGAAAGACCTCAGAAAACAGAGATTTGGGCTCCCAGAACAGGAGGGATTCTCAGGGTGTGCTCTAGCCACTGGGCTAAAGTTCACTTTTGGGATCTAAGTAGGTGTTTGGGGTTTCTCCTAAACGACTTGCATGTGAAGTCAAAAGAAGTCTGAAAAGCAGGAACTGGAACCCAGGTTTTAGCTTCACATTTTACCATTTTCTTCCATCCATTCCTCTTCTGCAGGGCTGTTTGCTGATGTGCTAAGTTTTCTCTTTCTGAGGACATGTATTTGGAGGAAGAGCCAAGGGCACTGCAGATTGATTTTCTGAGTTTCACTCAGACTCCATGATACAAGTGGCAATTCAGTAGGATAAGCTCATTCCTTTTTTCACTTTTTATGGATTTCATTAAGAAGCACGAACAGGCAAAAATCCCTCTAAGCAATCATATTACCAGCCTAATTTGCTAGACTTTCATTAAAGCAATTAAAGATAGAATGATGCAATGACCCAGTTCAGGACCCAATTAAGACTGAATCAATAAATCAGTAAGTTTAAATCACCACCATAAGGCCATAGATAATCAAAACAAGTTATGAGGCTGATGCTAAACAGAATTACTGTATTAACATTGTCACAGGAGAATTTAAAAAATGAAATACTTCCCAGTCGAGGTCCCCAGCTCATCTTACTACAACCAGCTTAGTGGTGATGGGCACAGCCTGGTACATGTCCATGAACCTGCTGGGGAGCATTGCCTGGGTGCACAGCCAAACAGCCCTCCCCGGCCATGTGGCTGTATGTAGTCCTGGGAACGGTGACTTCCAGGCATGGGTGTCTGGATGATGTGCATCTTGTCTGCAACCTGTCCATCTGTTCAGCCACCTTTGGAGATAAATAATCTTGTTGGTCTGTCACCACCTCCTTTGCTCAGATAAGTAAAGCCCCCAGGTGACCTGCTAACAAATCCTTTTTTAATCACAGCTGTTGGCTCTTTCTTGAAGGTCTTTGTCTTTCTTCCAGTGGAATTGCTGAACAGTCAATTCTGTCCATAGATTTAATGTGAACCATTGGTAAACTCAAGCATATGGCATCTGCTGCACAATGTGACTTTTCTATCCCAAATGATCCTCTGGCCAGCATCATGACAAGTTGTCCTTCAGGAAAACATTTAGACTACTGACCTTATCAACACATATTTGCACAGACACTCATGGTGAAGGTTGAAAGCAAAATCTGAATTCTTCCTTTGTTCCTTGGGATCTTTAACTAACTTGTATATTATCTGGACTTGTTAGTGAAGGCTTGGTCAATGCTGCAGTCTGTTGCCCTGGGCTAGTGAAACCCATGATCAGAGAGGCTGTGGAGTCTCCATCCTTGGAGATATTCAAAAGCCATGTGGACATAGTCCTGAAAACCTGCTCTAGGTGACACTGCTTGAGCAAGGGGTTGGATTAGATGATCTCCAAGAGGTCCCTATCAACCTCAACCATTCTGTGGTTCTGTCTTGAGATCCCTGCAAAGCACATGAGGAATAAGCATGTAAGTACTGCAAATACTTAGGGAGGAAAGAGGAGTTGGAAGTCCCTCAACATGGGCCTCCACAGCAATCGTCAGTTGACTCGGCAGTGGACTCTGATGTTGACACATTTGGTGGCAGTGAAGTTAAACACTGTCTTAAGAATCCAGGCCTAGCCTGATCATAGCTGAATTCCCTCTCTAGATATTGTGACCAAAAAGGACCTGAAACCTTGTTCTCTTTCTTCTTTCCTCACTTGAAATACATGATAAAATCCTGCCATTCTCTCTATAGCCTAGTCCCAAACCTTCAGTTTATGCCACGCCGTCCGTCTGCTTTGGTCTGGCAGAGACATTATTATAATATAATTATATATATACAATACAATACAATACAATACAATACAATAACAAATTACATCGCATTGTATTACATCTATAACAACGCCAGTGTGTGTCCATCGTGTACCTGTGTTCTATCTATTGAGACAGGAGCTTGTCCATCAACTCCCATTGAAGGTCAGTATGGGCTTACCATGATTATAACTTTGGGGGCATAGTTTTTCCCTGTGGTGGATCAGGGATGTGATCCACTTAGGTGCTACTTTGAGCTGCAGTGGATCATGGACTGGGAGGGAAAGTTACATTTCGGCTGTTACTTTGAGCAAATGCAAACTTGAAGTAGCTCTGGTATAAACATGATACGAGATTCTTCAGTATGGAGGGTACCTGCCTAGCTGGCCTCCAACAAAAAGAAGTATTTGTCTGAGATTTATTATGCATTTCTGGTCACTGCTAGACTGCAAGCTGAGGCAGGGATGCGAACACAGCTCTTGCTTCTGCCCTAAAGAAAGAAAATGAAAAACATATAAGAACCTATATGGTGCCAAAGAAAGCACAAAGCTTGTGAGTTTGATGGGAACGACAAATTGCCTCTCAGCTCTATTATTATTATTAATTTCCCTAAACAAAACACTTTTATGAAGAAAGTAAACAAACCATTAATTGACTGTAACTTTATCAGAATATTGCAATTATAAAAAGAAAAAACCCAAAGATGAAAAAAGAAAAGAAACTTTTGAATTCAGGATAAGTAAACAGAGTTTGGAAGTCAGGAATTTATCCCAATGTAATCCAGAAAGTCCAAACGCCAAACAATCTGGAAATACTCAGTTGAATACTTGCAGTGCTGATCCAGATGGTCCTTCTTCCCCACCCCCACAGTTATACAAAATGGTTATCATCACAGTAATTCAGCATTGTTGAGAGGCCCCACCAAAACAAAGACCCAGATGTGCTGGGCAGGACACGTACCCGCAGCGATGAAGGTGGACCTTCTCCCTGAGGGATGTCCAGAGCTGGGAGGAAGCGTAATATGATGGGAACAGCATGCCCCCATGTCCCTACAGCAGCTTACAGAGTCCTGGCATTCCTTTGGGGCAGTGCGGGCCCATGTTATCTCTTCATGGAGTCCTCAAAGGGATCCTCAGAAGCCCATACCTGAAAATATGGTTTTGTGGCTGCACAGACAAGCTGGGAAGTAGGTTTGGTCTTAAGGATGAAATTCAGTGTAGGCATAAGCAGAGAAAGGGTAGGAGTGTCTACACCACAGGGAAACAAGTGCTGTGGCTGAAAGCCCTGTGCAGAATGCCTTCTCCTCAGCAGCACCTGGCCGTGGGGGCCCTGGACCACAGGGAAACCATCCCTGCTCAGGTTGGATGGCCTTCGAAGTTGGGCACCTGCACATACTCTGCTTCAACAGATATCACTCATGCAAAATTCCTCTTGATTGCGAAAGAAGAGCTGCCCATAGCCTAGCGATGCCCATCGGAGCCCTGGTTCTGCTGAGGGATAGCGCTGAAGACCAAAGGAGCTGAGAAATGAGCTTGGTATAATACAAAGAAGGGCTGATGTATAGCATAAGCCAGACACTCAGAAAGCCTTCAAAATAAGGACGGTCTCCTTCCCTCCAGTGCAAACATGGCTGTGGATCTTGGCAAGGTTGCAAGCATAATATTTTCTATAGCCCCATCTCGGTCTTATCCCTTTGGCTTCTCTGCACTGACGTTTTCATCTCATTTGTTTCAAACAGCCAAGAATTTGTTACTGAGCCCATAACAGTGAAGAAAACACACAAAGATCAAGTAAATACTGACATGACATCAAGAGCCCATTTTACAGCACGAGAATTTCCACCAGAGGAATGGTCCTGTGGTGATCTTCTGCCCTGTCTCACTGGGAGCTAGGAAAAACTTAGTGCGCACTGGGTGACCCTGAGCCTACAGAGGAACCCATGATTTTAAAACCAAGACACGAGAAGAAGGTTGTCCTGGCTAAGATTTTCATGTCATGATGAAATGTGGGATAGGCCTTTAACTACCGTAAGTCTGCAGAATTCGAGCCAACAAGGAGAGCTAACTTACACAGGTGGGGGTGTGGTCCTGAATACGAAGGGATGGTCAGAGTTCAGGCTTGTCACACAAGGGAAGACTGTGGGGTCTTCCTACAGGATCTGCTGCTCCTCCTGACACTGCAAATCATGTGTGTATGCCTCAGTGTCACCCTCCACCTCTATCCCACTCCCTGCCACTGTTTTTGTACATGGATGAACTTTTCCAAAGATGTAACTTCCCCTGGATGTGCTTTTCCAGAGCACAAATGGGAGGTCATCTCATCTCTCCTGGTACAGTCCAGCATCTAATCCTAGTTCTGTGGCCACAGTTACATAACACAGCTTTGAAATAGAAATCAGATTGGTTCTGGTGGTTGTTTCTTCATTCACAATATAAAAGCTATTTAAGTAATTTGCCTTTCTCTTTATATTGCTATGAGTTGGCCATTATCACTGCCATTCATTTCAGCTCTGATATTGAACCAGATGTCTAAAACCACCTGGCTTTAACTTCAAGCATGGGCCCACCTTCCTGCTGGGTGCCCAACAACGATTCTCTGGGCGTAGTGATTTTGCCAGCTATATTTAAAGGGGAAGGAATTCTTGTGTGCCAGTAAGTGAAAGCCAGAAAAGCAAAAATAAAAATGGGGAAAATTAAGAATAAGGTGGGGGGAGAAATAAGCAAGTCATATTACACACTAGGAACACAGTCTGGAGGAAAAGGAAGCCAATGATGGAGCTCACACAACAGCCTTTGGAGCCCACTGCTGACTGCAAAGGGACGTGGAAACACCAGCAAAAATCTCGTCTCCTTTCAGGATTCCCACCACAGGCTGCGTAAATCACCAGGACCAGCTCAAAGGGGCAGCAGTCTCCAACAACTGCATCTCCTCTACCCAGCCCCACACAGATATTCTCAACCCCCAGGAGACAGCCATGTCTCCATATGTTGCCAGTCAGCAGCACTTCCAACAGCAGCTTTAGGAAACACCTGAAAGACAAATTATCCTTTTTATCCATTTCCCTATGGAGGGAAAAAATCTCGCTATCCTCCTTTGGGACATAAAGGGACATCGTTGCATAAAACACAATGGAGCAGTGGAGCAGCCATATAAATGATTCACTCCCTTTCTTGTACGTGGGTGGAGACTCACGCACTCAAAAACATCAGACTTCACATCAGGGTGATTTAATTGGATTTATTGGAGGAAAACAATTAGTCATCCCTTTAAATTGTCATTATGATAGAAATCTCGATATGTATACATGATTGTCAAGGCAGAGAACCACTTGCGACGTAGCCCCATTAACAATTTGCAGTATTGCAAACTCATTATGCAGATAAAACTTTTGCGATGCCTTAATACATGCATGGAGTAAATACACGTTCTCCCTTCTGTTTGGACATGGATGCTGTTATGAACTTGTATCAATCACAAGACCTGCAATATTAGGCACACTAACATTCCTTGATTAAGATTTAAGCCTTTGTAGAAAACATGCTTGCATTTTCATTAAAAGTCAACCGAGAGATGTTTTGCAGTTGGGGATATTTGGGGAGTCACTAGTCTGGGCAGACTGGGCTTTTTTTCATTGTTTGCTGACCCAAATCAAGTATCTATCTAAAAAAAGGCCCAAACTGACCAAAATGCTGTTTCTCAACTAGAGGCCAATGTACAACAGGATGCTGACATTGCGTTGACCAGAAACATGAGTCACATCGTATCTCCCACTGAGCTACAACCTTCCACACTCTTCACTTTGGGGGTCATGCTACAGCTTGATCTAGTAAGACATAGCATGTATGATGCCACTCTGGGCATGGAAAAGCTCGGAGCTACCCTGAGCACCCCCCTAGGAGCTCCCATCCACCAGGAACCACAGCGCATGTCCACCTCCTCATGGAGCCTTACACCATGTGCTGCCTCAGCATCTGAACTCAGGCTGATTTACAACCATTATTAATAATGATTTTTATGCTGCCATGTAGCGCTTCAGCAATGGCACGGCATCCTGGCTGAGCACCAACCTTGAAGATGGGCTCAAGACTTCTTGGTGCTTTCAGCCACCACGGAGCAGTCCCTTACATAATTTCCAAGGACTGATACTTGCTCCCTATGCCACCGGCATGGTGCCTTCTCTCCAGCCCCATTGCTTGGCATGCCCTTCCCAGGAGCCTGGAGCAATTTCCCAGCCCTTTCAGATGGCTCTGTTTGGAGTATTGGGAACTTGAGCATCTTCCACACCAACAAGCAACTGCTCAGGAGCTGGGACCATTGCCCTGCTGATGCCCACAAAAGGATTGGGCTGGAGGTACTAAAAGTACCATGTGGCCATCCTGCCCTGCCTTAGAAAGACCAGCACATATGAAAATGGGTCAATGATTAAGGGAAGAGAAGGCAAGGGCATGATTTCCATGTGGAAGAAGGAAAAGTACCACACCAACCTCTTCTGCAAATAAATGGTGGTACTACATGATGGTTCAAGGATTAAAAGGTAGTATTTAGGTGGTGATGCTTTGGAAAGGATGGAAAAACTAGCTCAGCTCTCTGCCCTATTTTGTGCAGGCAAATAATCACAGCATCTTGGTCCCCAAAATGCAGTTCATTCTGCAACAGGTGAGAAAGAAATATCTTGCAGGAAGAGAAAAACACTAAGTATTGAGTGAACCAGTCTAAGCTTTGACTAAGAAAAATGAACCAAATGAAAAAAAGAAAAAACAAAGAGACATACCAACATGCTTCTTGGTAGTCCTGAGCATTAGCAACCCAGGGAAGGAATTTTTGATGCGGATCAAATTTTTAAGCATTGTATTAAAAAAGGGACCCTCCCCTCCCCGACTCCCTGTTTCTAGACGTGTGTACATGACTGCTGCATAGTTTTAAGCTGTTCTGGATGGTGACTCTTCCCGTACATGCTGCAGAGCGTTCAACAGAAAGACAAAATACATTACCAGGCTTTGCAGTATCTTGTTTACAAAACATCAGCTTTTGCATTTACTCAAACTTAACGATGGATTTCGAGTTACAGACACATTGAGTCATTTAAAAGCAAAACGTAGAAGTAAACCCCTCGAAGAAAAGGTTGGGTTGAATGTGCATAAAGAAAAGGCTTGGGAAATACAGAAACAGTGAACAGCAGTTTAATACATGCAGTGCAGTATCATGCATTCATTGGACATCTGATGTCGTCATTAGTTCAGCAGTGGTTTTTCACAATGCTTGCGAGCATACATGCCCTGATTCCACTCTGGAGCATGGAAAAATGTAAGAGCCACTCTTCTGACCTTATCATTTATGAAGAGGAGGAAAAGAATAGCTACCTGGACAGATCAGTGGCATGGTTCATGGTGGGGAAGGGGTCTTGAAAACCAGTGTCTGGGATAAAAAGCCTTTATCCTCCATTACAAACACTATTTACACAGCTTTGACCCAACTGTGCAAAGCCGGACCAAAAAACCTGAACCAACTCCTGATCTCCCACCGGTGGGATCTGTGATCCCTGGGGCCGCAACACACACACGCACACACACGCGCACGCACACACACGTGTGTCACGGAGACCAGACCACCCCGGCAGACAGGATGGGAAGGCAGGACCCAGCTGCAGGGATGTGGGGAAAAACAAAAAGGATTGTGTAAAACTTGCTGCTGGGCAAGAAATCTGAATGACTAATTTACCAGGGGAAACTCTGTTCGAGCAACGTTTGCGAGCAGGTTGCTGTTTCCTCGCTCAGCCATTGCTCACAGTGATTTGCCAATTAATCCTCCACGTTTGGTTTTGATGCTGTTTTCCTTGGATGCTGTAGTCTCCGGGTGTGTTTCCGCTCTTTGCTTGAATGAGTGTAATTCTTAGCATCAAGTTTCTGGTGCAAATAAGCATGATAACGAAGGCAAAACTCCCTTCCCATGAATAATTCATGGGATGCATTCAGGCCCCAATTCAGACAGATAAATACGCATGGGAGCAAGAACGCCAGTAATCCCATTAAATGGGAATTTCCAAACGCTGAAAGGATGATACTTCTGTACCTTGGGGCTCAGTCTAGAGACTTATTTTGCCTGTAGATAAATCCCCTGACTCTTTGGAGAGAGCAAAAGCAACAGGCTACAGTCTGCATGAACTTGTTGGCAAAGTCAATCTGGTGTTTTTATGTAGTGCTCACCCAGCGCTGCTCAGGGCTGGAGCTGTTGTCACAGGGGGAAATAATAGCAGAGGTTTCCATATCTCTGATCTAGTTAACGCCAAGTTCACATCGAAGGACAATATTCTCCCTGCTCACCGATGGCTGAAAGCCATCTGGCTTTCCCTGGGGGCTTGTTTCACTAAAAATAGGGTCACGCTTAAGGAAGGGGCAGCCTCAGGGACGGCTGCCACTGCATTTCTGGGGCACCCTGGAGATCTGTGCTCTGGTTTGCAGAGGGTTTGGGGAGAAAAGCCAGAGGTCAGGGAATGTGTTGGCTCCCGTAGCTGGGAAAAGCTTTGGACAAGTCCCGAAGTCCCTCAGGGCCGGGCAGGGGCCCAGAAGAAGGAGAACTGGTTACAGAAAAAACACTGTCAATAGCCATGGAGGTATGCAGGACACGTGCACAGCAGAAACCCCTATCTAATGCCTACTGCAGAACTACATGGAGATGTCCACCAATGGGCTGACACCCCTTTTTGTGGTTTGATTCATATCAGGAACGAACCTCTATCATTACTTGGTTTTATTTCAGCACCACAACCATAACAGACACACAAGGCATAGGTAAAATCCTACTTTTTTTCTTCTGCACCCACTACTCTAATGGCACCTGTACGACAGCAAGGTGCCAGGACAGAAGACACATCACCAATAGAGTAACACAGTCTCAGGAAAGCATCATTGCCAGGTTTTCCCCATACTCCTACTTCCCCATTAGCCATGCCGCGGGGCCAATATCCACTTTGTGCTGCAGAAGGGGTGATCCAGCAGAAAGTTAGGATGCACTGGGAATGAAGTCACATGCAAAATCAGCAGCGGAAGCCCCTGCCACTGCAATACTGACTTCCAGCTCGCAGAGTTCACAGGCAGCCTGTCCTCACAACTTCTTCTGCAGGCTAAGGGGCCAGCTGGAGGTTTTCTGGATTCTTTTTTTTGTTTTCCCAGCAAGAGCACTGCTGTTGGCATCAGAGATGGCCTCTGTGACTCTGGAGGTAAAAATCAACAATCAAAGCTGCAAGCAAAGAAAAAGAAGGGGAAGGAGCTGAGGAAAACAAGTTACAAAGGAAAAACACATCGGTGCCAGTAAAGTAAAGCAGAAAAGGGTAACAGACAGGTGACTCCAGGCTGAAGTCCTCATGTGAGGAGCAAACCACACATTGTTTAGTAGGACGGTCCATTGGGAAAGAGCCCAGAGGGATTTTTCTACCTGCTCCTTCATGGCAAGGCCAGTGGGGGATTTGTTTTGAATCTTCTCCTTTGGGGCTATTAGCCCTTTCCCCACATGCACACACTATTTACTCCTGGCCTTGCATTCACGTGTGAGAGTGGCTGAGCAGAGGTGGATTGGGGCAGGAGAAGGACACGGCACTGGAGCATCCCCGCCAAGCGATGCCGGAGTGTTTGCCCTACCAGGCTGTGCTGCCGAGGGGCAAACGGCTCCAGCCCCCTCCGTAAATCTGGCCTGGGTAAGTTTTCCCAGTTAACAGATTTACCCAGATTTAAACTGAGAAGTTTTAACCAAAAGATACTTCAGGACTCAAGGACAGGAGATCTCTCTAAGCATTTGGTGAACCCCAGTCAGGCCTCCGTCTGTGTTTCACTGACACAAAAGAAGAGCTCCCCACCACACAAAGTTGTAGCAGAGAGAAACCATTTTGCTTCTAAGTGCTTCTGTTCCTTGTCTTAAAATCCCTCCAGTTCATAGCAAGCCAAAGAGAATAATGATAAATTACACAACTACGGCAGAATATTACTTGCAGGAAGGAAAACAAATCACCCTAATTCTAGGTGTGGAAGGAAAGAATACCCCCCCAACAAAAAACACAGAAAGCATCCAGCAAGGAGGGGCAGCCAGCATATGGAACCCCCCAGCTGCAGGACAGCACGTCTGCCTTTGCTCCCATCACTGCTCTTTGTTTTGCAGATGGAAATCCATTTGCTTTTCTTTTTTTTTCTGCAAGACACACTTGGATGCTGTATTTTGATTAGTGGCCTCAGCAACTACATCAAGTTCAAACCAGACCTCAGGTTTCAGAAGAGAAGGCAAAGAGGGAACACTTGAGCCCTAACCTTTAAAACCACTCTACAAAGACAAAAGTATTCCCTAACCAAATCCTGCTTTTGCTTGCATGTGTGTAACCGTGGGGAACTCCACTGACGCCAAACTGGGAGACTGCCTATTTACATCCCTCCAACTGGAGCAGAATAGGGCCATGAAATCATCAGGGCTCAAAATAACTTGAATTTCTTGGGATAGGAGTCTCCTAAACTAAAGCTTCCTTACTCAGGCTGGAAAAATAAAGTGGCCTTAGAATGAGTTTAAATTGTATTATACTCATCTTCAGATATCTTTGCAGCAAGATAAAGAGCTCCAAGGGTAAATGCTGATGAAGCTCTTCCTACTCTTTGTCAATGGGGCAGGACTATATGGTGGCAATGGCCAGGGGATGGGGACAGGAGCATGACTTGCAGCAAGGAGATTCCCTGCCCTTTGGTCTGCCCAAATCTCAAGTCCTCACCAGGGAAATTATATGGAGTTTAGTTTTGCTACCAACCCCCAAGAGACCAATATCTGACATCTTTCCTAAAACGAGAAGTTGAAGTTGAAGCCTTTCTGCATGATCATCCATGCCAGCCGCAAGACGGTGGGGGGCACCGGGGGCTCCCAGGGCCTCACTCAGATGTGCCACAGCCCTCTGAAAATGGGGAGCAGCTTAATACCGAGAAAACTAGAGATCTAGCAACAGCTTTAAGTGCCACCAAAAGAGCGGCTATTTCAAACAGAGTCAGCGCTCACTGCCAGCTGCTTTTCCAGCTTTAAGCACACAAAGTACGATGGATGAAATCCCGGCTCTGCTGGTTGAAGCCAACCGACAGAAGCTGAAGGAGGATTTTGAAGTCTCAATGAAAAATACGTATCTTATGGTTTTTCCCATCACGGTCGCTATTGCCTGATACATTCAGCTGTGTCTGTGACTGGCTTTCACAATTTCTTGTACAGGAGAAATGAGGCGAGCGTGGCAATAGAGCAGGCTGCGGGGCATGGCTTGTGCCTCTGGCTGGGGATGGACCTGTCTGGGGTGTGAGGGGCTCACAGCGGCCGGGGAAGGGTGCCTGCCTCTGCCACCCGCCTCCCTTCTCTCCTCCGCGAAGGAAAATCACAGCTGGGAATGGTGTAGAAGTAACCTGGGGCCCTTCGGCAAATCTGGGCAGATTTGCTCTCCTCTCTTTGATGCACGGCTGCACAACACTCACGGTGGCTGTTCCTAAACGATGCACCAGCACTCGGAGTCTGGGAAGTGCAGGTATTTAATGATAAAAAATGGGGAAGTTGAGTTTGCTTTTGTGTATCAGCTTCTGGGGAGGAGGGGGAGGCAGTGCCACCACTGCCCCTGCGTGTGCCTGTGCCTTTCGGCCAGGCCCTGCTTGCCCAGCTCAGTGCTCCTCGCCGGCCCTCGGCCAGAGCTAAGCGTGATGGAGCAACGCTACACCAGATCCTGCACTTTGCACCCGAGAGCCTGCCAGTGCATCACAGAGGGGTGCAAGCATCACCCCTCTCCCAGGGGGTGAAACCCAGACAGGCAGAGATTAACGTGCAAAATTTTCTATTTGGTTTTGGCCACTCTGGGAAGTGCTGAGCATCAGCAACGCCAGGCAAAGCCCCCAGGAGCTGCGGGTGCTCAGCACCTCTGGCTGGATGCGCCCTGTGCCAGAGGCCAGGCTGGGAGGAGGCTGGTGAATTAAATGTCTTGCTCGAGGGCAGCACAGCGAGTCAGTGGCAGAGGAGGACTACGACTCCCGGCCCCGCGTCTTCCTTTTCTTTCGCTCTGCCTGTAACGCAGACTGACTCGAAGGAGATAAGAGCTGCAGGATGAGACCGTGCTCTGTCATTTCGTTTGCTCAGCTCTGCTTGGCTCCTGACCGGCACCGTGTACCTGCCTCTCCTCTGAAACAAGGGTGTGCAGATCCCCAGCGCTACAGGAATGAGGCCAAGGATGAGCTGACTCCCAGCTGGTGGCAATTTCACTCTTGCCATGGCTTTCCATGAGGAGGAGGGGAGGGAAAGCAACATTTTCTTAATCTGAGCAGTAGATCTGCTAAAGCCAGGCAGACTTGCAGTCCAATTTGAGGAGCGAGAAATGGCATGCTATTGAAATCCTCCTGTGTTGCAAAGTTAACGTCAATTCCTACCTACAGAAATAGCCTATCCCCCAGCAAACTGGAAGGAGGGACATTACTGGAAGTACTTTTTAAAAGAAAAAAAAATATAATGCTCAGAAAAGTATCTCTATTTAAATAATCCAGTTGAGATGTTTGTAGTTAATGGAAAAAAATACAACATATACTGTTACCTACACTGAGAAAAGAGTAAATCACTGGGGAAAAGAATGAGTGTTCATTAGTTAGAACATTGCTAGACTCACATATATATATATATATATTTATATATATGTATATATATGTACAGCACCAGAGACTGTTAGATCCGTTCCCCCTGGAGTCATTGCAGTTCGTGATAAATGAAACATTTCAGAATTGCAGTATAAAATATGGCCATAAAAAATCTTCTTTCTTCTAGTCCTTCGCTGAGCGTGCACCGCAGGGTGGGATCGCGCGGAGGAACCCTGCCAGCCCAGCCGCCTGCCCGCTCCTCGCCGCCCCGGCTCTCACTTGCTCCCTGTGTGCACTGTGGTCACTGTGGTGGGTCTGGGTCTCCGGTCCCCTCCTACCGCAGAAACGCCTGAAGAAGCAGATGAAACAAAACTACAGAGAGTGGATGGAGACATACCTAAAAGGAAAGCCAGAAATAGAGTTAGAAATGTTATTTTTGGAGGCGGGAATGTGGGCAAAGCTACATTTCTTTCGTAGCACGCTACAGAGAGGAGGGGACCGCAGCTGGAGACGGCGCTCCTGCTCTTCCTGCAGCGATGGGTTGGCTGGGTACCTCCACGGGGCATCTTCTGCCCTCCTGGCCCACGGCCGTTCGCCTACTGCCACCACCGGCAGTTGCATACGCACGTCACAATGAATAAATGTCCAGCTTTGGTACATGTTCAACCAGATTCCACATTTCTGGGGCTGAAGACAAAGAGTTCTGGGATTCAAAAATCCCTCCAGCATTGTACTTGCTCAGAATAATTTTCCTTGTGGGAATGTTGAAGATGATTAAACTTGTCATCATGGCCATCTAGCTAAACGAACAGACTGTGCACCTGGATTGAAAAAATTTCCCCAGGCATCCTGCAAAGCTGCTGATAAAAAAGTGAGTGGGTCAAATTCATTGGTAAGTTCCAGTTAACCTAAAGGGAATGTAAATTTGTGTGACTTGGACATCATTCTAGCAACAGCTCCAGGTTTTGCTGGTTATGTCTCCAGGACTTCCAGCTAAGAGATGCAGGTTGATGTAGGTTGAGTATCTGGACCCAAAATTTACCCAGGCAGTTCCTTTTGAACTAATCAAAGATTTCTGACAGATAATTTTTATGAAAAAAATGGGGGGGTTTAGCTAAATTAAAATGTTTATAGAAAGTGTCCACTTCCAGCGAACCCTCCATCACAGCTTTAAAAACCACAACTCTCCAAAACATAACCCCTGAAAACCCAAAGTAGGCTGTGTTTTGAATGACAGATTCAAGATTTTGCTATTCCAGCACAACGTCAGCAGTTTCTACGGAAAGCATTAATGAAGAGAAATTAAATATATCCTTGCCAGAGCTTTCCACGGATGAACTACCCCTCTCCCAGTGGCTGCTGAGACCCCACTGGGGAGATCCTTAGATTTTGCCGGCACGCGCAGCTCTGCATGGAGGTTGGCAGCCTTATAGGCACTGATCTGCAAAGGTACCTCCAGTGCGAGAAAAGCTGCCAGGCGGGGACCCGGCACGGTCACCTTGCTCTGACAAGATGCAGGCTCAGAGTGATCAGAAATACAGTTCATTTCTCCAGCCTGGTGAATAAAGGATGGATGAAACCTATATTAATATATTCTCAGACTGGAGTTTGATACGGCCCCTTGACTACTCAGGATCTTTTTGATGCTTGTTACAACTTTTAACTACTTTTCCATGCTTCAAGGTGGCATTTCAACCTCAGGGATGACTATGCTGTACCTACACTCGGCCACATCCCATTTCCTAGCAGTATCAATATTTGACACCTTGGCTTCACGCTGCAATCTATTACCTTAAAAATACAGAGATCTAGGTCCTGTAATTAATCCCAGCAGTCCGATCATGTCTAAACAGAACAATCTCAGGCCAATACACTTAAGAAACCCCAACTGATTCACTTAGACTTTCCTGACAGGTAGCATAATCCAGCCTAATGCATCATCTCTGCTCTGCCCTAATACAAAGAACAGAATTAGGATGCAGCCTGACATAACCTACTCCCAGGCGAAGGCTGTATTTAATTGTCTTCAATGATGTGAAATTGCTGCATTTGAAACTATTGGGAGAGCTCATTAAATGTCTATTAATAGCATTAGGCAGCATTTATATTTTGTAATGGTGGCACAGCTGTTTCATGTTTTCATGTTTCACGGGATCTTTCTCGTGCAAGAAATCTGTCCCCAGAGAAAACTGCTGAGAAAGAAAGAGGCAGGACGGAGGCCTCAGAGGTTTCCTTTTTCCCAACAGGAGGTATTTGGTGGAGGGCATTTGACATGTCAGCTCCCTCTTAATGTCACTCCTTGTATTTGCTGCTGGCTCTCCTCATTGGTTCTCTGGGGCTCCAGCACCTCCTAACTCTTTAATTAACTTCTTTGAGGAAGGGAAGCTCTTCTGTATTGTCTGCCAAGCTGGACTTAACCTGGGATGCTTGGAAATCTTTCGATACTTTTCTGCCTCATATTCCTGACACGAAAAAGCTTGACCTATCTTAACACATCTGGTTTTATCCTTCGTATCCTGGTTGACTTCTCCACCACTGCAAAATATGGTCAGATTCTGTACAGGGACCTGCTGGATTCTGTAGTGGTTAAACAGACTTTGTTCTCTTCCCACCCTTCTTGTTCACAGATGTTTTTCCATTACTGTTCAGACTACTCAATGCTATTAATTAACACCATTTGAGATTAATCAAATGGATGGATGGAGATTAATCACCCACCAGTTTAACAGCAAAACATGCCATCACGTGCTCTAGAACTAACTGGTGTCCAGCTTAGCCATACTGCAGCAGGAACCAAAATAAAGGCATGTTTCTCCCCTGAAAGAGGTCTTCTACACCACTGCATTGCCAGTGCACGGTTGGAAGTGCTTTGCCGCCAGTCAGCGCTGCATCGCTCCTTTGCAGGTGCCAGATGTGTGCCAGGAGCACAATGATGCTTTTTTGGCAGCAGCTGTAGGATTTGGCACCGGGCATTGCAAATTGGGCACTGGGCATGAATCAGGCAAGGGATGCAAAGGGAAGGGTCTTTCCTCTGGCTCAGCCACAGCACAGGCTGGGAAAAACATCTCGGGCAGCACCCAGAAGGCAGATCCCACCCCAGCCGTGGGGGAAACCGTGCCCATGACAGCAAGAGAAACCACCGCTTCCATACAGAACCGCAGGGACTGCGCCTGGTGGCATGTCCTCATCGAGGAGCAGAGGCTGGCAGGCAGGGGTGGCAGAGGCAGATAGCAGCGCCATCCAAAATCTATCCTGAATAGTAGGTGCTTTCGGTTCCAGAATAGTGTGGGGTATAGTCTAGAAATAACCACTTCGGTCCCCAGTGAAGTAAGCACTGACTTGCAATACCATAAGCTATTAGCATTCCTTTTTGGTGCTGCACCCGAAAACAAGCTCCTCGAATTGTAAAATCCACATCCCTCCATTTCATGATATAAAAATCTCTACAGATGGACAGAAAGGAATAAAAGAAATGCTCAGAACCCAGAGATTAAATAGGCTTCATCGCAAAGGATGCATTTCTGTCTTCCAAATGATCCCTTCGCTGCCATGTCTCCTTCCCTGGCATTCAGAAAAAATATATATCTCAAGCATCTGGCTCCATCGGGCAGCTTGCAAATCTCAATTATAGCTTATAACAAACAAGGCAGCGGGCCAAGTCCTGTTGTGGTGTTCAGAGCCTGAGTCCTGCTCAGACAAATGACTCTCTTCGCACAGGAGCTTAATTTGGCCCAGGAAGACGGAAGCTGGGTCAGACTGGCAGGATCAGACTCCTCCATGGAAAATGGAAATGGAAAGTAAGCCAATTTTTACAGAAAAATGTCTTATCATAATACTGGAAACTCAAACATAAACAGTTTGAGTAAACTTTTTCAGTTTTCAACCAAATACTTTTTTGTGGGGGGTTCTGGGTCTTTTTCCCAAGCGAAAGCCCTTTTTCTTCACAAGAAAGAGTGTTTTTCTCTCAAAAATGCACCAAGCTAAAAACTCTTTTTTTTTAGTGCATAAACTTTTCCAATTGTAGCGTTATTTTTTTGGCCAGCTAAAAATGAAGGCTTCGCTCCCTTTTCAGTCCTTAATTTAAACACTGCTTGCACAAAGCCGAACCTACTGGCAGCGAGGACTGCAGCCTGGGGGTCAAAAAGAAAATGGGGATCCCGCGAATTTGCTCGGCTGCCGCGGCAGGAGCTCTCCGGGGATGTCGGCTACTCACAATCTTTCCGTGTGGCTGCGTCGGGAAGCGGGGCGGCGAGGCTGAGGGTGCTGGACACGCTGGCACTCGCGCTGTCCAGGCTGCTGCCGAGGTGTAACCGTCTCATGTGTCGCACGACCGCTGTGGCGTTAAACGCTTGCTGGAGAAAAGAAAAAAAAAAAAAAGAAAGAAAGAATAAAAAAGTTGGAGGTAGAAGGGTTGCTTCTGCTCCTCTCCTGCCTGCTCAGAGTTGTCAGAAGTGGATGAGTCCATCATCCTCCAAACTTTTTGCAATTTCTAGTTTCTAAGCTAGAAACAGCAATAGCAAACCATATGCATTTCTGCCCCGGTCCTGCTCCCTGTCGTTCCTTCTAGCACTCAGTCGGGATGCAGCAGCCTCCAAGGAAAGTCATATTTGACACATCCTTCCTTGCACCAACACGCAGGGTGTCTGCATTGCTTCACGTCCCCCCCCCCAGTGCTGACCCCAACTCTGCATTAACCGCTGGTGCTGTAGCTATGAGCAGTCCCAGCCCCATCTCTCACACTCATTACGTTCATACACTTCGTTAGTAGCATCCTCCCTAAAAGGCCCCACAAGACCATGTAACCTAAGACTGGACCAACTATTTTGACCAAAATTTTGGGCTACAAAAGCACTACCATGCTGAAAGGGTGGCCGTACGGCCGCCGCATTAGCAGAGTTATGCCTCTAAGTGTCATCCCCGAGGATGGGTCACTTACTCTCCATTTGCTTTTTGCAAAGTTCTTCCGGATCTGAGCGCTGACCGACTCGTGGATGTTTTTGTTGAGCGCTGTATCACCAGCGATCCTGAAACGGACAGGCAACACAAATTTTAAGAGATCTTTTGCTCTCCTTGAATACTCTTTCTTCTTCTCCTCAACGGAGAAGGCTGGTCCAAGGTGTGATTGCTCCTGCAGTGATGATGATTTCATTCACACGAGGGCTTAAATTTCCCACTGCTGTCTCTGCTGGCAGCAGCGGTGGAAAATCTGGGGCAATAAAAGCAAGCGTAGATAAGGCTTGTAGGTCTGGCAGCTACAAAGAGGTACGACCTTATTTTGTTGGTGCACGGCTGCTTTCTATCACCATTACAGTCTTAGATGAAAACAATCTACTTTTTTTTTTCTTTACATCTAAAGATTTAACATCAACAGGCTGAGACTACTTTTAGCCTCAGCCATGCAGAAGCTTCCAGAGCCACTCCAACCTGTCTGATTTCTGTTTGCGCTGGAGATTTTCCTGCCACCCTGCAACATACATAGCCATTCATCATGATTAATGTAGATTTACAATAAAGGAGATACATGGACACTCACTAAAGCAGCACAGGCTGCACAAATAGCTTGAGCTGAACAACACCCAACCTAAAAACTTCACTGATCTTGCACAGTTTCTTGAACAGATAAAGACACTTTCTAATCTCCAGTAAACACAATTATTTCAAGGGAATTTTATTGATTCATTTAACTCCTCAAGGCATGAGGTCTGTTGGAAGATTAGGCACCGTAGTGAACTGATGTTGGGCCATGTGCTGGGGTAATTGGTGCTATCTAAGATAGGTGAAATGAGGAAGCAAAGATTGCCTCCTACGTTGTATGTGAAATTTTAAGAAATCAATTTTTTAGCCACAGTGTAGAAACCCAATGTCCATTATCAATAAAAAATTGTAAGAAATTGAAGAGTCCATCAGGCCCAGAGCCTCCCAGTCTGCAGACCTTCAATAAAATAATCAGAGGGTCTGGGGGACTCAGTGGTCACCTAGTCCTTCCCCCCACCCCAGCCCTGTCAAAATAATTTTGACAGATATTTGGCTAACCAGTCCTTAAAGATCTCCAAAAGATGGGCACTCCTCAGGCAACCTATTCCAGTGCCCCACTATCTCCCAGAAGACATGGAAAATAGTTTACTCCCTTTGTCTTTGAAGCATCCTTTCACATATTTGAAGACTGTTATCATGTCTTCTCTCTGTCTTCTCTTCTCTAGACTAAACAAACTGATTCCTTCACTGTTTCTTCATAACTCATATTTTCTAATCCTCTGATCTAGTGAGCTTCTCTGGACTTTCTCCAACTAGTCCACATCTTCCTTAGAGGGCGGTACTCGAGCTGTTCGCTGTTTTCCAACTAAGGCAGCAGAATGGCAGCATTGCCTTGTATTTCTTAAAAGATGAAACTCTGCTTACATACCCCAGCCTGCTGTTTCCATTTATGTGTCCCATGAATTGGAGACATTCCTTTCATTTTGTCCAGATCACTCCAAACTTTAACCTTGCTCTCCAAAGGACATGCAGCTTTTTCTATCTTCATGTCAGTGGCACATCTAAGAAGTGCTCTCTGGGACCAGCCTCCTCCAAATTGCTCCCCTCCTTCCTGCTGGTAACACTCACCCAAGAAGTGAAAGATATGAGAGGAACTACTTACTCTTGGGAGGAAGGTGAGGGACTAAACCCTCATCTCCCAAGAGTGGAGAGCCACCATTCCCATCCTGTTGCAACTGAGCTGATCTATATTGAGCTATTCAAGAGTATTGGAGCCAGCAGGATTGTGGGCAGGAAGGAGCAAGGTTCCCATTCAGGGTAGCCCACCTCCAACTGGGAAGGGCACTTGGCTGACTGCCACGACCACAACCTCTATCTCAAGTAGACAGAAGAACTGGTCCCATGAGCAAAGCATAGCTCCCAAATGGCACCTGACATCCCCTCTTGGGTCCCTGTGCTGTTGATGGAGAAGGGGAGGTGTTTGACTGAAAACTGGAAGATCTTCAGATCTTCCTCTGAAGAGGATTCCTTCTGACCACCTCTGCCACTGACAGGAAGGCAAGTTGGTCTTGATTTCCCACTGGGGCCAGGCAGCTAAAAGTTTGGTGAGGCAGTATCCAGGTTAAGCATCATGTTCACTGTTCCATCTTCTGTCCCTCACAGGCAATACTGCCAGGCCCAGCACAGATCCTGATGGATCCCATGCCAAACTATCCATTCAGTAACTGATCAAAAAGACCAAGCTGCAAAGAGAAAATTTACTTACATTCGCAAAGAACATTTTTCTTCCAAAGCTAATGAAGCATTTTGCTTTATGAACAAGTTTGTTAACGAGCTGTATAAGCACAGATCATGTTTCCCACTTGTCAAATTTTATTTTGGAAACATGGGAACAAGTTCTTGGGGTATGATACCCTTGCCAGCTCTTCCAGAAGAACTTTCCTGCCAGTCTCCACAAGGACTCACAAATGCAGTTTTGCTATATGAAACTTTTCATAGGGCGTATAGCTCAAATACAGGCTTTTTTTTTTCCTTTTTTGAGTTTAGGGATCATTTTCTGAAATGATGATGGTTTCAATAAGAAACTGCTGGTTCCAATAGTTCACAAACTGTCTTCTGCCACCACTAACTCTATGTTCACCACGCAATTCTTGTATTTACAGCAAAAAAGTCTTGGTATTTGGGTGTTTCCCAAATAGGCAAGAATAGTACTTGTATACTTCACAAGGGGATGGACAGACACCCTGTGAAGCCTTCAAACACTACAGTGATGGGGACCATCCTACATCTAAGGTCTCTTCAGCAGCATTGGCACCTTGCAGATGCTAGTTTTTAATCAGAGCAAGATAATAGCAGTGCTGGGGCTAATTTAGCGCAGCAGAATCCGTTCAAACACGTGCTGGTATGCCAAACGGTGTGGCCCAAAACGCAGCCCCGGCTGCCAAAGCCGGGTGTGGGATCGCTCTCCAAGCTGCCTCTGAAGAACTATCCTGTTAGCGGTGCAATGCTGTAACATGAGGACTCTGCTTTTATACTGTATTTTGCCTTGGAGGATCTTCAAACTTGTACAAAATTCTCATGGCATTATAGTGTTTATAGTATAGTTTTACTTCTAGGAAAACAAAATAAATGTTAACATCCATTCGCTGTTGGTGTTTTGCTGGAGATGTGGTGGTTTAAGGACACAGGCAAGAGAGGTGGAGGTGAGCAGGTAGAAGTCATATCTTTTATATGATCAACTGTTAAGAATTTGAAAAACGAGATAAGCTTTTGGGCACAAAAACCCACCCTGAGGGGGGTATCATGAGCATCACCACATCTATACTGAATGTATTTAATCATGAACTTTAGTTCCCATGCTGAAAAGATAATGCACAAAATTTAATAGAGATACTGGCTTTACAGCACCCTTCCCACCTTTCCCTAACTCTCCAAGTCCACAGGCTATAAACCATCTTGCTTTTCCTTTTAGGACAAAAATACCTTAGGATCTTTCTTTCTTCCTCGCTCTCCTGCACAACATACCCTTCTCCTACAGGCATCAGCTCCATTTTCCCTGAGAAACAGCCATCTCCTCTTTCAGAGATGATCAAACTGATGCATATCTGGTCAAACCCTGAGCAATAGTTCTTGGTTTTGCAGTTAACTTTGAAGTTAACTGTGTCAGCACTGAAGCTTGTTTTTACCAACTATACCAGTTGGCCCAGTAAAAGATATTACTTCTACCTACCACAGATGTATACAAAAATAAAATTAAACAAATCAGAATAATGCATGATCCGTTATCATGCTGAGCATCAGCCAGAAACGAGCAAGGACTGATTAGCCTAACTGGAACCTGGCTTTTCTCTCGGGGTCCCCGTTTTGCAGCACCTGAAAGCAGCTACATCCTAACTAATGGTTTGGGGAACTTCGTGTTGAAGCTGGTCGTACATCCAGTTGTAAATATATAAGTGTCTCAACACACAGAATTGGATACCAAGGGCCACCATCTGACGACTCTCCATCACAAATACTTCCACTGAAGCTAAGAAGGGTATTTCTCCTGGATAACCATAACAAATCTAGCCGTGCACATGAGAGGAATGTAATCTAATGATCAAATATTATTTCATAGTATCTGATTTATTTTAGCTCTCTATCTGGGTTCAAAGCTATCACAGAGATTTATCTGGCCATACCACTTCTAAGCTTTGAGAGGAACCTCCAATAAAGACAAAACCAGTAAATTTCCTTTTGGACGGTTCTTTGTTAGCATACTGCAAGCATATGTCTCTCGCATCTCCCTGCCCACGATGGCAGGCAGAGTCTTTCATCTACCATTATTTTCTGAACCTTCATACTGAAGGCAGCCAACTCAAACGCTGTGCTGGCCAAACAGTGCTTGGAAATACTCTTGAGTATGATGACAGGAAACATGGAGTTAGCTGTAATGGATAATGCTGAAGGATCATAACTCTTCTATACATACACACACATATATACACACACACATACACACGTACATGCATATAAATATACACGCTCACATACTGTATCAGTGATGCTCCAAATAAATAGAGTGCAGGGACAAACTCGATAAGAGTTTGATTTAATGTTGTAAACATCAGCAGTTCCCTTCAGGGAGCCCTTTTCACACTTCAAACAACATTGTCTGAGAACTGAGCTCTTTGTAAACCATGTCCTTTCCCTGGGTGGAAATTATTATCTGGCTCGTGCTCTCTGGCACATAATAAACACTCAGGGTCATGGTCACGATTTGCAGAGGCTCAATCCTTGCCAAAGCTTTGCGATTCTTCGGCGTAGGCGGGGATGGACGTCGGCACGTCCCGAGTATCCGCTCTCCATCCCTACGAGCGGTGGGGAAAGGCGAGGGCCACACTCGTACCTGTGGACACAGGTGTCTAACTTAGGTGTCACAACCTCCTTCTCCCCTACACAGTCTATACAGGGAGGCGATACATACATCACCCTTCAATTTAGATGTCCCAGGTTGCCTTCGATGCCGTAACTGGCTTCAGCACACAGCTCTAAATCCCATTTAAGGTCACTCGGGTAATGCGTGACGGAGCAAATAAATTCACGGCATGCCTTGCAATTCCTGTACTGGCTTCCTAACTGTTGGACCTTCTCCTCGCCCTCTGAGGACTGTTTTTTTTCCCTCTGACCTGAGCCTGGAGGCTGAATTTGGGGCTGCAGGACCCAGCTGGACCTGGCGGGGACTGCAGTGTAATCCCACAGCTGGAAAAAACAGGTCCTCAGCTTTCTGCTGCTCGTCCTTAATCACTGCAGCCTGAGTGACTGCCCTAACAGGATGTGGGCTCTGACATGGTAATATATTTAATAAACTTAATTGCTGTCATTAATATGAGCTAGGGAAACATTAAAATGTATCAAGCTGCAGCAAAATTACCCCACTCTTTTGTTACCTTCATTTTCCACGTCCTTTTCGAAAAGTCACAGTGGAACAACTGAGCAGAACATTGCACCTTTGCAACACACCATAAACTGTGCAAACCTCAGTGAAAGATATGCTATTAGAAAAAAACTTTTCCAATGGAAAGCATAAGTCACCTGTATATTAAACTGGAGAAATCTGTATAAATGGACAGATTTTGCAGGCTGGGGTGTAATCATTATACCAACAAGTCTTACATATTGTACTGTTTCTGCTACCATACTTCACCGCAATTATTAGCCTCCTTTTCTGCCAACTCCGAGTTTAACATACCGTCCCCCTGCCAAGGCCATTTGATTATAAATAGCAAAACATCACGTAAATGCAGGCATGTGGGGAGCAGATACAGCACAGAAAAGTGGGCCATTGGGAAGAAGTATTTACTTTTTTTAGGGTCTGATCCTGTACAAACATTTAGTCATGTGAATAGCTGGCTATTCTAGAGCAGTTTCCCAAAATTCAAAAAGATTATTAACCTTAAAGGCACAAACGTAATATCTTGCAAGATTCAGTTCTTGCAAGCCTTGCTTAGAAGTTTTTAATAAAAACATGGTAATTAAAATAAGAGGTATATTTTGGAATCAGTTTGTTCTTCACTAATGTTATATATAGAAACAGCAAAATCTCACGGCCAGGTAGCCATCTCATGCACAGTTAACTATTTTTATCACAATCAGGTTATAACGTATGTGTTAAGTACTCCTGATTTGATAGATTTCTTCCTAATTTGTAGCTGATCCCAATGATCTGATACTGCAGGGGCAGATTTCACAGGAGGAAGAAAAAGGGAAAGCTGGAAAATGTCACTACATGGAGCCACTTCATTGTATATATTAATTATCTACCATTTGCACAGCACCAGTGACTTGGGTAGATATTCTGTGTTCCTCTGGTGAGATAAGGAGACAAACCCCAACTCTCTCTGAAGTCAGTGGCAAAACTCCCATTAACCTCAGTGGAATCAGGATTTCACCTCATGCGAACTCTAGGGTTCAAAGATGCTTCGCCAGTTACGTTGCTCTACAGAATCAGTTGTGCAGACAAAAAAATACCTTTTATGAGATGCCATTAAGGGCTACTTGAAGTGTAAGCATTCTGCAGGAGCGTATCAGTTATGGGACCACTTGAAATCTGCTCTGACCATCTCTCCCCACTAAGCCAGCAGTCTTACGTACCTCATTACTCTTCATCACACACAGAGAAGAGAACGCGCTATGGAAGGTGATGTTGCTAATGGGGATGTATGCCGAAAAATACATGCTCACGTGAAAAGGTGGTACAGAATGCCCCCGTTATAAAAGTCACAGTGGCCTCTCTCTGTTGCCTAAACACTTGCACCCTTATCTCCGACCGTTGCAACACTGAACGCAACCATGAGAGAGAGGAACTCAAGCCTGGACTTGTTGGAAACTTAAATATGCCCAGGCCGAGAGAAGGACAGAGCTGACCATTGAAAGGAAGCACAGAGCTCTCCTCCTCCTCCCCCGAAAAGGCCTTCCCCTCCTTCAAAGGGGAGGGGAGGATGCCATTGCAACAGATTTAATGGCTAGAATGAGAAAAGAAGCAGTAAAAACCTCATTATTTCCTGGCATAAGCAATCTGGGTGGAAAAGGCTTCTTGAGCAATGGCTTGGCAAAACGAGATCCTAGCACTAACTCTGAAATAACGGATAATATCCGGGTGGGTAGGCTTGATTACCCAAAAAGGCACTTTAGTAGCATTTACCACTAGAGGATCCAAACCCTCCAAAAAATCACTGCACCACTCTCCGGAGAGGTCCATAACTACAACATTTATGTTACAGGAACCTTTTCAGAGCAAGGAGGAATAAGAGTTTTGCTCAAGAGCTCACTGGGGAGGACAGAGGCAGATCTGAAGCCATATCTTTGGAAACTTCCATGCTTTGCTTTCACTGTACAACTGTCCTTCTGCTCTTTAATCCACTGGCACATATTGTCCCCATGTCAAGGGGAGGTGGATTTGGCGTATAGACACATGGTGAATATTTTAGCCCTCCCTACTGCGGTGCCATTTGCCTGTCTGACATCTCAAAGGCTGACCCCGAGCCATGCTTTACACGGCTGGGAGGTAGCCCTGCAAAGGAACCATTGCCTTGCAAAGTCAGCCTGGCAGAAGAAGACCCCCTGCCACAGAAATGGGGGAAAACCCTTTTTTGGGGGGTTGTTTTTAAATGGGAGATTAGATTCTGTAGAAAATATAAAAAAATATGGAGCAGTCTGTGAGTTTCCATTGGCCCCTGGCCATGACATGCAAAAGAAAAAAAAGGAAAAAAAAAAGGAATAAAAACACTTTTTATCATTTTGTTCCTTCAGGAGGGCCCAGAAGCTGCGTGTCTTACAAGTGCCACGTTTCTTTGTTGCACTCCAGCAACCAACACAGATGTAGAGGGGCCAAGAGCTGGATGCTTACGTTTTGTGTATCTTGGATGTAAGGTTTTGGAAAATCTGCCTCTGAGTTATACAAACGGTCACCTCATTCTCTGCGGGGAGTTGCATTCCCATTGTTTATTCTGTATTTCTAATATTGACTTTTGTAACTTGTTTAATATCCTGAGGCTCAGGTCAGTATCATTTAGAAATGCTTTTTTTTTTTTTCATCTCACAAAAGCTGGATTTCATTTCCCTTTTTGTCACACAGACAACGCAGCTATTGATGGGACATTGGAAGAAGAGCAGGCCCAGGTCTTGACTTCTCCTCATCCCGCATTTGTACTGATGCCAGCCACTGATGCAGCTAATAATCATCTGTAAAATGTTTCTCATCGTCATTGCTATGGAGGATGAAAAGCAAGAACCTGGCTTTATGCTTCAATGATTTACATTACCTTCTGCATCCCAAGCCTTTCCTAAAACTTTTTAATTGTAAAAGCTGTGCCCCAATCTCATCTTCATCCTGACTGGTAATCACGGTGCCTGACAATCTGCAGTCAGACATCGGTACATCATTCCCACTATGGAGAAATCAGTGCCATCTCACTGTATTCCTACCACTCGTGTAGTCCTAACTTACTGAACACCTTCACGAGTGCCAAATTGTTAATTAATGATGGGGGTAAGTCGTTAGCCTGTGTATTGGTAAAACTTTATCAGCAAGTAAGCCAGAATGGTAAAAACCTTTGAAAGGGTTTACTTTCCATCTGGTCCCAGGACTGAAAGCAGCAATGAGATGAGACAAACCAGTGAGTGTCAGAGAGAGGAGCATAAACCCCTTGAAGCCAAACTGAAGTATTTGTTCTAGAGCTACAGCCATTAAGTTTTACTCTGCTTTGAAATTTAACAGGATTCTAAGCTGGGTACCACGTTCTGTCCCTTTAGAGCTAGAAAGGTCAAGGAGCATGTCCAAAACCCATGTCTGGAAGAGGTGACCAGAGCCCTGCCGATAAAGTTCCCCAGCCTCAGAGGGATGCAGACTCCATCCTCTGAATGAATGTCTCCAACTCCCAGGAGAAAGCAGTGCTACCTTAAAACTCACTGACAACTTGTACGCCCGTGCTTTTCTTACCATGAGTTTTATACTCTACACTACTCGAGGCTGATCCCTGGGCTCAAATTGCATCACCAGGATGGTTTTGCGCTCCATCAAGCTGTTGAGCTAGTTATGACACTGGCCCAGTTGCTTTTCTGAGGGGCTATGGACGCTCAGAAAAACTTCGGTTCCCCTGCAAATGCACAGCTTAATGCTCTTATCCAGCCCGTGCTCCAGAAACTGCAAAAAGAAATGGTATTTGTGGTAATTGTGATAGCATAAAAACACAGTCTAATTTCACACCTGGGGTGAAAATGTCATGCCATTGACTCCTTTCTGTTGCAGCCATTATAACAACCAAAATAATACCTTGCTTCACGTATAATGATCCCTTCTCTAAAAGACTTACATCCAAAGCCCATTTTTGGGTGCAGCTGGTAGTGCGGGGTGATGCTCAGTCACTCAGGGTTGGTCAAAAGTACATGAGCCACTCTTGTTTCATCTACATAATACTTGGGTAACATTGGTGAAGTCAGCCATGTGCAAAGGTATCATCTAATTTAAAGAAGTCTAAATTATGAATACAGTCAGACCAGGTACTTTTCTGCAGTCACTTCAGAGATAGCATTGCTATAGCCAATTCAGACTCAGCTGACCTGATCCCTCTCTAGGGTTTCCTATCTCTTCCATTCAACAAGAGAGGGTAAACAGCGTGTGAAACCAGGTCCTTACTGCAAGTAGGAGGTGGACTATCATCTGTGAAGCGCAGATGAGGACTTCCTGCTTCATGGGATGCTCTTAAGTGCTCTGATATTACTTTGGCAAGGACCTCATGAGCAGGTTGATACCCAGCTTTCTGCACACCTGCAGAATTTGACCTTTTGCCCCCAAATATGATTTCTGGGTTCAATCATTTTGGCATATCCCACTGCTGCACTACAGTCAACATACATAATTCAGTATTTCATTGAATCTTTATACAGATACTCAACAGGTTGGTGCATGAGATTAAAGTCCATCATGGTTTTCCAGGAAAATTTGGAGGACAAAGGTGGGGATTGTAAGAATAAGAGTCCAGGGTTATTTGGTAGAGGTTAGTATACTACGTGATAGAAAAACCACTTCCACCCATGAATGTAAAACGATGCTCTCTGTCCTGAGGGTTTCACACAGCAGTGACTGTTGCTTACCAAGGGTGCCGTGCTGCTTGCTCACAGGTGTATCTTTTATTAGGGTCCTTCTCCATCAAATTCCGAATGAAGTCTTTAGCTGTAAAAAAAAAGATAAAATAATTTAAAGCAATAGGGTTGATGTCCAGTTCTGCTGCAGGATGATCAGCCAACAGCATTGACCAGGCTACCAAGTGCCATCTGGCCACAGCACCAGAAAATGGCCCTGGGTAATTTGTCATTTATTAGTATAGTTATAACCAAAGTGACTTAGGACCAAATCTAAGCTGTTTAATACGGCAGGTAAAAGCTGAAGGCATCTCCTCCTGCAGGTATGTATAGGAGTGGGATGAATAATTCAGAGTCAGCAGAGTTCAAGCCTGCCAGCTCTTGGCTCCCAGGTCACCCAAGTGCCTCTGACCATCTTAGTGGTCCGCATACGGCCACATCTGTTGGAGATGCTGATGAACCGAGTGGGAAAGGCAAGGAGGAGGTCAGATGCCACAGTAAGAGGAGCTTCTCATTGCTCACTCCAAGCAATTGTGGGCAGCTGTGAAGACATGTTGCGTATTTAAAAACAAGTTACTGAGGAAAATGGACTCCCTTGGGCATGAGGTAGTGTGTTTTTAATCGACACTGTAATGGAGGGAAGGGAGATCACAGCATGGCATGCATCCAGTAGTTTCAGGAGAGTAGCTGAAGGAGCTGCAGCGAAGCCAAATACGGCAGGAAAATCTTTGTGCTGATTTAGGTGATGGACTTTCCCCCAAAATGCAAAGGGGTCTTCCAGCAGACCTTCATATTTTCGCAGAAAACCCTTATGGGCTTAAAAAAACCTTCTCACCGCATATATTTTTAAGCAATCCATCACAATGATATCTGGACTGCAGATGTAAGCAGCATGAAATGTTGTTCTATGCAGAGATAACAGGATATATAATCATCTTTAAAATAAAACACTTCTTTTTATATCTCCCCTGCCTCAATCAGTAGTACTAATGAATCAGAAAACTGCATTTCTAGTCTGCATTTGCCTGATAAAATGTTCCTACAATTCATTTCTTCTCCTGCGTGAAATGGCGGATGTTCCCCCAGGTTGGACAGAGCAAGGACACTGAGCTGGTGTGACCTTTTGGAGACCACACAGCGAGTCAGTGGCACATGCAGGGTGCAATGCTGAACATGCCCCTGCTGTCACCTATAGACACTGATGCTGGCAGACCATGACCCACGCTGGAGCCAGAAGCCTTTAGGCACATTTGTCTGTAACAGGGTAGTTTTATCTGCCTCTCTGCCAGACTGACTAGAGCAGGCACAGGCAGGCGTTATGGGTTAAACGTCTTCTGCAGCTGGGTATGGAACGGGGCAAGCATCTGGACAGCTGTCTGGATCTGACCACACGGACAGTACTCCCAGTTTCTGAATCTGCTTACCTGCTCCATTTGGAAGTCATTAATGTCTCGGGTTTGTCTTTGCTGTGTACACTGCAGACTCCTTGGGACCTGCAGTGCAGTGTCAGTAACAGAGCCAAACTAGTTTGCCACCTTATTGCCACCTTGCCATCTGCTTTTTATTTGAATATGATGGAGAAAATAAACTGCTTTGTCTTCTTGGGACAGTCTTCTGCTATCTTCATCTTCCGTTTCAGCTACATCTTAGTGCTTTGTGTGTGGCTGGACAAAATGGTACTTAATTTGCTCTCCCGCAGAAATAAACTCCCGTAACTATTTGAGCTGAAAGAAATGCACATTCCCCATGGTTTTCAGTTAAAAGGAGCTCTGCACATGGTGGAGGGTGCATTCTCACGCCCAGAGGAGGATATGTGCAACATGCAGGCATGCATGCATGGTTGTTGCAATTAAATGAGCAGTAGCTTCTTACCAGACTCGGAGATGTCATCCCAATACGGGGAGTCAAACTCATACTCTGCCTTAAGGATCTGCTCGAAGAGTTTGGAGTCATTCTCATCGTAGAAAGGGGGATACCCACAGAGCCTAATGGAGAAGAAGAAAAGAGAGATGTGACCCTCAGACCAAGTCTCAGCCGAGAAGATGAGAAAGAGGGAGGGAGAAGAAGAAGAAACTCTTGTTTAAGACTTGCCCCAGTAAGGGCAAGCCCTACCATGAGAGAAGTTTGTTCAGGGACATGTAAACCCACTTCTGAAGATTGGCACCATCCTGGACAAAGAGGAATTCTGCATGGAAACCTGGTGCTGTTGATCCTTCACTGACTCATGCAGATATCCTGGCCTCCCTCTGGATGCTTTTGGGTGTTTAGTCAGAGGAATAGTTTTATTACACAGCCATGAGCCCTTCCATCCTCTCCTATACATGTGGTAAGAGGAGCTTTCATGAGCTCATGAAAACCTCCACAGAGCACCAGTCCCTCTCCTTCCTCAGTACAACCACCCCCCATCCAGCAGTCTTCTCCATACTGGCTTCACTGCTCTGGGAATCCTTCTGGACTGTTCTCACCCAACATCTTACACTGGTTTTATTCTCTCCCAGATGGTGGAGAGGCAGTGCAGTGGCTCTGCAGACATGCAGGCACAGCAGAGCCTTGGGAACCGGGGACCCATGAGAGGTGACACCACTTACCAAGTCACCTGCGTGGCATCAGGACGGGCTTTGAGCACAACCTGTGGTCTCTACATTGTGCAGGAGACCATAGCTGTATAGGAAGGTTTGTTGTACAACTGGAGATCCACGGGCCACCCGCATGGACCTCTTCTCCAGCACAACGGGGAGGAAGAGCTGGTGCAAAGCAGGACAAGGAGCCTCACAGAGCTATCAAGCAGAAGGCAGGATGCATCTGCAGGTTATGCTGGGCTCTGCGTCCCCAGGCACAACGAGGAAGACATCTGGGAGTCACTCCACCTCTGCAGCAGAGCCTGCACGGGCTGCCCGTGGACCTGCCGCTGTTGTGAAGACACAAGGAAAGCCTCTCCCTTTCTCACTTCTGCAAGTGATTTTGTTGCCCACACCAAATTGCCTACCTTTCCGAAGGCTAACAACAGTTTTCAGTATTTATAATCAGACTTCTCCGAAAACCTAGCCCCAGGACAAGCAGGACATTGAACATTATTTGCCTAGTTTGAGCTAAAACACTCAGGGTGCACCCAGTGCTGCAGACAGCAGGATAGTCATTCTGCTGAGGCAGGGCTCCTCCAGCCCTGCAGATGCTGGGCACGGGAAAACCCACATCTGGCACTGCATTAATCAAATGCAGTGACAAAACTCGTGTGTGAGAGATCCCTCACGTCCAGCCAATGCTGCAGGCAGTAGTCTGTCCCTCCACGCAGACATGCTGGCCAAGATACCCCTTCTTCAGGTTTTAACACCAATGTTGCAAAGTGTCAGATTTACATCTGAGGCGGGTCCAAGGTTTTAGCAAATCCATCCTGCTCACAGTTAAACAGGCCTTCCTCTCTCTATTGTCTCTGTACAGAGATGTCCCAATCTTTTCCTCTTATCTCTAGACTATGGTGTAAATTATTCTTTCACATGCTTCACCGATATTGAAATGATCTTTTTCCTACAGTTTTCTGAAACCCTGAGTCAATCAATCTCAATAAAGCATTTAATTGGAGAGAGCCAGCCATTATAAACAGACTGAAGATCTAGCTGAAACACTACACTGTAGCAGCAACAGAGCAAAGGGGGGGGGGACTGTAAGAAATTAAATACTCAGGTTATTTATAACCAGAAACCAGCCGGCTGCCCTGGAGGTTATTTGAACCAACTCAACACTTGAGGGTGAAAGGAGCAATGTTTCGTTAGCTCTCAGGAGCCAGTGTGCTTGATAAATAATTTAAAAGCTGAGTGAGATGTTGATCTGCGTCAGATCCATATTGACCTGGAAGAAGTCTACTGAAATTTGCAGCATTATAATGAATCCACTGTGGTTCAACTGAATCAGAAATCTCTCTCTTTATCTTGCAAAGCAGATGAGCCAGTCCTCATTTGTGTCCCACTGGATGACTGCCATTATCAAAAGCAAGTAAGATAACCTCATGCCAGACAAGCGTTTATGTTCAGAGCAGGACTGCCTACCTACTTAACAGGCACGCGCTTGTGTATGGGCTCGATGCAGCAACTCCTACGTGAAACCCAGCGGTGGAAGTGGCGTATGAGAAGGGTCATTAAAAATGGTGCATTTAAGCAAACCCCCAAAAGCCACTATGCCCCTGGATGATGGAGGGAAAACGTCTGGTAACCGAACGCAGAAACTGGATCCACAACCAGGATCCAGCTCCACAGGTATCTATGAAGAACACTTATATAACTTGCTTTAATGTAATAAATATTAGCGCTTACGTCCCACAGTCTTTGGGGGGGGATGCACACAAACTGATTTTCACCTTCCTCCTCTTTTGTCACAACCCTCAAGATTTTGGGTGCTTTACTGAGGGGTTTGAAAAGGCTGGAGTTGACAGAACCAGCCACTGTTAGAATGACCACTGGGATAGAGATGTCCAGGCTGAGGGAAAACTGCTCTTCCAAAGGCACTCGGAGCCATCGCTCTGTCCCTCTTTCCTGGGGGACGCACTGGGCTCCGTAAAAGAAGCCTGACAGCCCTTCATTAATTTCTTGCCTTCCTCAGCACTTTCCTTAAACAAAACCAAACTGCTCTGATAAAACATTTTAGACAGCGCTCTGTATGCCGAGGCGCTGGCAGGCTGCTCCGGAGAGAGAAATAACTCTCTTAAAATGTGCACTGTACTAATTACCTTGGCAGAGATACAAGAGCACAAGTTAGGGCTGCTGTGATTTATACATGCTCGTGGCAGCAAAAGGTAGGAGCAAACTGCTGAGCAGCACAGAGTTGGAGGGCTATAACTCTGCAAAGGGGGGAGCAGAGAGACATCAACCCCAGCAAGAGCCCCAGCCCCTCCAGAGCCTTTCAATCCCTTTCCTACACACATCCAGCTCTTCCCCTGCTCCTCTGCATGGCTTGAGTAAATACACATGTCTGGGGTATCTACCTCTGTGTCTGGGAGATCACCGCAGCCCATCACATGGTGGAAGGGCTGTACGAGGAGCCAACGTCATGCAGGAGGATGCCAGAGCTACTGGAAGCTGGGCACAGGGCAGAAAACAGACTCTTTCGGCACTGATTTTCCCTTGCTGGTGAGAGCTTGAGAAGTGTTAGTCTCCACTACAGGTCATGGGCAGGGACATCCCTCCAAACCAGCCCCCTGCCTGAGAGTGGGCTGGGTGCAGGGCAAGGGCTGGTCCCCGTTCGGCCAGGGATGGGGATGAACCTCCTGCATAGGGGGACCCAAGGATGTTCCTCGAATCATTGAGGACCTACACCAGAAAGCATGTTAGAAGGGAGCAAGCTCCTTAGGACAGAGGAGGTGGCATGTGGGAGGGGAACACCAGGGCATCCTGGCACAAGGAGGGGTTAGGAGCCAAAATATAGGCAGTCTTGCTGCCCTTTCCCTTAAAATCAGAGTTCAGGAAGACACAAAAGTTTTAACGTTACTGTAATGTTTTAACGTTACTGGCTTTGCAGTAAGGGATGGGAAAGCCCCAGTAAATTAGCCTATCATGCAATTTATGGCTGGAGGAAATCTCGCTGGACTTCCAGCAACTGGGCCACCTTCCAAAGACCATAATAAGTTTTTATTTAATTCTTACAGAATCAAAATCCCACCGACTTCATTTCCATCTGCTAGGACATTCCTGTGTGAAAAAAATAACCTCACTATCAGAGGTTCCGCTGCTTTTCTTTAGATATGCAGAAATACAAAAATAACCCCTCTGTCTTCAATGTGAAAAAATCCTGCATTGTCCTGGGGGAGCTTCAGGCAGCTATTAGTTTTCATCATTTTCTCGCAGTTTCACCAAATAAAAGCTTTTCAGAATTATTTAGCAACCTTATCACTTCAGCAACAGATCCTCCATTAACCTCCTATTCCCAGTCTTGCCTTAAAAAGAATGGGATGCAGATAAGAAAAACACAGGTGGATGTACAAAAGAAAGATATTGCTAGAAGTCATTTCTAGAAGCCATCAGGAGAGCTCAAGAGGAATACCAGGAATGCCTTCTCCTCATCAGGCAGAGAAAGCAACCCCCTGCAACCTCCTGTTACATGTTGGGGGTGATACTAAAGGCAAAACAACCCATTCACATGGTCAGTGTATGCAACCTGCAACACAAGAGCAGTGGGGTTAGTTTTACAAACAGTTTCATAGTGAGATTAGAGCGAAGAACTCAGTAAATGCTCAAAGACCTGAGCAGTGTGGTGTGGGAAGTCGTCCAAGTGCTCTTTATAGCGATAAACACAGGTATTTCTTTTTATTTTAGGAATGGACCCTCATACCGGCTGACACTTGTGCCCTCATGAAACTGTGGACAAGGACATATTACATGGGGAATAAAAAAAAAATTAAGAAACAAGCAATGAGGAGCAATCATTTGGGGTTGTTTTCCCAGTGTTTAACTGCGATATTCTGAGCAATCCAACATGCCTATGTACATTTTGCCACCACTAATTCTCCTTCCAGTACCTAACAAGTAAGTTATTCCTTACTTTCTTGCTTAGGCTTGTGTGAGATGCCGAGCAGGCAAGATGCCTGACCAGCTTTTCCCAACGCATGACTCCAGGACGATGGTGGAAACTTTTTCTGGCATAATATACTTTGTACTGTCCCTGGTTAATCCTTCCATGAAATCATTGATGATTTCATGCACATCTACTTGAAAATCAAAAGCAACTCAGCAGTAGAGAAGTACAGGAAAGTATGAGCCAAGGTTTATCTCCAGATACTCGTTGTTTATAAATAACAATAACAAACTAGTAATTCTCTTGTCCTACCAGTGAACAGAATCAGAAGAAAATTCAGGGCAAAATGTGTCCAGCCTAGTGCAGAAGAGAGAGGAGGTGTTGAGGATGAATAACCAGGGGCTGAGGCAGAGCATTCTGTAGCCCCGGGTGCTTTTCCAGCTTTGGAACATGATCTTCTATTTTTTGCATATATTAACTTAATCTTCGTTATATCAGGTATGCATGCAATCAGTATTTTAGCTCCCCAAGCTTTTGTAACCTCTCATGTGACCCAGACAGGTCCAAAATCCAGCTGCTGGAAATCCAGTGAAGTCTCTTGCTCGTCTTATGCTTTATGTTTTTAAGCTGAACGTGTACCAAAACTACCTTGTGATAAGCAGAAAGCTGAGCTCAACAATGAGGCTGTTTCAAATTAAGAAATATTGCAACTGGAATAACAGGAAATTTCAGGCTGCTAAAATTAGTTCGTGTGAATAATGACTTGTCATGCAAAACAGGTTTTGATAAAAATGCCGCTGGTTGCAGCCTCTGCAATCTGGCTGTCATTAACGAGAAGCATTAGAGACTGGCACTGAAACAAAGGTATTCTTTCCTAAGACATCCTTCACCTTGCATATCACAGAAACAAATATTTGTCTAGAGCATCGGTGCCCCAGCAGCAGTTTCTTCTTCCAGTGTCATAAACTGAAGGCTTTCATGTGAGACTGAGCTTGCGTCTGGAGGCACTCAAACCACTTGCAGTAATAATAGCTCAAAGCATCTTCAATTTATGCCTGGCTTCTGTGTTGGATCCCCTGAGTTTCCATCTTCTTAAATGACAACGGTCTGTTCGGAGTGGCTGTGAGGATTCGTGGGAGAGGTGGGGAGGTAATGCAGGATGATGTGCTTGGATTGCCCTATGCATAAATACTTCTCTGACCGGTTTGGGCATGTGCAAGTAGCTCCAACTGTGCTGACTGCGGAGCTGGCAATGGCATATCCGGAAGGGTGTGGTGGTATATTGGAATTAATAACAGGATTAACTACCAGCATTGCACCAGGGTGGCTACGCTGCTGGTGCTTGTGGCATCTCAGTGCCATGCCGCACTGTGAGCACGCTGGCTCTGCCACCTCGGGTGGTGTGGCACTGCTGGGACAGCAAAATTAGATGTTAAACCTGTGCCCATCACTGGTGGTATCAGACACACCAGCAGGGCTACTTACTTCCAGCTTAGCGAAGCACCCCTCTTCCTCTCCGTCTTTACTGAACCCCTGACATCCACTTTCTTACAAGGCCACATCTGCAGTTTCTGGCTATTCCTGGAAGCAAGGATGAGACCCAGTTCAAGATTAGGACACGTAAGATGTGGGCTGGGTTTCTAAGCTCCCATTGCAGTCAATAGAGATGGAATCAACGGAGACTGGAGAGTGATGCAAATGTACCATAAAGCAGATGAAACCATACTGTGAAGGCAGGGGTCTGAGTACGGAGCAGGGTGTGATCCAGTAGCCTCAGCATGGGCATCTGGTGCTATTCGACACGGTCCATGGTCTCCTGCTTGGCCTCCATCTGCCACTCCAGAAGGAAGGTCTCCACAGTGCATTACACTTGCCAAATCCACATGGTTGTCCCGGACACCCCGAGCACTAAACGCGTAAGTTTAGGCAACTGAACGGCACATCTCAATGAAATGATTTTTTGCGTCGACCCAGGCTGGGTTGAGGTGCCCACACAGAGCCCAGTGCCACTGGAGAAGCTGTCGAGTGCTCAGCATCCCTGTCCCCAGGTACGCCATGGGGCTATGGAGGGCTGGACCATCCTGCAGCCACAGCCTGAGACCAGGTGGGACACTGACTGAAACAGCACAAAGCACCTAGGTTAGGGTTACCCAAGTGAGCCCTGGAGTGCCGCTGGCTGTAACAGGAGCTGACGGATTTAGCTCACATACAGAAATATTCAAGGAGGTGGTTTGATCTCAGACCCAATCCCACCCAAGCAGTGACAGTCTGGCAAACACGTTACCATGCTCCTTCTACGGCAACGCGTTATTGCCATTCATTTTGACTGTACATAATACAAATCAAGTCCTTATTACATGAAGCACAGAAACCCTGAAAAGATTTCCTTGTCCTGCAAACAGGAATTCACAGGGACTCATTCTTACTAAACTGATTTAAGCCTTCAGGGTTGGGAATTCCCAACAGTACAGCAAACGGGGAATTTAGATTTGAGGAGTGTGTATGCCTTGCTTGACAAGCCCAGCACATGCTGATTTGGAAAACAGAGCAGGAAACGACTGAGCTGAACCTTGCTGAAAAAGCAGCCTTGCTTAGGAAGGGGGAAGGATTATGGATGAGATCAAAACCTTCCACCTATCGAAGATGTGTTCATAAACTTGGTGTGCAGAGGACACATTACTTAGCACTGTCTCACCCATATTCCTCAGCACGAGACATGAAAGCAACAAGTGAAATAACAACAACGGGTCTGCCGGCAAAAAAGACCTTTGGTGCAGGAGCCATGGTTGAATGGGACTGAAAACTTGGAGGAAAGCAGAGCCAAGTTTATCTCCAGGCAACCAGGATGCAACAGTTCAGAGCCCTCCTGTGGGCTGCCACATGGACACATATTTTCATGGTGGATATTTGACAATAAACTGAACCTAGGCAGCGGTCGAGCCTGGAAGTGGGGCAGCATACTGCTGTCTTCCACCTGCAGCCTCCTTCTTCCCGCTCTCTGAAGCTGGTGCTGAGCAAAGTACTACAAAAGCAACAGAAAAGACTCTACCTGATTGTCCTGCCATGGCTGGCAAGGACCAAAAAGGTCAAAAAACCCTACCCCTAGGCCTTCCATGCTCAGGTTTGCTTGTGGAAGATGTTAAGTTTGGGTCAGCACACACCATCCTCATCTAAAAGTGCACTAGGGAGTGATGTGTGAAGCAGCCTCCGAGGCATTTTGTTATGTCTGCTGTCTTCCCCACTGCTGTAGCATGTCCCGCTGGGCTTTGCCACGAAGTCAGAATCAGCACTGTTGATTTTTGCTTTGTTATGCAAAAGCTTTTTGCATCCTGCTGTTGATGGTTGCTCCAAGATAAATCCATCCCCCTGCAAAGTTTTGTACTCAACAAGTTTTCAAATATTTATGTAGATTGGAAAGCCAGTCATAAAGCTGATGTTTTTAGGCAGGACTTTGTTTTAAATAAATAAACATACATGCAAATAAATAAAGCCTTCCTATACTATCTTAATATAAAAAAGCTATTTTGGGTAGCGTATAACTTATGCTCAAGACTAAATAAAAATGTAAAGAATGAACATTGCACAGAGTGGATAATACAGCAATGAGGTTAGTCCTGGCAAAAATAGTTCTACTACACCATCAAAAAGTTATTCATGTTGACAAGCCATGAAATGTTTGCATAAGGAGAAAGGGAACAAAGTAGGAATGCTTTAATGCTGTGCCTCGTTGGAGCTGCTTTTTCCTTCAGTCTTGTATAACAGTGAGAGTTGTGTAAAAGGGAAAAATAAAAAAAAAAAAGGGAAAGCACTGGTAATGCTGGCATGAAAAGACATTTGTTTCTGCAGCAAACAGCTACACAGCAGCTCTGTGCTCTCTCGCACAAAAGAAACAGGCTTGTTCTACTCTGAGTGGTCACCCTGGGTCAGCCCATGACGTCCTCTCGAAGACCTGCATGAATAGCTCCTGCTTCAAAGTCTGCTAGGTTGTGCAGATGCCATTGTTATTTGAATGACGTGCATGGACTCACAGACCTGAGCCCTGAGCACAGACCACCCCATGAAGACAGGCCCCTAAGCTAGAGGGAGTTTTCCTACAGGTTCACAGACAAGAAGTTCTGCATTTCCTTCTCAATTCCAAACATTAGCAGTGATTTCATATGCTTATGCACACAGAGCTGGATTCAGATGATGGTACCCAGAAATGTTATGGATGCCTTTCTCTGGACAGCACTAATGACCCCTGGCACCAGGGCATCCCTGTGACCACAGTGGCCAGGACACTTCTCCAATCCTTCCAAGTGTTGTCGCTGGGACAGGAGTTGGCTTACCTACTTCCATGGCTCAAGTACTGAAGGTGCACACACATCTAGAGTACTGACTGCCCCTTTCAGGGAGACAAGTCTGTATATACGGAAAAACCTTTTCCCCGTGAGGACAGTCAAGCAGTAGAACAGGTTGCCCACAGACCTTGTGCAGTCTCTGTCTTCAGAGGATTTCAAGATCCAACTGGATAAAGCCCTAGGCAACCTAGCCTGACCTCAAGGACAGGACTTCCTGAGGTTCCCTCTAATCTAAATTATCCTATTAAGCCTTTGGGAAGAAGGGTGGCAGGTACTGAATGAGGACAGGCGCTAAATCTCCGTAAACATATGAGTTCTGAGATCTATCCACCACTTTGGAGAATGCGCAAAAGTCCTGGTCCTGTAGCTTTCTCAAGCAACCAATCCCCACTCCCTTGAGCAGCAATTAGCCCCATTAGAGGAGCAAATCTCAGCCACGAATGCAGAGGCTTAATGGCTTGATAGAAAAGTGACAGAACCGACACGGCAGAAATCAGCTCACCCTCTCCTATAGGACCTGATGGTTGGATGTGTTAAGAAAAACGATCCCTCATTTTCAGTAAAAATCTCAATACTTTGTATTATGTTTTGATAAGAATAATTCACTGCAGTACAGGAAAAGCTCTTCCCCCCTTACCTCCCTCTGTGCCCTCCCCAGGGAACAAAAAGCCATAACGGTGACGCCTTGAGAGAGGTGGCCCTTCAGGATACGCCTGCGGGCACGATGCTGTGCTCTGTGGACATGGCCAAATTTGTTTCTTGTCAAAGCTAACCTGAGCAGCGGAGGGAATAACTTCACTAACGTTACAACCTGGACAAGCCCATACTATTGCACACAGCTTAGTTCAGGTGGGAGCAAGGATTTTTGCTTTTGAAGGGTCCTGGTTCATTTCCTACCACTTCTGCCCAAATTTCAGCCTTTACGTAACTGGGAGGTGTTCCATGTTATCCTGGGTCACAAGTGTCAGAGATGAACTTTCTTGGACCAGACAAAGCGGGTAACTACATGGTGGGAGGGCATGTTGCAGGTCCCAACTCTGTGATTGAAAACCCAACAGATACTCACAGGATGTATGCGATGACCCCAATGGACCAGCAGTCCACGGCTTTGCTGTAGGGTTTCTGGGCCAGCACTTCAGGAGCTGAAAATAAAAAGCCAAACGAGCACACGTTACAAGACCAAACATTTGACTGTGACCAAGAGGTAGGACCCTGAAACTTGAAGCTCCCTGAGACCTTGTGCTGCCCTCCACATACAGCCCTTGCATTTGCAAATATCCTGGTGTTTTTGAAGCTCATATTCTCACAAAGAAGGATGACTCCTAAAGTGGAGCAAATTCATTATTTTCTGACTCTAAGGGCAGAAAACAAAACCAAGCACAGAAAAATGCCTGAGAGGCAGAGGGCCATCACCTCTCTCTCAGAGGAACTTTAGGAGACCTGGAGGAAAACGAGGCCAAGCTTTGCACCAGTGCCGAGGTGCATGTTCACCCTCGCAGCTCCACCGCATCGCGCTGCCAAACTGGGGATTTCAAGAGGCAACTCAGAAAGTGCAGCATGTCAGGGAGGTGATAAGTTACACCTGCAGGAGAGGAAGGAGAGCTGTCACCATACCTCCCAACAGCTGCCTTCCAAAGCCTGCTGGATGTCAGAGTCAGAGGGAGTCATTTTGTCCTGCTGCCTCTGGGAACTCAGACACCTCAGAGGGAGAAACGGAAAATAGCGGGAATGGGACACATGCACAAAAGAACTGAGTCTTCTGCCTCTATAGCTTTCAGCCACCATAGTCTGAATTTTGCTAGAAGTGAGAGCCTGGGCATTTATTGAAACTCTTTGTGGGTCTGCTTTCCTTTCTTACACCAGTGAGAGTTAAAAAGGTGCATTTTGGGGGGGGAACCTGGAGTATTATGTTTTCCCTGTTGGGATCTTTCAGTGCAAATGCTTAAACCTAAATTTTAAACCCCTGTGACTCTAATCTTTTTCATGTAAAGAAGCTTTTGTTTTTTTCAAAGCAAAATGTCCACAATAATGCAAGAAATCACTCTTGTGGCATTCCTAAGCAAACTTGCCACACTGGGTTTTAAAAAGCACAGTATTTCCTCTGAGTACTTTGGAGTTCAAATACTGCAAAAGAATCATGAAGGGGCAAGTTCCAGCAAAAATATTTCTTTGGGGTTATGCCTTCCTCTGCTAGGGGTCTTACCAACATCAGTTAGTTACTTGAAGAATAGCAAAAAATTTGTGAAGCACATAAATGTATTAAAACTTGAGCCTCACATTTACTTGCTACATATGCTTTGCTGTACTGGTAAGGACTCTTCAAAGAGTTATCTTCTTAAGCTAGACAAGTCAACAAATCTAAGGTCAAAACTGCCAGTAAGGAAGGGAACAGGAAGCAATAATGAGAAACAGAAAAGACTTTCTGGTGCTCGGGCATGAGAGCTTATAGAAGGGATTGAAGGGAAGACAGTGCAGAAGGCAGATGGGGGCATCCAGGTTGCATTTCCACAAGCAGCAGAATGATTCAAAGGGTCAATTCATACTGGAGAGACATTATAATAAGGAAGAAAATCCAGGGGAATGTGGGTAAAAATATAGCTGACAGCCAGATTATGAGTACTCTTGAAGATTGGGATATGCCCCAATCTGCAGCACAGGGTAAATATTACCCCAGTCTTCAAGTCATCCAGCAAACTGGGACCACTGCATGTATAAGAAATTAAAATGATGATTCTGTTCATATATTGTTATTCCTAATACGCTGTTGTAATGTGTGAATACTCCAACACCTATCCACTATGTGCCAAAGGAGGTTTCTTTCCACTGTACCTAGCATGAACGGCTCCTAACTTGGCCCCAGGTGCTTGGCAGAAACCTCCACCCCAATTCCGGAGAAGTCCCTGGCTCTGACCGGGACACGGGCACACTGCCATCGTCTATCAAGATAATGACAGACTATGTTAAAATGTTCTTACTACAATAGGGGACAAAGCTGTGGAAATATAAAAGGCACCTTCAGCTGGCGTACAAAAGGTAGCTCCTTTCCCAGAGGCTGGGTCAGGGTCTGTGGGTCAGGCTGGTGCTAGGCAGCCCGGCAGGGGTGAATTGGAAGAAGAACTTGGGATAAAAGAATAAAGCCTGGAAAGCCATCCTATTTGGCCTGGCTCTGCCTCCCGGCTCACCTGGCGAGTTTGCAGAGTCTAGCAAATTTACATTATTCTTGTATAAAACAGTTGTACCTCGAAGTTTCTCAAGACAACCTTCCCAGACAACCCTTGTGTCCCTTAACCTGACTCTTTCTTTCCTGATTCATCAAAACTTGCCTCCAACTTTTCCTCTAAAAAGAATCTTTTTTCAAAATGTGCATCGAATAGGGTTTGTGAGACTCCGTTTCCTTTTTTGTCCCATCCCTTGTGACTGGATTTTGTGACAAAATATACTGAAGAAGGGAGTCCATTTTCCCCTGTCCTTAGGTGTTTAGATGTCTTCCAACTTTCCAGTCCTTCCAAATTCCCAATATTTTATTCACATATCCCTTCTACCTTTGACTGCCTGCTCCTGTTTGTATCATTTTCAAGACTGCTAAATATTATACATCTCATATCCCCCCCAAAAAATATTATGCAAATGGCTCCTGAGCACCGCGGATCCTAGTGAGCTCCTGACATTATACAGATATGCCACATTAACATAACAGAAAACAAATCTGAGACAAGGGGATGTGAACTAGATAAAGATTCTCCCTGTTAAAACATCAAAGCTGAGCTGGGGCATTTCTCTCTGTTTTAAAGGAGTGAGGAGCACGGATAACAGAGAGTTGCTGCTGCGGATGGTGGCTGTGAAGCAGGTAAGAAGACCGCAGGATCAAGCCCAAAGCAAATGTGAGGCTATTACCTCCCCTTTGGTAAACTTTAATGAAGAAAGGCAGGAGGTTTAAATAATTACTTTAAAGCCAAATGGCTGCTTTTGGTTTTTTGTTCCAAAGAGCAGACATGCAACAGGAGCAGGAGAACATAGCTAAGCATCATCTGTCTCTGATATACGGAAAAGATGGAAATATTTATTGAGCTGAAAAACAAGTCAGAGGAGCTCTCAGAAACGACGGTAGATCAGTGCCAAGAGGCAAAAGCAGGAGACGCAATGAAAAAAATCCAAGAGCTGACAGCATTAAAGGATCAACACAGACGACTGAGGAGACAAAACAGCAATAAGGAGAACAGGAAAGTCAAAGTTCCCATTTCTGGTGCTGGGGAAACGCCAGCTGAGCTTCCAGTATCGCACCTCCCCAAGGAATCACTGTGGGCTCAAACGCTACGCAGCAGTCATCCAGAGATGGGGAAGTCAACGAAGCAAACCTGGACCCTTCCCCAGTATATTGCCCTGTGGTTGCTTCACATCCAGGAACTGTGTTTCAGGCCAAATCAGCATTGCTACCAGCAACATGTGGCAGGTAAAATGTTGGGTAGCGGTCCCAGGGCCTCATCCCACCTGTAGGTACATGAAGATGTGCTTCCCATGGCGTTCCACTTCCAGGCCAGATGATCTGCTGGTTTACAGTTAGGGTTTTTTTTTTTGGTTTAGTTATGTTTTATTTTTAATAAGAGAAAAAATCACAAGGCTTGTTTCAAATGGAGGTTTTAAGAAAAGGTACAGAACAGGGACATTTGGAAACCTTTCAGAGCACTAGGCCATTACCCTCAGTGAGCACAGCTATGCTCATAAGCTCCCTAAAAATGCAGCTGCTGGATGCCAAAACCAGCAATCCATGTTCTTGCAAAGAGCTCAAATGATGAGGATTGCTCTGATACTTTAAGTCTGTTGAACAAACTATACAAGTCATGAGGGTGCCTGTTCTTCATACCAGCCTCATATTTAAAAGCAATTCTCCTTCACTCCCATGATGGTGCTACTCCCAGCAGATTTTGCTGTCTCACAAGAACTCAATTTAGTGCTATTTTCTGTGGTTTATATGGCTTCCCACAAGCTGCATGCCAGAAAGAACGAGGCATTTGAACAAAGGGTGATGGTTTTGAAGATCCCCATAGGAGTGGCAAATCAGCAGGCTGCTGTAAATGTAGGAGGAATAAAAAGATCTAAACAAGGTTAAAATAACTACGGACCTGCTTACATTGGGCAGCAACACAGCTCAACTGGCCTAGCAAATTGGCCTGGTGCAAGCCAGGACTAGTAGTTCAGCTGGTAACTATTTTAGTGCCAGTTTCCATCACGTAGGCAGGTCCTGCAAGTAAAGAAGGGGAAATGTGAATGGGCTGCACAGGTACAAGGTGGCCATGAAATCTGAGAGGGAAGGTGAGTAACGGGCAGAGTTTGTAAGGACACCAAAGAGGGATGGTGCCAGCCCTGTTGCTCAGGACTCGAAGGTACCACCTCAAGAAGACGGACAGAGAGGAACAACCCTGAACCATTGAGAAGATGGTTGGATGCCCAAAGGGCCAACCCAGCCCCTCTCCTGAAGCCAAAGATGATGCAAGAGCAGTGTGAGCTCCCCTGCCACCATACAAAGTGTCTTCCTCATGGTACAAACAGGCTAAGAGGCATATGAAGCAGCTTCACCACAAGACCAGAGTCCCTCTTCCACTGACTCCTGGGATGAAAACAACTTCTTTCCTGCTGTCACACAATCCTCTAGCGCTCATCTTGTTCTGATGAGCAAGACTTTGCAGTTTGGGGCTGTTTCTGAAGGACAGCAAGGTTTCGGTGCAGCATTGCTGGCTTCTCGTGCTCCTGTTGTCCCTATTTCATGTTACTGAGTCAGATTTAGATAGCTGTCATGGAACATAATGCAGCTACAAACACAGGCAAGCAAACCCCGTTTCAGGATACGGCAATGGAGCTGAGCGATTGCACTGTCACGAGCTTGTGCCTGAGCAAACTCTGCTGAGAGCAGTTCCCATGCTTTATTTTTACTTTATTACTCATGTTACTGCCTAAACAACTCCTGGGGTTGCTTTTTGCTAATAAGGATATTCCAAAGGCTTATTGAATATTTTCAAACCTCTGACTCAAAAGATACCGAATAAGTCAAAATTCAACATGGAAATCTATTGTTTACTTAAATGCTTTGGTCTTGCGCAGGGCTAAGAGAAACACACGGCTTTGATATGATCTGAAATTGCTACTGGATTTCTGGCAGAGCTGAAAGGTGTGAAATGACCTTTCATAAAAGCACTACAGAGAATAAAAACAGTGAGTGAGGTGGGGTGTACAGGGACCAACCACACATCCTGGGTCCAGCCTAATCCCTACGATGGGGAAATACAAGAAAATTTTACTTGAAGTTGGGTTGGGACTCAGAGCAAGAATTCTAAATCTCAGTAGAATTAAGATATTAGCCAGCCACAAACACAGTTCATAATTCAGCATTTCTGCAAAAGGAGATCAGATTGCCTGAGACAGGCTTTCTAACATTTTTCCAAACTTTTCAATACTCGTAAGTGTCTCACGAGTCTAAGTCCCACCTGCAGAAGTAACCAAAGCTTTTGAGAGACCAACTCTCACAGAAAGTCAGTCAGTGAGACCTAATTCCCAAACAGCCAAAATCTCTTTAGAGGAATTTGCTGAGTGACTGGAGTCACCTCAGCCCAACTTGACACATCTCAAGGATGACTCATTTTCAGGCAGTTTTGAACACCTCCTTCATCAAAATCAAGTTCTTATACACAGTCTCAAGCCGAGCAGCCCATGACAGATCACTAACGGCTTATACAGATCTTGCCCATAATCACACAGATCACTCGGGGTTTTGAAAACATCTCTTTTTCTCCAGTTTAGAAGATGGAGTGGGATCCATGCAAGCCAGTCCACACACCTGGTTTGCAATGAAATGAGCCACACAAGCTGCCTCATCTTACCCAATTTAGGTGCTATCTAAAAGTTGGGCGTCTAGTCCCAGCTCATCACCTAGACTCGTTCTATAAGAAATGGAGAGAGATAGGAGTCCTAAGCAGATAAGAAAATGGAAGACCTTTTCATTAGAAGAAGTTGCATTATCAGACCGCCTCTTCAGTAAGTAAACATTTAGATTTGCATCTTAACAAAAGTGCTTTAACTAAGTCTAATTGGGTTAAATTATCCTAACTGTCATCTTTTCACCACAGGACCAAAATCTCTGACAAGACTCCTGAAAGAATGAGATCTCTGAACTGTTGACAGTAATTTAATCTGTAAGGCCTTAAAAGCTAATGTGCTAATGTGGTTATGCACGTTTTAGATATACTCTGATTTGATAAGTAATACTTTAATTTTCAGAAAGAAAACTGATCTTTATTAAGAAGATTGATTATAATTACACCCTCACTTATTTGATGAATTTCTGAACCACATAAACAGGAATTTAGTGTTTTGGATACCAATGTTCTTTGGTTCTTAGCTGAAACTAAGAAAAGTTGAGTTAAAAACTGAAACACAGAGAGTTGAAAGTATATCCTAATCAGGCAAATTAGATAGAAATGACAGGGGACCTTGCATGCCTGCAAATGCTTGCAAAGGGCAGCAGACCCGAGTTAAGATTCAGGTCTGCTACCAAGTCAGAAGCTTGTCCAGCACTTTGCACAGCAGGATCCAACTGGATCCATTTCTGGAGGTAAAGAAATATAAATAGTAGCAGATGGTAATGACTTCTTAACTGAGCTCTGGTGCATTTGGCACGTGATAGGTGCCTAACTTTTTTCCAGGAATTAAAAAGCAAAGTGGTTAAACCGACAAAAATAATTAATTCCTCATAATACCTTAGAAAACGGGACGTTCTACATATCTTTAAAGAAAAGTGCCAGGAATTGCATTGTCAGTGATGGATCTCCAAGTGTTACTTCACCACTACGTAAAATGGATGGGAAAAAAAACCCAAAAAGAGTTGGCAGAGAGGACACTTCACGGGCCAGCACGGTGGCCCGTGTCTGCCCCAATCCAGATGAGGGCACGTATTCACGTTGTGCCATTAGGACAGTATTTATTTGAGGGCATTAGGCAGGTGCTGCAAACTGAAGCGACGCTGGAAGGCATGAAAGCTTTCGGATGTGGACAAATTGCAGACCAAAGCCACATCATCAGGTATAACACTCACGGAGGCCCATTTGTGGGCATCACCGCAGTGACTGACAATAAAAATTTTCTGTGCTTGGAAAACGTTGTCTGGGCAACCAATTATATTAAAAAAAAAAAAAAAAAAAAGCAGCACTAAAGAGGAGCTGTTTCCTGTGCAAAAAAGAAATAGAACAAATATTTAAAGAGGGTTTTCTTTGTGAGAGAGGGGAAAAATTCCTGTCAGCACTTCAGAAATAAGCGGCTGTGACCTCTTGAACCGTGATGAGTAAATCCTGCGTTCAGTAAGGTAACAACAGGCCTGGAGGCACTTGTGTAGCTATCGGTGCCCAGACCATGAGTAATGAGAGCTCTCAAACATCTCTCAAAGCACTACAATTTGTGTCACATGCTCCGAGAGCTTCCTCTCCAAAACAGCAAGTTTTCTTATGTAAATGGCTACGCTGAGAGGCCGTATGAGATCACCCAGTGCCCAAGCAGAGTTGCACACCCTCATTTTCATCAGCGCTTCAGCAAACATCATCTGAGCTTCCCTGCGTCTCGCAGACTTATTCTAGTCAGTGCCCATTTTGGAACAAAATAAAACATGTTAATTAAGGACAGAAGAGCTGACAGCAAAAATTATGAAAATTGCTGTCTCAGCTCAATTCCTGCTAGTGCTTTGGAGGAAGATTTCCAGTCTGGTGTGATTACACAAGGCAGCTATTCAGGCTGTACAGAGTGCATCCTGACTCATATGTCTTAAAATAAAAAACCGATGGGCTGATGGCTTCACGATGGGAAACCAAAGAAATCTGTTCTTTTCCTGATGTTATCAGGGTAGAGCATGCCTGTGCAGTGGCAAGGTAATGCCTGCAAAAATGTATTCCTGGGACAAATCTGGATCACTGTGTCATAACGGCATCATCTGTTTCAGTTCTCGTACCATGGTACCATCAGAGGTATGAAAACACGGGGGAGGTGGCAGCTGCAAAGCAAGAGGGGCCTCTCTGACGGCTGGAAAACATCAGGTCTTTCCTACCGGAAAGATGTGAGACAAGTCTATCCCTGGGGAAGCCACTGTCACTTTGGTTTCATGGATTTCATGGATACCCCAGAGATTAATTTTACCGTCTCGGCTGACTAGTTAGGTATCGTAGGAGGCACAGGCTTGCTGGATCCGTCTCATGCATGAAGTGAGCCTTTTAAATAGCGTTTGTTCAAACGGACCCTGTCATCACCTGCCATATAATTCTTACATTCAGTTACTTTAACTTTTAAAAAAATATGCTGGTAAACACATCGCTAATCCGCAGTCATCACTACGGAATGGACAAAAGAGCAAAGAATAATTGATAGGAAATGATTTGATACTGCCCAGGAAGGCCCAAGGATCTACAGAGCTTTTGCATGCTGACGTCTAGGAGTCAGTAACTTAACATGGTTGTAACAGAGGATGACTGAACATGTCTGAAGAGATGTAGCTCTTTCATTTTACTGTCTTCTGTCAGGGGAATCTGGCAAATGCTATCCTTTATGACTAAAATAATGTTACATTAGGTAAAGCTTCTTGGTTTTATAGGTGCTTGCAGAATCGATGCATTTGAGGGTATTCTTCACGTCCTCCTAATTTAGCTACAAGCAGTGTCTTCGAGAAAACTCATTTTGCAAAGGATTAAAATAATGAAAGTGAATCCCACAAACCCTGAGCTGGATTGCAGGATGCGGACCCAAAGGACAAGAGCAAACAAGGCAGAGCACCAGCGACTTCTGAAATCTCTATTTCTAACGAACATCTCTAAAATCTCATGTGCACTACATAGTGGTGCTGGAAAACAAGTATTACTTGCTTTTCACTATGTGTCTGTATTGCAGCTGGGAAGAGCGGACAGACAGTATAACCAAACCTCTTACCAACATAGCCAGGAGTGCCGCAGGCTGTGGACATCACATCTCCTTTACCCTCCATCTTTGACAATCCAAAGTCACTGATCATGATTTTTGACTCTTCATCCTGGCTGTAGTAAAGCAGGTTCTCGGGCTAGAAAGGAGAACAAGCAAAGTGGGTTTTGAATATGTAAATCCAGTAACAACATCTGGTGGCTGATGCTTTGCATTTAATACAACCTTAGTTACATCACACACTGATTTAATTTGGTTCCCCTAAATCCTAAAGAATTGCTTCTACAGCCTGTATGGAGAACCTCTCCAGACTCCTGTATGGTGACGAGTGGAAGAAGCTGACACCTTGAGCTCTGAGTAACTTTCCTGGGATAACAAACTTCTCCTTTGACACCCCAAATAAGAACTAAGGCTCCTCCTTTACTTGTGAGGTACGTCCAACATACCATCATTTCAGAGTGATAAAACAGAAGGATTCATTTGAAGGTGGGTAAATATGGTAAATCCAGGTAGTGTAATGAAAAATTTTTATACAGCATTTAAAAAAAGAAAAAAGAAAACAGTAGGTATTAGAGAATTTTTGTATCTTCTCCACTGGAAATAAACTGTTGTGAGAGAGGAAATGCCTTTACAATTAACAGAGTTGCAGCAAGGATGTTTTAGCTAGAGATGATTAGGAAAAAATGCCACAGCACTAAGCACAACAACTTGTTTATGCTGAGAGAAAACAAGAGTCACTTCACAAAGCCCTGTGACTTTGTACCGATGTCAGGCGGGTTGGAGAGCCCAACCAAACTCCATCTGCTACAGCATAGTCCTCCATCCATATGTTTTGAACATGCCGTTGCTACACAGCAAAGCTCTCGCTGGGTGCTGTGAGAGCACACTTCTTCCCCTAATTAATATCTGGGCTCGCAAAAAGGTCCAGCATCTGCTGGCACTCTGACAGCCTGGTGGTAACGGGTGCCATTGCACCACCTGGACCTCGGGGTCTTCATCTATAAAAGTGACGGATACCCAATGTTTCAACATAACTCTGGTGTTGACTTTTGCCCAGAAGCTGGTACAAATGCCTACCCGCACGCAAGACATTTTGTCTATCAGCCCTCTGTGTGCTCCAGGAAACGGCGAGAAGTAGCTGGGGCCACCCAACAAACACTCATCAAACTCCTCGGGACACATCCAAGCTTGCGTTTGTAAGGAGGAGCAATTGCACTGCAGCAGCACCAGCATCTGTCTTCACTCCTCCACCGCCGTAACCTCCTGCTCTGGGGAAAGCGGGGACGAAGAAGCGCCGGGGGTGACATCGCCTCCACCCTACTCTGAGGTTCCCGTTCAGCTTCAAGTGGAGGTTAAAGCACTTTCTGGCTCCCCAGTCCCAGCACAAAGCTGTGTAGTGATGCTTTTATCCATGGGACACGATGGCCATGAGAGGATTTACAAGCTGCGTCCACAGCTGTGAGCCAGCTGGGACTGCGGCAAAAAGGGAAACTATTCCATTTGTAAAAATAATTATGAAGTTGTACCATTTATGTTTCTTTCTCATAATACCTCGTAAGTCCAGTGCTTTAACTGGCCGTTATGGCCAGTTAACTGGCTGACACCGTGCGAGTTGGTTTTATGCCATGGCCTGCCCTTGGTTGGAGCTACTCCTGATTTTTACTAGTGCACTTCTGATCTGCTGAGGGGTTGGTAGAGCTGGTATTAAGGGAAAGACAATTATTTCCCAGTGGTTTCTGCTAACTCACTTCAGGCCCCCGCTTACTCATATTTATTAAGGCCAAGAAACCCATCCATTTAAAACTTAAACTTGTTTAAAACCCATTTAAAAGAACTCTGGTTCTTCAAGCTGGTTAATTCAAAAAGCGTTAATGAGGTGGCTCTGTACCAAGCAGAGCTGCTCGAGCCTTTCAGTTCTTTTGCACGTCCTGGACTTCCCTGGACTTTATCTGCTGCCTTCTCTTGTTATCTGCTGCTGCATTATTTAGATTAGAGACTTGGAGCACAGATCTGCTTTTCCCAACTACAGCAAGTTCTATTTTGGTATCTGAATAACACATAATTACAATAAATAATTGTTATAGATGTTTCAAGGGTTGTATTTTTGTAGAGTGGATTCTTTCCCAGAGTTTCATTTTGGGGGACCACAATCTGAAACTTGCACTTATCTTGATATTTTGAGATCATAAAAAGCCTTATTATATCCCTATTTTTGCCATCATGGTATGTTTGTGCTAACAGAAATTCACAGCAGGTGTTCCTCATATACCATATTTTATGAGTAATTTTTAACAACTGATATGGTACTGACAAAGACTTGCAAACAAAAAGGAAGATTGATTCTATGATTCTAGAAAAAGAGCTAGTCTTTGCCCCAAAATACCACTGGAGAAGGCTGGCTTGATCTAAATGCATCATGTCCTTACATAAACTCTGAAAGGAATTTGTAAAAGAATCCACGTCCCAATTACCAGATCTCATATTTTATTATAGGAACTTTTTAATAAGATTAATCTGTTTTAAAGTGAGAGCTACAGCCTTCCTTCAAATTATAAAGACAGGAATATTAAGAGCTTGTACAACTGAATATCTGAATTTAGAGGACTCTGACCTCCCTCCAAAACCTCTGGTTGCAGAAAGAAGCCTGAAGTTATTATTTCCTACAAATTGAACTCGAGAGAAAGCTGATCATGTTAAAATACTAAACAACACTTCCATACTGAAATGTGGTGAAACTCTAGTAAATATGAGAATATTTCTACGTACTTCAGCACAAGAGCAGGAATTGAATGGGAACTGAGAGCAACATGTGAAGACTGTAGGATTCGGAAGACTAACCAGTGCCTCCTTACAGAAAACCCATTATTTGGAACTATTAGGACTAAACTGCACAACACTGAGGAAATACTATTTGTGGACATCAGTGTATATTTTCTTTCAGTGGATTCAAGGTTTTGCCTTAAAAATGTGCCAAACCAATATTTTTAAAAATATATTTCTACTACCTATTAATCTACTCTATCTTTTGAAGCGAAGACCATAGGATGCCCACTTCTGGCAGAGGTGTCCAGGACTGAGGAAAGTCCCTTGCAGCAGTAAGGTGTGGAAAAGCTCGCAATCCCAGGGGAACAACCCCTATGCAGCAAAAAGATTCACATTTGGAGTCAAAGAGTGGCAGAAGGAAGAGACTGTGTTAAGGTTTTCGCAAAACGAGGCCACGTCTGCCTGGTTTGGGCGCTGCTCCACCTTGGTGCTGGTGGTTACACTGGTAACGGGCTCTGCTTTGGCCCCGCTGCATCACATCTTGGAATAATTATTTTACTCCATGCAGCATTTCACATCAGCACTAATTTTGGAGGAGATAAAAAGCAAATAAATAGTATCTCCCATTGCCACAATTTTTCATCCATCTTAAGGCAAAACAGCGAGGTCACATTGCCGGCACTACAATCTTTGCTAAGAGGACTTGCCAAAAATTGCAAGTATGAAGTTTAATATTAGACTACATTAAAATTACAATTAATTTAAAAATACATTCAATAAAAAAATGTATTTAAGAAGTAAAAAAAAAGAAAAAAAACCTTCTTTGTGGCTCTTGACTCAATGAATGTTCATTAAGCCTTTACATAATATGACCCGTTTAGCCAAATTCCACTATCTTTACATGGGGAAAATTCAAGGCTACAGCATCAACATCCAAGGCAACTCCTGTTTGGAGCATCCCTCCAAAACACAACCAGAGGTGTTACCTCATTCATTGAATTCTTAATTTCTGGCAGTAAACATTGATAGAATTAACTAGCTCAGGAACTGAAGCCACAGTTTTCTTTTGACAATTGTATCTTTTTCTAATGCCTTCTGCTAATTTATTATTTAAGATACTAAAGATGGGGAGGTTTAGCTGTGTGTTATGAAATCCAAGCCTTTCTGCTTATTTTAGTGACAGTTTAAGATACAGGAAGGAAATAATACAGAAATAATGTTTTGGGTTTTTTTTTGCTAGAAAAGCTGAGAGGTTTTGATGTGGTAACACAGTACAGCTGAAAGGAAAATTATCTAAAAATCACATTGGCACACAATGTTTCTTAGAAGAATCCTTGCTGTTAACAGTGTCTCCAAAAACGCTGGTTCAAATAGCACGATAGGAAATCATTCCACTTTCCCACACTATTTATTGTTACTGATTATTATTAAGTAAAAGTAAATATAGCACAGCAAATCTGCAGGATACTTTACAGCAGTAAACACTTACATCCCAGCTGAGTCTCCTGCCTTAATGCAATGTTTTGGGTGTTAACGAATTACTTTTGTCCCACATGATATGTGCAAAACTCCCATTGTAACAGCATTGATTGCAAAGTCCTCATTAAAACTAATTACGATGGGAGGATATGGAGCCTTCAGAGCATCCCTCTTATGGTAAAACCTTACTGAAACAGCCAGTCCCAGGGGAGGCTGGATTTTCATGAGTTAAATTGAGTCACATAATTATGCAACTCTCGTTAACACTGCCCGGAGGACCGGTCGTACCTTGAGGTCCCTGTGCACGATGCCCATTCGGTGCAGGTAGTAGACGGCATCCAGGACCTGCCGGATCAGGGTGCTGGCATCCTTCTCGGTGTAGAACCCTTTCTCGACGATGCGGTCGAAAAGCTCTCCCCCAGACACTCTGGAAAACATGACGGGATGCAGAAGTGTGAGGATATGCTTTGTAACGTGCTTTCTACCTCGCTCAAGGACGGCCAAGGCCGTGCACTAGCCACAGGTAGTCTGAGCACACGTCTGTCTGCAGCTCTGGGGCCTTCATAGAATCATAGAATCATACAGGTTGGAAAAGACCTCTAAGATCATCGTGTCCAACCGTCAACCCAACACCACCATGCCCACTACACCATGTCCCTAAGGGCCTCATCTACACGTCTTTTAAATACCTCCAGGGATGGTGACTCCACCACTTCCCTGGGCAGCCTGTTCCAAGGCCTGACCACTCTTTCAGTAAAGAAATTTTTCCTAATGTTCAATCTAAACCTCCCTTGGCGCAACTGTCCCAATAAGCATTTGGTTTTGGTTTCTTCATAGTCTGAGGACTCTGCCTCTGAGACCAGAAGAGTAGCAAGAGGCAAAGAAAAGAAGTAACAGAACTAAACCAGAAACAGTCATGCTGTAATGGACAATAAAATCCATCACACATCAGAGAGTGGCCAAAGACCCACTAGCACTTGCAGAGGGAAGCCACAACTCTACCCCAGCAAGGACCAGGGGGAGCAGACACCAGCTTCCACGCTGTCCCACCCGAGCGAACTTTGTACGGGTGAATGCGGTCTGCCCTTCCTGCTGGGGCTGGCCCACTGAGGTTATAAGGCTCTCTACTCGTATGAGCCCTTTCACTCCACCGACCAAGGCTTGGGTTTTGCCCTGGAGAAATGGTCCCATTCCCCTTTCCCCACCGGCAAGTGAAATGCATACAGTAGTTTCTGCCAGTACCTATGGAGCGTTAGTTCATTAAAGGACTGTGGGTCTCTGGCAATTTTAAATGCTCTCAGGGGTGTCCCCCCCTTTACTCACACATGTATGTTCATTTATCAGCAGCCACAAACTCTTTAGGCAGAGCACGGCCTCTGCCCGGCGCTGGTAGCAGACAGTTATTGATGAGGGTGCGCAGATTATCAGCGCAATTAATCACCAGATGACACAGATGGGGAAAAGATTCCACAACTCAAAGGGGAAAGAAAATAAAACCTTGACATCCCACTATATAATGTCTGCTATATTATGCTTTTCCTCTGCCCTGCTAGAAATAACACGTTCTGAACCCAATCTTAAATAAAGAATGGACACATTAAAACTCCCTGGAGGAGTATCTGGGGAAACAAAAGAGGAAAGAAATGTCTGAGTAATTGAAATAATAAAACTGTCAGCAAAAAACTGCCCTACTAGGCTAAATAAAAGATTTCCATTTTAACAAGCAAAACCTATTAAAAAATAAAATGTATGCGATATGTTTTTTCAGCCAGTTGCACCACTTAGCATATCATAAATAGCACAGTAAAACTTTCTTTAAAAACAAACCTAATAAAGGGAAAATAATAAATGATTACAGTCATTAAATACATATGGACTGGGAGCTTGTCATTATATGAACACTAGGTAATTCAGCCACAGCCACTCCAAGCAATAATCTGCTTGAATAATGCCATGAAGTCACTTCCTAGGGAAGTTTGGAGCCTGAATGGAAGAGAAGGCTACCGCTGAAAATGAGCACATTCAACTTTGAAACTGAAAAACAATCCTGGAAGAAAAAAAATAAACCGGATAATCCCCCTATTAAGTGCTAGGCAAAGAGACCAAATAGCTTGCTAAAATATTGGCATTAAACTGAAACTCTGCAGTAAAGGTGAAGTTCAGCCAGGGTCTGAAGTCCACCCAGGAGAGCCACCAGCAAGCCCTGGGGCTTGCTGCTTGCTGCCGGCAGAGAGGGACCAGAGCAGCAGGGCGAGGAAAATGCCCTGGTACCGCACCAAATTGCAGAGCCCGTGACTCATGGCACAGCGGGGAAGGACGTATGGCAGGTAGCGGCTGCACCGGCAGAAGTGCCATCACACGACAACCTGCTGTGAGATGACACCCTGAACACCGCACAGAAAAACTTGAATTAAAACCCTTTCTTTCCTTTCTCACAATAGGAGTTGTATTCCTCATATAGATATATATGTAGATATACATATTTATACATCCACAGGGTGTTGCTCCAAGCCCCTCTCAGCCCTACACCCTTTGTCCGACCCATCGCATGCCTTGCCAAGGAGAACGGACACACCTCTGCCTCGCCGTTCACTGAAGGCAGACACAGTTTTATCGAATCTGGCTTCTATTAGCTGACTGTCTTTTTATATTTCCCCTGCAGCCTTTTTGTTTCCCGTGGATTGATTGCACTGAAAATTGAGCCCGCACAGTAATTAATATGACGGAATACAGCACATTTCCCCATGAAAATGCAGTGCATGCTGTTTTGCAATTTCATACAGTCACTTCTGTTATATTCAAGAGATGCACTGCTTTAGTAGATACTGATTTACATCATGTGCTTTCCTGCACAAGGACTCTCTCCTTTGACGTTTGCAGAGAGTATACTTCCACAAAATTTTTTTCATTAAAATGACAAAATTTCCCTCCATGCTAGCTCACTCCTCATCCCCCTTAAGCCTCATTCTTTAATCGAAAGCTTTTCTTAGTCAAATTTAGTCCAGTGGATCTACTGTACCCAGGCTCAATCTGTTTATAATTTTCTTTCAACACACGGAAAATATTTGCAACCTCTTAAATGATGCATTGCAAACCAGGGCTAATGCAAGGACTCAGGAGGAGCAGCCGGTAAGTTTGCAGCCACTTGCTTACTCAGTGTCAACAGCATCCCAGGTACACGCAGAGGGAAGAGGGATCCGTGCTCCTATTTATACGTGTGGTGACTCTGTGTTATGGTACATGGAATTTGCATTACATGTTTGCGCTCACCTATAGAGTCTCCCTGCTCCAGGCAAGTGTCATGGCTGGGGTTCACCTCCCAGGGATGCTCTGCCACTCAGCACCCAAGGCTACTTTCCATATGGAGCTTATGTCCGTATGGCTTTTCTCCTCCAAAATAGTGCTAACTCAACCGTAACGTCATTGGGAATGCGGCTCCCTGTATGCTGCCCACGGACTGACAGAAATCAAGGCTGCACCAGCAGCAAACCAGCAAGGGCAGCTGTGGGAGAGCGTTCGAGCTCTAAACTCATGGTGGGGATGTGGCCTGTTTGTCTAAAGCTGGTCTTGATCCCAACTCTCTCTACCCTGCTGAGACGGGACTTGGCATCCTGCTCTGAACAGACCCGGGCACGCACAAAGTGCTGCTGCAATTTGTTTGTTCCAGTCTTTATTATTCTGGGATATATATATATTTTTTTTAATGGCAGCACCAGCTTTGCCCTCTCTACAGCACTTTTGAGCAGTGCACAGGAGGCAGAGTTGAAACTGCAGGCAGGAAGAGCAGAATTAGGTCTTTGTCTTAAAGAAATTTAAGACAAAATTTTCTGACCAGAAAGAGAAGGTAGGAGGAATTTCTCATTAGTGGAAGAGGACTGCTCCTGTCTTGCAGCTGGCACTGGCTCATGGAGCTGGACACGCTGTCCCAAACATCAGCACAAGGAACCTTTTTCCCCTCTGTTTTTGATCTTAGTTCCCTGCAAAGAAAAAGTCTAAGGAGGAGCAGCCAAGTGCAGTTACCTGAAACGCATTTAACCCTGGGAACAGCTCAAGTGTCACGCTGCGATCCAGAGTAGCATTAGCCCTGCCCGGGGACTCAGAGCTGGGCAAAAATCAGCAAAGCAGCTGCAGCTGCATCTTCTGCATGGATGCCTGCTGGGTCCGCCTGCAAGGCATGTGCGGTTCCATCTCTTGATGCCTGCTCGGCCACCGAACAGTTCAGCAAGGGGTGTGGGGAAAGCCCAGCGCTTGGAGAAGGAGCTAAGTTGGGTGTCCACATCACACATGGACAGCCCCAGCATGTGCCCTGCCTATCTCCAGGAATATGGGAATCACTTTCAAAACAATGCCCAGAAGATTCATTTAGTTTAAAATGAAAAAAAACCCCAACCCCAACCATAAATATGAATACTTTTCATTTCTACTACATCTTTTACCTGTACCTTTAGCTCATGTCACTGACTATCAACATGAGGAAGGCCAGAATAAACATTATTTCCATTTTCTCATTTCAGGAAAGAGAGAATCAGACTTGTCCCAATGAAACAACCGGAACATATAGCAATGTCCTGTTCCACAAGCCCTACCCCACTAAGAAAGGTGCATTGCCATCAAACCCCGTTTTGAAGAGGGGCAGTAGGACACAGCTTGACCATATGAAAAAAGAGGCATTATCTGCAGTTCCAACGGGGAGACACAGATTGCACTCTGGTTCCAGGGTTTCCTGAGATAAAACCTTACAGATCTAGTGTTTCGTTACGGAGACTTCATGTATAGATCATGCAGATGATGCAAATCTTTCAGAGGATCTAGCCTAGTGCTGGAGTTTGCAATAAACTCCTAGAGTCCTCTGGTCTAGAGTCCTCTGGTCTGGGGTCAACTATAGAAAGTTTTCCCAGCTCTAATGAAGATGAAGGAGGGAACAGAGACAGATATTAAAAACAGAATCAGTGTCCGTTGTTATATTTTTAATCTTTTTTTTTTTTTTTCTGGCTGGATTTGGGGATTTTGCCTCTTGTTTCTTCCCAATTTGGAGTTTAAACGTAGATCCAAGCCTCCAGCACACGCTGCCACACTGAGTGTCTCGGTTTAGGACAGGTTTCAAAAAGCTTTGAAAATGCCAATGGTTTTGTGTACACAGATGAGCTACCTCGTTATCTGGGCTCTGTGTGTGCACACCGTTGGCTGAACATCTGCACAGACACTGAAAGACCCTGCAATCTTCATCAGAGGCAAAGGAGAGGTCGCTGTAAGGATGTCCTAATAGTTACCAAGGCTCTGTGTCAGTCCATGTCACTACACAATTTCTGTATTTTTGTAATTTCTAATTTACAGACGTAACTTGGGAGAGATGAGGAGACATTTCAGCATTACTTTTTACATACACCTTTACTTTACATTAACCCGTTTCACCATCAAGTTCATCAGGAAAGAGCCAAACTGATAAACAAAATGAAAACAGCCCCTGCTGCAGGGAAGGAGAAAGGACATGCTCAACCTTTTTCTGAAGCAACCAATTTCTTTGATACCATCAGGAAAGCAGAACACGCAAACCTTCAAAGAAATGCTTTGATTAAAGATGAGCACCAAAAAAACCCTCCCTTTTAATTCAAGACTCCTAAACTCATAAAGAAAGAGCCAATCTCTCTGGATTTCTGACGTTTTTGCCAGCAGCGTGAAACCTGCACCCGCGCATGGCAGGTCACTCTACCCAGTACCTGCCAGACCACCTCCGCAATGGGGCTGCCTGGCGGGGGACATCCCTACATATGGTAGCCTTCAGGTAAAAAAATACATTAATAAAAGAACAAATAAATGCTGGAATTAAAAAGGCATCAGTCATATATTGATATTAATGTATTCATGTTACCCTTTCTTTCTTTTGCTGGTACCATCTCTGTGTACAGCTAAATCCTCTTGTTTATTCACCCCTGCATCCCCCACTGTTATCAAGTGTAGGAACCTTTCTGCTTGTTTTAGAAGCTTGAAAAATAACAGCCTTTGAAATATCACTTTGACTTCTTTGCCATTTGGCAAAACATTGATGTTTTTCGTTTCTGTTTCTTTTGGAGTACAGGCTGGAACTGCTCTGGATTGTTTACTGCTTGACAGTTTAATTGCTTTTTATCAAAAGTCTTATTGATGAACTCATCAGCGGTGGATTTACACAGAGAATCCCATCAAAGCTATTCAAAGCTTGTAGGCTTTCTTTTACCTCCAGAAGCACATGAAGTTCACCTGATGCTTCACTGCAGTTCAAGCCATGGTCCAGCCTCCGTTGGACAAAAAAGCACCACCAGGCTGGGTTAGAAGAACCAGCTCAGAAAGGCAGAGACATCCCTAGGGACTTGCTAGCACTGTTTAAACCTGCAGGTTAAGGACGCCTAACAAAAACAGGGCTGATTTCAGAAATCTGGAGCAGGAGACATCCCAGGCCAATATGAAAAATAGGTAAAATATGAGCATTACCCTACAACTGTGAACAGCTCACTGATCAGAAGTTACATGTTCACAATTTCCTACAATATAAATCAGAAAAAGCACATAACTCGGCCCTGGGGCACGAAGCTGGAAGTGTGAGGTGAGATAAGAAAGACCAAAGGGACCATTCCTGGGAAGTTCTGGCTTTGAGTATTAGTTTTCTCTAATGAAGGACTTCTTATTAATACAAATATTTCCATTTTTAAAATTTATTTTGTTTTTAATGGAGGGTTTTTCTCTTTGGCTTTAAACTTCCTCTGCATTGTGAAAATGCATGAGAACCAGAGAGCAAACCTGGCCAGCTCGCTGTTCGAAAATAAATTGGCTGCCCTCGTCTCATTGTTCAAACAACGTAACACATAAAAAGAAAACGAGTAAACAGATTAATATATTTTAGACCCAGAAAGGAACATTATGATTATTCAGTCTGACCTCTTGCAAATACTATGTGATTAAAATTCTCCTTGTGCCAATAATTTAAGGTGCTAACCAGGCAGGGACAGAGATTGCTATAGAAATACTGTATGTCCTACAGAGACTTGCCTTATTCAGTATACATCTCAGAAAACTGCCCCGGCTTTCTCATTTGCAGCACATCATAAAATATTCAGCCTGAACGAGGCAAGGACTTTCCTTGTTATTGTAGCTTTAAATCACTCACCTTAAAATCTGATGGTAACATAAATATACGCTCCAAGGCCACCAAAGAAAGGAGGTGGGATTAATTTTGGCTTATATTTCCAGAATACAGGTGTGTGCATGTGGTAGAGAGGGATGGATGGGTGTTAGCACCCTCTTCTTTGACAGCGCTGTTCCAAGCAACGTTCCTGTGGGATTTATTCTGGAGGGCTGATGGTTCCTCAGCCCTTCATCACCACTGCGATGGTGGCTGCACCAGAGGGCTGCCTCCCACCCTGAGGGGTTGTTTTGGAAAAATTTGGGCAAAAATGATGTGATCATCTCTCGGAACCAAACTAAGCAAATTAAAACATTTTTTTCCCTGCATTAAAAGAAGTTTCATATGACATTTGCTGAGCAGCTGTAGTGAGGTGGTGCTTTGGAGAACAGACTTCTGTTTCCACTGGGACAAGACCGTTAAGCCTCTGGAAATCTCAGCTCAGGAATATAATGTAGTCTGGCAGATAAAATCTTCGGAGACAACATTTTCCTTCACAGAATCCCCACTGCAGAGCTCTTTTGAGGTCCATGATTTTTCGAGGCCTATGTTGTCTTGTTTTAGTAAAAATTTTATTCCGTATTCAAATATTCAAGATTGTATTCAAAATTTCCCCTGGTTCCATCAGGGCTAAAAAGTGTGACAGCACTAGTAGCAACCAAATGACAAAGGACCTCAGCTTTTTAAGTCTCTTGTGACTAAAGCTTACTGACTGACAGCTTATGACAGCCTTTCAAATACCAGCAGCCCACTTGCCTCCATCTACGCTCGTCGCCCCAGGCAGTGGTGCGTGGAGGAGACCTAGGACCTGCCAGCTACAGCAACGCTCCCCCAGTGCTGCTATCACTATTTATGAGGCACTTATCTGTAGTAAAACAACCTGCACTGATAACCCCACCGTGCAATTAAATCCTAAGAAATATTGTAGCAAACTTTCACATCTCTAGCGCTCTGCTGAGGCCTACAAACACCGCGATGGGCAGAAGATGGGCACATCTTTTTTCCACTCTTCTGAGCTTTTATAGTTTGATTGGCACCTCCACAGGAGCCAAGGAATCATCTAGTATTAGCAGCTTGATCACACTCAAGTGTGCTCCTTGTCATTTTAAAAAAGACCTATGGACATATACGTTGGTTATTCAGCCTGTTTTTCTTCATGGCTTTGCATTAAATGAAAAGGCAAAGCTGAAGCTCAGCAATGGTGACTTTCACCTGTGCCCACCGTGTCCGTCAACGATTTGATGTCACCATATATGAATCCATACATACAATGCATTCACCACAGGTTTCACTGTGAAAAAAAACAGCATTTTAAAAAATGCCATTAAAATAAGCAGAGTATGCATAAAATAACTCAAAAGTTTAGGTTTAAAGAAGCAATTACGCCCTGATTTATTAATTTATGTAGATGTCAGTAAGTTAGCCCAAGGACACTCACTCTTGCTTATTGTGTATATATGTCTATATGTGTGTGTATACATATATGTGATTTTGTTGCCTCAACCTTTCTCACTTTGCTTCTAGAAAACAGAAAAGTAGAGCTCTGTAGACAAACCACCACACAAAATACATTTTCCAGTGTCTGAGGGCTGGAACAATGTCTTTCCTAACAGCTGTCATATTCCTCCAGCTCTCCATAAACTAAGTGGATAGTTAAAATCTGGAGGAGATTCCTCACCTGACAGCAATTTAAAAGTAGGTCATGTTTCAGCACTAAGAGGTTGGGTTTGTTTTCCTTTTGACTTGTTTTCCAATGGAAACCAACCTCGATGTCCTGCCAGCGTTAACTAGGAAGAATGGACCTAAAAATAATGAGAACCAATGTAACTGAAAATGGATACCGTAAATTACGCAATGTATAGTAAACAATTATGAAATAGAAGATGAATGCAGCACTAAGAATTGTCCTAAATACCAAAAAGGACCACAGAAAAGTATGGTAAAGCCACTCTCAGCCAGAGCTTAAACAGCCCAGCTTTTCTGTGAATAACACTTAGTAGAAATTTGCTTTTTTGTGTGTATTCCTTTTTCCGAGTCTGATTTCCACATGCTTTCTCACAAGTAAGTTTGCAGGCAGACGTCATTGTGGAAACAGCTGATGTTAAGACAACATTGTCTCAGTGCAGAAAGAGCTCTGAAGCTCCTTGTATCACCTGTATCTCACATATATTCTACTTCTTTTTTAGCTTTTCTATAGGATGTACAATACCTACAGACTTTGAGTTGTCCCTCTGGACTGGATGAAGTACACCAAGGAAAATTTATTTTGAACCAAAGAAAGAAATGCAGTCAACTGGTCAAGATATGTTGTTGCAAAAATCAACTTGTCCAAGCAGAGAGTAGAAACAATACATTGGGAGCTAAATATTAAAACCAGACCAACTTAACTCTAAATGATATAGGGTATCTTGTTTTATCAAACTGTTACAAAAACTATATATACATTTAAGAAGTCATTAATGTGTTCTTCAACTTTTGAGAAAGTGTGAAGAAACTTGCAGAGAATTGATAAAGAAAAACACAAAATTCTTGTTGCTTATAATGAAGTATTTCTTAAGAAATTTGCAAGTAACTAAAGTAAATACAAGGAAAAACCCATTTTATGGTACATGCACAATTTTAGGATATACAATATCTATAAAAATCAGGAAATAAATGTTGGAGTTATTGAGTTATGAATTGCTCTGCAGCCATGAAAAAGCAAGCAGAAGGTTTGGGAGAAAACTGTGTGCAAAGGAGAAAATAATTTGTCCCCCTAAACATCTGTGGTACACTCACACCCTCAACATTTTTGACAAAGTTCATCTCACCCAATCTTGCAAGTCTACAGAATAAGCACCTGTACGAGAGCTACCACCCTCATCTCCTTCAGCCAACACAAGCAAGGAGGCATTTCTAGGGTGTGATGCTGCTAAGGGCACGCTTCAGGGTGTGAGGAACAGAAATGTCCATTTCTGTGTTCATTCGGCAAATCCCACTGTGATGACCTTTATGGAAAAAAGTCCTGAAGATGCTTTGGCCAAAAGTATGGTCAAACTTGGGAAGTGCAGAGAAGAAAAACAAGCAGAACCTGAGAGCTTCTCCATGAAAAGAGAGATCAAATTTACAAAGAAAAGAGATGACAGAGGAGATACGATAGCGCTCTACAAAACTATGAAAATGATGCAACATGGAAAAGGGAAATATAAGGAATTATTTCACACCATAGATGAGAAATGGGGGACCTAATGGAATTAGCAGGTGGTGGATTTAAGACAAAAGCATTTGTCATCTGAGGAGCAATCCTGGAACAGAGGAATCTTTGGTATGACCCAATAAAACGGCGCTCATGTTCTTATGTTTGTGCTCATCAAATTAATTATTGAATTATTCACTCAACTCTGGTCTGAATGTGCATATCTACGTTAAGTGAGTCTTTTGATTCACTCACTTAAAATCAAATATGACAGATTCACAGATTTTAAAGCCCTTCTGATAATCTAATCTGACCCCAGACAAAACAAAGACTGTACAATTTTTGCCTCAGATCCATAGCTCCTGGCTGCACAAAAGACTATCGTTTAGCAGTGTAGCCAGGCTTGACTTAGAAGATACCACTAATCCCCTGTCTGCTTTGCCAGTGGTTAATTACACGCGCTGACTAATTACATTGAGGTTTTTTCCGATGGTAATTTCTGATGTCCTGTCATTGGATCCCTTTCAATACTGTCTGCAGACTCTTTAACCATGCTAAAGCAATCTTACTCTTTTCAGGTTTTGGTAGCTTAATTCTTCTTGCTGACGTTTCTCTCCAAAAAAAAAGTTATTCAACAGCTACTTTCACAGCCTCTGTGAAGAGGTAACTAGAAGCTGAGTGCATATACAGCAATGCTCCTTTCCAGTTCCCCATTTGGAAACTTAAATTACCATGTTGAGTATCTTCACTTACATCTGCATCAGTAATGATTTGGCCGTTCCTGGACAGGATATGGACCAGTATTAAGTATCTGTATACCAATATTGAATCAAATATAATTTAAATAGAATATGGAGTCTCCAATTACCACTCTCTTCTGAACATCATCCGTTCACTCTACTACATCTCATCATGTTTATCTCACTGCTGTTCAATCAGAATATCCCCGTTTTCCACAGCAGAGGGTGAATTTCTCCAATTTTGGGCGATGTAGAGAGACATCAAACTGAAATCTTACAGCTTGGATGCAGTCTCAGCTAAATAAAACTTATGTGACTGTTTAGAGCAATATTATATATTTAGCCAGCAAATTCAAGGGCATTTGTAATGTCATATGTCATTGAAAGAACCAGGAGGAATAGGAATTGAAGTTGGAGACCTCAGGATCGTACGCAAGTTGATTAATCTCTTGCCCAGTCATCTCTACAGAGGGGACAGTGGACACAGGCCATGGTGAGTGAGGATGAGTGGCATACACAAACAGATCAAAGCTGTTAATAGCAGTTTATGGCAAACGCAATGGTCTAAATCCTACTGCTCCGACCCCACTGCACACCTTGTTGTGTCCCACCTGAGACTTTCCTCTCACTTACCCTATTAATTGCAATTTTTCACGTTACCCATTCTTTTCCAACTCTGTGCAGGAAGCCTGTGAGTGGACGTGATTTGTGATGCTGCTCGTGCATTGCTGATGGGCCAGGAACAGCACTCGCCGCTAAAGCTTCATGTTTATTTGCAGATCGCCAGCTGCCTTCTCCCATTAGCAACAGCTAATTTCCAAGCTGCGCCCTTTGCACAGATAAGGCACGGCAGGGGCCGGGAGGACCCGCTGATTTATTGTGGTTTGGCTGGAGGGTGGGCAGCATGGATATTCTCTCACGGCCTCGAGGGAAGATTTATGATGTACAAAAGAGGCATATTCTTAATAAAAAAAAAAAAAAGAGGAAAAAAAAGGCATCTGGTCCTAATTCCTGATATTCTCCAAAAAACCCAGAAGTTGGGTATGTGAACCACCAAAGCTCAAGTGACTTCTGCTCTTCAACTACCACGGGATGAGCTCCTCAAGCAGATGCTGTCCGTGGCATGCCCGTGAGAGATGGGAAGAATGAGGTGCCACCAGCAGCCAGTGAAGCAACCAGGCAAAACTGGCCAGTAGAAATGCTGGGAAACCACGAGTGAAACCAGCTGGGCATGGAGAGGACAGAAAGGACGATCCTGCTGACACCCTGTGCTTGCTCAGTCCATGTTGGCTGCCGGGCACTAAAACCAGGTGCCACAGCCATAGATTTACTGGTTTTATTCTGTGCAACAGCCGAATTTACTGCCTTTTGAAAGGAAAAAAACACCCTTCCTGAAGGGAAAGTATTTGTTGAAAGATATAGTAGGAGCATAGTACCCAAAAGAGAAAGTTTCCAGAATGTCCTACATAAAACAAATGTGCCCTGGGGTTTATTTTAATAATTCTTCAATTATTGCCTTACTGGTGGCTGATTTAGTCCAGGCCATGGAGATGTTTCTAATGGAAATCAATTCATCACGGAGACGATTTCTAAGAATCTAATCACGCAGATGAAAACAGACACATGTTCATGCTAATAATGAGGACTCCAGCAAAAGAGGGAAGATTTTATGTATCTGCTATTTTTAAGGGTTTATTTGCTCCTGCGTCTTAACAAACCAGGTTGGCCGACTGCCAGGCATCCTGGTTTTTACTGGGACTGTCCCATGGCCTTGGGAGAGATTTTAAATATCCACTTACACATTATTGCTCCGAGGCTGCTGTCTATTCTAACACTTTACACAGTTTCCTTGACACAGAAAACGAAAGTCTCCAGCTAATTCTTCGTTAATCAACACAAGTAGCTCCACAGTAATTTTATTTTCAAGACAGAAGAACAAGTCAATGCCAACAAGCAAATTCTTATAGTTCATGCTCAATATTTTAGGAGTTTGTGTTACCATCGCTGTGTCTATTTCCGTAATATCCTTCAACAGGTGAATTAGTGACAAACTGTAAAAGCTGATGTTTGAAAAAAGCAGAGCCATAACTGATACAACAAATAATCAAACTTAGCTGGAAAAATGGAGAAAAGCTCAACCAGATTCTCTCAGATGCAGTAATATGTGGGAGCTACATCCACCACCAAAAGCCCAGTACAGCACAGTTCAACGACTCTTCTCTATCTCACAGCAAACACCTGGGTCATCTTCTCAAGGTCAGACCATCAGTGCGAGGGGGCAGTGGTGCTGGGGCAGGGCACAGTGACACTCCTGTCCGTCCCGCACGACAACACCATAACAATCCCCCTCCCAGGCGTGGCACCCCAAAGGCAGCTCCTGGGAAGCACCACCCCAAAGCAGGGTGGGCAAAGAGCGAGGACATGGTCCTCATTTCCCCCAAGCCCCACCAGCCTCCAAAGCATCCAACAGGACTATCCCGAAGCCTCAAAGGAAACTTGCTGCCTCCTACTATTTGCCGTGCCCCGTGCACAGTTCTTCCTTGAGCTCTACCTCCTGGGGACCATAAAGGATATAATTCCCCCCTGTTTCACATTTCATACTTAAACTGCCCTATAAAATCCCATTCATGAGCAAGCCCCAAGCAACAGCAAAAATACAAGCTGTAAAACTGTACCAGCTTCAGATTACGGCCATCGAACTGCTCCTCCCAGCTCAGCCTTGCTGCTCTCCGGGAGGCCGACGGCAGGAGATGACCCCAAGACCTTGCTTTCTGCCACGCACGCTGGCAACGCATGAGCTATAAGCCAGCACATGTGGTTTGGGACCTTATCCCACTTCTGGGGGATGCAAAGGGTTGTGCTGTTGGACGTGATGCTGAACTGGTCTGAACTGCACCGTAACAGCTCAGTACATCCCATAGGGAATCCTCCGCATTACCATTTAATTGCTGTCTACTTGATTTGACCGGTATAGGATCTGATAAGATCCTGGGCGTTCCTGCTGACAAAATAACATGACCTGATCATTTAATGGATTCAGCTGTGACTTAAGAAAATAAGGTTTTAATCTTCCTTTTACATTTTATAGGGATACTCCTAAGTGCCAATCCTTAGCATCTGTTGCATATATTATAAACACGGTTATGTGAAAATTAAATTCAAAAGCTCCTCCTCCATCCCAAACCAAAACTAATGATTAGATCAAACCCAAACAATAATCTAGCAAATATAGCCCTCACTATGCTCCTGGGCTGTGTGATTTATACACTGACTAAGAACGCCAGGGAGTTTAGAACACAGCTGGATACTTAGAGTTTTTTTGCTAATATGGTAGTCAAAGCACATTGCAAAAATTCGTAGATGAAAATGAAACACAGACTTTGACTGCAGGGCTCACAAGCCCTGCACAGTCATCCCGAATGTCCTGCATTCGGTGATAGCATCCGACAAATACCGAGTGGGACAGACCCAGACATGCCAGTGGTGTTGCACTGATTACAGCCATGGAGGATTTCAGAGTTAATTTGGGGCTTGACAAGGAAGCACGTCCACAGCCAGTGCGACCAGCAATGACCTTAAGGTTATGAAGAAGGACATGGCAAAGTAGTGATGCAATTCATACAGCAGAGCAATTAGCTTGGATAAAGAGACACTTATTCTGGCACAGACCATATCTGTAGGAAACTTATCTATAGTAGCTACTCCAGTCACTGTCCAGTACAGACAAGATCTGAGCATCACAGAAGGAGAAGCCCAATGCACTTAGCTGAAGAATGCCGCTATTTCAGCTTTTAAAGAGTCTGTGCCGTGTATGTGCACATAACACACGAGAGAGCTTTTGTAGCATACCTGCTTTTGTCAAGCAGTTGCCTCCCAGCCATCGGAGCCTGCACACTGATGCACAGGTATTAGGGCAAAAATATCTGTGCAACTGGTTGTCTGCATGAGAGCAATTCTGAGGTTGAAAACAGAGGAAACGGTATTAAAAATCAGTGCACTCAGTCCAGGCACTGCCAGGGAGGCACTGAGTCTCCCTAAGCCAATGCATTCAAATCACTAAACTGCTATTATGCAGGTCCTAAGGAAGAGATCAAAGAAAAGTGCTAAGACTTTAAATATCCACATATATTTGGTCTGATCTCTCTGCTGATCAGGCAATTTTTGGTTGCCTCCATGCCAAACAAGGTCTCACTAACACCAGATATGGCAAAGAAATGAATATTACTGCAGTAATTACATCTGACACTTACAAAGTGAGTGCTGCCACACAGTTTTTCTCCCCAGGTCTCTCATGCTGGTGGGCAGGGAGGTGTGAGACATGCAGGATCATCGCGCTTCCCTGCAAACATGAAAGCATGGCCAAGGCAAGAGCTTCAAGGCAGGGGAGCGGTGTTTAACCTTTGCTCTGCCACTGATTTCCTGTGTGACCTTGGGCAAGTCACTGAAGGATGAATCTAAAAAGGGACTCAGGTCCCTCGAGGGGGAATTAGGCATCTACAATCAAACGTGTGGTTCGGATAACCCGGGTACCGACACTGCCAACAGGTCAAGACCCACCATGCAGCCAACTGCGAGCAGCAAAGCTCCCAGGACATGGGGTACAAACTCTGCTCCCCGCTCCAGCTGGAAGAGAGGAGAGGGGGATTCAAGCCAATAGCTCCAACTCTTGGAAAGTGCCCTAAACCACAAGGTGTTTTCCGTACCTCCTTCTGAAAATGTTCCACCTCTCAGAAAATAACTCAAGACTCCCTCAGCACCGTAACACTTACTCAGCACTGTGACTGCCTGATTGATGCAGATTAATGTCACAGAGCAGTAATGGGGTCCATTAAAATGCGTATCAATTGTTCCCTTAACCTTTGTAGGGAGCCAAAGTCATCCCTTTAAGAAATATGTTCATCCTGTCATGCTTTTAGTAGATGGTAATGTTAGCCCATGTCTTCCATAACTAACTGAAAAATCACCAAGCCAAGTTCAGTCTTGCAGAGCGAGAGTGCGTCCGCCTCTCCGGCAGGCAAACCAGGTGTATTTACGCAGTGGAAGAAGTCATTCACTTTAGCCGTTTGTTACCAACCAGTATGGAAAACAGATTTCACACTGATGATTTATAAAGTGCTTTTAGGCAGCCCTTAAATAATGAGTTATAACCAGGTACGAACATCCAAAGCCACTGCTGAAAACGCTCTCCTGCTCTTGCCGTGTTATTTATGCTGCGCCGGTTGCAAGAACTCAGCTCCCTGATCCGGCTCCTCAGCCCAGTGCCAGGATTGACCCGTCTCAGCGCCACAGATGTCTGTTTTCTATTTGGCTGTGGTATTCCCTGTGCAATATTAAAATGTCATCAATTCAGTTTAACAGGCCAAGTAAAGGCCTTAGTCAACCATTTAACAGCTAAGTAAAACATATGGCAAATGCATATCAGTCCAGGGACTGCATTAAAAGTTTAAGGGTTCAATTAAGAGGAATCTTGCTGGTGTGTTCTCAAGAGGTTAGGAAAACAGAAATGCCAAATGTTTCCCCTCCTTGTAGCTGTTAAGCACCGGGCTGAAACCCCCTTGTTAAAGTGCTTTTTGTTAAAATGCTATTCCAGTATGTTAAAAGCACCTCTGTATAATACTCAGTCAAAATAAATTATTTATTGGGAAAACGGAGCCAATATTTTTATGATTCGGGGGTTTTTTTATAATTGTTGTTGCTATTGTGCTGCAATGTCCTACCTTAAGCGCCCATGTTCATTGTCGCCACCTGAACGCAGGGGCTGGAAGTGCCCAACCCTCCCGCAAGGCAGTGCCTGATACCTCAGCACTCCCGAGGCTGAAAACTCAGACACAAAACCAGCTGAACTTGACTTTCAGAGCTGACCAAAGCCCCATTTGAAGATGCAAAACCAAGCTGAAATTATTACATTAATTATTACAATTTTTCCCATGGTTCAGCTTCCTTAAGGACATGGTCAGCAGCAGAAAGAACATGTTAATTAAGTAACACATCCCGCACACAGCAGTGTCTCTGGATTCAAGCAGGTATTGACAATATAAGGGACCAACAATATTGTTGTAGAATAATAAACATATCCCAAAACACCTCAGCTTGCAAGAACAGACCTCCCTGCTCCCTAGGGTCTAGTACAAGAGACTCCAGGTGTTGGGTCTCAGACAGTCTGATGTGTCCATCGCACGGCCATGGTGTACATGTCCCATATAGATGATGCAGACACCACCACAAACCTGGCCCAGAGATGTGGAAGGGGCAATGGCACTGCAGCTGCAATCGGGTTGTCCCTGCAGTATAGGACCCCGCTGGGACCCACAGCTTTCTGCAGCGTCCCTCTTGGTCACCCTGCCACCAGGACCCCGCAGCAGCACAGGCAGGAGATCAGGTTGAAATGCAATATATAGAGAGCATTTAGGTTGAAATGCAATATACAGCATCAGGTTGAAATGCAATATATAGACTGCAAAGAAGCAGCAGCTCCTTAATGGAGCAGTTAGATCACAAGACTGGGCTTGCTCCAGAGACAGACAGCACAACAACAGTCACGATTTTTGCTGCCGTCATTATTTATAGGCACAAAAATGTAGATCATTTAAAAACTCAGAGTGAGCTGCCAAACCAGATACGGCAGCTGAACCCACTGCCTAACAGTCAGCCGTGTTTTTGGATATTCCCTCCTGCAGCAGCAGATGCAAACCCTGCAGGGCAGCGGCTCTGGGGCAGGAGGATGCAGCTCTGCTGGCACCTGGTCCACACCAGCACAGGAGTCATCAACGCAAGATGGCAAATTTAGGTATTCATACTGAAAAGAGCAGTGAGATGCCGAGGTCTGAATCAGGCATTTTCTCCCCTGACTACAAACGGGCTTTGAATTTGGCTCTAAGGTCCTCGAGCAACAGATGGGACACGGGAGAAAGATGTGATCCCACAGATACTCTGCGAAGGACCTCAGCTGAAGGGAAAGATGACTGCAACCACCTAGAAAAAATGCACACAAGTGATTTCAGCAGCGAATCGGGTATCACAGACTTCCCAGGTCTCCTCTCCTCTCTTCCCATGCTGCTCTCCCCTTGCACTCTGATGAAGGTTTCCTCCTCCTGGCCTCTCCTGGTTTAGGGTACTGATGATGCTCAGAGTTTATCTCGCAACCCCGGTTCTGTACCGTGCTCCACCTCTGCTCATAGCTGACTGATTTTGGGAGGTCACCTTGTCCCCCTGCCCTCATCACCCCACCTGAGAAATACCCATCCCACCTCCACCAGCGCTGGGGGGGTTCAGACCACAAACTGCCACCGCTTTCCTAAGCGGAACAACACTGAAATTGAGAATGGGGAAGAATTAATTGATTTTTTTGTTTATTTTCTGTAATTTGGTACAACTAAACCCAAACATTAAAAATATTTTTAAACAAAAGCCATACTGAGAACAGATCACAGGGCACAGTGCGGAAGCAACCAGTGATTCAGACATTAATGCTTTTTATTAAACAAATAAAACACTCTGATGAATGCCTCAGAGTCTACAAATTATTCTCCCAACTATGCAAAACTACTTCATGCTTCAGCTTTGGGGCATTGTTTAAAATTTACTCTAGCACTGTTTTCAAGAAAAGTCAATTTATTTCACCCAAGTGGAGATTTAAGACATCAGGGAGCCATCTGGTGGTTTGATTGCCTTCTAATTAAAATTCATCTCTTGGGCTCTTGACTTCCTCTGATGCTGAGCTGAGTTGGCTGGCCCAGAGCATAAATACAGAGAAATTAAGCATCGTAAGATGTGTGAAAGTAAAATTTAAGTATACGGAATTTCAGACAAGATTTTGCCATTGCTTTGTAAATGTGAGCTGTCCACAAAGCACGAATGATGCATTTACTCTCTGATTTTTTATATCTTTTTTACAAGTTCAGAAGTGGAATAAAGTTTCACAAAAATCCCCCCCTATGATGGAAAAAGAAAAGTAAAGTATTAAGTAAGTTTATGTTGCATTTCTATGGAATCAATGTTTTGTTTCTTAGAAAGCATCACCATTTTCCCCCAGGACTTCATACATTTTGAAAGAGAAATATATCTGTGGCTTTGGAAATACAGAAAACAAAAAGAAAAAAGAAAGAAAAAAAGCAGATACTGAAACTAAACATTACTGCTAGTTCAGGCGTTCCCCTGGCATTTTCTCCAGGAGAGAATCAAAGCCCCATCACCAGTTTCTGGAAGGGTACCCACCCTGGAAGCCGCTATGGAGAGGGTGGAGGGCACAGCCTGGCACCATCTCCTGGGGCAGAGGTCTGAAACGAGCAGAAGCTGTTGGACATAACCACTTTGGTGCGTGTTAAGTGCTGGAGTCCGGCTGCCAAAATGAGCTCCTCCAGGGCTCGGCAGAGGAAGGACTTGATAATTTGGCTAATTAGGTTAGCGCCGAGGTGTTCGTTACTGTTCAGAGTCTGGAGCAAATAACAACAGGCAACTTAGGAAGCTCTTCCCACCCTCAGGGGTGGCGGCAGCTGAGTGGAAGTCTTCATTATGACAACTTTGGGTGTCAACATTTATATTCCAGCTAAGTGTAATTTTGGATGCCCAAGTCCTTCTTGGCATTTGGCCCTTCTCTCTCTATTCCTGCACAAGTGTGCCCTTATCTCTCCATCCCTGCAAGTTTTATTCCCAGATCTGAACCTCCTAAACAGAAGTTCAGGCAGGGCCAGATTGGATGTGTAATTCCACTCCCATGATAAATCTACTCTCATGATAAATCCCAGTCTGGAACAGGGTCACCACTGTCATTACTGGATTTATCTGACAATAAATCCATGTGCTTGGGTTTTTCGACCGTCCTGAGAAAAGCCAACTTTGCAGAGCTTCATTGCACAGGTCTCATCCGTAACTGCAAACCTCCTCTTGGACTATGGAGAAGTGTTAACTAAGAGCGGGGAAAGATGGTGACAAGGCAGAATGTCCTCTCTGGGAGGACAGAGTAGGTGTCATTCCCAGAAAAGGTGACAGGAGTTACATCTGAGCCTCAGCAAAGCGATGCTGTGCTGCTCTCTGGAAGGCAGCGAAGCCTGAACGCTGGGATGTCAGGGCTTTCCTGGAGCTCAAACACCATCATTAACCTGCCTGGGTTTCCCTGAAAAAACCCAGACTCATAGGATCCTGATTTTGGCCTGAATCGGTGCCACCACTTCCAACAAAAAACGCGGAGGATAAAAGTTACTCCGAAACAAAACAGCAAACTCTGAAGCTTTGTAGCAAGGGGAGGACAGATACTTGGTTTTGTTTTATACCTTTGGCAGGGAAGTCGTATGATTCATTGCTAAGACTTTCATCCTTCAGGGGTCAGTTAGTGTTCCTCCTCCTGCTCCTCAGCCACTTCTTCTGCTTGCTTCCAGTATTTTCATCATTTGTATTTCCCCGTGGTCCCCACAGGAGGAGCCTCAGTACCGCTCTAGCAGGCAGAATTCGAGATCGCCGAAGAGCTTTTGCAGTTTCACCCTATGTACGCAGTTGTCCTTTCAGTTATTAGCCAGGAAATATTTTTTTGTAATTACTCTGAAAGAGCATATTGATCAATCTGGGAAGAATTTCTAGGGATATTTTCCATGGACTGAGATCTCTTTAATCAGAGGCACTTGGTGAGATATAATTTGAGAATGTGATTCTCAATTCCCTCTGTAGGGGATTATTTATGGGGACAAAGTTACATCAGAAAGCATTTGCAGGATCGCGAGATGAAATATGCCTTTAACAACTTCTCTGCCAGCAAACCACAGGCGATTTCTGAAGTGTTGGAGGGTAGTTGGTAAGACAGCTTCATCCTGGAAACAGGCAAAACTAGGTTTTGAAAATTGTGCGCTTCTTTTTTGATACCACCACAGGCTCCTTCTGTTCCCTAAAGCACGTTTTTCCCCTCCGAATGCTTTCATGTTGCCTTCTGCTCTTTGTCTCACCTATGAGCTCCAGGGCTTGTGAGATCTCCAAGGCTAGAGCAATGTATCCGTGCCATCGCCAACCTCCCAGCACAGAGCATCGCAGCATCCCCCATAGCCAGGCTGGGAGCACAGACAGATCCTTCCCCGTCCATGCTCTCAGGTTTTCCAATCAGCAGAGGATGGGATGCATCGCCCCACAAACCAGGATCCACCTAGAGCACATACCTGGGCCCAGGATGCTGGGAGATGCTCCCAGGCTCCCACCTTTGATGTGGCCTTTGTGCTAAGAAAAATCTCAGCTGGCCTCTGGTCTCTGTTCTGGCACAGAAAAACAGTTAAACTCCATTTCTGTGACTAAAATTTGCTGGTTGTAGCAACAGTTGCTGGAGGAACTGCTTCTCCATGCTCTAAGGCTGGTTAATTAAAAATCTATAGATTGACGTTACATAAGAAATAACAGATCTCTTATTTTTCAGGTGTTTAATTATTAATAAATTAATGAGATGGAAACTGAAGTGCAAGGAAAAATGGTTCTCAGTCTGAGGGAAGTTAATATAAAATCTAAAATGCATTCTCTTCCAGCTTATTAACTTTGAGATTGATGTAATAACCTCAAGAGGTTTTTTAGTTTGTCTCTTCTCTTAAGTTTGTATTCAGAGTTGCACAAAAGTAGTTTCTATACTCAGACTAGATCTTGAAAGAATTTTCTTTTACAGAGTGAATTTTCCTACTTGGGAGAAGAAACCAGAACAAAGCCATTTATAAAACGTGGTAAAACCTGAAGATAAATGTTACTCAGAAAATTCTTATTCTTCAGAGAATCAACCTGAGCCCAGGTTTCCATCACTAAAATACAAAATGTACTCTGCAAAACTTCAGGAGGAAATTCATTATTTGGCCCATTACTGCTCATGCGTGCCCGCACCCAATGCATCTGCAATATTGGCCAGTTTCTGTTCTAATTTTCTTGGCATTAGAGGCAATTTCAAATTGCAGAAGGCAGAAGTGGGGAGAAAAACTCCTGCACCATTTTGTCCATCAATCCTTTGACTGTTTCCTCTGAAGTTGCAGGATCGCTCCCTACTTCTCTGTCCTGTTCAGCTTTGAGTGACAGATTTGTTCACACTTCGTTGATAGGATAACTTCAACTATTAGGAAAGATACTTATCATAAAAATTTTCTTTTCCTTCATTCTTTTCTTACTTTCTCACCATTGCTACCCTCTCTGAGGCAGAGGTCTCAAATCCAATACCACCATGGAAACCTCACCTTTGATGTCCTTTGGGCGAGTGGTTGTTTCCCAAGGTCTTGCAGCCAATGGGACCCTTCCCAAATTTTCCTGCTCTTCCTCTGTGAGCTACCACTGGAGTCACCACGGCTGCTACAACACAAACCCCGTCAGGATCTCCTCCTTCTGACGGTGTATGGAAACCCCATCACTAGTACCAAAATCACAAACACCTCTCCTCTCTGCCACCGGGAAACGCTGAGCAGTTTACGGAGCACATGTTACACTCTTTTAAAATTCAAAGGAATATGTTAAAATTACCATAACTTAATGTCACAGGAGAGATGAGCTCCAAAGTTTTCTTTGGAATTTCTTGCTGAACAAAAGTTTCTGCAGACAGTATTTACTTTTCCCTGAAAAAATGGATACATCCTTCTCCCCACCTCAGCAAGAGGCTGAATCACAGCTCACCGAGCATATGGAAAAGCTCACAGTGACTTCAGTGGTTTTGAGCAACGTCCCACATGCACACGTAAGCTATTAACCTAAACGTCCTTCCAGACCATAGTTTATCCTAGCCTGGGTGCTTGCTCAGGTTCCTTCTCCAGAAAGAGAGAGGTTTTTTCAGAGCTGTACTGGCTGTAGCAGGTTAACAGAGCTGCACAAATTGATCTCCTGGCTTTTTTAACACCTGCAGTCCGAGTGAGTAATCAGAAAAGGTCTGTTACAGGTTTCCAACAGCAGCCAACTTCTCTCCCCTAGCAGTCTGCATCCACCAGATACTGTGCATAACATATCCCGCGTTAATCATCACTTGGTCAAACGAACCTCCTGAGCTCTTTTAAACTCTTCCCAGGCATTTCTGCCAGCCTCTTAAATCATTTCTGTACTTCTTGTCACAGATAGTCTCAATATCCTAATGCTTTTTCAAACATCGTGGGTGATGCATGAAACTCTACATTCCCCTGTCAAGCCCTCGAAATAACCACTCTATACTTAGAAAAGGAAACACCTCTCCGTTTCAGCCACTGGGAAACGCTGAGCTGTTTATGGGGCACATGCTACCGCTTTCAAAACTCACGAGAATATCTATCTTCTTCTGCTGAAGGCACTTGTAGACTGTCTCTTTATCAGGGAGATATCTTCACAAAACTCACAGAGATCCATTTACATCCAAGAATTCTACCCCTCCATCAAATACATCTCAAATGTTTCAAAAATCATTGGGAAAGACGTAGGGCAGGAACAAAAAGACCTATGTTTCTCTCTGGGAAATCAGCTTGAAACGGATGTTGTAACTAACATATGCAAATATCCTTCTTTGTGTCTGACAATTTAGTTTAGACCTTAATTGCTCAACTGAATCACTTTTAAACTGCATAGTAAAATAAATGACTGCACAAGCCTAAATATACGGGTATAAATACCTTTTTAAACATCTTGAATTTTAGACAGTGAATCAAAGAGAAACAGAAGGATGCAGTCTTATTTTTAATCACTTTCCTACTACTTAAGTTATAAGAAACAATGAAATAGATCATAAGAGACATCTTGCGATCTTTTGGCATGCTGCTAAACTGAAACTCAATGGCTTGACGTGCTATCTCGGATAATTTAACTTTGAAGTCTTTGCTAATTCTTCTCTGGATTATTGCCGAACATAAGCTTGATTTCAAAGCTCACCCTGTTTGGCTTTGCATATCTGAACCGAGAACGACATAAAACATTTTAAGTAGCTCCTGGAGAACTTTTAAAAAGCGTTATTGATGAGAACAGCGTTTGCGTGTGCTGGGACAGCCACGTGAGCGCTGGGGAGCCCACGACTCGAGGGCAGAAGGGCAGCAAGGACGGGAAACTCGGCGGATGCTGCGGTGGAGATTGCACCGCCTTGCTCGTTTGCTCTCAGCAGCTCGAAGGTGGTGGCTTGGTCCACGCTGAAGGCTGAGCCTTCCAACAGCCAACCCTGCCGACAAATTCATGGTTCCTGGGGATGTGAGACAGCACACCCACACCTGCCCACTCCAGCCTCCCAGCATAGTCTTCCTCGTCCACTGTGTAACACCAGGCACAGCCCTTCAGGTTTGCAGCCCTTAGACCAGGGCTCCTGTTGGTTCTCTCTTCCTCATAAACCTGTTTTTGAGTGTGGACTTTCCCCAGAGACCACCCGCGTGTCTCGCCCTTCCCGCCAGCTCTGACTCAGCCAGCGTAGGACTGCGAGCAGCAATGAGAGGCAGATCCGTGACAGCTTCCTCCCAACGTACTCCCTCCTCCCCTCCCTCACCGCCGAGCAGCTCTTCACACCGTCAGGGAAGCACAGGATGCTGCCTTAGCGCCGACTCCTACCCACCAGCTGCTACGCTTAACTTGGGATCGGCAACGGCCTCTCCGCCCCGGTAGGGTAGCAACCGGTCCAGCCTCCAGGACCAGAGACACGAAGATCAGCCCTAAGATCCCCCTCCCGATCCTGAAATTGGCTGGGATGGGAGACATGCTGGTCATCTCAAAGAGGTTGTGGATTTGCTTGAGGATCTGACCATGCAGATCCAGTTTCAGGATTGGGGGTCTCCTTCTGCTGAGAGGGAGATGTAGGACACATCTACAATACCAACTAAATGAAGCCCAGGAAATGAACTTAAGCACTCACTTAAGCACCAGATGCCTGAGGACCATGGATCCCCTCCTAGCTCACACCCTAGCTCTGTTTTGGATCACTACAATGAGTTCTCTCTCCAGCACCTCCCAGCTTCCCACACCAGGCCCCAGGTCATGCAACTCACACCCTCAGTGTCACACTATAAAAGCAACATGGTCCTTCATGTCCTTTGAGACACTCTGAACTGAGAAAAGCCAAGCAGCATGTTGATCATGTGTGAGGGCCATCATGGCACCATCTGGGGCCTCGAGGAGACAAAGGGCCAAATGCTTTGTGGTGTGGATGTACCTGAGATGCAGAGCAGTCTGGTCAGAAGCAGGGTAGGTGCAAGCCTGTCCTAGCCACTTGGCCCAGGGATCATGAACGAGCCCCAGTGATTTCTGTCCTGATCTGCTCAACTGCACTGAGCAAAGACTTGCCTCCCCTATCAAAACCGCATTAAGCAATGGACTGATGAAAATTAACAACCATCAAACCATCTGGGACTGTTCGATAATCTCATTCCACATTCAATAAGGAACGTCCTCCTCCTTTACTGTGCAAACCAAATGCCTCAAAGGGATCTTCAAGGATTGCGTGGAGGGACTGGCAGCAAGACAGAGAACAAACAGGAGTAGTGGAATGAGGGTGGGGGCGAGCAGCACTCATCTGTTTTCCGTGCCCAGCCGAGGAGTTGGTATCGGCTCTGAGACTCCCTGGGGCTTTCTCGACGCTGTGGAGTGCAGAGACCAAGTGTGTCTGTGCTCACATAGAGGGGCACAACATGCTGTTGTTGAATTCAGTCAGAATTCTTCTGCTAACTTTGATAGGATCAGTCCCATAGGTGAAAGATTAGGTTTTGCCTCTGGATAGAGCTGTAATAATTGAAACAATTTCAGCATTGCATGGGATGGTAGAGTGCTTGTGATAAGCTAGGGAAGTAAAAAATACTTTGGCAAACAAATTTCCCAGATAAAATATCTAAAGAAAGGGCAGGAATGGACCAAAGCTGATGTTAACAGCAAAGAATTCCTCCAGGTCCTGGCTGGATCGGGTTTGCTAAATAAATAAAAAGGAGGAGGACATTCCTTATTGAATGTGGAATGAGATTATCGAACAGTCCCAGATGGTTTGATGGTTGTCAATTTTCATCAGTCCATTGCTTAATGCAGTTTTGATAGGGGAGGCAAGTCTTTGCTCAATGCAGTTGAGCAGATCAGGACAGAAATCACTGGGACTATAGGGTTCCAAGATACAAATATGACCCCTCATCAAACTGATAGTAGGCACTGGATCATCATAGCCACAGAATAACCGTGCAGAACAACCATTCTCTAGTTTTTGAGGGCAAAATCTGCACATACGTGGTGCTTTCTCTGCATCACACAGCATGTGTGGTCACTTGTGCTGGTCATTGGAGAGATGATCTTCCTAGATGTAAACTTTTAAGTGATTAGTATTGGACTGAAGTTATCTACCCAGGGCTTTCAACCAATCTATCTGACCACACGTAAGTCAATAACCAAATTGCTTGTAACCCAACTGAGAAGCAGCAGATTTCAGGGGAAATAAAGCAAGTGCAGCTCAAAATAGTAATCAAAATAGCCAAAGCTGGAATTCACAGTCCTCCAGATCATTTTTGGGCACAATTGTTAGGTCTGGTGGGTCTGTAGTCTCTGTCCAGTATGTACCCCACAACTCCACCAATGTGTGGTACCACTTCTCAACATCACCTTCATTTATTTTTGTCCTATGACTATAAACAAGTTCCCTGCGAAAAACATATCCAGGGTATTACGAACCTTGATAATCTATGATTAATGAGATTGTGGGAGTGGGTCTTTTTTTCCTGGACAGTTACATTTTCACATGTTGCTTTGACTTAATAATGCACACAGTAGAAACAAGTCTATTCACTATGCCTCAGATTTGTAAAGGACTCATTGAAATGATAAGTGAAATGTTTAGAAAACTGCTGAAAAAACCAAAGCCATCAAAATCTCAGTTAATTAGCATTAGCTAAGTAACTGCAGGAATAACTGAATTAGCCTATTTTCTTGCTGTAGGTAAAGATTAAAAAGTATTCAGTTTATAGCAGTTTTCAAGTTGCTAAGGATTATGAGAACAATGCACGCTATTTTCAGCTCACCAAGGAGAGTGAATCAAACGCAAGAGCCCAATCTTTCAAAAACAATCCTTCAGATGATTCATCTGCAGAAGCCTGGCTGGAACGCCCTGCGTGGCCCGACACCATCGCATTGCCTCTCTGTGGGAGCCAAGGCAAAGTCCCCACCACACACCCCGACAAGTAATTAAGAGACTGGGCTTAAAGGGAAATCTTCTATATGTCGTGTGTGTCCGAGGAACTCCAAGAACAGGCAGAGCCCGCGGCCCAGCCAGGGTGCAAAGGCTTCACTCCAGTAAAGGAAATAACTGGTGAAAGAACTTTGGACAAGCCTCGTTATGTCAAATTTAGCTGCTGGTGCTGGTTAAATTCTGGTTCTTTGGGTCTAAAATAGGACATTTCCATTACAGATTTTATTATCCATTTTTCATCTATACAGACAGGCAAAGAAGGAGAGGCAGGGGGGTTGTCCTCTCTGTAAAAGAAATGGACTGATTGCACAAAGCTGTCTTTGAGAAACAGTGACGAACAGGCCAAGCCAACAAAGGAAACCTCATGGTTGGTGTTTATACAGATCACCCCATCAAGAGGGGGACGTCGATGAAACGTTCTTACTTCAACTACAGGATGCACCATGCTTGCAGGCTCTGATCCTGTTAGGGAACTTCAACCACCCTGACACCTGCTGCAAAAGCAGCCAGCAAACTGTAAGTACTCCAGGAGACTCTTGGAGTACATTGAGTATAATTTTTTAATCCAGGTGATAGACAGTCCAACCAGAGGAGAAGTGTTACTGGACCTGTTGCTCACCAACACAGATTGACTTGGGGATATTGGTGGATGAAAAATTGGAGATAAGCCGACAATATGCGCTTGCAGCCCAGAAAGCCAACCGTATCCTGGGCTGCATCACAAGAAGCGTGGCCAGCAGGTTGAGGGAGGTGATTCTGCCCCTCTGCTCTGCTCTGGTGAGACCCCACCTGCAGTCCTGCGTCCAGCTCTGGAGCCCTCAGCACAAGAAAGACATGGACCTGTTGGAGTGGGTCCAGAGGAGGCCACGAAAATGATCAGGGGGATGGAACGCCTCTCCTATGAGGAAAATCTGAGAGAGTTGGGGTTGTTCAGCCTGCAGAAGAGAAGGCTTCAGGGACAACTTAATGAGGCCTTTCAATATGTAAAGAGGGCTTATAAGAAAGACAGAGAGAGACTTTTTACCAGGGCCTGCAGTGACAGGACAAGGGGGAACAGTTTTAAACTGAAAGAGGGTAGGTTTAGATTGGACATAAGGAAGAAATTCTTTATGATGAGGGTGGTGAGGCACTGCCACAGGTTGCCCAGAGAAGCTGTGAATGCCCCCGCCCTGGAAGTGTTCAAGGTCAGGTTGCACGGGGCTTTGAGCAACCTGGTCTAGTGAAAGATGTCCCTGCCCATGGCAGGGGGGGTGGACTAGATGATCTTTAAAAGGCCCCTTCTGACCCAAACCCTTCTGTGATTCCATGATTTATCGGAAAATAAAGTTTTAGAATTTTCAAAAGAAATTCCGAACATATCGCCAGCAGTAAAATCTTACAAGCAATTGTGTTTGCTTTCCATCAACCAATGAGTTTTATAAGGCAAAGGCTTCACAGGTTAATTGTACATGACAGAGCTGCACTGGAATCTGATGCTATCTACTGAGTGAGAATTCAATATGAAGGAAAGTAGGATACCTTTTGTTTTAGGAATTTCTCTGAGAAACATGAATAATGCTGAATTCTCTAAAATGGGTCATTACATGAGAAGTAATGCATTGGAAAGAAAATACGTTTTCTGAAAGCAATGTTAATATTCACATTCTAAAGGGCACTTGCGTGTTCAGACTGAAAAAAAGACTTTTATGCATTCAAAGTCCAAATAGAATAAAACCAGTATGTATTTCCTTTGCCTTGCAAATAACTATTCAACAGGACCAGGACCCGGAGGCCATGAATATAATTTACTACCAAGAGGCTATACATTAAGTAAACAGCAATAAAGTAAATTTTGCACTAACAGCCACGTGGTGTGGTATATGCATGACTGAGGGTACACAAGAGAGTGTCTTGAAGATAGAGTCAATTCTCCTGCCGTAGAGTCAATTCTCCTGCTGCTAGTTCAGGTTCCCTCTCCCATTTCTTCTGCTCCCTGCCCTGCATTTGGGAGAGACCTAATCACCATGCAGAGGTATCTGTGGTGGTACCCAGGTGGGAATTAGGTCACAGAATATAACTCTGCAAACTACTTCTAAAACCCTCGTGTTCATGCCAATGGTGAGGCTGTGGACAGACTGAAGTTTGAATTGTGTCAGAAAGCTCTGAAAAACGTGTGCCAGGAAGAAGCTCTTGCTGCAGTGATTTGTGCCGCAGGGCGATGGACAGCAGTACCAGCGCCAGACCAACAACGCTTAATGGATGAACTGATGTGTCCTGCTCTGAAATCTAAAAAGTCAAACCAGAAGAAATCTTCTAACTGCTTTGCTTTTCTTTTTTAATAGCTTTTTGATGACAATGTGCTTTTTTTTTTTTTTGCAGGATTCAGACTAGCTATTTTGAGAAACCCTTTGAAATCAAACTAAACTAGCCTTTAAGCAATTTCACTGTGCCAAAAGTTGTACTTTAAACCACTTGGTGTTTGCACAATATATCTGTCTGAAGCACTTACATGCCTAAACTGATATTATTATCTCAAAACTTCATAGATTTTAAACGTTTATTGTCACAGCATTCACATGTGGCAGAAAGGGCTGTTATTTCCACTTCCCACAGGAGGAGCAGAGGCATGGAGGTTGTGCCTGGTCTGTCCCTGAACGGGAACAGGGCACTGCCCCGCAATTGCCCACGCTGTCAGGGCTGCTGGCACGCTCCCCCGGCTGGTCCACCCTGAGCCAGCCATCCTCCTGGCCAGTGCCTGGACACAGCTCAATGGATAGCACCGACACAGACTTTTTTATTTAGTAATATAGACGTAGTCAAAAAGGTCATTCATATCCACCCCCCAGAGTGGGAAAAAGATGCCCGAGCACACTCAGAGAACTTTGCCAGCGGGGTTGGTGGGTTTGAAGGCTTTTGTATCAAGTCTAAGGCTCTCATGCCCCTCCTCCAGAGGCCCTTTCTGGTGTTTATTATTGAGGCCAAGTATTTCAAACATAGAGCTGATTATTAGTTATCTTACTCGTTATTGCAATGCGTCCTGGGACATTCATCACTTTGAGCTCACTCCTTTTAATGTGAACAAGAGAGAGATGGGGAAGACACCCAACGTGCCTTTCTTTCTGACCTGGAGGGGACCTGGGCACCCTGGGGATTCCCAAATCACCCACCCCACCTTGCTCCCACGGAGATCCAGGCACACTGCACTCCTGCTCACAGGGGGAGCACGAGTCACGGTCCCCAAAGTTGAGGGAGGCGATGGAGCCAGCCCGCTGTACCGTGTGCTTTGGCACATCGCTCCTTCATCCCCGTATTTGCAATAACCATTTTCATCTACCTGCAGCATAAAGAAATGGATATTAAAATTCGGGATACTGCTGTTCAGTTTTTATCCAGCCTGGGTTTAAACTGCTGTTTTATAGCTCTCCCTTAGCAAGTTTTAACTGATGCCTCTTTTTGTTCCCCTCCATCACTGGTATGATGCATTTGGCTGCATCCACATCTATGCACAACAGGTGAAATCCTGGCTTTATGTCAGTGGATTTTTAACTTTGGATGTCATACCTCTTCTGCTTTAGATTTCCACACACCTACACGATAAGGATAAATAAATCTATGCAATGATGATGGCCATCACCGGTCATGCTGTTACACCAGGCAGCCTGGATTATGTACTGCATAGGTTTCTGCACCGATGTGGATGGAATGGAGGGATAAAGCCACTGCACAGATACTGTACAGCATGGGGAAACACTGGAGGGAATCAAGGCATACCTGAATATGTTTTTCAAAAGGGTCAATAGGTTTCAGCAAACCAACCCATTCACTTTTACTCATTCGCAGATGGACCACAGCGCGCCTTGGTGGACAAGGCCAGAGGCCAGATATCAGTACTCTTATTTTTTTTAACAACTTAACTGCATGAAGAGTAACATTGACTTGAGGAAAAAAAGACAAAACCAATTAATCTTATCCAGAATTAATTAGGAAAGTATTCCCTTTTTGTGGGCAGGGAAATTACAAGACAAAATGATCTGAGAACACAATGTAAATCAATGATAGAGTAAGTCAAGAGCTCAAGACTTTCAGACCTGTGTGCTCTAACTACAAAAACATCCTTGCAAGTCTCTGGAGTGCAGCAGCGTCTCGTTCCTGTTACACATTGCTGGTAAACAGGCTAGAATATTTTTCCATAGATAAAGAGACCTGTCCTTTACCCACTCTGCACTGCTACATTTTTTAGCTTACAGAAGAATATTGCAATTCCTCTAGCAGAACACACTGCGTCTTCCCAGCACATCAGAGACAGTCTAATGAGCACCCACCACTGAGATCCTGTGTCTGCTTCTACTTTTTGTACCATATGGCTCAGCTTCTGTTTTTCCCTCCTCCTCTTTCGAGCCGTGAGCTGTCTTCTCTGCCACCGTCCCTGCGGTGGCAGCAGGAGCCCCTGTGCTGCGCCGGCAGCACACGCAGCGCAGTACCGAAATTTAGAGCCAGCCAATCCTTCCTGACTCATTAACGGCCGACGGGTATTTGCAGTGGACCTTCACGACGTTAGAGGCACACCGTTATGTCATTTGCCTTGCCAGAGGCTGTCACACAACAGGAAAAGCAACCAAGCAATAAAATATACCTGCGCCTGCCTCCCGCCAGCATCCAAGGGGTTGTAACCTACAGACCAGCTTTAGGTGACCCATAGCAAAAGATGAGATGAGTATCAAGTACAGTCCCCTCTGGGATGTCTCTGGCACGCTACGCTGCTGCAGTTTTGGAGAGCAGTACATCTGCCTGTGCGATGAGGGAAACCTGCAGCAAAACACCTTGTGCAGGAGAACACCTTGGATGAAGATAGGCGCAAGTGGAGCGGGCTGAGAGCAGACGTGCGGTCAGGAAAGAAGCTCAGCCATAGGTGATAACCTATTAAACGACTATCACCTGGACACATTTAACAGCATACTCCAAGGAAAAGGATATTCAGGCCATAGAGCAGCTCTAGACTTCCAGCTAAATGCACAGACAGCGGCTACATCAGTTATTTTATTTTTTTTCTTTTCTTCCCCCTTCGTTTTTTTGCCTGTGCTGTTGTGCAAACAGTTGCCTTTTTGCACTAAACTTTTGAACGTACACAGCCATGAATGCACTAGCAAATTTCTTGAGTTAATTCAGCTCGGGTAGGGTCAGGATTCAAGGAGAGACTGTTCAAAAGGTCCCTGCCTATTCCTGCCTGCAGGAGTAGGCAGGGGGGTTGGACTAGATGACCTTTAAAGGTCCCTTCCAACCCAAACTATTCTATGATGAAAAGCACCTCTCTCCAGCTCCGTGGGAAGTGCTGCCGGCAGCAGCCCTGCCTGCTCCTGCCTGCTCCTGCCTGCTCCTGCCTGCAGGCAGCACTCCTCACTCCCACTCCGTTATAAAGTAAATGCCCATACACAGCAGAGAAATGGTCTCTCCCCAAATGGTCCCATTTGCTGTTTTTAGGAGCTGCTGTGGCTCTCCTGAGAGTGGCCACACCTCAATAGTGAGGAAAGGGACTCCAACTACAGCCATGTTAAACTCCTGAGGGAAAAGGGTGCCAGATAAAATGCCCTTCCCCAGGAAATCTTCTTTTAAAAATATATTTCATCCGGTGTAATGTATGACCCAATCTTCAGTGAGAGAAATCTAACCTACATTTCCCTCGCCACCCTTCAAACTAGGCAAGACAGCACCAATGTGAAGCAAACCCTTTATACAGCAAATCCAGCCACGAAACCATCTGAAAAGAGCAGATTTAAAAGCTTCTGGCAGAGAGTTTCCAGCCCCAAGAAGCAAAATGTCAGAAGCACTTTCTGCAAACGGTCCTGCCCCACGCTTAGAGGGAAACAAGCATTAATCAATGGAAAAGACCCTGGGCTGAGATGAGATAAACATTCCTGCAGATAAGCCTCGTGAGCAATCAAAGCGAGGTAATTTCCCCCTCCTCTGCTCAGTATCTGTTATGTTTACACATCTCCTGTCCAGTGGCACTGGGTAATATTTTGCAACAGGGTGACCACGAACTTCAGGACTGAGTACATATGACACCACCGTCACGACAAGACGGCAGAACGGATGCTTGGCTCTGTTTTCTCCTCGAGGAATAATCCCTCTTCTGGAGCTGTACGAGACTCACGGCAGAGTTTTAATGGCAAAAACCCTAAGGCAGCTCTCTTTCAGTGGATTTCAAATTGTATTTCTGACTTTTTTTTCATTACAATGCATTCTGGGGAGGGGTATCTTCTTTTCTCGGGGACATACGGACATTTAAAGGCTCCACTATGTCTCACCCAAGGATGTCAGTGCTCCTTAGAGTATCATCAGTTAGGAGTGAAGAAAATAGAATTACAGAGTGGTTAAATGCTACTAACCAACAGAATAATCAGACAGAATGAACAGCAAACTCCTCTAAACCATCTTCAGTACTCTAGTACAGACAGCCTTTTACAGCTAAGCCAGGATCACAGAGACCCAAATGGGAATTTTGTCTTGGAGAAGAAGGGAAAAGATGACATAAGTATTTGGGTCTCTGAACACACTTTTCCTCCAATTTAAAGGAAAAAATGGCCTTTACAGGCTAAGATATAACCATGTGGCATGAATCTGAATAAAATGAACACATGTTCTATAAATGCATCAAAGAAAGTCTTCACCAGCAGCAGTATTTTCTTTTTCTATAAAATGCTTAAAAAAGTAAAAGTTTGGCTAGAGCAGACCTAACCACTGTTTCAGAAAAAAAGAAAAACCCCAAACCCTCCAGCTTTATTTTCCATTGAATAGTTTTCCAAGGAGAATGTTTAAAGCAGAAAACTATGGCAAGAACTTCTGCAGTCCTATGAAAATAGTTTCTGTAAGAAGAGGTAACCACAGCACTACAAAAGGAAGTCAAAACAGGATTTCAAACAGCAACTTGAATTTCCATTAAAAATTCTAGGTTTTCCACAATCCTTTTTAGAGTCCTGACCCCCAGACCAGACACAGAAAACTATATGAATCTCCCTGGCTTTAAAAACAGGCCCTATGTAAGTCTTTGGGCCAAGTACAAGACAAAGTGGAAAGCAAGAGATCTTTTCTTTCAGCACGAATATGAATGGAATAATAATGCTTCATCATCACCTTGCTTAATGGGTTCTTCTAGAAGTTGTACACAGAGTCTCTTGATAATACACTAAAAATATAACTGCAGGTTAGGGCAACACTGACTGGAGTCGCATCCAGACTCTTGAGTCGCGTAACCTACCTGACTGTACTACCTAGAACAGAATTGGAGCTGAGATATGAGCATGCTTGGGAAATTGAGCCTATTTTTTTGCTACAAAATCATTAAATGTCTTCTAGCATGCACTGACACGTAACACTCGTGAGCCTACTACTGTCCCCTTCGCTACGGTCTGTACAACTTTCCTCCAGAAGAAAACTCAAGAGGGAAAACCAACTTTTAATAATGGTTTCACCATGTAAAAGAACAGACTTGTGAACGCCAATGTTAATTTTGCATCTTGCTTCAATGCTGTGTTATTTCACTTCAAAGCTTTCCAGGATATGAAAGTCCTTTTCTGTTTAAATGAGTGTAACCATTTAATCAGAATTGCCTCCACGTCGTGTCTGAGAGGGATCCTACCATACCATAATGAATTCTCATACTGTGGCATATATGGATTTAACATTTATTATCTGCCTTGCTGCAAAGCCCCTGCCTCCTGAAGCAAACACCAGCTATTTAATTGATTTTAGTGTACCACAGCATAAATTACCACGTACTGAAAGATGCAGAACTAAATGTAAAAGACTCATTCAGTGACTGCGAACATCAAGTAACCGGCAATGAAACTTCTGGGCAAGGCATGAAAGGAAGGAGATGGTTATCCAAAGCCAACAAAATGGAGAGAAAATTGCTAGGGCTCTAAATAGCCACCTGCCTGCTGTTTGGAGAGAAAGGTCTCGCTCCTGCTCTCAGGGAAGCAGTGATATTATACACAGGATTACTGGCAGATATATATTGCTGCCCTGTGAATTGCCTATAGCAGACCAAGCTATACAACACGGGCACATATGCCCCCATGCCCAGCGGAAACAGGGAGCCCTAATTGGGGAGTTAGCGAGGGAACTGCTGGTGGGCTGAAGGAAGAAACTCAAGTTGTTGCTGCCAAAATTTATTGCTGTAAAAAGACAATCAAGACACATACTCTCACCCTAAGGATTTGGTACCGGCCCTTACTGGGAACCGGGCATTACATCAAATAACCCTCAGAAAGTACTGTTTACTGGACTCACCAGTATAGGAAAATAGTCAGATATGCTTGTCTGATTTATGAGCCCTTCAAATCTTTCTGTAACTTTAAAGAATAATACATTAGAACCAAGTTTATTTGGAATTTTGGCCAAACCTCGTTTTCCTTATTGACAACAGCAGCTTTGCAACAACAGACATCTTAAAGAAAAAACCCATTTTCATCTGAATTGTTCACACTTCTGTAAAAGCAAATGACATTATAATGCTGCCTGTTCAATGAAAATGTGGAAATGTTTCTCCATTATCTCTTTATTCCCAAGGCTACAAGGAAAAAAAATCACTCCCCATCAGATGTAGCATAGCGCTTTGATTAAAAAGAAACAAACCCTCAGTGTTGCCTTGCTAATGAATTCATACTGGGACACTTCAGACTAAGCTCACAATAATGAATGCAAGCTTCAGAGCAAGGGTGTTGACATTGTCTACACCTGTTGAAGGTGACTGCCTATAAGTGGTTTTGGAAATCATCATGAGAAAGTCTTTTATAGTCCCCAAGACGAAGAAGATTCTCACCATTCCTGTGTTGCTGTAGGAAGGCTGGACTGATGCCCATGGACTCTAAAACACCTGCTCCTAGCCACGGCTGAAGGCCTTACACATGAAACAGTACAGGGAAGGCACAGGGCTGCTGGTCAGTGATGTTCCCAGGAGCAGATGCTGTGTTTAGAGGGGTCATGGGGAGTAGGAGCTACGGAAAGTCCTGCATAGCCAGAAAAAAGCAGAAGAAAAACCAAAGTGCTAAGGGCAGCTAGGACCATGCCACTTCTGGCATCATATACAATCCACACAATTACAGGTGTCTAAAAGTCATCCTGGAGATCACTCTGGGGTCTATTAATCTATTACCAACAAATCTACCCCGACATTAATCTTTCCTAGTCTGCTTATAACCTCTCAGCCACTGGAAAGGGGGAGATACTCCTTCGTATTGAACACTCACCAGCATAACCCAACTGATGTAATAATCTTTTTTCCCCAAAGAAAAAGATGTGAAATTGATGCTGGATTAATAACTACTACCCAGTTCCCAGGGGCATGATGCCAGGGGTGAGTTTATTATGTGGTCAGCAGCTTGCAAAGCTCTAGTGGGAAAGTACTGAAGTTCAGGAAGATTAACTCCTTTAGCCTTTTAAGAGGGTGACCTATATTGTGCAGTCAATATGCCTTTAAAGATAAGGCATGATTTTTTTTAAGATATCTTTTTTTTTTGAGCTATACTGATAGACCATGCTCTGACTGCATTAAGCACCGGAAATGGGCTGCAACCGAAACCTGTATTGCACATGCCCAAATAATAAGGACGATTTCAAAACCTAACATCCCAGTTCTGCAGTTTTGGTGACATCTCCAACATGTCCACGTTGAAGGCTGTGATGGGCCCAGGATTCATTTTCCTGAGCACTTCTCCCACGATCATGGTCTGATGCTCCCAGTCGTGTCACACATGTTCAACCCTATTGCTGCTGTCCACCTTGCTTTCCACGTTCACCAGCTGGATCCATGCCTGGAGAGCTATGCCTTCTATAGCACCCTCTCCCCAGTTCAAAAAACTTTTGTCTATAGAAGCAGCAAAAGACTTTTTTCAACTACAGGGTATAGTTAGTGCCATTTCTTGTCCCACTGCAGACTCATGAAGGCTGCTTTGCCCAAATCACTGATGTTTCACTCCCCAAGCTGTGAGCAAACAAAGTCTTGCCTCACTAGAGCCCCTAAGTTTCTTTTCAGCTGTGTCAAAGCCCAAGCAAAGCTCCCTTGACACTTCGCAGGCTCCTTCCTGGCATGCCCAGATGTCCATCAGCCTTCCTGGTGCTGTAGTTCTTAAGTAGCATTTGCTCCAAAAAAACCAAAACCAAGTGAACAATTTATCCAATAACTGATTAATATAAAATTCATGTATATTTGCTTGACCAGGAATTGGGAACAGGTCTTTCCCTGGCCCATCCATTAAATGTCCTAGCCAATAAACCCCATGAGATCCATCTGCCACGTACATCTACCGCACATCTTATTCCTGCGCAGCATGAAGAGGTGCTGGAAGCATGGAGTCCAAGGCTTTGGACACAGACCCAGTGTATTTTCAATGGGTGCCAGGCACTACTTCGGGCTGTCCCTTTTGAGACACCTCAGCTGAGCTAGGAGTAGTGGAAATAAAGAGCAGAGTCTCTGGGTGTGCAGCTGATCTCCCATCCTGTACCATGAAAGGAACTGAGTCCCCTGGCCCACAGTCATCAGCTCCAGTGTTCTTCATTACTGGTGGTGCTTCTCCTGTTACCATTACTGTTATTACTAATAATGATAATAACACCATCTGCAGAAAAAGGTGATGCTGAGGGGCTTCTTTCAGGTGCTTGGACGTAAGTATTTTCTGCTGCTAAAGAACAATCTTGCTTTTATCATTCATATAAATCCCATTGTGAATGCAGAGATATTTTCTTCTGTCTTTCGCATAATGCTTTACAGGCACAAAAAAAAACCAAGTATGGGAATAAATCTCATCGAATGAATGCGGTGCGGCAGATCTATGTTTTGCTTTAATTAGCATCCTGATGTGATAGCGGCTTGGCGTGCGTATCGCTGTTTTGTAACACAGTGCGTCCTTGCTAGACTCCTTAAGGAACCTGGCAAACACGGCACTTCCCTCCATTGTCTGTTGTTTTTCTTGGAGGCTGAATATTTTCATTGAAATGTCACTTGCACACCCCGTCCATGCTTGGCTGCTCTCGGAGTGCGCTCAGGCATTGGGCTTTCAAAAAACAGAGGGAATTCAGCACTTAATCATGGCTTAGCACTCAGCTTACTTATTTGCAAAACATACAGGTGAAAGGCAAAATCACAAGCGGCGTAGTTCCAATAATAATAAAAACTTTTGCAGATTTTACCGCAGGTAGGTACCTGCCTGTCAGAGCTGCCCCCCAAGCCGTTACAGGGTTATAAGGCGCTGGCGTGTGGTGGGGGGGAGCTGATAAACAGGAGTGGGACACCGGGACTCTGAGCCTGCAAACTTCTGGGCAGGGCTCTCCTCGGTGCGTGACTTGCACCGGGCAGGAAGGAGCTCCCGTCATCTTGGCTTTTCTGGGATGGAAATCGTCTTAACAATTCAGCAGAGTTAAGATGCCAAGATGGAAAAACCCCAAGGTCAGGGGTTTAGGCTCAGTTTTTTTGCAAAGGTAAGAAGAAGCATTTCGGGGTTGACTGAACCGGGCTGTTCACCCTAAAAGCTTGTTCTGAGCAGAGATTTCAAAGCCTCGAAAGACCTCACACAGGGGAAATACTCGGGTTTCCCTGGAGAATCAGAAACACCAGCTGAAAGGATCCAGGTAAAGCAGCCCTCCTGCTGAGAGGATCAGACCCACTCTTCGGGAGCACAGCCCCCCAATGAGGTGGAAAGCTATGCCAGACTGGCGGTAGGGTTTTCACTTTCTTTAACTAGATCCTGGTATTAATAGGAATTCCTCTGGATTTGGCACTATTCTTGACTGTGAAAAAAAAGTGCAGAGAAACTCAGAGGTGGGTGTTCAAGTTCGATCATTACTGACCTAGCTACATGCCTTCCAGGGCCTGCTCCTGTAACCTTTACCCATTTGAACAGTCTCATTACCTTCAGGAGGAATTAGAGAAATAAGACTTCCAGCGTAGCAGGTTAAAATTGCAGCCTGGAAGACTTAGTTATTAGGAAATGCTCCGTACCCATAAGGACCTTAAGCAATGGTGTTGATTCCTTGGGGAGCGTGCTATTGGAGATGTTTAAGAACAGGTTAGAAAAACATCTGCTAAGGCTGACTGGCCAGTACAGGCAGTACATCCTGCCCTGGGACAGGCAGATGAATTTGGAGGTGCCTTTTTAGACCTATTTTTAGCCTGTTTTCCAAAGGCAGTGAAGCAATGGCTCTCCATCCCAGTTTGCCAGCCCTTAGTAACTTCTGACCCATTGGGTGAACTTCAACCAACTTTGACAGAAGAGTAGAGATACCAAAAATATTAAGTTCCTACATATTTTAAGCAAATACGGATGAATAAAGGGAGAACAAGGAAATTAACGTCTTCATCGATTTTTAACATGGCCCCATATCCTTTTGGAGAGGCATCAGCTCCAGCTCCTGTGGGGCTGTGACTAGCGCAGTGCGCACACAAATCTGCAGGAAGCCAAACTTCACTGCTTCACGCTTCGATGCTGGCCAACAATATGGATGAAGTCAGAGTCAAGCTTCGGGAATCTGCTCCGACCTGCCCAGGCAGCACGTTCAGAAACAGCGTTTGCAAACGGTGCTGTAACACTCAGACAGAAAAGACGTGTTTATGTAAATCCATTTCTACGCACGATTTTCCAGCATGCAGAAGATGAATCATCAATACCCAAAGAGGCCGATTATGCCAATGAAATATTAGTATCTGACAGTACTAACCACCACAGGTTATCAGGATATTTCCCTATACTGACGAGGAGAAGTAAGGCAGATAGCTTAGAAGATATGGTAGGGTAATTCTTGCCAAGTAGCACCAATAGCAACCAAAAATCCTGTAACTGCTCACTAACACAGTTTGCTATCATATCGAGACATAGTTCAATAAAACTGTCATTTCTGAAAGCAATTTCCCCGTCTTCTACAACACCCTCCAGGGAAATCTCACCCAGCATCCAGAAGGAATGAAACTTTCAGAGTATTTTAGTGTTTGTCTTTGCTCTCTGTGTAGGTCTTAACGGTACTACAGGAAATCCAAGTTTGGAAAGGAGCAGGTGTTTTCTTGGTTTGAAAGCACATCATCCTAATGGAAATATGACAAATTCTAAATGCTCTACAGTACTTTTCTATAGCGCCTGCAAAATTTTAGCAGAATCATCATAGGAGAGGCAGCAATTATCCTACATCTGTATTCTGCTTTGCAGCTGCACCGGTAACTCCACCTCATACCAAAGCTGAGCAATACTGCTTGGAACAAAAGGCAGCACGGAGTTGTCCATAATCTTGCCAAACTTAGAGTCACTGGGTTGGAATATCCTGTATTTTGGGAAAATAAATAAAGAAAAAATGGCCCAGTCATTTCTAAGGAACAAGTTAACGCTTTGAGACAGCACATGAAATTCTGAGCTGCCAAATCTGGGGTTCTCCAAACTGGACTTTGGTCTACCTTGCACGAAGAGGACTGTGACAGTTTGAACTTTTTTATGATAGCTTGTATACAATGTATGTGGAAACAAGGTGGTGAAACCAAAGCCAGAGATCAGATTTCCCCATGAATGTGCCAGGAAACATACAGGACAGATTCACCAACATAACCCTGGGAAGAGCTCCCAGAGGGACTGGCAGGAATAAATTAAGTGTCAAGTAGACACGGGCAGCCGCCTCTTCACCTCCTGTCCTACTGAGCCCAGCACAGACTCAGCCATTGTGCTTGCCCACGTCTTTGACACAATAACCGAGGTGCAATATTTATCCTTTCAGTTGCTAGTAAAAGTAGACGTACCAGAGGGCAAACATACAGAGGGAGGCTTGGTCTACCTCCAAAAGCCTTCTCCCGCAAAGGTGCTGTGAGATGCTCAGGGGCTGTAACGTGGATTTTCCACAACATTGCAAGGACTGCTCTAAAGGCTGGTAATGAAAATGCTGTCCACGCAACAAAACGTCTCCCTTGGGAAACATTAGTTAGTGCCCACTTAGCAAGCAATGAGCCAGGGAGGAGGGCATATGGATTTGAGATTTGTTGTGCCCATGATATTGACCTTTGAGTGGCCCTAATTTTAACCCCCCTTTTTTTTTCTAATCTAAATGCTGCTTCCTGAAAGTTGCTTGATCAGAACCCCTTCTACTTCATATCAAACCCCAGTTTAAAATGTAGGCAACTATTGCCTTGTTTAGGAGAAATACACAAAAATGAGAAGCTAAAAACCCTAATAATCCAATAATAAATAGGGCAGAGATGTAAACAAACAGATACCTCATGCTGTGCAATGCTTCGCAGTTATTGTATCAAGAAGTTAGTGTTACCTTGGAAACAAGAGATTATCCATGCATGCCTTCTCCCAGACGGAAACCGGGAAAGGAGGCATGCAGAATGGATTTTGAGTCTTTCAGAGTTGCCACCCAACTATCGATGCCAATTGATGCCAATCCCAACTACTGATGAAAATTCAGAGGCAGTGCAGAGGTTGCACCATCCTTAATGCAACAGCGATGAGTACCTGGCCATCTCGTCCTCTTCACCTTGGGATAACACAACCCTTTTCCAAGAAAGCGCAGAAAAGTTATTCCCTGGAAATACCCTGTGTAGAGCAAAGGACAACACGGCCTTGTTTGATTCGCAGCAGCAGGGAGGGCTAACAGCAACGGCTTGGCACAACATCAAATGACTTTAATAAAATCAAGCTTAAGCGAACGTGTTGCACCCCATAGCTGAGGCAGATTAAGAGCACGCACACACACAAGGTTTGTCACACGGGCTCTCTGCGTGAGTGGGAGTTTGTTATGGTGCTGTCCCTTGATTGCATTCAGGTGTGTGCCCATATTCAAATAAAACAACCCTGTAGTTTTTGAGGATTTTTCCTGCTTTTTCTTAATAGGAGGGATAAAAAGCATCAATCCTGCTCCCTGGCAGATTCAGTTCAATGCATTTGTATGCAGGATGTCTTGGTCTGCCTCGTAACACAAGCTGCAGCTCTTTGTCGGGGCTCAGGCACCCTCAGAGCTGCCACCCCGAACGCTGCGGACAGGTTTCTGGCTGCTGACTTCAGCCAGGCATCCCACCCCGGTGGGCATCAGTGAAGCTGTGTCCATCTGGAACACCTAAATGCTTGGCCCCTGGAAAATTAGTTGGCTGGGTTTACAAATACAGCTATAACAGAAAGGATAATTTCCTAGTAAGTGTTGAATTGTGAGCAAGTAGAAATTTATACTAATACATATTCAGTGTCACCTATGATTGCAGATCTACATTTCAGATAACGCAATGATCTGGATGTAAGAAATTTAGAAAAGTGAGGGTTACATTAAATAAGCTAATAATAAGTAGAAGTAATATTAATTTATTTTTTTCTAAAGAGATTAAACAAAAATAAGGATTGGTAAATCAACTGGTCACGAAATTAGTACTTCCCACAACCCAGCTGGTTTGTTGGAATTTGTACGATACTGATGTTCCCATGCAAGTCCTTTTGCAGCACTTTGGGCTGAAATGTAGGGCTACAAAAACAGATTAAAAATGTACAGGGCACTGTCCTTCCCACACTGCCGGCAGAACAGCTTCTAACGACATCTCCGTGCCTGGACATTACCAACAGACAAGGGATTGGCATGGTCTCCCAGAGCTTCCCATGGGGTATCAACCCCAGAGCTGCCTCCTCTATCAGATGCTCCAGGCTTCCCTATGGCACATCTGGCTCTTCGCAGCTGTGCTTTATGCCTTTGCCCTGCCTGCTCTGCTCTTGTTTGAGATGACCCCATCGTTGAAAAAGAGAGAGACTAGAGATGGTAAGAAGACATTTTAACTTCAAATCATGTTTTTAAATTGATTTCAGAAAGACGGGGAAAAAAAGAAAAAGCAGTATGAGCATCACTTCCCTCCTCCCTGCCAGGTGGATGTGATGGGATCCTGATCTTCTCAGGCTCAGAGGGAGAAGACGGGGAAGAAGAGGGGCTCTGGTGAGAGAGACGCGTCAAGAATGGTATGAGCTACCACTGCTGCTGAGACAAGGATGACGCTTTCTTGCAAATCCAGCACTCATGCACATGGTGGCATCTCGGGTCACCTCTTGCTCAGTACAGACCAGGTATCTGTTGAGTCACAGAGAACTAAACCATGGCAACTCCATACGTACGGAGCCAGTTCTGATCCCCTTAACATCTCCTCTTCACTCTGGTTTGATTTGGGTGAAACTATTCACAAAACACCTTAGTTCCCAATTTCACAACAGCCCAGCCCATCACGCCTGGAGACGCATTTTTAACCACCTGCCGAGGATTTTGCAGACTGCAGCACACAAGACAAATACCTCTCACGTATCCTATCCTGTGGGTTAAAAAACAAAACCAGAACAAGAAAAGTTGGCAATTTTGACACAAAAACATCATTAGGTTCAGTACTTACAATTGCATGACCAGATATAAATGGTTCGGACTTTCATAGATATCTTCCAGGGCAACAATATTTTCATGCTTGATCCTGAAAAAACATAAGATGAAATACTGATTTTTTTTTTTTTACATGCCTGCAAGACATAAAGCTATTTTTAGTTAGACACTACTTGTCAGTGCTTTATTCAACATCATAAAATATGATCTTGACCAAAGTAAACAGTCAGGAGTGCTTCGCAGCCCAGCATACTGTTATTACTCACAGAAAATTCCTTCAATCCTCTCTGAAGCCAAAATATTTAAGGGTTAAGTATCCGGGGCATTAGAGGTTTACAGTTCCCGTGTCAGATGCATGAAGATGGTTGGTTGGAGGTTGAAGTCTCAGGACAGCAGCAAAGCAGGGTGCGAGGGGGTGACAGAGGCAGGGCGTGGGCTGGCATGGAGAAGGCAGGGATTTGCCCCCGCGCAGAAGCTGGCACGGGTAGGCAGCAGCCGTGCGACAGCCCCAAGCTCCTTCCCACCAAATTTGCCCTGCTCCGATGTCACACCTGCTCTGGATGCCCGAATTTGCCTGCAGCGTTATTAAGCACCGCTCAGTATCGGTGCAATGGCTCCAAGCATCTTCATGGGTTTTCTACGCCCTCACCATTTCCACCCATCATTCCCACTAAGCCTCTTGTCAAAATGCTAGCTTTAAAGAGAAAAATCATCTCTACAAGCATACATCTAATTAACTACTCAGAGCAATGCCTCTTTGGGTTTGCTCCTTAAATGCTTACAAATAATTTCCAAAGGATACATTTAACCTGTGCAAACCCTAAAGAGGGGGCAGAATATTAATTACACCAGGGGCAGAATATTAATTACACCAATTGCAGACAGTTGTTTTAAGAGCAAAAGAAAGCTGGAAAACGCTAAGCAGAGACCACTCATTAAACAATAGAAGGACACGTTCAGAAAATAAGTAAAAGTGCATTGTCAGCAAATGCAAAACTCTCTACATGTTTCAGGGTTCAAGTAGCTTAATTAAGATGCTTAATTAAGCTGTCAGAACCTCATTCTCAATGGTCCCAAGTGCCCTAGCGTCTGCATGAAGATGCCGAGAGCAGAAGGTCCCCTGCGCCCGGCAGGATCTTTCCCGTAAGAACGCAGGCTAATCCAATTTCCTCTGAATTCACTGGAAAGATTATGACTGACCTGAATTCACGCCCATAATCAGTCATCAAAAGCTGCATTCATAGAAGGACCTTCACACACAGGAAATTTCACATCAACAATAAGTGAACTCAAATAAAACGCACTACAGGATGTCAGAGCAACAAATACATGAGTAGGCTCCTCACTCTACATAAATATGTGGAAAATCCCATAACATTTTAGCAAAATTTCCAGGTAGACTGCATCACAAATTAAGTTCTTAATATTAACAACAGGAAACTAATACACCACCCACCTGGCTTTACACAGCACATGTCTGGAAACCTTTATTTTGCTGTGCAGGTCCAATGCCTGGTCCCTTAAAGGTTACAGTTAGGGCAAGGGCAGTTTTGCCTTGTTGAAGTTAGCTGAAGGTACACTAGGATCTCAAATGACATTTCAAGCAAATAGTCACTTTTAATTGAAATTATTATATGTATTTATCTATTTTCCTCTATGCACACGCACATTCACTTGATCATTTGTGTATCTCATACCATCATGATCGAGAAGGCAATTTTAATACAAATACCTACTGTAGCATTATCTGTTTAAAGCCTCCAACTTAGTCTGCCGTACAGTTTTTACCATGCACATATTAATGCTTTGCATTTCTATTTTTGAGAACCTCAGAGGTTCTCCAAACCAACCTAACCCCCTCCGAGACAGCTGCCAGCAACACCTAACTGTCACACACAGGGCTAACGGGTGGGTTACCCACAAAGGCGAACAGCCAGGGAGGCAGAGGCCAGAAAAGAGCTCATCAGACACGCAACGCCGCACGCTGAGGGTTGCCGCAAGACCCTCTCCCCTTTCTGATTTGCAAAACAAATGGGCACAGCGCTGCTGTGCTCTCTGAAGGCGGATAAATTTGCTCGGTTCTAAAGTGAAGGGGGGAGAAAGGGTTTAGTCCTACCATTGCCGGGTCCTCTTTGAAATCAGATGCAGGATATGAGCACGTGGGATTCAGGGAGACAGGGAATCTAAAATATAATGGGGAAGAAGGCAGCAGAAGAAGCTGAATCACCCCCAAAGTACCAAGGGAGCCCCCGCCATAGGGATGAGGGTATTAGGAAGGAGGTGGTGGTGCCACCATTTGGGCGGTGATGCCTGTGCACACCAGCCACTCCAACCACCGATGGCCGCTGCACTTGAGGGGCTTGCTGAGATGGGAAGGAGGTATTTTCTTCCACTTTGCCTCAGTCTCCCCATGACCAGCAGGGCCTTAATTGTGGCATTACGCAGTGCTTCCCAGTGATGTGCACATCGCACACCTGCAAATCACACAGCTTGACCTTCACAGCGTTTCTCTACTCAGACGGACACTCAAATGACAAGCTATTTAACAGAGAATGGAATTCAAAATTTAAAAAAAAAAAAAAAAATCGATGGAAATCCCTTGGGAAGAAACCTACGGTTTAGATCAAGTTGCGGCTCGTGTTGCTGACGCTGGACCAGAGCAGCCGCGGGCTTCCCAGCAGAGGTCACTGCAGCCAGCAGCAGCACCCGCTCCTCTGCCCTCCGCTCCACCCACAGAAATTCCTGCGCTCCTTTCTTCACTTTAAAGCAGGGGCGAGCAATCACCTACAGCCCTGATACACGTTAATTAACCCTTCAAGGCTGAACACTGTTCATTACAATAACACCCTGGGATTTGGGAAGTCGGGTGCGATATCCTCACCCGTTGTCGATACCACAAAGGCCAATGGGGACTGGGAGAAGTTTGTCCCGCTCCTCTGCGAGCAGATCGGCGGTGCCAGACGTGCAGGTAACAGCCAAACAGACGCTTCTGGCTTGCGCAGATGCTCGGGTACATCAAGAGCTGAGGAACGCACTGTGCAGAGGCAGCTACTTGATGGTCACGGATCAGGAGGGATTTGGGAATGGCTTAATTAACTCCGCTTTTATCCCCCTCTAGAAGCACTGAGTGAATCTCAAAGGTTCAGAGGATTCATTCTGCTAAACCTCCAAATGCCTCCTCCACGCAGCCCCACCAGTGATCTTCCTCAGCAGAAATACTCACCGGACAATCTGATCTCAAGACCTGCCAGGATTTATTCTTTTAAAAGGTGGAAGCGGCATGCAGAAAAGCTAAAAGTTTTTCTGTAATCACATGAGAGGAGGGAGCAGAGGGGGCCGAGAAACCAGATCCCCCGTCCCCAGAGTATTATCTTAACCAATGGGCCATATTATTTCAATCCCTTCTCCTTCCCAGCTCAGTGAGAGGATCTTAACCCCACTTCTCCGCAGCCTTTTGCTTCCCTCTGTCTTTCCTCTCTGGCCTCCCCCCTTCCCATCGTGTGGCTCCACGCTGCAATAGATAAACCTGCCCCGGATTAACCCTGCGCAAAGCAACGCATCAATGTTGTTGTGGTACGTGATGGTGCAACACTATGGCTGTAGCAGAGGGGACATGGACATGGACTGGGGCGACAGCAGTTCCCAGTAATTGTTTCAAAAAAAAAAGAAAAAAATCCCCGAAAGTGAACATCAAAACATGGGCTTGGTAAAAGCAAATTAGATCAGATTACGTAAATTGTTATGAACAAGGAAACATCCAGCTAAGGAAATCACCCTCACCACCTTTGGCAAACCCCAGGTGCTGCTCCCATCTCCCATACCCTGATGTGTGCCCATAAATCCCCCCATCTGTGACACGAAGGGCAGGTGCCACCTCCGGCCACTGCTGCTTTGTTCATTTTCAGGAATATTTTGAGGCCATTTGACAGAAAGAAGATGTCTAGAAATAAAAATACAAATAAAGAGACGCCAATACTTTAACCAATTCGCTCAGGACTCTTCACCCTACAAGGCCCCTGAGATGCTGCAATCCAGGGGACAAAGAAGAGGAAAATAAATCTAGAAGTGAGAATCAGGGAAATTTAAGTACACAAAAAAATATGAAGAATGACTAATCCTGGTAAGAAACTATGAAGAGAAAGGATGGATTCACCATTTTCAGGGCAGCGCTGGTTTGGATGCCATGCCACAGGCAGACACGAGCCACAAGACTTGATGCAACCATATAAAATTACCAAGTTTCCCCTCCGACCTTTCAGGTCTGTGATTCTGCCCATGTGCTGTTGCAAAGGTGTCAGCAACACAAATGAATGGAGGCAATGTTGCACCTGAGCAATATTTTAACATATGAGCAAATTGCCGGCCAAGACTTAAAAGAGCAAACGGAACTGGGCGACCAACGACTTCGGTTGACTTTTCCGAGCATGGCAGCTGTGCAAACAAGGGCTGACAGGAGAGCGTTTGATTTGCTGCAGAGCCCCAGGCACAGACTGGTCCCCTTTGCTTCCTGTGGAGTCATTGCACAAGAGCGTTGATAGGGGAATTGTCATTTTTCCCTGACGGCTACAGCATCCAGTGCTGCTGAAACACAGAAGCGTCTGCCTCTGAAGGAGCTGAAACCCGAAACAAGACCCAACTTGACCAGGAGTGGCATTTGGCCCTGCATGACAGTTTCCATCAAGCCAAACTGGGTGTGCTCCGGTGTTGGAGTATATGTGTGATGAGTATATGGTGTGGCACCCCAGTGATGCTAAAATCCATCATCGGCCAGAACAGAGCCTCCACATCCTACTCACTGCTACCAGAAGGGCACAAGTCCCATAGGATGACAACTAGCCCTAATGGGTAAAACTCACTTCAACATTTGCAAAATAAAATTAAAAAATCAATATATTCCATGGGCTTTGGCTGGAGATTGCTTTTAAGAAGCAAAGGATTAAAATATGGAAGTTGATGTACAACAAGGGAAACTAAATCCTTTAATGACTGAGCTTCCTGTACATCTCTGCTGGCTCCTGACTATCCCAGAGGCCAAAGGGCTGAAAGAAAACTGCTTGCATATCGCCGTGGATCGTTAATTAAAGGGGTAGCGCTCTGCACGGATAAAAGCAGAGGACCCAGATTTTGCTGTTGCTTTGGCTGCCGAGCTGCCAGGAGACCATGTTAAATATCCCAGCTGCAAAAGCATGCTACAAACTATGATTAAATCACTTACATTAACACCTATCATATTTAACACTGAAAACTAGGATCAGTTAGAAGAATACCATGCAAAAACCTTGGGCAAACACGAGAGCCATTTAAGTAGGGCAGGTTCCCTCCATAACAACTCTTTCCGAGTCAGTGTTACATTTGCAAGACATGACATTTAATGCTGCACCTCCATGAACAGCACGTGTCACGGATAAAATGCCACAAGAAAGCACAAATAATTTTGTGAAAGCCAGAACTAACAAAGCCTAAGTCTGTAAGGATTTGTAGCTTTGAGTAACCAAATGTCTTTGCGAATAAATGTTCCATTATTTCCACATATAGAGAGTTTTGCCAGCAGCATGGGGGTTACGGGGCTTGACGAATTCACCAGTTGGCCAAGGGAAGCGTTGAAATCACAGCTTCTGCTCTGGAGGACACTAGAAACTTACCTCTGCTCCGCTGTCTTATGCTGTTGAAACAAATCAATAATTTCAACGGAAATTAGGATAGTCTCACACATATTCACACAGAGTGATCATATCAGATTGCTTTCCACATGAAAGAAAACTACTACAAATTTTTCAGGAAGGCTCGTAATGATGTGAGAACTCAGGGGAACAAACCAGCCTGCTCCCAAGGGCAAAACGTGACAAGTCTGCAAAGAGAGGAATAGGGTAAGTGAGATGGCAAGGGTTGGTACAGGGAAGGAAACTGATGGCTGTCCTGAAAATGGCTGGCTGACTGCAGCAGAGCTCTGCCCACCACTCCTGGTCTGGAAAAACCTTCAGATACTGATGCTGTCCATGGGACTTGTAGTGCCTTACCTTCATGCAAGGCATCTTATAATTCAGACCTTTGAAAATCAACCAGACATGTATGATGTGACGTACCATATCTCTAATTCTACCCCCTCCCTTTCCTATCCTGTAGCCCCCAAACATCCTCCAGGACGGGTATTTTTCAGATGGATATTCCCCATATAGCTTCACTGATATTTACATGAGCAGAGTTCAGCATGACACTTCTCCCATTGTCCGGGTTTCCCTCCCACGTGGACTTTCTGGTGTGAAAAGAAGAAATGTAAGCTCCAGTTCAAGCTTTTTTCTTTGCACAGTTGGTATTTATCAGGTCTTTCTCATCCATCGGCTCTCTGCTATCTTGCATCTTGTAAAAGGTGACTTTATAGCAGACCTTTCCCCCTCAAACAGGGCACAAACTATCTTGTGGGATTTTATATCTCAGATTGAAACCTTTTGTCTCCTTGATGATTTCAGGCCACTCAACAGGAATGCCTTTTATATCACTGCTGCATAGTCAGCAAATAGTCTACTGACAGCACTGTACGATGACTCCAAGCAGCCAGGAGAGGCGGCCCCAAGCAGTTCACAAGAAGCAAGCAGGAACTGCATAGGTTGGGGCTGATTGCAGAAAAGTTTGCAGAGGGAAAAAAAAGGGGGTTGGTTGATTTTTCTTTTGCACACAAAAGTGAAGTTCCAGCTTGGAAGATGATAAATTTAAAAATGCTCATGCCAAGATGGGTATGGTACCCTTGGATTAGTATCATCTGAGGGTTCAGCAGTCCATGGTAAATAAAAGGCTACCAGTTTCATATCACCAAGTCAACCACCATCCCCTGAAATGGACATCTCTGGAGGCAGCTTTAGAAAAAAGGTGGAAGGTTTAATGGCACTGAGATTAATTCCTATTACTTCGTATCCCACGCACTGTTCCTCCCCCCTGCAGCCAACAAGTACTGCAGTGGTTACAGCTTCTGTGGCTACAGAAAGGGCTTTGGTCTCCACCATCTCAGATCAGCAGTCTCCCCCTCTCTCAATCACAAACACACATGCAAATAATGTGAAAGTGAGCGAAACCTCAACTAGACACAGAGCAGAGATGTGAACAAAACCAGGCAGATGTCAGTTGTTCTTAGCAAAGGTGGATCTATAGAGCTTACAAAGCTAAAACATCTGCTTTTTCTCTCTTACTGCATTTAGATGGCTGGTTTTTTTGAAGTTACATCCTTAATTTGCTTATTGCAAAGAGCTGGAGGAGGTTTACTGGCTTCAGTATTGAATATTCCCTTGCATTAAAAATGAAAGAGAACTCGTATTTATGAGCAGAAAGATAGAAATGGTGCTAACTATGTCTCACAGCCAGATGGCGTTTTTGACCTCCTCTGATCTCCTACCACCGCGATACCTTTTGTTCCCACCCACGTTGCCCAGCTTGCCTTGCTTGATCTAATGACCGGGCAAGGGAGAGCTAATTCCAGCTCAAAGCCAGATGGTTCAGTGCCCATATGCTGATTGCCTGGCCAGATTAGCTAAATCTCTGTGGCTGGAAGGCCAAGGAGTTGAACTCTGGGGTCACGTGTGGTCTCCAAACCACAGACTGCTCACAACGCATGAAGGAAATTAGTGTCTTTACTAATATCTTTAAGATCTCTATGCTTCTGTCAGGTTAATTGGAGGAGGTAGGAAACATCATCATACAGTCCTGTCTGCTTTGGAAAATTGGCTAGAAGAGAAAGACCCTGGATGCCCTAGAAGATAGGACACAAAGGCAAATGTGGAGGGATGAATCACTTCATACACCTTCCCTCAGCTGTGACTGAAGAGGACACTGTGATAAAAAGCCCCAGTGCTGGCAGCAAGCGGCAAGTGGCTCCGAGCAGTGTTCGAAGGAAGCAGGGGCAGCCAAAATTCAGGAGAGAGACAGATGCCCACCAAAAGACCCACTTCTATTAGTCTCAGAAGATGGTGATGATTTTAAAATTAACATTTTTTGCCAGTTTAGTTCTTTCAGGATTTAACACTTCAATTTGGCATGTAATTTTCTGTATGCAAAGAAATGAGCCAGAATGGGATTTGTCCTGAGCCGATGTCCTAGCAGGATCCTGAGTGATTCTGCTATGAATGCAGCTGCCTCCTCTGGATCTTACATGGGGGTATAACCCACCACATGGAGGAAAAAGCATGGGGAGGTGTCAGGAGACCTTGTCTCATGCTTATACAACTTCACCTCTCTCCATTTTATCTTTCAGGTCCTACCCATCACCTCTGTGATCTCCTGTTACTCAAGGGCGAAGAACCAGAAATCTTTCTATCACAAATGCCAGCCTTACGTACTATGTTCATAAAATATTCTCATGAGATTTCACGGTGATAAGGTCAAGCTGGCGACATTTCGCAGCTGGAAACCTGAGCTGTGTAGTTAAGCAGCTGTAACATTAACTGGCTGTGACAAAACCTACCCACATTCACCTCACAATTTCTGATCCGTGCCCTACCTCGTGTTATACTCCCTAGCAGGTAATCCTTCTCCTCATTTCTAATTTCTCCAGATCCCGTGAGCAGAGACTGGTCTGGCTCCTTTACTAGCAAGGGCATTTGCTCGCCGGCAGTCGGCACGGTTGCATGCCTTCCCGCACCACTCGCACAGCAGTGCAGCTTGAAGAAAGGGGGACTGTTTGCTCACCTTAAAAAAGAGCTTGGTTCCCTCATGGGATGGGGAGAGAGATGCATGAACCCCCTCAGGCCCAGAGCACACGTGTTTTCCTCCTGGAGGTACTTTCTAGCCATCATGCACGGTGCAAAAGGGATGCTGGAGGCAGCATCCTGACTGTTTCTGAACCAATAGCTGACTCCAGCTGTTGTGCTGGGCATGCTGGTGGGTCCATTAAGCATGCAACGGGTGAGCCCACAGGCTCGTTGCTTCCCCGGGACACAGGCTGAGGTTATGCTCTGTTCTGCTTTGTATCCGGATCACGACAGAGCTCAGACAAAGGCTGAACATCTCCTGCACAGATGCAAGGGTTTTCAGTGGAACTTTGTAATCCCACACAAACGTAACAAATGAATATAGGCACTTTGAGAATAAAAATGAGGGATTCCTAGATTGCAAACCTGGAGTTAGGTGCTGACCTTGTGTCCACTTGGCTGAAGCATTTTCATGTGAAGGCTGCTCAGTAGCCTTTAAAGAAAAAGAAATTCAAGCTCTGGGTCTTCTATTACAATAATTCACAGCTCCAGCTGGAAGACAGGACCAAATAATCTTCTGAAATGCTTGGATTCCTACAGTAGGACCTGTAGCCTATTTAAGGCAACAGGAATATCCCCGTGTCAGTGCCATCCCTGATATCAGGAGTATCCCTAATTTCCACGAGAAGCAGACCAAGCCATCAGAACGACGGTTTCCAAGCAGTGGATCCCAATTGGCAGCGTTCAAAAAGGCTTGCAAAGCTTGAGCAAAAACCTCCAGACTGTTTAATTTGAAATACATCAAAACAAGTATTAATGATGAATTAAGCATTAAAGGTGAAAAAGATAAAAGTAGTGGCTGCAAGGATTTATCTCAGCCAAAAACAGTGAACCATCTTTTAATTGTTGGCAGCAGCCCTGTTTCTCCAGTGTGGAGGAGTGTGGATTTACATGCGCAGCCAGTAATTATAGCTGATTCCCACTCCCTTGCCTGGGAGACGTGAGGAGCTACGTGCAGTTAAAGGTGGTGAGCAGCTCCTGAGCTGAGGGGGGTTGCTCCGAAGGGGTTTCATGCAACGACAGATGAACAAAAAAGGAGGCTCTATTTGCAAAACCCTTGAAAAACATTGCCCGAAAGAGGAAGACTGGCACTCTTGGAAGGGTGAACTGGCTGCAGGCAGCGCAACTCTCCCCGTACCTTGCCTCACAAAATGAGAAGCTCTTATTAGTTTACAGTGAATTAAGAGCTGAATAACTGGTATAATACTCTTTTTGTAGCCTCCCGGTTCTCAGATGAGTGCAGTATGTACGCATACCTTCAGTTATATCTGAAACCTGGCAGCAGATACTACACTTCTGAAAAGAAAGCTCTTCCATCTGTGAAATACCCATTTGACACAGACACAGGGATGTTGTCGTCCACTATTATCTCCTTCATTGGTTTGAATACATACCAACGAAGGGTGAATGTTATAGCATCCATGCACCTGTATAGATAAGTTACACAAAACCATGGATAACTGGCTATTTGGATGAGTACGGGATTGAAAGAAGTAACAAAACTAGGTATTTCATTCCACCATATGGGAAATAAATGTAGTATCACCCAGGAGATGTGACAGAGCTGGGATTCCCAGTTGTGGCTTGTACAGGATCTTTATCTACTGGGCTACCCTAAAAGCTAGCGCATATGGGTGAGGTGGAGCCATACTGGTGATGATAAGGACAAGTAACAGTATGAAGGTTTATGTACTCAGAGAACAGCAACGTAACCAAAAGAACACTTTGGCTCATAGCACGAAGCAGGGCTATGCTCTACAGTCATATCTAGAGAGGTTTATGCCTCAAAACTGCATTTTCTCCACAAGAGAAGCGGAAAAGTGGGCAACCAAGCACAAATGACATCCTGAGCATAAACTTTTTGCCCCCCGATGAAGTTGGTGAGTCCTTCGCATGCTCAGCTCTGCAGATCGGGCTACCACGTACTGTTGCTGGACAGCCTAGAAAATCACAAGCCTTGACTGAGTCCCATCAGCTTGAGTGTCCGTGTGATAATTAAAGCCCATTACAGTTCCTCAGTGCCATGCTAGAGGCCAACAGTGTCAGATTTGCCCAGTTGCAGTTGTCTCCTACAGTGAGGAACAGCAAATGCTCTCCAAAAGTGGTGGGAGATCCTATGGGCACAGGGGGTACAATAATAATCACTTTGCTTCTCCTAGCATGTGTGGTTTTGAGTCTTGATCAAGTCTCGATGTCTCTGTGTCATTAGGGCCACTGTGCATCAGCTGTGCTGGCCTGCACCCTGCCCACCTGGCTGGCCCCAGGGCCACGTGGCCAGGGAGCGGTGAAGCCCTGCAGACCAGGATGCTGGAGCACAGCTCTCACGGGGCTCCTGGGCAATCTGGCAAGCTGGCATCTCGGCAGCGGTCTGACTCAAACGCTCGGTCTGCAGGGACGAGCCGCATGACAAACCCATCAGCTGCAACCTGCCAGAAAACCCCCTCCTTCCCATCAAGCTACTGGGAAGCCAATTTATTTTATTTATTGAGAAAGACAGAAGGATAAGTAAGAGGCTAGGCAGGTTTCCACGTTTCATCATCACTGTATTAGGACACTCCTACACAGAAGACTGCTCCCCCAGTTGCCTGTGGGAAGTGCCAATAGCCCTCGGGTGAGTCATATACACCCTATACCATAAGAGAGTAAGTGGGAAAGCTCTGCACAGCGGGGGATTGATCTCAGAGGACGACTGTACCACTCTGTGTTCATGATGAGTTACTGCCCTCAATCACGGAGTACAGAAAGCCGAACTCAAAGGCAGATTCACTTCTCCTGACACCTGGGTGAAAGCAGTGAATGTCCCGGAGCCACTCCTCTGCCCAGCTGGTAACGACGGAGGAAAATACGGCTTTAGTTCTCCGTAACCGAACCTGCCATTTTAAAGCTGAAGTGATATTCAAGCTTGTTTTATTTTCAATCTTCCCAGATACTGGAGACAAAAATACGTCTTCTACTTCCACTGCTATTGGGCTTGCTTTGCACGTGGTCTTCAGGAAAGAGGCAGAGGGACGGAAGAGAAAGAAAACTCCCAGCAATGGGCAGAATTAATCGTGGCGTAATTCAGCTGGGCCAAATCTTAAACCTTTAATCAGGCAAGACCGCTGGGGGTCTCACTTGGCTGGATTAAAATCTTGGCAGCATCGCTGTAGAGTCCAAAGTAGACCTGAACTTGACACACCACGTGGCAGAAAAGTCACTTAACCAGAACAATATAATTAGCAGAAATCCTTGCTAATAAGGATGCATTTGGCTTGTGTATAACAGCTAATTGGTTTATAACCAGGTGAGAATAGGTCTGAGAAAGTTAATCTCCCCAGTTTTAGAAAGAATATGATAAAGGGGGTCTAATTAAAAATTAAATAGTGTTAAACTTCATTTATTCTTGCTACTTGTATTACTGTGGTGTACAGGGACCCTATGTATAGGCTTCTATTTTTAGGAGAGAGAAACCTGGATTCACAAATGTCCCCAAAGGCACTTCGGGGAGGTAACAGAGAAGTTTAAACCAGAAGCCAGGCCTATACTTGCAGTCACCTGCCCAGTAAAGAGTACTTCAAATTGCAGTTCCCTCTTTTCCCATGGCACGGAAGTAAAATTTTTAAAAACACCCACTTAGTAGTCAAGGATCAGACTTCTAAAGATTATTAGGTACCTTATGATGCAAGTAACCTCCTACAGTAACTAAGCATCAAAGCACTTTCAAACATCCTCCCGGGTATCTTCAGATAGCTAAATATCTCAAAAATATATCTCCAAATTATTTCTAAAGGTGATATAGGCACTAAAGAGCTGGAAGCCTGGAATCTTTCCATAGTTTTAAACCCCTAATATACACTGCAGATGGAATTTATGTTTTTTAAATATGTCACTGCGGCACCGTCCTGCTCCGGAGCATGGAGGTTAACAATGCCAATACTTCAGACAGTTACAAGCAGAATATTAATGTCATAAGCAGTAATTAATGTTAAAAGACAGCAAATCCTTCATGTATAATAAATACATGTCTAACTGTAGGAACAGTAGGGCTAAAGAGCAATATTGCAAAGACATGTGGGTTATTTTTCCATTATTCTAGGTTTTACCACTGCCCGTTGACTTTTTGCATGTCATGGTGAAGCAGAAATGGGAATGAAAATGCTTTGAAAACAAGACTTTATAAATGTATTTCAAAGGACAATGATAGCAGATTTATCTTTGTCAATTCCTTGTTTTCATTCACTCAACTAAGAAGAAATCAGTACGAAAAAGTGGGTTGTTTCATGGCATTCAAGAGAATGTTTTCTAACCAACTGACTTATAAACTACAGTGCTATAGATTTCTAATATTTTATGCAGCCAAGTCACACATACAAGTCACACACAGTGACTCATTTTTTCCTAAGCAATAAATCTAATTAATTCAAGGTACTTAGAATGAAAGGTAGCTATTAGGTGAAGTCTAAAATAAATGGTACTAAATGCAGCCTTAGTGCTGATGGACACAGGGCATTCTGGTAACATCGCCCTCTCCTCTGCTGTGCTAAAAGCTGTGTTGCTCGCCACAAATAATACTGAATTAATACATTTAAGCTGTATCCTTTTTAAAGCCAATCTGCCAGCAGAGCTTGTCAGGATGATGCTAGAAGACCCCTAATAAAACAAATCTTGCTTCACAAGGGGTGCATCAATTTTGAGCTGGATGGAGCATGTGTTTGAGAAGAAGATCTTCTCCAGCTCAGCCTGTGAGGCTACTCAATGTTTGGCTTCTCGCACGAGAAAAAAGGAGCTACAAAGCAAGGGGTGTGATTTTATAGCATTCACTCCTGCCTATTGTCTGCTTAATTGGAACAATGCATTCGTTTACGACACATCATGAAACAGTCATCAAGTCTACCTCTTTTTTATCATTACCTCAGCTTTATGTGGCGTCAATAAATTCAATGTCTTGCCACCAATTGCAAGTATATTGGCGCTTCATAGATGCTGAGCACAATAAGTAAAAACTGCTGGGAAAGTAATCGGTGGTGTGATTAGCATCACAAACTTAAGAGGTTAGAAGTTCATTTCTAGATGAATGTACTCATTCTCACGGGTCTTATCATCTGCAATCTGGTGATCTCTCAAGAGCTGGATTTGGAATAAAATTTACAGAACATCTCAATTCCAAATGCAATACAAATACAGGCACAGATGTTCCTATACAATTCCTAATATGCACCTAAGCTTAAAACCTAGAATTGCACAGGTCCATATCAATTATGTGTCCTCTCACGTTTCACACTCTCCTGCGCAATGCCCCTTGAAGTTTAATCCCACATTGCATCGGAGTTCCATCCTGACAGGCATCCTGTCCTAGTCTTTTTGCCCTGTTTTATTGCTATATCCACCTAGTTATACTTCAGCTTGTATATTATTGCATTACCATGTTACTCTGTGTTCTGGTGGGATTTTAAAATTACAACATATTTGATGCAAACAATTATTTCCTCCAGTCAGGAGGACATTTGTGTGTTCTCAATAGGACTGTAAGAGAGAGGAAGCTACCTGCTGAGTTAATGCTTCAGCTCTGAGTTTCCATTAACCTCCTAACTTCAACCATTTTTCATTATAAAATCATGACCTTCAAACCAAGCATACGGAAAAAAGTACATTTCTCCCTACTCACATAGCTCTGAAGTGTGACTGGAAACACTGTTCTCACACTTAAAAAAAAATCCACCTTTGAGCTAGGACCAAAAATGAAAGCTTGCAAAGCCAACGGAATTTGTTTGAGAAGTTATGAGCTTTTCAAAGGGAGCCGGAGTTAGCATGGAAATATGCTCAGGCTTCAGGCTGGCACAAGCTACCAGCAAACGTTATGAAAAATACTCTGGAAATATTTAGGAAAAAAGAATCATGAATCCACATTTGGGCTTCGGTGTGACTTCACGCCAACTAACAGGCTCATCGAGAGGCACGAACAGTAGTCAAGAAACCAGACAGAAATCTCCAGAGATACCAGACACCAAGGAATGTCTGTCACCTTATATATCTTTCTGAAAGATAGAACCGAGAGGAACCAGTCCGTTGGAATGGGCAGAAGAATGACAGTTCTTACTCCAAGGACGCACACTTGTAGATATCTGAAGTTAGATGACAGGATAACCAAACCTTGTGTCCTTATCACACTTGAGCTGGTCCACACCATGCTGGTGTGGTACCTTGAGCTGGTTCTGATGACACCATAACGCACAAGGCAAGGGAGAAGCAGACTCTCCAAGGGGTAGACAGATTTCAGCGACCTGAAACCAGGTCTATAATACCGGTAAAGTCACATAGTCATAATCCCATGTACAAAATCTGCTGAGCAATTCATATTGCGTCAGTCAAGCACGTGCTTAATTCAGACACAATTCACTGTTATCATTCTGATTAATACAGACTGTTGAATTATGCTTTACAAACTCCATACCAGATACAGGTGGGGAAGGTGAGGCTCTGTTTCTAACATGTCATTTTGCTTCTGACAGGCATAAATACACTTCTGAGTAGATAACCAGAGTTGTCAAATCTCACAGCACTTAATCACTCAGCATGAATGGTTAAAACACTTAAAATTAATCTCACATTAGTCTAATTGTTACTCAGTGCCTCCTGGTCTGCTTGCATTTTTGGTTTTGTTTTTATATCTTATTTTCTCCTGTGGTTTCAGCTGCCTCCTCCCCATCCATTTACTCTTTGTCAGAAGCCCACCTGAAGGTGGAAAGCTCTTCTCCCTGGCAGGCTGTCCTGCATATACAAGTCATCTCTGCAGCTGCTATTTGTGCCAGCCATGCCATGTAATGACAATGGGTCACACACAGTTTCCAAAGGCTTGTGCTTCCATTTGTGCTGTCTGCAAGACCCTGCTCAGGGGAGCAATCAGGAATAAGAGAAAGGAGCAATAAGGAAGGGAAAAGTCCAAAACATGCACGTTTCAGTTACCGCAATCTCCTCCTCTCTGGCCTTTTTCATTCACTCACACTGTAGCAAAGCATATTTCCTAGTCCATGTTTTCGACCGTGCACTTCTCTGCACTATCCATTGGCTCATATGCTATCTATTCCCTGAAACATAACACGTGTATGTTCACTTCACATTGGTGAAACACTGGCGCAGGTTGCCCAGAGAGGTGGTAGATGCCCCATCCCTGGAAACATTCAAGGTCAGGTTGGACAGGGCTCTGAGGAACCTGATCTAGTTGAAGGTGTCCCTGCCCATGGCAGGGGAGTTGGACTAGATGGCCTTTAAAGGTCCCTTCCAACACAAACTATTCTATGATTCTATGATTCTATGATTCTGTAATTTATCTCCATCTTTAAGGACCTTCTTAGCCTATCCCCATCTTCCCTATCTCACTGAACACTCAGTTCTCACTTCTAACAAGATGGTGATGCCCATCAGGAAAAGAACCAGGTTTTTAAACAAGTACCTTTATGCTGCCTATTACACTCACTGGATGCCCACACATTTTGGAGCTGCTCCTTATCTTCAGGGTGACCATCACCACAGCCCTCCTCACAACCCTTCTAGGCTCCTAAAGGCATGTGTGTCTCTGCCCATGGCAGGGGAGTTGGACTAGATTATCTCAAGGGTCCCTTCCAACTCAAACCATACTATGATTCTAACGATCTTCCTGATTCCTTGTGCTCTCTCATCTGCCTGCATCTGTCTCTCATACCACATGTTCCCCTGTGGCGTGAACAATTTTTGCACCACATTTGAACAGCTTTTAGCTACCAGGAATCTTTCTGCTGCTAATCCAATGTCTATAAGGCAGAGGACATAGCCACGGAGCAGAGCAGAACAAAGATCTCCCTGCTCCAAGTCCCAACTAGGTGATCACACTATGGCGTGGTCTCCTTCTGACCCTTGAATCTTGCACTCCTGGTGCCACTTGCATTAGGAAGGGGTGAAAACACTTAAATCCAGGAGGTTTGTTAGCCTGGTGGCAGGCGACAAAGCCACCCAGGAGATGGGACTTGCGAGCTGCCAGGTGTCTCATCACCTGGCCACGCGTCCCCACCAGGAAGGGAGCGCACAACCACAAGCAGTAAGCCCCTCTCAGCTGGATACCCACCTCCAGAAAGGGCTGTAGGGTCTGGCTCCAGGATGAACAGAGGCAGCTAATGTACTGCCTGGAGGTAGGTCTCCGAGCTCCAGAGAGGGACAGGAGCTCAGGCACTGTCTTTGCCTACTTCTAGGCAAATCTCCATCCAACATTTTGACTTTCTGGAGGGCTGCTCTCAGGCTCCCAGCTCTCTCCGTGGATCATTTCCGCAGGCCTTGGACCACGTTAAGGCAATTTGCATCCTACCCTGGCTCTCAGGGTTTCCTTTTCCTTCCAAATAACAATGCTACAGTTTGAAGGTGGGATTTGGCCAAAAAGCTCTGCAGATAAACAACCTCCATCTCTTTTTTCCCAGAATAACAGTCCTCTTGGGAGGAAGAACACAGATGTCTAACGGTCCAAAGGAACTCAACTTTCAGTTGATTAAAGTAGAAATGGCCCTTGAAAATGGAAAAATTCACCAAGGGAGGGAACTGCAGGCCTGGAAATGAACTGAGACCTCTCTCAGCACCCATTGAGAGGGATTTGCCAGCTGGGAACAGGGCTTAAGCAGAGCAGCCTGAGGATATGCTGACTCGGCAGACTGCGAGCACAGCTCCTTTTGAAAACTTCCTCTCCCTTGCAGAAACCCCGAGGAAGGAGTTTGCCTTCTGAAAATAACCGTCAGCTGCCTCCCGGGGTGCATCCACCCGCTGCATAAGATGCTTCCTAGTCCCAGGGTTTGCCCATGTATGTGTCTGCTGAGGACATGAGCTATGAAAAGCATTTCTAAAGGTGGTTAGAAAAAGCTAGAACATGACTCTCTGGCAAACGCTGATAACCTCTTCCAAGACTAAAATGTCTCCTTGCTTTCTTGCTTACCCAGGTCGCCCATAAAAAATATTAAAAAGAACTTTCAGTCATAGAAATCTAAAATTAGCTACCAAACATCATGCAGGTATGTGTATGAACTGTATTTTATAAGCCCAAAAGCAAGGTGATTAACACCTCCATTAAGTTTTCCAGAGACCTGGCAATTCCTAACCTAGCTGATGCATTATTCAGATGTTGTGGTGATGGTTTGCAGTATAAAACACGAGGACAGACGTGTGTACGCCCTCCCTGCTCACTGCAGCCCTTTGACTACATTAATCCTCCATTTCAAACAGGATTTACTTTTCATCATTTTATAAACAGGCTGAGTGGTGTTGTGGATGAAATGTCCATCCATAGCAGGGAGTGGGGCCAACAGTTGAAATCAAGAGGCCATTTTCTTTACTGAGCTTCAAATCATGGTCCAGAATTGATGCAGAAGTGCGTACCTCCCTGTTCCTCAGCATAACCATCCACTCCCAGGTATCTCGAGAAATCTCACCTATAGCCTGACTTTTTTTAGGCAAGTACTCATGGATTTCCAATGCAGAGACCCACGATTTCCAGGTGATTGCCCTTGAAATGGAGACTGTACACATTTCACAATATCAATTCATTTTTTAAGACTGAGACATATTTTAAACTTAAATAACTCCTAAGGATTCAGTATGATCAAATACACTGTTTGATAAAGAGGACCCCTCCCATGCATAGTGCCAACCCTGATGCCATGTTTATTCAATGGAAAACCAAGCAATATCCATCTCTTTAGGGATCACATGGCTCACGTGAACCTGATAAGATGGTACAAAAATGACTTTCAGGCATTTGCACAGAAAATATGCCTTTGCTTCTCAGAAGCGTGAGTTTCCAGATGCTCTGGCTGATCCACATAAAAAACCTTCAGCATCCTACTGGCACTGTTTGCAAGCTGCTCATGCTAATAGCTGATTACATCCAGTTAGATTTTAATTCAGAAACAACCTTGTTGAAGTAAAAAAAAATTAAACAAACGTAAAACTAATGTAGCTAGGAAGATATTTAGAGCCTGATTCTCCAAACAAACAAGTTATGATATTAGATAATTTAAAAGGAAGGTGAGCCAGTATTTCCTCGTGGTAGCATTTATTATTTGTTTAACTAAAGGTCAGGCGAAATAATAAAAAATCTGTTGTTTCAGTCACTACAAAGGCAGATTTCAGGGCTGGGAATTTGCTCTATTTTAGAAGAAATAAATTCATGTCAACGACCAGTGCAACAAGCACTTCTTTCACCTCTCCCACCCCTCTCTGGGTTGCAGGCTGTTGGCCAAACCCTCTTGCCCCACCACTCTAATGTGCAGACTCTTTGTTTTCCAGGCACCTTCACACAGATAGTCCCTCTACTTTTGGCACCTCTCAGCCTTTTTTCTGTGGCCACTGATTATAGGCAACAATCTCTTTAAACCAACTCACTACTCACTTCCCCACAGATCTGTGGTAAGCAAGAGGAAAGGCTGAAGACTGGATCAACCTTGCAAACCTCCCTCCCAGCACCTCTCTCTGATGGAGATTTCTTGACAACACCGCTCCCCAACCAACCCGTCCCTTCTCTCCAAAGCCAGGATCGTCAAATCTGTAGCAGCCCCTTTGGTTCTCATTTTCGTTTTGAGAAGTCTTAGCTTTGCTAATCTATTGAGAGCCAAGGAAACCTGTATTTCTCCCCTAAGAGCTCCCTCCGCTCCCTGTTTATTCAAGGACGTTTTCTCCCATAGTGCCTTATCTTTGCCATTGTGTCATGGTCTAATTACTTCCCTTCTGAGAACTTAATTTCATTTATCTCCTTGGAGTCAGACAGGATCGTATCAAATATGTAAACTCAGCTGTGCATGATATTCATACAAACAACAGCTACGTCCCTCGGTCTGCATACAATTCTTGCTGTATCACAAGCAATCCCACTTAGAAAAGGGAACGTGCATTTGTTAAAGTCACCATTTATTGCCACTACAGAGCTGCAACATTTTACTGTGCAAACTCAAGTTATTGCTAGCTGAAGCATGCTACAGTTCACTCTGATGAAACTAAAATATTTTTGGATGAAGAATAAATAACCATCTTGGAAGAGTCTGAATGAAGAAGCCTCTGACTGAATTCTAATGGAAGGAAATTGTTTAAACAAGTGTTTGTTTTCTGAAATTTAAACAGGTTTCTGGTGGTGAACTGTACTGATCCATACATTGCAATACAGCTAAAAAAATTTTTTTCCCCTTCTTTGTTCTTTATATTCCTGTGCTTCTTGCTGAGTGTCTGTCTGGGTTGGTATCTCGAGCGTTGGTACGTGTGCAGGGAACAGGTTGAATATGCGACCTGACGTATATACACATTTGTAAACCAAGCTAGGTGGAAACACACACCGCGTCTTTTCTTTTACTTTAACTTTTTTTTTAGTTTTCCGGACACATGGCCACGACATGTTGTGGCTGTAGTCAGTGGTAATATTACACGTGTTTCGTCAAAACGTGGAACAACAATCAGATGACTGGGACTTTTGATGAAATCTTTATTCTCTCTCTGTTACTAATATGGACTGCAGAGATCTTGAATGTTGGGATGTTTTCTAACAGGTTGCTTTTTCCAGGCACGTTGCTTTCCTCTCGGAGTGTGAGGAAGAGGGTTTTATAATACACAAAATGCATAACAGAAATGACAGAAAAGGTTCATACAAATAAAAGGGAAACAACCTCAACCTAGATAACTAGAAGGCAATTTCATTTAATAATGTAACTGATTTTTGATTAAATAATTTCAGATTTTTTTTTTTAAAGTGAAAGCATAAAGAGCATTTGGGGAATTCTTAGAGATACTTAATAAATAATATAGAGTAATTATACAGCCATCATCTCCAACATGCTGTATGAGAGATCTTCTAACTCTCCTAACACATGGAATAAAAAAATACGGTCAAATTGAAGCTGCTGTCATTATTATCCCGCATGGAGGAGAGCACAGAATGACGCTGCCCAGGGCCCATAACTCGCCCAAAATCGCTGTTGGTGGCATGGTAAAGGTAGGGGATGGCAACTTCAGAAGAACACACAGAAGTGTTCAACAAATGCCAACTTGTCTAGTGGTCTGACACTAAAAATGAATTGGATTAATTTCCTTTTCACTCTGCAGAAATCAAAGCAACCTATTTCAAAATAAATATGTCGTCTTTGAAGACAATTAAATTTTGCAAGCTGTGACCAGGGGGAGAAGAGAGGATCAAAAGTCGGGCTTCATAATGAAAGTTGACTGCAATCTTAATTACCAAGAGATTTTGGCTTGTTTTGATTGTGCATTCCTCAAGATACAACTCTTTGATGACTGCCTGTTCTGGATCCCCCTCTGTACCGCATGCGCGGTTGTTAAGAGCCTGTTACAACCCTTCCTGCAGAGATGGGCTCTTCTAAGTTAGGCTATACCATTTTCTGTTTTTACCACGGGAGAGCCCTGTTCAGTCCCCAGCCGACTTTACAAGCACTCACCTGTTGAAATATGCATGGGAAAAGGCAAATAATAAAAGCAAAAAACATAAAGCAGAGACAAACTGATGAGAAAAAGACCTTTTTTGCAGTTTGGACAGACACGGATCCCTAAGATAACAATCTTTCCTAGGAAATATCACAGCCAAGATCTTACTAAATTTGGGGCAAGCGAAGCAGCATGCCAAGTATAAAGACAAGTCATTACAACTTCAAGACTCCTTTTTTCACTCCAGTGCCAGTTTGACATGTGTCCCACCCTATACAATTATTTGCTATTGCCTCTTCCTATGTGAGATCACTTTTAAAACAGTAATTAGAGGATGTGTTTGTTTAGAGGCACGCAAATGACTGCTTTGCTTCGGGGCCTGCTTAGCATGTCAAGTTAGCCTGGAACCACACCTGGCTACCAGAATAAAATCATCAGTGAAAAATAAATAGTCTGTGTACAGTTTCATACGGAATGTAACACTACCCTCCAACAGGGCTCATGCATCATTTAGTGCTTAACACATTCCCCAGAAGAGGGAAATATCTCAGACAAGCATCAGCACTTAACCATTTGAGGGCAGGCATCCTACTGCAATGATGTCTTGAGCAAGGTGGGACCAGTTCCAGTTCCCAGAAAGGAAACAAAAAGACTTGATCACCACCTTGACTCCCGGTAAGCATATTTGCCGTGCCCGTCTCTGACCAAAGAGTTCACAAAGAAACTGGGCTCACTGCCTAGTTTCATTCTCACCGTGGGTCGATCAAACATCCGTGTGCTGCATCACACCACAATAGTTCAGCCCGTGCTGGTCCCCTGCTCTGTAGGGCATCCAAGAACAGGTTTTGGTACTAATCTAAAAACCTCTTACACTAAATTAAGCTTATGCTATCCCAAGGAGCATCCACCTTTCTACCAGACTCAGTTATTCCAGCAATGGCTGTCAGACATGACAGGTTTAACAGGTCCAAGGGGACAGGAGAAAAGATATCTCAATGGCTGACTCAATGCTCTGGAGGAGCTTCCTGAAGGAGAGCAGGAGGGGAGACAGTATGTGTCGTGGCAAAGTTATGTTTTATTTTTCTACAGAAATTACTATTAAAGGATTTCAGTCCAGGAATGGCCCTCAAGCACCACCACAATCCAAATGATGATTTCTACCAATACCCATGTCCTTGCCACCATCAAATCTGCTGAAAGACCTGTTTCTTCATGAACGGTTTTCCCACAGACCTTAAGAAAATGCTTCCACCTCTCCACCGGCAGAGAAGGATTTTTTTTTATTTCATTGTTTGCAGTGTTGCAAATACCGTGCCAAAATACCATGGTGAGAGACAGCTACGAACCATGATGGTTAAAGATATTCCTTTGGGGCTAAGAGATGCACACACAAATGGGTTTATAATATGGTCCATACCACAATGCACGTCACATCAATGACAGCTTGCATGTGGCCTTTCTGCTTATAGCAGACAAGTTGGTTGTGTGAAGAACCCCATTAACTCCAACCAAAGACGCAGCAAAAATACTGGAGTTCTTCATGGGACAGCTATGTTCTACACATCCATCCTTACCGAAATAATGTGGCTTAGAGCAGCCTTACCAGCCAGAGCCTGGACAAGCAGGTGTTAAGGTATCTGGTGGGGAGTGACAGCACTGAAATGGCTTAGCCTTTCCTAAGTCAGAAATACCACACGCAAATTACAGAAATCACAGTGTTGTCTACTCGGTGGAGTATGGCTCCTCAGGGCATTCTTTTCAAGCAGACCGCACCATGGTAAAGGTCAGCATCGTTTACAGACAATCTATTTTGTAATACATGGTGCACGCTGTGCTCTGTACGAGACAACTTACACACAAAACTAGCTTTCTCAGATTGACGCAAATCCTCGTGGGCATCTCGCTGCAGAACAAGGAGGAACGGGAAGTGCTGGCAGCAGATTGCCATGCCCACATCATGCACTTCGGGCAAAAGGGACCTGCGTTAGCCCATGGTACGAGCACCTGAAACCCCATTCCTCTGCAGCCCCTGAGAGCTTATTGAGCCCTGTTTGATTTTGTTTTGACTCAGGCAATACACACTGGGGAGGTTCAAGCCCTTGTCCATGCATTTGCAAATCATTTTCCAGCCATGACTACGGCCAGCATCTGGCCTTGAGTCTCAACCGTAGGGATGCACCTCTCATGACATTTGGGAACCGCTTCCTCGAGTGCAAGAATGATCTGGCACGTAATTTCACTTGGCTTTTTATAGCTTTTAGAGCTTACCTGTAAAATTCCACTATCTATAAAATACTAAAGGCAAATTCAAACAAGCTGCAAGTTTGCAAGGGGGTTCACAGTTCCCCTTCGCATTCCTAGCATTTGACAACACTTTCAGGTTTTTTTCTATTCTAAGTGAGGAGCACAAAAAATGCCGCAGGAATTAACTGTTTGAGAACCTCTTTCAGCATCCAAGCTGGTGAAACTTTTTTCTTGAATCTTTTCGTCTTGCTCCCATACCTCCTCCATCCCCCCTTTCTCCTGGATTACTCAATCATAAAAGCATCCATGTGGCCATGTGTCATGTTTAAATATATTTTCTATTTAGAGTAATGTGCGTGTGTTATGCCTCCGAGGGAAGGGTGGATTACTATAAGTGTAATGATCCCAAGCAGGAGCATTTTTGCTGTCCTATAGGACAAATAAGTCCTATTGGCAGAGCTATGGAAAAGCTTCTGGTCCTACCATAGCAGACTCTATGCAGCTTCTTTGATCAGCAGTTTAACTCCTCAACATTATCAAAAGTAAAGAGGAGAAAGCGTGGGGAAAACTGTTTACACAACAGCAAGACCAACTGCTCACGATGCTCCGCTTTATTTTTAATACAAGGAAAAGCACAGCACTGCAAAGCAGTTTTTAATTAACTGCTCTCTCCCAGCAATATGGTTGGCTCTGTATAACAGTGCCAAGTACTGATATTTATATAACTCAGCAATGGTTATGGTTTTCCTTCAAAAATGTTATTTCATTGGGGCTCTGCCACCACCCGTCAAACCCTGGGGCATGTGTGGCTACAGGAGGAGGTTCGGGGAAGAGATGCTCTTTTAGGACCCTCAAATGAAAAGTTGAGGCTGGAATAGGCTCAGAAAAAGCCTATTTTCTGAGCTTGCTCCTCCACGTTGGAGAAGGAAAACCGTGGCCAGGACCAAGAACAAAACCACAGACGCCAACACTCAGTGACACCAACATCCCTTAACACCGTCTTCTGCCTCATAGAGTGGCCGCAGCACAGGAACGGGCAAGGACTGGCTGAGAATCCTGCGAGGCCAATTAAAAATGCTGTGAGCTCAAGTACCTACTGGGGGGGAAGTGAAAAAAAAGTTAATATATGGGGTTTTCCTGAAAATCATATGCGATACTAACTCCTCTGCAACTGTACTGCTACTGGAGGCATCCAGCTCCTCCAGTATTAGTTTAACCTGCCATGGTTAACTTCTGCTTTCTCCTGTGATTCTTTTTTTTAAATTTCTTTTCGTTCATACTTCAGAGGGGTGGTTTCCACCCTGGGGACTGCAGATCCCTAGGGATCTGTGGGCTTCACAGGGTCTGTAAAGGATAACTAAAAAAGTAAATCGGTTGTCTGTGAGTCTCAAATTAAATCGCTGCGCAGGAGCTGGCCCTGCCACTGGAAAAAATTAAAGTACCTGCCTATTCAAATGGCTGAAACCCATTATTATAAAGTCATTTCCAGAATAAGCTCTTGGGCTTATGCTCTTTCATTTTCCTAAAAACAAGAAACAAATTGCCCACAGCACTCAGGGAGCTGATTCCCCCACTAAAACCCCTCCTTTTGCCCCATTTCCAGGTATTTCATGTCCTTGGCTATGGGTCCCTGCCCAATCTCGCCCCCAAGGCCTCGGTGTGCTCCTAAAATCAGCTCTTCCTACCTCTCAGTTAACCAAATCTCACAAGGGCACTTATTTAATAAATGAAGATAAAATCTGGATTATCACTAGGATTATTACCAAATCAAGCACTCTTTTCAGGATTACACCGCTCTGAAAATGCTTTTTTTTCTCCCGTCACTCTCCCCAGAAATCACTATGTGCCATGAGAACACTTCTAGCTGCAGAGTACACATGAGGAATGACCAAATATTCTCCAAGTGCCAAAGGGTGTCTATAAAGAAGAACCCTACTCAATTCTACTTAGTAAAACCAGGCAGATTACACAAAACAAAAACCTATATAGGCAGAAAATTAAAGAAACACCGGATTTTTTAATACATCGAGAAACACACCCACAAGTAAAGAAATAGAAGTTAAACCCAGACAAATTCCCAGACAAAGGGGAATAATAGAGTATTTTTTGGAAAGAGTATAGGGGATGCTTTTGCAGTTCTAGCGAATAAGCAGGAGATTCCCACGAAGCCTGGCTACCTTTCTAACCACTATGCATTAGTCAAATCCAGTTACCAAGATGTACGTAGCATGAACAGATGAAATAACACAGCTCACTTGATGCAGAAGGTCAGACCAGGTGAGTGACTTTCTCTTTCCAGAATTAAGCACAGAGTTTAAAGAGAGGGCTTGCCTAAACCCAAAGTCTTGTCCAAATGAGCCTGAACTTTTGGCTAGTTTGGGTCCTGTTTTTTTTTTGAAAAAGGTGTATGGTTTTTTTACAAGAGGTTTCCAAAATGGTGCAAGACAGACCAGCAGCGTATTGAGATGAGCGCTCCCTCTCACACCAGACATGTCTCTCTCAAAAGGACGGGAGAGGCACAATGGAGGGCAGGCTGGCCACCCTCGCGCTGAAGATACTCTCTTTACCTTGCCCACTGGAGATAAACTGTTCCGTTGGGTGAAGAAGACCTAAGGGTGGAGGCTCCTGAGGTGCGTATGGCCACATGCTGACTAAGGCACCTGTGTGTTGTTAACTAAGCCAAACTTGCCACCATTATTTTTCACCTTACCTTACATGCCACAATCCAAACTGTCCTGACGTGTAAATTGGATTAAAAATGCAATCTATACCAAAGAGAGTGTAAACCCTGTATTTTGAGATGCTCCCAGGTATGCGTTATTTCTAACCTGCTGCCTTCAGGGAAGCAGAAAGGCAGGGCTGATGCCGAGAGGATCGAAGTGCTAATGAAGGCAGACCCAGCAACTGGGTCCTGGGAGATAGGAATGACATTATCTTGGTTTGTAGTCCAAGACAGCAAAGGACTGGAAGGACAGTGATGGACTACATCTGACCAGCCCCCAAGAGCAGAAAGCAGTCATCTCGCACATGGATGCTGTAGGCATAATTCTGACATAAGAAATTTTATAGCTGATAGTACCAAAACTCATGAGGTCTAATGTTCCCTAATTCCCTGGATAGGAAATTTCATTGGGATCCAGATCCCTCTCCTGTGCAGATGCTTTTAAAAATGCCACTTAAGTCTACCAGTGAGACATGGATGTGACAGAGTCAACACAGGATCAGGTCTCTAAAGCTCGTAAGACTTCCCTGTGTGTAAATCGAGGCAAAGCACAACCCTCTACGCTCATTGACATACCCTTTCTGTTATTTACTAAATCCTCCAGAAATCACGCTGCTAATATGTTTACCTATATCAGCTACTCCAGGAGCATATACAGCACTAAAATAAAACAAATCAAATTATGTTAAAATAAAGTGGTATAGGTGTTCCCAGCTTAAATAGTTATTTCACACTCAAGTACGGGGAAAGAAAAACAGTGAAAAATTGCCAGAAATACTGACATCAATCTTCCATTTCAAAAGCAATTCAGAGCGATTCCAAATATAGTTGGTCCTATTAAGAAAACAGCTCTCGGGTAAGAGTGCAAACTATGTCATCATAAGAAAGAAAATCAGAAACATATGCTGCTAATGAAAGAAGGAATTTTAAACCAAGTCAGCAATTCAGGGCCCTAATAGTAAATCAGAGCTAAGAGGGGAGAAAATCTCTATGTGCCAACCCCATCCTTTTGGGGTGAAGTTTGGTGGTGAACTCTGTGCCTGGTCTTTCAACTTCTAGAAGGAAAACCAACTGAAGGCCAGCAGCAAGACCTAGGAGGAGAAGACCTCACTTTGTAAGATGCAGACCACGTTCCCCAACCTCTCACAGAAGTGGCCTTTTGGGTTCCCTTTTTGCAGCTCTACAGCTACACGGAAGGAGGAGAGGGGACACGGCCACTCCCTGGCAGATTCCCTCTCTGCAGGGTGAATTCTGGCCTCACCCACGGCAGCCTAAATCAGCAGCCACACCATAAAACACCCACTCTTCCCACCCATCATCCAGAGACAGCAGAGAGCTATCCCTACAGGAAAGTCAGGATCCTGTGCCTGAGTTATTAGGGCACGAAGATGGAGTAACTACCTTTGGAAGAGTAAAGCCTTGGCTTTGGGCTATGGCCTTTTTTTTTTTGATATAGCAATTCGGGAGGCACTGGAAACCGGGAAAGGAGGCTGTGCAGCTCGTCTGCTATGTATAAAGCCCTGAGTCCACACTGCGTGACCGCACAAGGCAAAGCCCCGCAACCCTCATGGGCGACCTCAGCTTAGGCTTTCTTTCCACTTTTGCTTTGGGCTGAGATTCTCAAGGGAGCCTCGAAGAGTCATGTAACCAAGTTCAACGACTTTGAATTTTCCTATTGACCAGAATAGCATTAGATCATATTACCCACGTCTATTTGTTAACGACGAGCGCTCGTTTACCCATGCTGATTCCACATGGTTTGGATGCGTGTTTTGTACACCATAAATGGCAAGGACGATGCCTTCAAGACATAAACACTGCGGGACACGCAGCAGCTCCACTCAACGGCAATTTTCTCACGTGCCCAAAAAACACAGAAGGAAAAGTTGCAAACTTCACCAAAGTTTTCAACTTCCCTCCCACCAACCCACTTGTAGTAAATATAAAAGCAGACAGCCATCGCTATTACAGTAACATTTCATCTCTTGAAAGGGAAGAACTGGCATTTCTATATATAAATGCCAATAAAAGCTACATCTTTGTAGATCGTGCCATATCCACATATTTGTTGTGACTCACATAAGAGAGCATTTAAAAAATAATGAAAAAGCTCCTTCCTCTTTGGTTTCAGTTAGAAAACCCCTATTATCCTTTTTAAGAGCAAAGTTGTGAACAGTCGCTGTTTTCTGTTCTAATCGCCAAGTTTACAGCAGACACAGGAGTGACCAGGTTGCTTTGCTCTGGAGAGATGCTTCTTGACAAAATGTATTATGCCAAATACTGCTGCTGCATGTGGACTCTTCTGCTCTTGGTGGAGGGGAAAAAAAGTCTTAAACAGCTGAAAAACAACCCCACGCTAATGTGTATTTTTCAAACAAGCATTTCGTCATGAGTTAACTATTGTGCTCGGTGCCCGGTCCACCAAGGTCTGAATCCATTCCAGTTGCCCGCAGGGAACGGCTGCTTAGCTGAGGCTGTAAAGATATATATGTGCAAGTCCAAAAAGGTCCCGGTTTAATCCCTGGTGCGTCAGTCAAGACAGGAGATATCACAAAGGTATGAAGATATTTGAAGCAGGCTGTTATACTATTTGATGGGAACCAAACAGATTATATATAGAAATTTTGGACTAATCTCAGAAGGAGTCAGTGCTGGTGTGCAAAAACATATCTGGCACACTTCACTGCTACGCATTTTTCAGTTGGTTTTGATTCAGTATGGAGCTATAATATATATTAGATTATTTGCTAATGCTTCCTACTAATATCTCTTCTCAAAGTTATTGAACAAACTTTCAAGAAAAAGAAATCAATTCTGCTACTTATATTTTTAAATGCCTTCAAAAAAAAGCATATTTTCTCTAAGAAAGCTTGAATTCACCGATGTCTACTCTCCTGGAAAAAAAATTTAATGGGGAAGTAAAGGAGGCAATAACATCCCTGTTCAATGTAATGCTCCATAATTTTAATTTGATACAATATCTGGCAAAGTAAAAGCTAGCTGTCACATATCCTTAGGGAAATGATTTCATAGTCCACTTACTAATACAAATTGTCAGCATTAAAACTAGCCCAGAGATTTCTGCACTTATAGAGGTTTAAGAACTGGGCAATATAGCCAGATGTCTCTGATAGCCAGAAACATGGATGCAATCAAGGAAAATATTAAGCTTTACTTTGAAAACTGATTTGATTAATAATTTAAAGTCCTATAGTTGCAGAAGCACAAATGTATGGCCACTCTTAATTCAGAAAAAAACCAATCTATTCTGATTAAGCCAATGTCTTATGAATATAAGGCACAATTAAAAAATCAGAATTTCCAATTTTTTAAAAAAAAATCAGTGTCTAATTTGGAAAAAAAATTGTCAGCACCATTTCCTTGGTAAAACTGAGCACTAGGGCAGCCCACAGACTAAATGAGTGTCTTGTACTTCTTTCTTTATTAAAAGACAAAGTCCGTACCTACAGATTTTTTTCCCTACTTTTTATTTTTCTTCAAAACTCCTACTGAGCACAACCAAAGTGTTGTATGAGTAAGCATTATAAGAGGGAATCAATATGTATTAGAGATGACAACTGACTTAGTCGGCCAAATACCAATTAATTTATGCAGCTGTCAATTCAAGATATATTGGATATATTCCAAACACAGAGGTTGCTGTTAGGTTTAACCTGGCGCAATTGAAAGTGGGATGGAGTGCAAATATTTTCCCATTTTCTTATGGTCGGAGCCAGCCCCCCTCTGCCAAACTCTGGTTCAAGACACCTAGAATCATGACCTTAATAAGATACAAAATGTAATTGTGATTCATCTTCTATAAATGAAAACAGGAGGTAGAAGTTGCCAACGGAGTTGTTTTAAATTCACACCGAGGTTACACATCACAAAAACTGGCCCACCGATAACATTACTGGTCTAATTTCATATAATGGAGGCCAAAAATACATCAACTAGTACTCACAAAGCATTTCCACGTGCAGCTAAGAGCAAACAACTGCTTTGGACAAGGTGTGCTCACAAAAACTGTCATTTCTGATAAGATTTGTGTTTCTACCTTCTTGAACTGACATTTTTTGAATACTTCTTCTTCCTCCCTGTACATTCTGATCCACTTAGAAATGCATATTTGATGATTTCCACAGCAAGTGAGATTTGAGCTCAAGATGCAGCTGCGTACCTTGAGGATGCTTCCAGCTGACCAGATGAACCCTACCTTGCATTTACTTGTTTTCCTCTATGCTGTGCTTCACAAATTATAACTCTAATTCACCACTCAGGAACTCCAGTGTTTTATGAGTTAATGCCATGGATTTTAATAGCAGGAAAGTAAGATAAAAGAATATCCATTGATGAGCATGGACTGTGCATGTAAATAACTTACCAGTCGTCAAAATATGGTGATCTTGTGGTTAGAAACTAACCGACTCCCAACAGTACATCACAATAACTTAATACAAAACACTGAATTCCTCCAGTTAGTATTTCAAGATTAAGGTAGAGAAGACAGGCAAAATGCAATATATCGATAATATTTTGACAATGACATCTTCACTTTGCTAATGCCATGAGATCTTTAAACAGCCTTTTATACTTTTTCCAAATGAAGAAATTACTTTCATAGAAAAAAACTTAGTTTTGTACAAGATATTCCAGATTACCTATGAAGAATCTTGGGAGAAAAAACAGAAGAGGGAGTATTTTGCCTAACGAAGCAACCTAGGACTACATCTGCACCAGCCTTTAGGCACCAACACATCCTTGAAGATCTGGGCTGCAAGCACTTGTGAAAATGCTTTCCCTACTGCTACTGCACCACCCAAAACCCTGCATCCTCTAAATACTACGTTGTAGCGCGGCTTCAAACAGAGCTGTTGCAATTTTTAACTCCCCACATCTACGGGGGTTTGGGATAGTCTCTCATCTGCATGTCCTCCCATGCAAAGACTAACCCACCTTAGCTTCTGTGAGCTCCGTAATCCCAAACCGAAGGCATGGGCTTGTAAATTAGGTAACTCTCAGCTTTAAACATGGGGATGTAACAAAAACAGACCTTATGCATAAAAGATACAAAAGCTGAGTCATTTATCAAACTGTTAGATCTTATTAAAGACTCTTTATGCACCTTAACAATTCTTTCCTTTTAGTTAACAGACAACGGCGCATATAATCAGATACTTGTACCACTGAAACACAATTGTAACCATCTTCCTGAGTAATAAATACTGGAAAATAGGATACATATTCTCAGAAAGGACCCCGGCTTTGTTATTCCAGCTATGCACAGGACGGGGTCCACATAAAACACACATCTGGTGCAGAAGCAGACTCCAGCTAAGGCTGAAAAACCCGTTCTGCGAATTTGAAAGCACCTTAGAGCAACTATTTCAGAAAGCAGCTGTTTCTTCCATAATGCACTGAATTATTTTCCAAGCCGGAGCTCTGAATGATGACGTACCCTCTGACCTGCACCCTTCTCCCAGCACCCACAGGCCATTTTTTGAGTTGACTCAGGGTATGGGGTGACCTTGAAGAAGAACAGTTATGCAAGGGAGAGTTGGTAAACCATCACCACCCAGAAGAGAGGACAACTGCATTGTCACCCAGCAATTACAGTGAAATGACTTATCACACTATAACCTACTTGAAGGAACGCAACCGTCTGCGTACGCACAGCGCGAAGGCAGGCTGAAACACAGAAATGCCACACGCCATGGCTAAAGCTATTATGGAGCACACTGCATGTAAATGAAACTGTGTAAGACCAGAGAAGATACAAGAGATTTTGTTTGTGTTTACTAATTCAGAGGGGATTTTTCTCTCTCATTTAATGTATTTTAGGATTTTTAAGATGCCTTGATCTGCTTCCCTCCATCTGCTTACATCTAATCTAGCACGAAATACAATCCTGGCAGTCCTGGCTGCAAAGTCTTCCCCTGCAAAGTTTCCAGCATCTCAGTGATCAAAAATGGTGTCAGCTTTCTTTCAGGTTTCACATTTTTTTTTTCACTCGCATGAATTCTTTGCAGCAAAATGAATTGCTTCACAAGAAGTCAACTACTAGTGCCAAGGCAGAGCTGTCCTGTGCCATACCCACATATATAGGGTCAGATTCACTTTTGCCTGAAACCCGAGAAGGGCAATTCATCCAGGCTGCATCTCCTTGATTCAGGAGATGAGCTCATGATCTAAAGCTGATGTCAGCCTCCAGGCATGCCCAACTGCCCCCCTACCCTGCAGCGTTTTGCAGATCCTGGCTCCTTTCCACACCTAACCTGCCTCCCTAGCAGGGATGCCTGCAGTAGAGCCCAGCAGTAAGGGTGGCTCCAAGGGTGGGCACCCGGCACCCAGGTCACCCCAGCAGATGCGTGGGGGCAATGATGAAGTCTATCCATGCGAGATGCCAACAACTATATTCTTAGAGGGACCCTATTCTTCCACCACTGACATCAACATCATTAATAGCACCACTGGGTACCAGCCCCTGACCAGTAGCCGCATGCCTGGGCACCCCGACCCATCCTCGGGGCCCCGCGGGGGGAGCCGGCTTTCGGGATGCCCTGGATTTGGAGTTGGCAGAGCTTTGAGCACGGTCATGCGCTGTCACCCCAGCGCAACTGCAACGGCATGAGCAAGCCAGGTTTTAACAAGTAAATCTACATAAAAGCTTTCTCTGAAAGTGATTACTTAATATAACAACCAGCTGTCTCTTCAATTCTTGCTGAGGCAGCCTATCTTCTCACCATTATTCACAGAGGGGAAAAAAAAGGGGGGAAAAAAAAAAAAAGCAGCAAGCCTGTTTTGTCTATAGGGTAAGAAAAGCTTCAGAGAAATAATGTTACCTGACAGACAAAGACGCCAAGTGCTTTTTTTATTTTTTCCTTTCTTAACCATTCCATTCATTTCTTTACAGGAAAAAGAGCTATTACTGCTGGGGCATAAAGGGGTAATTAGTCATTAACCCCTTAAACCCCAGCTTTCTGTACACCAGCTACACAATCTAATTACCATGACTTCCATAACTACCATGTTAGCACTTATCAACACGGGATCAGAGTGTCCCCTCTTCAATTCGGCTGGCCCCGTACTCCAGTTGTGTGACCTCGCAAGAAAAATAATTCCCTTAGGAGAGCAATAGTGGGCACCAGCAGAGCCTCTGGACTGGGAAACTGGAGTATGGGACCATTCAGGCCTGCAAGGGCTGTATTTTTTGACCCAGCCATGGCCTGAATAGATGGGTCTGTCCCACAAAGTCACTCAGGAACATTCTTCTGAATTAATTAAATGCCCGAATTTATGTTAGGGCACATTAAACTTCTGCATGGCCAATTTTGTTCAGAATTAATGTAGCCTTTGATTCCGAGTTAAATTGCTTAGAAGAGTTTAATAAGAGGTAACTAATGTGTTTCAAAACTAAATTTGGATTCATCTTCCTAGAGGCTATGGGGTTAGCTCCGGAGGGATAAGCCCTTACAGAGACAAGAATCTGGGACAAAGAGGTTTTAGGGCGAGTTTGTCAATGGGCTACCGAAAAGAAGAAAAAGGTACAATTTTAAAAATTACCCTTTTAGTCTTCATGTAAATGTTGGGAAGGGGTGGTTTTTCCACATTTATTATCAAGGGTGGCCTCTTTAACGTCAGGAATGGTGCTGCTGCCTGGGCTGGAGCAAGGGGCCCCGTTGACCATCATCTGATTTATGGGAGAGCAGGAACAGCCAGACTTTCACCCACTTTGGGAAAACGTTTCATTGCTGGTTTTTGTTTAGTTTTGAGATGGGTACAGCCCTGACCTCCCAGACTTTGCAGGAGGATGCCTCCCTGCCTCTCTCCCCGCTCCTTATTATAGCAGCAGCTCCTGGCTGTAGGTGTAGGCATATAAGGAGCGAGGCAGCTGCCTGGGCATGAATCACTGCCTGAACACCAAGGCCCCCCGTTTTCCGAGGAAATGGGAATGGAACGCACCGGCAGAATTTTAGCTGACCTACTAGAAACAGTTCGATCATGCTGTTTAACAGGAAAAATGGCTTCAGTCTGCAATTAGGCATGGCTCTGATTTGTAATAAGGAATTTAATGGTGCCTCTCCCAGAGGATCTAGGAGAGTAAAGGGGAGGGGGTGAGAGTAGCAGATACTTAAATAGTTTAGAAATGATTTTTAAAATCCCTGTTCAGCAGAAACTAGCTAAAGCAGAGTATGATTTGCTAGCTAAACAGTATTTGCTTAACAAGACACTTAGTTGTGCACATTACTGCTATTAAGTGATCAATACACCTGGGTGCAGGGCTACACACAGCTTATTGTTGCTCCTCTTGCTTTGCTCTGACTCAGCACTGAATCTGTATGATTGTGCAGGTATTACCCGGGCAGCTAGAAAGTTTCTTGTGATAAATAGTGGTGTAGCCAAGAAAAAAAAATCAGGCATATTTTTCACTGTCTGGCTCTTACAAGGTTGGGTTTTTTCCTATTTAACTAGAACCTCAGACCGCTGCTTCTCTGCACTCCAACTCTTTGCACCTCCTACTGCCTTCAGGAACCCGTCTAACAGACGACTCATCTTTCTGCGTGTTCACACCTGCACAATTACCATAAGTGGAAGAAATTTCCTCTATTCTACAGCAAACAATGGAAAGGACTGCATTTACCTTTCTGCTCGAAACCAGAAAACAGTTGCTTTCAGAGCAGGTTATGAAGCTTCCAACATCTCAGGTCAGGAAAAGTTTGTGTCACACGAAGGCGACCGTGTGCCGTCGGTCTCCACAGCCCGTTAGTTAACAGAGCTGTGATAGTCCTGTCTTAGAGATCCAGTTTTCCTTAAACGGATTCTAAACCATAGCACGTTTTCCTTTGCAAAAGAAATAAATTTTAAAGCCTAAAAATGATGCAGGCCAGCTTCTCACCTGATTTTGTGATGAGATGTAATATTTTGCCCTGTGTCCAGCTACAGGCAGCCAGCACACAATTAGAAGAAACAGCAATCCTTGTGCACCAGCCCATCAGCTGGGCACGAATCGAAGACATTAAGAAAACTCCCCTCCTGCTGCGGTACCAAACACAGGTGACTGTCACCCTGCTCTGAACACCCCTTTAGCACCCTCGGCACCCTCAGCAAGGTGAGCTCAACCTACACGCTGATTTCACTGGTACGAATTACCGTCTAAAATCAGGCACATGCTTAAACGCTTTGTCGGGCTCAGGCTCCCAGATTAACTGCAGACTTCGTCTCTCCCAGCACTGCACTCGACAGCGAGCTCCTTCCCACTCCGTCCCCACCCATCCGAGTCTTCAGGGAATGTTGCCATGGATTTCCACGGGACACAAAAGAGTCCATATTGGAAGAACCCTGTTAAGGTTGCTAGGCGTAAATATTGACTTAACGGCTCTTCCGCCTTTTTTCTTTTTTAAGAACAGATTTGTTGGCCATGGCTGGAAAAATAAAATGCTGGAGTTTGCATGATTCACTCTGGCACTCACACAAACATGCAGATCAGTTGGCTGGCAGCTCGCTCCTCTGTTAGCAGAACATCGCTTCTAAAATGTGTCATTTTGGTTTGGCAGCGAGAGCATCCGAGCCCGCAGACAGAAAGATAAAATCTCCTACCTTCCATGTACTTCACATGGGGACCGCTGACCTTCCCCAACACAGAACATTTCACTAATACTTCCAGCAACTTTTTAGTTGAGACACCCAGAAGGACTGACAGGATGCTGCAATCGTTTCACATGAAAAGCCGAGCCCAGAAACCTCCCTTCTCGGACCCCCTCCCCTGGGTCTGCTGCCACGAGAAAGGACTGCAAAACAAACTGCAGGCAAAACTTTTTATTCGAAAGTCTTTTGTATAAAGGCTCTTTCACAGACAATAAATATTGAGACAGAAGATACTCAAGGTCACAGGGGAAGTCAGTAGCAGAAGTGAGAGGGGTCCCAAGGGTTTTGGTCACTCGATTCATGCTTTCACCACCAGGTTCTGCTTCCTATAGTACTCCATGCACAGACTTTTAATCCTGAATTAAAAAAACATTATTTAAAATGCAACTTCAACACACTGTCCTGGTTTTGGCTGAGATAGTTAAATTTCTTCCTAGTGCTGTGTTTTGGATTTAGTATGGGAAGAATGTTGATAACACACTAATGTTTTCAGTTGTTGCTAAGTACCCTGTTAGTCAAGGACATTCAGCTCAAGAAAAAAAAAAAACAACCAAACAAACAAAACAAAACAACCATTGGGAGAGAGCACAGCCAGGACAGCCAGCCCAGCTGGCCAACGGGGTATTCCATACCATGTGACGTCATGCTCAGTATATGAATGGTAGGCGTGTTCCAGCAAGTAGCGATCGCTACTTGGTTATCGGTCAGCGCGGGTGGTGAGCAACTGCATTGTGCATCACTCATTTTGTATATTTTATCATTATCATTATTATTTTCCCTTTTCTGTTCTATTAAACTGTCTTTATCTCAACCCACGAGTTTTTCTCACTCTTACCCTTCCGATTCTCTCCCCGTCCCGCTGGGGGTGGGGGGAGTGAGCGAGCGGCTGCGTGGTACTTGACTGCCTGCCAGGTTAAACCACGACACACACATTATCCAAACCCTTTTCCATACTGATTCTGCCAGATCTGGATGATTTGGCAGGATGGACAGGGTGACAAACTCCTCCAGGGCAGCCTGAGGGTACAAAGTATTTGTGATCCTTGTGTGTACCCGTTCTGGACAGGGCCAGCACAATCCCTGGCTGTCCCTAAAAACCTGCTCACTACACACAGGGGTATGAGCAGCTCATCTGGAAGCTGGCAGAGGCTGCGGGGAGGATATTCAGACTCCACAGTAGACCCCTGTTTGACAGACAACAACTCAAGGGGAACTCAAGAAGAGTTGTACTTGGCAGATGTCTGCCAGAAAGCAAATACCTCATCAGCAGGAAGGCAAAAATCTGATATTTGAATATAGCAGGAAAAAGTCTAGTGTCAGACAACAGACCCTTCTCTAAAGGATCACAAGGAGTTTGCTTGCATTTCAGCTGGGCAGGGTGTTCTTCGGGACTTTCATCCCTGTCGGAGTTTAAGCACCCCCAAAGACATAATGCAAAACCAGAAAGGGAGACCAGGATCAACACACGTGCATATTTATATTTGCTTTGCATCCATCCTCTGTGGCTTTACTCCTCCCTCTCAGGGAACAGCGACCAACTCCTCCTGCCAGGCATCCTCTGTGCACATCCCCTTCAGAAGTGGCAGTTTGGTGCATGGCTTATTGAGGCTGCGGCACCTCACAGCCACGCAGGGCAGCCCAGGGCTCTGGCATCCTACCCATTAATTAGCCAACACACAAACTAGCCAACCCCACTCACTATTAAGCTACCAGAAACAAAAGCAGGACACCTTTGGAGCTTAACAACAGCTGCTCAGGATCCACTCCACCTCTCTGAAATCTATTTTTACTGACAGCTTTTGAAGCAGAGAATTCATTGAACAGAGAAACAGGTTGATATCCCCTCTCCTCAACTGTAGGCAGATCCAGTTTGTTATTTTCTAAGCGTTTCCTTGGTGGCACATATAAATTCAATTCTGTGTCTGCTAGTAAAGATGTCTGTTTTCAGAATAAACACAATGACATGCAAAGTTTGTATTAGCAACAGCTAAGTAGAAGACATCAGGAGATAAAAAAGGAAAAATCTCTCTTAAGGTCCTAACGTGCATAGGACAAGAGACCGAGTAGATCTAATTGTATGAAATTAAGGAATTTTCCACCCACCCACTTTCCTGCCCTTGCAGCTGGAATAGCAGAGCCCAGGTCCTGCCTCCTGGTTTCTCAGGAAATTGTTTGCAGAGAACAGAAACGTTTCACAACAGAGAAGCAAGAAATAACCTCAATGATTTCTCTGCTATACTAGCTTAGGGTCAAGACTGATGCAAGGCAATCCTTACTGCATGCCAATATTGCAGTTCTTATACTCACACATGAGTATCAGGGGACAAACCCATATAGACAAAGACTGTTTCAAGCTGCCCGTTATTGGCCATTATTGCCTGGTTATGGAGCTGGAAATGGTTGAGCTTTATGACAGGTTCTCAATAATCATAGAATCATAGAATCATTAAGGTGGAAAAGACCTCTAAGATCATCAAGTCCAACCGTCAACCCAACACCACCATGCCCACTACACCATGTCCCTAAGCGCCCCATCTACACGTCTTTTAAATACTTCCAGGGATGGTGACTCAACCACTTCCCTGGGCAGCCTGTTCCAAGGCTTGACAACCCTCTCAGTGAAGAAATTTTTCCTAACGTCCAATCTAAACCTCCCTTGGCGCAACTTGAGGCCATTTCCTCTCGTTCTATTGCTTGTTACTTGGCAGAAAAGACCAACACCCACCTCGCTACAACCTCCTTTCAGGTAGTTGTAGAGCGCGATGAGGTCTCCCCTCAACCTCCTCTTCTCCAGACTAAACAGTCCCAGTTCCCTCAGCCGCTCCCCATCAGACTTGTGCTCCAGGCCCTTCACCAGCTTCGTTGCCCTTCTCTGGACACGCTCCAGCACCTCCATGTCCTTCTTGTAGTGAGGGGCCCAAAACTGAACACAGGATTCGAGGTGCGGCCTCACCAGTGCCGAGTACAGGGGCACGATCACCTCCCTAGTCCTGCTGGCCACACTATTTCTGATACAGGCCAGGATGCCGTTGGCCTTCTTGGCCACCTGGGCACACTGCCGGCTCATATACTACACAGCAAGCCAACATGCTGCATTTATCATCGGGTTTACATTGTACTGACCTGATATGGGTCCAGCAATAGGAAGGCAACTGCAACAAATGCTTGTAGCTGTTTGGAGCCCCACTTATGTCTCACCACCGAAAAGGATCCCCTGTGCCTACTGCGATGGCTGAGTTTGTCCTTGAACCTGCTCCTTTGACTTAGGCTGTCTGAGCATTTAGTTCAGAAGTATCTAGTTAGTTTTAAAGATTTAGGATCAGTTTTGCCCAGATGATCAGCCATCAGCTTCTACATGACCAAGAGCTGGGGCAAGAAGTCCCACTAGGGAGAGCAGTGCAGCAGGACCAGAGTGCCCCAGTCCGACATAGATTTCTATATAATTGTACTACCTTTAATTCAATGAGAAGAGAAGGTACTGTTAGAAGTTTAAAACAAGTTACATGGACCAATTCTAAAGTGACCAATCTCTTTCCATTTCGTAGAAAGAAAGTCAAGGGTGACGAGTTCAGATCCAAGTGTCTCCAGTCAGGTAAGATGAATCCCACCTTCACAGCATAAGATGGGGAAGAGGTAAAGATCAAGCCTCTAATGACTACACTGAATTCATAGCAGTCGTGAGCTGACTTTTTCTTATCCATGTATTGCAGCCACGGTCAGGAAAAAATACACACCGTGGACAACCCTGATAAAATAGAAGTTGCTCTGCAAAGTCACTTCCAGAAGTGGCAGAGATACCTCTCCGTGGTACAGGTTACCACCATCTCCTGTAACAATCCATAGCATGCCATAGTTTTAGAGCGATTAGTATACAGACTGTTTTAAGCACTTGGAAATAATAACCCTGCTCTCCCCAAAGCCAATGACCCAACTGCTGACATTATTAGTGGATAAGGTCTTTTTAAGGCATCATAGGCTTTACTCCAGCCTAACTCCACTCCTTTCCCACTCTCCAGTCATCTGGCTGTATTAATATGAAAGAAAACCAGAGCATTTCTCAAAGTGATTTCAGCATCATTTAAACTCAGTTGATCTTGTCTGCCTGTGATGGGCTGAACAACCTGTCAGTCACACTCATCAACCACTGTTCCTGCTCCTTAAAAGCAGGAGTCTAATTGAAGCGAAGAAGCAGAAATGAAAGTCTGATACTTACTTTCTCAGAACGGCAATTTCATTCTCTATGCTGCTTTCCTTTCCCTTCAGTGCCTTCTTGGGAATGCACTTGACTGCAAAGAGTTTCCCACTCGCTCTCTCTTCAGCCAAAACAACTTCGGAGAACGCACCCCTGAAAGAAGAAAAGAAAAACCCCGGGTTTAAGTGGTGCCTTTTCTTCGGCAGCTCTTAACTGAAACATAACCATCGAATCTAGTTCTTCTAGTGACTTTTGATAGCTGCTCGTGTTAATCACAGCAACGGCATTATGAGCATTTTTCTTTGCCTTTACAAACACAGGCAGACATTCACACTGACACGATACGTTAGAGGCCCACCAAATGCAAGAATTTAATAAAGAACCATAGTCCAGCAGAAGTATGAGCAAAGCTTGAAAATCAGAAAGTACCATTTCCACACACGGGCATGGACTGTTGTCCGGCTGCTGATTTGATGGATGATGCACTTTACCCCTTCCTGAAGTTTTAGCATGTCTAATTCACAGAGCAGCACAAAGTCCCTAGGACTAAATGATGCACCAGAGCTCCCAGCTCCTCCGTGACCACAAGAGGTCAGGGCCCCCGCTTCAGTCCTCCCTGGCAGCCCAGAGCATCTCCTCACCGTTGGCTCAACCCTGACTCAGACAGAGAAGCAGCGTCAGAATTTCTCTATGCACACAGAGTTATTCCACAACATAAACTGCTGTGTGTGTAATCGCTAAAGCCAAAGAATCGGATTAAATCACAAGTCCAAATGTCGGCCTTAATAGCAGCCTCCCTACGGTTACCCCAGAGAGGATTACACAAATAAAGAAACTTCATCACAGCAGCCAGTCACTAATTGCCCAGAGTGGGCAGTGCCTCTCCTTCATTAGGTTATTCCGTAACAGCGTATTGCTTCTTGCACTCTCATCGCTTCCTCCAAAGCATCTGGACCTTACTGGGGAGAAGCCAGGAAAATGTTACAGTCAGTGCTATATACACTTTTTTTTCTGTTCTTACAATGTTTTCTGAGCATTTGAGCATCATTCAGACGCTGTTGGTCTGGATGGACCTTTGCTCTGGCACACTGGGGCTGCTCATGTTCCAGTGCTCGTTACTGGTTTAGCAGCGAGGTACTGGGCAAGACAACATTGGCCTGATGAGGAACAGCAAATCTTTGCTCATATTCACCAAAATCTCCTCCTGAAGCACCCACTTTGTCCAACAGACATCAGAGCCAAGGACTTGTCTAACCAGATCACAACTGAAGGATTCACCAGCTGAAGGATCATATTTTATTTATGCAAAATAAAAAGAGTCAGGACACTTTCCTTCATCTTTTTCTCCCCATCAGTAGATTATTCTGCTCTTCTACATAGCTCTCTGTGAAAAGAGCTCGGCAGCAGGCTGAGCAAACCCAACCATGCTCCAGCCCGGTCTTAAAACGTTAATGTTTGATCACAGCCTCATTTGGCTACCACCAACTTGCTCTGACATTCATTCTCCACAACTGCTGCTTATCTAGATGTTTGCGGATAAACAGAAGCGTTTCCTTTCCTGGGCAGACTCTTCCTTTTTAAGTCATGCACTTCGATGACACAACCAAGCGGCTGTGACCTCACCAACGGTTCCTGAGTTGCAAAACAACCGAATGAATCATTAAGCCCGTGGATAGGTGGATAAGCAAAAGGAAGAGGCTGCTGCTTTGGAAAGCAAGCGCCTGTTTACCCAGAAAGGCTTTTGTAGCCAGCAGCGATAGGGAAAAGGAGATGGGAAGTTTAGGAACGGATTAAAAGAGACTTTTGCAAACTGTTACGGCGGATGTTTGACAGCCTGTCTACACGTGGTAGCGACCCTCTGAACCAAGAAGGTTTTGCCTCAATTTGGACAGTGGTTTACGCTGACCACACTTACGCCACTCTAAGTACAGGAACGACTCACTGTTTTCTGCTTTGTGTATAATCTATCACGGCACGTCAGAGCATTACGGGCTCCAATTTAGAGTCTACACGATTGGTCCTAATGGCTTGCGCAATAAAGAAATCAAGACACCCAAAGTGTTTTTAAAGACCTACTCTTTGCTTTCCTATTACCAACAGTCCTAACCATTTGATTCACCAAATGGGGTTTTCACCCTGACCCTCACACTTGGGACAACCAGACCAGAACTGCAATAAAATCCTTTTACTGGAAAGCCCTAAGACTTCTTAGGACTTATCAGCTTCGGTTGCAGACCAGGGTGCTCAGAAACTCACAGGGCTGCTCCCAGACATATTTCATGAACCCCTTAAGTCCCCTCTGCTTAATCTTTCAACACTGCACTTCACTCCGGCTGTGTCTTGAACAAGCTTTTTGCCTTCAGTTAAATGCTGTTAAAAGCAGCATATTCATACCAGTCATTTACTGATCACACAACTCTCACAATGTTTATGATACTGTAAAAACACAGAGAGCTCCCATCCCGATCGGGATTTCATTGCTGTTCTCAGACAACAAAATAACCGAAATCCCTTTATATCCCTCTACACAATAAAGCCAGCTTTGGGAAACGCCTCTATTTCAGCTGGCTTCACCATTTTGCTGGATTTCTTTCTCCCCACTTACCAGGACAGCCATGGGGTTCAATGGTTGGAAACAGCCTCTGTGAATGTAAATGAAATTTTTTCGGGAGCTCTGAGGTACTCATAAAACCCAATTCCATATCTCCTTAACAACCTTTCTCATTAAAGCATGAAATGAGCCGAACCTCAGCTAAAGCGTTCGCTCACATGTCAACCCTTGGCACTGACAGGGCGGGTTTTTTTTACATCGAGTTTTATATGAGGCCATGGCATGAAATTGCTGGTGCTGGGAAAAGCCCCTGGGCACCGCGGGGGGGGAGCGCTAGGATGGATCTGCCGGGAAGGCAGGAGGGAGATGCGAGGCGGTCTGCGCTATCCTGTGCGCTGTATACGCTCCTGTGTTCACAGAGCAAGGCGGGGGGGGGGGAGCAACAAGGCGATGGACAAAAGAAAGACAAAGAGAAGGGAGGGAACGGATGCAGATAGGGATCAAAGAGTTAAATACAGACTGAGAGGAACAGACGGTATAGGACAAGAAGAAAGAAATGGTAACAGGGAGCATCAACAAGGAAAAGGCAGCAAAGACACTCCTGGAGTCTGCTGGAGTCAGGGGAGAGTCAGAAATAATAGTGTATAGATGGGCAAGCAATTATCGTCATTTCAAACACACAGCTGAATTCATCCACCCTTAACGATCCAGTCCAGCCCCCACTAAGCCCCTCTTGACTCACGCACGAACAGATAAATACCAGAGGGAAAGTCAGAAAGACAAGGCTGCTCATTTCCTTGCTGACAGCAATATATCCTACAGCAAATTCTCCACCTCCTCAAAAAAGTTCCCCAGAACTACTGACCTGGCAGGCTTGCTAAAGAAGATTTTCTCGTGAAAGAATTAATGTGCCCTTTAATATCAAGACATTAATGAAGGAAGCAATTTATCTCTAAGAATTTATTACAATTCTTTACTGAGGATTAAAAATTAATGATGTATAAAGTTCTATAAAGATGTTTGGTTTTGGAAAATGTTGCCTTTTACACCACCAAAGTGACAGGACTTTCTGTCAAAAGGACATGGCTTCCATTAAGCATCATCAAGCAGTGCTACACAATAGAAAGGAAAAATACAATACAGGAGCTGTTGGACAACCAGAATGCTACACGTCTGCAGCTCAGGGATTCAAACCCCATCTCTCCTAGGAGGTACCGCACGGTCTCTGTAATGACGTGATGTTCCCAAGACCTGCCATTTGCAACCCATATGCCAATATCTCCAAGGTCGTAGCGCTGAGCCAGAAAGAGATTAAGAAACCTCTTTGTCAATCTTGTATTTTGAATTATGAGTTTTTATCTGAAATGTCATGCATGGAAAAACACAATTTCTGTGAAGGACACAAGCAAACAGGGATATTTTGTATTCTGTGTAACACTGAGGAAGGTGTTTACTCTGTGAAAATATTTGGGGGAGTTTTATTCTCCTACCCCCAGGAAATATTTTTACACTCTGATACAAATTTTTAAAAAAATACGGAGAAGAGGTTAATTGATTAAAAGTTATGATTTTAAAGGTGTCTGCAATGGTTGGGATGTCCCTTTCCCTTCAGCTGGGAAATAGGTAATTGCAACCTTTCCAACGTGCCTGGGGACCCAGCCTTCACCTCTCTGAAGAGGGGACTCAAACCCCTTCAGGAGCTTTCCTCACCCTGCCTGGAGATTATAGCAAACAAATAAAAAAGCATCACAGTTTTGAGGAAGTTGGACAGTGGTGGAAATGGGTAAATGAGAAACTTCTGCAAAATTAAACCACCTAGTTAGCTGCTGAAATACGTATGTGACAACTGAACCTATTTTTGAAAGTTTTGACCATGTTATCATTTACTCTAGAGGATCGACTCTTTTCAAACTTCTAATTAAGGCATGGAATAATTTTATGATCTAGATCACTTTTATATGAATTAGGAACAACGTAAGAGAAAAAAAGAGAGGTTAAATGACTTGATGTGTCACATTGAGATAATGGCAAATTCTAGAAGATGGTTGAGACGTTCTGACTCCTGATCCCTTTGCACACATCTGGACCATGCAGCATTCTATGAGATGTCAATCTTTTCTAGTTTTAATTTGTTTAAATTATTTCTCATCCAGTTATTTTCTTTAATGTAGATTTAAAGATTGGGATTTCAAGATTATCATTGGAATACGAATGGCATTCATACCCAAACAGACTGGATTTTCTATTAGAAAACAACGGCTGCGAGGCTAGGCTATCCTGCAGACCAAAGCAAAATAAAGGCCAAATAACTTTTTCCTTCATCTGTTTGAACTATAATTTAATATGAACACTTAATTTCTGAAATACAATGAACAACATACACTGTGACAGCAAATCTGTTCTCGTTCATCAAAAAAAATTGCTAACACGAAAATACTGACAAAATGAAGACAAAGAGTTGATGGAGGGATAAAGCTTAATTTTTTCCATTTGCAGAGACCTCCATGTTGAGCAGTTTTCCACTGCATTAGCAGGTGCTCTGTCATACTAAATCAACAGACATAGTCAGGAAACAGATTTCACATGTTCAGGCTGTGTGTAGCTAATGATCTTAATTATGATACAGTTGGCTTTCTGTGTGTACTTTGCCCCAGCCAAACCATGGAAAAAAACAGTGAACACTCATGGTTTGAAAAATATACCATGTCCACGCTGAAGATCACTGAGATGGGAGACCAACCGAATCAACCTAAGACCAACCAAATCAAAGGAGGTAATTTCTGTAGCGTGGCTTCATCAACCACACACAAATTCTGCTCCTTGACTCCCCAAAGAAACTTGAACTGCACTACAAACAGAGGCAAGTATGTAAGAAAAAGTCTTCTCTGGCATTTTCACAGCTTTTCCCATGGACCTCAAGGAGTTAACTGTGGGATGAGCTCAGTCTCTGTGTAACCAGCACATACCAGGGAGATTCTGGTCCTGCAGACTATTTTTCTACTAAGCCATTTTTCGGCACAAGTCATGTTCTATTTTTTTTTATTAAATTTTCTACTCACTCATTTCTGAACACACATCTTCACTCTCCCAAATTCCAGGCGCATCCCAACATAAACCCAAACTAAAGCTAAAAATAAAGTTTTTCACTCCAAAGTCATGTTCATGAATGTCCTGATACCTATGTGAAAATTAATTTACAATGTAGTTTTCAACAGCCCAGGGATGCCTGAATGCAAAGTTAACAAAACCAAAGTGTGGGAAGGGTATTTTTACCCAGCCAAGAGCAAAGGAGAAGGCTTTCAGGACTGTGTTATATGTGGTACAGAAGTCAAATATCCCTACACATTCCCAAGAGCTGAATATAAATTTATGGGGAAAGAAACACACTTCCTAATCTGGTTGCAGCCATCTATTCTTTAGAGGCTTTTTCTAGCTATTTTCATTCATCAAACACACAGTCCCAACCCTGCAGCCCCTTCTATGGCAATGCTTCCTCTGCCTGGGCAAGAGCAGAACAACCAGGATCGCTGTATTAACACCGGTATTTTTAGCCTCGCTACTCATTTAACTTCCACTAAGCCACTCAGCCCCAGCTGAAAATGCTGTTTTCTACCTTGGGGCCTGGTGAGTGTCTGCTCTAGCACCAGACATGGCCCTGCCCTGGGCTGTGTCTGACCCTGGTTCCCCTCCCCAGGGCTGTTGCTGACCCACACCTGCAGTGATGTCCCCCATCCCCATGATGGGGGGATGTCTGGGGCTGGGGGCTTGCTGATGCCCGGGGCTGGGGCTGCTATTGCACATTACAGATGATGAACAGCACTTCCAACTGTGCCAAAAATGCTGTTGCTATTGCCTGATGGACACCCAAACAACAATGGCAAGGAGCAAAAATACTCTCCGCTATGTGTTCCTGTAGCAAGGAGATCCTTTCTGGACCCCTAACGTGTCCCTCTGTGCCCTGAACCATTGCTCCATGCCAATACCTTCAGCATTTTGTCTGAGCTAGAAGGTCTATTAAGACCATTGGGGTCTTCTGATGAGCAGCCACTTCCCCACAGTGTGAGAGGAGTCCAGGAATCACCATGCTCAGGGATGAGCTCCAGCTCCAGACTTCATCTCTCCAACCACCTTCCTGCTCCCCCTCTAACACAATTTTTCGGGGAGAGGAACCACGTTGATACAGATTCAGTCCCAAATCTCTGCTGGGACTTACAGCCACGACCATAACAGACACCCGGTGATACCATACTCCAGATAGAGCTTCTTCTTCCCCCTCCGTATAAACCAGTTTGTTTTTCTCCCACCATTACAGGGCGACTCGCTGCGATAGAATGAGCAGCAGAAAGCTTTCATCTTGCATAGCCACCAAAAGTGTTTGCATTTGTTTGGATTTAACTTTCTTTTTTTTTGGATACCATTATCTACAATTACAACAACAGCTTAGTGTTTTGACAGTTTTTGTCACCGGAGTCAGCTGCAAGAATTTTAATGCCAATTTGAGGCTTATCGTTTCTTCTGTTTTAGCTACTCAATATTTTATACTCTTGGGGGGGGAACCACAACAAAAAAACCAAACAAAAAAACCCCACCAAAACCCTAGAATTAAGATTGAAAATCCATGTCAGCTACTTAAAGGAAAGCTACTTGGAGGATAGAGACTTCTCTGAAGCCAGAAAACACCCATTTAAAGTTGCACATTATAAAGCATGAAACTATGACAGTATAGTCAAGGTGGTTTCCTTCACACCCCTCCCTCTTCCCCTGGACCACCTTCACCAGAACACAACCACCTCCTTAATGGGCAACAATCATTTTCACCCAAGGAAAAATTGCTGGAAACCATTTAAACCATTCTGTAGTTTAAATCAGTTCTTTACTCCAGGATGAATTTCAAGTTCACAGTGGGGCATGGCAGACACCACCAGCACTCTGTGTCACTGAGAAACTCCCTTCCCTTCCTTCGAACATTATGTTGTGAGGCACCAGAAAAGGTGCCACACCGCTCCCTTGCGTCCTGAGCTCCTCTCCCTGCTCACCGCCACCAACGAGCCAGCTCAGCTCCCACTTTGGGGGCCAGCAGGGAAACACCAAGTTCGAGACCTGTGTTGCAACGCAGGCAGGAGAGCAGAGTGCCTCTGGGATGGCTTCCAGCCATGTGGATGGGAAATCCTGCAGTGCTTGGGGCACTCCAATGCATACACCAGCGGGGTGAAGGCACCGAAGCACATGGCCAAGGAGACTCCCGGGCAAAAAAAGCCGTTACGTGCAGAGTAGAACAAGGAATATGGGCTTCAGTGCCATATAACTCAGGTTCAAAGATGAATAAACCGCATAAAGCACAGAAATTAAGCCAAAATGCAAAGTTTCTGCAGAATCTCTTCCCTTTCTGAGATGAACTAATTTGTTTTAGCTGCCTGGTGTATCCTAATTTAATAGGATGCTATGCAGTCTGTTCTGAGACAGTGATGCATGGATGCTAAAAAGGGAAACTGGCCCAGCGCAGATCCCCAGTCATGTTTGTTATTACAGTCCTCTTCTTTCCTGAACTGTTTGCTCCTTTCTGATTAATCCTGACCCCTATTAGAAAGCGAAGTATTGTCTTTAAAGGCCTATTACATTTACATTACACCCTCTGTGGCAATCACAGTAAAGCTGTCCAGAATCAAAAGCAAAACATACAGCTTTTTGTATTGAGCTCTTCCTTCCATTATACACTTCACAAGTGAGCTGTTAAGCAGTTTATTTTCTCCACTGATGATCACTTTCTTTCCAAAGTGAATATTTAAGTACCTTTTTTCCACTTTCATCTTGTAAGACAAAAGGAGCTCATATTGTCTCCCAGGGTTTATCTGATGGCAACATTCTCATGAGGAAATAACCTTTCTTTTTCTAATAATGACCTCAAACCTTTCTTGAGGCATAAGTGATCTCCATAATTTTTTTCAAAGCATTTCCCTGTTCTGACACTGATATATGCAGGGTCTATTACAACACATCTGATTTCTGGAGATCTTATCTGGCCATATAAAGCAGACTACACCAATTTGAAAAAGCAGGTTTCTTCTTCTTCCGCCACACAGAAACTTAAGAAATTATCTGGCACACCATGGCACTCTCCAAGAGGCTGGCTGAATTAAAGAACAACTGGATGACATTGCGTCTTTTAAAGCAAAGCGAAGATAGTGCAGACACTATAGTTTTGCTTGCAACAATTCCTATGCTCCTTCCAAAGAGAAGGTCTTTAGTTAAGACGAAACTAGCAACTGCCTAAAGATCAAATAACTTTGCAATTGTGTCTAAACCATGGGAAACTCCCACTTAGCCAGGAGTTTTGCCTAAAGGTGTCTGGACCTTCACAAATCTAAGTTGCAAAAGCCTGCACCTCATTCCTTTGGGTGGCATTTATCTATCTACAGAACAAAACCCAAGTATCAGTTCTGGTGGTCTTCCTCAGTGATCATAAGCAAACGATTGTATTACTTGACCTATGATTTTCAAACACCAACCCTGTCTTTCATGAACTGTATGGCCCATTCTACCCATGAGGGACCCGAGGAACAGGAACTACATGGACCGATTCTTCTTGCTTAACTTTAATTATTTATAACCAAGGAACTTTGCATAATCTAAAACTGCACACTCCTTTTGTACTCAACATGGAAGCATCTCCAACAGATGATTACATCCCATCCTAAAATATATTGAGGGCAGCACACTATGACCCTTAATCCTTAAGGAATCCTTAAGACCCGTCAACCAAAAATCCCCTGCTCCATTTGCTGCCTGACTCTAGTCAACGAGGTCATCTGAGATGCCCAGACGTTAGCGCCGAGATGCCCGTCAGGCAGCTGCAATTAAGTCAGATGAGGATCCAGCCTTAGGATCTGGTCTTGCTTCAAGAGAAAGCAGAGTCTGACCACCCAGAATGAAACTCCTCTGACCACATCTACATGGATGTTGTTGACACCTAAGCTATTCCCCCATGTCTCCTGTTACGGGCAAGAGATGGCCAATACAGCAGTGCCATCAGCTTCTGCTGGGGTAACTATCTAACACTGGTCAGATGAATCACACCGTAAACACATCTCTTGACCTTCATTGAGAGCAAAGGGAGCCTAGGGGGAGAGATGAAGATGTCCACAGTGTGGACACTTTGAAGGCTAAGGCAGACAAATCTCCTCCCCAACTCATAGGACCTGAGTACGCAGAATAACCACATATTCAAAACAGAAGTAGGATTAGGACTTGTAAGGCTTCTACGCCTATGATCACAGCATGGTTCCTGCCTATTCTAAGGACAAATTTAGATTAGTTAATCAGACCATGAAACCAAGGCACATCTCCTAGGATCTACCTTTTCCAGTTTAATGCTTTAGACCCAATCTACAGCCCCCAGTCAGGAAGCGCTCCCCATGAACGTGATAAGCAGCCACTGAAAGAGGAGGCCACAGGGTTCAGAGCTGTCACAAGCACAGCTGAACAATTCCCATTGTGTAAGAGCCCTTCTGTGCTGCTATGAAACTCTAATTGGCTTGTTCTCATCCTGTTGTTACCCATCCAGCCGGTCCTGCATATCTGTTTTAAATATTTGGACTAAAAATGATGTGTATTTTGTATCCTCGCCCACTCCAAGTCGTAGCTTAGAATTAAAAAAAAAAAAAAAAAAGATAGATAGAGAGGCACAATTCAGTACAATGGAATACGATTTGTTTCGTAGCTCGGAACGGAGCTCTGGTAGGAAAAGCTACCGCAGAATATCCAGAGCTCCATCTGCAGCCTTACTTCCAATAGCCACCTCTTAAGAAACTAGAAGAGTGTTTGCGTTCCTACTCCCCAGCCTCTTGACTCATGTATCCACATGCGGTTTCATGTCTGAGGTACATTAAGAAATCTTAGCAAACTGGTTTGCCTAGTAACCAGCTGGCTTGAAAATAAACATTTTGGCAAAGATTATTCAGGTGTAACTGTATACAGAAGTTACCAGGCACTTCTGAAACTCACAGATACTTCTGCTAAAAGAATTGCCACACACTCTCCACTTGTGCAAACCTCAGTCCTGTTTTCACTCAAACCTCAGTGAAAAAAGGGTCTTCCTTTCAGCTTCAGTTGACAAGAAATCTCTCCACACTCCATATTTAAGGTGCTGTGTTGAGACTACTGAGGTTACTCACAAAATAGGTGCAACACCAGCACAACATTCCTCCCATAAACTTATTGTCATGAGCCTCCACACTGCTCTGAAGGAGCATTTTTGATGTCACGCAGTTATACTGGGATTAGCCAAAAGGAAATTCCCCAGGAGATGTAAGGAACCAGGAGCTGCACCAGCTTCCATCCAAACCAAGCCCAGCCTAAGCATTGATCCATATGATCCCAGGGAGCATACGGGGCCTAGCAACAGAGGTCCTCAGGGTTTATCCCATGCTTTTAACAGCAGAGAAGGCCAGTGACACATGCAGCAATCCCATCCCGAGGACGGGAACCACCCCCGCCTTCTGCTGCCTTGCCCATATGATGGTAGAAGACTGCATCAGGAAGGAAGGAGTCCCTCCAGCATGGCAGCCCTGCACTAAAGCAGCTGAGCCCATTAGTGAATCACAGCAGAGAAAAGGTGCTGGTGTTTCCCACATTTCATGTGAAAGGTGGACAGATCTCCCCACCCAAAGAGTTGAGTCTGGTCCCAGCCATTGAGATGGTCTGTGGAAGCCATCAGCAGTGAGAGACATTGACATTGACATATTGTCCATAAAAGGCTTTAGATTCCTGGTTTAATAGTAACCAGTTTAGTCTTCATAGAAAACAATCACTCATCTGTTTACCAACCCTGCTGATCAGGAGATGAAGACTGAAGACCTCCAGATCTGCCGAGGCAAGCTGCTGCTACTGAGCTTCACCTGACTTGCCAGAACCATGACAGACTCCGACCTCCTGCGGCTTCAGCACACCGTACAAACACAGGCCAGTGCTGGGCTACTGGTGCCTCGGTCTTCACCTCCCATTCTCCAGTGAGCAACAGCACAGGAGGAATTATCTCAGTGCCCCAACCAGCTCACAAACGCCAACCAAAGTCAACTGCTGCATAGGGATGACCTTCTGTGTTGGAAAACTTCAGCAGAAACAATCTGACAGCAACGTTGATTCTCTTTAACTGAAATGTAATCGTAGCACATTATAGTCTCATAATACAATGACGAGTTTCCTAGGAGATGACTGCCACGTGCCCTACCTATTTTTATAAAATGAAATTTCTCAGAATTCATTTCCATCTCAGGTTGACATGCTACACACACATCGACAAGTGCCACCGTCGTGCTTCTCAGCCGTCATGCGGGTCTAGATAACCCAGCCCAGACCTTGGACGGCAGGTCTGAGCCGTACCATAATATGCCTGATGAGCTGGATGAGGGTGGGGAGAAGGGAACACAGCTCTTCAAACCTTACAGTAATAATTTCTGTGCTTCTTTGGAAGCTGTTGCAGAATTTCAAACATGAATAAAAAGTAAGCAGCAGATTATCCTCCCAGGTGACGTGCACCCCAAAGATGAAAGTCCTCCAGAAGGTTTGCACGAGAGCACTGGCAAAGTGATGAGGAACAGGCAGGAATCTCTCTCCCAATGCACTGTAAAGGTTATCTGTGAGCCAATTCCCAAAATACTGCAAGCAGCAGGCCACTGGCAGTGAGTTGAGGAGCTAAGCTGAGCCTGGTCCAGCTGGTAAAAGCTGCTACAAGTTGTGTGTGGTACAGATGTGCTGTCGTCAGCCCACAGAAAAGATGGAGAGTATTCAAAAAAATGCAAAGTATTCAAAACAGGTTAAAAGTTAATTAACAAAAAAAAAGCTAGAAAGATTCTAGAAATTTGGCCTCCTGGGGAGCTTCTGTTTATTGTCATTGAAAGGGTTTGGAGAGGAGGAAGGGTTGGACACTCAATCCTGACAGCAAGTGCACAAGTCGATCCCTGAGGTCATTTTAGGAATAGATCAAAATGGGACTGTGTCTCTCCCCACCATGATCAGACGGGGAGGTTCACTATGAAGAAATAACCTTTGAGTCCTTTAAAACATGACAGGTCAAAAGGATGTATGTGAAATATACATCTGTTGGAATAGCAGAAAAAGCATGATACTTCCTTGGGGAAGAGAGTTTTGCTTTCTGCTATGAGTAAGAGTCTAATTTGATTAGAAACTTTATACTCACTCCGAAACAAAGCCCTTTCCCCATTAAAATATTTCAATTTCTAAGTGAATGAGAACTCATTCCAAGCGAATGGAGACTTGAGGATCCTGAAATGTAAACTCAAATGGCTTGCTCATGAAAAGTATCCTTTTTACCTGGTTAAAGGAAGACATGAAGAAGGCAAAAAATGCTCTACAGGGTTAAGCAACAGGGTCTTCCAGTCCAGGGTCCTTTCTTCAGTAATAGCCATTAACAGTCATTTAAATAAAGAGTTTAAGAAATGGAGCTCATGCAGCATAAGACTTCCCTGCACCCCGTTTATCTCCCTAGCCTCCAACAGTCAGTGATCCAGAAGAGCGATCTCTATTCAAGTGATAGTTGCATTAACCCATCATGTCTTAGCTACCTACCCTCTTCTAATCTGTAGAATTCATTTTCTTCAACCCATTTACACTTTAAATTTCACAGACTACTGTAGAATTGAGCTCCACTGAGTACAAATTGTATGAGAAAGCAGTTGTTCTTGTTTGTTCATTTTACATTTGCTGCTTGATAATTTCTTTCTATAACCCTCTAGTAAAACATATTTTAAATATGTTAAGTAACCAACCGCTCTCCCATGTCACGTAATGGGTTTTAATCACAAATATACTGAATGGTTTTTAAACCAGGTCTAGACAGCGGTGCTAGAAACAATCAGCAAAAGGAGTCTGCAAACTGGATTCCCCTTTGCTCTCCATGGCAAGAAACTCTCGACCTATAGTAGGATAGTAGGATATACATAAGGCAAAACCAAAATTCTTAGGAGAGAAGGTATAACCACTTACACTGTGCTAAATCTTCAGTGTCATGTTTAATTTTGAAAGCAGAACTATAAAAATGAGGAAACTTGTTAAACAAGAAATGAGAAGGTCCTAGGAGACAGAACCAGAGTTAAAACTTGCAGGAGGCATAAGGAGTGTTTAAAAAACATCGACGCTTGAAACTCGGAACAAATATATACCCCATGTAAAGAAACTCGAGAAACAGAGAGGTCTGGCAGGCCAAGCAGCTGGGCAAGAGAAACTATGAGAAGTAAGACAGCATCCTCAAAATCAGAAGTTGTGTGTCCAAATGAGGAAACAAAAATGGATTTTAAGTTCTAGTGTGTAAAATATAAAAACTTCAAAAGGCAGGAAAAAGCATCTGAAGAACAAGTTGCACTAGGTAGAAAATTCAATAAAGACTATTTTGCACATATCAGAAGCCAGAAGTGTGCCAGATTGCTGATCTGGCTGATTGCTGACAGGAAGCAGTCAAGGATAGAAGCAGCATGAATAAACCCACATGGCGATAGCAAAAAAATTAATTTTGGCATTCATGCTCACTGCAGAGAGGTTTGGGGAGGTTCTCACACTGGACACACAACTTTCTTTACAAGGTTGGTAGAGGGGTTATAGACTGGACTGACCCAACCATTCTAGGGAACTTAGGCATGAAACTACTGGAGCTTTAAACATGGACTGAAGTCTCCCCCTTAAAACTTTATGGGTACCCAAAAATTAGAAGGCAGCTTACATGACACAGTTTTTAAAAAGAGATTCAAAGCAACAATTCAGGCATCACAGGGAACTCCAGATTAGTGAATCTGACATCAGCAGGTCAGTAAATCTATGATGAAGAACATCCCTCTGGCAAAAGATAGAATTATCGAACACCTGGAAGAATATGATAGATTGAGGAAAAGCTAATACGGCTTCTGAGAAGGGAAGCCAGGCCTCATAAATGTACTGGAGTACTCTGGAGCAGTCAACGTGTGCGTAGATGAGGAGATCCCGTTGATGTAGTTTACTTAGATTTCAATGGGACGCCTCAACGCCAGGATCTCTGAGCAGCTGAGCTGTTAGCGGATAGGAGAAGCTTCTTGCATGGATAAAGAACTGGTTAAAAGACAGAAAACAGCAAGAAATAAATGGTAAATCCATTTAATATGCAGGGTTAGGGATTACTAAGAAAGCAGTTTGCCACACCCTGAATGCTTCGTGCTGTTGAGATCCTCCTCCTTTCCTGCAGGATATGGCAGAAGCAGGCAGGGTGACAGGGATGACCAAAAGTATGAAACAGCCCCATTATGAGGAATTACTGAATCAGCTGGTACTCTTCAGCCTGGAAGGGACAACTGAGGGGGACAGAATCAAGCTCAGAGTGGAGCAGGGCAGGTGATCAGTGTCCCTTCCAACACAAGGATGAGGTGATGGCACAGGAAGGTAGTGAGGACCCACTTCAAAATAAACATCATCCAGCTTCTTTCCATAGGACACAGTGGATATTAACAAGGATTCAGAAAACAACTGGAAAAATACTGGTGATAAAATCCATCCTAGACCACTAAAGACACCATTTGTGTCTCAGAAAATGCCTGCACTGAATGCTAGGGGAGTCCTCACAGTATTATAATGATTACATTATTGATAAACGCTGACCTATACTTTCCTCCCCAGACATCTGGCATTGGCTGAGGGGTGCGACACTGGACAAGCTGCATTTTTGGTCTGACCCAGTCCAGCTGTTCTTACAGTCTATTAATGCAGTGGAGCCAGCAGCTCATGGGAAAAAATGGGCATGCAAAATGCATGGACAGTCAAGCCCATCACTGAAACAAATGGGATCTTCTTTAGGGTTAACCCATGACAAAAAGCAAGGAAAAGTGCATGTAAAATACTGTCTAATTCCAACAAGAGCATTTTCACCTACGTAACCCAGTCAGGACATTTAGTAGCAAAGACAACCTCTGACTTCAGAGGAATTAAAGCAGCAGAGAATTATCACAAGATGCCCAAGGAAAACACAGCTTTGAAAGGTGCATCACATTCTTGTGGAGGAAACAGCCTTTGTGATCTTGGACTGATCTCTCCAGAATAAATATAAGCCCTGTCTTCCTTTATTCTTGCTTTAAGTGAATCGCATGATGGGCCTTTTATTGCCACTGCAGATAACAGTCGTCTCTTCGTTGTGGGATTAGAAGGTAGCTACCGCTAATTAAACTAGAGCTCGCATCCCAAGACTTAGTTATAACACCTTGAATGGCACGCAACAGTTTTCCTCTGCATCCCTTCAGCTAGAATAGCCCAAACCCTCAAAATTTCTTATGCATTTATCCTGATAACATCCTTACGGGATTCGGCAGTGCCGTCATCCGTACAAAATACGTGGGAACTAAGGCAGGGAGGGCATAAAGCAGACAAACCACAGGTCCCCCCAGTCCAACACCCATTACTGAACTCCAAGAGCATCTTCATGTGCCGCCCGGTCGCACTGCAGACACAGCCTGTTTTCACCCCAGACCTTTTACTTTCGCTCTCCCCTCCTCCTGTATCACAGACTGCTGTCCCCACATGCATATCATCCACGGTAAGGGCTACAGCTTAGTTCTTCCCCCGAAAAGAGATTCGCTAAAAAGCTGGCATCATTCCCTGCCATCTTGCCACAAAAATTTAAAATTTCAGAAGTGTTTCTTGCTTTCTACATCACGCGCTACTAAATCTGCAGCAAACCAGCAGCATCGTCAACCCACCGAGTCCGACAGTTAAGTAAACTTGTTTATTGGACCCCCACGTTTCACAGTGAATCTATTTTCCTAACTTTAGCAGTGTAAATACACTTTGGTCGAGCTTCCATCAGAGCCTTTATAAGGAAGCAAATCTTTTCTCTTTGTTGACAAAAGCTTTGGAGTAGCATTTATTATACGCGAATGTTAGCAGGTGTTCATATTTAACTTGTTTTTGTAGATTTTTTAAGCCTGAGATGCATATAGTGATTGAGAATTACTGTTTATTCATTTCAGTGTAATAGGAGAAGCAGCATTTCATCTATCTCATCCATATTTAATAGCTCCAGGCACAACAGCCATGAAAGGTCTATTTTTCTCCCACTAGGGAAAATATTATTATTATTACTACTACCATGACTACATCTATATTCTGAAATTATTCGTACCCAGCTTTCTATATTATTTCTATGCTATCCGTGGGCCAGGTCCTTTCCTGGTACTTACCCAAGTTACTGCGCTGATGGAGCTATACTGATTTATGGTACGCTGAGTCACATCAGCTAAGGACAGAGCCAATTCAAAGCTTCTTGGCAATATAAGCCAGATTGAATTTTGCTGCCTTGAGGAGGAGCAGGGTCCTTGGAAAGCCACCCATTTGCTGCTCCTGCTGTTACCAAGAGGGTGGTTTAGGGAGGTATCTGCTGCTTTTTGGAAGTCCACTCCTATCCCCCAGGACCAGCTCCACCACATGCATTTTCATGCTTCCTAGTCTTGGCACACGTGGGATAAATGGTGGGGCCAGGGGTGGTCTCTAGCTGCTGCTCCATATGTCACCTGTGCCTAGACCAGATTCCTGCTCCCAAGATGGCATGTAAATATGAAGCATGGCACCTGATTTCCCCCCAGTATAGCAGGGCAGGTGAAGGTCTGTTCTGACAGCTGAAGCAAAGCCCAGGCTGTGCCTCACCCTGTCCATCCCAACCCCAAAATGGGATGCAACCCCAATAAACCAGAGGCATCCTTCCACGCATCACAACAGCCTGAACTAATAAATGCTCCAGAGTTATTTATCTAGTTAAGCAGAAAACAGAGGAGATATAATCATGTAAGCAGTTTTTTCCCTTCCCAGTGATAAAGGAGGACCTCAGTGAGCTCCAAGGAAACCTCTTCTTCCTCACCCGAGCCTGGACAGCCTCCAGCACACCTAACAAATGTGCAGGGACAACTCCAACCGGAGAAGCAGTTAAGACGTGGATTTTTCCGGGCATTTGTTCCTGGGAAAAAAGTTCCCTGATAGAATGCCATTAAAATGTTAATCATAAAACTGCTGAGGGCCACTTTCCCCAGGAGGTCACTCGTTCAAATGCAGCTGGGGTCAGCGGTCCCTGGCACGTTACCATGAGGCACTGTTTACCCAGCGAGAAACAAAACTTGATAGATTCGACTCAGTCACGTGCTGCAAAGCCCACGAGCACGGACTCAGACCAGTCCCTTGCAACAGCAGCGCTGGCAGGGAGCTGCAAACACCCTTCAGACGGGAGGTTTGCCTGTCCCGGGGCAGGGCTGACCAGCACCGGCCGCGCAAGGGAGAGACCTGGAGCAGTCACCAGCAGGAAGCTTTATGCCTCCAGAGTTGCCTGTTCAGTCTTAACACCAATTCAGGAAAGGAAAAATAACCCCCAATATCCCCCCTAATTATTTTTTTCAGCCTCATATGGCTAAAGAAACTAAAGGATCCCATGTCAAACACATCTGGGGGCTGAAGGTCATGATGAGAGCAACAGCGATGCAGAGGATATATATATAAAGAGACGTATCTTTTTTTCCTATTACTTGTAATTTGGAGATAGAACAAGATTAGGGGAGGACCACATGTTATCCCCTTTCCTCTGCATGTGTAGTTCTCATTAGGACCAATTAGGACGATAATCATATCTGAAAGGAGGCTACAAGCCAACCTGTGTGATAAAAGCAGAAGTAAACACAACTCCAGTGAGCTTAGGGAGCGTACGGTTTCCCCCGCCAAGTTCTCCAAGCTTGGATCTGACTCGATTTGATCCGGAAAGCTTAGCCCTTTGTAACATTATCTGGGAGACCATCCCACCTGGCAGGGGATGAGGTGGTAGCGTGGGTCTTCAGGGACCCACAAACCTGCCCCCTCCGAGGACTTGCCCAGGTAATAGGTCTCAGCATGCAGGAGGAGAGAAATTAATTGCTCTTTCCAATGTTTTCTCCATACCTAGCATAAGGCATCTAAGATTTCTACATTAAGAATCAATATGTTGCTTGGGGTGAAGTCAAAGAGAAAATCTCTGCTGAGTTCAACGAAAGCAGGCCCTGCACTCAGCTCTCTAATGCCTTTTCCATCCTCCCTCCCCAGAGCAAACTGGCAAGTGCAATCCTCATGGGATCGTCTGGGCGAGTTTTGTGCACATCGGCGTTACCTGTGTCATCCCCGTCTCCGATATCTGCGATGCCTTCCCCATCCCAGCTGCCTCCCAGGTGACTCCGTGCAATTACATTTCTAATTGTACCACAATGGTGCTCTCTCTGGGATGGTACACCGCTGTTTAATTTATAAATGTCAATTTGGAAGCACAATACAATGAAAAATTACCCACATCAGACACAAAGCAGTTCCCACTTATGAATAGGTAAGAAGGTAACAAAAATAATTAAGTACTTAACAAAGCGAGATGATGAGGGAATGCAGGCAACCCTTTAATGCAACCCTTCCAAATTTTACATGTGCTTGATTTTGAGCCGTTTAAATGGAAGGGGACAGGTAGCTGAGTGGCAGGTTTAATATCGGACATGACATTGCACAGTCCGTGCCTGTTTGGGAACCTATTTAATATTTAAATCTCAATTAACCACTAGGACTGACTTGACATTTAAAAATCTAAACAAAACACTTCAAGTGTTCTTAAAAAGCATCTGTAAAAGCACATTCATATTCCATGAAAGTGCTCATTCTCTGCATCCCGAATAACATCTCCAGGGGGGAAAAATAAAAAAACAAAAAAATTAGGGAGTTGTTGATTTTTACCCCCATTCTCTTTGCATAGTCAGTCCAACTGAACAAGAGCGGGCTGGATTCTGTCCCTCCTGTACATCAGCAGCAGAGTAACTGAAGAGGTATCTGAGCTAGTTCTGAACTAGAAAAATTTTGTTTTGCAGGAGGAAAAATCAACTCATAGCAAGCTCAGAATTGCCAGCGCTTTCAAACTATCTTGTCCTTTTATACAGCTGATCCCAAGTGACATAAAACACGAGAAGAGGGCAGTTGCCCGGAGCTCCAGTCAGGGAAATGGGGAAGGAGGAGCTGCATGGAGCATCCTTGGTTCAGGCGATAGACACAAATCAACCAGACTGGCCCATCAGCCATCCCGATCTGCTGCAGGCAAAGTCACAGCAGTGGTTGCAGCTGGAGCTGGATCAGGGAGTTGCCTTTTCCTGGGCTGACAATGCTCCTCCCGCATCAACCCTGCAGGCAACGTGGGGAAGAAGGCAAAGAGCAGCAAGGAAAAGCGCCAGGCACAAGGCAGATTGCTTTAGGTACCAATATTTTCTCTATGGCCCCAACATTATGGATATTACTGCAGCATGGACGTCCTTTCACTTCCACCCAGTCATGCCGGTGCACCCCTGCACAGACCCACCCCTGTTTCAGACCCTGGTTCACAGCTGCAAACCAGGGATGAACACAAGAGCCTCTGCTTTAAGTGGGCATTAAAAACCATCTCCATTCCTAAACTTTCCTACTGTATAATTCTCAACAGCATCACATCAAATATGCTGGTGGCTGCCGGTCCAGCTCTGTGTGCCTAGTGCAGGGCTCCCGACGCCACGCCGCGGCCAGGCGACCACAGCCAGGCTTGGAACCAGCCCCAGGAGATGTCACCACTTGTCAGCCACGAAAATCTCAGCTTGCATTTCTAATAATTTAGCTGCATAAACACAATCATCAAGAAACGAATACTCCGCAGATTTCAAGCCCTTCTTTTTTCAAGTTTATCTCTAAATGCTACACACAATGAGTAACTCTGCAAGGAGTTTGCCCTCTTGCCTGTACACTGAAAAGCGCTAATGGAGACCACCCCGATGTGCATTTGCCCTACGACAGGAGCACTGAACTGCTTATGCACACTCAGCCGGAGAAGTTAAACAAAGCTTTGTTTAGTGGGTTGTAGTGTCTTCTCTTCTGTTTATCTACTGTGGAAATTACAGACCCACTCAACAACCTGCCTGTCCGGAAGAAGAGAAGACCCACCACGCTGGGTCAGACCAAAACGCAGTCTAGCAAAGTATCTCCCAGCTTGTAACAAAAATTTGCATAAAAAGCATAAGAAAGAGAGAAAATATGGTGAGATCCTTCACCTGATTCACTCTCCTGACCTCCCACGATCAGCGATGCAGGGGCTTCCTGGGTGCGAGGGTGCACTGGGACCGTTGTGTGCCCACCCATGCAGTGACCCATTGCACACAGGCAAGACCCTTTCTCATACATACGACGTGACGGCTATTTCCATCTCCTGCCAGCTCTCAGCCAAGCAATGCGCTGTGACTCTGCAGAGAAAAGCCACACGAGCAAGTGTCTCAGCTGGCGCCAGCTGCGTGCCGTTGATGTTAATGGATTTGTTCTGCTTTATACCAGCTTGACGATCTCCCTCTTCTCCCTCTCTGCCCTCTCAACAGATTTTCTGATGCCCAGTATATAAGATATCCATCGAGAAGGTGGATCTAGTCCAGCAAGTGCTGTGCGATGCCTGTGACACTGGTTTACGTCCACTCTCTTAGAGGAAGGTGTGAGAGTATTGCCATAGGGCTGTAACGGACTACCCCAGCCCCGGGAAAGATTTGTGCTAACCCTCATTACTTAAATATTAGCTTATTCCCTCAAGATGGGTATTTCTATCCTTTGAAATCCCTTGGGTTGTTCTAATCCCTGCTAACGTAATGCTTTACACTATGCCAGGGGAAATAGGGTGGGACACGCTATAGCCCTTCATCCCCACCAGCACATTCCAACACCGCTCTTGACGCTGTGCTTCTCCACCCTGCTTTAAAGAAAGCACCTGTGATTATTCCCAGAAAAAGCCAAGTTCATTTTACATCTCTGATATAGTCTCAGCGTGCTCTATTCCAACCACCCTTTCTAACAAATCACTGACCTCAGTGAGAGGTGAAGGGAAAATCTGGACTCCTTCGGAGACATTACTCCAAATTTCCGCTTCCATCGGTTCATTACTCTAGATGACTTTAGCCCCCATGTGCCTCCTGCCCATATTGCCATGTCCTGGAGTTAGCACTGGGTGCGAAGCGTGCGAGGGCCTTCCTCAAAATGAAACGCCAATGGCATCTCTAACTGGCAGGCGGGCTTCAGCAGTGCCATCGTGGAGGACCATTGCCTTGGCTGAGTCTATCGTTTCAAGTCCTTCCAGGTTTTGTTTGTGTGCAAGCAATGCTAATATGCTCACTGGAAAGCATGTCCTCCGCTGCAGAGTAAGCCAGAGAAATATGCTGTCTGTCACATCGAAGCAGTTGTTTTCTCATTTATGTCACCTTATGGCCAGGGAAACCAGTTGCAGTCCCCAGGTCTGATGTGTAATGTCAGGAGGAGAGATATTAAATACTTAGAACGGGAAGCTCCAGCATTAACCAAAAATACTTCCACGTAGGCAGGACTTACGGGATCAACCAATATCTGACAGCCCTCTAAACCTGCCCTGGAGCGGGACGTGACAGCAAACCAAAGGGTTTTCCCCGAATCAAAGATTCAGGGCAAAGTTCCTACTTTTGTCAGCTGCTGGGGAGCCGAGCTCAAGTTCCCACACTGATCCGTGCTGGGAGAGAGGAGAGAAGCAGCTTCTTATTTTTTCCACCCTCCTCCTGTGTGTGATTAGAGATAGGCCCTGGAGACACGGATTTGCTGGTGAAAACCTCCCCTTTGATCAGTTTAGTCAATTGTGAGAATCTGTGGTTAAAACCTCGCAGTCCAGTACATCCCAATTAGAGAAAATTCTAAAATACATGGTTTGCATGAAGATGTGAGCTTTTTCTGGTGCCTGGAAGGAGAAAAGGGGGGATTTTTGGGTTTAGTGCCATTGCTTACGCTGTCATATTTCATACCAACAACTGAGGTCACATGCTGCTTTCCCTTCCCTTATTTTCTGAAGAAGAAAGCCGAAAGGACGCTTTTAGAACAGAAAAAAAACCAAGTAGAACATGGGTCAAATCAAGTTTGGTGTCTGTGTTTCCCACAGGAAAATGTGCCGAAGAAAAATTAAAGTAAATCCAAGAGGCAACTATAATGCTCTACATGATGAATTTTTTTCCGGCTATTTGCAGGGCATAATTTCCTCCTGCAAAAGAAGAGAGATAATACCTCTCTCTTTGCTCCATAGGTCTGTCACTAAGGAATGTTTCAGCGAGTTTATTCATTTTCAGGCTCTCTTCCCTGCTCTTTCTTTCTCCCCTTTATTATCTGTGGTGAGGCTGCAGTGCCACTCACTCATTGCAGAGCTGCAAAGTTGACTCACTACAGCTCCTTTTTTCTGCTCACCGATCTCATTGAATTATTGAAAAGGGCACCGTCAAGTTGGAAAGAATATATCTTCAAAAATAAAATAAATTTTCTTTCCTAAGTTCCAAATGGCACCTTAAACTATATATTTAAGGAAAAAAAAAAAAGAAAGAATTTGTAAGATAATCATTTTCTTATCAATAATAATGCCCTTGGTTTTCTTTTCAGTCCAGACAACCTAAGTTCATCATCAATTTCTAGACAACTTCACTCCCTGCTTTTCCTGGACTCGCAATAATGATATTGCCAAGTCTCATAAGTTTGTCCTCAGTCTCTGGGTATTTGTGGGCTTTTTTTGTAAAGTCTGAGCTTGTAAAGACATGAGTAATGCTGTGGCTCAGCTTTCATTTTTATTTTGTTTTATTTTGGTATCTGTTAGCCTTCAGGGTTACAGGGAACAGTTTGACTGTGTGGCTGAAGTACACCCTAAAGGCTCGAAACCAAGAACCCAACTGAAATTTTTACATAATCTCACTATTTTTAGGGATATTTTTGCGATTCCAGGAAGACTGGATGACATTTCTTTTTTTAACTCTTAGACTTGACTTGTCTACAGTGTTAGATTTAGCATCTGAATTTTTTTTATGCTGCAGCTCCTTATAATCAACATAAGTGCAAAATGTCCAGAGCTCAAGATCTGTTTCCTTTTCCTTCCCTTTTCATTCAGGGGGCCCGACATCTCCCTGGTCCCGACTACTATCTACTGGTCTAGTGGTCTACTTCTGGTCTACTTCTCTGTCCTACTGACCACAGTTTGAGTGTGCCCATTACCAGAGCATCTAGGCACTATCAAATTAGAAAAAAATAGGCAAAAACTAATATTACATGTACATTCATAATTTCTCAGCAATTGTACTGGTACAAAATGAGCAAAACCACAGTGCTGGTATCCAATCCATAATCAATATTTGAAGAACGCGCTGAAATTCAGGGTCTACGGAAGAAGATGGGAGTTTGCCACCAACACTTAACCTGCTGGTGACAATGGTAAGAAAGATGCTGGGCATTAGCAAAGAGAGATTCCTAAAAGCTAACATGAATTGGTTGGGAATCTTTATATAAAACTCTCATAAGAAAGTGTGTAGGTAAAAGACAGAACCTGATCTGAATTGAAACAAACCAAAAAAAAAAAACCCCAAACAGTCCACACTTCTACGTTAGAATTTCTGTTGGAACCTTGTTATAAAATCCAGCAGTGCATCACCTCTCCAACAAAGACTTTTCTCACAAGACACCAGGAATAAAAAAAAAAATATACAGTTCAATCAACCTACCTCTAGGGTGTACTTACACAAAGGTTTTTATTTGCCTTTCAACTTGACATATTGTTTTCAATACCTAACTGAAAGGTAAAGGTATTAAATATACATTGTGGTTCAGTTTATTCCAGAAGAGCTCCACGGTGCATCTTGGGCAGCGCCCATGAAGACATCCAATTACTGCTTGGGCCAAACCTGACCCTGGCTGTGTAAGCAGGGCTAAAATTTCAAGCACACAGGACAGGAATTAATTTCTTCATTTCTACTGCAAAACTGATGCAGGAGAGAACATTCAAAGCAAACAAAAAAATCCTTCATCCAGGCTCAGTTTACCCTGATTTGAGAAACTTTGGTCCAGACCGCCTCTTTAAGTCCCTTATGTAAATTGGGAGTATGGAGCATATACGCAGGTGACTGCAGAGAGAAAAGAAATAAAAACTGCACTGTTTTCCAGCAGATGTGGGTTGAATGCTGTGCTTCCCCGGGCAGCGGTACACACTGCATGTTTTGGGGAGTATTCAGAAATGGGAAAAAACCTTTCAAACTCTTGTTTTACCTACGAATAGTAGGGGTTTCAGAGGAAAAAAAAAAAAAAGAATTTATTTTCTTAAAAATGTGAATTTCAAATTTAGACAAAAAGTGAATTGAAAACTCGCTGAAATCATCTGTGAAAACCTGATGCCGGCTTTACCATGTTCGCCTCCCCAAGCAGCAGGCGCAGCTCCACCAAGGCTCTCCTGCGAAGCTCAGCGCAGGTTACGGCGTGACAGCACACCTTCAGTGGGGACTGATCACCGTATGATCACACCCGGAGGGCCCAGCCAAAACCAGAGCTCACGCACTTCAGGCCTCATACAAACACACGGTCCCTCCGTGAGACGTTTAAAATCTCAACAGTATGGTGAAAAGGATGAAGATATAGTGAGGTTATTTCTCCCAAGGGGTGGTTCACGGAGCAAACTCCAGATGTGATTGTTACTGAATTAAGGCAATTAACCCCTGGAACGAATGCGATGTAATCGCTGGGCTCGGGAGACGTTTGCCTTTCTAAATCAGGAGGTAGCAGCCTTCCAGAAGAGCCCCAGAACACACATCCATCCTCCCGGCCGCATGGACTAGACTGGCATTGGACAAAATCATCCTCGCCTTAAAAGTGGCAGAGTAAATAAAGACTGCCCTGAAGTCAGGGACAAAATATCTATTGAGTTTGAAGGACCAAGATTTTCACCCAGTTCGTATGTCTTGTTAATATACATGTTAACATGCACTTGGCCCACTTGATCCCATCACCGGTTGCAATTAGATGCTCCTAATCCAGACTTTGGCATAACACAAATTGTACTATTTGTAAAAAAATGCTCTCAAGAATGAATATCTGTCTCTTCTTGCGCTGTCTCTCTACATAACCCTCCACAGTCTTTTGCCAGCTCTCATTATGTCTGGTCCTCTCATTTTAATTGCAAGCACTGTACGATAAGGACTTCCAATTTGATTTTTCTGTAGTGCAGAACGTGCAACAAAGCTACTCAAAAATGACAGAGGAAAACATGCGAACATTAAGCATTTGAAAAATGGCATCCAAAATAAAATGATTCTTTAGACAATGACTGGCTACTGACTGGATAAATCCTGTCACTGTTCAAGTTAATAAAAAAAATCTCTTGACAGGTGTTAGGTAATTTTTAGCAAAGTTACAAGGGCGTCACTATAGCTAGTGTTATTAAAAGCTTTGATTAGTTATGAGAACAGGCTCATAGGTCTAAATCAAAGCTCCTAACTGAAGCTGGTGGGATAATTGATGTTCACAACTAGAAAAAAAGCCTTTAATTCCAAGAAAACTCTATAAAAGGAAGAGGGCACATATGCTAGAAGCCGAGATAATATATGTGACTTTTTACATGCTTTCTGGTCCATCTTAAACCGTGACCCCTTCCGAGCAGAGAGAGCCCCTCGGTGTATGCTCAGGCTGCAAAGAGATGGCACGAGCAGCGCTGCTCATCCAGGTGACAGCGGCTGGTGTGAGTGTGGTCCTGCCCCATCACACTTGTGGGGTAAATCGCATCTGCTTTAATGCATTCACTCTGGAGGAGGAAGAGCCATGGTTTCTAGGGGCTACGGCAGCAGAGATAACGTCGCACATAATAACAGAAAACAGTAACAATAAATACATATGGAGTAGGCACCGCCTGAACCACTGGCAGCGCAGAGGACTTCCACGCAGCATTTAGATGAGGCTGATTCTCTTTGCTGTGTTTATGAGTGAACCTTATTTCCTTCTTTTCAGACATTTGCATTTCTTCCCTTGGAGAATCTCCTTGAAAAGGCAGAAAGAAAGTCTCACTCCCCTCCCTTCTTAGGAACAGCCCCTGCTGTGAACGTGCACAGAGGCCACGTTGGCTGCACACCCAAACCAGGTCCTGGGCACGTCCTGGTCCGAGGCTGGTGCTAAAGGGGGTTATCCTTGTTCAGCTTCCTTGCCGCAGAGCTTGCGCTTTGGAAGCAAAGATCCTTATGGAAGAAGGGGATAACGCTGGCTTGTATTCTCAAAAATATGGGTCCTCCTGCAGGGCTGGCAATCACCTACAGAGTCACATCCGAGCGCGCAGCCGCTGCGACCCTCCTGAGCCTCCCCCCCCCGCCTGCACCGCCCAGGAGGGCAAGCCCCGGGATGCTGGTTAAGACTTCGCACAGCATCATCCAGCAACATTTCTGCGTACCCTAACTAGGCTACCAGACGTTACAACTGCAGAAACGTTAACTTTTCCTTTAGTGGTGCATATCTGAAAGATGAACACATCGCGGAGAGACAGAGGAAAACCAGATTCTGGGAATCACTCATGCAACGAGCACAGTCAGTTCTCAGCTAAACTGCCCGACAGCCCCCAGTTTTGTGTTGTTCTGAAGGGGCTGTGATCAAGTTTGAGCTTTGGCATTTAGGTCTATTTGCCCCACTCTGGATGGATGGGGAGAGCTGCAATATTTGTTTCAGAAAAAATTATAAACCGATGATTTCAGAGGTGTCTTTTACTCTACAGGACTCCATCTGAACCTCACGGTAGGCACGAGCCCATGTGCTAGCAGCTATGCGCTGAAGTCTAACCTGCTGGATCAATTAGCCATATAATCATAGAGCTGAGGGGCCAGTTTGGCCCCAGTTAATTTTATAAGCCATTTTTAGACTAAACAAATTTCATTAAACCTCAAGCAAGGAGCGTTCGACCAAAGGCAAATTCACATCAGTGTACTTGCTTATCCTTAATTATTCCCTTCTTTCTGTAAAGACGCATTACTCTCAAATACAGATGGATAAACATGATGATGTAATATTAATTTGTACTGAGTGATATAATTAGTTACTTCCCAGTAAATGTGAAAAGATTAGGAGAATCACATTGGTTTGTTCAGTTGGCAGATGCAAACTACTGCTTCCTTTTACATCTCTGAAAAATTACGGCAGCTAGCACAGCTTCCTAAACCCATTTACCTTGATTCAAATAGACAGATTAAATAATTAACCAGAATTAGAAATAACATCAAATATGAGCAGAATAAGGAACCACAGGTGTTCTCTGCAGGCCATGTCTGCTCTGATTTTATCAGGCCCATGACATCCAAAAGCCAAATCCGTATGTGAGAGTGCACATGGTGTAGCTTGAGATATGTTCTCGTATATGGGAGGGACAGGACTCCACGTTTGCAAGGCTCCCACGACACGGTGATGCACACACGCCATAGGAACAGGATTACAGAAATGAATCTACCATATCCTCAGGCTGACTGGTTACTATAGAAAGTAACCACTAACTAAGCAAGCAATACATACATATGCAAAGCCCAAAATGAACAGACAAGGAATTGAAATTATCAACCCTACTGTTTTGTGTGCATCCCATTTCATAAACAGTTATTTAAGAAAGAGATAGCTGTATCTGGGTTTTACCATCCTAGTGAAAAATCACATCGATGGTTTCTCCAGAATAACAAAAGCCCATCCTTCAGATGAAAGACACCATAAAGTCCAGAATTCACCTGTATAAAGGAGATTACAGAGGAAGAAACATGAGCATAAGTGCATTTGCAAGGGACAGAATGAAGGAAGAAGAAAGGAGCTGCAGGCGAGGAATCCAGATGGGGCAAACACACCCAGAAAGGGGGACTCACTCTTGGGAACACCATCTAGGTGAATGAACAGGCTAAAAACCAGAAAGCCAGAAAGAAAAATCACAAAACGCTTGATCTTCCAACATCCAGGATCATCTCAGCAGAAGTAATCAAAGAGTATTCATTAATGAATATAGAATAAAGACCATGAAGATCAGGTGGTCTAATCTCCTGTACAGCTGGACATCAGACCTCCTCCTTGAATTAATCCCACATTGAAGGAACATGTCTCTCAGGGCATGCCTGATCCAACCCATTATTTATTTATTTTGCGTCCACTGATGAATGACCGTGTCAAAATCTGTATTTTGCTTCTGGATTTGTCTAGCTTCAGCATCACAAGAAGTTGCCTGGGAGACGTATCTGACAGACTGAAGAATCCTCTATTATTCCTTGCACGCCTTTGAAAAACTCTCAGCAAGCCCTCCAGGTCTAGTCTTTGGTTAGGCATACAAAGAGCTCAATTAACTTTTAAAACATGTTTTTAATTCTTTATTGAAATCATTTTCAATCTACCCGCATAGGTCTTGCATGCCAGACCCTCCAAACAGGGCACAAAGGCACAGGTAACATCATTTTCCTATCCCTATTCTTCCTCCCGCCTTAAGACTGACAAGGTCTCAGGACCAGACCAAGCACTCAGACAAGGTCTGTGAGCCCATCACGGCAACAGCTTCCTGCTGCCCCTGCAGCGAGTCTCAAATCTCTTTTGGCAGCTGTAAAAATCAGTTTTCTCTGCCTGCTTAGTCCTTAGTCCCTTTGCAGAGACCTCCCACAGAGATGGCAACTTGTCCACCTGAAGATGGTAGCTTTGCCCTGCGGACATTCCCATCCTGAAACAAATGCAGTTAACAAACATGATATGGTGAGGACTCTTCTAGTCACACAATACTAAAGGTAAATCGATGTCCTACAACAAGACAGCCAAGGAGAGCAGTAATTTAAAAGATTTCAAAGCCATATATCGAAGGCAAAGGGAAAACAATGTATCCAAGTGCTTGTCCCAGCGGAAGACCAATTTATGCACTCTATCTTTACCTGCAGTATTACACAGTCTTAAAATTGAAAAAAAGCTGCTAGAAGCAGCCCGATTTGGAATAAAATTGATTCTGTTGTTCTCCCATTCTGAGTACACAATCAGTGCAATCAAACTATCAACTGAAAGTCCAGAAAAACCCTAAAGTCATCACTATAAGAAGATGATTTCAGCAGGTCGTTCAAATAATGGCTCATCAAATCAGCAGAATAGAAAAATATTTGCACAGGATATTTACTTTCAGAAAAACATTTTTTAAAGGGCAGTGAGAGCAATACTCCTAGCAAGAAATATTTCTCGTGTCAAAATTCATGGAAGTCTAACTTCAGAAGCCAGTCTTCTCTTAATGTAACTTGAAATGTCAGAAATTGAGGCTGTTGCTTGGCCACAGGAGCAGAAAGGCATTTTGCAAATTTATTATTTTTTTTAATGTGTGTGTGTACACATATATAATTTAATGTGTGTGTGTACACATATATATCAATACATGCATATATAACAGCGGGGCTAGTGTTTGCAAAATTCAGTCATATTCACATCTCCTTCGTTTGGTTACAATGAAAAATTCAATGCATCCTATTTAACAGAGAATTTGTAACTGCCTAGATCTGTCAAAATTATGTTTACTTTAATAAGTGAAACTCAATCATATCTGAATCACAAAAGGATAAACCTAAAGGCTGTCATCAGATAGAATCACTCTTCACCCATTTGACAATATACTTGATACCAACAGTTGGTGAGGGATGGTAGCATGATTCGTATCTTGGTACCTCTTCTCTTCCGAACCCTAGAAAAGAGCCCAAGTTATGCTCATCCTATGCAGACACCAGCGCCAATACAGATGAAAAGCACAATCTCTTTCACCCTTGCCTCAGTTCTTCCATCTGTAAAATGGGACACCCAATGAAGACCGTCTTATCTGGAGTCAAGCAGAAATGGAGACTATTATTATTCTTCACTCACTTCAAGTACTTTCTCCTTCTCATCGCTCATCTTTATCATTTATCTGGTTTTGGACTGAGTGGTTTCGTTAAAGGGCTGATTATAGGATAATTTGAGACAAGTATATTAATCTCACATTATGCCTAATTGCATTAGCTTCAGATGTGTCCCCTAAGTATGATTTACATTTCGAAAGATGTATAAGACTCTTTTCTATCATCTCCTTTAATAAGATCCAATCTCAGAGACCTTTTTCTTTTTCTTAGTGCTTAGTCCTCTGTGAATTTTCTTCCTCTTGGAGATACTGAATTTCTAGGAACTCTCCCTGGGAATCTTTGAAGCTAACAATAAGATGGCATTAAATCAATAAAACACTAAATAAAACAACCATATAATTGATACGACTTTGATTTTCTCTCATTTTTTTTCTCCTTATATCTCAACACGCTTTGCAAAAGAAGGCAAATATTATTCCATCTAACTGATGGAAAAACAGAGGCACAGACAGACCAAACATCCCATATTAGTACCAGAGCCTACACTAAATCCCAAATATCGCAGGGAAGCTGAGCCCCGTGAGGAGGGAAGATAGGTTCATGCCTGAGGTGATGGGGCTGCACGATAAAAATAATAATAGACACCAATTTCACCTTTTTAGCCTCTAGCTTTCTCAGCACATTATTTCTTTAAGCTATTCAATAACTGTTAATAGGTGACAGACTCTTCAAACCGTTAAAATTATGTAACTTTTGAATCTGTCAAATTGAAGTATTGTTCTTCCCACCACCCCATTACTTTTAGTAACTACTTCCAAACCAACTACCTATGTGGGAGCAATCGAGGAGTCACTTCAGTTAAGCAACTCTTCCAATACACTCCTTCAGAAAGATTAAGTCAGCAACGCCTATTGGGTGACCATTTTTTAGTGGCGAATTTGTGAGATTCTGGTTGGATTTATCCTCTGGAAGCTGCAAACCTGTGAGGTCTTCTCATAGTCCTCATTCAGAGAAATTCACAGATAATATTCAGAATATATCAGACCTCAACCACTTCCAACAAAAGGGCAAATGGAGAAAATAGTCACAAGATGGCACAGAAATACCAGATCTAGATGTCATGAAGTAGACCAAGATTTCACTACACCCTGTGTAGATGGTACGAATCACAATGTGGCTTTAATAACCGGGGATGCCGCCGGCATCCACAAAAAGCAACACGACCACTGAACAAGCACAAGGGAGACGTTGACAGCTCCAAGAGGAACAGCTCTATTTCACAACCCTTATCTCACCGTAATTAATTTTGAAGCAAGCTATCGCTCCCTGTGACACTTCCGCGCAACTCCTAGCTCAGAGAATGCAACCTCGGGAGCCTACCAAAGAAAGATGTGTAAAATAAGCTCTCCCTTGTCAAATTCTTCATAACACGTGGTTTGATTACATGGGAAAGATGTCCTGGTCTGCTTACCTCGAGTTATTTTAGCTGTTCAACCAATTTTGGTTGCTGGGTAGATGCTGCCAAATCAACACAAACCCAACTCTGATCATTTTACTCAAAATTCGTACACAGACTAATAGCAAAGCAAACCATCTTCAGAGAGCTCCATCCAACTCTGCCATAACACCAATTTCCACACGGGATTCTGCTTTTGAAATGAATTTGGGGTCATTGGGTGTGCTGAAAAATCTGGAAGGAAAATCTGAAGTCCCACTGCAAGCCTTAGACCACGTTCACCACATTACTAACACTGTTTTTTCCAATTCACCATAATCTTCTGATGAGCTGAGCGGGTACGTCAGACTCTCCAGGGCCACTACTCCTGTGAATCATCTGTTGAGCATGAAAATCAGCTTTTACCTATTATGTTATTAATTTCACTTCCTTCCTCTCTCCATCGGGCATGTTGTGACCCCCGGCAGTGATCAGCCTATTTCAGGAGCTCCAAAATGTCTTAAGGATGGTAAAAGTCAGTTTTTAACTTTTTTTTTTTTTGCTCTTTCTTCAGATGGTGTAAGACCGACTATTTCAAAGCATGCAATACTGAAAGTTGGTGGAGGGAAGATAAAAACAGGAAGGAAGATAACAGCACAACTCTGAACACTCACATGCTACATGAGATACGCACAAGACCCTGTGCCACCACAGCCCCAACCATCCATCCTCCCAAGTAAGGCCCTGTTAAAGACCCACTTGCCCAAAACGAGAAGGACCCAATGCTACCAATTTCCTCGGAAAATTCAGGTGCTCGATTTAATCCTGGTCTTCCTTTCACTCACACAGACAAACAGAAGCACAAACCAGGAGAAATCCTTCAATGAATATTCATGGCTGGAGAAGACAGCAATGTTTCTCTATGACCAATGATACAAACGTGATGAAAACATGAAGAATGGCTGCAGGAGCTGGGACAAAGGTGTCTCCTTTTCCTTCCTTTCCTACCAAGCAATAGCTTGTATGGGACTGAACAGGGTTTTCAAGGAGATAAGCAGCGATCTAGAGCCTGGAAAAAAGTTAAGACCTCCTGTTTTAAAAGCAGCATCTGCAGGTACGCGGTCTGTGTATCAGTAAGCTCGGCTTGGCCATGGAGAAACAAGAGAACTCAGTGTTAACCTGGCAGCTGATGATCCTTTTTATTTTCTACAATCCTACACAGCAAACAAGTGCAAGTATGAACATCCAACTTCCTCAACTTGTTATCTTAAACAGATTGTGCTCCGTCAGAATTAGCAAAGCACTCAGGGCTGAATGCAGCCAAGCCCCCAGAAATACCGAGCAAACCAGATACAAGGGACATATGGGGCAATGCCTTCTCTTCTGCAGATAAATGAGCACAGAAGAAAAAAAAAGGATCCTTTACACCCTCTTTCTCCTATTTCCTTTAAACAACCACGGACCAGAGAACAGAATACAGATTTCATATACATCCTCCTGTAAAAAAAATGAGAGGCCAATGCAATATCAGTAGTATGAAATTGCTTTCCTGGCCAACTTTCAGGCCTTATCAGTTTGGCAGAACCGTTTGATATACTTGGGACATGTGTTCCAGCTGAAGTATGCCATGAGACGCTGATACTTCACTCTGTCCCAATGTGTAAAATATTCTCCCTACCTCTGACACTCCACTAAAACCATCCTCTCGATGACAGATATTTGTCCAGTTGCCCTGGTTAAAAAAAGTCCCATCTTCCAACACATCTCTTTGGTAAACTCACCGGGAAAACTAAATTATCAAAAACTATAGTGTTCACTCAGGAAAAAAAAATCCCACCAAAAATAACCATGTAAACTTCTGTTAGATAATAATAATTCTGGAAAATGGCATAGTAAGAGACCGGTCAGGAGATTTGAGACCCACAACTTAGTTCTGATTCACTCATGTTTTGCTGAGTGATTCTGAACCTTCTGGGTGTTTCCCCATCTGCAGAATATGCATAAATGAACAGTTTCCTTCACAAATCCCTTGGAGATCAGGGAATGAAAAGAACTGGATAAGAGCTGTGCTATTATTTTTTTTGCACTGAACTTTCCTGTTTTCCTTGATCTGAAATATCTTTCATTCACAAGTCATTATGTGATATGACTTGGAGGGGAGCACTGTCTGAGCCTGTCTGCGGGATATAGCCCAAAAGCACAATATCAGAAATCAACTTGTAAAAGAAAAAGGGGCTTCTAAGGGGATATAAGTACAACAGAGAGATGTACTTCATTAACAAAAGCCACAGTGCTATACCCTTGACTTGTAGCTGAGAAAGTCTGCTGGAAATGATCACAATATAACCAGGAAGGTTATATTCAGCTTGGACCTTTTTTCCCCCTTTTAAAAAACGCAGTGCCTCTTCTTACTGGGAACTGGTGGATGCTCAGCACTCAGGAAAAAACTGGCTTAAAGTTTTAAATCGCCACGTTGGGATGTGAAGGATGGTCTTGTGATTGGAAGACTCAACTCAAGAGACCTGGCTCCAAATCCCGCTGGGTTACAGGTTGTCGGTGGGACCTCAGCAGTTTCCCTTTGGTCTGGCACTGAAAAATCCGTCTGGGACACAGCTTCTCCTTTCACAGGTATTTACAGCAATGGGCTTTCATTTCATGTGGCTCTCCATGCACTACTTTAATTTGGGCTAAATTTGCAAGCAATACACATGAACCTATGTGAGCACTAATATTCTTGAAGAAAAATATCTCCTATCATCTACTACGTTTCCATTATACACATCAAAATGCCCAGCACAAATTTCTCTATGTCCATTATCCCTGGAAAGTTGAAGAGTAATAGTAGGATATTGAATAATATGATTCATACTCCTGTTATTAAAAATAATTAAATATAGGGCTAGCCAAGAAGGGAAATGAGTGCAACTACGAAATTAATCAGCGAAGCTTCTGAAGTAAATGGATAGGTTATTGCAGAATAACCTGAAGCAGGCTTAAGAGTACCTTCCATAAACCTTCATATGAAAAAATGCATATTTCTTGATAACATATTTATTTTCTAAACATTTTGACTATATCTAGGGAAGAAAAACACACTAGACTTTACAAACTATTCTGAGAAAAATTCATATTAGTTTTCATTTCCAATAAAAACCCATCTAAAAACTGAGGTTTAGGAAAACATTCACTGTTCTTACTACCAAGTAGTTAAAAGAGTTTTTCATCAGAAAGGGAAGGAATGCCACGGGGACAAAATTATCCTTCATATAACCCCAATAAAATCACTAGATTCACGGATAAAAATGTCTTCACCTTCCTACAATGGTTCTGCTTGCCAAAGAAGTCTGGTTTCCCTAAAGGTTGCTGAACTGCTTCTCCCCTGGGACTGCCCTATTTTTACTCGACACAGTCACAAATGCCCATTTCTCCCTCTCTGCATGACATTTCTTCTCCTCGCGTGGCCCCACACGCTGGCTTCCATCGCTCACCCCCAGCAGCCTCCCCACATCATTTTCCACCCAGGATGCTACGCCGAGGCCGATGAGAAACCAAACTTTGCAGAAACGCATAGTGCTAAATTCTTCCCCCTGCACAAGCCCAAGTAAGTAGATTTCCCATCGGGAACCACGCTGGGACACGGGCACAGGCTCTTTTCCTTGACTCCGGGGTAGCGGCTGCTACAAGAGCAGCGCGTGCAAGTCCCACCCGCGCCCCGCGGCACGCAAAACGAGCGCCTGTTACTGTACGTGGCCGTGCGGGTTTGGTACGGCTGCGCTTACTAGACACCAGCTTGCAGCCTCCTGCTCTTTGCAGCAAATGCCACTTCGGTGACACCCACCTCTGCAGAAGTGTCAGTCTGAGGGGGATCGAAAGCTCAAAGCAGAGAAATGCCAGAGCACAGGGCTCCCGAGCGTGGAGCTGCTTTTTATTGCAATGTATACAACCAAACTGCAGCAATTCCAGCCATCCCTGGGCTTGCTACATCCATGCAAAGGAGATGAGATTTGCTATTAAAAGTACAGGTCTCCAAGACCACTGCTGGCCATTTAGCACAAAAACTTGTGGCTAGGGCAGACCGGGGCTCTGCTTCCTTCTTGAAAGCCACATCTCCGGACTGATGATCCCCACATTCGGGGCTCTTGCATTTGCCTACCATGCCAAAGCGCTCGCTGTGGTTTTAGTGGTGGTTTTAGCTCCCGTCAGTCTTCCCCTTTAAAGGCATCATTTCCCATCACTGCCATATCTCAGTCCTGAAAAAAAATTACAATAACCCTCATATAAAGGCCTATGCGTGGGCTGGTTTCTTCAATCCTCCTCCCGAGGAAGGAAGTTCAGATGGAGCCAAAAGCACGGTCCCAAGCAAAACCCTCACACGCCACTAAGCCACACAATGAAAACACACAGGCTAACTTCAGAGCTGCATCCAGCAAAGGATGTGATGGTCAAAAGGGAAGCTTTTCCATGGACTCCACACGAGACAGCTATTCAGACCCAATGCAGACATTCAGGTAAGCCACAGGGGAACAAGTCTTGCTTTATCATAGAACAGTTTGGATTGGAAGGGACCTTTAAAGGTCATCTAGTCCAACCCCCCTGCCATGGGCAGGGACATCTTCAACTAGATCAGGTTGCTCAGAGCCCTGTCCAACCTGACCTTGAATGTTCCCAGGGATGGGACATCTACCACCTCTCTGGGCAACCTGTGCCAGGGTTTCACCACCCTCATAGTAAAAAATTTCTTCTTTATATCCAGTCTGAATCTACCCTCTTTTAGTTTAAAACCATTCCCCCTTGTCCTGTCGCAACAGGCCCTGGTAAAAAGTCTGTCCCCATCTTTCTTATAAGCCCCCTTCAAGTACTGAAAGGCTGCAATAAGGTCTTCCCGGAGCCTTCTCTTCTCCAGGCTGAACAACCCCAACTCTCTCAGCCTTTCTTCATAGCAGAGGTGTTCCATCCCCCCGATCATTTTTGTGGCCCTCCTCTGGACCCACTCCAACAGGTCCATGTCTTTCTTGTGCTGAGGGCTCCAGAGCTGGACGCAGGACTGCAGGTGGGGTCTCACCAGAGCGGAGCAGAGGGGCAGAATCACCTCCCTTGACCTGCTGGCCACGCTGCTGGTGATGCAGCCCAGGATATGGTTGGTCTTCTGGGCTGCAAGCGCACGCTGTCAGCTCATGTCCAGCTTTTCATCCACCAGTACCCCCAAGTCCTTCTTGGCAGGGCTGCTCTCAATCTCTTCATCCCCCAGCCTGTGTTGATACCAAGGGTTGCCCCAACCCAGGTGCAGGACCCTGCACTTGCCCTTGTTGAACCTCATGAGGTTCACATGGGCCCACTTTTCAAGCTTGTCCAGGTCCCTCTGGATGGCATCCCGTCCCTCAGGCGTGTCAGCTGCACCACTCAGCTTGGTGTCATATGCAAACTTGCTGAGGGTGCACTTGATCCCACTGTCTATGTCATTGATGAAGATATTAAACAGTACCGGTCCCAATACGGACCCTTGAGGGACACCGCTTGTCACCGATCTCCATCTGGACATTGAGCCGTTGACCGCTACCCTCTGGATGTGACCATCCAACCAATTCCTCACCCACCGGACAGTCCATCCATCAAATCCATATCTCTCCAGTTTAGAGAGAAGGATGTTGTGGGGGACCATGTCAAAGGCCTTACAGAGGTCCAGATAGACGACATCTGTAGCCCTTCCCATGTCCACTGATGTAGTCGTTCCATCACAGAAGGCCGCTAGGTTGTGAGTTGAGGTTGAGGCTATTATTGCAAGAAGAGGCATGTATGCAGCACTGTAGCTGAGTAGCTCATGACCCCTTCAGCCCTTGTGGATCGTCCCATCTGTGGTCTATCGTCATCAGAGATGAACCTGGTCATCTGCGTAGTACCAAAACCTCCAGCAATCGCTCTACTCTCTGATCAGTGTCCTGATATGGGCACTGCTTTGCTGCGTGGGACTTTTTTGCTACTCCAGACTCATCTCCCACAGAGTCAACTCCAAGGCTCATTTCTCAAAGAAGATTTCCAGGTTGAAAGTGGTTCCTTGAACAATCCCAGCCCAAGCAGCATCTCTCCTTTGCTCTCTTTCTCCCTGAAGAAGGTAAAGCTGGGACTGCTGCCGCTTACTCTACATCCAGCCAAGATTTGGCACAGCAATAAATCTCTGCAGCCATGGAGCTTTCTCTGGGCGACAAGATCAAAATGCCACCACGGGAGCAAGTCAATCTCAAGAATAACACCCGTAGGCTCCCACATCATTCCTAAATTACAATATCTTGCTGGGAGAGACAGAAAGAACAGATAGATGCAAGTGGACAGTTTACAACTGCTAATACTCAGGGGTAGGTTTTGCCCTCTGTAGCCGCTGCGAATGAGGCTATGAGGGATGCCTCATCATTATGAAACAGCAGGACTGGGGCTTAGGTTAAGGCTCAGGAGAGACGGATTTTTCTCCACACCATCCTGCTGTGCTGTTGCTTCCGGAAGGAAAGAAAGAAAGCAGAAATTCTCAATTACTCAACTGAATGTGAAAGAAGCTTTGAAATGCTGAACCTTAAAAGCTCAGAAGTCAAGCGGCGAACAGAAAGAATCCAAACAGTATTTCTTTGCCCAAACTCTTGATTTTAAGTTTCCTGATGAGTTCTCTGTGAACTAAAATTCATTATTTCTTTCCTTTTTTCTTCCTATATAGAGAATCCCTAAAGGAGGAAGGGACAACTCCAAAGTTTGCACTCCTGACACTTCTCAGTGAAGCTGCACACACAGAATACGCATGAGAAGAGATGTTTAGAGGTGATTCTTACCAAGTATTGAAATCCCTTTTTAAAATAGCCCCAAAAGATTCTTTTCTGGAACACTTTCCCTGGACAAGACCCAATTCTTCCAACATCAGCATGAAAAAAACGCAAACACTCTCAAAGCAGTCCATGCTGCAAGGCTTTATAGGGCTGGCACGTACAAATCCACTCTGAAGCTGCTCACCCCAAAATCACCGTTCACCCCAAAACACTTCCTGAACTATAGCACTTGGTGCTTAAAGTGCAACACAAACAGAACAGCGACGATGAAGCAGCAGAGCAGCAGAGGACCAAGAAACAGGGTCTAACCTCTTTTACCACCTGAAATGCCAGCTGAACCTACATTCCCTGGCAAAAGCTTTGTCATCTAAGTTCTGCCATTGGTCATGCCTAGAGGAGCCACCGTCTTGGCTGTCCCAAAACAGAGTCCCCTGATGTGTGCATAAGACTGTGTGGGATTCATGTAAGAAGTGGCCTCAAGAAAAGTCTTATGAGGGGCTGCAGACCATTGGAAATATCCAGATGAAGTACAGGTTCAGATGGAGCAGGCTGCCCAGAGAGGTTGGGCAGTCTCCAGCCTTTAAGACCAAACTGGATCAAGCCCTGAGCAACCTGGTCTGATCTCAGAATCAACCCTGCTGTGAGCAGGAGGTTGGATAAGAGACCTCCTGAGGTCCCTTCCCACCTGTGTTATCCATGATAATAATATGGAGGATGGGATTCAGTTCTCAAGTGCAAGCTGGACATCTAGTCTATGCCATGGAAAAAGAGATACTCCACCCTATTTTAAGAAAGGATAGAGGAATTAGCCATGGGGGGTCCCTTTCTCTCCCCATTGACCACATAAACACAACCTGCTTAGACTCGGAGAACTAACTGAGATGTCTACAGCAGGGGAGTGAATGCCACCAGACCACTCACACCACCAGTGGAAGACCAATATCCAGTTTCCCCAGCTTGAGGGATTCACACCCAAACCTCTCTGGGGAGCTTCCTAATCACCACGAAGGCAGTGCTATGGCAGCAGAACTCTTCATCACTCTTCCCAAAACTCACGCTGAGCACGGAGCCCACCTGGCAACTTGGGAGGAACCGATGCTGGTCCCAGTCCCTGATCCACAGATTATCTTTTTTTGTTCGCTTTGACTTGAACCCAGTGACTCTCTCATGCAAAATACATGAATAGATTTGCTCTTGCTGCATTACACCTGGCTCATTATTTATGGGCGGACTTTGCCTTTCCTCACATCAATAACTGCCATTCACATGAGCAGCTCCTTTGAAGGAAGGATTTACATGAGAATCAGCCTAGCAGGGCCGGGAGCCTAAATAATCCATCTCCAAGCCCAGAGGCAGTCTCTGCTCAGGTGCTTTGTGAAGTACGACAAGTCCTATAGAAAGAAATGGATAATTATAATATGTGGCAGCTCCTGGGACACAGGGTGGTGGAGAGGAGGCTGGGACACCTGGCTTCTCCATTTGCTTTTGCTATTCAATTACTTTGCGCCTGAGCATTCATTTATCCATCTCCTGTCTATTTAGACCACAAACTCCTTGGGGTGGGGACTGTCTCTTACTATGAAGCTGAAGAAAGAAATAAAGATAAATAAAGCAGGATTCCAGGATGAAAAATAAAACCAAAGCAAACAATATCCTCAGCAAGGCTCTGCTCAGCTGCTGCTGACTGACAGCATCACAAGATGAGTTGGCAAGATAAGAACCCGAGTTCTACTCTTTCAAGTCCCACATTTCTGTGTCAACAGTATTTTCTAAACAACTGACACTACCGATTCCCCACTGAAACATAACAACCGCAAGCCGAAAATCATCTGCCCATGCAAATGCTATGGATCTTTTCTTCTCCCTTCCCTCCCCCTTCTCTGTTCAAATATTTGTTCATCAGACTTCAGCACCGAAAGCTGGAAGCATGCCACGCTGCCTTTCTAATATTTTAGCGAGTACTGCATTTATTTGCAATTATATTCTCCCAGTAAAAAACACGCTGCTTCAATAAATCTTCCTCCAGTGAAATTTTATGTATTCTGGCTAGCTGTTTAGTGCAGAATTTTTGTAATAGATTATTCTCACTTGCAGCCTGACCTTTGTCGTTTTCATAATACCAAAAAAAAAAAAAGTATACTCCTTCTGCAGAAGTACCTTCGCAATTTGCTCACCTTTCCTTCCCTCTGCACTTTGCAGCTAACAGATGTCGGTGAGGACAGCTGCCGTACACGCTCCCCAGTACCCTGACCTACCATCTTGAATGATGACACCTGAGCCTCGGGTCCGAGGGCAATCTTTTCTACTTCTTTACAGAAAACACACTTCTTTTGGACTGAACACCAAGCAAGCCTCAATCCAAAGATGTCTCCTGATCTACCGTTAGGTCCATATTAAAGCTTCAGGTTCGCTAAAAGGTGTAACTCACGGGATGTTTAAGATGCCTTTTATAGCCCACTGATCACCGAGGCTCTACGTACCACCCCAGGTACCACCCAGGCTGGCAGACACAAAGCAACCCATTTTCAGATAGAAATGGGCAGAGGAGAAGGGGAGAGGAAGGAGGGACAGAGAGCTGGGAGCTCTAGCAGTGAAGATATTTGCATTTGGGGGTCTGATATCAGTATATCAAATATACTGATAGTACGTGCGCATGCCCCTAGATTTGCACTCAGAGTTCATTTTTAAAAGCATTCATCTAGGCACCGGTAAATATTGCATTTGCACCAACAAAAGCTATAGGTGGGCAAATGGATAGTAACCATGAGGGCTTGTTTGCCTCAGCCTCAGAAATTCATCTGGGTCTTTCGGCAAACTGGAGGAGGAGACATGATTTTAAAACTGTCTTGTGGAGCTAAGTTTTCAAAACTGTAATAATTTATTTAACTGTATAATAATAACTAATACTTTCTATAACTGTGAAATAATTTATTTGCGCACCCCCCAGAAAAAGCATTTTCTTGTAGCCAGCTGGTTGGAGTTGGGAAATGAAACATGTTTGCTGACCACTGGGCTTTCGGTCAGACCGACTGAAATGCCAGAATAGATCAAGACGCTTTTGCTGTCTGGGTGTGCCCCCATGAAAAATGCTTTTTCTTCATTGCAAAGTTTCAGAAAATTAGAAGGGTTTTTGTTAAAACCACGCAAAGTGGTGACTGCAACATTTTCATATCCTCTTTCTAATTTCTTTCTTTCAAAGTTTCCCTCATTTCTGGCTCAAACTTAAATAACAGCCAACTTAAAAAAACAAAACGAGCCTATCTAGTACTACTTATTTTCTCCACGTTCAGTGTCCAATTCTTCTTCTTGGACCTTCCTACATGGGAGCTGTCTCTGCCTCTAAAGAAATGCATTGTTAATTGAATCTCTTTGTCCGTAAAAGCTTGCCTTGGCAGTAAGAAAAGCCAGACCCTGGTATGCTATGACAACCGACCAGGATAAAACATACTGCTGAGCTATATGGACTGTATAGGGAATGTGTTCCCTGCCCAAGAAGAGACGAAAGGCTGAAGCATGGCTCAAATCATGCTACTGACAAAAATGTCCTCATTTTGGCTCTTCTAGAGCACTTTCCTATGGGTCTCAAAGCACTTTATAACAAAAAGATGAGTTTTAGATGTAATAGATGGCAACCAGAGGCTTAGAAAATTGAAATCACTTAATAGAGGATATTTAAGATCAATTCTGGGAACAGTATTCAGGGTTTACTAATGCTGCCGTCAATCATACTGCCTTCCAAAAAGCACAGTGACCCCCTCAAAACCAAAATAATAAGTTTAATCATTAGGTTGTTCCACGTTTGTTATTTCAGATAAAGGAAATGGCATTTCTCAGGGAAATCTTGGGGTTAATTTGTTAAATGGATCTTCTGTATCATGTTTTCTTTGGTAAACGATCAGTGAGCTCATTAATTTCTATTTGTAACTTAGTTTCCGTTTCAAAGTACTATAAAACAGAAACAACCAGATGCTCATGCCAAAAAGTAAACATTAAAGAGAACGATAATATAAATGGTCCCTTTTTAAATTGATCCAGATACAACAGATCACAAAAGGCCATCTTAAAACCAAATGCTCTTAAAATAAAAGATTAAGACCTCCTTACCCTTTGCTTTGAGTAAGTATTTAAGCCAATGAGAGCTAGGAAATCAATGAGTGGATATTGAATTGCTACCTAGCCAGGCTTCAGACAGGTTCTGGTAAACAAACACAAGCCTAAAAATAAATGTGTAGGGGAAATTTTTTCAGGAAATTACACATTTATAAGCAGAGAGGGGAAAAAAAGGGTGGAAAGAGATACTGTAAAGGTAACTCACGTGGAAGAGATCGCATATAAGATTTTTTTCATCTATTGGAAAATCAGCTATGCTTAGATCAGTATCCAGTTTAATAACTGAGATGCATAATTGTCCATGCTGAATCTATGGGCTACATGCCATGCCCTTGGCTCACATCTGCACACTCATCTACAGATGGTATTTAAGACACTGGAGAGAGGAACTCAAATCTCAAGAAAAGCTAATGTGGATGCAACTTACTGCAAGAGAAAAGTCCTAAATATCACTAATACTTCTTGCTCTGAGACCTGCTCAAAGTTTCCTTTTGCTTTATTTTACATAACCAGCAGTTCCACTGAGGGGCTTCGGTATTTTAGAGAGGAACCTGCATATATGCTATTATATGAAAATCTAGATTTTGTAACATCTACTATCACTATTCTCAGCTTTGCAAAAATTTTTCACTAAACTGAGAGTTTAGACACCCCAGAATTGTGCCACACATTCATAACCTCACTAGTGCCATAGTAAAGTGCTGTTCTCCTGGGTTTGTGGCCATGTATCTCTAACAGAGCAGAACAGTTACTGTTGGTGTTTCCTGATATTGTCATATGCAATGCTCATTCGTGCACTTTTGGTACGTACAAAAACACACAACAGGATTTATCTTATGATCCCGCTGGCAAACAGTCACTTTTTCCCCCTCCAGACGGTGGGGTATGTAGGAGGTTTGCTGCTCCCAGCCCTGCTTCTTTGCCCAGCTTTGTACACATCTCAAAGGCAGCATGATGACATCGCCAAAAAGAGCTAAGCCAAAGCATGAAGCTTTTCATTTAATTTGGAAAGAGATGAGATCTGGTAACTTGCAGCAACAAATTCCATGCTTTTTTAATTCACAGCCTGGCAAAATCCTATATGCAATGGTCATGATCTCCAGGAAAGATTTTTTTTGCAGCAGACACAAGGCAGGAACTTGATGGTGCATTCGATGGGCAGCCAGTGCAAAGGGCAGAAGCAGAGGCAAACTGTTCTCAGGCTCATGATGCTAAGTAGGAAACCTGCTGTCAGTATTGCTAGCGCACACAAAATTAGGTCCTTTTTCAGCGAAAATCATGCTAAGGGGTGTCCTAAAGCTGCTAAATGACTTTTCATTGTGAATTTTGCCAGAGGCTCCCAAACTGCAGCCATAGCTTACAGCAGAGTGTACCAAGCTTTGTACCAAGTTTTCCGCCTCTGAGACTGTTGAGTGCACGTGACTCCCAGTTCACCATACGCACAACCAAGTACACAACCACCAACGACACACGTCCATCCTGGCACTGCTGCCAGGGAACAGGAAAGAACCATCAGACTATTTTTTTTCAGCAACCGAAGGGGAGCTGCACTAGGAGTGGCCCCAGTTCCCACACCAGCCCTTCAGAGAGCACCAGCCAGGGTAGCAGAGCCTCTTCTGTGCCCTTCATCTTCTCCTCCAACCAGAAGTAACTTCTTGCCTATGCTTTATTTGATGGCAGAGATCAGCTTCTGTCTCCAAACTCCTTGACTGCTGCCAGACTTGCAGCTCTGGTCTTTAATAAACTACTGTTCTGCAGACAATTTCAGAGAATCGGATAGAGAACAAAGAGGCTACCAAAGCAACAATAAAAATGCAGATGGAGCAAACATTATCATGAATAATATTAGATTGGCCCTAAATTCAGAATTGGTGTCTCCTCAGCTTATAAAAAGTCCATTACTATGTGCTTCTTTCTGAGATGGGAGGCATGCACTGTAACCCTTTCCATGTCAAGATAAACAAAGCAACAGGCTTCAGAAAACATCTGCTTTAAATCTAAGCATTTCCACAAAGTGTATTTTCTTGAAAGTTGAAAAAGAGTATTCTTATGCTATGATATCTATATCCTGTTACAGACAAGTTATGTAGGCCTTTTAGTACTAGCGGTGGATAAAGTTTTCTTTCAAATAAAAAGGGTGACCCTGCAGACATTTATTTTGCTCATGTGTGAGAAGGGCAGATGATTACACCATGCCTAAATGCAGAGTAATGTAACTTAGAAAAAGAAGTCAAGTGATTTTACAAGCAGATGGAAGTCGATTAATTTAGAAGTTCCTCAACTGTCCTAATAACCACAGAGACAGATACTGGAAATGCAATAAGCTGATGCTGTCATTGCAAACTTTTACTTCCAGCTTTGCTTTTTCACAGAACTATATGCATTTTAATCGTATGAGCCCAAATACACCCTTCATTGCACTGTTTCCCAAAAAGGCATCAGAGCAATTGTGAGAGAGAACCAGGATAACACACTAACAAATACAAAACTAACTTATACCTCGGCTGACAGTGCCATGGAGCTCCAACCTTCTCGGCATCCCTACAGCCGGAGCATTTACCCAGGGCCGGGCACGGAGCAGCTCACACGGGCACTGCCAGAAACCACGATCTGGTACAGAAGTGGCTGCAGTCTCCCAAAGAGCGAGGGTGAAACATTGGCCTGGCACAGTGTTGCTTTAAAAAAAAGTGTCAGGAAAACTAAATGGAAGGGATTAAAGATAAAACAAAAAGAGAGCAGGATAAGTTGTTTGCAGGACACAAGCCCAGTTTTGTTGCCTGATTTTTGTTTTGGCAGCTGCACGTCCCAGGGATGCCTATTTAGGGACAGATTTTACTTAAAGCTTCTGCAATGTTGTGTATAGAAGAAACAGGAACAAAAACATGTCTCATGGACCTGTACTTATTTAGAAACCCAGAGGAAGTGAGCCACTTGCGCAGCTCCCAAGCTCCTGTTGTTTGGGTTTGATTTCTTTTTAAGATTGGACTCATCATTTGATTCTTTTAACTAAAGAAACATAATAAGCACAATTTTGCTTTCTTGTTTTCAAGCAAGCAGTAAAAACAAATGGCAAAACTATAAAACATTGCAAACGTAAGCAAAGAGATTTTTAGTCCGGGAGGAGATAGCTACGGGTGAAAGCCACACCAAACAGGCTATATCCCAACCTTATCCCTCCACGTCCCTGAGCCAGACGAGCGATGCTAGGGAAACACTCTTCACTGGGTGCCCAGCAGCCACCGCTATTTACTGGTGGCACCCAGCTCCCGTTGTGGGGACATCTCCCTCATCGGGTCTGTCTCACTGCCTCGTATCCTCAGCTTCCTCGCTGGCAGGGACAGTGCCAGCCGCGGGTGGGTGACACCGTCCGATGAGAAGGGCACCGAGGCCATGCAGCAAACATCTTTTAGATGTGCTCTGAAGTTGCCATCCCTTCTAAATGGATGTGCCACCCACTTCAAGACCTGTAGCTATGGGGGTCAAGGACAGCCGAGGAAAGGCACACTTCTCTCCAGCCAGCCCAGTCCCCATGAAAAGGTCCACCAACCTGCCAAGGCCATGCTCTTGCATTGCAGTTATACTGGTGGTCTTCTCCTCAACACTGCCTATTTACATTTCTCGTCCCTCACCAGGCTGACCCTAAAGTCCTCCCTTCTTTGGGTACACCAACCCCAACAGCTACCAGTCTATGATGAGTCACCAAACCACTAACAACCTCCACAAACTTGAAAACATCACAACCAGTGACTTAAGCCCAGATCCTTCAATCAGTTACGAACATGAGTGGCCTTATTGCACTAGGTGGAAGTGCTTCTGGGCAGAAAACAGCTTCTCCAAGCTCGACTCACCCAGACGCAGGATGCGGAGTTTGCACTCCCGGTCACCGTTTTGAAGATCAAAGCAGCAGAGAGTCAGAGGGAGTCTGAGCCATACATTGTTTGCTTCATATACTCTTACATAGAATTATGTAATATCATTAACTGGTGTAATTACAGAGTCCAACCATGCATTTTTGCGGTTGAAGTGAAAGTACACTTAATGGTGTAATTACATCTAAAAAAGAGATCCCGTGACTAATTACATCCACAGGGCGGCAAGCAGCAAAAAGCTTCGTAGCGTAATATTAGGAATGAATTACGTGTTCGGTAGTTTTCCTCCTTATTCAAAGCACAGCAGTGTAAAATACTACTGGCAGACCCCACATCTCCCTGTGCCTTCCCCAGTGCCAGGATTATCACCATCAATGAGCCCATAAACAGCAAAACCTTCTGAAGAACAACCGAGGCCAACAGACCTTCATGCTGTGCAGGAATGATCCCATTTCACCCCAAATGAGGAGGGACATGGCACTGTTGGGGTGTGAGGACTGTGATCAACCATCACGGTGCCACGCGAGCAAGTTTATGGGTGACTGATGGGGTCAGTGCCCATGCCCCGTGTGAGTCCTACCTGTTCAACTTTCCTGTTTGCCATGAGGTTGATTGAAGCTGTAGGGTGAATCCACGGTGAAGACCCTGGCAAATGCTTGCCCAGGGCCAAAGGCCATCTGGGCTAGCGAGTGTTATACTGGCTACCAATCCCTCAGATAACAGTTGTAGGAGGATTATCCTGGCTGGTCAACTAGAGTCACATCGCAGACCATGTTACCTAAATCCAACTTCTGCCAAGGGCCCACACTACTCTCCCATCACTTCAAACCAACAACAAGAGAAATTGTCTCCAATCCACCTCTCCCTGCCAACCCTTCTCATCCCACACCACTCATTAACTCAGGGCAGACGGGGATTTGGCCTTAGCCTACCTAGAAGCCATCTCCTCCAGCCCCATCGGTGAAACACTGGAAAACACAGAACTACCCAAACCATTGGTCTAAAGCCAAGGAAGTGCTAAAGCATTCCTCAGATCCATTTGTCTTACTGCCTGAGATGACATTTTATTACTAGAGTGCTGTGGCACCCTGAGATTTATGGGCAATGGGCTCACTCAATCCCAGAGAGAGGGAGAATGATTAACACCACCCTATTCCCTGATCCTACTCCCCTCTACGTTTGGCTCGTTCTCCTCCACTTTCCTTCTTTATCCTGCTATTACAGCAATAGTGAAGTACAACCAGCATTTGTTTTTTTTTTTTTCCAGACAGCCTTTAAGAGAGCAGAAAGCCTCTAAGATGGACACTTGCTGTCCCCAGCTCCAGCCCCAGGCTCCGATGTTCACCGCAGGCAGAGATCTGCTGCGGCCGTTAAACTGAAATCTGCTGGGTTATACCGGGAAATGCATTTCACTTTGCTAGCATGACTCCAGCAAATTTCATAAAATTGGGAATCTTTAATGCCTAGCAGAAAGCCTGAGTGGTTTTCTACCAGACCTTTGCTAGCCAGCTCCACCTCTCGCCCAGATTGCTTTTACAAGCTCCACTTAACGCCCACAGCCTCCGCTCCCCTCGGTGCTATGCAGCTCAGATAACCGCCCCCCTGCCCTTTCGTTTTGGGAAGGATATTGAACGGCCCACGGTCAGGCCCAGAAAAGGCTCTTGCATTTTGGGGAGACCCAGCATATTTTCAGCTGAGCTGTCTGAAGAACAAGTGGGCCTGGTAAGTTGAGGAAAGCACCTTGAAGAAATGAGGGTTAGGTGAAAACCAAGAGCTTCTCGACTGATGACTTCAGATCAGGGCTGTTTTGCTGACTAGCATTTTTAGCAAGCTGAATATTGATTTTTTTTTTTTTTTTCCTCTCAATAGGAGCAATGGGTGCTCCTCTTCAGGGCTCCAGAGAATTAGTCGGGAAATGTGAAAAAAACTTTCCCCAAGGATAGGAAGAAATCTGTCCAAGGTCAGGACACTCTGCTCCTCGCTGTGCTGGAGCTTCGTTGTGCCGACGCCAGGCCAGGCAGCCGTCACAAGCACAGGTGGGAGGACAGGACACGTATGCTTTGGGAAAGCAAGGCAAGACTGGGTTTGGGATTCAAAAGGGAGAGGCAAAAAATACAGCTGCAATAGAAAAGGAGGAAAAATTTCAAAACAGTTTTTTTCCCAACATTTTCCCTGCTGATCTTGATCATAAGTAAATGCACAACCTCGATCTGAAGGTACTTCACTTTCTGATCCCAAATACATTTTTTGAGGTTTAACTGCTTGGTGCTGTGTTTTGAGATTTTTAAATAAAGGGAGTTTCAAAACTCTGGAAAGAAAGCATCACGGTAAATATTTTTGCTTTTTGAAAACACTAGGTGTGTATCTCTTCACACCGGCTATGAAGCAGCACGAGAAGATAATAAATGTAGACATAAAGCAGGTAGAAAGAACATACATGCTGAATATTTTGGAGCACTCAGCAGAGGCTGAGTGGGTGGTTAAGCACACAAATGAGCTGGTCGCATTTCCAAAATGTGAAAATTCAGCTTGTCGATATTGATTTCCTGGCAAGCCCGGTTCTCTCCATTCCCCGGTGCTTAGCTGCCTTTGAAGGTCTTTAAGAGCCTGTCCAGAAAACATCTGCTTACTTCAGTGCCATTTTAACCACAGGTTATTTCTTTAGTCTGAGAGCAAATTAGCAACACACTGACTCCAAAGAGATGCTCCAGGCTTCCCTGAGAGCCCCCCGCATTTTGCCTCCAGTATTGCTTTCCCGGGTACGTTTTAACAAGCACGTAGCAGGATGCAGAAGGTATTTCCAGCAAGGAGGAAACTTCCAGCTTTGGTATAGGAAGCTCTGAACTTATTAAAAAAATGGGGGTAAATTTAGCTCAACGTCTCTCCTCCACGCCAAGCTCCGAGGTCTCTGCACCAGCTACATCCATAAGAGGCAGGAGCCGGGGAGCGGCTGAAACGGGCAGGAGTGTTGGGGGAGCAGCTGACAGGTCCTGGCAGGCTCGGCGGTGGGGGCTGGAAAGCCCCCGTGGCTCCGCTGATGGGGTGTCAATAAAACGTTGTGACATTAAGCAGCACGCTGGTGTGCAGGGTGTGAGTCAGTGTTCTCCAGCTCATGGCAGGGCTCCTCCACCTCTTCCCAGCCCATCCAGCCTCTAACCAGGAGGTCCTGCCCTATAGCAGATGTGGTGCCACGTTGCGAGTGGCTCATTCCTCGCCCCATCTGCGGCTCCCACCTGCCTCCGAGACACCCACAACCTACCCTGACCCAGAGAGCACTGTCCACGTCATGAGCTCAGCCCCACAACACAAGGTGGGGGAACCAACAAGAGATAAAAGTTTATCTTTTATCTTAAAAAGCCTCCTGGGTTTTGAGTCTTCAGTGGGATTTGTTACTAATCATGGAGTAATTTTGGTTGGGAGGAACCCCTGGAGGTCTCTAGTCTACCCCTCCATGCAAAGCATATCCAACTAAATCATGCGGCTCAGGGCCACGTCCAGCCAAATTTTGGACATTGCCAAGGTGGAGATCCCCCAGACGCTATAGGCAACCTCCACTAACATTTGATCACATTCATGGTAAAAAAGTTTCTCCTGTATCTAACTGGAATTTCCCATGTCGCAACTTGTGCCTGTTGCTTCTAGTCCTGTCACCGCACACCTCTGAGCAGAGTTGAGCCCCATCTTCTCTACACCCTCCCATTAGGTGCTTATAGACAGCAAAAAGTTCTTCCTTGAGTCATCTCTTCTCCAGGCTGAACAAACACAATCTTCTCAACTGCTCCTGGTGCACCATGTGTGCTCCAGCCCCACACCACCTTAGTGGTCTCTGACTTAATCAACGTTTTAGGGGGACATAGACATCTGGGGAGCCTAAAACTGGTGTTTTCCCTATGGCAATCCTAGGGCACAGATGTCCACCCAGAAGTGAGAGACTTACTGCCTGGGGAGCTACAGCTGAGCTGCAGTAACCAGCCGCGTGCACTCACTTCTCCTCCCGCAATGGGAAGTGAAACCAGCCAGATAAATCCTGAAACCACCATACAGCCAACAACGGCGAGTCGCTGAACTATGGTAACACAGCCACTTCTGGTCACAAGCCAGAAGCCGCACCATTTTTTTTGTCCTAAACAAAAAACAGCACCAGACCTCTTAAACAAGGACCAATCTGGGCAAAACGTCCCCCAAAAGCCTTTTTCTCCTTCCTGCAACCTTTGATCTATCAGCTCCCGAAGTGAATTATTTTTCTGCCCCTTCTCCGGGGCCTACAGTTGGGTGGGGGACGTTGAAAGCTAACACCAAGAAACGGTGACTGTGTGCCAGGCAACTGTGAAAATACAGTCAGATAAAAGGCCTCCTCTGCTCAGAAAGGAAAGCTTTGGAGAAAGCAACCTGTGGCGACGGAGCCGCCTTCGCTCACTAAAATTCAGAACAGCTGCAGCATCTCTTTAAAGCCTGTTTAGGCTTTCAGAAGTTCACACAGCGCATTAGGGATGTCAGGACTGGCTACGTCGGGAGGACATGATGAAAGTTGATGTTGCTGCTCTCCAGCAACTAATGCATCTTCATTTGCAGCACAAATGATAAAGGGATGCCATTATTTGGAATGAATATTTTTTAAGAGCACGATTAGCACCGAGTAATTATTTGGAGATATCAGTTGTTTTAATACAGCAAGCGTGACAGAGCGGTTGTTGTTCATATAAGGAGAAAGGAGGGTGAGACAACCGCGCTGTGCATCAGGTAATTACAGCAGCAGGGCTAGGCCTTTTCTGCTGATGAAAAGCTCAACAGTAATTCCAAGATGTGCTCAATCAGTTTTTATTTATTACTGGCATTGCTGCAGTCTGTCTTAACGATTAGAAAAAAGAATGTGAGAATAATTCACAACATCCATTTACTCTGTTATGCGTGACCATTAGTGTCTGAACACTGATTTCTTTTTTCTTCTCTCCATTTTTGATATATAAGCATATCTGAACATGCTGAATGGAGGCATTGAGAACACTATGGGAATACCTGGCTCGAAAGTTATACCAGATTAATAAAAGTCCTTTTCTTAGCCTTGGAAACATTTAAAAAACAAAAGGTAATATTCATTCTAAGAATAAATTTCACTTGATCTTGCCATGCTCAGACATACGACTCAGGTCCTTGACTTTGAGACGATACATAAGGATCGATGCAGGGCTGAACCTGCCTTGCATGTGCAAAGGCAGGAGGAATAGGTACTTTATTTTTCATTTTGCTGTTATTTTCTTTGGCTAACTGTTTGCAGAGGCTTCACTGGGCTTGTTATTAACATTCAGTTTCCTTGCTAAAGGCATTCCACCCAGCCCAGATCTCCTCCAAAGCTACTATAAATGGATTTAATTCAGACCATTATATCGAGCCCCGCGTAATGAGCCAAAGATTTTAGTGGACAGAAGTTTTACAAAGCTCGGAGGGTTTAGTTCAATGGCACACTGGCTCCCAAAGCAAGGCTGGCTTAAAAATCTGCTATTCTCAAGCACTTGCTGCTATCCCCTTGCTCTCTCTTCCACGCTGGTCCAGCGATGGTGTAAACTGCTGCTGCTCTCTGCCACAAAGATTTGGCTCTTTTTCAGGAGGTAGTGTTTACAGTGTTAGTTCTGCCTTGTGTCAACCGGGAAAGTGGTCATCGAATACACGTTTGCTGATTTCTCTGTGCATCCTGTGCACTCTACATAATTGACCTTTTTTTCTTTGCCTGGGATTCCTTTGGTCCGTTCCTTGTTTTGGTTTTGCATCGTTTCCTGAGAAAGAACAACCAGAAGCTGTTTATTTCCCTCCTGTAATTTTCAGTCTGTTGGAAATGACTGACACAGGGCTAATCCGTGGTTAAATTCCCATTTAAAAATCTAAGGACGCTCTGCACAGGAGTAAATTTTACTTTTCTAAACCCATGCTGGGTTATAAAAGTCCCATCTCCATTTTGCCTAATGTAAAGCTATCAAGTTTCGCTATATGCTTCTTTCTTTTTTACAAGATATGTCATCATCAAGTCCTATATAATTAATAAACCCTGATCCTCAGTTAATAAAGAATAAGAGTACACAGATTTGTAGGTGGCTGGGTGTATGCTCCACTAGTTCTGGCTTTGGCAATTGCTTTGCTTCTGCAAGCTGCGATCCCTGCGATACCGTCACAGTTCATAAATACAAGAGGCGAGACTCCTTGTTGACCCACGCGTTGTGACATGCCGCCAGTGCTCTGTGCCGTTGCTTCTCCCCATTACTTTGATGTGTATTTCTCATTTTTTCATAAGTAACACAAAAATTAAACTCGATCTGAGGCAGCAGGGAAATCAATCTTCTCCAGAGAATCATTCCAGTTAAAAAATTCAATAAATCTTTTAATCCATTCAGACACTGTATCAAAAAAAAATGTAGCAAGAATGCATTTAAAGAGAAGGCAGAAAAAATATATTCCAAATGGCCAACATCTACGCTGCAATAATATTCTTCTTAATACATTCAGACAAGTGTTTTTAGGAAGACAGATGATGTCTAAATGTTCTTTCTTGATAATTTCTTGTGTGCTTTCAATTTTCTGGAGATAATTAGTCATTGTAACAGGAGCATTTAGACTTTTAAACACACATTTTTTCACTAAAAAATAATTCAGTCAGGCTGGTAATGTGATAACCCTTCTCTGATTAATTAAATTTTCAGCGTGAGGTATTCTATAAAAGCACATCCAGAGACACAGTGCAACACCAAGCAGTCTTGTAGCTAATGCTGGGTCTTTGCAGATTTAAATGCTCTTCCTGAGGCTGCCACACTTTGTCTGTGATTCTTGAGATAAAATTTTCAACTTTGTATAACGAGAAACCCACATTCAGACCTACATACCCACAAAAACACCAGTTATCGACGTGCCTCGCTCCAGGAACACAGGTTTGACTATCTCAATCCATTTTAAAGAGCCAGAAGTGAAACAAAGACAGCGTCTAACCTGATCAGTGATGGGCACGGTATCAGACCCTATTCCTCTGCTTAATTTAAAAGTTAATTCAGGAACCCCTGAGGATTCAGCTGGAGTTAGGGCTTTCAGCAACTCATTAGCTGACAGCAGAACTTGGGGTAATTTATATCCACCAAGAGAAGCTTGAGTGTCCATGGGATTAAGTGGTAGTTGAGCAGTGGCTTTAAGGACAACCATCATGCCCTCAAGACGATGCACCCTGGGCGTGTTGACCCAATGGCAGCTGCAAGACACATCTACTGTGTGCAAAGCGATGTCCTACATCACCCTCTGAGCTCACATTGTATTCAACAGAGAAAACAGCATCTATTTGACCCATCTCAACTCCCTCTGTTAGGGTGGAAAATCCCACCCATGAGGGACCTCCTGCCTCCGACCTTCCCCAAAGGGAACCCAAGATGACTAGTTCTCACCTAGGTATCTACCCATGCTTGGGCAGATGGATCTCATTCTAAGTCTCTAGAGGTTCCCAGGCCATCGCAGTAGGGCCAGAGCTAACACAAAACTGTCCGATTAGGGAACTGTAACATCCTCTTTTGCAGCCTCACACCCCTCAGAGCGGGAATCAGAGTTATTTGTACGAGTAGGTTGCATTTACACTGTGGTTCCCTACTCTTCCCAAGTGGGATGCAATGGGTTTAGGGGAAAAGAGCAATATCCAGAAACAGGCTTGTTGCCTTAAATCCCTGAATATCCACAGTCACACAACCTCAGCGTTTCTGTGCACATCCTCATGACTGCCAAAGCATCCCAAAGGATACAGGGATGCGCTTTTATTGCTGTTTTTCAGAGAGAACTGAGGCTGACGGGCTATGCCTGTGTCAGTAAGACTGAGGAGTACCAGTGGCATGAAGCAGCAGCAGCGCAGGCTGGGGACCGTTCCCAAGGCGCAGTCTGGATGACCATTTTTCCAACTTTTGCAGTATTTACAGTATCTTTCATGGAAACTTTGCAGCCATAGAGAGACCCTTATCTTTCCTGGCAAAGCTAGCATATTTTTTAAGAGCCTGCCTGGTGCAATATGTGGGTATTTTCTCTCTTTTCACCTTGACAGCTGCAAACTATCGCCCTCATTCCTGTTCCATGTATCCCACTGGGAACTCTTAGATTAAGTAACTCTTATCTAGAGTGGGAAATTAGTCATCATAAACACGTGGGCCCAGTGAAGAACTCCAACTTCCAAACAGCAAAATAGCTTTTGCTGCAGTGCTAACACTGTGATGAACTCCACATCCACAACTCCTGACAAGATATTGCTATTTTTTGTAGGGTAAAAAGCTTCCAATCAGCAAATAAGAGGTTCTCCCAGAAAAAGAGTTCCTGTTGATAAAGCCTGAAGAATTATTTTTGTCTTTCAGGATGACTAGGCTGTGCATAAAAAAATCATTCACAGAACCTGTGTCTACCGTGATTTTTGATCAACGTTGTATTATTACACGCATAGTCCTATTGTTTCAGAAGAGCGTGGCAGAGTCTGATCCTGATTAACCACTCAGCATCAAGGACCTGAATCCACAGATTATCTGGTGCTGCATCAAGGCCCACAGCGTTTGGAAGCTAAATTGGCTTCACACCTTTCTAACCTCAGTATCCACCGCACAAAACTGTTTTTCAGCTGGAATTGTGAGCTCTTAAGAAAAGACTTTGCACCTACCATCAGAGCGCTTCAGAGATACTAATTCATTCAAGCTCGTAATACTGCTGTGAGATAAGTGATGTTGTGATCCCCGTTTTATTGGCACGGAAATAAAGACGATGAACAGTCATACTTTTTGGACATGGGAATGCGAGGAATCATTGCGAGAAACAGCAATAAAGCTAACATCTTCTAGCACCCAATCCGTGCCTTCAACCTTAATAAAGTCTATTCCCTTTAGACGACGCAGCCGAAAGAAAGACGATGGGTTTCGTTCTGATAACCCTCCTGCCTCTTTCACACGCCGGAGCCGCAGAACCACATCTTGATTTTGTACCCACACAATATGCAAAACTCCCGATTGCTCAGCTCTCGGCACTTATGTGCCAACGCTGAAGAGCGTCTCCTGCCAACTGGAGCTGGCGTGTTATTGTTATTAATCATCCGTATACGCCACTGGTTCGCAGGAACTATCTGGAGTATTTTATTTATATAAAGGATCACACTGCAAATGCCCCCTTTTCTCTGTGGCTGACCATCTCCTCTGCCTATACTTATACTCTATTTTTTTCCGTTAAACAATCAGATTATACCTCTCGTTCCCCTATTCATTAAAAGTATGTGGCAGAGAGACAGCAGTTTCTTGCTTCTGCAAACAAATGCTTCAGTTAGAGAGTCCGCACAAAAAAGACCACGTTGTGAAACAGCAAGGAGGGATTCGTACGCAACGTAATCCGCTGCTGAGATCATGTCTTATGGCCCTTATCTGTGCTCAGGCAACGGAATATGGCAACGCAGTTCGGAGGTCTTGGATGTTTAGCTCAAATAGTAAGGAACTGCACAGGTTTATCTTTGAATTGCTGCTACAGATCCCTGGGATCGACCAATGCTTACCCCAACGCCTCAGCCACATCACTGCTGTGAAAAAACATCTACGTGCTTTGAGGTTAAAGGCCAAATCTTGACTACTTTTGCTTAAGAGAGCTACTGGATGCAACCTGTCCTGCTGGAGACCCGAGGGAGGTCCAAGCCAGGGCCATTGTGGGATCCAGCCATGCAGGACACAGAGGTACCCCAAATTAGTTTGCTCCAGATGCAATTTAGCCACATCACCTTGGGTGGGTGCCACACCTTGCAAGCCCTTCTAGGGGCTGCAAGCAAACCAGTCTGGGGTGCTGGTGAGACTGGTGGCCCTGTGACACTCAAGTCTGTGGCATGGACAAGCCCTTAAAGCCTACAAATTATCAGGGCTCGAAGCAATGGTTTTACAATCAAGACCCTGCTCCCCACCAATGCTGGCGTTGACTCTACAGCCCCAGAGCCCCTGGGGGCATCAGCATTGCCAAAAGTGTGAAACCTTCAACGAGGGGAAAATCTCTGTGCAGACAAGAAATGTTCCTGGTCAGCCTCCAAAGCAAACCCTGCGCTTGCAGCCCAGACTTACAGCGTGAGGATTTGGTTCTCTTTCAGTATGGTTGTGTTATGCCAAAAAGGACGTTTGCTGACAGAAAGCAGCTCATGGAAACTCAGAAATAGAATAAAAGGAGGAATTCTGGTGCGTGTACCCCGGTGAAGAGATGCGCATAACGAACAGCCTCTTGTCCTCAGGCTTTGGTGGGTTTGTGGTGAACTCCTTCCTGTGTTATACACAAATGGAATAACTAATGGCCTTGGGAGAACATTGAGGTCTTCCCCAGGCACTCAACTGACCTTTTTCAAGCCATAGGCACTCTGGTTTGCACCGTTGCAGAGCACCTCCAACGAGAGAGCGAAATATCAACTGAGACTACAGGATTGCCAATAATTAACAGCAATGTATCTGCGAGTCCGTTATATCATATTCTCTTATTTACTGTAAATGGATAATTGTAAAAGTGGAGAGCAGCTTCAGAGCTGAGGCTGCACTGAGGCTTCCACTTAAAGCAAGGGCTCAGCCTCTTGGTTGTTTAGTAATTTTATAATAAAACTCAAGAGATTTCGTGGTTCCACTGTTCGTTGGAAATGAACGCACGGCAGGAAATGAGGAAAGGCTTTGCTCCGACAGTCGATTTCTCTGAATTTTGCATGAGTGAAGCAAGAATAATTGGTCCAGAATTTATAATGCCGTTGCAAAAGACTGTCTGCACTGTACTACAGGCAGTGAGCCTGTCCGCAGGGCGCAGGAGGGAGAACCAGCCCCATTTTTCCCACAGACACATGCCGCTGCTAGCCGGGAAAGTGAGGTCCCGTGCTGACCTGCTGCGTGGCTGGCAGCGGTAAAGCATCTTCCACATGGCCGCCTGCTAACAGCTCCGGTGGTGAGTTTTTTGCAGCACGGACGTCCGATTGTTACGAGCGCAGTTGTGACCTCCAAATTGTTGCACAAAGGCCATCAACCTGGGATGGCTGCTGTCCCCAACCAGCCCAGGGCACGGTGCAATGATTCGAGAGACAAAAGGTTCGATATCCCAACCCCGGGCTCCCTTCGACTCGGTCCTTTGTCCCGTGGATGTATCGACAAAACAAATGAACTGCGCTTCAGTGAATCGACACAAATGCGCTACGCAAAGCAGCAGCTTGAAGCTCAAAGAGCAAAATTTGCAGCTAAGGACACTAATGACTCAGTCTGGTTACTCTGAAAGCAGCTTTTGTGGGTGGTAAGAAATGGATGCAGGCACCGTAGGGCCTGGCAATGATGCAAAATAACCCAGTATGCTCCAAGTGTTTGTGCTTGATATGGAGAAGAACAGAATTTTTGCATATTTTTTCCCACATTTCTGCAAGATTCAGTTATTATAGAGCCAAACTCTGATGAGAACTGACGTTTACATTCTTTTGTTACAGGAATTAATTTTATTTTTAAAAGTTGGGTGGAGTCAAATGGAGAGCAACTTGTAAAAGCAGCCTACAGGGTTGGAGTTGCCATTTTTTGTGTATTTTGAAAAAAATATGCACTGAAATTCTACTGGAATTTCAGCACCCCTGTGCTTCATACAGACAGGCCCTGGCCTGAGGAATTTGCAGAGCAAATAAATGCAAAGAGAGCAAAATAAATGAGACAAGAGAAGGTCAGATGAATACGGGAATATTAATGAGAGTGAGACGGGAGGAATGTTGCTAGCAGGAGGCAGCTGTATGGGAGGAAGGCAGAGCTAAGTCCTGGGGTTTGGAGATTGGGATTGGGACAAGCAGATTTCAGTAAAAATACTGGAACCACAGGAGGAGCAAGAGATGGTTTTCTGAAAGACACTTTTCACTCTACACCTCTTCCCCCCAGCATGTGCTCAGGATGAACCAGACTTGCCCACGGACATGAAGACCTTCTCCTTTCTCCTAGCACTTGCGCATCAGCATCCTCTAATGGTTGAGTGGGGCTGCACCAGCCTGCACAAAGCTCCGGGATTTCAGTTTACTTAGGATCTGCTATCAGGCAGATTCCCTCGGTCTGCACGTGGGCTACAGCACTGGGCAACCTGGCACATCCCTCGTCTGCAGCCTGGAGCCGTCCCGGGCATCTTGGATGGATCCTGCAGAGCATCCCTTTAGCCTCTGCAGCCCCTCAAAGGTGGTAACCATGGCCTCCATGGAAAGCTTGCCCAAGGAAGATCACAGAGCAAAGCCTCATTTTGTGATCCTTGGCTGTAAATTTACAATTTCCAAAGATGTTCAAATCCCACTGAAAACATAAAGGAAGGACAGCTGAAAATTGCTGGCTGCTGAATCTGAAGACTCCTCCATGTATAAAGGAGGGAAAATATTGTTCACTGCAAGCTTATGGATCTCACCAACCCAGGGATGAGCTTTAGGGTCAGGCAATTTCATGTTTCACAGATGAGTGCTCAGAAGCCCAGCAAGAAAACGCCCCCTGTGCAAACCCCCCCTGCCCCTCCAAATACCTATTCCGTCAGTGCCAGGAGGGCTGTACGGGCTCGGTGCACTGATGTGTTTAACCGCTGCAGTGAAGCAAGAGCTGGCTCCTGCTAAGTACTGGCAAAAAACTTTCCCTGGTATCCACTTGTGCTGCCAGAGCTCAGCGCAGAGGTTTCCATTTCCACTCCCAGGGGACGCAAGGGCGAGATGGGGCGTATAGCCGGGCCGACACGGGGAGCTGGCACGCAAAGTCCCCGGCCTGCAGACAGAGATTATTTTCTTTTCCAACATATCTATAAAATCTATTATGTGGGGACCTTTTTTTTTTTTCATTTTTGCAATTGCATTTTGTATTAAAAATAGACTTTTCGATGATGTTACAGGACTCGTTAGCAGAGGTTGTTAATAGCTTGCAGCACCTCAGGCATGACAAGGTTTGATGGAAGACTCAGTGTCCCCAGCACCCCTGCCCAGGAGCCTGCGCACGTGGACACATTGAGATGGTCTAATCCAGCTCTCGTCCATCAGGTAGCTACCACTCACTTACCACAGCCCGCTCCCATTCAGCGGGAATTTAGCCTTTTTCTTTGATAGGAAACACCACCAGGCTACCAGTCTGGGTCTTCACATCCCATGAAGCAGCAAGTGAGATATTTCAACGAAATAAAAAAATGCCCTGAGGGAGGTTTGTGCCTCAGAGGGAAGGAAATGCAGCCCTGGGATACGAGGCTTGCTACCCCACACCACCCTTGTGACAGTGGTACAGCCGGGGAGCCCCTGGGCAATTATTTGAGGTCTGATTGCAAACTCATCCCACTACAGATGGCTGAGCAGCCTGCGCTCAGCTCACGGGCTGTCGTCTCGTTCTTGTGCCGTGCTGGGTATGAAGAGCAGGAAGAGCAGGAACAGTCTTGGGGATTTGAACTTGGACAGGCAGGTTTAAACCGAGTAAAATTAACTTTGGACTGTAGATTGGGGACGAATGAGTCCTCTCTGGCACGCTGCAAGATGTAAGAGTCCCCCTGGGGAAGCATTAGGATCCCTCTCACTTGAGCGAATTTTGACTGCTTTGGACAAAGCGATGGAGAATATTTTGCAGGGAACAATCCTGTGGGTGGAAGGGATGATCTCATAGGTCTTTTCCATCAGTGATTTCCAGGATTTTTGTGCCTCTGACATAAAACCCCAAAATAGCAACATTAGTCTAGGTCAAGATAACACTAAAAGCGTGTGTTTAGTTTTACATCTGGCCAGGAGTAGATGTGCTATACAGAGCTTCGTGAGTCATTCCCAGACGCTGTATACCACCCTCAGAGTAAGCCCTGGGATGAAGGCTTTACATCGGGCTGATGGGAACCCGGGGCGTGCAATACGCTGACCGTAGGTGTAAATACCAGCACAGACACTGCACAAGCAGGAAAACTCCTCGACAAAACGAGGGCTTAGCAAAGTCTTCATGCCGCCATGCTCTCCCTTGGTAACTGCTCCTACCATTTCTGCCAGTTTTGGGAAAGCACGGACATGTGCATGGGCTTGAGCCCCAACCTCATGGACCTGAGCGTGCCACCAGCCTGATTCCTGCATCCGACACCGGAGGCTTAGAAACAGTCACGTTACAAATAACCTCATAAACAAAGTCATGGGAAATGTGTGCGCACGTAACCTCACCTATGTCAGCTTAATCAGCTTAATCACCTCTCCTCCCCGGCTAAGCTCATTTCTCAGCAATTGCCCCTGGTTAAGAGGACATCCATGGTCCCTACGAGGAAAGGTAACTTGTTGAACCACAGCACCCTGACCATATGTACAATAAATCGCTTTACTTCGCAGCATCTCACGTTATTTACCCACCCAACGGGGAACGATTCAATTTTCCCATCGTGAAACGAGGGCAGTGATACTTGTCTTTACCACGCACCGAAAATTCATGAAGGTACGTCTCCAAAGCAGTCGAGAAATCACCGCAGCACATCACATAACGGTAGTCACGGGAGAGCCGTGCCCTGGTTGATGGTGCATCACAGGTCATTAACGTTAGTTAATGTATGTACAAACAACTCTTATTATTATAAAAGGACTTACAAACACATCGAGGGAAAACCAGACCCCTCAGGGATCAGCAACCGCTGTCTCGCTGCAGTCTTGTGGCTAATACAAATGACAAACATCAGAGGGGATTGAGGCAGATCAAACAAACTTAGCCTTTGAGTGCAGCCACCGAGAAAGCCAGAGAAAGCTCGGTGAGTTTTCTTAGACGTCGTGCAAACGCTGCCCCGAACGTATACAAATGAGAAAAATGTTTATTGAAATCATTAATCCACATAAAACATGATAAAAATGCACTTTTACCATCTGGCTTCAGTCAGTGTGTTTATTACCAGGGGATTTGAGGCAGCGCCAGCACTGCCCACTCCCGTGATTCCTGGTCCTTTTCCGAACGCCCTGGCTCCCGGAGCCAGCCATCCCGCAAGGCTTTCCGAGAGGGGTGGGGGAAAGTGGGATGGGGTGCTGCTTTCTTTTCTTTTTTTTTCAAATAAGTTTCTGACCTCCACTGAAAAAAACTTTAAAGCATGGAAATCAAAGTTCCATAACCTAGAATGTTAATTTGAATATTAAAAACTTAGATTTTTTTTTTTACATCTTGCAATTTTGAAGGCATGAGTCTGGATATTGAGGATTTCCATAAAGAACACCCTGATTCCTGGAAAAAACTTTCATTATTTTTCTTTTTTTATTTTCTTTCTTTTTTTTTTTTTTGATAAAGAGGAGCCTTACCAGCAAAATCTTTCTCAGTGGTCCAAAATGTTTTGCTCTAGGCTTTTAGGATGGATCCTAAGCTCAACAGGGCTCGCAGCTGAGTTCTGCTTGTAGTCTATCCTTTATCGTTACATCTAAACATGATCTCACATCCTATGGGCAGTGGTGGACTCACCACCGTAGAGATACGGGGCTCATTTTCCTATCAGCTGTTTTGCATTTCAACAGCCCGCACATACAATACTGCATTTCCACCTAATGCTGACTCACTGGTTGACTTGTTTGCAGCCCCAGGGGCTCAGTACCAGACACCCCCCCACTCCCTAATGCCCCAGTGCAGGAGACACCAGCACCCCCAGCACCCACGGCAGCCGAGGAGGACACTCAACGAGACCCAGCACTGAGCCGGCAGCTTTGCCCCAGGCTGTCGGTCACTGGCAGACTTTACGTGCCACTGCAGCTCCTGCCTTTGAGTCATCCCTGTGCTTTACATACAACGTACAGGCTGATGCAAATTTATGTAACCGCACATCCGTCGCGTTTAGTCACCCTCTCGTCACGGCATACCCCCACACACAACACAAACCCTTCTACACGCTCCGGAAGATCAACGCGGCTCAGAAAGTCAGGGCTGGGGTCAAGCTCGCCCCATCCCAGGCACGAGGGCAGCACACGGACTATTTTTTCTGGGGATGAGAGGGTTAAGTTCAGAGAGGGTTTGACTCCAAACACGTTCCTCAGATTGTTTTGAGGATTGAGAGGAAAACAAGTATTCCTTAGCGAAGGGCCGCCAATTCGTCTCACTGTTTGCTAAATGACCTCTGCAAGAGATCTTAATCTGGCTTTTAATAGGTTCGGCAAAGAAATCACATCTGTGGGGGCTAAGGCCAAGTTGGAGGGGGAATTAAAACCCACCTTATAGGAACGGGCAGAGGGGTCCCTGGAGATCCTCCCGCCTTTGGAGATACCGCAGTCTTTTCATTTATGAAATACATCTATCCTCGGGGACCTAAGCTTATCAACCACCGTTCAGGTGAAGGTCTGCCAGACCTGTGGTTGCAACTCAGCAGGGGAAACACTCAGCAAAGCCAAATACAGAGTGATGGAGACTCCAGGACTTTTCTGTGTGCCCATCTCCCACCGCAAGCTCCAGGGCTGGGGAGACACCAGTCCCAGCTCTGCCGAGCAAAGCTCAGGCTTGTGTTGCACAAACTTGTGTTGCACAAAACAGCACAGTTGAGTTTCTTTTTCTAAAAAAGGCAGAAAATATTTCTCTTCCAATGCACATTTCAAGCTCCTGGCTTAGTGTAAATCTGCTCAGCTCCACGGGGAACGGGAGCACTACACTGGCTGGCACCAGCCTCTTCTGTCTTGGGGAAACCAAGTTTGGGTAATTATAATTAAACTCTCCTTGTTCTTCCATTGGAAGATGAAGTTTTTCATTTCTTGCCACAACCTAGAGATACGCAGGGCAGTGTTAAACATCTGCCTCCAGTCACCGGGGTGAATTCCCGTGCCGGACAAAGCATAGTCTGGGGCGAGTGCAGCCGTCAGATTCAATTCTAGATCCTATGACCACAGTTCCAATTCTGTGTTGCTACATGTGGTCTTAAGAGACTGTAGTCTTAAGAGACTACCAATTAATTAAACAGTCCCCCCGCTCTATCCCTGCCCACTGCACCTGGGCCAGAGGTACCATTTCATTTTACAGTCTGGGCACCAAGGGGTAAAGAAACTGAGATCTGCTGTATCCCCCACAGGATTTCAGAGTATAAATCCTATGGATTCGTGCTGGTGCTCCCAGCTCAGGTGAAATCTTCAGTCCCACGAGGCCTTCTCTCAATGTGTTCAACTGAATTCATGGCGGAGCTATTACCAACTCCAAGTCAGCCAAAACCTGGGCCTGAGAAGTAATGACAGAACCGCCTCCAAAAGTGAGTTAGATGAGTAAGGAGCATCCACAGTGGAAGGCTCTATAAAAATAGATACTGTGACACATTGCTTTCTGGAGAGTGACAATCCTTCTCCGTGGTTAGGACATGGTTAGAAGATGGGGGGTTGCACTGTTTGCTGCATCCCCTGCTTTTGAGGCAGACCCTGCAGCTCTCCACGGAGCCATGGTGGGGTGGCCTCTGCAGATGTGGGGGGCTTTGCGCGGGAACAGCTCCTCAGGGGAGCAGAGGACCTCATCCCCACAGTGAAAATCAAACCAGCCTCCCCCTCCCTACCAGAGCCGAACACACGTCCTAGATTTGATGCACGCTGCGCTCTTCAAACTCTCATTCGTATGGCTGTTTCCCAAAATAGAGCTACCATGACGCATTCCTGAGAGCGGGGCCCTGGCGTTATTTCTTCGCGGGACGAGAGGCACCCACCATAGGGTTCATCGTGACATAGATTGACCCACAGATGCTACATGGAGTAAGTCACAAGGGAGCATCGCTGCCCTGCGGTGCGTGGAGAAAACAGGTCCAGGCATGGCCATGCAGGAGCCACCAGCAGCAGACAGGGAACACCCTCTGCCCCTGTGGGATCCATATTTTTGTGTGCGTTTCTCGGGGCAGCTCAGAAAAGCACACAAAAATGAAGGTCCCCATGGGAGAAGAGATACCAGAGCAAACCAGAGCTTCACTGGGTCAAAGTTGTGGAGTCTGCTTATGTGACAACCCGATCCTAAGGTAAAGCAGAAAGAAATTCCATGCTTGCATGACTCATTGCTTTATTATAGGAAAGCTGACTCTTACAGGAGGGCTTCCACTGAAAACCAGAGAGCTGACGAAGGTCTAAAGGCAGCCAAATACTAAAGACCCGGTGCTCGGGGTCAGCCACACCACGCAGGTTACAGGGAGTCAGGAGGCCTCCCGCCCCCTCAACGGAGCTGGGAGATCAAATTCAGACTCCTACGGCCTCTAAGGATATCCCCAACCTCAGCACCTCAGCCCTCGCAAGGAGTGCGGGTTGCCAATACAAATGGCTGCAAACTGAGGGGAGGAAAGTAAAAACAACAGGGAAAGCCAAAGGAAAATGCTGAGTTTCCTGGAGGCTTTCCACCCCCATCTGCTTGGCCTGGTGGACTCCAAGTCCTCTGATCGAACCCAGAGACAGTCAAGTGGGAAATGAGATGCCTCTCACCTGGAAAGACGTCAGAACATTGTAATGCCGATAAAAACACACCCATACCCACACCTACTCTTTCTCTCTTGCACTTGTTGGCCAAGGACCTCCAAGCTGACCCTAGCATCACACCAGCAATGGCCAGGAGTGCTGCTATTCTCCTGCTCTACGTGACAAGCAACAACCAAGGCCATCCAGCACCTCCACAGCCACAAAGCAAAGGGGTGTCTTCCATAGCTTGGTCTTGGTCATCCTGAAATGCCGTCCCTACCCTAGCCGCTGTGGACAACCCTTCATAATGTTGGTCTCCTTCTGCTTCCCAGCGTGGTTGTATGCTGGTTTTGGCCGGGGTGGAGTTAATTTTCTTCACAGTAGCTCGTATGGGGCTCTGTTTTGGATTTGTGCTGGAAACAGCGTTGATAACACAGGGATGTTCTCGTCACTGCTGAGCAGTGCTTACACAGGGTCAAGGCCTTTTCTGCTCCTCACCCCACCCCACCAGCGAGGAGGCTGGGGGGGCACAAGGAGTTGGGAGGGGACACAGCCAGGACAGCTGACCCCAGCTGACCACAGGGGTATTCCATACCATATGATGTCATGCTCAGCATGTAAAGCTGGGGAAGAAGAAGGAAGGGGGGGACGTTCGGAGTGATGGCGTTTGTCTTCCCAAGTCACCGCTACGCGTGATGGAGCCCTGCTTTCCTGGAGACGGCTGAACACCTGCCTGCCGGTGGGAAGCAGTGAATGAATTCCTTGGTTTGTTTTGCTTGTGCACGCGGCTTTTGCTTTACCTATTAAATTGTCTTTATCTCAACCCACGAGTTTTCTCACTTTTACTCTTCCGATTCTCTCCCCCATCCCACCATGGGGGGAGCGAGCAGCTGCGTGGGGCTGAGTTGCCGGCTGGGGTTAAACCACAACAGGTTGCTAAGCTGCACCAGAGCCCACGATCCTCTCCTTGCTGTTCGCTATTAGCACACTCTATTAAGAGCTTTCTCATCAGGAAATTGTTAATCTGTATTAAAATTAGTTTTGGGTGGGCAGATTTCTAATGGCTTCAGCATTAGGCAGGATTCATATGTTTGCTTTTCAGATTTGAGTGAGCATCAAAATAGTTTGGTTCAGGAGTCTCTAGAGCACCTAGTCAGCAAGGTACCAAAATCCTGATTTATTAAGGAATCAGCTAATGCCCCTTTACTACACAACCACATACACAGTATGTATGGACTATAGTCTAGTGTGGGAGTGAATGGACCTAAATGCACACCATACTGGCTTCTACAAATGCAGTAGAATTACTCCCATAACACATACCTCTTGCTTTCCCTGGTCAGCCCCACACCAGGGCTCTGTGACTCCCTCCCCACGAACTTCTTTCTCACTCTACCCTTTCCACACACTATCCTAGATGCTCTGTCCTTCTCGTATCGATAAATAGGGCTCTTCTCACAGCCTTTCTCCTACCACCTCCATCCTCATTTCCTTTCTGTCCTTTAGGGAAATAAGGGCAGCAATACTTTAATTTGCATGGGACCGTTGTGTAAAGTAAAGCTGGTGAGAAGGCAAATTATGCTGCAAGGCATCAACAGCTGCCATCATCTAGTAGTTTGATTTTTAGATAAAGACTGGCTGCTGGCCGGTCACAGATTACAGAAGCTCCATGCATGTCCTCATTTATCCCTTTTGATTGTTCTCCTTTACAATCAGTAGATTTCTGCATACTTAAAAGATGTCCTTGGCTTGGAATGATACAGCTTCAGAAGTTATCAGAGTAGAAGATAGCACACAGACCCAGAAATGCCATCAAGGTGAGGGTTTCGCATCAGGAAAATAAAAAATGTCATATTGGGTGAGATCAGTGGTTCATCCCATCCAGGACTGTCCCCAGCAGAGGTGCTATTCAGGGACAGCAGGTGAGCCTGGTCTCTACCTTCAGTCTCTTCCACTCTTACTTTTCCAGTATCCCCATTTTTTGGTTAAGGGGCATTACCGGGAATATCCCTGTACTCCTAGTATCATAGACCTGTTGTCAATGAATTGGTCTAATTCCCTCTTGAACCTGTACTACCTGCCAAGTACAAAAAAATACCTTCTTCCAGCTGGATTACTTTCTTTTCTTTCTTACTTTCAGCTGGATACTTTTCTTTCAGCTGGATTAAAATCTCTAGATATTAATCCAATCACCTGCTAGTTTCAACATACCCCCCACGTGCCCGCTCCCTTTGCTTTATGGCTGAAGACCCAGCCCGTGCCGTCTCTCTTCATAAGGAGCTGTTCCATCCCTTCAGTCATTTTAGCTGCTCTTCTCTGGACCTTCTCTACCTCCATCCTGGACTGCACCCAGCATTGCCCTGCCACGGGTGCACCAAGCCTTCCTGCAGTGGCAATAGGACACGCCACATCTTGTTCTCAGCACCCTCCCTGACCACGCGCAGGGGGTTTTTTGCTTTTTTGGATGCCACTGCACACGGAGTGGGCGACTGCAAACGACTGCCAGCCGTGATTCCAAGATCCCTCTCCCAAGCTGTAACTCCCGGTTCTTGAGTTTAGCATCGTGAAGGCATGGTTTAATTTTCCCTTGATGGATTACTTTACATTTATCTACACTGAAGCTCGTGTGCCCCCTTTTTGACACTCAGTCATTTTTATGAGGTCTTTCTGGAGTTCCTCACCATCTGCGTGGCACCTGACTACCCAAAGGAGCTTGGTTTCATCTGCAAACCCAATTTTCTGTTTACATTTGGCCTGCAATATTTTACATCCTTTCCCATTCTCTTCATTTGAACAAGCTTTCCATTTCTCAGATGCCAACCACCTCCTGTGACACGATGTTGAACTTTCCTACTGAAACTGCAGGGGATTTGGGGGACAACTTTGTTTTCTTTTCAAATTGCAGCACGCTTTTTATCTTAGCTTTTAATACACTATTATTAAGAGCCTCCAGGCTGCATGCAAGTTTCTTAATTATTTAACTGCTTCTTTTAAAGTCTCCCTCATATTTACCTTGTCCCTCTCTTGAAACCAAATATCCACATACGGGATTTATATGCCCCGCTTTTTCCTGCTGTGATGTTAAATCTAATTGTATTGCACTCGCTACTAGGGAGCTCTCCTGCTAATGCCTCTTGGACCACGTCCTGTGCACCACTTCAGGCCAAATCCAGAACAGCATCTTTTCTTACAGGATCTAGGATTAACCATTCTAGGAAGCAACTATTTACCTCATCCAAAACTTTCTCGCTACATCTCATCCTGATGAGGCATTGACCCAATCTACGTATGGATAGTTGAAATCTCCTGCTATTAATACCTGTCCTAAATTTGCTGCTTCTTTAATCTCACTTAATATTTCCTGGTTTGGAGGGGGGGGGGAGGGGTGTCAGTAGTACAATCCTAGTACTACACTTATTATTAGAGTTGTGATTTCCACCCACGAGGATACAACAGTGCTTCTCTTTTCCCATAACACTTCTATGCTGCTGCACTTTGTATTATCCTTCACTTGCACTGTCATTCCTCTGCCTATAGATCCTACTCCAGCACTCCTATAAAGCTGGTAGCTTGGCAACACTGCATCCCTCTAATTATCTCCTTTCCACCAGGTCCCTGGAGTACCTGCTATACCATGGTTGTCACTTGACACCAAGCCCTCTGGTTCCCCTAACTTATATTTTCAGGCTTCCAGCACTGGGGTACAAGCACTTGTACGTTTTGTCTTCACTCCAGCACCTCATATGTGCACGTCACTCAACATTTTCTGCAGGCAGCCTGATTTGCCTTTCCCATTTACTCTAGTTTTGCTCTGCGCAGCCCTCCTGGACTTTCTGAATGCGCGCTGAGCATCAACCAGATCCAGCTCACAGGTTGCACCAGTCCAAGCCAGGTGCTTCTCTGCACCTTCTTCCAGCTCCCAGTTTGAACGCTCCTCTACGATCCTTTTATTTTTCAGTGCCAGCAGTCTTGTTCTGAATCTTAATCTGTTTTGACAAAAATATGGCGCATCTACAGGTTTTTCCTGTCCCCAGAATTTCTCCTGAAGACCCAAAGTGTACCCCTGACTCTCTGCGCCATCTCGTCCAAGCACTGAGACTGCAGATCTTTGCCCGCCTCTCCAGCCTCACCTGTGGCACTGGCAGTATCTATCTCAGAGAGTGCTACCATGGAGATCCTGGACTTCAGTCTCCCATGTAGCAACCTGAATTTATCCTGCAGAACATCCCTCCCATGCTCCCCCATCTCCCCAGGACCAGCACGGACTATCTGTTCCTCCCCTGCATCAAGCAGGAACTCACATAGACACCCATGATATCTACCCTTGTTTCCCATGTCCCCATGGCAATCTTCTCAGGTGTGCCAAAGCCAGCTCCCTCTACATCCAATAGCTACATCTGCCACAGCCACCACTTGCTTGTTCCAACCCTGGGAGATCCCTTCTGCTATCGGAGCATTGTCTGTACAAGAAAACACTCACATGAAGCGGAGGTAACACCTGAGAGGTGAGGTCCTTCCACAGCAGTAGAGCATCCCCCTCCCCTGAAGGCTCCTGCAGCAAGGCAAAATGCCATGCCAACATCACCTTTCCACCTCTCTGGCCTTGTAATGACAACACTCCGGGTTTCTCACGCATTTATTCCTCTATTATCATATTCTTTCATCTCTTTATCAACCATTATGGTTCGATACAGGACTACAGTCCCAAAGCCTAGATCTGGATTCACATGTAGACCCAGCAGAAGAGCTACACTGCCTAATTTAAAGCTGGTTCTGGATTCATATTCAAATTTCCCCAAAGGTCAGGCAGATTTGAAACTGTTATTGCTACTTAACCTACTTATCCAAGAAGGAAGAGAATTTAAAATGGGTACATTATTCTGCATTTTCTGGATATCTACAGCTGCCAAATGCAGTATAAGGCAATAGTTCTGTATTCCATTTTTACCAATTCTATATTCCAGTTCAACTTTTTTTTCTACTGTCTTTCCAAGAAGAGAGAAAAAATAGGCCTCATGTGACAGAAATTAGCTACATGATTTGTACTATGAGGAGACATCCAGCTACAACTTGAACAGACTAAACTGAATACACAGAATAGTTGAACCATACACTCAGCCACTTAATCTGGGTATCAGAGCTTGGAGCAGAGACCTGGCTTTGCTATAGATTTATAAAGTTGTAAAATACAACATAGTTATAGACCACAGGCTGAGCATCTTCTCGTGAGTCAGATGGTAGGGGAAGCTCTTGTCAATGGTCTCCCAATTTCAACCCATAAGCACAGCTGAAAGTCTTTCCTTGAAAGTCTGGTCTTTGTGATCAAACTAAGTGGTGTTAAGTGGGCAGCAGGACTATAAGTTACTGTGGCAACAGAGACCAAAAACAGAGACTCTAGGTAGCAGTCTGCTCACCCATGACAATTTTGTGCAGCATCTGCCAGGTGCCTGAGTTCCTCCTAACATGAAGGAAACCTCTCTGACAGGCATCCATAACTTCTTTAAAAAAAAAAAACAAACACAAACCAAAACAACAAAATCAGCATTATCCATTCAGAAAACCCAGCACGTTTCAGGGCGTGTGAGTTACAGTATCCCGCAAGATGTTCTCCCAAACGGCACGTTGTGATGGTTAATGTGAAAGGAAAACCTGACTGAAGGGAAATCATCCAAAAGTCTGGGCATCATTGACAGACCCTTTAAGAGAAATGCAGTAACACAGGAGCTACAAGACTTACATCATCCAAACTGTCAGCACCTCTCCTCCTCACAATATTTTTGTCACCTATCATATAATCCATAGAGACTTAAACCCCCACAATACAAAACATGCTTGGTTCTCTCCTAACAGAGACCCTGGATACCAGAGGAGCAAGGTTTTTTTAATTCTGCTCAACAAGCGGCTCTACAAAGTATGTGTCAGGAGGTAAAGAAACACTCTACCCAACTATGCAGGGTTCATGAAGTGCACCTGCAATTAAAATCTCTATAGCAATCCCAATGAGACAAGAGAGAGAGGCTCAGATAAAGGATCTTGAAGTGCTCCGGGGAGAAAAACAACCACCTGACTACAGAAGTCGCCAGCAAGTGACAGAGCTTAACAGGCAAGTCATTAACGTCCCCAGTGACTGTCTCAGCCTATTAGTATAAGCTGCATTAGGGGGAACAGAGCTGCGGGGAAGTCACAGAGATTAACTAAAAATAGTTAAAGAGCCACAGAGGACCAGTCTTGTTCTAAACTCTTTATGCAACTTAAGATAAAACCAACCCAGATGACCAGGCGACCCATGTGTGGAGTAATTCGGCAGCTCCCCATCACTAGGGAGGATGAACTCTGCTGCTGGTAAACATACAATAACTTTCACATGCCAGCGGGGTCCAGCCACGGTCTGGAGGGGGCCAACCGGGGGAAAGACTCTTGTCGTGTTCCAGCCCAACATATACCAGAGAAAATCTGTTTGTTTAGCGAATCATTCATTGGTTTCAGTGGGGAGGGAGGTTAAAGCATTATTTGCGATTCTCTAAAACCACTTGCTTTTAATTCACTGTCTAATCCTCAGGAGGCATGTAAACCAGACATTTTTTTACATAGAAATAAAAGAGGCCATTCAATTACATTCAGGCTGTGTTGAAAACCAATTGGAACAGTACGAAAGAGCAGACACTGCCAAATAAAGGAAATCTCTTCCAAGTGCAAGGCTACCAGTTAAACACAGCCCAGAGGGCAGCCAAGGCCCACTCTTACAGGTGCCTCCCCTTGTTCTCCCTGTGCCGTGCACCCAAAAAGCACATCCGTGCTGCACATGTATGCGTGGGTTACCGTATGTTCCATGAGTATAAACACATTGTATTTGCAGTAAGAGAGGGAGACCACGTCCAAGACAAAAACACTGATCAGCTAAAAGCATCTGCTGGATTAAAACTCATCAGATCAAATATAAAGCATGAGCTAATTAAATATATGTCCAACTTGGTCGTACTGTATGATACTACTGGGCATTCATACAGATAACAAGACTAAGCAGAGTTACAGCTAATGATTAAACATTTGATTAATCTGCATTTTGAATGCATATTAAAGGTCATATTCAGGGCTTTGAAGCATAAGAAATCAAAAAGGACCTGCAGTAAGGTATGGGGGTGGAGGGATCATACCCCACACTTCTGCTTTCTGTGCCTCCCTCCACAGCATTTGGCGGAGGCCACTGCCAGGAACAAGGAAAGAGGAGAGACGATGCTACTGAGACTGCACTGGCAATGAAATTCATACATAAATAGCAACAGAAATCATTAGGAAATTATGTGCACGGTCAGGTCCTCACCTTCCCCTCCCCTCTCACTTGCTCACACATACGTATACAACTTCCCTCCTACTACCGCTACAAGTACGGCTTCATACTTCATCACCTCTTTGATCTGTGTTTGAAAGGGGAAATTTAGGAGGATGGCACCGGGGAGAAAATCTTTCTTGCCAAAGACCGCAGCTACTGCTCTTCTGAAAGCCCAGACTGCTGCCTGGAGTCGGAACGTGTCACCACGAGCCAGCGGTCACGGGCTGGCTTTCTGCACGGGAACGACAGCTTTGCCCGTTCCTTCTCGTTTGGTCTTTATCATCCTGGATAGACTAAGCATGTGTCTCGTCAAGAAGCGCTTGACAATGCAGCGTATCTTATCAACTCAGCGTGCATAGCTCAGGATGGCAAAACAGTCGGTATGAAAGCAAGAACAAGAATTGGGAATAAGGCCCCAGACTCTATTTCTACACGTGGCTGAGTCCAGAGTGGCTCCCTTCTAGTGATCCTGGAAAATGAGGAACCTGGACCCGTAACCGTGGGTTTGGGTATCGCAAAACTTGAAACCGCCCTGCGATGGGTTTGCTTCTGCACATTCAACTCGCTCTGTCTGCCAATGCAGCACTACAGTGGCTACTGGCCAAATTCTGCTCTCACTTACACCATTGTAAAAATTATAAGAATAAACTCCATTAAAGTCAATAAACCACAGTGAGATTAGATGCTCGTGTTTCGGAAACCAGCCAAAGTTATGCCTTTGCAACCGAGAGCAGAATTTGTCCCTCGTGCAGCAGCAAGCCCGGTGGCGCACAGCTCACAGCGCTCCTCAGAACTGTTTCCCAGCCAACTCCAAACTCAACACCCCGTTATCATCTCCTTGGCCATCTCTACCCAACCTGAAACACAGCCGCGCTCCGGCGCGGTGAGCAGCTGAGACCCCAGTGTGCGCCCCGAGTAGCGTGCATAGGTTTTTAGGCTCACAAAATCCCTGCTGAATCAATGGGAAATTAAAATTCCTTGGGACTTCCTTTAAGTGCAGGTCTGGCACTTAAAGAGTGCCAGGGCGAACCCTCTTAGCTGGTATTTTTGCATTGCTGACAAAAAGGACTTTCCAATAAGATTTACAGATAGTTATATTAATTTGAATTATTCCCTCAACGTAAAGCTCCTGCACTGACATTTTTGTCTGCGTCCCACAAAAATAGGAAAATATTACATGGATAAATTGTATTCTTAATACGTGGCTTCCAAAACATGCTAAATCCCTAAAACTGAGCTCGAGTTACATAGGCTGTGATGAGGTTTTCAGATAAACATAGCCACATGCTTTAATCAACACAAGGAAAGAAAATACAATGATGTCATGGTCCCAGCTCCAGTTCCTACATTCCCCCTCGTCTCCTCCTCCACCTCTGTCCCAGATTAGCCCACCCTCTATTTATCGCAGTAGAAAACTACGGGCAGCAGACAGCCCTTAGTCATGCAAGAAGTCCTTTTTCCACTGTGAACTTTAGCGCTTTTATCTTTAGCACTCACAAGTCTCAGGCTGACTCCCCGGCACGTTTCCTTCCCAGGGGGAGGTTTGCATGGGGGTAACCCCGGGGGTACCCCAGCGCAGCCAACGGCACTGCTGACCTCCGCGGAGAAGGATTAACCATCACGTCGGGGTCTCGGTGCTCAGGGGAAGAGCCATGTGCTAGGCTGGGGGACGTTCGTGCAAAGCCTGGCGTCCTGAGTGAAGGAAACATCACCAGATGGGGAATAAAAGCTCTTTGGAGCACCCCGAGGTCCTTCACGCCTCTTTGTTTCATCTCTCACCGAAAAGCTGGTCTGGCCCAGCCTTCAAAAGGGAACTGTGAACGCAGCCCTGTCCGACAGCTCCCTAGTGCTTCCTCTCAGGCTGTATCGGAGTCGTCACATGGAGAGCTGGCACCGCTCGATGGGTGCTGAACGGGGACACGGGGCGCCGGCACTGCTGCGAAAGGAGATGGTCAGCTATAAGCTGCAATCTGGATTTCAAACTTACCTGTTTGTAGCATCTCTAATTATAGACTTTAATCTAATTATAATTAAATTCATCCCTTTATGTCTGGCCACATCAAAACGGAAACACCTGGTAATGCCCTGGGCCACTTACTGAGGGTGGCACGGAGGGCAGGGACCCACTCACACGTGCTGCAGAAAATCAAGTGGCCATGCAGGGAAAACCAGTCTTTGCCAACTTCTTGGAGACCTTCCATAGCACGTCCGTATTCCCACCGCTGCAGGTAACTTCCGCAGTCTACCCACGGCGCAGGAGCACGGAGGTGGGGGACACCTCTCAGCCGGCACATGGACGAACACGTCTTTCAGACTCAAACTCCACCTAAAAAGCTTAAGGTGGGGAGCACGGCATGAAAAAGCAGATCTCTGAATAACCCGGGCTGAAAGAGCAGGGCAGCGGATTAGCTGAAGACACGGGCGAAGGCCAAACTCTGATTCCTGCCATTAAATGGCTGAGAGGAACCAGGAGAGTTGGCCAATACGTCTGGCCAATACATATTATTAATGGCCACGCATGCATCTATAGGAGGGATTACAGGTGGTTACAGCCAGCTGCTGCCAGCGCAATGTTGACATAATTCTGCCTGGCTATTTTATTTATTATTCAAAAGATCTGCTATCTCTCAACCCTTTGCATGTTACCTGGAAATGGAAAGTTAACACAAATTGCAATCAAATTTTCATAGCAAGCAGCTCTCCTGCAGAATCCCTCTTTGCAGTGAAGAACAGCAGACAGCACTTGCCCCGGATTTTTTAAAGTGGATTTCAAAGCAGTTTTGAAAAGAGGAATATCCTGTTCTTTATCCTCAGCTATCAGATGGAAAAAATGAAATTCAAAACAGTTGCAGGGTAAAAAAAAAATTAATCAATACATTCATTAGACCATACAGTTTGGAGGCCATCAGAACTAATTTCAACTTGGGAAAAAAGATCACTATTTTTTCAAAAAAAGGCAAAATTCTCCATTTTCAAAGCAACATTCTCGTTTTGCAGCACACAAAAAGGTTTAAAAAAAAGATTTAACAAACCAGGTAAAATATTTTACTTCAAAAACAATTTTTACCCAGACCCAAACTTAACAAAAATATCCACCCTGCCCAAATTCATTGATCACCGCTCCAGTTTTAGGTTATTTCCCCCCTGAGTTTCCCTGAAGATCCTCCTTTTTGACTGGAAATTTTGACTAAGTGCAAGAAGAGAGAGCTGGCAATTTGTGCGAACCTGTTGGGACATGCAAAATCTCAGAAGTCCTGGTCAGTATGAACTCCACACATGCAGCTCACCTGCATCCATAAAAACAAAAAAATGTCCAATTTCATCCAGCACGTGAAACCCCGGCTCCAGACAAGTGTAGTAAATCCACCACATCCCAGGTGCAGAGGATATTCTCGGCACACCGGACAGAGTGCATGCACGCATGTCCCAAATGGAAAGCGCAGCGCTTTAACTCGTTATACGTGGTCTGTTTAGGGCCTTCCAGGGGGAGGACGGAGTGGTTCGGAGCTGTAGTCATCTCTCTTCATTTACTGGGTTGTAAAGCAAATATTTATTTCCGTTATTGCTTCTCCTTTTGCAGGATGTGTCACACTAGGATCATTAAAAATGAGGGGACAGTCTATACTACAGCCTTGTAATTCATACCCAACGGACGGGAGTTTTTTGAATAAAGATTTAAAAGTCAAAACCATCTGAATCCACCTAATTTCTTTTTTTTCCCAGCTGGCTACTGGAAAAAAAAATAAAAATGCAAAGGGGAATTTTTAAATTTTTTTTTTCTGCAAAGCAATCAATTTAATCTGCTTTGAAGAAAAGGTTAATTAAACTGAGCCTACAACCAGATCCAGATGAACCAGATCTGACTCCTCAGCACCGGAGCTAAGTTGTCTCCGGGTCAGGCAGTCACAGCTGCTCCCAGCGCCGCGACCGGTGCACGAAGCCGCCTTCTTCCCAAGAAGATAATTCAATCCCCACTGATGCCAGTCAGGTTAAAAATCAAAACCCCAGAAAAACAGCATGTTTCTGGCTCTTGTGCAGCTGAGCGAGGCGACCGCCCTCCTGAGAGCTGCCTCCCGGTCGAGGGGAGACGCACGGCAAATCACCGCAGAAGCGCTGGCCCCCGACCTGCGATAGCTCAGCACGCCCGGGCAGGAAAGAAATACAAAATATGGCAAGAAGCAAGCACTGGAGGATGGTGAAAATTACTCAGTTGGTATTTTTTTAAATACTGCCGTGCAGGAGATACCCGTAGATCCCATCCTCTTTCCATGTTGCTCACTGGCTGCAGGACACTCAGGAGCAGGCTGGATTTTGCAGCCTCTAATTCCATCGTGTCTGCAAAAACAGTTCGCCTCTTCACGTCTGCCTCGCTACATGTTACAGAAGGCTTCAGCAGCTTCACTCCACCAACAGCTTCTTCTTTGGACTTAATCATCGCAAATTCCCCAGGGTCCGCAGTCTGACACTTGCACTGTACAAGCTTCCCAGACTTAAAGAAATTTTCCTACTTGGACAGGGGAGCCGAAGGTAGTGGAAAGTGCTCAGCAATTACTGCTGAATCTGGAAAATAACTTTATTTCTTTGTTTTAGCTGCTACTGCTTAAAAGATGAGACGTGTCTGAGCTGTCCCTGCTCCCCAGCCCCACATTATGGGAATTAAATCTTCCCAAGAGAAGCCTCGAGGGTGGCTGAGCTTGGGCTTCGGAGAGAAGGACCCATGGATGCACGACCTCTGCTACAGGCTTCAAACGCTGTGTTTTGACAGAGCTTTTCCTCTAGTCTTCCAGAATTATTTTTTTTCTTGTTTAAAGAGCGGGCCGTGCTGTAAAGCGAGGAGTTTGCGCTCAACCGGCGTGCAGTGCTTCTACGCGGAGTTTCACAGACAGACGGGAGATCTTTCGGCCGTGCTCCCCGCCAGCTGGACATCAGCCAGCCCTGAACTGGAAACCATCTAACGACACGGTCAGAGCTCGCACGGCTCTGGAAATGAGGATGCTGATCAGTGCTTCTCACTTTTCTGCAATCCAAGAATGATCAAACGTTTTTTTTCCTTTTTTCCTTTTTTCCTTTTTTTTCCTTTTTTCCTTTTTTCCTTTTTCCTTTTTTTCCTTTGTTTTCCTTTTTTTTTCCTTTGTTTTCCTTTGTTTTCCATTTTTTTCCTTTGTTTTTCTTTTTTTTCTCTTCGTTCTTTTTTTTCTTTTCTTTTCAGGCCACAAAACCCTTTTGTGCAGTGATTTTCCTTTAAAGACACCTAAGAAGCAACTTAAACTCAGCTCATCCAGCTATGACTCATATTTCCCCCACTCTCCTACCTCCCTCAGGTTTTATTTGGCTAGAGTTGGGGATTTTGGGGTTTGTTTTTCCGATTCTTTTGTGTTCTCACCCTCTGGCCCCCAACCATCCACAAACCCCGGTGCAGCAAGGCTTCATGCAAGAGAGGGACAACAGTAACACAACTTCAAAGCCAACGGGGCACCAGATGGTCAAAACCAGCCATCGCTCCTGCGCTTGACCGTCGCCTCGCCACAGAGGGAGGGAGATTTTGCCAGCTGGAGGGTGGTTCAGAGAAAACGGGACTGAAAAAAGCCCCGCTATGAAGCTGGAGTTTCCATTTTCCACCCATCCTCGCCTCCGCCAACCCTCCTCTGCCAAAACTCACATTTCCCTAAAGGAACATCCAGCCAAAGCCGTGCTCAGCCGGCTGAGTCTCCCCTCTTGCCAATTTTACCATGTGAAGGCAGAAAACAGGCTCTTCCATCAACTACTAAAGCAGGAGCAAAAAATTCCTGGTTTTCTGCATAATGACCCAAAAGTAATTTCAAGCAGATTGGCTGCGTTGATATGAAATCGCAGGATCCAAATCACCTTTCAGTGTAAATACCAACTGAGATAAAGAGTAGCCATGTGCTTTAAAAGCTTATCATCAGTATGCACACGCACAAAAAAAAAATCTCACAACTGCAAAGAATAACGATGACAGCTATTTTCAAGCAAAGGTAGAGTTAATGTTTAATTATTGTGAATGCCGCTTTTGCAGGGCAGAAGTGGTGGATCACACAATTTCTCCACTGGGTTACAAACCCGGTATGAAATTCTCACAACGGAGGTTTTTCAGGAAAACAGCCCAAGCGGTACGAGTGAGGATGCGTGCGGTTCTACTTTTTCTTTGCAAGAGCTTATTTGTAAATGACCAACATTAAAGGAATGTCTTATTTGTGCCAAATCCAGGGAGAGAGAACGGTGCTACCGCCACCCTCGGAGGACTGAAAAAGGTCATCTTAAGTTTCCAGAGATAATTGGAAATCTGGCAAGTGAAGCAAAAAAAAAGTGAAGAAAATGAAATTAGACCCAAACAAAATAATTTTTACTTTTGCGGGCGTTATTCAATGGAAGATTTTACATGCAGTAAAAGGACTGGCTCCAACCGAGAAAGAAGCAGCTGCTATACCCATCCCATCCCTGGGACTCAATCCTGCACAAGCCAAAATGCCATTAATTTAATTGACTAGCAATAGTCCCAGCAACATGCTGCAAGATCAGAAACATGAAACACAACCAGTTTTCTCATGGGTGAATACGGACAAATCACATAGCTACATTTTCAAGCTGGCTGTTGATCGAGGTGGCCCAGTTTGAGGTACCTTTGGCCTAATTTCACATGAATTAATCACCTGTAACCGAGCACCAGAGCTATTAAATGTTTACTCTCACCTGTAAGACCGTGAACTGGCAGGAAAAAACCCTTATGGCAGTGTTTATATTACAAATAGCGTTCGCGCAGCTCAGTCCTCAGCTCCCTCACCCTGATGCAACTCTTGGTCTATGTCAATCACGGACTGGTTTCAGATGAGGAGGTGTTTCCATCAGCCCCTTCATTCATGCAAGGCTCTGCTCTTCCACTCTTCTCAGGACCCAAGTATCAGTGTCCAGGGATGCTACTGAGCTGCCTATAGGTATGCCGTATCTATATGCCATTTAATGCCATTTAAGACCCCCACTGCTATTCCACCCAAGTCTGAGCTCCCGCAGTGTGGCCATCTCCAGCACATCCAGTGTCACCCCTGCCAGCTTCAGGTGGCTGTTTCACCTGGGACATCCCAAATGACACCGAATGCCTAAATTTAGGCAAATGCATCCAACCCTTGTAGCTGCAGTGAATCCCACCCAGGCTCTTTACTGCCTTTAAAAAAAACAGTAATTCCTGGGAAACATCAGGTTTGTCTGAAAAAGCAGTACTTTTCGCAATCTCTGCAGATCCTGCAATGCACAAGTTGAAGAGATAAGGTGTCCTCTCTTGTATTTCCTCAAGATTTTGAAAGACCACCAAGTTTTATACAGTCCACCTAAAGCACAGCCTCAGATGAGAATAAACCCAAATTACATGCAAGAAATGGTTTTTGTTCAAGGCCCAATTTATTGCCTTGGTTATTCTTTCTGCTACAGTCTTTTTCCCAGAAAAGCTAAAGCTATCCAAAAATAAAAAAACAACAGATTTCCTTTAGTTGTGATGGAGGAAAGTTATTTTTCCGAGCACTCAGAGTTTATTTTATTTTTAAAGGATTGCTTGATTAAATAGGAACCTATTAATATATTGACTTTTCTTACCGCATTTTAAGGGGCATTTCATGAAGGTTGGTGTTCCCTTAGTTTTTATGGAATCCAGAAAAATATTTATGGTGCATCAACAGTGTGCTAAGCTAAATAGTTTTTTCCCTCTCACCCTGCCAAGATATTTCTGCGGTGATGTTTTACAAAATGACTTTGCAGGGCTCTGATTCACGCTCGTTGCGGCTCGGTGCTGGGTGGGCGCAGGACATCGAGGGCCAAGCGTCCCCACCAGATGTGGGGCTGCCCCTTTCGGGCGAAGCGGTGGCGATACCTGTTGGCACCAGTGTCCCGGCAGGGCTGAGGTCTGACCCACAGCTCCCATCCTACCCAGCTGCAGTGGCTGGGGAGGTCTCCCACCCAAACCCATGGGTTTTTATGGCTTCTGCGACAAACTCTGGGTGGGATTGCAAACCTGGTTCCTTGCATTATGTAGAAATGTACAGAAATACAGAGGACAACCACTCAGGAGGACTGTTCGTGGTCACCTTTCAGCAGTCCACACCTACCAAAAAAGCAATTAAGTACTTAATATTTTGGCTCTTGCTTAAGTTCCTTTGATTTCACACCTCTAATAAGATTTTAGCATGCGCTTGGGGACAAGCACACATGGCAGCATGCATAGGCAAATTCATCACACACTAAACAGGGTGAAGCTTAATAAATGTTTTAGTGAACTGTGATTTTCCTTAAATCACTACGGAAAATTCCCTTCAGGAAAATCTCTACACTCATGTAAAAGTGCAGTCGTCATATGCTTTGCTAGTGGAGCAGTGGAAGTGTCTTGTAAGAAGTAAAAAGCTGTGCTAATAAAATCTGAATGGAAAGATCCAAATATCGGGACCCTAATTCAGGAAGATGTCAGTGGTTTGCTAAATCACACCTCGTGCAACACGTTATTTGAGAATACCCACATGGTTCCTTGAGCACGGCTGCTCTCCTACCCACGGCCCAGCTGAGCATCCTTTTCTCGAAGGGCTCCTTGCTTATAGCAGCCATAGGTTGAAGAGTGAGATCTACAGCTATTCACGTTGCCTGCAAGCTTAAGAGAAATTTGACAGGACATCCATCAGCTGGCACTGTTCTTCAAAGTGGAAAAAGACAGAGTGTTTTACCTTCCAACTATACAGCTTTGTATAATAAAACTGTTTAGACTTGGAGATTTTTCTGATGAATGCCCAATGCTCTACAGCGGCAGCCTTCACCAGCAGATCTAAATCATGCAGCTTAAATGAAAGCCTGCTTTCCAATGTATGCACTAACTTTACTTTTTTTGGAGAATCAGAGAAAAAACTGAATGCACTCTGCCTACAAAAAGTCTTTTTAAAACAGTAACGCTGTGGTGACTGGAAACTCTATTCCTGCTGCATCTCACAGGTACCGCTTTTTTTCCCCATGAAGACATGGAAATGAAGATATTCCTCCAATTGCTTTAATTGTTTTTTGAAGGTGTTTCAAAAAGCTTATTGCTTCAGGGTCACCATGGCTACTCGCCACCCTGACTTCAGTTACTGAACTGATTTTCAAGAGGCACAAACATCGTTAGACATTAAAAAGTATAATTAACTAATACATCACTAATGCTACAGATGTATCTTTGAGGCAAGACCACGTTGTCTTATCACCAGAGGGCTCTTCAGGGCAGTACAAATCCTTATCCACTGCTCTGCAAATCCCACTCTGTTGGCAGCGTGATGCTAAAACCGCTGTTATTTTCTGACTCCTACTTATAACCTGGATTGCACAGGAGGGGAAAACTGCCTTGCAGCTTTACAGTTCCTTCCAGTTGTCTCCCTAATGTCCATCCACCAGCAATCCACTACTGGAAGACCCATCAACAGGCTGGAGTTGAGAGCTCAGAGATGTTTCTGGAAGGTCTTTCTGCCCTGCTGGGATACCCAGCACACTGAAAGAGAACAACAGTTTCAGAAAACAAAATGCATTTCAGTTGGGTTTACGCTCTTGTCCCGTTTCTAGTGTTTTTGAGGTGGGGCAGTCCACCTCTTTTTGGAGTCAGTGGCATGGTTAGGAAAGGGAGCAGGTTCTTGCAGAAGTGTGTCCCACACAAAGCGTCATCTGCAAAACACCAGCATCGCAGCCCAGTTCCCAACACACTCAGATACATCTTACGGACAACACGGGAGATTCTTACCATATTACCACGACAAAAACAACACCTTACATAGTACATTTTGAACATCTCACAGAGCAAGCTTTAATTAGTTAGATCTCAAAGTGAGTTACAAAGTAGGTCGGTGACTGACAGATGGGGAAACCAGGCCAGCAAGGTGCTGCAACTTTTCCAAGGTCATAAAAAAGCCCAGTGGCACAGTCAGAAGCGAAACCCAAGTCTCCCAAATCATTAGCTCTTCCACCCAATTAATGCCTCTACCACTAGCCCACATCATCTCCAAAGCTCATGACTTTACAAAGTCTGACTCCTGACCTTTGACCAGTCAAAGTACCAGTATGGGGGTACCAATACTGGGAGAACAGCAACAGCAAGGACTCTGGACCAAAGAAACTGGTTGGCAAAGTAAAAGGAGAACCTGTGCTTTTGCAGTTACCCTCCTGTGAGCTCTAATACACATGCATGGCCAGGAAGGCTCTCCCTATTTAAGTTTTCTACAGAATCCTGCCCATGTGAAGTACCACAAAGACAACTCCATCTCAAGGACAATCCAGCCCTGCTGGGACACCAGGTATTTTAGACAGGTGACCCACTTCTATTAAAACACTAAGCACGCCCACCTCCACGACTTCAATTTGGAGGACTCTCATCTCCCTGCATGACCCCACTTCTCCTCCCTGTCGCTGCCACATGTGAGCGGTGCGGAAAGAGGCAAAGGCTGCGTAAGCATCTCAAAATTGGTTTGATGCTGTCTCATTGATATCAAAGGCCAATTCTCACTATTTTTATTGGGAGCAGAGTTAGGCCACTACAGATAAATCCCAACCGAGATACTTTTTGACGCTTGCCTGCACTTGTCATGACCAGAGACAGAAAGTGCCGGGAAATGGAATTTCTATTGTGTTTCAGAGTTCAGACACAGACACGGCAACTGCAATAAAATCTACCATAAATGCTGATGCCATCTAATAAAAAGGACTGAGCTGAGGATGGAGAGCTAAACCCAACATGACAGTGAGCTACACAAAAAGGAGGATTTTGTTCTGGACTCTCAGGAGACAGCACGCATTTTCCTACTTGCATTCTCAGCAGACGTCTCATTCAGTGCCTGTTCAGTATTGCTTTTGCCACCAAAAGCTTCATATCAGGACACACTTGGCTATGTTAAAAGCTGACAAGAAGCCCATCAACCTTACAGATACAGTAAGTGATGTTTAAAGATGACTTATCTTGACTGTTTGTTAGACAGAGTTTCATGTCAAGGCTTCGGGCAGATCTGAAAGTTTATTCCACATGCCTCCATGATCAAGGGAAGCCAAATATAAACCCAAAGGCTGCTTTTCTCCCAGTCTGGGAGCTCTGATACGCTTGCAGACACGCCAACAATAAATTAAGAGAGACCAACATGGACACAGGGCCTGATTCTTCCCGGCAACATGCCTTTTGGAATAAACTGTATTAATCTAGATATTAAATTATGTATATATAAGGTCGTTCAATGTTCAAACTCTGCTCTCATTTATTTCAGAAAAAAAATTGACATAATACCTTGCTGAAACTGTAATTTGTCCTTACAGACCACGATACACACAAGTATTCAGTAAGAGCCACAGCAGAAACAGATGCCAGCAGATGGTATTATCCTGAACAAAATCAATTAAGGACATTTACAATATGTCAAAAGTGCAGCTATAAAAACAAAACGTAGACCTGTACATCTGTTTCTTAATGAAGCCATGAGTATCTGACAGTTAACCAACAAACCACAAGATAAAGGCTGCAGCAACACCAATAATAGATAGGGAAATACCGTACGTATTCAGATTCTTCAACAGTCACCTGAAAATACAAGATGTTGAGCAGAAACTGAGTAACCCAATACTGGAAGTCCATATGTCATGCATAAATGTAGCAAAAATACAAGCATACAAGTTTTCGGTATCACAGATTTTGTAAGGACAGTGATTTGCTCAGAAATTTTAGTAATGGGAGTCATATGGCAACGATAAGTTAAGAAATACTGTTCTCCTCCATGACACAACCCTCTGGTATATTTAGAAGGCTGCTGGGAACCCCGTCACCTTGCCTGAAATGAAAAGAAAAGTGTTCATGATCCCCTAAAATCTGTTTATGACATCTCCGTTGAGAACCCGGTGACATACCATGTTAGAGGCATAATGAGATATGCAGCCAGGTACATCAATGGCATCTTGTAGACTATATAAAACACAAATGGACTGAGAGAATCCCAGAGTTATTTGTACAGGGATTTTTTTGAACAGAAATCTTATATTCTTTAGTTCCCCACGGAGAAGATGAGAGGTGCAAACATTTCACAGGGGGAAAGAAATAATCTCTTCTGTGCCACAGCTTCATGACACCATGCTACCCGAGCACATTCAAAAGATGGGGACTCATTTATGGAAGAAAAGAGTAAGACCAGTGAGATCCTGCTGAAGATGGCATTTAGTATCCACTGCGACGGTCCCCGTACCTTGTTGTTACCAGTGGTTTGCTGCAGATACCCATCGCTACAACCAGGGACGGGACCGTCCCAGTCACAGTCCGTTGCAACGTGATGAAAGGTCTGGCATGAAAATAGATGATCATATCACCTCCGTGTACAACACTTGTTATTTAGCTCCTAGGGAACTCATACCAAGGTTCTCCTACGTTTGCTGCCAAACGAATAAAATATTCAGAAAGATTTACATTAAGCGTTAATAAGGGCTGAGGGCCAGGCTTCCTTAAGGACCCTGGAAAAATACAGCCTTAGGACTAAGTGAAAAACATACTTACACTGTATATCGGAGCAATGCATCACTCATTTTTACCAAGGCCCAGACGACAGTCTCATTAGGCCAGAGATGGATAAATGACAAATGATCTAAACACAAGGCTTTAAGAATGGCATTCCTGGGAAAAAAGCACTACATATTTATATTTAATCTGCTTTGTAAATTGATTTTGTCATGTTACCTTGTCAACCCATTGAACAAACTGAGTAATTGCTTAAGCAGCATTGATAGAGATGTGACAGATTATTCAAGCATTGTGATTCTTTGTTCTCATATATCTCATTAAGAAATGATGATTGGTTCCATTTACAGCTCTTAAGTTGAATTCAGCAACCGCTGACACATGAATTCAACCTGGCATCTACCAATTTTTTATTGTTCTCAGCCAGAAATTGTTCCTGGCGAAGTGGCTCTTGCAAACCATTTCAGTGTAGTGGCTGATGACTTTTTAACAATGGAAGACAGAAGGAAAAAAAAATACCACTGACATTCCTGCTGATTTATAGCATCTATGGAATGAAAAGAAATAAAACTTCTTGTACTTTGTATTCCTCCCCTTCCCCCACCTCCTTTTTGGAGGACTATTTTTAACCTGTATCGTTTCATTAAATAAATACACAGCACATCCCTGCAAACAGCTGGTCTGGCAGAAGATGCGAACCACCCCGTGGGACATGCTCAGCCCCTTCCTCTTCTCTCCTGGAATTGCAACCTGTTCCTCCACAACCTTGTAACTTTATATTGCTGTTTGAAACCCGAGCGTAAGGAGCACAAAATGCTGCTGACTAGTATAGGCTTTTCTTGACTCCCAGAGGAAAACCTCCAAGCTGTGCACATCAAAGGCAGAATTTTACAGTTACTTTGTGCTGCTACAAATGATTTAAGAGAAAATCAGAAGAGAAACAGGCCTGGTATGCTTTTGTGTGCTACCCTCTGACTTCTGGAAGATCTATTCAGAGTGCTAAGCCAACACACAAGGAGACCCTAGGAAGACATTTTACAGGCACCTTCCAAAGCCAAAACTGTTTTTTTAAATATTTTTACTACCAATCTCCCTATCTTCCATATTTTAGTGTCAGAGTAGCCTTAGTGTTAAAGTACCAGCCTATCTAAGCCACTGTCACATCCCTAGGGGTATTGCTTAAATAATAGCAGAAAAGGGAACTGATTACAGAAACTAATGTACCCACCACCACAATGATATTAGCAGGGTGGGTTTTTAATTGACACGACTTTGCAAGCCATAACCGTACAGCAGCAGAGGACAACAAGCAATTGCCATCACCCTGCGGGCAGTGGTACAGACCGGAGTTACATGTGGTCGGTGAAGATACTTCAACCACTCCATCTGTGGAGGGGAATCCCTCCCAGGCTATCCGAGGCAGGCCTCCTAACATCAAGCACAATGTTAGTTAATTCACCCTCCACTTGCTGCCGTCAAGTTTGGACCCAAAAAGCTCTAACAGACTCCAACTGCTCCACACCGCCTCCATTTACCCACGTCAAAGGTGTTTTACCTAAAGAAATAAAGCCCTTAACTGACCCAAAGGAAGACGTTTTGTTGTCTTCCAGCTGTGCTTCCCAGCTGTGCACACCTGCGGGATGTGACTAGGGCACTGCACCCGACCGAGGGGTTTGTGCAGGATTTAGACAGGAGATGGAAAGTGGTGATTCAGTGTCGCAGAGGTAACGTGGAGATGGAGGAGAAGAGGAGAAGGAAGGACCATCATGCTCTTACCTCGTATTTGACTGCGTTCACCCCCATTAGCTAAATGAACGAGGGGGCACCACACAGTTCCTGTTTAAATCTTGGGCAAAGTGAACATTTTCCTTCCGATATTTAGGAGAACCTACCAGAAGTGTCTCAGAAATGGAGTTAGAGGGCTGTGGGGGACCTGGGGCATCACAGAGCCAAGACTGCCTCTGAGAGCTTTCCATGGTCTTCGGTCAGAAACTGAGCAAGGTCAAACAGCGTATTTCAGCAGCTGTGGAGCACTACCAAAGCCTTCTCTGTTAAAGATGACAGAGTGGGGAAAAGCTACTATCCCCCTTCCATCGCTGAAAGCAACGGACTGGTGAACAAGAGCAGAAACACAGAGCCATTGGTTGGACCCATGTCTTATCTCAGTAGATGGAAAAAGACACACAAGGCATCAGAAAAACGTCTGTCAGGAAGTCACTGCATAGACAAAGGCATTTAGAAATCAGCTAAAGCCAGTTTGTATCCAAGGACAAATACCTCCTCATCTCTGCGGATATCCTCACACCGCATTTTGGATTAGACCCTTTTTTAGGGATAATGAAACTTAGGTGATGTAAGCAGGCATGACTCTCCTGACTTCACCTAAATGTAACCCAAATAAGACAAGGAATTCGAACTACAGAATAAATTAACAATGATCACAATGCTCTTAAACAGCTTCTACCAAATGGCACAGGTTATTCTCTATGCATTTATTAATGAAGCCAAAGAACATGCTCTGTGGCAAGAAACTAGCACTATATATCACTATACATCACTATATATCACTGTATATCACTATATAAATAGTATTTTTATTGTGTATGTGTATATACACACTAATATATACATACACATATACACTATATCTATTTATATGTATGTAAAGGGCTCCTACACCTTCATCATAACCCCTGGGAAGATAAAGATGTCACAGCATCGCACCATCTCCAGAGCAGACACTGGCACTGAAGCTGCCTGTCACTTTAGTGGCCCTTGATTGACAATGATTAAGTGTTGCCCGGTGCAGCGCACGAGCAATCCTCTCCGAAGGACCCACGTCTATGAATTTTTGCACGTGTATATCTGAACAAGCAGGGGGACCTAGCTGTCTCTAGAGTCAATTAAGCTAAAAGTACCCCATTTAGACGAGTCTGTCTTGGCATTTACCTGTAGCTGAATCCCACTGCTCTGCCTTGCCCCAGACCTCTCCCTTCAGGCTTTCCCCCAGCGCAGCTCCACTCACCTGCAGAACGAGCATGCTCTCGTTATGTTCTCTTTCAGCAATGCCAGAAGGGCACACGTTTGCTTTCTGGACACAAATCGTCTCAGTTGTCACTCTGGAATTCTAGAATCACTTTATTTTCTTTCCATTAAAAATATAAGATTCATCAGAGAAACTCATTCAATGGACTTGCCTAAAAAGCTCTGCGAGATTTTTTTTTCAGGGTGTCTCTCTTAAGAGCATAGGATTTATGTCCATGACATAAATCACATGGCTACGGCCAGAAAAACTAGTCAGTAAAATTACTCCAGATACACCTTAACATACCCAAGAGCAGAAGCCTCCTGCAGCCTGCAGTACCTGTACGTCCTGTGCCTACTTGCTTTTGAGAACCCCGTTTTTTTCAGCTCATTTCTTGGTGCGTTCTCCCCCAACGTCTAAATATATAGCCACCTACTTCCTAAAAAGCATAAGCCGTAAGTCAAATCTGTGACATGAGACATTTCCCTTCTTTTGAAGTTATTCCTCATGTGCCCCAGTGCCTGGGTCATTTGGCCAACAGGAGTCACACCGTTGTTCTGCTCCATAAATGTTTTTGTCCAAGCATCTTCTCATGGTGCATTAAGCAACTTGGCTAAGAAGCTGCACGTTGTTTGCCTCCCTCTTCTCTCCCTAAAGAAGGGCACATATACGCAGCAGTCTTTTAGTAGTCTTGTGTTGTTTTGTGGGGTTTTTTTTACGTTTGGGAGCATTTTATGTTGGGAAGGAGAGCTTGTTTGCTTTGCAATATTCAGGTTGCTATGTAATTATGTTAGAGAAAGTGTCTCAAAACACCGTGGCTTGGACTCAGAGAAGGAGGTGGTGTTTTTATGATGATCACCATCAGCCCATGGAGAAGCTCAACACTGTCAGATTTTCCCCTTAAAAAATGTTGCATCTCTTGAAAAAATTAATTACACCCCTACGGCAAGAAATCCCATTAGCGCAGAGGCGTGAGGCTGACGATGATCCCAGAACTTTAGATAGTCTTTAAGATATCTCAGGCCCCAGCTACAAAATGTCCCAAAGTAAAAGACAAAGCCTTTGAATTTGTTCAGGTACTCTGCGAGAAAACAGGATAGGGGGCACGAAACTAGTTCAATATGTTCACAGCATCTTCTGCCACTGACCGCGCACACCAAGCACTCTGCTGTGCCTGAAGTTTCCAAAACGCTGCAGGCTTCGCGGCTGGGTATATCGTACTGATTTACTTCTGCTGAGAAGCAGGAGAAGACAAGAGCAAGCAGTGGGAGGAAATCTCCAAGCCAACTCAATATAACAGTGAAGGATTATTCAGGGATGCTCCGGCAGTCTCTCTCAACTACGGCTGAATTCGATTAGCAACCTGTGCCTTCCCCAGAGGAGTTTTCCACGTGCCTGCAAATCCTCTAAGTGCTCTTCTCTCCCCTCGCCCGCCCAGCTCCCTTCTATGTTGTTTGGGTTTTTCTATGTCATTTTGGTTTTTCCACAGTTTTTCATCCAATAGTTTCCCTCATTTCAGCCCTCGCCCATCAGAGGGGGGATGGCAGGGTCACAGCTAATGAGTTTGGTTGGAAAGTGGAAGCCTGGTCGAAGCCTGGTCCCTTGAATTATTTAAGCTGGGATGGGAGGATGGGATCCTGCTGGGAGCGATCCCACATCACCCCAAGAACCGCCTGGTCTGCTCCAGCTCTTTATAGCTCTGGGAAGACCTCGATTCCTCTGAGCATCCGTGAAGTAACACAGCAATAAAGCGCCTGCGCTGTTACCAACAGCATACAGACAGCGCTTTGCATCTTCAAACCTTAACTAGTAAAAACTAATTACGTGAGACGACCCTGGGTGAATCACATATAAATAAATACATTTTGAAGACATTGGTGCTGATATAGTGCTGGCTATTAAAAGAAGCAGGACGGTCCACTGCATAAGGCTGGACTTAAGACTCAGGCTCAGCTCTGGGTTTACAAGCGACACGCTTTCTCGTCTTTAACAAAACAGTGTTAGCATTTTTGTCTTATTTATTTACATTATAAGTTCTTCTGGGTACGAACAGTCTTTTACTCTGGGGTTTGTAATATTCCTAGCTCAACAGTGCCTGATCTCATTTGAGGCCAATAAAAGGCACAGTAATAAACTCCCCATATTTCACTTGCTAGTGTCCAACCCTCAAATACACACCGGCTTTTCAGCCTTTGCAAATCTTTACAGTTAAGCACAAGTGGCTATGCTGTTTTATTTCGTACTACCCTCAAAAGCCCGTCCATTTCTGCGACCGGTAACGTAGCCGGTGGGAGAAGGGCGGCCACATTTCTCAAGTGCACGTGCCATCAGGTCGGCAGGCAAGTTTTCAACACACTGCTCAGCCAAAACACGCCAACGTCACAGAATGGCTCTCTTAAAGGAGATACCTGCCACGTCTGAGGAACCCTTCCTTTGGAGCTCCTAGGAAGACTTGCAAACCTTCACCGCTGATGAACAAGGACGGTACCGCTCTCCTTACTCTCCGAACTGCCACACCAACCCTCACCAAAACAAACACGGAGGTTAAAGGCTCCCAGCTTCAGACTTGCCATGGGTCCTGACCTCGCTCCTCTCCCGTCAGCCACGGATGACATTTCTAGGTCCTCTGTACTCTGACAACTGAGCGTCAGATGTAATTCCCAAATTTTGGGCAGTCAGGCTCGAAAGAACATACTTTCAAATACTCAGCCTAAACTAGGGAGAGCGTTAAGAGCAGGACAACAACAAGAATCCACGGCAAGCAAGAGTGCAAAGGCAAAGGGTCTAGGGGAGAGTACCACGGTGCTGATGATAAATGCTCATGTTCGTTTGCATCGCTAAAAGCACCTCCCTTTCGTTCCTCCTGGAAACGGTAAGTAGACTGAAACTGTTTAGTTTATCTCCAGTTGGGAATACGAGAAAATCCAAACAAAAATCAAAATAAATCCTCAATACATCTAAGCCAGCATGTTTTCTCTCACGCGCTTCTCCCCTTTCGACTCTTGAAAAAGGTATTTTAAGAACTATCTTCATGGTTATGTAGTCCACTTGTCCAAAACTGTTGATGTTTTAAATGTGACATATGATATTCCCAGGAAAAGAGCAAGCAAAATCAGCGATCTATTGTTACAGAGGATCTCCATCCCCGTGCTCAGCTGTTTTACACACAGATCAGATCCAAAAGAGAGCTTCCCAGTCGCTTTTTCTTAGCGCATCCAGTGTTAAAAAAAAAAAAAAAGCTTTTTAACTCAGCCAAAAAATTCTGCTAAAGAGTATTATTTTTATTTAACCTCATACAATCTGTTTGGTGAGTAATTCTGGCATAAAACTCAATACACAGCTTTCAACATGAAAACATCAGTGAAGGGCCTTGAAAAGTTTATTAACAATCTGTTATTTATAGTTTTCTTTTTAAAAAATGATTGACACAACATTCAGAGGAAAATTATAGGAACCGCCATGTCAGATAACAAAAAAATCAGTGTTAAGATTTGATAGAAAGGTTTTAAGGAACAGTATGATTTCTAGAAAAGAGAAATATTCTGATTGCTAAGCTATTTGTCATTCAAGAACAGCCCAATCACACACATATGTTTGCAAATTATTGTTATTGTTGTTAATTATTATTTACAGAAAAGCGCTGAAATGCAAGGTGGTTTGAATTCCGACGGAAATGACAGATCGCTGCCCCAAGGAACTTTTTATCGTTCCTTTCACTCATTACCTGTTTACTAACAGTACCCATTTAGTTCCAACTTGTTTTCATGCTATCTAAAATGACTAGAAAATTAGGTCCTCCTAAGTAATCATGAATATAAACTATGACTCACCGGTTAAGTGAATACCATTACTGGCAATAAATTCAGAATCCTATTATAAATGCTTGTTATTGTCAAGCAAAACAAAACAATACAACTTTATTCAATATTAATTGTATCCTTGGATGCTTGAAAGGATTAAATAACTCCAACCAATATTCTGCATGTACTCGGGAGAATTGTGTGAGAAGGGCAACAGAAATAATTGAGGTCAGTCACCAAGGTAGAAAGAAAAAGAGACAAAAAGGAAGGAAAAAATACATAAGGAGATATTTCAGCTCCTATGTGAAAGCAGATGGAGGGTGAAGGAAGCAGACAGGCTGCTCCAGATGGTGGGAGCGGCGGTGAAGAAGGCTCTCACACCCACTGTGTTGTGGCTGTGCTGGGAAGAATAGACTTTTGGTTAAAGGATTACTATAGGACTCCAAAGAGTTGGGTTCAGCTCCATCCACCACCTCTCCACCAAGTCTTCAGACCCTCTGGGTTTTGCTTGTTGCGAGCTTTAGGGTGTCAGCTACCTCTGTGGCTGACAAAAAAATACCACTATTTTTATGCGTGGTTTGCCCTCAGCTCACATCTACGCAAAGAGCAGTTGTGGACTCGGTATTGGTTATATTGAGGTCTTGAGGAGCAATATTGAGTTTTGGCCTAGGCAAGGATCACATTTGCCTAAGCCCTGTGCAAAAAATAGGGGGGAAAACAGCCCAAATACCCTATTCCAGCCCTACCCAAACATCTTACTGTCACCTTGCCGGTCAAGCACACTTCTTGGTTGCACAGGCACGCAGGCGAGCAGGTATCCTCCGGCAGCAGGGAGCTCAGGCAGTACAAAGATGTATTTGAAAGAGAACAGCCATGGAAAAAGAGGCAAGGCAGGGCAAAAAGAGGTAAGGCATCAAAACTGGTAGAAAATAAGGCTCATGAGGGAAGCGTGAGCACATCTGTGAGCTGACAATACAGCAAACTGAGTGTCTCCAAAATGATGTATTTACCTGAAAGTCTTTCATTATTGAATATTTTGGAATCTTCATTTTAGACGATGAAAGAAAATTGACCTTTATGCCACACTGTTGCCCCAAACGAGCACTGTCCAAACACACTCATGAACCACGCTTGGAGAGCTGTCAAAAATCCCATCTCACCGATGGCTGCAGATTTTTTTCCCAATCCTCTCCATCAGCCTTTAAATCCATTGGCCATCTTGCTTTTCTTTTTTTTTCCCATTTCAATTCCAGCTGAACACTCAAACCTGTTATTTTCTGTAACTGTTCAAGGGAGACCAACAATCTACATTACACGATACTACAATTCACATTGCAAATAGGAGGGACTCGTTATTTTGAAGCCTCCAAGAACACACTGGATAGTAAACTACGCCACACGATAGCAAACAGGATTACTTGTTTAAAACAAATGTGTCACCTTAAAGGAGTCCTAACAGTATTTTTCTGCTTGCCCTATATAGAGTGCACAAACTAAAACACCTGAGTTGTCTCACAGCGTTAAGTTAAACATTAATACCTGGAGCTTTCACTCCTCCTCCCACAGATGCTAGAGGTGCTGTAGGTACCATGCACCTCTTAGCAGGAATTATCCCTAACCCCACGTGGTTTTGATGGTAAGATTCCCAGAGTTACAGACCTTAAGGTCAGAAATGACCATGAAACATCTTCCTCTGTAAACATGGACAAGAGGCTCTTTCCTGGTGACTCCTGCACGAAGCCCGAGAGCTTTCAGATGGCAAAAGGATTTCTCCCAGCAAATCACCCCAGAGGAGATGGGAACCACTTGCCTTCATAGTTTGCCGCAGTGGTTCATCAGCCTTCCCCCTGAAAACATGTGCCTTAATTCAGCCCTTTGGGACACTGTATTTTCTCCCCTGAAGATATTTTTTAACCTGAAATGTTTCTTTAATGTAATTTAAAAAAGAGGAGAATGCTGAACTAAGAAAAAGATGAAACAGAGCCGCTGCTGCCTCACTCTGTCATAAGACAGAGGCAGAAACTGCTGGTAATGACAGCAGAAACATGAAAATCAGACAAACTCTTCAATCTTCACAGGGGGTATGGAGCCAGAGGAAGCACAAATATCAACATGTTTCTTTACGTCTGGAGAATTTCCAAATTCAGAAAAACAATTGAGTGACTTGCATGATGCCTCAAGTTAAACAGCTGAACAGTGATGATTTGTTGTGTTGAATCCAACACAAGTGCTTTTGGCACCCGATTGATTAGAAGGGAAGATCTTTGACCAGAGACAAACAGATCTTGAGCCTACTGGTACCTCCCAGCACCTCCTCTCTACACAGCAACTCATGGGGCACCTCCACCAGGACCTGTCCTTATCACCAGCGTCTTCTCGCCGGTGGAAGTTGAGGCTGGTTGCCTGGCCTGAGGCACGTCACCTCCATTAGCCTTGTCCCCCATGAAGGTCTGAGCAACCAAGAACAGATGAGAGCATGAGGTGGACCAGCTCATGAAAAGCCTGAGTGTTAGTGTGAGACTGCATGCAGGGAAGATACCATGAAGAATGTGAGAGGACAGAAACACAGGAGACAGCACGTAAGAGTTTGTGACGATGTCTGCATGTGAGAAAGAAAATAGATGTGAGAGCAGGATGTGGAGTGACTTCATTTCACAGCATGAAGGAGCACATATGGGTGCGTGGAAGAGTCATGAAGAGCACCAGGAGCCCATCAAATGGTGTAAGAGTATGGAAGAGACACAGGACACAGATGAACCAAAAATTACAGTAGAGCCCCTGAGAAAAACAGAATCGCCTATAAGTTTTCTCTATACTGTATTTTAGGAAAGTACTGGACATATCATGGAAGAGTATTTGTCTTCCCACATGGTTCTTACTATGTTATGGTTATATCCATGCAACTCCCTGTGTTATCATTACTAAGCTTTAAGGAATCTACCGCATCATTTTTAAGGACAGCACCAATATTTCCATAGTTACTACGCTTCAGCCTTTCTAAATATTATAACTTTATCATAACTCTAATGTCAAACCTTAGAAATGCGGAGCTGATCCGATTAGGCAGACCTAAGCCGAAGAGGCTTTCCTCTTTGGCTGGTGGATGACCTGGTGTATCTTAATACTTCTTGGAATGTCAAAATCTGAGTTTTAAAATGCTTTAGACATCATATCATTTAAATATGGAGAAAAAAAATGGTATTTTGGTGATCATTCATCTTCTTATCAGATTCCTGCTATTGTGAAACTTCACATCTCTCAAGGGCTGAGGCAGAAATCCCCCTCTTCAGGCAGGCCTGCGAATTGAGTAGAGCTAGAATAGGTGAATTTGTGGAAATTTAAAAAGATAAGCAGTCAGTCAGATCCTCTTCTTTCCTCAAGCCTACCTGTCTTGACTTGGAAGGGACTCTAAATTGCATCATCTGGCCCACTGCTATGATTTTATTTTATCCTTGATTTACTTTGTGTATTTCTTCCTAGCTACTTTTTCAGGATCTGTGATTTCACTTTCAATGGCTCAGTAGTGAACAGGTCCAGCTGCAAGAAGAGGCGCCCACTGAATCTGCACACACCGAGCGTGCTTCACTGCCGTGTTACTGCAGTCCTACAGGGACCGGCACCGCCAAACTGAAGCAGCCCAGAATGGATCAGGACCATTACATATATATTATATATAATAATATATAATAGAGATATATATATTTATATTTTATTTATAATATATTATATTTTCTTGATTAATATTACCAAAATATTTTGTTGACACTCTGGTACCCAAGAGCTTGCAGCCACAAACTAAGATTGCACATGCTCAGGGACTGCGTAATTACAGAACAGGGTAAATATAGGTTTGGGTGCCATCTGAGCCAGCCACTGCATTGCTGGTAACTTCTTTGGGAAAACACTGTTGCCCAACAGCACTGAGCAAAGCAAACAACACAGACCTCAGTCACCAAGGGAAACAATTCTTGGGTGGAAAAGGCTACTTTCTTACATCTGGAGGTGAAGTCCAATTCAGGATGCCTATTTCAGTACCAATGTGGCTGGACATGATTTACAGGGACATGTAAATAATTCATTCCAGCTCTGGAAGAGAGAGCTGGGTACTCATTAGAGGTTCCTTGAAGCCCAAATGATATAATGATTAACCGAGTTAGGATCTTTTTAATAATTCCAGCAATTTCCACTCTCCCATGTCAAAGATCTGCTGAAAAGCTTTTCTTCAGATGAAAGACTCCTTTCAGAGAACAAATCAGAGCATACACATAGATTTAACATTCACAAATCAATGCACTTGAAATAAAACATATTTTTAAAGTTTCTCTTTCGCTTTCTTCCTTGATTTGGGGGTTTAGTGCTTTTCTTTCTCTAACCAATTTTACCACAGGCAGTTAAGACTGCTGTATGAAAAAGGGCTGCTTTTCTGTTAAAAGTGCTTTTAGTACTTTGGCATCCTGAAATGGAAGGTGGCAGAGAAATGCAAAATACAGCTACTACACTAATCCAGTGCATCTCATCTGACATGCCAAGTTTTTCAATCCAAGCCCATCCATGCTACCGAAAAATCTATTAGATCAACCGACAAATGTCCAACACAGTTCAGCATTACAGTGCAAGAGAGATCAAAGCAGATTTTATCCCTGCTCCTAAATAATGCCAGAGGAAAACATTTTGGTCCAGATGCTTTAAAGGTATTTAGACTTTTGCTTAATTCCTATGTAAGTACTTTCCTATCAATAACTAAGAATCATTTGGACTCCTGCGCCCCGTATATCTGCTGCTCGAGTCAGTGAACAGACCTTCACTGCCTTCAGTGGGAGTGGAACAAGTACTTTAATGATTTGCACAGTGATGGCCTAAATTTTTTAGAAGTTTCACACCCTGGTAAGTCACACCAGAGCTGGTAGGAACTGCAGGTGCTGCGCTGGTGGGCGGCCAAGGACAGAACCAAAACTCAGATTCAAATCTTCTAATTATCAGTCTGCTCTCCGAAACTAAGGAATGCACAACCAGAAGGCAACCAATGGGTAGGCTGTTAAATGCACATACATTCATAATTAATATGGCTATGTCTGGAAAAGAAAATAGCTCTGTTTTCTTTATACAGGCCCAGGTTTGTAATCCAGTTATTTTAATTTTCTAAAACTTTCTAGATTGACTGTTAAGTCAAGTTTAAAAACTTCAGAGCTTCCACTCTCATCAGAAAGGACTTATTAACCAAACTGTGAGGCTAAGACAATGGATAATAGTTTGAGACACTAATTGGCCACATTTAATTAATTTAATTTGCAACATGCTAATATGCATAACTATTCACTCTGACCAACTTTACCTTCCTTGGGACCTACACCTGCTCCCATTACCTTCAGTGGGATACGGATCAAGACCACAACATTAATTCTTTCTGGACCTCTTCAGTGGCACAAATTAACCCTCGCAGATGGCTTCATACACAACAACCAGGAAGACGATAGAGAGTTGTATAATGGAAACCACAGCAAACTGTCCTGCTGCTCTAATGAATCTCTTCACATTGAGACTTTCCTCCCCAACACCCCTTCGCTCAGGAAGGGAACTGCACGCCGAAGGCGACGAGCAGGGACACGTCTCTCTCGACATAAAGTTCTGACAACAAAAACTCGATGAAGGTGAGGAGAATGAAACGTAACACTTAGTCCTTATGCTGCACTTTGGTTCTTCAAAGACCTGGACAGACATTAATTTGATTTGCTAAATCAGTGTTTTTCTGAGGGCTACACTATCCGGTCATCACAACGGAGTTGCGTGACCCACCTCCATATTAAATGACCAGCCTGATTCTTACTCGCAGTTTGTTCATAGGAAATCAGTGAGCCCGTGAACCAGAAATACTCTGTTTATAGAGAGCCCTCCCTTGGAAGCAAAAAGAAACTGAAATATTACAGTCGAAACTTGTTCAACTGTATTTTGGAAGTGGCACGCAGAGTATGAAAAGCACTACTTGGGATGAACGACGCTTCGTTTTGAGACATGCTTAAAGTTGCAATTAAAGCAGGGGGGACACAGCAACGAAGAGCACTCCCAATACAACTGAACGTTAATTACAACGTATATACATACAGCAGCCCATACGCTGACTTCCTTCAGCACTCTCTACCTCTACAATATCCTATAAGTGAAAATTTAACAAAAATAAAACTCTCTGCTCAGCCAAAAAAGCATCAGCCTGCACCCCGCTCCCTTGCACCATCTGCGCATGTTTATTCTCAGCCTTCTGAAAAAAAAAAAAAAACACTTCTAACGTTTTACTAATCTTTATGCCCCGCCACTATAAATAACAGAAATAAACCCCAACAACAGTTAAGCATCGTAGCTAAAACACATCCAATCCACTCTGATTATTTCTGCTCGTCTGTCCACGAATAGATGCAGCCATCGGCTTTAGGGGAAAGCGTGCAAGTCAGACCGCATTTATTCACAGTTGCACTATCAGGAAAAAGCCTTTCCCCGTCTCCTCATTCTATGAATATTTTAAAACACTTTTTCCCCCCCTTTTTTTTGTCTTTTTTGGGGGGACGAGGGGGGGGGTGTTAGTCCAGCTCCTGCCCCACAGTTATATTTTTCTCCGTGTTTCCAGATTGCCCCGACTTCTTGCTCGGATGGATAAGCGGGGTGCGGAGCGGCACCAATGGGTGCACACGCGAAAATACACACACACGCACACGCACCCACCCGCAGGGCGACCCGCGCATCCCCGCGGGGAAGGGACAGCGCCGCCCGCCCCGCTCCGCGCCCCCCCGCGCAGCCGCTCCCCGCCACCTACGTCCCCAGCGTCTCCTTGAACTCGAAGATCTTCTTGATGTCCTCCGCTTGCTTCTTCCAGGAGCCGCCACCGTCCCCGTTCTCCCGGGCCATGGCCGCGGCGCGCAGCCCCGCGCAGCCCCGCGAATGCCGGGCCGGGCGGCAGCGAGCGGGCGGTGCGGCTTTTGCTTTCTCTTCTGCCGCGGCGGCAGCGGCTGCTGCTGCTGCTGTTTCTTCTTCTTCTTCTTCTTCTTCCTCCTCCTCCTCCTTCTTCTCCCCTTCCTCCTCCTCCTCCTCCTCCTCCTCCTCACACTTCCTGCCCGCCGCCGCTTTTATTTCCTCCGCGCTCCGGCGGGCTCCGCGAGTGTCACTTTTCCTGGGCTATTTCCTCCCAACTTTCTCTGCCCCCCCCCTTCTCCTCCTCTCCCCTCCTCCGCGCCCCCCCGCGAAGTCACTCGCGGGGCTGCTCCGTCCCTCCCTCCTTCCTCGCCCCGCGCAGCAGCTACGCGCACCCCTTCTGGGGGTCACTTTGGTCCCTGATAGACCCACCCCGCGAAAAAGTCCCTTTTTTCTGGTTTTTTTTTTTTTTTTTTTGGAGGGAGGTCACTGTTTCTCTTCCCCCCCCCCCCTCCACCCCCGTGCAGGGCGTGCGGGGCCCCGTGGGATGCTCAGCCTCCCGGGCGCGGTGCGGTGCGGAGTGGTGCGGCCCCGCCGGCACAGCGGGCACAGCGGGCGCAGCGGCTGTGCGCGGTTGTTATGGCAATGGGAGGAGGAGGAGGAGGAGGAAGAGGAGGAGGAGGAGGAGGGAGGAGGAGGAGGCAGCCCCGCCGCTGCTTTGCTGCCTGGCGCTGCCCCTCCTGACTGAATGACTGGAGATAATTCGCATTGCACCAAAACCGCGCACGTCAAACGGGAGGGGAGGGAAAGCAAAGAGGAGGAAAAAAAAAAAGGGAAAGCAGCAAAAAAAAAAACCAAGATTAAAAGCCGTACCACAAGCGGCCGGGCTGCCTGGCCGTGCGCGGGGCTGCGCGGGGCTGCGATGCGCTGGGCTGCGCGGGGGCGGCGGTGCCCACCTGCCCCGCACACACACACCCCCCTCTAGGATGCAAAAACTCACCCCTTGGCAAGGGCCACCCTTACCCAGCACAGCCCTCGGTGCACCCAGTGAAGCACCCAAGCACCAGGGTCACCCTCTTGGGCAGCACCAAGCCCAGAGGCGGGTGGATGGGCACCGCGCAGCCTCAGCGAGCGGCCCAAGTCCCCACACCGTGCGCATCCCGCCGGCATAGCGGTCCGAGCCGGGCACGCCACCGGCCTGGCACACACACGCGTGGCCCCACTGAGATTATTGCTAAAAGCAGCTTTTTCTCAGCGACACTGAGACCTCTAGTGTCGTCGCATCGGGCATTGGCTGAGGTCTGATGCGGGGCGATGGGCAGGATTCATCAGAGACGTGAGAGAAAATTATAGTCTAGATTAACTGAGATACATTTATAGCTAATATCTCTGGGCTTCAGTTTCAGAATACGTAAGACACTGAAAAAGTGCAATTCTTTTGGGACACCCAAGTTAGGCGGCTAAATCAAAAGCCTCGCTGCCGGCAGTACAGGCATTCCTGTGCCTCGGGGGCAGCTCCAAATCTGATCATCAAATTAGGTACCTGAAAATAAATCCTAATACAAGCAGCTGAATAACATTTACTTAAAAACAGATGTGATTATATACACATAGCTGTTTAACATGCATTGTGTCCTTTAACAGATTCCTTAAAATTCTACTTTTGAAACTGATTTTCCAGATTTCTCATAATTTATGAGCAGCATTTACAAGGTATCAGCCTGGGAGGCTTTCCCTGGGTCTGGGCTGAGCTGTGCCTCCCAGTTCAAAAGCGATTTGGCGGAGGTGGGAGTTCACAGGTGTGTGAAGGTGTAAACTTGGAAAACAGACTGGGGTGTTTGGGCAATGCTACCCTCTGCTGGGCAGAGCCACTCGGCTTGGCCTCTGCCAGCACCTGCAATTTATTACTGCACTCCTCTAATTGGATGCTTTGGTGGCCCTCTGCCACACGGGCAGCCCAAACAGCCTGGGATTTCCTACGATGGGTGCTTACGTGCTGTCACGGTGTGCACTTTGAACAGCTTTCCCTCTGCTCCTGACTTACTCCCATCCTCTCGCTGCCCTCAGGATTTCCTTCATTGCATGATCCTTACGACCTGCTCCGTGGTAGTGTCACCAGGAGTCCCCAAGCCGGCTCTCCATGTCACTGCATACCTGGGAAATGAAAGATGTGACTGACCTGGAAAGATGCAGTTGACTACCAAATCCAAGTTTCCCTTCAATCTGCACCACCGTGATATTTTCTCTCTTTTTCACATGTAAATCACTTGGTATCAGAAATGCCATGCTGTGATTTGGGTTTGCTGAATGGGGCTACCAAACGTAACCTCCTGTCTTCGGGAGAAGATTGAGAGAGTTTGAGGCCAGAAAGGGCAAGTGTGATCGTCTGCCCTGACCTCCAGCAAGACGGAGGCCAAAGAGCTTCATCCATCTAGAAGACAAGCACCGTAACTTATCTTGGAGCTATGGCATACCAAAACCATCCACCACTATTATTTATGAAGTCGCCTTGGTCCCTACAGCATCATGTTAAAATCTCACTGCACAGACAGCAACGCCCATTTTTCCATTCCATGCTTTCAGTGGGCAAAAATTTTACTTAAAATTGCTCAAATCCTTCCCAATGCTGAAATTTCTCAGCGTCAAAATTGCATAAGGTAAAGGTACATGTCAGCCTGTAAATCTAAGTTCTCTTTTCCTTATTTAACCTGCATCTTTAGCATCACATGAATGTGCCTTTTTTGTGATAAAATAACTCTTATTTGAAGTAACTGGTAATATAGAAATCTCTGGAGCCATTACAGTTTTAATGAGAAGTGTATGAGATGCTCCTATTAGGCAGGGACCACTGGCACAATAGACCGTAACAGCCCCTTCGGAGTCATTACAGTCTGTCATGTCAGGCTGAATTTAGGGAGTCTGTAATCTTGCTTGACTGACAAGCTCCTGCAGAGCTATTGTAGCTATTTGAAGAACAGGTAGTTTTAAAAAATGAAAATCTTATATGAAATGTTCTCTCTGGAGTGGCTGCGTATAGCAGGGCATGCTGCAGCTATGTGGCTCTGTACGGCTGTATTCAGTGTTTAATTACATACCACCAGATTACAAGAACATTGATAGAGTGGTAAAAGGAAGCACGCAGAAATGCCAAGACTGCCGATGAAGCCTCAGTTGGGGCCCTTTTTGTGGCTGCACGGTGGCAATCTCTCATTACCTGGGCATGGCTCTGCAGCTCTGCCAAGGGTTATGTCAGAAAATGGCTAATGAGCAGACATGGCTGATGTGCGTTTGAAATGGCTACACATGCTGCACGTGCACCCAATCACTCTATGCAATAAAAACCCAAACCCTTATATTGGAGATGTACAAATTCCAAATTTTTCATAAAGCCTCCTATGGAAATTTAGGCGAGAAGTTAAAAATCAACTTCTATGATGTGAGATATTTTATTTCAGAATAGTGATCTAATTTGTGGAGTAATATTTAAAACTATATTTTTACCTCTTCGATCCTTCCAAGTAATGTTGGGGTTGCATACATATGGTACGGCTGCGCTTGACCACACTCACTGCTGGCCCTTAATATGGGCGCTGTGCAAACTACATTATAATGAGCATAAATAAAGGAGTCACGTCTGCTTTCCAAGCTCTTTCACTTGCAACCTGGTTTTCTTCTGCTTAAATACTATAATATTGGATCTCTTTCCCAAAGTTGTTTCTGAGTCATACAATATAATCTTCCTTTTCAATTTCAAATCAGCACTATTGATGCTTTTCTGCAAGAACAGCAGAAACGTGCCTGTTGCTCGGCTGCCCAGGTCTGAGCCCGACAAACCAGCGCCCGCACGTCCGTGTCCGTGCTTAGGGTTAAAACCCCACGTGCAAGCTATAGTTTCATCTGCAAGGCAGCAACCTCCAGCATCTGAGCCGGAGCAGCTTCAATGTAAAACAAACAACACCCAAGCACATAGCTGCTCTCCGCTGCCTTTACTACCACGTAGCAACCTCAGGTAGTGGGTTTTCTGCTTCCAGCAGAAAAAAATTGGGCCAGTCTTACCGAGAAGGTGGATTATTGGTTTCACATGCATAGGTACGTACACACGCAAACTACAGTGCAGCAGGAGGAAGGTTATTTGGTGCTGGTCTGTTCACGTGGGTGCTGATAGCGACGCTGTCATGCGTGAGTGTAGCCCTCAGCAAGCAAATCAAAGCAAAATGACATCTCGGATGCTTCATAGCCTCTAGGACAAGCTTGAGATGAAATAAAATCCTGGAGGAAGGCATCTTCAAATTTGGCAGCATGGGTTACTGTCTTAATTTTGTTAGATGCCAGGTCTGACTAGCACGATAAACATTCCCTTCAAACTCACTTTTTTTTTCACGCATTCACAGCATTTCTTGGTATTTTCAAGGATGGGAATGTTGCAGCTCCAGTGGCTGACCCAAGGTGGAGGAAATCCTCTTGGGAATTATACTGAGTCCTGAGAAAATTAACTTATGACAAGAAATGCTCACTTAAAAAAGAGAGAGAAAATTGATTATTTTGAATTAGAACTTTAAATGCTTATTTAAATGAGAAAATTGCTTATTCTTTAAAAAAATGGTTCAATGCTATTTCTTTCATTAGCATAATAATTTAAACAACCACAGTTTGAAAGGTGTACTTTGGTAGGGGACCACAGATTTGGGGTTTTCACCACAGGTGAAACTAGTGCTTATGGTTGGGTTTTAATGTTTTCCAGGTTAGTTTTGACACCACAAGTTCAGTACAGAAAATTACACACTCAGCTCTAAGCGTGTCCACAACAGCAGACTGTCTGCTGCAGCTGATGCCAACAGCAATGCTCCTTTGAGCTAACTGAAGACTTTTCAGTGTCTTTAGGGGACTTTGACTTGGTCTGTACATCAAGAGGATGCACGTGAAGGAAAAAAAGAATCCACGCCAAACAAGAGACTTCTGCAGGTTTTAGATACACGGTGTTTTGTGTTCTTTTTAAGGTTAATTACAATCAACGTCCTTACACCCCCCCCTTAAGCACGTTAAAGCCTTAGATCAACTTAAGCTCTTTAAGATGACCTAAGGCCCTTGCTCATCTTAGATAGCTAAAACACTCCCCAAAAACATACAAAAGCAAGGGAGAGGAGATGATAGATGGTTGCTGCCTGTGCTGCTTTTCTCACAGGGAGGAGGGAGTTTAAATTGCCGTAGGGTTTTTAACCATGCCCGTAAAGTGGAATAAGCAAGCACTGATACAGGCGTGAATCCTCAGCCTGCAATTAGTTGCCTGAAGACCATCTGGTGCTTGGTTAAGACCCCAGGTGCTTGTATTACTCGTGAGGTTCATAGATGCCAGCCAACCTCTTTAAATTGTGACTTTTCTTCCCTGGTTTTATTCTCATCTGAATAAACCTGGGAAGTTAGAGTACAAAAGTCTTGACAACATGATGCAGAGGCTGCTTGTTTCACTCTGGAAAAATTGGGATTTAAAAGAATAATAACCAGGCTGAACACATCACTTAGAATCTGCTGTGCCATATGTGCATTGCAATAAATCCTTAAACTCAGCGTTGTAAATCACAGTCGTATAAAATGTAGTGGGGGAAAAAAACTATCACTGCCAAAGCAGAAGAGAGAGGAGTAACATGGTGGTAAAGATGAACATGAGCAATGGGAGAGCAGGCAGGAGCTGGACAGGAGAGCAGAGAACAGGTGAGAGATAGGCAGGACAAAGAGATGAGGGACAGGAGATGCTCCTGGGGCAAAAGTTACAGAAAGCAAAACCACACACCCCACTCGGTTCCTGGTGTTGAGCTCCAGAGACCCAAACCTCGGTGTTTCCCTGCTGCCAAGCACCCGGTGTGAAATCACCACCAAAACACATCTCGTGACTTTAGAGAGCTGCCTGGCTAACACAAACCCTGCTCGTACCTCTCCTCTCTCACTCCCTGAGCTATGGAGGTGGAGATCTGGGCTTGGGATCCAACAGGCTGAGCCTTACCAACAAGCAAAGTTTTGGTCAAAATGAGAACTGGATCTTTCTTCGGTTGGTTTGGCTGATTTGGCTTTGCACGCTTGGTTTTTGGGGGAAGCAATCTACAAAGTTTACATTGAAAGGACATTAGGTGATGAGGTAAGGACTCAAAACCTGCAAAAATATCAAAAAAAAGAAGTTGTGCAAAGACTTCCAATACAACATCATAATATAGGTTTACTTGGTTTGAGGTTGGTTTTTTCCCCCCCAGGATTTCTCCCTTGCTGTGAACGGTTCAGCATAGGGAATTCAGCTGCACAGCGAAGGAGCTGCCCATAAGGGTGTCCTTCCCATTCCTGCCGCCCCATGTGGGACACTCAGGCTGGATTTGCACTGGGAGACAGGAACAAGTCAATGGGAATTCGGGCACACAGAGTGCGGTGAAATGCCGAGTGCTCTGGAAGATCAGATCCCTGGCGTCGCAAATTGAGCACCCAGAATTAGCAAGCGCGTTTGATCATTTTGGCTTTAATCTCTCTGTGCCTCGGTTCACCAGCTGGTGATATTGCAGGAGCGCTGTGAAGATAAACGCATTAATATTGATCAGATGCTGAAGCATTACAGAGGCGCTTGCGAGGAAATTCATGTTGAATTCAGTGTGTGGTTTGACCGGCATGTGTTAATGTGGCCTAGAGCAATTCGCTGGATTAAAATAACCCCAAATGATAGGTGATCAGATAATTAAAGGATGCATCACATTCCATGTGCACAAAGGCCCAAATTGTGGCTGTGCAGGCTGTTTAATTCTGGCGTTTCCTAGCTCCTGAGAGTTTGACTTTACAACCTTACTGTCTTCTGCACGTGGGGTTTATAGCCCGTACCCTGAGGAAGGAGGTTTATCTGAGCACGCCCTCTCTCTGCACCACCTCCGTGCACGTCCCTGTTGGTCTCCTCCACCCCCAATAACTTTTGACTCTCATACCCAATTCCAACCACATATAACACCACTGTAGGGAAGCTCAAAAAGATAAGTTTTCTGTGAATGAGGAGGCAGAGTAGAGAGAAAAGATGCAGTTTTCCCTCCCCGGAGAGAGAGAGGTCGCTTTGCTGGATGCAAGTGCAGCTGGAGACACGAGTCCATAGGACGTGGGGCTCCACTGGTTTAGCTGCTCACCACCGCTCTTTCATCCGATGGGCTTGTGAACCTCAAAATAACAGGTAAAGGCCAGATCCTACGGGCTGTGAAGCAGTCAGTGGTCACAGCTACGCTGATTGGCACCGTGGAAGAGCCTCTCTTCCCTCTCCAGCCTGGCCCATGGTTGCACTGGGTCCGTGTTCACCCTGAGGATGGATCATGACTCCTTATCTTCATGCAATATGACTGTTAAGGCTGTACATCTGCTATGAGTTTTCATCTTCCTGAGCTTGACATGCGCATCTGAGCCACGTGAATGTTGCATTTACACAACTCACTTCCAGGGGTGACCGGCCAGGGTCGTCCCCTCCAAAGGACGTGTCTTATTCTGGATGTCTCCTCCGCTTGCACCCAGGAGAAACGTCGAGAGCCTCCAACACCATCTCACCACACCGATGGAGTCAAATAATAAGTGAAGAGTGGAGGAAAAAATAATTAAATGACACAGGCGGGGGAAGAAGATATGGAAAGCCATTCACTTGCCTATGAAGTAATCGCTTTTTTCATTTGAGCAGAACACTCAGCTATCTTTTATACTGTTGTTGGTAAAGTCCTCTTAGAAGCTGGAAATTAATTTTCTTTTTTTTATCTCCTCATTTTCTCTCTTTCCCATTTGGTGAACATTGCTGTTTTCCCATGTTTCTCACAGAACTGAAATGAACTTGGCTCATTTCGTTCTTTCCTTCCACAGACATCGACGTTGCTGAATAACGAAGAGAGAAGGAGCTTTGCTAATTATCGGCAGTCACCGCATTAAGTCCAGGCTGACATTCCACTCGCATGCACGAAGAGGCGCAGTGCCATCGGCAGGCGATGAGATGTGAGACAGCAGCCAGAGCTGAGTCTCGTTGCTCAAACCGACCCAGAAGAGAGATGAGGTGGTTTAGTCTTTACCAATGGGCAGATTCCCCATCCCAATACGTTATTTAGGCCTGCTTTCAGTGATTTCCCACTACTTATTTTTAAGCATCAGAGGATTCCAGGTTCAAATGATTATATTTGTTTTCAATCATGATATGACACAGAAATACACATTTGGAGCAGTCTCTCCATTCTGGTTTTCTACATAAACTTGCTGCCTTTATGAAATGAAGGCTGAGATTGTCCCCTTGGCCTTTCACTCCAGGTGTTGGCTACCAGAAAAAAAGTGAATGCCTTGGAGCAGGCAGTGGAAAAATCACATTGGCATTTTATCTTCCACAAAGAGATCTCCATGCGTAAAGGGAGGTCCGACTGCCAATAGGGAGATCTGCTGGGGAACGTATTCTTCCCCTTCCCCCTGCAAAAGCCCCAGGTTGAGGACCAGCATCCCTGGTTAACTGGACAGCAAGCTGGGAAGCAGCTGACACAGCCTGACCTCGCATTTATTCACCCCATTTCCCTCTCCATCATGTTATTCATGCCCTGAAGGCCTGCATGAGGCAAGCTCGGGCCACTAGCACCAGCTCCTTGGCAACAGGGACAGTGGTGGGAAGGAGAAAGAAATGTTGCTGGGCATATCCCAGCCTCTTCCAGCCCTGCAATAGCTGGGTGGACCTTAGCAGCCCATGGGAAGCTGCAGACCCCCAAATCCAGGGTGGGACCCATTAAAAGCTTGGGGTTCCATGGGTTGGTAAAAAAGCTAATGGGTGAAGAAGACCTACAGGAGAAATGGGTCCCACCTGCTTGGAAGAGAAACGTAGAATTTCACGTAAGCATGAGCTTGCTCAAATCTAAACTTTTGTTTACATAAAACCGGCTTTTGCAATGGATTCAGGCCATGCCCTAGAGGTCCCCGGCAGGGTAAAAATTTGGGGTAAACCCCAAATTTAGTGGGTGCTTTAGAAAAAGCATAAGAGCTTCGTTCCCCCAGAAGAGGGACATGAAGATTGCCCCGGGCTGTGCCCCAAGTTCAGCTCTTCCTACATAGAGGGTAAATATCTGAACTTGAAGCTACCAGTTGGGCTGATAGAGGACATCTAATGCAGGTGATAATCCTGTTCACAAGACCAGGCATCACTCAGGGAGTAGCCATAAACCTGGCATGGGGCATGGGATGATCTTTTGGATCTCGGCTTAAACACTGTCTCGCTCTGCACAGTCCCCATCAGCAAACAAGTGATGGAGTTGAGCTGAAGTTGCCCGAGGGCTAAATCAGCGCCCTCCACTCTTTGCAAGCCACTCTCCATTTACACAACAAAATTACCGGATGAGTTGCCAAGCAAAGAAAGGGTCCAATTTTGCAATTTTAGCCAAAAGTATCATTCACTGCCAGAGCTGAAAACAGAAGTTGCCAGTGTTTAGTAAAAGCAGACATTTTTTGGAAAGTTTTACTGGAATTCCCGCCTTTCAGGCCGCCAGGGCCAGTGTCAGCCGGTGTAATTCTTCCAGCTGTCCAAATTCATGTCTGCTGGAATGTGAGAAGACTGTGAAAAGATCTCCAGAAGGTGAATTATGCAGAGTTTGGTGGAGAGGGGAAGGATTTTAGTAGAAGGCTGAATCTCATTTTTCAGAGCTCTAAAACTCAGCTGGAAGAATGTGCTTTCATTTAATTGATATGAAAGCTACTGTGCCACAAAGGTTGCTTACACGGTGGTTGATCAAACGCGTGTTTCTAAGCCTTGTGCCACAATGCAGGTGGCTTTCCTTGATGGAACTGAAGTTCACTTTGTGCTTTTTGAAAACTGTTTAATTGAATGGTGTATCTTAGGCACTCTCCCTTAATTAAATTTGCATAGGCATAGAAAGTGAGGAAAGCCAGGGTGCTTGATCGAACTCTGCTCTTTTCATTTAGCAATACCCATTTTCCCCTCCACCATCGAGCTGCCAAACCATCTCTCAGGCCAACTATGGGCTGAATCACGCCTTCACGGGCTCTCGGCGGCTCACTCTCTCTCGCCTCCCACGCACGCACGGGACTATGAGCAGTGACTGCTGCGGACAGTCTGCTCTACAGCCACATCAAACCCCAGCAGCTGTCAAAAAGAGGCCCCTCACCTTGACTTCGCAGTTATTTCTGCTGGAATGTGATGATCTCTGTCCTATTTACCATCAAGGCTCTTGTCTTGATTTATCCTCGCTGCACGCTGTTTGATAAGCAGCAGCAGCATCTTCGTTATGGAAGGAAAAACTGAGGCACAGAGAAGCCTTTGGCCTGATCAACCATGTCATTGGCATGTTTTAATTGGGTTGAGTCTCACTGACACTCTTGCACCTTAACACAACCCTTCATGGACACCTGAACTCCAGCCCCCAAATGTAGGTCTATGTCTCCAAATAGAACAAAAGCCTGGGGTGAGAAACAGCTCAGGAGCTTGGCTGCATCTCTCACCGGCTGCTCCTCCAGCCTCACTCAGCTTTGGCTAATCGCTTGGACCAAAGAGACTAATTACATAGTGGTGTCCCATGTCTCTCCACGGTTTCTGTGACATGGTTGCGGGGCTCCACGGTTGGGCTGGGACCTGGCTCTGCTCAGGAGAGGCAAGGCAGAGCGCAAGGAAAATGAGCACAAAAGCAACTATTTGGAAAGAGCCAGGTATGATCGGGCAGGAGCAACCTCCTGCCAGCTCCCCACAACCCCCCGGGCTGCCATTGCCCCAAAATTATCTACCAGACGAAGCATTCAACCCATGTTGCCACCACCTCGCTACGCCCACGAGTGACACCTTCTAGCTGCACCCTCATTCCTTCCTCTCCCAAACCGAGCCATGGCTTTTAGCTTTTCTCCACACATGGCATCTCCCATACAGCCGCTGATCGCCCTCCCACCGGAGAGGAACTCGGCCACTCTTTGTTCCCACAGGTCACTTTTTGAGTGGGACTGCGCTGTGTTTTGCCATGTCCATGTGTTTCCAGTGCCTGCTGACTGCGCCGGCCGTGGTCAGATAAGATCTAATCAGGGCTCTGCAGGCAGGAAAACACCAGCTAGCGCGAGGTTTTACATTGTGCACCACCATCTTCCTCGCTGAGCATTTCCATGTAAATTCAACGCCCTAACAAAAGCGTTTTCTGCTCTATGTGGCCTTTGCTTTATTCCTGTTTAACCACAATTCAGAGCTTGCCTGCTGCAGCGCAAGTTCTGTCCTGGTCCCATCTCCATGGTAAGACCCCAACTACCTGGGCGATAGTGTCCCTTCTGAAATGGACCTTGGTGGACATTCTCTAGGAGAACTGAAGCATGAACCTCACCTCCCCAACTTGCTCAAGTATCAGAGCCCGTAAGCTTCGGTTTCGTTTGCAGTGATGGTTTGACTTGATTCATTCCCATGTTCAGAAGTCAACAGCAGGTTGATGTTAACAATCCAGTTGTCAACTATAGCTATTAGGGCAAACCTGCCAGGGTTACCTGTGGAAATCCAATGCCATTGCAATGATTTGTATGCTTAAAAAAAAAATCAGAGAAAAGCGATGGTGTCCACCCGTGTAATTCCCATGTAAGCTGCCGTGTTCAAATCCTTTTTATTTCAAGACTAATGATGCACCAGGCTGCAGGGTGCAGACCCTTGGAAACTTTATACCTCCTTATCCTGCCGAATTGTGTGCACCACAGGCATGTTATACAACTGTTTTTTACAGTTTTAATTAGCCTTAACTAAGAACCCTAGGCCAGGATCAAATGGTAAGGAGGTGACAGAAGGGTTTATTTATCTGGCAGAGGTACCTTAACACAGATAGCCACAGGTCTATGGCCAGATGACTTCACCAGCATGAGCAAAGCCCCACAATTAGGGTGAGCTCATCCTGCCCTTGTACAGCTGCTTCCACCCTTCTGCTCTCTTGGGAAAACAGACAAACATCACCAAGCATTGCAGGGACTGTTTGGAAAGATTCAGACTTCTTGGAGATTGTGCATGCACCGTTTACCTTCACCCTTAGGTTTTGGGTGCATCTGCTGTGCAGACAAAGCCATTGCTCCCCACCAGTGTGGTTCAACTGGGGAATCACGCTGTGGATGAAGGTCTGGAAAAACCACAATGCACCTGCAATTCTCCCAAGAAGCCCATGACAAAGACCTGGATTCATCTCACCTACTTTCAACCTTGAGCACACACCACATCTGAGCTTGCTGTCTTGCTTAAGTCCATCCAGTCCACCTCGGACACCTACCAAGGGGATGGAGGTGCCCATTGCTCAGCAAAGCGGGGCTGCTGGCTCAGCACCTCACTTCATCGGACGTGACCCATCCAAAAGACTCCCTTGGTTTCCATCTCACTGCACATCTAAAAGGCAGAGTGGATTCTTGTCCTCTTGCCCACCATCATCAGGGCAGGTTAGATGGGTGGCTGGTTTCCAGCAGTGCCACTGCTCAGGCAGTTTCTGACTGTTAAAGCAAAGCAGATCTACCGAGGGCAATGAACTGAAAATCACAGCACAAACGAGAACAGATCTAAACCAGATCCTGCGCTAATACCTGAACATACCACGTTTTCCTTAAAGCCTTGGTTATTCACATCAGGAGCTGGATGGGAAGAGTCTGTTTAACCCAGCCTATTTGATTCTTAATTTATGCACCAAATGAGAAAAATAAGATTTCAGCAGAGTTTTTTTTCAACAAAAGCTTCTTTAGTTAGTGAAAAGGGCTGTTGCAGAAATGCCTGCCCTTCTCCTGGAAGGGGTAATACTGTTCTTGATGCCGTGTGTCTTATTATAGCACCGTGACATGGGTCTTCTTGTACTCTGGGTTACTCTGTGTTTGTCACGGGCTGGAGCGCACAGGATGGCTGTTCAGACAAACAGCTCTCTTCCAGGAACCCACCGCACCAGCAAGCCTGTAATAGCCACGTCTGTGATGTTTTCGACCCAGCACAGGCTCATTTGTTTTTCCCGTTACCTCCCAGCACAACAACCCCATCCGCCCCGCCGCCGCTTCCCGTCCCCCAGCTCCGTGCCACTTCTTCCTCCAAGAGGAGCCTCTGCACTAACACACACGATGCCTTGCTCTCCTTAAAAATCACCTCCCAGCCAGACCTGTTTGCCTGAGAATGGCTGTCTTCAGAGTATATTCTATGGGGGGAACCATGGCTGTTTCCTCTTCTTTCCTCTCTTTTCCTTACTGCTCTTATTATTCCTCCCCCATCTGCCTCCATGCTGCCATAAGAAAAACAGCAACAAGGTCTCCTCGCCTTCTCCCTTAAGGGGAGTCTGGATTAATTTGGAAAAGCCAGGCCGATAGCCATGTGGGCATGCAGGTGTATGAAGAGTGGGAATATTTTCCTTTTAGGAAGCAATTTTTATTAAAAAAACCCATAGGGTGGCTGTGGTCGGGGAGGAGTGGGTGCATGAGCTGCTGATGCAGGGGTAGATCTTGTAGGTATCAATTTGGGACCACTTCTCCTTATATTCTATGTTATATATAGAATATAGTAATTATAACAGATATTGGGTTGTTGGGTAGGAAAAGAGGCTGTAAATGAAAAATATATGAAGATACATTTGCTCCCGATGGATTTTTTTTTACTGCTATACTGCCAGCTTCTCTTTAAGTGGATCCACAAGGTTTATTCATGGCAAGCCAGGACATTTGCTTTCCCAAAGCCGAGGCAGGTTTCAGAGAGACAGGCTGGTGGCCGAGGCAGTTTTCATGTCAGTTTAATACCAGGCGACTTCATATCAAAAATTCCTGGTTTCAGCCAGCTGTGCGTGATGGCTCCCGACTTCAGCGTTCAAAGTGCCGAGTGGCGACCGACAGGTCTGAAGGTGTCGTGTCACCATCATCATCCCTTCTCCAACATCAGTTTGAAGCCAACGTGGGATGATCCTGGTAAAACTCCAGTGGAGAATTCAACAGTCAGTGGAAATAAAGTTATTGCCAGTTTGGCATGGGGGAATTTGTAGAAGTGCAAGGACCTAAAGAAAGGGAAATTATAGAGATATTCATAATTGGCACTACTTTTTACCTACTGGCACTGTACAGGAACAAGGGACATTTTGTGAAAGATAATTAAAATTTAGTAAGAAAATACTATTCTTAAGACAGAGTCCAGCATTTCTTCCATCACCGGCCTCTCAGCCCCGGTGCAGCGCGGTTGTGCGGGCGCCCAAAGGGCTTTCACCTTCGCAGTCCTGCCGTTCTGCACTTCAGGAGCAGAAGTGACACTGCAGCAAGGGGCTTTAACAGAAAGACTTTTCTCCCTGTTTTCCCCCTTCTCTAGCAATGCACTTTTCCACCATCACGAGTTTCTTTGGTTGGGCTGTTTCCAGCCTTGGCAAAATGAATCTGGAGCCAAGGAAGCATCTTTGTTGTTTAATGGCTTGGCAGTGTGGCCTTGCTGGGGATGCTCTCCCACCCTGCCACTTAGTGATGCTAAATCAATATTAACCACAGGAGCTCCCAGCAATGGGCTCACGCAGCCTGTTTGTCATTCTGATGTGCCCTGCGCCGAATTGAGAAACCAAGCACTTGCTTTCCTTCACCCAGCCCTTCTTGTGGGAGGGATGCTCCTAAAAAACATTCCCCATGCAGCAGCTGCCTCCAAATCCTGCCTTCGGGCCTCCTCTGCTGCAAAAGCTACGAGAAACATCGTCTGAATTTCGCAGCTGAGACGAAGCAGGCGTCTCTGACCAGGATTGCTTCATACGTCCTCCGCTGAACCGGCTGCACCCTCCTGCCGTCCCCTGTCTCAGCCTGGAAACGCCGTGGGAGAAAAACATCACATTTTTGATCAGCACATAAAAGAAGGAGGAAAGTCAGGGACCAAGGGCTTTTTCTACAAGGCAGGTGGCATTGCACATAAATAATAAAAAGGGATATTTTTTTTTCTTCAACTTTACATAGATAAATTGAAAGCATGAACAAACAGCTACGGTCCCAGCGTTGCCCCGACCATGCCTTGACACCAAAAGAGAAGCAGCCAGGCACTGGCATCAGCGAAGGGGATGCCAGGGCCAGCCGGGCACTCGGGGCAGAGCTCCATCGCAGGGGGGGGAAGGACGGATCCTAAGCAGGTTGTTTGAATGCAGCGGAGAGTTTGCTTCGCATTGCTTCAGACTGCTTAGTAGATCGGTAGGACAGCCTAAGGTCCATCTCTTTACGCAAAAGCCCTGGTTTGCACGGGGAGCTGCCCCAGGCGATGCAGAGATAAATGTGAGTTGCTTCCCAAAACCGCTGCTCCCTGCACCTTCCCAATCCCCACCGGCCTCCAGCTAACGTTAGAAGAGCCACAGGACTGCTCTTCGAATCACTTCTGCCTGTAAAGCTGTGGTTAGCATCTTAGACGGTATAAATTTGGAGCTGTGCTGATTTCTATCAGCAGAGAACGGTTTTTTAGTTTTTTTTTAATGAGAGAAGGTATGTGCTAAGGAGCACATTTGTTTCCACTTTTGTATCTGAAATGAAAGGGCAACTATTCTTGTTTGGGGATAAAGTCTAAAGGCCTGCTGGCAGCTCTCTCCCAATGCGTAAAATAACAATTTATTCTTCTAACCATAAGAAAACATTGTTTTTTCCTTTTTTCTCAGCACAACTGAAAATGTGAATTAATGACTCGTTTCCCACATTCTCGACTGAAAAGTCAAAAAGCTATTTTTTGCCTTTATCCTGAGCGCCCAGCTCTCACAGTAGGGTCAATAAAATGACAAAACCCCAACGGCGGCAGGGCTGCCAGCGTTGCCCGTGCACTCATGAAGATGTGCTGCAGGAAAAAAGTCTTTCTGCTGCTGCCGCATACCCAGAGCTCTGGAACTAACGTGCCTGCAGCCCCGGGAAAGTGTGATGGGTTTTTGCCCAACAGGGAAAAATATTTCTTTCAAGTTTTCCAGTTGTTTTAGAAACTAAGGAATGATGATGCTTTAGTAGCTCAGGGGCTGTAACTGAGGCAGACTCCAGCAGGACTGATGCAGGAATAGCTGTTATATTAGAAGCTACTTAACCAAGAGCCTTTATTAAAAAACATATTGGATTCTGAGTATCTAAAATCCGTGACTGCTTTAGTGATTTAGTCCTTATTCAGAGAAAAAAGCAGTACAACTGGTGCAATGGTACAATGTCATTATATTTATATTAATTTATATCACGAAGACAGAAAAACCACACCGATCTGCAAACTTTCATACTGCTATAAAAGCCGAGAGCGAGTTTGTGAACTACGACTGAAATATCCATTTTCACAGCCGGCTGATGGGACCTTTCTGCTATGAGTGCCGTGCTGTGATTTCTCCCCGCAGTGAGGATGCGCTGCCAGACCGGGGGTGCGCAAACTGAGTCCCCCCCATCCTGCACGGGACTGTGAGCCCCAGACACACCAGGAGACCACAGTATAGGTTGTCCCCATGCAATGCCCAAGCTGGAGACCCTAGGCTAAAGAGGTTGTGGAGGGGGGGAAAGAGGGAGATGGAGGCAGAATTGCCCTAGCAGGATGTCTGGGGCTGCTGCTGGCTCGCAGGGCTTGAGCAGGAGCAGGGGGAGACGGGGGGGGGGCTATTCCCTGGCAGTATCTGCATCAGGCCACTGTCTGGGCAGTGCAAACTCATCTTTGGATACCAAGATTTAAGTCTGTGGGAAAAACTCAGTAAGACCCCATAAGCCATTGCATCCCAAGCTGAGCCTTTGGTCCAGGTCCTGGGCACCTTCTGTTGCCCCAAACCTGGTTTTCTAGCAAGACGCTCTGTTGTCATCCTCCTCAGGGGTTTGGACTGGCAGATCCCTTAAAAGCAAGCGAGGATGTGGCTTTGTAAAGGTGCTTCAAGGAATTCTGCACACAAATGGTGCTCAGGACCCCTCCGGATCCAGCCCTGCACATTCAGCACAGCTTGCTGGTGCAAAGCTTTGAGGAGTCTTTCAGGTTCAGGCGGGCTTCTGTGCTGCAGCCCATCACAAAGCCTGTGAGCAGGCCTGTGGGTGCCTTTCTTCTTCAGCATTGCAGCTTATTAAGGCTTTTCACAAGGAATATTGGCTTTTGTGCTCCCTTAGATGAATTGGCAGGCCCTAATGAGCTATGAATGCAGTTTAATAAAGCTCACATTTGGAGGACGGAAATGGGTCTGTGGAAGGAAATGAATGAAGGCGGGAAGGCGGGGGAAGGAGGGCAGAGAGGCGCACGGCCTCGGAGCATGAAAAAGCCAAAGATGAAATTTTAAGGACTTGCAGAGTCTTCAAACAAACCTTGGAAACAGCCAGAAGGGAATATCTGCTTCCCCCAGGTTGTTTTTGGGAATCGCTCATATCTATGCTAAGTTACTGGTTCCCAAACGTGCTCCGGGAGCTGGGACAGGAATGGTAGAGGTGAAAAGCTGGTCTGATACACCTGAGACCTTCACAAACAGGCCTGATGCTGAAGAGGAAGCTGCGGAGAAGTAGACTGTGCCAAGACTGCAGCTTTACTCCAGAACGATGTGAGCAGCCACGCTGCAACGCCCCGGATTCAGGGACTCAGCCCACACCTGACTGTGTCGGAACAACGAACCTATGTGAGATATCCCAAATGCTGGAGTCATCCCACTGTGGGGCAAGCTTGGACCCGGACTCTGATGTCCTCCCAAAAACCCACCCTGCAGGCAGACCCCGGGCCAGTCCAAGCCAGGAGCTCAACCTAGTGTTGAAAGCTGCAGAAAGAGGTCCAAAACGCATCCCCTTAGTATATTTTCTTTGGCAGCCTCTTCCAGCACAGGACAGACTGATGGGATGTAGCTAATTGCTTAGCTGGCCTTCGTTACTGTAACCTGAGCATCGGGTTTTCTGGCTCCTTCTGCTTTCTCTCTCATCACTGTCCAGAGCAGAAGTTGGCTCCGCACACACCTAGTTCTCCTGATCAAGTACGGATGATGTTCTGAGAGCCAAATCGATCCCTTGGTCTCATCCTAGCAATTTAGACTGAAAATATACTTGGCTTGCTTGCTTTTCTGGATTTTTGGGGGTTCGGGTGAGGGGTTTTTTTGGCTTATATATACAATAAATAACCTACACTCCTAAAAACCAGTTTCAAGGACCAGTCTGTTAGGCGACTCCATCATGCTGGGTTTTGCTTTGACCACTGCACCAGGAACCACCTTTGTAGCACGTCTTGCCTCAACCTCAAGGACAGGTCAGTTCCCGGAGTCTTTAGACTGGATGATGCCATCTCGTGGACAGCTCCTCCAGCTGTTGGAAATAAATCAGATTATTGCAATTTGCATTACCACCACGGAGCACGGTACCATGTAAATCTACTCCCTTCTCCTCGTTCTCCCTCGGGGCTGAATCTTGGAGAAGGTGTGAGGTTTCTGCGGAGGTTTTGGGTGCTCCGGGGCAGGGGGGCTGCAATCTCTCTGTGTTTCCTGGGATTCCTCTATTTAAGAAACATGCTTTTGCATAACTGTGCACAAAGCTAAACACACATTCATAAAGCATCTCCACCCACATACCCAAAGCACAGCGAAAACACTCAAGCTGGAACAAAGGGTCACCTTACACTACCCTAGAGATACATAATTACAAGTATATAGGCAATAAGGCATACTTTATGCTTCCTTTTTAATTTTTTATGTTAAAGTACCAGACTTGGAATACTTAAGTTTGTGTTCAACTTGCAAGGAGTCTCACTGTTGGAAAGGCTCAGCTCAAAATCTACAAATTCATCACTGCAAAGGGCATGGTGTCATTGTCTACAGGATCCAGACCCAGGTTAACCTACATGCAAATATTGGTTGGATCAAGGTAACCATCTCTCTCCTGTTCCGCTCTCCATTTTCACCCCTGTATGCCATGCTAGTAGTTTTCTGCCCCTTACTTTCTATTTCTCCCATGTAGTCCCTCCCAAACCTAATAAACAACATCTGAATTTCAAACTAATAGAATTTACTGAAATCTGACAATTAGACAAAATTCAGGGTTAAGTCGCTAGGAATCCTAAATCATTGTCTTAATTTTCCCCAAAATCATTATATTTTCTTTTGCCAAAAGATGCTCTTAGGTAAATATTTACCAAAAAATGCATTTTTTTTAAACAGACCTGAATGGTATTGTAAGAAAAATCATCAAACAGGAAGAAAAACAGTATAGGCTAGGAGCTAGCTTTTATAAATTGTACTTTAATTAGAGTGGGAAAACAACTTCTTGAAGTTACCAGGTGTGTTATTATCTCTACGTTAAGAGTCTTTTGTGTTTCTTATTAATTAGTTTAATTCAAAGATGCCCTTCACTTTATTGATGACAAAACATATCCAAACTGGGAGTGTTGCCTTTAATTAGGAGAAGCAAGTGCTGGATCTATGAACAGAAACATTTGTAGGAAGTATGCAGCCAGGATTAGCTTGTTTAACAAGCTGTTGGAGGCTCATGGAAAAGGTTGTGAAATATTACGGGCTGAGCACAGCCTCCACGCACGCAGGACTGCGGGCAGCATGATGGATGTGACTCCAGCGGGAGCCAGGGATGGAAGAAAGATGTGTACAGATGTTGAGATGCAAAACACATCCCATGTTTTAGCCTGGTTTCCTTAAGGTGCAGGGCTTTTGTGATTGCTCTGTCTCTCCATCTATCCATGAGAGGTCCAGTGGCCAATTTCTACCAACTTTGACAGCTAAAAATCAAAGATATGAAATAGCTGTGTGTTTTGTGAAAAACAACGGTTGGGTGAAGGAAAAAAGTCTGAAATTAGTGCCTCCCTTAACAAGCTGCAATGTGAGGGCAACGTTTATCTGTTCTGTTTGTCCTTCTGGCTGACCACTTAGCCCACGAGCTGTGAGCCCAGGCACCGCTCAAAATTAGCCCTGGGAGGTTGTGTCTTGCCTTGCCATGGCTGAGGAACAGAAGAGAGAAGTTTGAGGGCAAACAGGGCATTTGGGAGGGACGTGAACTTAATGCAAGGGAGCCTGTGTGGACACAGGGGATGTGAAGCCTTTGGAAATCAGATTTAGCTCTACTGTTCGCAGAACAATTTCTTGCATTTATTTGTTTTAGCCTCTGCTTTGGCTCCTTCTGCTCTTTTTTGCATGGGGAATGCTCAGTCCAGCAGTTCTTCCCCACGAAATCCTCTCCCTGCACAGCTCGGGGTGCTGTGGGTGCAAGGCGTGTGCTGGAAGTCCTAACTCCCGTAATGGGTTATCGCAGGAGAGAAGAGTGAGCTATGAAGGAACATCTCTCTAGGAAAGACCTCCTCATCCTTGCCTGTGGCTGTGGTTTTCAGCCCATCACCAAGGAGTCCCTGGAGGTCATGGATGCGTACTTAGGTGCCTGTAAGAGGCGATGAAGGCAAGCAGCCCAGATTTCCCCCATCCAAGCTTCTGCCAACTGAGAAGGGCTGAAAGCTGCTCTTTTCCCTTGTTTTACAGCAGCCTCTTTAGGCCTGGAGACCTGAATCGCAGCGTCACACACGCATCCTGCCAACATAGCTCCTTCCCTTCCCCGCTCTCCCTCTAGATGGATGGAACAAGACCACTTGGAGAGGCTCCTGTTGCTGAAGGACACCCCTACGATGGGCACAGAGCATAAGGGAGAACCTCCTGCCCAGGGAGGACCTTTTGCAGTCAGAAGTCCTTGTTGAAGAAACCTCAGAAGAAAATGCATCACCGGCAGCAGCACACAATGCTGTGCTCAGGCTTCGGAGGTTCCCAGTAGCTGGTTAATGCCATTCCAAACAGAAACCTGTTTCTCCAGCTATAAATGTCAGCCGCAAGACTGATGGTTACACGTGGCAGTTGCAGGTGTCTGGAATGACTCCAGTTAATTTATTTCAGGGTTGGGTCCTATTTTTCCCCTACGTTAATTTTAAAGAGGGCTTTGCAACCATGAAGTCACTACAGCCCTTATCTCCTGACACATGAAAGCTGTAGGCTGAATAACTTATTAGCAACCTCGATAATGAAAAACACTTCAATATTTAGGACTAATGCAGATTTCCTGCTGAAAAACAATAATATGTAAACAGCATCTGCAGCCATGTGCTCAAGGTAATAATTAAGGAGAATTATCTTTGCTATATGTGTTAAAACAACATAATTGAAGTTAAGAAATTATATGTCCGTATTAAAGAGAAGCAGATAATTTTTTGCTTAGGAAATTAACATCAAGTGGAGTAACTATTTCCATACCTAGAAGAATCTCAGGCTGAATAAGAAAAACGAGAACCAGGTGCCCAAATATTACATCCCAGTTTCTGTGCTCCACCCTGAGAGCCCAGCGTGGAGCAGCCTCCGTCCCTGGGCAGTGCTCCGCTTTCTCCCTTGAAGAGGGAGACTGTGAGGGTCTCAGATGTTCATGGGTTTATGGAAAAGATCCTTCTCCCTGAAGGACAGGGAAGCATGCTGAGCATGATTGGGGGAGCAAGAAGTAAAAGGTGGTTCTTCTATTGATTGCCAAGGTATTTCAGATGTCGGGTATTTTATTTAGAAATCCATTCCCTAATGGCTATCCCAGTAAATAAATCTCACACGCTCCGAGATGGAAGGAGTCATCATCAATCGCTGCTTAGAGCCGTGCGGGCCTGACTGGTGAAAAAGCAGCAATTAGCACTCATTAGTACTTATTTTCAAGTCTTCTTTATGGAAAAGAGTCATCAAAAGCAAATCGAAAGTGTCCAGATTAACCAAAGTTTTTCGATAGTCTAACATTTCTGACTTAAAACTCATTTGAAGTTTATCTGCTAGGTAGCAGAACGTAGGCAAGGCTTGCGCAGACTTAGGTTTTGGGGTTTGTTTCTACAGTGACTGATAAAACAAACTCACGCTGAAGGTTTTCCTGCCCTCAGGGCATTCGCAATAGATTTTTCTCATGGATTCGTTATGGACTGTTAGAGAAACCACTACTGCAGCCTTTCCTTCGGGAAGGGGCTTTCAGAGCATCTCATCACTCTTGCCCATCTTTCCATCTAGCTGCCTGTTTTCATGATGTTTAATATTTTTAAGAAAGCTCTTGATCAAATTAAGTTAAAAATTGAGAGGGGTTGAGCAATAAACACACACACACAGAGCATCATCACACATGATTTTCTATAATTAAAAATTACCAGCAAATAATATTAATGCCTTTTTTTTGTTCCTTACTAAGAGTAAGAAGAACATTCCAAAGAACACGAAATGCTGCAAGGTAAACCCTTTGGGACAGAGGACTTCCAACACCATGCTTTCTTCTTTTTTACATGCCTAATCCCATTCTGCATCTCCTCTTCAAAAGATCTGCTATCCCTTTCCCAGATGTATGCGAGCACAGAAGATACCAGATGAGTTTTCTTCCCCTTGCTGTGAGATTAGAGAGAAAAACCTATCTCCAGGCAATCAAAATCTATCATCAAGCCCACCAGGTCTTTTTGCAGCTCAGTGATGCCAATCAAATCATTTCTGTGAGAGACTTACTGCTATTCCTGGATTCTGGCTGACTTCACTACTTGGTGTGGATCATTGCCTCCTGGAAAAGGGAGAAAACCCAAATCCAATTCCCCCTCCTCTTCATCCCCGTGCACTGAGAAGGGCTGGACCACCACGTCCCCAAAAGAAATGGTGGCAGACACGTGCACACAGGAAAACATGAAGGCTTCCATCTGAAATCAGTGAAATCAAGCACGGATACAACTTTGAAAGGGCACGTGGCACCCACAGGTGAGATTTTAAGTTTGAGCGAGGGTTGTCTCATAGAATCATAGAATCATTAAGGTTGGAAAAGACCTCTAAGATCATAGAGTGCAACCGTCAACCCAACACACCATGCCCACTAAACCGTGTCCCTAAGCGCCTCATCTACACGTCTTTTAAATACTTCCAGGGATGGTGACCCAACCACTTCCCTGGGCAGCCTGTTCCAAGGCCTGACCACTCTTTCAGTAAAGGAATTTTTCCTAATGTCCAATCTAAACCTCCCTTGGCGCAACTTTTTATCTCACTGGATAAGGCAGAAATTTTCACCGCGTCTTGAAGAAGTAGGGTGAGGAAGGGTCTCAAGTAAGACTGAGCATAAGCAATATCATTCCTGCAGGTTTCCCAGACTCCCCTTGTAGCTTCCCTTAGGGCTGGGCTTAGAATGTTTTTTCTTCTGAGATCTCTCCCTGCTCATCTTTGCTACGTATTAGCTGATTTCTTTTAGAAACAACACATGGCTCAGCACCTTTTCCCATATTGAAGGATTCAGATTTTTCTGATGAATCATGTTTTCTTGTGAGAACAATGAACTGTCCCATAAACTATTAATTTAAAGGCAGCTCTTAGTGCATCCCTAAGGCTGAGCTTGAGTGGCCAGGAGGCAGTGGCTGAACATGCCTTGCACTCCGGCTGCTGAGACACTCTGACCCAGGCTTGGGCAACCAACCAACCCTCCCGGCTCTGCCAGGGCCATGGCGTGAGCATACATGCCATTGCCCACAGCACAGCTGCAGGACACGGCTCCCTGGCCGAGACGACACGAACGCAGATCAAGGAGAAAACCCCACTTTCATTGAATGCAGGGAGAGATGAAAAGTGGCAGCTCCGGGGGATCCAGGGCACCCACGGTGTCTTCCTGCTGCAAGAACAGCGGGCAGGCACTCAGCCAAAATGTCCCAGAGAAGCCCTGGCAAGGGGTTGTGCTAAATGTGGCCAAGGAAGGCGAAAAACCCACAGGGAAAAAAAGTCCTTCCTGACCCTAGACCCAGGGCGCAAGCGGCATCTTCGTGCTGCAAGAGCAGCAGGCAGTTAATTAGCCAAAATGGCCTAGCAAGGGGCTGTGCTCAATGTGGCCAAATAAGGCAAAACCTCTGGGGACCAGTGACAATCTGCCACGGGGGAAAAAATTCCTTCCTGACCCCAAACCAGGGCACCCGTGGCATCTTCTTGCTGAAAAAGAAGCATCTAATTGCTGCAAGGGCAGCAGGCAGGAACTTATCCAAAATGGCCCAGAGGAGCCCTGGCGAGGGGCTCTGCTCAGTGCTGCAGAGGAAGGAAAAAAAAAACCCCTGGGGACCAGTGTCAATCTGCCTGGGGGGGGAAAATCCTTCCTGGCCGCCGACCCGGGGCACCAGTGGTGTCTTGGTGCTGCAAGAGCAGCAGGCAGTCGCTTACCCAAAATGGCCCAGAGGAGCCCTGGCAAGGAGCCGTGCTCAATCATAGAATCATGGAATCATTAAGGTTGGAAAAGACCTCTAAGATCATCGAGTCCAACCATCAACCCAACACCACAATGCCCACTACACCATGTCCCTAAGCGACAGAATCATAGAATCATTAAGGTTGGAAAAGACCTCTAAGATCATCGAGTTCAACCATCAACCCAACACCACCATGCCCACTACACCATGTCCCTAAGCGACAGAATCATAGAATCATTAAGGTTGGAAAAGACCTCTAAGATCATCGAGTCCAACCAATGCTGCAGATGCTCTGCAATGCTGCAGAGGAAGGTGAAGAACCCCAGGGACCAGTGCCAATCTGCTCCGGGGGAAAAAAATTCCTTCCTGACCCCAGAGCCGGCGATCGGCTGTTCCCTGAGCATGTGAGCAAGACCTGCCTCCAGGCCCCACCGGGTGGTCACACGTACCAGGGATGCCACCACTGCCTGACCCCTTCCCTCCTGCAACCCAGAGCCACCTCAGGGGCTCCCTAGAGAGGCAAAAAGCCCCCAGCCTGATCGACTTCCCTGGACAGCCTGTTCCAAGGCTTGACAACCCTTCTGGTGAAGAAATTTTTCCCAATATCCAATCTAAACCTCCCGTGGTACAACCTGAGGCTGTTTCCTCTTGTCCTATCACTTGTTACTTGGGAGAAGAGACCAACACCCACCTCGCTACAACCTGCTTCCAGGCAGTTGTAGAGCGCGATGAGGTCTCCCCTCAGCCTCCTCTTCTCCAGGCTAAACAACCCCAGTTCCCTCAGCCGCTCCTCATCAGACTTGTGCTCCAGGCCCTTCACCAGCTTCGTTGCCCTCCTCTGGACACGCTCCAGCACCTCCATGTCCTTCTTGTAGTGAGGGGCCCAAAACTGAACACAGGATTCGAGGTGCGGCCTCACCAGTGCCGAGTACAGGGGCACGATCACTTCCCTACTCCTGCTGGCCACACTATTTCTGATACAGGCCAGGATGCCGTTGGCCTTCTTGGCCACCTGGGCACACTGCCGGCTCATGTTCAGCCGGCTGTCAACCAGCACCCCCAGGTCCTTTTCCTCCGGGCAGCTTTCCAGCCACTCTTCCCCAAGCCTGTAGCGTTGCCTGGGGTTGTTGTGGCCCAAGTGCAGGACCCGGCACTTGGCCTTGTTGAACCTCATACAGTTGGCCTCAGCCCATCGATCCAGCCTGTCCAGGTCCCTCTGCAGAGCCTTCTGACCCTCAACCATACTCTACGATTCACTGGCTGCTCTCCAGTGACCAACGTATTTCTTGCAACATTGTGCCTAAAATGACACACCAGTACACCATCCCCACATCAAACAAAATCTCCCTCATCTCTTCCATCCCCCTCTCCTGCTAGCCCAGAATGACACCTGCCTTTTTCCTCCCCCAACAGCTTATTATCGCCTTGCATTTAATGGTCTCTATTGTAACTTACCCACTCCCACTGCTGCTCTGCCAGCTCTTTCCCCATTTTGTACTTGGATGTCTGATTTCTCCTTCTAACTACAGCACTTTGCACTCACTTTTATCAAATTTCTTGTTATTTCAGGTCATTTTTCCCCGTGTATTTCAGCCATTTCAAATTCTGATACAGCCCTGGAAAGTGCCTGCGTGTATTCTCAAGTCGGTGACAACCGCAGATTTTTATACAGGCTATTTATTTCACCGCTCCAGTCATTAACGAAGTTATGGAAAAATACAGGTCCTACAATAAAATGTATAGCGGTCTCACTCAAAATACCCTCTCTGGCTACATACCAATAACTATTCCAAGTGCAATTTTTCTGCTACGTTGTGATAATTTACTTCTTTTGCTTGTAAAAAGGATATAGTGAGGCAGAGAAAACATTAAATGCATCAGTTTTCTCTGAATCATCCATCGTTTTTTCTCCATCCCCTCATCTTTTCACACTTAATCACATGCCTTTGCTTCTAATTTCTGCAGTTTCATTTTGATTGATCCTTACAAGTCCTCGCTATGCCATTTTTCCTTCACATCAGGAGATTGCTGCTGGGCCATTAAAAAAACCACCTCTCCAGTTATCCCACCCATCATCTCCCAAACGGGCCCAGGCACCAACACCCACGCTTACCCAAACTGCCTTTTGAGGTCCTTATTCTGCTCCTCTCACATCCCTGCTTCCTCAAGAGCACCAAATAGCAACTCCACAGTCACCTTCACCTGAATTACCTCTGACTTTAAGATTTTTAACCACTTCTAAAAAACCTGACTGTAATCCAGAACAGCCAACTCTAGAATAACACCCTGTACCTTCTGAAATACAAACTCTGTCCTCTGGAAAAAAAAAAATCCATTAACTCTTTGTCTTTTCAAGTCTTCCCATGTTACTTTCCCAACAGATACCCAAGTAGCAAATACCTCCCATTTCCACCAGACTTCATAATTTGGGGATATCAGTGGATGAAAAGCTGGACATGAACTGGCAACGTGCACTTGCAGCCCAGAAAGCCAACCGTATCCCGGGCTGCATCACAAGAAGCGTGGCCAGCAGGTTGAGGGAGGTGATTCTGCCCCTCGGCTCTGCTCTGGTGAGACCCCACCTGCAGTCCTGCGTCCAGCTCTGGGGCCCTCAGCACCAGACAGACATGGACCTGTTGGAGCGGGTCCAGAGGAGGGACATGGAAATGATCAGGGGGATGGAACACGCCTCCTGTGAAGAAAGGCTGAGAGAGTTGGGGTTGTTCAGCCTGGAGAAGAGAAGGCTCCAGGGAGACCTTACTGCGGCCTTTCAATACCTAAAGGGGGCTTATAAGAAAGACAGAGAGAGACTTTTTACCAAGGCCTGTAGTGACAGGACAAGGGGCGGCAGTTTTAAACTGAAAAAGGGTCAGTTATATTGACGTTAAAGAAGAAGTTTTTCATTATGAAGTTAGTGAGACACAGGAACAGGTTGCCCAGAGAGGTGGTAGATGCCCCACGCCTGGAAACATTCAAGGTCAGGTTGGACGGGGCTCTGAGCAACCTGATCTCATTGAAGATGTCCCTGCCCACGGCAGGGGGGTTGGACTAGATGACCTTTAAAGGTCCCTTCCAACCCAACCCATTCTACGATTCCCAAGCTTTGGAAATACAGACACTGTTCATGTTCAGCATCATGCCTCCAGCCCTTCCTAAAGCACAGGTCTCTCTGTTCCAGTGCTGCAGTTTATCTCCCAAAGTCTCTGCAATGCCCATCAACCATTTTGACATATACTGACATCGAGTTCCTCCTGTGTATTCCTCATACCGGTGTACAGATGTTTTAGCTTAACGTGTTGCTTCATTCTCTCTCCTGCCTCTTACAGTCCCAGCTCCAATGAATAATTAATTTACATCAATGAAGTGCAACAGTCACTCAGGACATACAGTTTCATAGCATAAACTAAGACAGAAACCAAAATTTCAAGCCCATCCACCACCTGGATTTGAGCCCAAAAGACTAGAAATAACAAGCACTGATTGTTTTCTTTCTCTTGGCTAGAAATGCTGTTCAGGAGTCACAGATCTCTCCTGAAAGTTTATTTGTAACTAGCACACTTCCATGGAGAAAGGCTCTGAGAAGCCAGCATTTTTGACCAACCAGCCAACCAACCTTTGTCTACAACCTGCCAAAACACATCATTGGAAGAAGCCTGGTCAGTTATTAAGAGGACCTTAGAGCAGTCAAAACACTACAATAGTTCGCACACGGAAACACAGCAGGTTCCCCCCCCCCCCCCAAAAAAAAACCCCACTCTTAGTGCAGTGTCTGTGTCTTTATTACTATAAAAATCTATAAACACACATTACTGTTTAAGAACTCTGTACCTTTGAGAAAGCTTCAGGTCTGCACAAAATACCCCTGTTATGGCAACAAGTCTTATTTTAATTCTATATAATTTCAAGATGACCACAAGTTGGAGACTTTCTCTTTAGAGAGGTCATCAAATTCAAACAGAAATAAAGACACTGTTAATTCAACATCCAGGCAAACTTTTGTTAAGACAGATTTATTAAGCCTCTGAATATCAGCATTACCAAGTATCCATCATGAATCAAAAGCACTATGGTCTGTTTCTGTATTACACGTTAAGGTCCATCTTCTCTTAGCCAAAGATATGTATTTTAGTTTATAGTATTATTTCTTGAATTGACAGACTTGCTATCCAAACACAACCTGAATTGTATAACCTTGGCCTCCAAGATTGAAATTATTTACCAGTTGCCAAGCTGATTTGTCTATTTATACCCATTGACAGATACCCTGTGGTCTTCTCCAGCTATTTGACACTTCGGATTTGGGACAGTTTGTGAAAGCTAAACTAACTCAGTCGTGCACAAAGGTACCAGAAGTATTTCTACACAGGTTTGTGCCATGCTATTTCCCATCTCCATGCTACCACAGATCTGTTTTGGAATCTTTTAATCTGGCAACACTCTCCTGAAAGCCTGAAACCATGACAGTTTAGTGTAATATTCTATATTGCTTAAATGGGCATCTGAACTGCATCTCACCGAGTACCTTTTTTCTGGCCAGCACTGCATCCTGGACATCAGCAACAGGAGAGTGCATAAGAATGAGATACATGACATTTCTATTCAGTTGGGATTTTTACAAGCCATACACTGTGACTAGAATCCAACAAGTGGCATTCATTTTACTGTGACTCCGAGCTGGCTATTATTCCCCTCCTTTTAGGTTTTTTTTCAGATATTATAGAGCACCACTCAAAAAAATCTCTAAGAGGGAGGGAAAAAGTGGACAGAGAGAGGTTTTAAAATTCAGATCAGTATTACCCATGTTGCTGCTTATTTTAATCTTAACGTTCACCCAAATATCAGATTGGTGGGTTAGCAAAGATGAGGACAACACTGGAAAAAGAAGAGTCAAAGGAGTACAAACAGAACGGACAGTCTGCAGCCCAGAAATAAAGGAGCATTATTCCAAATCCTGAACTAAGCCAGTACATGTTAATAACTGCTACTTATGGGGTTACTGGAATCCTGATCCCCACTATCCATCTGGGAGATTAAATATCGCAAGCATTGGCTGTGAAACAATGAAGACTTTTCTTTGGCGCTCCCGGCAGAGCTGCAGTCCAAGAACTGAGACTCGCTACACTCGAGCCGTTAGACACAGACAGACTTCTTAAGGGATGCAGTTTGGCAAGCATCTGTATAAAACAATCGCATGCTACCTCACTCTAAAATTTCTCATGTTTGTTATCTAGGTGAGATGACAATTATCTTTATATAATGTTTTAAGCATATAACTAAGAATATATAGCGTACCGTTAGTCCTTACTCAGCAAATGGTTATCATATCATTGAATCACATGAACAAGGGCCCGAACAATTGGAATTTTGTATTTTCCAATTTCTGTATGATGGCTAGAAGCAGAAACTGCTTTTATGATGTCCCAAAATAGAATTAAAATGTCCTACACTATTCAGTTTAAAACTGATCTGAAGCATTTTTAACGTACCAACATTGGCTTCCTCACCTCCCCAAAAGGAATATGTTTGTTAATTCTCCTCACAGATCAAAAGGTCATATGGGATGAAAATTCTTTTAGAAGACGAATCTTTAATCTAGCAGGCAAAAAAAATTCAACATCTGGTTACCTGAAGTTGGAGAAAGAAGCAAAGTAAATATAAAGTACATATTTAAATTGTAAGGATATGATATTTTGGGGAATCTTACTATGTAGAACAGATTTTTATAGTGGGGACTCTTTCTGTATCAGGACCTGAACATGTGACTACTATTTTTGCTCTGCTACCTTTTATGGTTTTCATTAAGACTAAGCCCAGAGGAAGTGGCACAAGTTTCTGCAACTATGAAATAAAGTTAGTTATCAATATTTGATAGCTTGGCTGAGCAGTCCATTAATTCAGATTGGTCATCTGTTAGCAAATCATAGGCGAGAAAAACAAACTTTGAATTCACTTACCACTAGCACATGACTATAAAGAGAAGTTTTTGAGCATGTTAAACAGCTGTTGAAACTGATGAGGGAGGGAGGGGTAAGCGGTGCCAGAGGGCACCGGGTAGGAGACAGGAGGAGCACAGCATGTTATTATGGTAGTCCTTTAACTAGAGGAGCAGCACAGGCTAGCAACAAGCAAAGCCGTTTAGGGAGCCAGGTGCTGGGCCAGAGTCCGATTCCACTGCGATTTGTCCTAGAAGAGCTGAACTAAAAATGCAGAGCACCCACATTGCAGTTCTTGCAAATGTATGAAAGCTGCCAGCAAACGTAAGAGCTCTGCACGGGGATGCCGTTTTCAGGATAAATAATAAAGTCAAGAAGTAAAGGACTGTTAAAAGGCTACCGCTCCAGCCTACTCACCTAAAGGGACGCTCTAGAGTGCACAGGTCCCATCAAACTGGTCCCAACACCATATATGTTCTGGTGAATATCCAGCACAGAAAGCTGTGATAATGGTAAATTAATTAGTGGAGCCCACAAAAAAGATGCAGGAAACTATCTTACAGCTTTAAACCAAGAATTTTTGAAGACAATACTCTGTAGTTCAGAAGCATTTATGAATCTGTTGGAAATTCTAGGGCGTTATCTGTGTAAAGGAAGTGTGGTTAGATCATCACAATAGTTTAAGTTATGGCTAGAAACTTCAAAAGAAAAAGGAAAGCTCTCTTGATTTTTTATGTTTTGAAGTTCCTACCTGATTTAGACACATTTATACTCAAATAATCCCTCTGATAAGGAGGGATGAGAAAAACGCATCCAAAGTCCTGCAGCACAGCAGGATTAGGTATAGTCCCGCCCTGAGTTAATGATCACCTAATTTGTGTACAAAAAGCTATTGAGAAGGAGATTCCATCGCTTCAAGGTAGGGCAGATCCTGTACTTTCAGACTCCAGGAGCTCTAATCTGTGATGTTTCATCAATGTATTTGGTAGAACTGGATTCTTAATCTGCATAATCTTTAACCAGAGCAAGTATTCATTCAAAACTGAAGCTAAATAAAGACAGCAAGTAACAATTTAACATCTAAGAACAGACTGTAACCGAGCACCGTATCAATTTGACAGCAAAAGCAAGGCAAAGAAACATGAACAGCTTCATGTACACACAAAGTATCACATAACTGGTTCGAAATAGGAACCAATTTCCAGGGGCTATGAGCACCTCCAAATGTCCTTTCGTTTCAACAGGAATTGTGCACACTGTTAATAAATTACTGATGTCATGCAAACACCTACATCCAAAAGTCAGTTAGTTCTTCGTCTGAAACTGCCTCTCTCCTACCTCCCAAATAACAGCAATCAGTAACAAGAGCTTCTGTTTCCCCAAATTTAGCCAAGCTTCCTTTTATACAAAAACCATGAAGAAGTACCAAATGAATACAGAATTTTAAGAGCTAAAAGAGTAATCATTTTCTTAAGAAACTCAGAGATGTGATACAAAAGAAACAAGACTGAGTCCACATATAAAATTACAGGTTGATGTTTTGTTTAACTATTTATACTAAAGCCACAGACGATGTCTAGTATGTAATCATGTTAAAAAATAAGTTTCAAGAAAGCTTTACTATGAAAATGAAATGAAATTTGGTGAAGTTTAACGAATTTCATAGCTTTAGCTACTGTGAAAATACTACTTTACTTGAAATGCATTCAGAATTTCAAATTCCTGAAATGCAAAATTTTCAAACCTTAAGTAGTCTACTATAGCTATAGCTGTTCTCTGAAATGAAGTATTAGCCCTCACAACAAATAATAAAAAAAAATCCCTTCTCCACTTTTTTTTCTTTTCTTTTTTAACATAACAGAAGGATGAGAAGTATGAGAAGTGCTTCCAAAACAAAGTCAATATACAATTTTAAAAGGTTACTACAGAAAAAAGTATTCCTTTCTTTCCTTGTGACTATACTATATTTTACGCAAGACTGTGCCTAAATTCAGAGAATGCTTGATGTTTTAACTGCACAAGCATTAAATGTTGTCATATTTATCACTGAAGAGTCCGATGGCACACTTCAATGGCATCAATCTTCACATTATGGGATGGGAAAGCAGTCGTTCAGTTGCACTCAGATTGTTGCTTGCTTGGACCATTGGTATAATTGCATTTAACCTGGAATCCAGTGAGAACTCACCTGACCTTTCATGTTTCCCTGAAAAAGCTTTTCTACACTTTCATATAAACCAACAGACACAGAGGATGTTCTTTCATTGACTATAAAAAGCAGGTTTTCTTTAAATCGATAGCTTAATAGTTACGCTAAATATAGCTTTTGCCACATTTCTTGCTTGTAATTCAATGTAATGCTTCTTGATACCTCAGTCATCTTCTTGCTGATTTCTTTTCTGTCAACGGAACAGGAGAGTTCATAATGTTAGGACACAGTTATCTGAAGTAAGAGCACTAATAAATCATGACAAGTGTTTCCAGATACATTGGATATTAGACAATGACTGCATTTCTAAGCCATTTTTTGAATGGTGAGAGATAATGTTTCCAGCAAATGGAACAGAGCAATATCATCCCTCTCCCCCATCCCAAACTACAGGATTTTATCTCCAGTAAAGAACAAGATTTGCCCATAAGTTAACCAACAGAATATACAAGAACCAGAAAACATGATGGTTGTGGCAGAAGGCAGTGGTCAAGATGAAGGCAACCTGCCCTCCCTTCCCTAGCTTACAAAGATGTCATGTTTTCATGTCACTGTTCATCAAAGGAACAAAGAAATTGTATTGAAAAAGGAACAAGTGTTTAAGGTTTTTTCCTAACGTACTTATCTTCTAACTTTTACAGAAGTTCTTAAAAGCATTAGCTTCAGCCATTCAAAAAATACATTTCCATTTATACTACATTTATATTTACATTTAAATAAGAAAGAAAAGAGCTAGGTCCTTCAGTAAGATTTGTGAAACTATATTCATTGCTTCCTGTAAAGATAAAATTAATTAACTGACATGAGATCAATATGAAAGCTTGCTCTTCATCACTTTAAAAAAATAAATCAACCCAACAATACATTGTATGATGGCTTCATACATTACTTTCTCTGTAATTATGTAACCTATGTTAATTACAAATGCACAATTCCAGGCACTTTGATGTTGCCATTTCACAAAGACGGAAAGTCAGAAATTTTTTTCACTACTTCTTACCAGTTTAAGAAAGTCAATTAATTTGTGAACATCCTCTCCTGTAGAAAGGTCCACAAAATCTTTCGGCAGTCGGTAACTCAGGTATGGACTAGGCTGGACAGTAACATTACTGTTGGTACAACGGAAAACTGGATAGTCCTTTGGAAAAGATATGGGATAAGACAAGAGCAGTGTATGTCAATAAAGGTAGCAATGTTTCTTGAACTCCTCCGTGAAATTGTTGAGTCACTTTGCCAATGAGTATATTTGGCATTCATTCAACTAAACTTGCGCTTTCTAAAAATTGTAGTTTTCTTATTAAAAAACTCTGCCCGCTTAAGAGCAAAAGTTAAAATGATAGTAACAGTCAAATAAAGGCATTCATTCCCTCACTTTAAAGTTTCTACACTGTATCAATTATTAATGCATTTAATATACATACGCTTATAACAGTGCTGTAATAACGGAGCTATCAGGAACTTTGGGCAATAGTATCTACATAAATATGTGGATAAATATGTAGAATCCCTAAACTTGTCTTCACAGTTCCTTGTGTAAACTCATGTTTGCAAATATAATCTTACTGAAATTATGATCTAAGCTTTCCAACCAATTTACTTACTGAAGGAAAAAAAAATCTCTATAAAATATCCGAAAGTATCTCTAAACACTCAATTGTAGCAACAGGTTTTGGATAACTTGATATAATTTTCAGTTCAACACATTGACATGCAATATAATTGTCCACTGTATGGCAATAAGCAGCTTCATTTTAAAGACAGAATTCAATAACTCCACACCAGATTCTGTGATCGGATGTAAGCTGAAGCATGAAGACAAACCATTCTACTTTTCATCCAGGCTTACACCAGAGAAAACCTTGTAAAGCGTCTGGCACTGAGAAAAAGAAATCCTCAAAACAAAATTCAGGTGTCCCACGGACAGCTCAAGAATTGGGAGTGTGTTTTAACAAAGGAGACAGCTTTTAGCAGGAAGGTTCATTGAATGGGTTTTCATACAGCAATAGCCACACAGTGAGACTAAGAGAAAATGGCGTGAACGATAGCCTGCGGAGTGGTGTATTTCCCTTTCAATGTGTTATGAAAATGGAGACATTTCAGTTACCTCTAACGCAGTTTAACAGGTAGAAAATAAAGAAAAGCCCACGCTATCCGACTAGCCATCTCTCCTCAGACAACTACCAAGTGTTTTCCAAGATGAAGTAACATGCTACTTTCTATCTTCTATCCAGCTGTCCAAGGACTCGTTAAGATGTGAGGACTCGGTCTCAAGCATGCAGTGAGAAAAAAGCTGGAGTACAAATAAATGAAGACTATTCCTCCTTCTCTGTATTAACGGGAAGTTATTTGTTTTTACGGAGGCAATGCAGCTTGGAAGAGGGATAGAAAAGCCCTGCTCTGCAAGTCCAGGGAGTTCAACCAGAGGACAAGGCTTCCCTGAGGGTATTCGATATGAGGAAGAGACAGAAGTTAATCTTCTTTTTGCCTCCCCCCAAGCATAAATCTGGAGCTCTGGGAAACTGTATGACAGATATCAGGAACAAAGCAGAACTTTAAGTGATTAAATAGAAAAGTAACAGATTTTAAGAGAAATTGAAAAGAGCGCATCAAAACTGCATAAAAGCAAGTTTCAGGGCATCTTCTTCGCAATGTGGTCAAAGCTGCAATATGGGCTTGTACTGTTTGAACTAAAAATTCCCTTGCAGGCATCTAAAACTAGCATGTGATACTTCTTGAGATTAACTACTGTCTAATAAGGTAGATTCTACTTACAAGGAGTTTGCGTTTCATGAGTTAAGGACACCCATTTACTTCAATTTGATTATAACAAAGAAAGAAAGAAAAAAAAAAGGCCATAATGCCTGTTGGATTTGTTAGCCAGCCTCCCTCACGGCAGGGCTGTACCTGTTCTGTTGCTTCCCCTTCACCCTCGTCTCCTTTCAAGTTTTTCCCAGAGGTCAGTTCTTCCCATGTAAACAGCAGGGAATCTGTTACTTCACCGAATGGGTTAAAATCTATTAACCAAATCTTACCCTGCAATGGAACAACAGAAGAATTAAAACAAGCCACAGAATTAAAACAAGAAAAAAAAGAAAAAAAAAAATCAGAATACACATATATTACTGTAGTATGCTTGGCCTTTAGATAAAAAGATGTCAAAATTGAAATCACCTGGTTTTAAGCACTTAAAATATTCTAACATCCTTTACATTAGACACAGTTTTAAAACACGGCAAGCTACGACTTACTAATTTATTTTATTTATTTTTTTAAAACAGAAGATCAGATAGAGCTCAAATAAACTGAATTCAGTTCAATGCAAGGTGCTTTCAGATGAGACCACAGAAGTTCTGCCTAATCCCCATGGTCCTCCAAGATTCTCAGACAGCATGAACAAGGAATGGGAAAAAAAAAACAACAAAAAAACAAACAAAAAACCAAAAAACCCACAACCCCCCAAAAAACTAAAACAACTCCCACCCAAACAGAGATTTTGCTTTCCATCAAAAGCCACCTCAGCACTGCTGTACATTCAGCAGTCTGAAGAATTGCTGTTCTTGGTCTCAGAAGGGACTCTAAAAATACAGAGTGGGGTCTGCAAAATGCTAGTGGAGATCATGAAAGCTGAAAAGTGCTGCACAGATATAGACAACAAGTAAAGAATAACTTAAAGGCATTTTTAATATAGCCATTACTAGTAGTCCAGACTAGTTTCTCCTGCCTCATCTTTAATACATTTGTGTTCCAAACAGTTCTGGTAGTATGCACAACAGCATGCCTGTTTTACAGCTGAAAAATGAAAGCAGAGAGACTAACATGACATATTAATGGCAACAGAGACGTCTGCAGGGGAGCAAGAAATAGGTTGCGTTCCTTGAGTCATCTCAAGATACAACCCCCAGCATAGGGCCATCTTTTCTTACCCAAGAAAGTGTCATCTATTCTAATAAAACAAAACATTATAATAAATTATAATGAAATATAACTACAACTGCTAGTAAGAATTTGAAAAACAAGTATTACATCTGGAAGAAATCAGATCTATCAAATACGGAAAGAAAAAGGTTGCTGTAACATAAGCAGGACTGAAGGGTTTTACTGTGTTTATTAAAGATCAACTGGAATTGGAAACCAAACCTGAAGACTGTGTAGCTACTAAAAACTTATTTTGCTTTCTCTTTCTTCCCCTCATTCCTGAAGGATCTTCTTTCTTTAAAAGATCTTCCCTATCTTGATACAAACAGCAAATATCTTCAATGATTTACACCACAGCCATCTGGTTTCTAACTTACAAAGATGTTTTTGAAGCCTTCAGTCACAGTAACGTGGAGACTTCCTCTCCCACCCACACTACCTAAGCCACCCCCACAGGCACTAACACACTACAGAATAGGAAACGCATGGAAAACCATACAACGGAGAACAGAAATGCTCTGGCTGATCTGTTATCACCCATAGCGAGTTACTCATGCAGGTGGGGGGAGTCCCAGCACAGAAGAAACCAGTGACATTACTTGTAAACTGGAACTGAGCCAGCGCCCCAACTGGTGAGTGTGTGGTTGCACGCAGGCTTTCACAGGGCAGATCCACGGGGTAAAGCTCTCGCAGAGCAAATTTTAAGAAGCCAAGGCACCGCAACAGCAGTACTAAAACCAGGCTACAAAAGAAACTGCGAGTTGCAGGGACACAGACCTGAGTGGTTTCTTACTTGTTTCGGAAGGGCGAAGAAGCACAAATCTGCGTGGCTAAGTTGTAACACCTCTGCACTCATATTGACACCGTCGGTGCAGAGAGCGAACAGGGGCAACCTCTGCTATCATTTTCCATCTCTGTTCCTCTTCAAAAGGCAGTCACAAATTCTCATTATAAGTGATGTTTTACTTTTGCTAATGGGGACATCTTGTTAGCTCCAAGGCAGCTAATGAACCAATTTAAGCACAGACAGAAGCAATGGCTGGCAAAGTTCGTTCAGCAATTCAGAGAATCTTTCCTTGCATCAGAAATGTTTATACTTAATAAAGGACTTCCCTATGAAAGGTTTTCAGAGACTCCTCCTCACCCCAAATACATGAAACTCAGCTTTTTCATAGGAACTCAAGACCATTTCTCTAGAGAAGAAATGTACCCTGCAAAAAAATGAAAATTGGTTTTGAGACTACTGAAAGCAACACCCATTTTTTGTCAGCACCCAGCAGTATTTCTCCCCCCCTGCAGACAGCAGTACACCATCTACAACACCAACTGTTTCCTTGAGATGGTCTTAAATCTGCACTGAGCTTTGGTAGCGGCAAATTGATGAGAAGTGGCAAAACAAACTAAATATCCCTTTTCAGAGCTCATTAAAGGGAGTGTATATAACTCTGGGTCAGTAACCAAACTGTCTTTTCTTAAGATTACGTGCTCTTTCAAGTCTTACACGCAATGTCATGATTTAAATGTAGTTTCAGATGAGTTGCACTGTGTATCTAAACAGCAGTAGTAAAGCTATTTATCTGCCATCTTCTGGTATTAGTAATCTTTGTCATATGAGAGCACAGAAATGCACAAGCCAGGAAAGCAAAGTTGTGCGTATCTGGAGGGGAAAAAAACCGCAACCTTTATTATATAAGATTTTTTTCTCATCCTAAAACAGGAACCAATAGATTTAACATATCATGTCAGCTTCATGCTTTGTTTTACTAAAGCATTAAGCAGTATGCTGCTGAAAGGAAGTGCCTATGACAAAGGCTGTTTAAAGGAAGTTAAAAGACAGATAAAATGCGAACTGAACTGTTACATCTCCCTAACTCCAGCTGCACCTTCATGCACAGTGACAATGCTCACAAGGCAGAGACACAAGCACTAGTTTGCATGTTAACAAGAGCAGCTGTGAGCTAGCACTGGTCTGGAGCCGCTCACTGCATTTCTTTGCCTTACCACAGTGACTCGTCTTGAACATGGTTACAAGTTGTTAACACCTGGGAGATACACACAGAGCAACAGCAGAGCTGATTCTCAGGCTTGTCAGCTGTTGCACAACGATTGTGAACTGCTAGCAACAACAACAAAAAAAGAAGTAGATCCAAATGAAAACAGGCTACCAGTCCTGCAACATAACTTCTTCAGGACTAGGTCTCCACATGATCCAGCTTGGAAGACTGTATGGCAGCATTTCTTCCTTAAAAGATGACTTGTCTGCAAAGTCAGGCGCTAGCTCAGATGAGCTCGGTGAAGAGAGTGTAACAGGAAAGGCAGACACATAAAAGCTTGTTCTCAACCAGGCCACCGCTGCTTCTATGCCACCCTCCACCTCAACGAGCAGGACCTGCGGCAGCCTACTCCGTACAGTCTCTCAAGTAACTAAAGCAAGCGTGGGGAGGGGGTTGCTCTCATTCACAACCATATCAAAGAACAAGCTTCTCCAAGCCAAATATTTAGAGTTGAAAAGAGTTTAAAATAAGCAGACACTGGACATTTCTCTCATTCTGTAGGTGAGGTTGCCGTGCAACCAGCCTGATGAGGAGCACAGGCTCTGGAAATTAATCACACTCCGCAACACTCAGTATTCTTTTGCTGCCTATAACTCACATACAAAGGGAGCGATGAATAATACAGTTGCAAACCACAAAAGTATGTGTGAAAGGAGGAGGATCTGACACACAAAGGGCTATCTGGCAGTTTACAAGACCTGAGGGTAGAAGGCACCAAGAGATATCTACAAACAGATATATTTTATCTTGACAGATGAAGAAACACTGCTCCTTTGAGATCACACAGGCTGAAACCTTCTACTTACCTAATTTGTCTTCACGCCTCAGCTCGGAGGCAGAGTACCCAACGGCAGAACCTGGTTCAATGACCTGACAGCATCCTCAAGTCTGCCGACCTGAGCCTGGGCAGGTAATTTTCATTACCATTCAGCATGGCTGTTTTTAGCCCGCAGCCCGATTTTAGGTACCTACGTTAAAAGTTGTGCTGAGTAACAGTAGTTGTTTTCCACATGACACACATTCCTGTTTAGTTTCTGTTTTGCAAACTATGGCATGATTTACTACTACACAATTACAAAACACTTTAGCAACATTCAAAGTCTGAATCAGGACTTACTACAAATACTCCCAACTCAACTCAAATAAAGACCTCCTCCAGTCCCGTAACTGTAAACAAGTCAACCAGTGAGACTCATAAATGTATATAGCAAAAGTATATAGCTGGTTTTTTTACATTTCTGATTAAGGATTTGGAAAAAATTTAAGCTAAAACAAAGACTGACTTCTCAGGCACTAATGTGATTCCCAAAATCAGGTTGTGATTCCCAAAATCAGGTTTTGAGATTTAAGGCTACATAACACATTTTTGGTTGTGGTTGCTTTTAAAACAATACATGTGTGCCTTTCAAGCACAATTCATCTGACCTATTTCCCTCCATTGACACTAGGGAAGTCAAGGTGACTAACTCTAATATTGGCACCTGAAGGTCAGAGGGGGACATTTCTCCCCACTCCGTCACTATCTGGATGTTCAGGGTTCTGACCACTGGGTTCCGAGCACTCAGAATCAGAGCTGGAGCAGTTTGAGAAGGAAAAAACAGCTTCCACCTGTCACAAATTGGGCACGCCACATTCATATACTCTTTTGACAACTATCCCTTCGTACCCTAGACTTCCACATATGAAATACAAGTTACCATTTTCCAACCTCACACGGATAATCTGAAGAAACAGTAACGATTAGTTTCAATGAGTTCAGATGCTATAGGGAAAAACGTCACAGAGGGAGGAGGAGGAAAGCACAAGGAATGTTTTTTTGTAAGAATCCCCCGGATTTTTTTTAGTGAGCAAAATACCACCCCAGCTTTATTTTTTGAAATATCACAGCCGTTCTGGCTGAATGTTCAGATACATTTCCATCAAAAGGACCGGGAACCTTAGCAACAGGTAGTACTTCACTAAAACAATTTAGTAGTGTTGCATAACATTGTTTAAGTACCTATCTTAAAAGAAAATGCCCCAAGCCTGTCAGTGTTTAAGAGGCATTTGGATAATGCCCTTATTAACATGCATTAATTTTTGGTCAGCCCTAAATTGGTCAGGCAGCTGGACTAGATGATCATTGTAGGTCCTTCCAATTGAAATATTCTATTCTATTCTAAATTATTTCAGCAAAGACTCTCCGTGTCATAATGAAAACTAAATTGTCTTCAGTAGATTCATAGAACTGACAGAATTGCAGCTGAAGCTAAAGTTATGTGCTTTAAAACAGACTACTTCTCTGAAGATATTTACTAAATAATTACATCACTAGCACAGACATATTTACACCCCTAATCCTATTATTCTCCTACTGCGGACAGGATCTAACATAGAAAAAGACCTGGCGAACAGAATGATAACATCAAGTAGTTCCTTTTTTTTTTTTTTGCCAAGACTACTTCTAGGAAGATGAAGCTATTATTTGCTTCATCTCTATAGCATTTCAGGAGGAGTTTCCACAGAATAAGCAATTATATACAACCTATTGTTCACTTACCCTGCTGTCTCTGTACACGTCAAAAACAACTGAAAAGGAGAAAAATAAAATATATGTTAATCTTAAAAGATATATAATTTCACAGAAGATGTCTAAATCTGAATAGATACTTGTGTACACAGCACACTCTGCAAAGTCAGTATGTCTAAAGAACTGCAAGCCAGAATTAGGTTCATTTCCAAGAGGGAGTTGAAACATTTCAAGAACTACTGTTAATGCACTGAGAGATCAGCTGCCGGGTTTTTCCATTTAATGCTGGTTTCTTCTGTTGATTTTTCCCCCCAAAGAAGAACATTTGATAAACTCTTAGCACAGAGAGAAGCTTATCTTCGACATTACTGCTGTTCGGTTTACAGCAGAACGGAGAAATTTCAAGGAAGGATCAAGACTCCACTGCGTTAGACACTGCGCAAACATTTAATATGAGAAAGTTCCTGCTTGAAGGAGATTAAGGCTTCAGCAGATAAGAAGACAAACAGGTTGTAGGAACAAAGAGGTCAGTGGGTGTGCTGAGGAGGAGGTGGCAGCGAAATGGCTATGTTTAATGTAACCCAGAGCAGAGATAGCACACCTACCAATTATCAACAACGCTTTCAAACAGACCCTTTGCTATTCGGTGATTGACGCAAAGCTGCCCTGCGTAGCTCCATTGTTGTCCCTCCCCTTGACTTAATTAAGCGTGAATCTTTGTACATGCATCTTTCTACTAGCTTCTGCTCTGTATGGTTAAACAAATCTTTGTCTTTCTATTCAGCTAGGGAAAATCGACAGGTAAGCATTCAGGCATGACTACATGCAAAACTTGTACCAGAAAGAAAGAAAGCAAGCAGAAAGAAAGAAAAAGAAAAGCCAGATTTAGAAAAACCTCAGACTAATGCTGTATTGTCACTTTCTCCACTAATAAGGAAGGGAATATTTCAGCTAAGAGATTTCCCAATATATGTGGGAAAAACTAAACTTAGGATATGACTGAAGAACACTTGAGCCTCAGCGACTACTCAGGAAGCTGCCCATCAGTAACAGGGATGTTGATTGATCACGTTCATGCATGTACAGCTACTCAGCAGCTTAATCTAGCATTTCATGCGAAATTGGCTGGGCTAAGGGCAAACCACAACTCAACAGCACCAAAGCCAGTCACGTAACTGTTTTTGACCATGTAGGCTAAAAATCCACACAGCTTTTTGCACAAGCTCAGTTACGTCAATTTAAAATGTCATTCTGGGATTAAGTGCTATGATTTTCTTGAGAAGACAAGCCCGCGGTGGCTAAGTCATCAATGTGAAGAGGAGCACAACAACCCTAAGTTTCTTCTCCAGCTGTTCAACTGAACTTGTTGCCTGTACCGTGTATTCTCATTAGTCATACTTCACTAATGGAAAACTTGCATCTGAGCTTTATTATAAAATGACGCCTCTCAGCTTAAAGCAAGCCTATGGCAATCATTGAGGCTAATGGCATTTAGCAGAATTTACATCCCTGTTAAGACTGACTGCACACCGGTGACTAGTTCGGGACACTCACAAACACTGAACAGACAAGAAAACCTGAACTGCTCGCTCTTCTTAGGGACCACCTCAGAGCAGGAGTGTCGTGGGCCAGTGAGACTGTAGTAAAACTTTACCAGCAATTGCTCAAAATGGAGGGTAAGCCAAGGCTCAACTCTACAGTAAGTATCAATACCTCCAGAATACTCTTCTTACTGGGCTCTTATGAAAGGTATTTAGGAGGTTCTAACATCATTTAGAAGTATTTATAAAGCATTCACCCATCTGTTATCCTACTGCTCTGACTCTGCAATGCTTCAGCTGCTCTGACTCAACTCTTCCATCTGGAGATGCTACCAGACCAACTGGAAAAAGCAGAGCAAACAGCATCAAAATCCCCAACAAAACAAGAAGTCAGGAAAAAGAGCTATAATACCTTTCCTTTTAAAAGCAAACAAACAAGCAAACCCAGATTTTTATTGTTAACAATACATATGCTACCAGATAGTGGATCAAGGGATAAACTGGGGGATGAATGAAGTGTGGTAAAAAAACCCAGAAAATATTTTCTGCAGGGCATTTCTCTGCAGAAGGACAAGTCACCAGCATTTAGTGCTTAAGAACAAAAGGTTAACAAACCTTCATGCCAGAAGGTCATCCTGAAACCTCCTTTTCCCAGAAGGTAACACAGATGGCATAGTTTTATGTTCTTTACATAAGATGACACTTCAGACCTTTCAGTTCACCATACAGCAGTTTCAGAGCCCAAATCTAGGTATCAGTTTCCAAAAATAGTGCCCTGAATTCTTATCTATCAGTCGATTACATACCAGCTAAAATTACTTTGGAGCACCGAGGAAAATGAAAAGACAGTAATCAGAATGTCAGATCTATATGACTGATCTTACTTCAAAACATTAGGGCTATGGACCTATTAAATTAGTACACTGATGTCCAGACTACTAGTCTTCTCCAAGGAGTGGTCCTTGAGAACTTCTCTGGACTGAAATAAAGGAACCCTGCAGAGTCAAATTATTAAGAATTTTAAAATAAGGTAGACTGGCATTAGAAGGTATCTTTTTCAGCAAGTCAGACAGGACAGATCTATTTGACTGCTCTGGTGGCTCGGCAAAATAATTAACCGTGTTCAAAACTTACTTAAAAGGTTGAGTATTCAAAGCTTTACAGAAGACAATACAACTGCCAGACAATTCTTACGTTTATGTATTTTACTAAACTGAGGTTTGGCCCACGCCAGATCCAATTTAAATTTCTTCATCATATTTTTCACCACTCCTGATCACCCATCACAATGGAACACTATTCAATTCTCACTAAACCATGTCAGGAAACTATTTCCAGTAAGATTTGCAAAGGACTCCACATTTAAAGAACAAGACAATTTACTTGGGCTGCTTAGGTATATCAAATACTGTGGCCTTTATTCAAAAGTTTCAGAAGCTAAACTGCTGCGCATCAATATTCTAGGAGAAATTATTATAACTCTTTGAAAAGAAACCTACAAATCCTTTCTTCGAGGAATACATCAATAATTTAGCAGCAAACACCTGGCAACATCTTTATGAACAAGTATTCTTCTTACTACTGAATGCCTTTTTTTAAGCATTTCCTACCTCACTTCTCAGGTTTAGAATTTTTCTTAATTAAAAACAAGTATAAGGGGAAAAAGCCTTCAAAAAAAAAAAGTCATTATGCCTTCTGAAGGGATCTTTCACTCATTCGTTGTGTTTTTCTGAAAAGCTCCAGCCTATTCCTTCAGGGTTTTTTTGTTCCCAATTTTATAGTCATTCAAAACCTACATTGCTCTGCGTACTCTAGCCACAAGAGCTGTAAGACTCTACCAAGTTAAAAAGAACCAAGCCTTGTGAAAGAAATAGCTATGAAGAGAGAGATGCATATCCACAGACTTAAAATACTGGGGATGCCATTATTTATTGAGAAGTACCCATTTTTCCACTGATCTCCAGCAGTAAACTGGAATTTATCACATTGCAACTCGGTGCGCTGTGGAGCCAACGAGCCTGGCTCAGCAACAGGGGCAGGAGGACAGGTCTCATTTCTGTGGAGTTTGCCCTGCAAGCCCTTTCAATTTCAAACCTCCCAATACCCTGCAAAAGAACTTCAAAGAGGTAGACCCTTCATTTCTGTTTTTAAGTCTTTGTAACTATGTATGCAGCAAGTATTTAAAAACCTTCATAAACATCCTCCTTCCCTCCCCCATGCTCCCCTTGCTAATTGAAGCCTTAAGATACTTACAGTCTTCATCCAGGAATTTATACTGCACGTGTTTCTTGAAAAACTCCTGTATTGATTTACAGATCTCCTCATGTTGCTTAGAGATATGATCGTAGTATTGAGTGTAGTCCCTCTGTGATATACCTGTCAATAATTTTAGTAGATTATAAAGAGCTTTAGGCATGCAAAAAACCCAACCAGACAAAATGCAGTTATCAGAGACATGCATGTTATAATTTATATTTCAGAAGATGGGGTTCTCCCAAGATTCAACCATTTAAGAATTACTTGGCTTTATTCTCCAATATTTAAAGCACTTCCATTAGGAATTTTTTCCTTGAACAGTTCTGCCCTATATTTTGTGAACCTCATTTTATATATACAATCTTTGACTATTTTAAAGTGAATTTCAGGAGGAACCTTTGCCTGCATTTAAGTTTCCCGTTCCTGTCTTTTCCTTTCAGTTTCATTCCCCCTGGTTACTCCGGTCAAAAACCTTTTCTGTTCTGCACATCAGATGTAGACCAGAATTTGGAACCATGAAATGAAAGGGGCAGAGGCTAGGCTTGCACATTAGAAAAGATGATAGATCCTAGCATACCATAAAGATTTTCACTTAACTGATTTTTTAAGCATGGAATAAAGCGTACCTGTTTGATAAGGCACTACAGGCGAAACCTTAAATCCTAATATCAATGAGATGGCATGCAGTCTAGTACCTTATTTCTTCCATTTAGCCCCCCAAGGGCTGTCTTGCATATCTGACATCAGATACTTCACGAGCTCTTAATTTCAGACACTTGTTTGTCTACAAGACAATCGTTTAAGTTGACATCAACAGGATTATACACTTGCTTGCATCTTAAGTGACAGAATTCTCATACAGGATGCGTCAACATAAGCCACTGCAATACCCTGCTGGACAAATGTCAAATCAAGACCTGCCCCATTAATGCAGAATAACTCACTCATGCTATTTAGGGGAAGAAAAAGCCAGAATCCCCCAAGAAAGATGTATCGATGGCAGTTTGCTGTTTTAACCATATACAAAACACAAGAGATTAAGTTTTACTGTAAGACAACACTGACTACCTCCAAAGATGTGCTCTTTAAAAAGGTTCATATAAAGTTTATGATGTCAGTGGAACTTTGAATTGTTAATACCACTGCAAAGCTTACTTCGGGTCTAAAAACAAAAACCAAGAGATGGTGGCACCTCAGAGGATGCAGATGCGTAACTGGAAAATCATTCACTACACTATGCAATATCACTCCTTAGTTTGACTGACAGACTTATTAATTTTAAGAGCACGGGAACGTATTGTGAAAAATCTTGGAACTGTCTTCAGAAATGCAGCTGGAGTGCTAGCTAAAAAAAACCCCAACATACTGGCAGATCTACTAGGTTTTAAAACCTAGTAATGAAACGCGCAGAGTGTTTAGTTAGCCAGTAAAAATGCTTTGAGGTATTTGAAAGTAAATATCACTATATATATTCCATAATAAATCTACATTCAAATGTTTTAGAGGTTATTACAGTGATGATATCTCTGGCAGTTGTGGTGTTCCAGCAGCACATAACGGGTCAGGATTCAGCTCTTCCCCCTTCAAAAAGCTATGTCAGTAGCCATTAAGCAATACCAGCTTAACGGAGAATCTCTGCTATTAGCAAGATAAACTCTGTTACAGAGAACTGTAATAAACCTTGCAATTGGCATGAATGGATAGAGAATGGAAAGATGAGTGTGGAAGCACCAGAAAGATCAGCTAAATAAAATGGCTTTGAGAATGGTATGTGTTGGCAGCACCTAGATTATCACATCCCAAAACATCCATGTGGATTTCCATAGGACACCCAGACCAGGAAACAAAGAACAGTGAGTACGTTCCTAATGATTCACAGAGGTGGGACAGGATGGAGAGACAAATTGCTGACAGCTCCTAACAGGTACAAAAAGGCACATCCAAAACAAGCACATAGTCACCATGCTGAGAAGAAGCCAGAAGAAACAACGAGGACCAGATAGCTAATATCCCTTCACTTCCATATCAAGGAATCCTGGACAGACTACTTGTATATATGCATCTTGGTGCTTGTGAATAGGTAGGTATGAGACAGACAAAATGAGCAAACTTGGTTTTATTTTAAAGCAAAAAATCACCTTCCTTCCTCTAAAGTCTGGATTAGAGCTTTGCTACATCACTGCTATAACATCTCCTTGTTAGAAGGGTTTAGGCAGAATGACTCAATCTCATATAAGCACCAGTTCTGTGCTATTTACATTTCTGTTCATCTTTAAAGATTCCATGTAGACCACACCAAAAGTGAATTCAAACTCCAGGATAGTATTTAGCCTGAAATCAAACCCCTCAATTCAAGCAACCTGTATGTGCACTAGATCTCTAAGCTCCTGTTATAGTTAGCAGAGAATAGTCAATACACCTAGAGGAGTATAATTCAGCTAAATTTACCCTAGAGCTGCCTAAAATACATGCTCTAGCACAATCTGCCTGTCCTCCAGCTGTCACAGGTATTCTGATGCACCCATCAGCTCTTTGCATGCTGTGGATACCCTAGCTGTTCAGTGCCACTTGAAACATTTTACATTTAGGTTTTTGAACCAGAGTAAAAAAATCGACAGGTTTTCTGACTCAACTACACTGAATATAATAAGAGCTCAGACACCTCGTACATCTGTGGACATGTTCTGACCCTCCCCCCCCCCCCAACTTTCTGCTTATAATATCCACATGTGGTCACATTTTATCAGCATAATACCCAACTGCCTCTGTATTAATTCTGCAAGCTGGCTACGATGCCATTTGCTCCTGAATATAAGAGTCACTTACAAAGCAGCCTTTGGGTGAAGTTTCTGAGTTAGCAATTAGAATTAAGAATATTCCCACTGTAATATTGAGCATGCTGTGTCGTCAGGCTTTCAAATACAGTGGAAAGAGAAATGTGCACGCCACATTTTAAATTACAGAAAGAAGAAGAAAACATTAATTCCAGAAAGGAGGTGTGATAGGAAAGAACTGTCTTCAGATTTAGCTCTGATTCAAGGAATCAGAGAAACTCCTAAGAACTTCACCTAATAATTTTATCTTTAAGAAAATCCTTACCAATAAGCTTGTTTTCCTTGACAAAGCATCTGAATTCTGCACCAGGGATTAGTTCACACCATCTGCGAAGAACAAGCTATAGAGGAAAAACAAACGACAAAGTATTGTTTCAGAAAAGTAATAGGTAACTTTTTGTCAATAGGTATACCTTCTAGTTTTGCTGTAATGATAAGATGACCTCTGAAGTTATTCCTGATACAAAAAACCAAAACAATCTTAACCTGCGGTTCACATAATCATCTGAGCAAATACTTCAAAGCAATTAGACTTAATATTAATTTCATAGAATCACAGAATGCTTTTGGTTGGAAGGCACTTTTAAAGACCATTTAGTCCAAACTAGTTTAAAGTAGAAAGGTTCAAACTCGACATAAGAAGAAACTTTTTCACCGTGGAGACTGTCAAGCATTGGAACAGCTCCCTGATAGCGGTTGTACAGCTTCCATCTACTGAGGTTTTCAGACCAGATTGATAAAATGCCAAGCAACCCAATTTGATCTTATCGCTTACCCAGCTTTGAGCATGAGAATGGTCTAGAGACCTCCTGAGGCCCCTTCCCACCTTCATTATCTTACATTCTTCCACTTTGTATGGCATTTATAACTGTGAAATTATTTCTGAAACAACTTCAAAGTTACATTAATGATAAAGCATGGAAAACAAAAAACACAACACAACAAATCTGTCATGGAATTGGCAGAAAGTTGCTCCCTAGTCAAAAGAGCTGATGAGCAGAATTAAATTTAACCAAATCAACCTCTATTCTGGTATACACCCAAGTAGAATTCTGTGACGCCTTTGAAGGCGCAAACCAGTTAAAATAAGGACACGGGACAGAAATAGTAACCAAACTATTATAGTCAATAGGACAGACTGCCTGGTAATTAAAGCGTATCTCTAGCACTTTCTCAAGTTTCTGCATTTCTTAAGCTGAAGTATTCAGATTTTGAGGGCCTCAATTACTGCTCATGGGTACTGGAAACTCTCAACACCTATCACCCGCAGAAGAAAAACCTCAGTAATCAAAGGTGACACTCCTAACTACAGTGTAAACATGAAACTCTTTGTTTCAACTTTCAGATGTCTTGGATTTTTAAAGCACATTAAGATAGTGCTTTAAAAAAAAACAGGGTTCATTCACTTTTCTAAAGCCCTTTAAGCCCATAGGATGATAACAAAAGCTATATTTACATAAAAATTATTATTAGAGACATGACCAGATGCTACCATAAAAGCGATAGCACCACATGAACAGTTTAAGGCATTTTTAATATCTACATTGCTAACTTAACATTTTAATCTGGTAACCAGCATATGAAACAAGATACGACAGGCCACTTCAGGATGTCCCCAGCCACCACAGCTAGTTTCTCTCTTAGTAACCTCAGTTGTGATATTCACAAGCAATACTATCAAGAATATATGACTTTCAGTTATTGAACTTGTCCTTCCTGGCAAAACCTGACAGACATGAGTAAACTGCAAGGAGGCTTCAAAAGTCTGAACTTTAGCTCATCTCTGATCTGAAATTAAATGAACTCCTTACGAACTGTAGCGCTTAACCAGGCTTCCCCACACTTCCCCACACTGCCCAAGCAACACAATTAAAACAAACAAAACAAATTTTATGGGCACATACCCAAGCACAAATGGCAGCCTACCTGTGAGCAATTCGTTTAAATTACCTAGAAATCGTGTAGAGAGTCTTACCTCGTAGTCCAAGGAAGGATCAGGGGAATCATCAGTGCAGTGAATAAATCTGGAAAATTAAGGCACAGGCATCAAAATCTGCTTTTACATATAAGATTTTAGCCACAGTGAAAAAAATAACCCTGAACTATGAATCACGAAAGCTACTGTTAAATTATCTCCAAGACGTACAAACCAAGTAAATTCAAGAGATCAATAACAAACCTCCTTTCGACAATCATCAGGAGGTAAAAAAAAGGAAAAAAAAAGTTTTCCTCTTTTCATCTAGTGTAATTTGGAAGCACTTAAATTTGGACAGGGACGTGGCTAAAATGTGAGTGTTTATTCATTGTTGAGTTTTTTGTTTGAATCAACAGTGCTGCTCCTTTCCTCTTTATTGTTATCTTGGCATAACTGTATTCTCAAAGAACCAGATAAACTTGAGCAATCTAATCTAGTTTCATTGCAGCATGTTTTCCCTAGTACTTTTAATGTTTAACTTCCTAAACCACACAACAGAGACACATCATCACGCCTTACAGCAGTTTATTTCCATGAATAAGGGATGCAAAACAGTGCCACTCGGCACTTCTGATTCCACAGCATGGTAGCTTTCTAAATTAAGAGCCTTAAGAAATACTCTTACAAATCCCTTGAGAGTGGGAATAAACAAAACTATTTCCATAACTGCAAGCAGATGTCAAGGTTTTGTCCCTTGTGAGCAGCTGACTCTGTGTGCCACCTTTCAGGAACTATCAAGAATGGAGGCAGTTATACCCAAGCCAACTTCTACGTACCTTTTTGTCATTTTACAGCAAACCTTGCAATAAATCCTGTAACTTTCAAAGGGAATTAGCAAAAGAACATGCATTTTCCTTCCAAGTGTACTCCCTGAGCTTACTGGCAAGAAACTACTTCGATGCACAGAACTGTGTAAAGGGTCACTGCTGAGCAATAGTCTTAAATGGCAACACTGACACTATCTCCCTTTGGCACTGAACTTAGTTAAGGAATCCAAAAGTCTAACATCTCTAATACAAGCATTGCATTTGTAAGACATAGCTGCCCAGCCTTCGGTTTGAAGCGAAGAGCTATTGTAAGAGTTCATGCAGTATGCAGCCAGCAGAAATAAATTTCACATGTTTTAGTTTAGACTTTAATATCCACTACACGCAAAAAAGAAGGGCAATAACAGGCATGCTTTCCAAAAGTACTGTAATCAAACAGATCATATATATCTGTAAGCCTACGTAAACAGGTAACATCCTTCAACTACAGTTTATATGCCCCACAATTTAAGATCTGTCGAGGCAATAGAAACAAACTCACGAGAGCTTGCAGTTTTGCTAGACTCAAAATTCCTCCCTTACTAGCATATATGCCTATCATGCTCAAGAAAATATATCACACACACAAAAACAATCATAAACTATATATAAAAAGGCAGCTGAAGTCCAGCACATGGAGTTTTACAGTCCCTGCACATTAGGACCCGTCGTACCTCTCACAGACTTCCATATCTGAGGTCGGGGTACCTGCAATCTGCTTCATTCCAATAACATGCAGTCTTTTCCAGCAGTCAAAAACCAGCCTTATGAACAATCAAAATTATCCCCTGCTCAACTCTCAAATATTTTGGGTGAGAGCTATGTGGGGAAAGATACTTCCTCTTTCCTTGTAAGTCAGAAAAGGAAATCCTTGGGTGCCATCCCAAGTCACAGACTGCTCAGCTACTGCTGCCAAATCAAGCAAACAGGCAAAATGATGAATATAGACAAAAATACTGCAAGACGCAGTAATGTTATTTTTCCTGAGTCTTAATGATACAGGACTGAGTACAAATGAGGAAAAAATGGGAGAACGCCACGAAACACAAAATAAACTAAGGTTTTGTAGTTTCATTTTCCTTCTAAATAGTATCACGAGTTTTTGTCAACAAAAGGACATTACTATCACCCCTTTTTTGGGGGTAAATTTTGGGCAACTTGAGGTAGTTGCAATTTTATATTTTTTACCAACATATTGTAGCATCAATCGTTCAGACCCAGCTGAATTCATCTATTACATATGGCCTTCTGACCATAAGAGGCAGAAGGCTAAGAGGGGTTTGTTTAACCCGCATCCTATTCAGGTTTGGAGGTACTTGAAAAAAACAATCAGAAAGACTTCAGGAACCCAAAATCGAGAGAGATCTGGGCTCTCTTTTCCAAAGCCTTTGAAAACTGTCATTTTGACTACTACTAAGGCTGAAGGAATTAAACTCTACTGCTTATAGGCCTTGTGCTGTGGTCAACAGCTTGTTTACAGATTTATACTTAGATGTCAAGAACAGAAAGATCAAGGTCTCTTTATATGTAGCAGCTGTATGTTAATCTCCAAATGCATATTCTTGACAACAGAACACACTACATGAAGCCACTATGCTGTTCCGTTTTCAACACTGAGAAAAGTAATTTAAGAATGTCTGTAAGACCTCCAGTACCTATCCTGCTAAGAGAGCCATGAACTCATTTGCAAATCTCTGAGATTTTTCTGTGGATAATAAACTACTCTGAATATAATTAGAATTGTAAAAGTTATTCTGTACCTGACAGTTCCCGTGCTATAACCTCATAGTTTATTTTTAAACCTTAACAAAAAAAAAAAAATTAAGGAGAAACTTCTAACAGCCTTTGATCTGCATCTTTATTTCTTGAATATTGAACCTTGCTGGAACTTTAAGGACTAAAAGAAATAGGAAATTCATGCACCATTCCAAAGAGGATCTTGTACTACGCTGTAAATTGCTAGGAAAAAACGGGATGTGAGTAAAACCTCAAGAAAACAAATTCATCAAAGGCCTCATTTTCCACATCCTCTCATGAGGCACTGTCTACCTCAAAATAGGCTATACTACAGTCTAAACCCTCAGCTACTGTTCTTGCAAAAAGGTATCCTGAGTGCCAAGTCACATCTTTATGAGCCAACACTGCCTCCTATGTTCTGTTAGGAGAACACAGGTTGTTATTCCTCCACATCTCAGAAAAACTTTATAATTTCTTTATAATTTGTAATTCAATATTTAGAAGCATTAAGTCTGGTATCAAAAATGTAGTCAGAATGCTAGCAAAAACCAAAAAGGATTGAAACATTTGCTAGGTTTTAAAGTTAAAGAATGTGCTTAGGAGCCTGATGGGCTAAACCTCGCTCAAGAGCAGACTTTCTCAATTGTTCTCAGAAAGAAGCACTTAAATTTTAACCAAGCCCTCTTATAAACACCTATATAAAAAAAATTGCATCTCCCTTCATGTTCCTTTGTATCTTGCACATTAATACATTTGGAAAATTTTCCTTGGCCCATGGGAGTTGTTTCACCTGTTCCATTAACCTAGTAGATATTTCTTACCTACTAAATGTGGCATAGACGGTCCCTTCACTCTGTTTCCTGGGCTTAGGCAGGATTGAGTGGCTACTTTTAGACTCTCTACTTCACCTGTCTAACCAGCTTCGAAAAGTTTCAGGAATGAACTTCTGGAAGTAACAGGTCCATAGCACCAGCGGGTCCAATAAAATACTGACAGTCAATTTAGAACGCGTAAGTGCACATCAGAAAGCAGCCGTTCTTGCACGTGACTCATACCACCCCTCTATAATAAGTCAAAGGGCAATCCCTACAAAAGATGTTCTCTCCATTAGGTTGCTTTTCAACAAGGTTGAACTTACAGGACTTCTTATTTCACCTCTATGGTTATGATTATTAAACAACTGGAAAAATAAGAAGACTTCAGTGTTCAAAATCCCAATCTGCAGATTTAAAACATCCAGTATTGCCTTGTAGGACAGGAACAATCTCCAAAGCTTGACAAAATTTCCAAGGTTTATTAACGAGCATGACATAACAACAAGCTTATCTTATAATTGAAAGGGTATTATCATATCATTAGATCTATTGCTAATATTTATACCAGTCTCAAGGTGGGCAATTATGTCTTAACAAAATATAGTCCACACATTCTAACAATAAGGAAGAAAACCGTATTCTAAACCAATACACTCAACAGGGCTTTAAAAGGATTTTTGTTCAAAAGAGGAGTTTTAATCACTTAACAGAAATCCCAGTTAGAAAGGGATTTTTTTTAAACACATGTCCAACAACACTAAGGACTAAGCCTATGTTAAAACCTGAAAAGTTAAGGATCACACCACCCACAAGTTTTTACAAGTTTTTTTGTGAACTCAGCTAAGTAAAATGCAATGCTTACTTTGAAGTAGAAACAACATTGACTACATTAACGAGTGCATCACTCTGAAGTCTTTGTTATTTTATACAAAATTAACAAGGAGAAAAGTTAACTCATTATTCTGAATTTTTCAATCAAACAAAGTGTCAACATCGTGAGAGAATCCAAACTTTTAAAACAGTCAAAGCTCATCCAGTCATGCTCAGTATACCTGCATTAAGGCCGTATTTTTTAATGGTTTGTATTGAATTATTGCATAGCTGAAGTTTTCTTGGAACTTGAGACAATTGAGAATTACAGCAAGGGCAGTTCCCTGACCTGAACAATGTATAGATCAATACCAGATAAGCAGACAGGAAATGGGAGAGGAAGGAAGAGGCAAAGAAAGTGGTTTGCCTTAAGTCCCACATCACTGGCAAAGCTGGATTAAGAAACAGATCTTCAAATTGCCTTTGCAAAGTCTTTTCCATATTATGACCCGTGAATTGGATTTTTAAGTTAATACAATTGAACAGAGAAAAACAAACAAACAAACAAAAAAGGGTATACAACATTTCAGCTGTTACTTATGCAGGGCAAGAAACTTCTAGACCATACTGAGTATTAATGTAAGAAGCAGAAATACAGTGCATTTATCCTCCCTCTGAGTAGCCCTTCCAAGGGATTTGGATATCTTTCATTTGTTCAGCACTTCAGGTTCTTATGCCAGCTACATTTTTAATTTCTGCTTGCTAAGGACTAGGGAACGGGCAGCTAATCAATAGTATAATTAAGGAAGACCACTGTTCTGATTCAGCAATGATCATTGCACTGTTTGGGTGGGGACATTTTGTACGAATAACTTAGTAATTTAGAAATACCATGCACAGACTGGACAATAATATAGGCTTTAATCAAGTACAACATATTCATAAAATATAAAATACATAGAGACCAAAGTGATTTTACACATTACACACGTCCCCTTAGTCATAAGTACGACTTCCATTCAAATTCATGGAAACCGCAAGGCTGCACTGCCCATGTTAACTCGATCTTACCAAAACAACAAAGCCTGTTCTGGCAAAAAAACCTCCATAACCCAAATTTATACATTAGATTAGCCTTTATAGGAAGGGAAATAAATACAACACTTCTCAAATGAAACTTAACCTTTAGATTAGGTGATGATCCCACAATCATGTCACAAGGTTTGCTTATTTACCACCCACTAGCTGAGCTGTGCTGTCTGGTGGTGTGCGCAGTCTTACCACATTGGAAAAAGAGTCTAAATCGATTGGACTACTGCAATTTGAGGTGTTGTCTTTCTGCCAGAGGTTATTCTCCCACAGCAGGATCAGTAGAAGAGAGCGTGTCTGCTACAGGCTGCCTAGCCACTACCGTTGTTAGTCTGGTGTGAACTGAAGGTGAAATTACTGATGGTTCAAGTTAGCACCCACGCTGTGAAATCTCACAACACAGCAGCTAGAACGCATTCATTGCCTCTGCAACTAAGTCAGCGCTGTCTGCAGAGGGCAAGGTGACTAGCTGAGGCACTAACTTTACCTGATACGAGAGAAAACCTGACAGAAAATGCACCGATTTCAGTCTCAGCGAAGGTGCTCATTCTACCACGCAAATGGCATAAACGAAGAGCACAAACACACACACAGAGTTGCCACATCTTCTAAATCAAGTGATGCTTGCTAAACACTTGATTGTGTCCCAAACTCATTAGAAAGTGATTAACCAAACAGGAATTCTCCAAGGAGCTCAGGGTGCTTTTTGCTGAACCTCCTTCTATATAAGGATAGTAGAATACAAAACCCATAGTATTTAATATTCACAAAGGGATGATACAAAGTGTACAGTTCTTTTCAGACCCACAAGACTCCGTCCTGAAAGTAGTTACAACAAAGGGCACATTAAATTTTAGTGCTCAACCCTCTGAGCAAACTGTCCTCAAGACACCTGGCCAAGTCACCTAGCCTCCCACTAGCGGAAACCATAAAAAAAAGCTCCTTGGTAAGTCACCAAAGTCTTCTGAGAATCACTATTCACTCACCTGTGAAATGTAAACTACAGATTTGTCATCTCCCCCATCCCTTTCATTCTCTATGATCCCAGAATCATGAATTCTCAATGCTCACAATTGTTTCTCTAGTCCAACATACTTTTCAAACTGTCTTCTCACCCCAACATCATCTCCCCTCCTTCTCAGTCTCTTCCCCTGCACCTCATAATGTTGTAGGCTAGACATAATGTAAAACCGAGCATCAGAATTGGACTGACAGTGTTGCTAGCACTGCATAAATGCAGAGATAAGGATGAGGATGCTACCCATAATTTTTTTAACGTACCAACAATTTGGGGGAAAAGAGTGTTACTAGAGTTGCAGGAATAAAAAAGAAGGCAGTTGCACACCATTAATGCAACTGGCTTCACGTTTTAGACAAGACAATTCTTATCGGGTCATAAGCTACTTAACAAAGGACTATGATGCTTGGTAAAGCATAATATGCTATAAAGCACCTAGAACAAGTGCCCTGCATTTGACTGAGTCTCCTAAGTATTGCAGTAATATAAATAAGCATTGAATAATTGAAAGCGATCTCTTGGATTCCAAGCCATGATTGCCCTTTTTCTTTTAAATTCTGCTTTTCTGGAAGGAAAAAAAAAAAAAAAAAAAAAGGTAGTAATAATAGTAACAAGAACATTAAATTCCAGTAATTTTATTTTCTTCCAGAAAAAGGCTGTATTTTAGAAATGAGTGACATGAATCAGATGCAGGTACTACAGGAGAAAACTGTTCCCATACAATTAAGTACTCTCTTCATGTAAGCAGACAAAATAAACCCCAAGCACATCGTATTCGTAATTTTATCTATATTATCCTTAGTCATAATTCCCGGAGTGCATTTGTTCAAGAGCTACAAGAACTTAGCTCAGAAGGAGCTATAGGAACACATTAGCAGAAGTCTCAGGCATCTTCCAGGCAGCCACACAAACTTCAACAGCTTTAAAATTTGAAAGGGACATGGTAAAGTCATGCTGTATTACCATGAGAAGTGGCAACAGTAAGGTAGGTAGCAACAAGTAAATGCCAACAGGGGTGGAAGGCAAAAAAACCCCAAGATTAAAACATCACTTGCTCTGGAAAGCAACTCAATAAAAATGGTCTTTTCCATAGTGTCATTTCACATGTACTACTTTAATATAATGTCTTCCTGTTTTGCTTTTCACTCATTTGCATATTAAAATCAAGAGAATTAATATAAGAATAAAATGGAGGCTGCTCTACTCTTGTCAACTGAAACGAGGTAAACAATTCTGGTTTACTAGGAAAAACTCACTCACGGTAAGTAACAATGAAGATAATTTGCCTCACAATTCTCTGCACTAAATTGGACCTGGCATTATTTTTGCACGGTGGAGGGAGACAAAGAAGAAGGAGGGAAGGGGTGGGGGGAGCTTCAAAGAACAACTTACTTATTACTGTACCTGAAGCTTATATTACTGTACCTGAACAACTCTTAAACATGAATATGTATTTTCATATCAGATATTTATCATTACTGTACAGTAAAAAGTTAGATCTTTCAAAAGAACTGAAAAGTTACCCTCAGAGGGTCGGGGGTTTTTTTGACTGGGTATAAGATTGTCTCCTAGAAATCTACTTACGGTTGAGTGAGGTCACGAGTAATGAAGTCTGAACTCTTGAAGAGGAGGAAGATGTCACTGAGAGCTTTACATTTCAGAGAGCTGTTCATTGCTATCCAGTAGGCATCCTAAACAAAAAAGGAGATTATCCAAAAATGCTCCTTTACTAGCAGGAAGGAATGCAAGCTGCAGATCTATCACCACTAAATACTATGCAACATTTGAAATACACGCAGAAAATTATTTTTTTATTTTGAGGAAAGCTTCATTAGCCGTTAAAGAGACACGATAGTTATTGCTTTTCTGATGAATACTCTGTTGAAAGCAGAGCAAATCCATTTTAAAAAAACTTAAGTTTTTGCCTTACTGCTTCCAGGCACTTTCTTGGAAGGCTTGATTGAACACAAGTTTCCCTTGAAAATATGATACAAAAACATTTGGGTGCACCCATCCTTAAGGTATAGTTAGAGTACCTAAAAATAACTAGAGGGAAGTTTATTGCTTTTTTAAAAAATGTGGGGTTTATCCCAGGCAAAGTTTTCAACTAGTATCCTAAATGAGAAGAGTCTGACCATCATACTGTTATCTGTGACAAGGATACAGGGTTTTATGTGAGAAAGACAGTGCTGTCTTGCATCAGCCTCACCAAACAATGCACCATCTGGCTCTAATCTACCAGACCAATTTGTGGTGTAGTACTTCACTGATATCTTGACTACCACTCCTTCCTTTTTCAGAACCACTAGTCTCTTCTACTTTCCAATGCATTAAGATAAAACAACCAAAAAAAAATCCTTATGTTAACATCTGTTACAAGTTTTGGGAGTCAGCATTCTTACCCTTGGAGCACTCCAGTTAAGTTTAGGAAAAACACTACCACCCAAGGAACTTATTGCTTCTTGAACTTTAGCTGTAAACTCAGGAAATTCTGGTGCCTGAACAAAGAACAAGAACAACAAAAATATCAATTTCAATACATTTAATAGTGAAGTGTAGCCATTTTCTAAATACCATTAGAAATACATATTGTAGAAGGAATAAACGTGTCCAAAATCAGGATCCAAGAACCCCCAAAAAATAACGTATTTGTAGAAATAGATCACTTAAGAATCAACTCCGACATTCTTTCAATCAGAGAAAATTGAAAATATGTTTCCAGTTCTCACTCTCATTACTAGCAAGATTCCATGAACTTCAGGGGAAAACCCAAAACTTCGTAACATTCATCATGAAAGCTGCAACAGCTGGCAAACATGCAAGTCAAATAAACAGACCTTAAATACATACCTGTTGTTTTATATCTGATGGTAGATTATTGTATACAAATAAGATCCAAGAAGATTTAAAAACAAACAAACAAACAAACTTTCAAAAACAGTTTGTTTAGAATTAAGCATCTCTTTAAAAAATCTAAAATGCAAATATTGTAGCATTCTGTCAAAGTATTAAAAGGTAGAAAGAAATCAGTTTTGTTTTGTAATAGTTCTCTAGTTGCATTTAGGAGCACAGTAAGAGAGCAAAAGTAAATAAATCAATTCACAGGCAATTTGAGTGATAGCTCCTCATTTAAACTTTAGTTTTACAAAATGTTGTTGGTAATACTTTAACTTATCAGCTCCTAAATTAGGTCTTAAAGTAGCTCCTTAACAATATATTGCATCAAAATAGAGGACACACTGCAAAGGTACTGGTTGGATTAGAAAACCTTGTCTTGTAAAGAACATTGTCAATACTGTAAACATAAGATAAGGGAAAAAAAACTCCTCAGGATGCTACAAACTCCACTCTGAATGTGGTGCAATAGAAAAAAACCAGGTTGCTGACCTTTAAAATAATAAGAAAGGATTTCAGGCATATGTCAAAGATTTTTCATGTAATAGGATTTATAGCAAAAAGTATGTAAGAACACTATTTCTGCCTAAGTATTTTTAAACTCAACTCAAACTTCCAGGCTAAAGCTAATTGATGTCTCTAAAATAACAAAGAACTCACAGCCACACAAGTGATCACAAAAAATTCATACATTTTGGCATTTCCTTTCCACAGCCCCCCCCAAATGCAAACAATTAATAAACCCTCTCACATATTAGCGCAGTGACCTAGACTGAACATCAAACATTCTGAATTTTTCCTTAGTATGTTACCTAATCTCCATGGGAAACTACACTTGAAAAACTGAAAAAGCATTTTTCTTATTTTACTTTATTTTTAGAGCTTCAGTCAATTCTAGAAATTGTTCCTGCAGGAAGTAAAACTTTTCAGCCACTGCATTCTGATCCAATCTCCTTTTGTTTTGACAGAAGTCAGAAGTCATACTATATATGTAATTCCAGCACATACTAAGCCTCCGCAGGGAAATGTTACCATAATGTCATTTGATTAATACAAGTGAGGAAATATACACAAGAGGATAGCTCTAAGGCTGCAGAAACAAGCTAGATTCTAACATTTCTTAAATTCTGAATGCCTGACTTTGCAACCATCGATAGTAATGCGCGTTTTTTTAAACACAAAATTTTCTATAATTCTATATTCTAATTCTTCTTCAGAATATAGAAGGGGCAAGGAAAACAAGTTCTACCTGACAACTCAGGTGAGTCATCAAATCAGAATAATCACGACAGCCCACCTTACTGCTCCCTGAGCCAAGAAACCAACAGAGAATTATAACCTAGGATTTATCGTTAGTAAGATACAAATGGCCTAGGCTGACAGCAAATGCAGAACAGCAGTCTCCAGCCTGTCCCACTATTCTTTACACGTCATGTTCCCTAGTGTCTCCCTGTTCAGCTTCCACATCGCTACTTGATCCATTCTCATCTCTTGCAGTAACTCCAGATGCAGCTCCCCACCCTTCTGCATTCTACACAGGCTGTTTCTTCACTCTCTTCATCAAAGTGGTAGCAGGCAACACTTAACAGCACAGATGACTATTTCCATTCTCTCACTGGCCTCAGAGCAGTCCCTGGTTTTCGGGTAGAGAAAGCATATTTGCCACGGATGGAGTCTACAGAGCAATCATCTACCAAATTTACGAGACGGTAAAGAGCACATTGTGAAATTCTACTTTTAGAGTCTCTTTCTTTGACCAAATGTGGGTGTATTTTCGTAAGAACTAGCCACAGGCACAAACCGTGCTTATTATCAACCGTTTTCAAAGTTCCAGGTTTGGCGAAAGACAAAGCCCTGCCAATCTCTGAACAAGAGCCACCTTGGAGGCCAAAACACCCCTCTCCTTCCTCTACCCCACTTTTATTGCTGAGCATGGTGTTATATGGTATGGAATATCCCTTAAGACAATTTGGGCCAGCTGTCCTGGCTCTATCCCCTCTTCTTCTCTTGCCTACCCCTAGCCTAGTCGCTGGGGAGGGGCGTGGGGCAGACTGGGAAAAGAGAAAGCCTTGATGCTATGCGAGCACTGTTCAGCAATAGCTGAAAGTTAACTCCATCCCAGCCAGCCGCAGTAAAACACTAGCTGTAAAGCTGCGATCTGTACACAGTACACAATGCTTACTTAGCTGAACTGAAATCACTTGGCCTATACCCTTCTGATGGGTATCATACCTCTTGATTATGTATTTCCTTATTGTGTTGCACACTATAACGAAACCTGATTCAAAAGTCTGATATAATTTCTTTAGCAACATTAACGTGACCTTCGCAAAAGATAAGATGGATACCAAAATCCTTGTTCTGAATAATTTAAGATCTAAGGCATCTATTTTATCAAAGCTTAGCTATTTGAACTGAAGCTATTAGCGTGTGCAAATTTGGCATGTATTAGTTTTAAAATCTAGGCTAGAAATTCTGTGCTAGCATATGCACAACTCAAAGCAGGGCTGTGTTTATATTGCACCTAATCCAACGTGAGCAATTCAACACTATGTTGAACACTGGGGAGTTAATAGGACTGAAATAATAGTATCAATGGCAAACAAGTGACGCAAGTATATTAACTCTGACAATGATAGGGCAATAGCAAGTTTCAAAAAAGATGTAAAAAAAGATCAAGGAAGCCTGGTTCGTATCCATCAGGATCCTGATTCTAAGCCAGGCACAGTGCACGGAGAGCGTAATGACAGGAAAAGGAAAAAAAAAGATGATAGAAAAAATATACTTAGGAGGAAATAATGGCACAGGTGTAAGAGAAGAGCTGTGAAAATTGAGCTGCAGGGGCTTCGTTTCTTCTGCATCCAGTCTGATTAAGTAATTGGGAGATATTCAAAGTGGTGAAAATGAAAGACAGCTATATTTAGAGCTGTACTTCAGTTCATTTCCTATAGTCTAACAAGTGTGTGATTGTTGGGGATGAAGAAAAGCATTTTATTTTTAGTTAAACAAAATTAAGCCAGCAAAACTTTTTTAAAGTTACAGACATCTACACTGCCATCTGTCTAGAATGGTCTGAAAAATGTTAAATACAGCAACAGATATGTCTAACTGGCACCAAATTTATATCACAAGGTTGCAGAAAGCATACCGCTTACAAACCCACGTTAGGCTTTTACAGGACCTTACCGTAGTTGTGGTAGTATTCTCATCATCCGACCACTGTTAAAAACAAGAACAAATCAAAGGTTACTGGCTTCCTGAGGCATCCTTTATAATTTATGAGAACATCAGAATTCATATGGCTTCCTACAATATGCAGATCAAATCATTGCCCTGGAGCTCCAGGTGATGTAGCGTAACATCACCATCCTCCAATTATCACGGCTGTAAATTAAGACAGGAAAAATATTGTATATTCAGCAGAAGCACTATTCTAAAGTACGGATAAAAGACGACACCTATATATTTTAATTGTGATTTATATCACAAACTTGGACATTTCAGAACTCAACAGAGAGTCTTCCCTGTCTAAAGCTTGTCTCCAGCTCCAGCACTTCCATCCTTAGGCCCATGATCCATTAGTTTCACTTGTATTTCTTTTTCATCTCCTTTTTGTATGTCTGTCACCTCGTGCTTACAACATTTTTCAGCGTTTTTCTTCTAGAATACCCTTCTGAGCTATTAATGCCTCAGAAACTTTCATTGTTTCTGGAAATAACTCCTCCAAATGTACTCCTCCTTCTAATTTTTCAGGGCATGAAACAGCATTAAGTTCAATTCCAACATCCTTCAACGTTCCCTACTTATTATTACAAATGCAATTACCAAAAAATAAAAAAAAAATTAAAGAGTCTTCTGTGAAAGAGCATAGAAACATTTTAAACCTTCCCTGACGGGGAAGTATAAATAATGATGGGTTTACGTTTTTCAAGGCAACTACCATGTGATTATTATTTTTGTGAAGTACTCTCCTCAACTATAAATTATGCAGAAAAGGTCACACATTCATATTTTTCTCAAGAGACTTGACATTAAGTTGCGTTTTATACTGACCTGTATTTCCTCTGCATCGTCACTCCCCTCCTGAGCATGACTTGGTGGATCTTCTCTAAAACAAAAGATTAGCAGGAAAAAAAAATTAAGTACTGGAGTTTGACTTGACTGTATACATTACATTTCCACAGCATCTACCAGCTGCTGATCTCAAAATGTTTTGTAAGAAGATTAAGCCTCAAAACCCCTGCCAGAGAAAAATCAGAGCAAGCCAGTACAGAAAACTGAAGACCAAACACTCTGGCATTAGACTTGGGCCCTACCCAAAACACTTTGCTTCTTTCAAATTAGCAGATCACTTTCTGTTCTGAAAACGCCATAACTGAAGCTTTTCAACACCCTATTAATCATTCTTGTCCAACTTCACTGTACTCTCACAGAAGCACAAATTAAACTTTTTTTTTTTTTAAACAAGTTCAATTTAAATTATGCTTTGCCTCCGTACTCTTTTTCCATGTAAAAATTTTAAAAAATTGAGTTTCAGATGTTGACCTGTGAATTTCTGGTACTGAAAAGAAAATGTCCTCACACTCCACACGCAGAAAAGAAAATCCTACGGCAAGGGGATATGCAGTCAATAGCTTCTTCCTGAAACGTTCCTTTTTCTACACAGGTGAGACTGCTGTTGTAAACATTAGCATATCTGGGAGAAAGCACTTGATTGCAAATATTCCTTTGAAGTTTTCGGTGACTTTTGAAGTTCTTTAGCCAATATAACTGACTGTGAAGATCTTAAAGGAGAAGACCAAGCTCTTGAAGAAGACTTACCACAGCAAGACAGTGTAGCAAACAGGGTAAGTTGAAATGTACGTCCCTGCCAAAACTCAACTCTTCAACAAGCTAAGTCTCTGCAGTCCCTTAATGCACTTCCATAGGGATTAAGCTATCAATGCAGTTTTTGAGATCTAGAGGTCAGATACCGGTTCACTGAAGATTAAAAGCGATCTTGGTCTTGACTGCAAGAAGATCACCTTCACTTCTAACTAAGAAAGTTCAACTCAGAGAAAAACTGGTTTCTAAAAGGGATTTTAAATTGGAAACATCTTAAAAAAATATAATTTGAGTCAATTATACAGCTGTCTATTATGCCACTGAAGACAGCAGAAATTGTATAACAGAGCTGTGAAGTCAAATCCTCAGTTTTAGCTTTTCTGAAGGCTTATTAAAAAATAAATGGCTGCTGCTAAATAAGTTGCACAATTCTGCAGAAGCAGGTGACAATATTACTTCTTATCCAAAATGATTTAAAAAACAATTCTAATTTTCTGAATACCTTTTATTAAAAAAAAAGAATTTTAAAATTAAAAAAGCTCTTTCATCTTTACAAGGTGTTTAAACAGCTTCAATTTTATATAAATTGATTCCTGAGAAATTAGACATAGCTCCCTTACACTCACAGCCTAATTGGTTGCTCTGTGAGAGGCAAACTACCAGTTGGGAAATGATGGAGTGTGGACTGATTTCTGAGTCTGATCATTAACAAGATGTATGCATGCAATAATCATTTTACAAGGAAGCCATACAGTGAGATTCTAAGCAGAAAACAAAGAACAAGGCCTGGGTTCTTACCAACTGTTTTTCCTATCTATCCACCTCATTCTTCTCCATCCAAAATCCTGGCATAGGTATACATCCAGGACATTCAGCCTTGTCATATGCATGGATTATATGTACGCAAATCATTATACAAACTCAATAATCACTAAGATTTTGTATATAGCTTATCTTATTGAGACTTAAACTCAGGTAATGTCACTTCACCCCTGGATAAGGCAGCAGGCATGTGAATGGCGTGGGACAGGTCAAGCCTCTGAACTGGAGCTAACCGTATCAAAGCAACCAAACACAAACCAGCAGGCTGCGCACCCGAGAGACTGGTAGACGCCGCAAGGAAAGGTGGAGAAAAAATGAAAGAACTGTCTCCACTTGGTCTCCACTTGGAATGAAGTGTATTACATGGATTTGGGGTGAGGCACTGGAACAGGTTGCCCGGAGAAGCTGTGGATGCCCCCTCCCTGGAAGTGTTCAAGGCCAGTTTGGACGGGGCTTTGAGCAACCTGGTCTAGTGGAAGGTGTCCCTGCCCATGGCAGGGGGTTGGAACTAGGTGATCTTTAAGGTCCCTTCCAACCCAAACCGTTCTGTGATTCTATGATTTTAGCATCTGCACCAGGCACCAGCAAGTCAAGTTTTACTAACAGCAACAGTCAGCCCATTCACATGCTCATACAGTAGGAGGTTTACTGCAGCCAGACTGGTCAAATTTTAAAAAAACTCATTATGCAAAATATAATATGTGTATACAAAATAGTGCTGTGAATATAAAGTAGTATTAATATTTGGAGGGTGGTGGGAAAACACTCTTTACCTTCCGGAAACCACAAGCGTTCCATCATCCAGCAAATATTCTTTCACATTCTCTGGTAGGGGAAGTATAACGCTGGAAGAAACATGAGAATTTCTTTAATAATTTATTATTAATATTACTTGTTAAAATAATAACGGGTTTAATAAAAAGAATTTGTTTTTTTAATAAGAACATACCTCAATAAGAGTATGTTTTATTCTCTAATGCCACGAAAAAACCCATTTCTCTTTCTCCCCTCTCATCCCTTCCCAAAAAGCAATGCCCATTTTCTCTCCAGGGAAGTAGAGGAGAAGGAGGCAAAAAATATAGATGAAATGCACAAAAATGCCCCACTCCTTCAAAGCTCTAAGAAATTAAAAGAAAGAGTGTTTGTGGCCAGCGAGAAAAAGACAACGTATTGCTCAAACTAAAGGTTTCTCTTTTGAGATCCAAACCAAAATTTGCCTACACCACCCACATGTTCCAAAAATGCAGGACTATCACTAAACTTACCAAAAATATGCATGTGTTAAACACTAAAAACCATAAAAGATTAAATGCTTTGATTACTAAAAGCCTGATGTCAGCGCTTTTTGATCCAGCAGGACAACTACCTCGAGCTTGACTTTACTGAGTTACTGGTAGTTCTCGTAACCATCTCGTGATGCGCAGCAGCACCTTAGAAACTACAGAATTTGCTACAGCTTCTAGAAATACACAGGAACACGAAGTCAGCCACTTGGTTTGGGTGCGTTCAGCCTCAGTTTCTTTGAGCAACCAAGTGGGAAGAGCAGTGATGTGGGTATCAGCTGCTGCTCAGCGCGGAGTCCCAGCAGGAGAGCAGGGAGCACAGGGGTGCCCAAAACATCCCCTCAGGGTGTAGGGACGAGACCCCAGCTCCCGGGACTCCAGCTGATGGCTCGATCAAGCCTTCCCCAGCTCTGCCCCACACAGGTCCCTTACATCCCACCCAGCCCTGCCCCAATACCAGCCCATTTCCAACGCAGCCCAGCCCCACACGCCTTCCCACTTTCACAGCTCCCCTGCGCCCCCCACAGCCGTTTCTCCCTGCCCCTCGCCCAGCTTAGGCCTTCGCCCGGCCGAGGCCTACAGCCAGCCCAGCCCCACGCCGCCAGGGCCCAGCCGCCCCCGGCCCCACACCGCGCCCCTCGCTCCCCTCACCTGCGGATGGTGACGGCCCGGAAGAGCGGGTACCACACGGAGAACTGGCAGTGCACTACTTGCTCTTTCTTCATCCTCCCCCTCAACTCAACCCAACCCAACCCAACCCAACCCAACCCGCCCGGTTCGGCCGGCCTCGGCCCGCTTCGCCCCGCTGCTCCCGGAAGCTCGCGCTCCACCCGGAACCTCCCCCGCAGCTCTCAGCGCCACCCGGCCCGCTATCGGCGGCGCACACGGCGCGGCGCTACCCGGCCCCGCCTGAGCGGCGCACACAGCTGCCGCCCTGCCCCGCCTCGCCTCGCCTCAGCCGCCGCCGCCTCAGCGCTGCTCGGTGCCGGTCCCGCCCGGCCGCCCCCGACCTCACCGCACCCGCCCGCGGTAGCGGCTCCCCGCAGCAGCCCGGCCGCTCTCCCGGCCTCGTACGTGTGTGTGGCCCGAGCGGGGGGGGTTTCCAGGCGGTTACGTTGAAAACACGGGCGGCCTTAGGGAAGCTGCGGGTGTTTTTCCCGCCTAGCAGGCTTTGCTTTCTTGCTTTGCATGTGCTTGTGTAAGATTTCATCTCTCCAGCGTTATAATGGAGCTCTGCAGTGACAGAGCTTCCCCTCTCTCCTCAAGCAGGGCTGCATTTCATTTATTTTGGGGAGAGTCAAGTAATAACTGAATAATACGTTCTGTTTAAGCCCATGTGTCTGTGTCTGTGTGTCCCCTGCGTGGAGGGCCGAGTCGTTCCCATCCGATGCTTTCCTCAAATGCTCTCGCGTCTGCCGCATGAGACTGCCTCCCCAAGCCCTCTCACGCATCAGTTGTCTGGAATTGATCACAACTGGAGATGCTGCTAACCCTCTTCTGCTTATGCAAGATAGTCTTTGTTGTGGTCTGTTCTGCAGGGCGAGAACCAGTTATTTTTCCATATTTTGGTGCTGAGTGGGTCATCCACTGATGAGAAAAATGAAACATTTTCCCCACTTTTTCCTTCTCCCTCTCTTCCGTCAACTTCTACTAATTAATTGTTTTTGTTGCTAGAATTATATTGCTGAAATGCAAGTGAACTGAGTGATGGTAACAAGTTTAAAGTGACGTAGGAGTTTTTAGTGATGTTTTATCTTCAGCGCATATATCTCAGCGTGCTGTCGGTTAAATCGCGCATAAACCGCTGCCAGTGTCCCTTTTCACATTCTTTATAAGAAACCCTGTATTTTGTTTTATCTTGAGCTTGCCTTAGGACACCATTGCTGAGCTTCCATTAAATCTGGTTGCTGTCAGCTGGGATGTGTAGTTTGGATCAGAGAATAACTTTTGAAAAGTGATTTAGAAAAGCTAATCATCTATCGTGTCTTGGATAGGTTAATGTAATTCCCTGGTAGCTTGGCTGCTCCCTAAGCTAATTCACAGGCCTCAGCTGGCTTCAGTTTTTAACTCCTGGAAAGGATAATTTGGAAACTGTAGAATGGTTGGGCATTGCCTTCAAAGGAAACCACTCAATAAGGGAATAAGCAATGGGAATAAAGTTATACCTTTTATAAATGGTACGCGTTTTTCAGGTCTGAGTTTGAGCCCTCCAGTGAAAGAAATGGAACAAGTAGCATGATTTGCCAGCAGTAGCCTGTAATACCAGCCGCAAAAATCATCAGAGAAGGTGGAAGCAGGCCAAACTTTTTTTTTTCCCCATAATTTATAATTTAAGCGCTGTTGATTCGTGCTAAGAAAGCTGATAAATGTGGACACTTTGACATAGTCTTAAAATTGCACCGATAACTCTTAAAAATTTATATTCATAGAGCTTAATCGTAAGTCAGGTTCCCAGGCTGCTGTGCGAGCTGTGTTGCATTTTTAACTCAAATGATGCAGTGGTAATTTTATGAGATGGAATAGCCTTCCTGTCTGAGGGCTGCGAGACAAGGTCTATTCTGAAACCTAACATGGGGCTTTAGAAATAAAACATTGTAGCATTAAGTTTAATTTTCAGTTGCAGCTAATTTTGTTTATGAGCAAAAGGTGTTGCCACCCTTAGCAGTATGACTAATGTGAGGTAGCGGAATTGCAGCCTTCATTTAACCAAATGGTATTTCAGCTTTCTAACGGCAGAAATTCTCACTTCTATACAGTCAACTGAATTTGGAAAAAATTACTTTTTTGGTGGAACTTTTTAAAATGTCACTCATACGTAGAGTTATTGCACCCACTTGTGGAGGAGATCAAAACTACAGAAGCTGAGCTAGATGAGTCTTCCTCTTGTTTTCATCAATTTTAGATTTTAGTGATAATTCAAACCACTGAAGCTGTATAATTTTTTGTTTTAAGTCACAAGCCACCCTTGAATCTCTCCGCTTCAGAAGAGAGCAAGCTGTGTTGAAAAGAGCTTCTGCCATGAGATGAGGTTCTAGTGTGTATTTGTAACTGACGTAGGTAAGTATTAATACTGTTGTACAAACCATTACTATAGCTGCTTGTGGGATTTAGGGTACAATTGTGGTAATCCGTGTTTGAGAAAGATCCACTGATACTTGCAAGCTTATGTAGAAGGATTAGTATGATCAATGGAACAGGCTTTCCTGTGAGGGGAGACTAAAAGAGGAAGACTTATTCAGCCCGATCAAAAAAAGTTTAACAAGGATATGGTTCATTATCTACTCTTTTGATATGTTTATGTTGTCAATCAAAAAGGCTATAATTCTTTCCAAACATAGGAGGTAAGTTTGTTGTAGCTAGGTATGTCTGGTTTTTATGTTTTTAAAGCTGTATACTTCGGGCATCACACAGAGCCTCCTTTGACTGTTTCCTCTGGATGACCAGGAACCTCTTGGAACTGCTATGCTGGGCTGCGCTTCTTCTGCATAAGTTTGGTGGAAAGCTTCATCTTGTATTTTAGAGTGGCCGTTGTCCAGCTACAGCTCTTAAATCCTAAGTGAAGAGAGTTTGAGACATTGCTGGCTCAAGAACAAATGGGTAACAGCTAACTGAACTAACGTGGGATAGAAATTGGAAGATAACCAAGTGAGGTTCTAGAACAGTTTTTCATACAAAGAGTAGAAAGGTAGATAGTAAACCTACGTAGTTTTAAGATGGAGCTTCATTGCTTTGAGAAGAGATTATAGAACATATTTTTGAAAGAATGGAATTGGGTTTAGTAGGTCAGGGTTCCTTTTCAGGACTTATGTTACATAAAAACAATTTGAACGTTTGACCGCTATGACCTACTTCATCCAACAAGACTGTCTTAAGACTTAAAAAAGAGCCTGCCCTGTATACTGAGGAAATGGATTTATGAACGTTAGTTTTAATCCTGCTGATATCCAGAAATATTTTATGCTACCTATTCCTTTTAACTGCTTTCTGGAATTAAATGCAAATCTAATATGTAAGAAAGCTGATTGTTGCTGCATGCTCTTAAACGTTTCACAAATGTGCAGTGGATGTTATCATAAAAGGATAAAGATGAAGTAAAAAATGGAACTGCTGAAGTTGGATATGACAGAGAAGGTGATCACTCGCTTCTGGTACTGTTCATTGCTGGAGACCCCACAGAGCCTTATTAAAACCCTAGTTGAAGTCAAGGGAAAGATTCTTGTTGACTTTATGGAAAGTTTACAACCATCAACGCTAAGAATGATAGAGATCTTTAAGATTAACTCGTCTCTCCTGGTGTTTAAACTGATTGCTTCTTTGCACTGTCTTTTTGCTCATGATTCATGCTGGTTTTCAGGACTTCAGTATTACAACTTAATATCAGAGGTGAGCTTCCTTGGAATAAGAGTTTCTGTGCTGAAAGTGCCCCATAGCTCCACAGTGAGACAGGGGACTAATGGTGAATCTCAGATGCATCTTATTTTTCCGCTGCCTGGTGTGTCTTTCAGCTAGAACTGGATTGAGAGAGTGAGAGGACAATCTTAGCTTCCTAGGGAGCATTAGGATGCAGGCTGAGGCATTGAGCTACACGTGCAGAGCCTTGCTTTGGGCATATATTCAACTGCCTTTTGCATGGTGTTAGCCACATCATTCCCAGTAAGAGAGACTAACTCCATGTGTCACCTAGACTTGCAACACATGGGTCACTTTCTGACCTTGTTTTTTTGGGGATTGAGTCATTTACGTGTTTATTTGTGATGTGTGTAAGGTGGAGGTAGGTTCTAGTTCTGGTTCTTTCGCAATAGCAATTTTTACCACTGAAGTCCTCTTAGTGTAAGGTTTTTTTCCGCTTTCACAGTGGAATGCATAGTCCTGTTGGGGTAATGCTGTGTTGACAGAGCACTTCACCCAGATCAGAATGAAAGAATTTGACTGAAATGGATGAATTTTGTCTCTGTGTGTGTCTGACCTTTGAATAGTTAAGGAGGTGTCTTCAGCCAGCATAGTTACTCGGCAGCTGATACTACTATTACAACTATGTAAGTCAGGGATTTGACCCAAACTTCTGCTTCTCCTTTGAATTATTTGACTCTGAAACCATCTGGTGGAGCTGAAAATGTGAATTGCACTTGCCATCACATGTCCTTAACTTTCTCCAGCAAGTTTTATTTGTTAATTTAGAATGCAGAAACGAACCTTTTAACTTTACTCTGAAAGCAAATATTGACTTTGTTTCATAGTAATCTGGACTTTGCACAGGAGGGGAAAAGCCTGACATTCCTGAAAATGGCAGCTGAGACATCCACAGAAGTTCCAAAAACTGCTAGACAATTCGTCCTTAAAGAAGAGGTATAACATGCTTGGTTTTGACACATGTTTTGTTGTTAAATAACAATTATTTGGGACTGATCAGAATGTTTGAGAGTGCAGATGATAAATGCTATGGATGCTGTATGTTTGTAAAATCTATTCAATAGACAAAACACTTCTTCCTGATGGTCAGAGAGTTTAAAAAAGGTGGCATTTCTCTTTGATAATTTGTATGATTATTTCAACAATGGGGAGAGAGAAATCTAGTGTTGCATTATTTTAAGCTTCTTTTTTTGTATTTTGCAGCTGTTTCTTGTATTGTCTGTTCAGGCTGTTTTCAGTGTTCAGAAATAATGCTGATACCTCTGAGAGACTATACAAATCAGTGGCTCATGAAACTCAGCCTTGTTTTCTATTCCTTTAAGATGATGAACCACTAAGAGCTGCCTTAACATTTAGGATTGTACCTTCTTTGATGCTTTCTGAAAGGGTTTGAGTTTAGATAATTGCTATTCTAAAGACATTAGTAAGGAGGTAGTAAGATTTTTTCAGAAATGTTGTGCTTGCATCTTCACAGAATCAGAAAATATCAGGTCCTGAGGAAGGAATTTGGAGATACTTCTGGGTGCTTACTAGGAGCACTTTCACCCTAATTGTAACTGCCTGTATTTGTTTCTGTTCTCTTTTAAGTGAATTCTTAAAAGTTAATCTTTGGTGTTAAAGGCAGATTTGGCAACAGTGTCACGCTGTTGTTATAACGCAACTGTAGTTTCTTTTATCGAGCGTTCCTTCCTTGGAATGAACACAGTCTTGTAATTTCTTTAGGTTTCATGGTACAAAACTTTTTCAGGAAAGGAGACACTCGCATTGTTGGGATATATTTATCGCTTTTCTCCTTGGGTGTTTTTTTAATGTGACTATTTCTCAAGCATAAAGCATTTCATTTTTGTAAGCTTTTTGGGTTTTCTGTTAAGACCTGTATTTTTGCAGGTAATTTTTTCATTTTATCCTCTTTTTTTTTTTTTCATAATACCTCTTAGTTCTTCTCCTTTGGAATACTGTACTCTTTGGTATCACTGGAAGTTTGTAATTAGATCTTACATATTTTAAGCTATTTAGTTTTTTCAGTCATTTTGTGGGATTAATACAGGAGAGTATTTACCATGCCTCTGCCAATGGCCTGTATATTAAAAGTGGTTCTGTAACTCTTCAGTAACTACGTGGTCTGATGTTGGAGTATCTTCTTCCATGAAAGTAATGGCTGATCTTATTTCCTTCTTCCTGTTTCTGGGAACCCACAGGCAGGCTGTTGTAAGCAAAGCAGATGTTATTTGCCCATCAAAGTAACAGATAAAGCAGTAAAAATCACTAATTCTAAAATTGAGTGTAAGTGCAACACATCCTGCAAAGTGTCCTTAGGCCCTAAATAGGGGATTTAGCAAAACAGAGGTTATGCTTCTGGGCTTCTGCAGGTTTTAATTGTGCACCCAATGAGGCGGGTGACAAAATTCTCTTCTTTTTCTAGGGAAACCTGGCAACTTTCAGTTTTCTCACCCTGTAGGCTGTTAGTATCAAGAGTTTTACCAAACTTTAGAGGATTGTGGAATGCTTCCATTGTAAATATTTATGCTACATGTCCTATAATACTTTTAAATTATTGCTCCATGACAGTAGAGCCCAAAAGCTGTACTTAAGAATATCTGATTAAAAACAAGACACTTTGTTTGACGTGTCCTACTTTTTTCTTTTCTTTTTGTCTTTTTGGAGCTTGGATAGGTGTAATTTCTTACAGACTAGGGATTCCTTTTTCCTCTAAGATTTGTGGAGACGGGATGTGGTTCTGATTTCAGCCATTTTCCTCTTTCTGCTTAGCAAACGATAACTTGGTGACAGGGGTAATGATCTGCCAGTTCTGTTGAATGCTGCAGCAATATGGGACCACGATCAATAATCTAGTTCTTTGTGTTCTCTGCAATGTTTAAAAAAAAATCATTAACACAAAACATTTGGCTGTGTTTACTTAGCTGAAGTATATATATTCCTCTCCTTGGACAACCAATGGAACTTGATTTTCATCTATTTCTCTTTTGGATCTTCCTGTACTCTACTTCGGCAGTGATTTAGGAGTGAATGCAAAGCTATTTAAAATATACCTGAATGCTTCCAAATGGAATTACTTCTTGTACCTGTAATAAGCATAATATACTTCATCTTCTCCTTTCCTGCTGTTTTTGTGACCACAAAGCCATTAGAAAGCCCTTTTGGGAACACATAGCTCTCCTTTTCCAATTCCTGTTATGTGGAAATACTATACTTTCTAAAATAAATGCCAAAACTCCTACTGTAAAATACATGTAGCCGCATTTACAACCATAGGAGTGCTATTGTTATTTCAATTGCCTGTCAAAATAATTTTTCTGAAGAACAGATTTTAAGAATTACATGAGTTCATCCAGCTCAGTTATAATTTACTGGACACCTGGATCGCTTCTGATTTGCCTTCTGCCTCCAGCTGATGCTGTACTGTGCTTCTGTACTCTAGTTATAGCTGTATCATATATTACATTTCATTTCTCTATATTCTCTTTTTAGTTGGTGAATCTCTCAGTTTTAATTTCAAGACCCACGGCCACACAGGCCCTATTTGCTCCTTGTCCTGCACTGGAGGATTGTAGTGTGCCAACCACATGAATGGCCTTTCGGACTTCATCCTTTGCTACAGTTTAATGTTGTGGTTTTTTTCCCAGATCCTCTTTTCCCCTTGCTTATGCTTGCTCCATTGCTGTCAGCAGTGTGTCTCATTACACAATAGGAAGTAATTTGTTCATCTTACTGATTACTTCTGATTTCTGTGGTCAGACCTATGGCCAACTTGATAGAAAATTCTGGAGACAGGCTTCTTGTCTGCCTACACCTTTAGCAAAGCTTAAAATACAAGTTACATTGAAAGAAGTAAACTGCTGGGCTAATACCTAGGGATTTTTCCCTTTTAAAGGAATTACATAAAAGATGAGGTAACATCACAGGGCAAATAAACTCATTTAGCTCAGAAAAGACATTTTGTAATAATGTTAATGCCAAGCACTCAAATCAGCAGCTCTCAGAAATCCTAAAAGGGCAGGTGTCTATCACTGCTCGCAGTTACAGAAAAGAGCAGTTACACAAAGCCACGGTCTGAGATCACGGCAAGAAAAGTTTCAAAATAGTTTAGATTTCAGTCTTGCATGCTTAGCTATTAGGCCGTGCTCTCTGATAAGTGGGCACTCATCAATCACCAGCGTAGCTAAAGTCTGTGCAGACCAGTGACCCTTTTTCAGCTGAAACGTGACCTTTGCAAAATCCTTCTAACAAGATGAGGGCTTTCCAGTACATAAAATCGTTGAAACATCGTTATAAAAGTCACGTTAAGAAAAGTTACTGGGTTTATTTTCTTTCCTCTTCAAGAACTTGGAGTAACTGGTTTTTTCCCTAATAGCTACAGGAATGTTGTTGCATGTTCCTGCATGTATTCTGTTGCTGAGAACTTTGTCTTCAAAAGAATCCCAAAATAGTTGTGTTGTTTCTCCCCTTAGCCCCCGAATATCTTTGGGATTAATCTTATAACGTATTTAACAAAGAATTCTTTATTTTAGGTAATTGTAGAAAGAAAATGGTTGAAGCTTGAAGAAACAACTTACACTGATCCCTTTGGTAAAACCAGGTAATTGCCTCTCTGGCATTTCAGATTCCTATAATGTTCCCAATTGTACAGAATAGCCCCAAGCTAGAGAATATGAGCATTACAAACCTATTACTCAACACAAGATGAGATCTATTCATTGTGCAATTCCTTGATAGTTTGTACTGTTCAGAGAAGAAAAATCTTACTCTTGCAGATATGCTAGCATGTGGGATCAAATTCGGCTCCTAAATTCTTTTGGGCACATTGGATCCTGGTTTGCCTTGCATTTTCTGTTCCTTGTAAAAATGCTATGCAGAAGCAAGTCCGAGCTATGCAAATAGACTGTGATGATTCAGAGAGTCCGTCCCGTGGCTTTTCTGGTTCTTCATTAAGGGCTTCTTTTTCCCTGCTGATGGTGCTGGATCTTGCATACTATTGGTTACTGTCCTCTTGTATATTATCATGCCTGTCCAATTCTTTTCTATGCTTTAGTTTTGCTGTATTTATCTAGATGTGACAACATGGCTTTACTTCCCTCCTTTTAATGCACTGCTTTCTCTAGTGCCTCCCAGTTCATCAGCAAAATATCCTTTTAAAAAATAGCAAAGATTGGAGCTTTTGTGAAAGGATTTTTATTGCTGGTGGATTTTTGCTTTTTACTCATCCCGTTGCTTATTTTGAGAGGGAAGCTTTGGTCTTCCTTCCCTATGCGCTCCTCTTGCGCTCAAGTAACTGATCTGAGAGTTCACAATAACTTACACTGTAAACCTCATGCAAAAGGAAGATAAAAGATAGAATGCACATGGTCTTGTTACAAAACTGTCTTTCAAAATCTGACATGCTTAATATATAAATTGCTTTATTCTGTAGTTTTCCAGGATCACTTTTATAAGACTTGCCTGTTCTGTGACAATCATTTATGTCTTTTTCTCTTCTGCCTTTAAGTAGGCAAAACAAAATTATACTACAGGCATTTTGTAGTGCCAGTACATGACACAGGGCTTGCCGAAGGCCAGCTGTTTTCTTATGGGGCCTCACTGTGTGATGGTATATTTTGCTTTTAAATACCTGCCTAGCCAGGGTAGACGACAACTTACAAATAAAATGGGTATTGTTCCTTTTAATGTATTCATTTGTTCTTTTCTCTGTGTTAAACAGAACTTGGGAAACAGTAAAGCGTACTGGCAACAAAAAGGGCATTTCAGCTGATGGTAAGACGTTAATGACTTTTTTGTTTGCATTTTTTCCTATGAAAGTTCTTCTGATAAACTCACAGTGCAGAGTTAGAGCTGATCTATTTCTGAATGAATGAGGATGCGGAACAAATAGCTCAGCAGAGCTTGCTATACCCCTGAGCTAATGAAATGCTAACTTCAGTGCTGAAGAATCAGAACCTTACTGGGAGTGTTTTCTCAAGATCATTGTATTCCCTTTAGAACAATGGAGCAATTTCAAAGACAGGATGGATGCCCTGATACAGAGTAGCTCACAGACTGATGAATTGGGTCTGCTGTTACGGGCTAGGGATACAGTTCTCTTTGGGCAAAAGAGGGACATGATTTAGCTATGAGAGGAGCGTACAACGGCTTCCAAAGTCTCTGCAGGCAAGAGAGCCCTTCCCTAGATTCTGGTGGGCTAAGGCTCGGTCTTGCTTGGTACGTGTGCCTCCCCTTTGCTGGGGTGCTTTGAAGATCCCGTTTTGGGCTTTTATTTCTCACTGTGCATGATAAAAGGAGCTTAAATTCATAGTTCAGGATCTGGAGCAGGCATCTAAATGTTTAATGCTCAGAGTAACAGTACTTGGGTTCCTTTCCAGATCTAGCACTAAATACTGACTTCCTGCTATACTCAAATACTATGTACTTGTGTCTTCCGTCGCCACTTGTAGGTGTAGCAGTGATAGCTGTACTACAGAGAACTCTCCACTACGACTGCGTTGTCCTAGTGAAACAGTTCAGGCCCCCAATTAACGGCTATTGCTTGGAATTTCCTGCAGGTAAGTGACTGAAACATTAAGATGAGTCACATAAAGCTGACAGTTAAGTGTGTTTAGATGTGCTTGGCAATGTGCTTAATGAAGTAGCTCTAATCAGAAAACCGTGGTGAGCTCTGTAGATCAGTGTGCTATTCAGAAATAGGAATATTTGATATGAAGAACACAAAATAAGTTCATTTTAGCAGATTGGAGACATTTTGCACCATAGTCTGATGGTAGAATATTGCATTTCCCTTCACTCCTCCTTTTTCTAAGAGTCAAAGCATTTGGCTTCTTTCACTCATGAGAATATTAATGCCATTTCCTGGGACGGTAGCATGCTTCTGTAGGTGATTAGCTGATGGTGAGATGGTCTTGCTGCCCAAGACGTGGGCAGCAGCATGATGAATCCTGGAACTGGAATCCTTCCTAACGCCTCAGTTTAGTCCTCTGTAAAATTAGGGTAGTGACAATGTTTCACCTCCTTTGTAAAGCTGGATTAGATCTCGGGATGGGTGTTGTGGTTAAGTGCTAACTTTTTAATTGTTCTTGTGTATTATTTATCTCGCAGGCCTCATTGAGGAAAATGAGACTGCAGAAAGCGCCGCATTGCGAGAGTTGGAGGAGGAAACTGGGTACAAGGGGGAAGTCATTGAATGTACTCCAGGTCTTTGCTTTTTTATTCTTTTTCCAAAGCTAATTCTGTCTGTGATGGGTACTCGACATGTCTAAAATGCTCTAAACCAGAGGAGAAATCTATGCAGAAAAGTCTATGCAGATTAGCAGAGGGTAGTATCCCGTGGCTGTACCAATGAGACTTCGGTCCTTTATGAGTCAGTTGCTGAACTCCTGTTAAACATACAGGACTAAAGTAACAGTTTCATGTCTGTAGGGGAAAACTTTGCTATTAAGATCCTTTACACAAAACCCAATTGTTCAAGCTGTGATTTGGCATGTTAGTATAAAGGTCTAAATTGCTGGACTTAATGTGAACAACATCCGAGAGCTGAGGTAGAACAAATAGCTGCATGATGCAGTCTGAGTGGAGGTCACCCTCATGTCAGCTGCGGGGAGGTGACAGTACTCGGGTTCTCCAGCCGGAAGGAAGAAAGGAGAGAATGCTTGGAGTAAATCCAGAGATCCTTTGGAACGCGATTGTTGCCAGTCCAATGCTTTCCTACATAAAACAAAATGAAGGCAAAATGAGGATCATAAATAAAACTTGAGAAGGTAGGTAGAAAGGTGAGGTAACTTGCGTATGATGTCAAGTAAATGTCGTTACAGTTGAGACTTGGCTCTTGATTATCCGGTACAACTGCATGCTGGGGACTGAGAGCGATGGAGGCAGGTGATGGCAAAATGAGACTCTAACAGCCTGAGGAAGTCTATAAGGGAACTATAGCTTGCAGTTTAATCTTCAGTCTATGGAACAGAAAGTAAACCTAGGTGCTGAAAACAAGTCTTACAAGGAATCTGTAAAAGAGCTGAGAGTTACAGAAACATTACTTTTAAGAACATGTGAAAACAAACTTTTCACAACTTCCAGCATGAACTTCTGCCAAATGTATGTTCTCCTGTTGTATCAGATATATTTCTGTGAAAGTTTTTGTTAAAATGCCAAGGAGCCTGACTTCTGCTTTTGAAAAATTAACCTCTACATGTGCTTGTTGGCAGCTCTCTGCTTGGACCCAGGTTTGTCAAACAGCACGACACACATTGTGAGCGTCACCATTAACGGAGATGAGGCTGAGAATACAAGACCTCGGCAAAAACTTGGTGAGTTTTGTACCATTTATTTGAAAATTCTGAGAAGACAACAAAATGGTGGGTGCATCTCTTCTGTCCCAGCTGATTTAGATGCTGTACATCCTTCAAGTCATACCCTGCAGTCTAGATAAGCAGAGCCGTGTTTCTTTGCTGAATTCATTGGGGAGCCCAGATGTTAAGTGTCAGGTGTTGGCACACCCGGAATGAGAAATTCAGGTGCCAAACTTCAGTGAGGGCCATAAGCACTTGTGAACCTAGATATTCCTCTTAGTTGTGGCTTGACCCTGGAAGTAACTACAGCGTCACTCATGATCAGTCAGCTATCAAAATGCTTTTTAGTTGTAAACTCAAGTGTATTTCAAAATCTATAACTTGACACTTCTTTTTTTTTCACTTGCAGATGATGGAGGTACGTTACGCAGCTGTGCTCACAGCGACATTAAGGTCAAGTGTGATCGTCGTATGGCAAGTTTTACTTAGAAAATGTCAGTTAAAACTGTTTTTTATTTGGGCTTGGTTAATCTCCTGACTCTAAGCAAGCATGCATGAGACTGGCTTTGGCCTGGACATGAAAACTCCTGTGGGGCATTATCGCATCAATTATCTTCAAGGATTGCACCTATAGCACCAGTATCTCAGGAAATACAAATTACTGAATCCACAACAGCTGTAGATCGAGCCCCAAAGACAACTGATTCAGATAGGCAGGGGAGGTGTAAGTCAAGATAAATTCAAGAACAAACTCTTCGTCTTTGTGCTGGTTTTGTCTTCAAATGCATCTACAATCCATTACTGTACCACTATAAGCCAACCCAAAGTCCACTTCAACAGTGTATTTTCCATCTTAGAAGGGAGAAGGTCTCCTTTTAGAAGGATTCTTACCCTCCATAGCTGTCAGCTACACTGTGTTTTTCCCAGCTCTTTTCCCAGTTTCTTTCTGCCAAACCTGTTTTTTAATGATCCCCGTCACTGCCTTCCCCTGTTTAATCGGCCTTTCTGTGATATATGAAGGCTCACAGCTTTTGGGTGGTGATGAGCCAGTTCGTTTCCCCTTCCAAGTTGTAAGAAACAGGACACTGAGGTAGACTTCCTCTACTATTCACTAAATTAAAGGTGCATAAAGTTTTTTCTTCTTTCCTAGAATTTGTGGAAGTTCTTTCACTTCCAAAGAACGACCTACTGCAAAGAATTGATGGTAAGAGCTTTCTGACACATTCAGTGCACTAATGTGAGCTTCCAGAAACCCTTCGCTTCTCTTCTCGTAGCGCCTCGTGACATTTCTCATCCTAGAATACTGTATCTTAAACAAAACGCTGTGAGAGACTTGGCCAGGTAACAGCGTTAGTGATAGCGTTAGGTGTTAGCATTAAGAATTCATGTCTGGAATGCCATACATCTTCATTTTAGTAAAGGACTTAAATTTCTGTAGAGGAGAGGTTTTAGCAGCATCTCATATTTACTTTTTTTTTATTTTCAGAACTCATAGCAGAAGAACATCTTGCAGTGGATGCCAGGGTTTATACTTACGCATTGGCCCTGAAGCGTGCAGCAGAAAAACCGCTCCAAGTTCCTTTTATGAAGTTCTAAAACTAGAAGATGAGAAATGTAGTTGAAAACTGCCCAATTCAGATGGCTTAGAAGTATAACTCTTCTTGTAGTAAAGGTCCTTTGCTTTACTTGTAGAGCAAAAAAGAAGTATTTGTAGGAATGATTCTGATATTTTTATCTGGAAATATGTAACTGACAAAAAAGCGTTTCTTCTAACTGCTCATTCTATCAAGCCTTGACAGAATAATCACAATTAAAATGCTGTTTAATTTTCAGAATGGCTTGTTTCTCGCTCTCTTCGTCATGGCACTTGCGTTTCAGTGTAAGGAAGATGCTTCAGTAACTGTAGTTGGCGTTGTAACAGCGATTGTTCAAACGAGGCAGACGGCAGGCAGAGCGCACTTCTCCCTTGTCCACCAGCAGCATCGTTTCCGCAGCTGTAGGCGATTCCCGGCCACAGGAGCAGCGACAGCTGCACAGGGACACTGCGTACGTGCTGGCTGCGGCGTTTGCAACTGCAGTTTCAGGCACTCCCTTTTATGATTTAGACCTGAAGATGTTGCTATCCTCTTCCAGCCCTAATTAAACTATCCAGAAGATCGGTTTCTTTCGTCTAAGAAAATAGACTCTGACAAGGATGATGACAGTAGCAACAAAACGTCCACTGGTGCAAACCAGAACGGCGCAGGGCCCAGCCAGGGGATTCTGCTTCAGGTAGGGGCTGCTCACCTGCCCCGACACAGCGCCGCCTCGCGGTTCTCCCTCTCCCTGGGAGACGTCCGTGCACCGAGGCAGCACCTCAGTTCAGTCCAGTCACTTCTCACTTCTGCCAAACCAACCTTCCGTGTATCTGCGCAGTCAGCTGCTTCTAATTATGTAAACAACCACCACTGCTTAAAGGTTAGGATCTAAAGGTTGTAATAAACATACGCTAATATCAAAGTCTTGCCTCCAAAATAAATTTGGATGAGGGTGCATAATTAGGAGGACTCTCCTAGCTTAGAAATGAAGCAGAAAACTTGCTTCACAAACAACACGATGTTACTTTTAAGTTACACATGAGAGAAGACAGAAGAGATGAAAATGTGAAATCAAAGGGAAAAAGGCATTGATTACAGCTGAGAGAAAAGCTCAATGGTTTTAAGGGAAGGAATTGTGAGAGTTGTTTTTTAATTCAGGCTGCTAAAAACTCATCAGAATTATATTCTAGAAAGAGGAAGGATAAAGATAAAAAAGGAGCCTTTCAGACCTACCTCACTAACAAAGCATGTTAGAAATGATCAAAAACTGCATATGAATTACATCTTGCACAGATAAGACACAGGAGAGAGCTTAATTAAATAAGTTTATTGTCTAACGTTTACAGTTGTTACACTGCCACTGTAAAGTGCGACAACATAAATAAGTTTTCAGCAGGAACTCCTCGTTCCCCCCCTTTCCCTTCGACGAACACTGCTTTAGGAACCAGGCCTTGCTCTTCAGACTCACAAAAGCGAAGTGGACATGAAGTTCCAGTGGCACAGTTTTCACAAGTACATGTTTAAACAAAGCTCCTGGGCTGACTTGCTAGCATGACGGCAGCTACCGTGCCGTCTCACAGGAGGCCCAGGCAAGACACGGAAGGGCCCGAGGCCCGGCGACGCAGCAAATCTGCCGCAGAACCAGTTCACAGGTGACGTGAGTGTCAGTCTCCGGTAAAATGTTTGCTTGTCCACCCTCACAGCTAAGAGAAAGGTGCCTGGGTGGAGGCACCACGAAGGAGTAAGGAGTGTGGAGTTCAATGATGGGGAAATGCAAGTTAAAAAAGTGTAAAAAAAAAAAAAGAATGTAAAATACCAGCTACAAATAAATTTTGTCAAGAATACTGGCACGTGGCAATCTGAACTCAGATTTTATTTCTTCCTATTAAGGACAGGGAAATAAATTTAACATTTTAATGCTGTGTGCAAAAATGTTTACCGATATCAAACTGATACATTTTACCATCTCACTGTAGTGTTTGAACAGCAAGGTAGATGAATTGGTTTCCAGCATTACAGGCAACACTAGATAATACTTAAACAAGATAATGTAAACTTTATTCTTAAGGCAGCTGGTACTAATGCTGCGCACAGGCACTGCTCAATGCCCGTTACAGTAATGGGACACGTAGCACTTTAAAACAAGTAAAAATAAAATAGCATTATTGGACTAAACGACGCGTGTTGTCAAAATACTTTCCCTTTCACACAAACCATGAAATATTTGGACATCTAGAAAAATAATGCACCTACTCCTCCAACTTCAGCCTGTTCTTTTACAAATATTTCAAAATACTGATAAATAATAGTGACTGCAAGCAGAATGCCAGTGCCGGACCCAATGGCTCCTAGAAAGTCAGCCAATACTGAAAGGGCACCAATGCACAAACCACCAAACGCGGCTGCTGTAGGGATATACCTGTACCAACGGAAAAAAGAGAAAAAAAGAAAGTACTCATAATCATGAATTTTCATCCAAGGATTCTAACAATACACCTACTACTGAAACAACCAACTAGAATATCGAGCAACAAATTTAACGTTGCAAATGCAACTCTGCCATTAGCTCTTACTATCTTCCATATTTGCACAAAGTAGAAACTAAAATAAATATTCACTGATAGGAAAGCTGTGTGAATAACTGAACGCTGGCAAAGCTTTTCAGTTAAAAGTATAAAAGTATACGCACGCTATGCAACCTCCACAGGACCAAGAATAACTGCTTTGACTTAAATATGTAGGGATAAGTCTATCTTTCAATATAGATCTGCAGGCTTTGCAATACTGCACAAAATACTGCTTTTGTAGTGTCATCTTAGTTCAGTAACGGTAACTTAAACACCTGTAAAAATCAAGGTATCTTCCTTTTACAAACATGGAAGAGATTCAACCCAAATTCCCTCATTATGCCACTTAAACAAAAGACACCACAGGTTAATCTCTTACCTACACCTTCTGCGTTACTATGAAAGGCGACAGCTGAATGGGAAGAATCTTGACATTTGAGTGAAAAGAGCTTTTTCCGAGAGTATCTGCTCCAGCTGACACCTCCCCAGCACTCTGAACCGCCCAGTACAGCAGCACCGCTGGAAGTCAGCCTTTCCTTACCTGTTAAGCTCGTGAACCATTGAAGTATCCCTGTGGCCTCTCATCACCATTTGCTGTTCTTTGAGTTGCTTGGCAACCTGCAAAAAACATAACTTTATGAAACTGCTGCGGTGTTTCATAGTCACCCAATATTTAGTCAGAGTAATAACTGATCAATTAGTAGCTAGTCAGTTCTAAATTAGAGGCAGGGTTTGAAAACATTTAGGCACGTTTATCAGAACACCTACATCTTTTGCTGATGACCCAGACACCTCAATCCAAGTCTTTGAGAAGAATGCACAGGATCCCAACATAAATATTATATACACTATTACATGGACAGGATCCTCAAATATTGCACCCATGGATTCTGGAGGGGACAAGTAGTAGCACAGGCCACCAACAGGGTAAGAGCGAGCAGGGCCACCACCACTGACATCCTGTGAGAGGGGAAGAAAAAGGCAATTAGCTATTTCTCACAGATCTCTCGCATTCCCATCCTGTATTTAAAGAGGAATTCCTCTTCAATGTTTAAAACAGCTTTTAAATACAAATGTTAAAAAGTAAGTCTTCCAGTTTTCTGCTTCTTAAATACCAAAGTTTCACAACGAAGTAACATATACATATAATTTTGTGCAGTTAAAAAAAATGGTAAAATACTTACTGCCCACTGTCCTAATAAGTTCACCAAGAAGTTGCCACTAAAACGAACAGACAACATCTGGGAAATGACATAGAGGTTCGAAACTAAGGCAGACTGCAGAATGATGGGAATGTTGGAGGTATAAAAGAGCTTGATAGGATAGCTACTGTACTGTCCACGATACCGTGCAGACTTGATAGGTAAATCAACACGAAATCCCTACGGGAAAGAACACAAATGCACCAAGCTTATTTCCAAGACACAAGGTATTCCTAGTATGCCTAAAAGCTGTTCCTGACCACAGAGTTCTTGCTATTAAACAAGGAGTGCAAGGTCTGAGACAGGCTTTCTGCTAGGCTAGATTACAAATTTTAAGGATTTATAAAAGTGTTACTGCTTGGTTGTATTACATTCTTTTTACATAAACATTATTCTCATCTGCTAAATAATAGGGTTTGATAAAAGCCTTTAATGGCTTTTAACTTAACTAGCCAGTTACCAGCAGACTTGTGTGTGGCAAGCCCAGCCTTCTGTTTTCTGGGGCAGGCTCCTACCTGAGTAGACCCAAGAAATGCCACATAGATTTGAAAACCAGATAATTATTTTTTTTTGCCAGCACTCTGACTTAACAGCTTTTTTTAAAAAAAAAAAAAAATCACCATATGGATCTCCTTTAGTGTCCATTTTAGTAAATACTTAAATTTAAAAAGGAACACTAGCAAAGTATTTCAAGAAAATTAGGGAAAAAACAGTAAGCTATGCATTAATTACATGGTTGTTTTCTAGAACAAATCTGTATCATGCACACCCAAAGAAGCAAGGTTCTTAAAAGAATACCTTTGGACAGAGCTAAAGTCAACTATAAATATCAAGTATATCATTTGTGTGATACGACCACTGCAGTTCCAGAATCCAGTTTTAGTGAAAATACTCTCATAGAGTGTATGGCATTTAATGGAATGTGAGATTACATCACTGCCCGAGTACGTCTGGCTATAAAATTTAACAGCTGTACTGTCACAGATGTATGTTACAGAAATAACAATATTGAAATAAAGAGAGGTCCTTACTCAAAGCCAAACTACTTCAGTTACTCTAGTTTAACTTTTACATTTTTTCCCAATGACTGCAGTGTCTAGGGTCCATGCACTTCTACCTATGCAGTTGCAGAGCTACTACGAGGAATTTCTCAGTTTACCTGAAAATATATGACTACAGCAAATACAAATACTGTAGCAATCAGATTCATGAGATTGGGCAAATTCTGTCGGTAAAAAGCCTCCCGCAAAGCCCGGACTTTGTCAGTTCGTGTAGCCAGAAGATGAAATAATGCAATCACAGCACCCTCAAACTCTGTTCCTGCACGAAGAAAAAAAGTAAAAGAATTTTTAATCTGTAAATTAAAAACACTTTAAAAAATAGTATCTTTCTTTTGAAAATTTTAAGAATGACACATATAAAATCAGATATAATAGGACGTAAATCTTGTTACAACAAATATATCACAATATGGTATTCTGGTTTAGCTTATAGAATGTAGAATAATCTACCAAAACATTATTCCTGGTTAAAAAACAAACAAAAAAAACCCCAAGTCACACACATGATAGAATACTCTTTTTCTTTCTTTTTGGGGGCAGGAAGATGATTGGAAGAAATAATAAACGAGGAGAAAAATAGCTTTAGAAAAGCAGTAATAAACGCAATAGACAGAACGACTAAAAATCAGGTGAAAATGAAAGCAAACTAAAAACATGGCTCAGGATTTCAAATATATGCATTAAACTAGTTAACTGCTTGATGCAAACAGGCTGTATGGTAGCTTGGTATTTCTAGGGTCTGAGGACAACCCGATGTCAAAGACTGGCTGAGAAAAGAACAGATGGTAGTTTTTGAAGAATCAAACCAGCTTAAAGTAGTTTGAGGCACCAACTATAAAAGTATCCTATAGCCACCAACAACAGTTGGATCATAAACAACTCCTCTGAACATACAGAATTTCTTATCTTCTCTATTTCTATCGACTAAATGATGCTAAAACAAGACTATGTCGGTTTGGAAATCCAAAAATCTTCAGTCAAGGGCTTCAAGTCCCTTTTTAACTTCCGCAATTCAGATCAGCAAAGGCAAACTTGTAGGTTATTGATCTTTACATAAGTCAGACAACATTTTCATCTTCAATGTTAGAAAATTGACTTTAGAAGTTAATCAACACACATTAAAACATTTTTTTTAATATCCCTCCAATAAACACCTGAGAGTTTACATATAGTATACGTCCACTGAAACACGTTGTAACTAATTGTAATTGCACACGTACCTCTGCCAGTGTTGATGGTAGTGGGACTAAAAGCCTTCCAGACAATGGTTTCACAGATATTGGTAGCAATAAACAGGGAAATACCAGACCCTAAGCCATAACCTTTCTGTAGCAACTCATCTAACAGCAACACAATCAAACCAGCAACAAACAGCTGTGGGAAAAGAAACAAAACTGAGCAAAAACAAGAATAAATCAAGTCAAGAATTGTGTATTAATTCCCTGCTTCAGTATTTTCATCATGTTGGAGAGTGATCATTAAGTTTTTCATCTAAAATATCATTCATGCAGTATTTTTGCCCTCTCACGTACAAATGCTTGTGCATCTCACCTGGCAATGATCTCTCTGACTTTTCAACACTGACGCTAGCAAACAGATTACTCAGTAAGCCCTTTTTTCAAAAAAGTGTTTAAGTTTGTGCATTTACTGCTTTGTGTTACAGGATAATGTCTCAAAGCTGCATCTGTGCCATTTAGTGAGAAGTCCTCCATGATACTCAACAGCAGCTACTGCTTTCAAAGTCTACTAATACCTGTATCTTGAATCAAACAGCCACTCCTATCTGAAACATTTTTGGTATTAACTATCCCAACTTTCTCCTCCTTTATGGAATATTTAGAATTTCTCATATATAGACAGACAGATATAAAGGATGATGCTTTACAGCATTAAAAATAAATAAATAAATGGCAACCAGACATAGAAAGGTTTTTCCTTCCAGCTACGCTGCATCTAACCAGCCTCAGTTACACACAGAATAGCTCATTACAAACCTGAATTATAATAAGAAGGCAAATTCCAGCACCCATTTCAGCAGGATCTCCATACATTCCAGTCATAACATACACAATGGCTTGCCCAATGGTAATAATCATCCCAAATACTAAAACAAGAGAGAAAGCAAATCCTTTAAAAAAATCTGCTGAAATCACCTACCAAAGAAATCTCACATCTAGTATCACTTAGGCAGGCTGCTTTCCCAAGAATAAAAATATGCTTATTAATTTTAATTGGAGCAGTGCTTACATTTCTGAGCACCATTGAACAAGGCTCTGTCTTTTGGAGTATCACCAACTTCAATGATCTTCGCTCCAGCTAGCAGCTGCATGATCAAACCAGATGTCACAATGGGCGAGATACCTAATTCCATCAAAGTACCTAAACAGGAAGGAAAATTAATACAATTGCCATTCAAGCATCTCCCCTACAGAATTATACTCTGAGGATATTAGGTCTGTTGAAAGGTTTCTGACCTATAAGGAACATTTTTCATAACGCTTCTGTTGTGGTTTAACCCGGAAGGCAGGCAAAGAGCCGCTCGCTCACTCCCCCTGTCCCCCTCAGTGGGATGGGGGAGAGAATTGGAAAAGAAAAGTAATATTCGTCGACTGAGATAAAGACAGTTTAATAGAACAGAAAAGGAAGGGAGAATAATAATAATAATAATGATGATAGAATATACAAAATAAGCGATGCACAATACAATTGCTCACCACCCACTGACCGATGCCCAGTCAGTTCCTGAGCAGTTGTCACCGCTCCCTGGCCAACTCCCCCCAGTTTATATACTGAGCATGACATCATATGGTATGGAATACCCCACTGGCCAGCTGGGTCAGCTGTCCTGGCTATGCTCCCTCCCAGCTTCTTGGGCACCTGGCAGAGCATGGGAAGCTGAAAAGTCCTTGACTAGGGTAAACACTACTTAGCAGCAACTAAAACATCAGTGTGTTATCAACATTCTTCTCATACTAAATCCAAAACACAGCACTATGCCAGCTACTACGAAGAAAATTAACTCTATCCCAGCCGAAACCAGGACAGTTTCAAACATGTATATTCCAGTACAAGTATGATCAAAACAGACTGTTATCTCCTCACAGAAGAAGGCTGCTGTGTTAAAATCTGTAATGTTGAAGGCAGCATGAGAAACCTATGTAGCTTTTCACTTCAAGTATTTTTGTGAAACCATGCCAACACTAAAGGTCAATGCGCGCTGAAGCTCAGCTTTTTGGCATATCATATCAAGGAACCTTTCACTGGAAAGCATCTTGTCCCTGGTTGTTTACTCTGTCAGTGCTTCAACTGTCACATTTTCCAAAAGTTTAGTTTTGAAGACCACAAGGAAGATGCTGCAGATCCACAGTGGCTGAAAACACCACTGTTGGAATCCCTGACTCTAGTTAAGAGCACAGAAGCTTAGGATTAAACTAGTTCTTAACAAAACAAACACATGTCATTAAGATGTTCTACTCTGCCAATTCACCTACTAGCGCAATGTCACCGAGGTATCAACTTCCAACTGTATACAACTCAAACAGGGCGATATAACTCCATTTCCCCCTTTTTTGGAGGAAGTATCATTCTGCATTTCTCTTTTCCCATATATCAGTTATTTATTCAGAAACTGCTTCCGGCAACTTCTGCCAGTAATTTATTCAGAAACTTTGAGTTACATGTGCTGCTTAATACCACCATTGGCTGCCCCTTCCCTCTTACAGTATAAGGAAAAAGTGACTATCCGTTCCCTATCCGCTTTTTTCCAGAGATGAGGACTTAAAAGACATTTGGGTTACACACATTTCATGGCAATTTTATTTTTTAGGATCTCTTTCTATAGATTAATATCTACCTTAGACTCTCCCTGGTGCCTTTTCCCAAGCGTTTTTTTTTTTCCAGTTACACTACATCCTTTGTGGCATGGTAGATTAGAACTGCATGCAATATTCAATTTGTGGCACCTTACAGATTTATACAGACATTTCTTCTGCTCTTTTCAACTAGTTCTTAAGCCATTAGGTCTTCCCTTATATCCCACAATAGCTTAATTTCCTGAAGAGCCTTTAGTAAGTAATCTGAATTTAACAAAGGGTTTTTCAGCACCTCCCCTATTGCCTGGAGTCTTCATTTCTGCCTAACTAACAGAGTCCTCATTTCAGTTCTAATTTTTAAAAATGTTAAGCATTATTACACTATTTTTTTTTTCCAGTGTTTTCCCTGCTATCAAAACGTAAAACATGAGAGCATTGAAGTCATTATTATAACGTGGTTCTTTCATACTTGCATCCTACTTGCTGTTCAGTACTATGTTAAATATCATGTCATCTCTCTACTTCTCCAACAGCAACAAAATTAGGATGTCAAAAACTTTAGTCTTGACCTCACATCCTCCAATGACATCCAGTCAGTTGACTTAGGCGTAAATTAACTTCCCCACTTGGGCTTTTTGTTGCCTTTACAGTCTCTCTAGTCTTTTCTTGGCCACTGTTATCATTCTGTCTGGGTAGGGGGTAGCATATTGCCACACACTGCTAGTGAGACACAGAATTTTTACATGCACATTCTGCAGTAGAGTTTGGAACAGCTAACTTATTTACCTTAATTTATTATCTTCACCGGTGTGACAAAATTTGCCATTCCTAAATAATTTGTACCTTCACATTAGAGGGTTCCATTGATTTTCTTACTTCCAGCCAATTTTCTATGATAGAGATGAGGTCAGTGTCCTCATGTCAGGTCACCCATCTTAAGTTTTAGACTTCTAGCATTAGTTTAAGTCTTCTTACACATTTGGTTGGAACACACTTGTCTATTCTAAAATAAGTTAGTTTGGCTTTGCTAAACTATAAGCCTCATCATCTCTGCCCTTAGCTTTCCCACCTATAAAATTACTCATCCATAATGTTGCCAAAATACTATGAGGCATAACTGACTTGCACACATAAGGTATTTTCTAGCCAACACTCTCATACTGCATATTAGTGCTGCTCATAAGTGGTGGGGCAGAAGATTCCCCGTCCCTTATATCAATCAGAAAGAGACAGCTCTACAATTCAAAACAGAATCATCCCAAAACTTGAGAATCAAGATCAATCTCATCTGCATGTCAAAGGAAACCCCTATTCCTAAGATGAAGAACTCCTCAAGTATCAGTGAATTTTAATTACATCTGTGTTAAGAACTTCACAAAGTGTTTCAACATAACATCTGGGTTGTATGAAATTTAACAGCCAACCATTTTTCTCCTGGTCTGTTTATACCGCTACAAAACAGAGAAAGGAATAATCTACTAACCTCTGTTTGACGCAAGAATGACTCGCATCCAATAGAATGGATCTGCAGAATCTGATGACATGATTCCAAACAAAGGTATCTGTCGAAGTGCACATCGGTATTAAGCAGATATACAAAGAAAGCTTGCATTAATCCAAAAATCTTAACGTGTAATGATTTAATTGTTATATTGTTCAATATAATTTATACCAACTTTTTTTAAAATTAAACCAGAGCATACAATAACAGATATACCGACACCATCTATTTTAGTCCTCCAACTGGGGTATGACTCAGAGGACTAAACTATGTAAACTAAGACCCTCTCCTACCGGAAAAAGCAGAAACCCCTAGAAAGAAGAGTCAGGGCACATAAACCAGATTACTGAAGTTGAAGATGTAAATGCCTGACATATGCAGTTCTGGAGTACTATAACCCCCCAAAAGAACAGAAAAAGCGTAATATAAATAGGTTAGCCACCACAAATCATTAAAAGAATGGGGAAAAATATTAGATGATATTCCACCACTTATTTCACCAAAATTTTTGCAGCAATTTTGAGTTAAAAAAAAAAAAAGAAGAGGGAAAACTATAGCAAAACATCTTTGAGAAGACAGAAGAAAGCAGTTGTTGTTGTTTTTTTTAAACGGTCCTAAATAGAATTTCTTTGCAGTACAAATTAAAGATACAGCATAAACTAAAATGTAAATATCTTCCTCCAGCAAGTTTAAATATTCAAATTCTACAGCTGAGAATATGTTTTAAAATATCCCATATGAAACTGTCAAAGTTAGCCAAGTTTATACAAAACCTCCAATGTTCTATATGTCAATACTGAGGGATTTTGAGCTCTTTAAAACTCCTCTTAATCACAAAAGCAGTAGACGAGGAATCCAAGCAATCTCACAGATTAATTCCTGAAAACACTAGTCTATACCATCTGATTTCCTATTCAACTACTATAATCTTTTGTATAGATTCAAAATCTTAATTACGCATATATCCAGCAGCTAGGAAACACAGATAAACTACATGTTCTTCTAGCTCTAGTATTATTCCCACCTCCTCCTTCCAAAAGACCAGGTAGGTACAAGAGCTGGGTTTTAGCCTTTCAACAGTCCTTCAGAGTGGTAAACAAACATTATTGAACTACTGCTCCAGAGTCTGGAATGGGTAAGTTAATAAACCTAACCCAAAAAGCCTGATTCTGAAGATGTACAGTTCATTTTAAATGTTCTAAGAGATCTAAAAGTTCTAAAAAGTACATATTAAGTAATACATGGATTCTCATTTTCTGCAATATCTAAGTATTCTTTAAAAAACAAACAACACTATCTGTTTACAACCCAGGTACAGGTTCTAGGAATTCCTGCAACTGTGAGTAATAAAGATCACGTAAATGTTTACAAAGACCTGTGTTTTGGAGGGGTTTTAGCTAACATCTTTGCCAGTATATTGACAAAAAAACAAGTTCTAAATGTCAACTTAAACACCTCAGAAAAACATTTTTCTGCAATCTTTACAACCCATCAGCTTGTTCAACAGAAATCAGGTAAAAACAGTCACTTTTTTCACTTTCAAACTTGTTACTGCTAAAATTTATATTTATCTATGAACAGAGGGTAAAGAACTCATAATATTGCTCAGTTTGTTTAGACTACTCAATGAATAATTACCTTGGCTGTTTACCCTGCAGCCAGTATCATCATTTGATAGGACCTTTCATATAACAAGAAAAAACATTATGTATTTTAGACTAAATAGAAAGCATTAGTTTCTGAGAACATAATCAATAATAAAAACTATTTGAGAGAATCAGATTTCTTTAACTGAACTTTAAATACCTAACCATAAAAATACATAACTGAAACTGGCAGGTCAACATGAAACAAGAACTTCTCATAGTTTTAGCATTCTATTTTAGATGTACAGAACGCACACTTTCTGAAACACAGAAAACATCAATACCTACCTGGCAGCACACTAAGAAAATGAAGAGCGTGATAGCCGTCCATAGTACCTTCTCTCTGAACTGGATCTACAGAACAGATCGTAGAGATGAATGTGTTCATTGTATGTAGAATTTTCACTGTACTCTCACATTAGTACTAAATGCTCTATCATTCAGAATTAAATGCGAAGATATTGAACTAGAAGGCATCATTTCTCATTAGAATTTATTTTTAATGGGATTTCAGATTTTATAGAGACACAGTCATGGGCTTCTCTGTAGTCAAAGAAAACTTATAAGGGATCTGGCAGACAGCATAGCTGACATTCAGTCAATAGAATATATTTTACATATAGTATTCTAATACAGTGGGTATTTACAGAGAAGCAACAGTATGGCTAAAAACATGGACGTACCAGAACAAACATGAAAGATTAATGCAAAAAAAATTATCTTCAGTGATCAGTGCTCTAGGCTTCAACAGATTGGAGGCACTGTTTTGTAAGGTTGGAAGTTGTTAAACTAAAGCACTATAAAGTTTTTAAAGAGATTTAACCACTATGAAGACAAGTGATAAAAATTAGAAGAACCATGAGTTTTGGACAGCAATTAAAAATATTTAGAATTAAGTTCTTCAAAGGGTGCTAGAGGAAGCTTAAATTCACCACTATGTTCATGGACACAGACCACAAAATAATTTTTAAAGACTTTTTTTTCCCCTCCAAAGTATTTTTATCGATGTAGATTATATATTACTTTAAAAAGAATGTCAGATCAATGATCATTAGTCACTAATACATTGAAGAGAATCTCAGGGTCACAACATTTGAGGCAACTGTAACTAGTGCCCGGTGCAAGAAGAGAAGAATCACAAGATTTAAGTTCAAACCAGAGGATTACTCAAAGCACGAGACAGAAAGAAATGCACTTGAAGAGACCAGAGAGAGCTAAGATGCAGTGTTATGTTCAAGTTCCCACCTCTCCTCCATGGACCGTAAACATTAGGATAAGTGTGTTCACTGTAGGCAAGAGTACAGCAGCTACTAAAACGTGACATGAACTAACATGTAAGATAGATACAGCGGAAATACTAGCTCTCTGCCTCCAACCACTGAATCTGCCTGTAGAGAAGTAACAAGAAAAAGGATTAGTGCCTGGTTCTATAGGTACTGAACACCCTACAAACCAATGCAGCAGCACAGCTTCTCAAGCAAAAGAAAACCCAGAAGTAGTCTGTATCTTTATAAGTGAAATCATGCACTTACTTAGAAGTAAAGTAATCCCAGTAATTTAATTTATTTCCTGATACTGCCTCACTCTTTTAAAAGAGGCCAGATGCTAAAAATACTTATAGTACAAAGTTAAAAAAAGAAAAATAGTGACAGCAGCAAATAAATCCAAACAGTATCTTGTGTTAGACTTTATGCAGTGCTGACCCACTTTACCAAGTGCTGTTTGAATTCTACAATTCAGATTTTAAGTACAGACTTCTAAAAAGAAAAATGCTTAACCAAATTATCTCTGCAACCCAACAGTTAACCTTAGCTTCTGAGGTATCAGTCAAGCTCTACAATTGCTCTGGGTCTCTCTGTAACTGCGGTGAATATGAGCATTAGAAAAATTCTGCATCACCCAAACCACAGTTATTCACAAGGAAAACAGTCTCTATGATTCAAAAAGACAAAAAAGAAAAAAGAGGCATCCGAATCCATATGCCAGGAACAGCAAAATATAGACTGGTACCAAAATATTCCAGTCACAAATGATAACAAGCACAGGGACAGTACATTTCATCATCTTATCTGATTCAATTGGACATTTTAATCCTTTGACATTTTTCTTAAAACTTGTGAAAATGAAGGGACTTAAGCATCATCTTCTTGGTGTTCTGAACAGCGTGTTCTACTTAGAAAAATCTGTGCATATGAGGGAAATATGAACCGATACAACTAACTACAAAAAGTAGCAATTGCTTCTGTTTATCAAGGTGGCCAAAACACAAAAGCAACACTCCCTAGTGACAGAAAAAGTCCACTTCCCTCATCAACCATAACGGCAAAATGATTCAGTGAGGGCCCAACTGAATCAAAACTTCATCTTTGCTTAACAATCAATACAAGTTTAGAAAAAGAAATCTATTTTCTCTATTTTGTTATCTTCATTTGTTGTCCTGGCCTTAACCAACCCACTAAAACCATTACTAATGATGTCTGCCAGCGACAGCTTGCAAGAAAACAATAAATAACAAAGAATTACAGTAATATAGAATGAACTAGGTCAGTTGATAGACTACACACAAGCAAGGAACATAACTTAAAACAGTCAAAGGGCTCTTCAGTCTAGGAAAGATATTCCCAATTATATTTTCACTTCAAATTTGTACAAAGCTGACAACTAGCAGTCATTGCCTAGACAGCGACCTAGATAGTAATAAAGACAAAGTGACCCAAATAGCGAGGACAGGGATCTTGGCACCCCTCTGGGCATCCTTCACCTGCTGATGGAGGACGTGGGCAGACTGAGCCCCTCTTCCTCTCCGGCAAATAGAAAGGGAGGAGGAAAAAACCAAGAGAAAAATCACAACTGTCGATGAGCTTTACAGAAACATCAATATGTATAAATTTATCTTAGCTTCCTCTTCCCATCCACTTCACCAGACAAAAATGGGATGGATATAACAACTAATCACAGATATGCCATAAATCAGCACCAGAAGATTGCACGAAGGTTCACCAGTGCAGAAACAAAGATGGGTTCCTTCCACCCAGATCTGGTGCATCCAAATCTTAGCACAGGGTCTGGCTCTGGAAATTCCTGCTCTGAAGATGCCTTTGTCTGACCTAAATAATTTGTTTGGAAACCTGTCCCAAGAGGGAAAGATGCTGGAAAGCAACAAGGAAAGACAGATGGAGCAAAGAGCCAGGGGATAAATCCCAATCTTTTTAAAAATCAATTCCAGAGGGGAATAATCAGCAGTTTTTACTGTGTCTTCTCCATTCAATCCAGCAGGCTCAGCTATGGTTACTGGCACAAACATCTCTGCATCCAGTCTTAAACTTCGGAAATCTCTCATCAACAACATTGTCTCAGATGGTGATGTTCCCAGCTATGCATTTCCTTTTAGGAATATAAAAATCAACATTTAGCTCTTAAGGAATTTTCATGCCAGTCATGACAATGAGTATTAAGTAAATTTGTTACTCTAATTAGAACCTTTGTCATCTAGGTGATATGTGCTTGCTTGAGTTTTGGAAGTAAAAAACGGTGGGTTGGTTTTTTTTTGACAAGGCAGGTCTCTTTCTGATCTGTAGAAATTAACTAATTTTAATCTAGAAAATGTTCCAAGACATGGGAGGAGTTTCTAGGGCTAGGGGAATAGAGAGATCAGCTGTAAATGAACTCAGTTCACTGACTTCAGAACAAAGAGAAGTATCACATCCAGTAGGTGAACAGGGAGCAATTACCTGAACTATATCACAGATCACTTTCCCACTTCATTAAGGTGAATCACAGCTATGGGAGTAGGAAATATTTTGTGGGAAAGGAAGAACTAAATTTGTGGTTCCTCAGTTACAGCGCAAGCCTTTTCAAAGTAATATATAAGCCAGCTCACAGCCCAGAGTTGTGACCAGTACTCAAAGCCAACAGTAGTATCCACAGGTAAAAAAAAGCTTGAAAACTCTGTTCTAGTATATGAAAATAGATTCAATCATATGGAGCTGAAACTAAATAAACCTAGTCTAGAGATGAGACTTTTTAAAAAAAATTAGTTAGCATAATTACCAAGTGGAACAACTTATCAGAAGGCTTTTAAGAATTCATCATCATGGTAATCTTCTACCTTAACATGGACTCCCCCTCCTCCAAAGAATACGTCCTACTTTAGGGCCCACTGTCTGTATTTATATTGAAGTGTGAACTTGAATATCACAATATTCTCTTATCTTTGAGCCAATAAAAGTAAGAACATAATGTGGCACTCACTTTTCTCTCCGGTTTCTGGATTTCAGGTAACACTGCACAGAATGGCTTAATAACTTCTAAAAATTTTACTGTTCCAGAAAAACACACACACACACAAAAGAAGAGAGAAAAATATATTAATGAACCTTTATGAATTTACAAAACTTCATACAACTTTATTTAACTTCTAGGGGAAAAAATAAAGTGTAAGTAACACTTTATAAGTGAATTATTTCATCAACACACACTCTAATTCAATGTCTGAAAACTAATGCCCTGTTCTTAAAACAGTTGAAAACAAGGCAAAAATGTGGAAAAGAATTCTTGTTCTAATCAGATTTGGCCCATCCTTTTTTCCACAGCTGGAATCATTTTAGATGAGAAGCAGCACTGTATATATTACCACAAGTGAACTAAATTGTATTCCATCTAAAAATAAATGACCTAGTATCAGTCTGTCCTAGTTAAACACAGAAGCAAAGGATATTGACATCAAAAAGTATCCATGTAGAGATTATATTGTGTTTTACATAAGTATTTCACTGAGAAAATAATTCAGTCACTAAAATATGTTTAAAAATTGTGATTTAAATCCCTGCAACACTTATTATGGTCAGAACTTTGGCAGATTTTATTTTAACTTTCATACATCTCTCTATGCTTTTAAAAGAAACTGTGAAGAAAAGCTTAACAGTTTGAGCTCTTTTTCTGGGAAGGAAAAAAAAAAAGAAAATCAAAGCACATGTGCTTGGTGGAGAATTTGTCCTCCAAAACTTGTACATTATTCCCAGCCCCAACACATTCGGATAGCCACAGAAAACAATCATCAAAGAAATGCATTTATTATACTGCAAGCCAAGGTAAGTAACATTTTGGTCGAAATGCACGTTTACTTTTACACTTTGCTGTGACATATTTCTCCTTTATTTATTCCAAGCCCTCAGACAGCTCATCAGAAGATGCATCTTGCTCCATAAAAGGCGGCACGGCTCCCGCGTTAAAATATTAAGGCCAGAGGGAAAAAAGATAACCCAGCACAAAGCGGTGCCAAGCGGTGACTCGTCTCTGCCCGACAGCAAGGAAACTTGCTCGGGAGGAGGGTGCTCCGCTGCCGCCGCCTCCCCGGCCTGCCTGGGACGGGCACCTCAGGCACGCCGCCACCTCAGCCCGGCGACCGGCCACGTCCTCCCCTCACGCAGGCAGCGATCCCGCTCCCCAGGACCGCCGCCCCCGGGCCCGCTCCCCGGGCCGCCCCCCGCCCGCAGAACGGCGCCGTCCGTACTCACTGCCCATGGCGGCGGCGGGGCCGGCCGCCTGCCTCAGCCGCTGTCACCGCCGCTCCTCTCCGCCGCCGGCCGGCGCCGTCACGTGACGCCGGCCGCAGGGCCCCATCCCCTTCCGCGCAGGCATCGCTCCGGACGACTCTCTCTGCCCTGAGGGGACGGCGCTACCGACGCGGCGGGGAAAAGCTACATCGCCCCCCGCCAACGGCTCACCGAACGCCGCCCCGCTCCCTTCCCCGAGGCGAGGGGAACGGGATCCGCGGCGGGGGGAGGAATAATCGCCGCTAGGGGCGGATCAGGCTATCAGCGGACAGCCTCAGCCGCGAAGGACCCGCGGCGGCCGCGCTCCCAGAATGCTCTGCGCGCTGTGAGGGGGCTGTTCCCGCCCATGGGCAGGCACAGCACCGCCTCAGCGACGCCTTGAGGGAAGATGGGCGGGAACAGCGCCCTCCACACCAGCAAAACTAACTCTCTGATTTCGCTTTGGCTTGTATGGAAGGGGGAAAATATCTCCTCCTCACTCTGAATCGCAGCCGTGCTCGGATCTTATTAGTCTTCAGGGGTTTTGAATAGGTTTCCTTGATGATGTTGACACAGTAGTATCGATTGGAAAAGCACAGATTTAGTGCTTTGGCACCGCTGTGTTTTACTAGTACCCCAATCCACCCATACTGAGGAGTGATAATTTGACAGGTAATCTGATAATTTGATAAAATCACAGGTCTGTGGGTGAAGTGAACCCGGCAACGGAGACTGACTGGGAATGGGTATCATCAAAACAGGTATCATAGCTTCTTCAGAGCTCTCAGTTACAATAGGCAGTGGTCTGTAAAATGAGGGTTATCAGAATTTATTGCAGGATTTATATATGATCATTTAAAATAATATTTATTCTTTCTGAGTAACTCATCCTATGCATAGGCTTGTATTCTTCCTGTTTTAGGCGAAGTTACCAAGAAAGAATATGAGACGCATGAAGGATTAGGGTTCTTCCCCAACCTTGAATCTATATATTGGATTTTATTCTGCATTCCCTGAGAAGAAATCCTCTTAACCAAGACCTTGCTACAGTATCTTCAACAAATTTTGTTCAATAGCCTCCCTCATCTGAAATCACAGAGAAAAGCTTTTTCTTCCAGTTTATATAGTCATAATTTTACAAATACTAATGAGTTACCCTGTGGCAGTTACTTTCACCTATAGTTTCCTGACTAGTCTGACAAATGCCCATAATTAATTGGCCTAGCATCTCACTTGTAGATTATAATCTACAAATTAATAGCTGGGTTAATAGCTAAGCATCAGGAAGTTTCTTGTAATTACCCTTTGTTCAGATTTTTAGCCATATTTATCTTAAAAGTTCCTTAAATTACAGGTCTCGTTAGCTCGCTTGCTCACAGCAAACATTTCTATCGGTAAATCGCTGGCCTGTGTTTTGCCGATTGATAAACAGGAGGTTTCTTCAGTCCGTACTAACACAGATTCACCACTCCAGGTGGGCTGAAGAAATGTTACTGTCTCACCTACAAATGGGTTCCCAGTGACCGAAGTAAAAAAAAACAAAATGCAGTATTGTTTTCTTTGCTCATTCTGAATGAATACTACTGTGTTCAAAACCTAGCACCTTCAAAATTCAGGCTACATTCTTTTAAAAATCTAAAATAACATCACCATTACTAAAATACTTGTTTTAAAATATGTTTTCCTGATGAGTTTTCTTCCTGTCACTGAGAGTCACTGCTGTCTTTAATGAACTGCTCAACGTAACATCTCATTCCTTCAACGTCTTTACTTTTTTTCTTCCAGTCTTGCACTTCCCTCTGAAAATCCTGAACATCCATCCATAACTTCTGTCATAACCTCTGCATCTCAGCCCACACACCACAATGTGCAAGTGCCATAACACTTCCTCTCTTCCTAGTTAGCGTTTTTGCTATCTAACAGCATATAAAGCTTCACTCCTTGTTTTAATGACCCACAAAATTCTCCTGTCCAAGGATTGGGACCTGCTCGGTTACCCACTCGCCCACCTTGTATACTACTTCATCTGGTGCTTCCCTGAATGAAGTTTCCTGCACACACAGGAAACTTGCTCCCGTTGTCAAGCAGCACTCTCATCTGGGGCTTTCGCAATTTCTGCTTCTCTTTTCCGAAATGCTTTTTTGCAAAAGGAATCCAGCACTCATGCAGGAAGAGCCAAGTCTGCATGCAGAGCAGAGCATGGCACGCAGGCTGAAAACAGCCTCGTGTGCATCCAAAATTGGTGGGAGAAACAGCGTTAACCCCTAACTCAGCAAGTGCTTTGTCTTGCTCCTGGCAGCTGTTAGCCATCGTGGAAGAGCGTGTTCTGCAGGCAATTTGCATCAGCAACACCGAGGAGAGCCCTGCTGAAGCTCTCCCTTCCTCACCCCAGCATCCCTGGGGGTGCTCCATGGCACAGCAACACTAGACTGGGGCATTTGGCAGAGGAGCACTACAGAAATCGCTGTGTCTACCACGAGCAGGATAAAACAGGCTCTGAACACTCAAGCATCCTTTACTTGGTTAAATAACCAAACCTGCACAGCTGTGTGTGAGCGGTGCGCAGCAAGGTCAGGCTCAGGCCACGTGAAACTCAACATACTGGGTCTGTTCTTCCCTTGTGTGTATTGTTATAGGGAAAAAGTGTGGGTTTATGTATTCATCAGCTTGGAGTCGAGGCTGATGATTGTGCTCTAGAAGTTCCTCAGCTACAGCTGCAGCCAAAGCAATGTTACTCTTCAGCCTCCTTTTTCTAGTTATCAGTGCAGAGGTTCTTTGTGAGCAGAGCATCGGGAGATAAATTGTACAAGAAGTACTGAGCACAACACAAGTGCCTGTTCCAGCAAAGTGTCTAACAAACTGAAGTATACACGCCAAGTATTATATCCAAACAAAATGTAACCATATCCCTGTGAAAGAACAGCTGCTGTTATTAGATAATATTCATGGTTAAAACCAGCAAGAAGTAAAGGACAGGCGGAGCTCCAGCTGTCCTCAGGAAAGGCGATTCCAACCTAGAAGAGTCTACTGCCAGGGACCATGGCAAGAAATCCTCAGAAATCTCAGAGCAGAAGTTTAAACCGGAGTATATCTTGATTAGATAAAGCTATTCAAAATGCATAAGAAGTTGTAAAGTTTGCTAGAGCAAACATGATTTCATGTCACTGTGATGGATGTGCTAAAGAAGTCATGTGAAACAGATTACAGAACAGGGATTACAGAGGTTACTTCTGGGTCATGTAAGTTAATGAGTGAATTAATTAGGGTAAAATACCAAAGTATGCTTCAGAGATGCCTTTGGGAGCTGTTTCCCTAGGTGAATGCGCACCCTTCCTCACCTACCAGGACTTTCCATCTGGAAGTGCTGGATTTAGTTAAATCCCACTTGTTTTTTTACAAAAAGGTCTTTGGCTTGTGGTGGGCCTGGTTTATCCAAGCATGCTCCCCCAGATAAGTTTGAGAGGAGCAGGGAGGTACCAACTTCACAATGACAACTAGACCAGAAAAGAGAAAATGCTGGGAAAAATCCTGTGATGATGGGAGCTGCCATGGGGTAGCAGGAGGGCAGTCAACACTGGGGTCTGCCTGGGCAGCTTTTACCTCCCCCTGCCATCTGGCTTCGTTATTCTCCTGCTTAACCTCAATGTTTTGGTCATTTATCCTTTGCTTCCCCATTAAGACTGATTTCTTTCCTGTCCCCAGATGACAGCTGTGCTGAAACCTTCCCTCAGGGACCTGCGGGGCTAGAAGCTGGATGCTGACTGCTGGGGTACAGAGCATTTGGCTACACAAATGTCTCTGCATTTGGGAGCGGAGGGCAGTTGGGGAACAAGCAGGCAAAGGGTTTTTTCTTTTTACATTTCTTCCAAACACTTTAAGTTGAAAAAGTCACACAAGTAGAAGGGAAAGAGCAGTGGTGTAACAGAGCCTTTAGGGAGCCCTAACAGATCCCTTGTGGAGCTCTAGCTGATACTTACACTAGTGCTCTAAATGGACGCAGAGCTCCCACATACTGTGGAGGGAGGAAGAATTGTACTTGGTGGAAGGAGAAGATGGGATTCAGGAGAAGCCCTCTCAGAGCCCTCAGGAGAAGCTGCAAGAAGGGGAAGACCCATGGTCGCTCCTTGCTTGTGAGGGCTAAAGCTGAACTCCTTTTAGTCACTGTCCTCTCCTGCTCACGTTGTCTTGTTGTTGAAGCAAAGGTGCATTTTGGGAACTTCTTCAAATGGCTTGAATACATATATCTGTTTGAGCTCCTTCAGAAAACCTGGCTGATTACCCTCCTGTTCTGTCATTTGCTGCTCTTCCTTTCACTGATTTCTTCTATAACCTGTTTTATTAACACATCTTTTCAAGACAAAGTCTGTGATATCTGCACTGCAAAGAAGAGTTTTTGCTTAGGAGCCTCCCAACAAGTCTCTAGATGAGGACCTCCCCCAATGAAAAAACAAAACCAAAAAAAGTCATGATGTTTGGGTTTCTTTGCTACAGCAGATTTTTTTGATAAGCCACTTCAACCTCCTAATTTTCTTGCTTCTCGCCCTTCCAGCTTCTGGTGTATTTGAAAGAGGCCACACTATTACACCTTTCAACAAGTTGTCCCTCAAACTCTCTGCAGCCTGCCTTATTGCACTTTTCTGTTTAGCTTGCCACAGTTTTGGACTCTGCTCTGTTGCTCTTACTTGGTCACAACTTCAGCCTTCTTCCAGCATGAGCAAGATTTTGTGCGGGAACTAAGGACCGCTGAAGGAAGAAACTGAGCAGTCCTCGAAAACAGGCCACATTCATGAGAACTGATGAAACAGCACAGCAGCCTGGGACTGGAAAGGGGACAGTTTCTTAAATGCCCTTCCCTTTGGCTTTACTAGTGAGAAGTTCCTCGTCAACACAGAAGACTAAACCAATGGGTCAATTTAACAGTACAATCTTGAGGTTAAAAAAAAAAACAAACCAACAAACCAGAAGAACAACACTGAGAAGAATTTCCCAGGTAGGAGGTAGTGTCAGCCTTCAGGATAGCCTCTAGAAACTGGCTGGGCCCCTACAAAATATGGTTCTAAAACATGGCATGATCCCTGCAGCATGCCTTCCACCCTGCAAGCTTGATGAGAAAGCACTGGTTCTCCAGGCAAGACAAACAGTGGTGCCTGAAGCCTTCAGGAACCATCCTGCAAGGTCCCCCCCAGGAATCCTGCTTTAACAACTTGTGTTGAGAAGAGCACCAACAGCTGCAACAGATTTCATTCCTGGCCCATAGGAAAAGAAATGAGAAAATCCACAACACACTGCTATAGAAATGGCTCATTCCCAGGCACAGGGACCCATTTATTCAACCAAACAGCACTAACACTTCTGTGGAAACAGAAACTCTTTCCACACACACACCATGCCAGGGAACTGTCAAGTGCAGATAAGCAATGTGATACAAGGTATTTTATAGCCACCTCACCGACCTGCCCCCTGGACTGTTTGTTTTTTTTTTAAGAACTTTAAAAAGATGTTTTGTAGAAAATACTACAAGAGAATAAGAAGTATCTAGGGTAACAGGCATCACCTCTCATCTTTAGGTATTCCCCTACACGAAAAAATTGCTTCGTCATTACAGAACTTGTTCCATTCTTTTTTCCCATTTTGGAGAACTAAGAGTCTTAAGGGTCTGGCTTTTGTTCTTCTTCATAGGAGGAGGCACCAAACATGACTGACAGCAGGAGCAGTCCATCCATTGAAAACTTAGATAAACGTGTTGGTGAGAATGTCTTCCTGCTGCTGGTGGTGTAGGGTTCCAATGCCAACTGCTGGGGCTGGTAAAGGAGGTCTACTCACAAGACGGAGCTGAAATTTGAGTCAGGAGGAAATGATTAATGAAGCACAAGCATAGGATTGCATCCTGAGGTCCTCCGATGCCATGGTGATATCTACTGCCAGACACTGGGCAGTCCCAGCTGGAAGTAATGCAGGAAGTTATCCTCCACCTCCCAAAGACCATGGCTCCAAGAACATTATAGCGCACGATCTGCCAGAGCAAACAGCAGCTTTGGATTCTCCTCCTACTCACTTCAAGCATGTTGTTTCCTACCCGGGATCTTTCATCATCCTGTCTACTTAGACTAAACACCTGGTAAAAGAAAGCTCCAGTCCTTCTCATCACCACTAAATGCTGCTATAAAGAGCATAAGTATCTTAAATTAGAACACATATTTGGTTTAGGCATCAGGATTAGTTTTTTGTGTAAGCATCACAGAATTTTGCGTACAAGGAGAACTTTAAAGACTAAATTTTAAAGACTAAAACACCATGGGGACGTCTTACCTTAACGCCCAGCTGCTTTTCAAACCGTGGTGACACAAAGGACCATGGACCCATGTTCTGTGGTTCTTCCTGACTCCAGATGAAGACTAAAGGAAGGATAAGGGTACATTACAAATGCACATATTTATCTTTTCAAAGCTCAAGAAAAAGTTTTTTCTTTTGTAGCACCTCTGCCTTTTTTGTCTTGGCACTATCTTTGAAATGAAGGCTTATCAGATTGAACCCCCTTGCAGATCACAGCTTGCTGAAGTCAAACCAAAAGTATGTCCACCATTAGGGTATACTGTGGGTATATTCTGCTTTTCTACTGCCATTTTCAAAAGCTACTTAAAGGACTGGACTGCAAAGACCAATGCAAAAAATGCCCCAAATGGTTCACTCCGATTTTTAGTAGTGCTTTAGTACAATAGCAGAGAGACAAGTTCTTTTAGCACAAGAGGTAAACATTTGTATTATCCCACTCCAGAAACACTAGATGTATGGGGGGGAGAGCAAAGAGGAGAAAGCCACTACAACTCTTCATCCTGAAAGACAGGCAACAGATTTAGTTCAGTACTTCAAAGAGTCTAGAAACACAAAGGTAAAAATCTGGCTGACCTTTCGCACGGCTGTATTTGCTCAACTCTTGCTGTAGAGCTTCCAGAGGGAAAGGACACAGTTCTTCAAGTCTCAGAATTGCTGTGTTGTGCTGTTTCTCTCCTAGTGTCTCTCTTTGCTTCACCAAAGCATAGTAATGTTTACCGGAACAGAGCACTACTTGGGTGACACTAAAGAAAAATAGGAATGTTTCCAAGTTTAGTGTTTTACAGAAACTCTATGCACAGTCGTTTCACACTTTCAACAAAAATAACCAGCCAAACTTTAAAGACAACTTTATGCAGCTAAATTGCTACCCTAGACCATCTTTTATCTTCTTTGCCTTCCCTTCCCTCTCACTCCCTTCCAACAGCTGGCAAACTAGCCTTTGGGCATAGTATGCCACAGCCCAGAGGTCCTGCTTCTTCAGTAATCCTGGGAAAGTTATCTTATAATGGGATTCATCTCTCTTAGCTTTAACTATCTAAAAATTAAACACCTAGTCAAAGCTAGTCATCTATGCACGCTCCGTAGAGAATAAACCAGAGAGGGAGAGAAGTACCTCCAGAGGACAATGCTCTCCCATGCCAAAGAGGAACTGCCTGCTGGAGATACGCAATACCCTCCAGCAATCAGAGAGGTCTTGGCTGCCTAACCTTACTGGACGAAGGCAAGGAGAGAAACGTCACCCTTTGTGCCTCACCATTCCACTTAAAAAAAACAAGATGCTAAGATACTTCCAGCCTTTTGATTGTGGGTGAGGATGCAAACATCAGGGATGCTGTCAGACTCCAGTACTACTGGGACAAGGACCAGATAAGAACCTCAGGAGGGAAAAAATGAAGGCCAGAATTACCCATTGTGAACAGGATTCTCTGCAATATCTGAAGGGAGGGAGATATACACACGCAATTTATTATTGCCCTAACTTCACTTCATCAGCTCAGATGTTCCAACACCAGAACAAAAATTTTGCATCTCTTCACACAACAGCTGCTCCCAATGACTGTTAGCTAATGGGCATGGCGCAGAATAGCGGCCATCAGATTAGTAACTATGGTCACAACCTCCCTGAGGGGGCAAGGGCTGAAAGCCTGAACACTTTACTATTATGCAGACAGATATGGTAACTACCAACAAGTAAGCAGAAGAAAAGGAGAGAAACAAGTAAAACTAAGTCACCCACCATAAAACAATATTTTCCCCAAAAAGTCACCTCTTTCATATCACCTCAAACTTGAGCTGTTAGGTAGGAGAAAGGGACAGGACATCCTTTCTGAGCTTATCCTCTAAGAAAGTAGACCTACCTTTTAGGATCTACTGAGGAGTCACCAATGACAGGCTTGAATGTTGTCCTTGGGGCCATTTCTTCAAAACTTGATACAGCAGCCTACATGGGGGAGAGTTGGAAGTTACCAAATCTTGCTGCCTTTTCCCTCAGGCCAGAGTTCGGGAGAGGATACCGAGACAGGGTTTTGGTACGTACGAAACACACAACTCTCCCTCTCCCTCCCATCCCTCCGATGAAAGGTGGGATGATAAGATTCCCAAGAACACCACCAGACCTAGAATCAACCGTACTTCTAGCTCACCTCCACCTAGCTTTAATCCTCAACCTATCCTGCCCCAAACAGGCAAAATCCCATTGATTTGACCCCAAAACAGAGAGAGGAGAACACAGAGGAAGAACAAAGAGAAAGGGGAAGAGAACACAGAAGAGAGGGAAGAAGAGGAGGGGAAAAAAAGAAAAAAGAAAAGAAAGTTTTTCATCTTACAGGGAGCCTGAGTAACACTTTGGGAGAAGCAACAATGAGAGGTTTCCTGAAGTTTCGGACCATTTGCCGCCGGAGTAAATGGAAATACTGTGCTGGGGTGGTCGGATGCACAACTGACATGTTCACCTGGTCCCCATCGACTCCCTCTTCTGAGCTGTCACACATCTACATAAGGGGAACACAGGCAATAGCTTGTCAAGAAGCAAGCAGTGAGCCAAATATGCAAGACAGAATACAGGCACATAAGGCATGCTGACTAGTATAATAATAGAAGAGCAAATATACCGATTCAGACATCGATCGCCAGGGAAGAACAACTTCAGAGAATAAATGGCTTTAGCATTTAACTGGCAAGATTATATCTGAACTGCCTCCTTCTAGCACATCGTAACCAGGGCACGACAGTTTTTCTAACAGTGGAGAGGTCACGACTTCTTCATCAGAGTGGCAGCACCCCTCTAACCATGCTGCAACCCCCTCCTTAAGCCATTACTCAGATGAAAAGGCTTTCATTTACTTACTACAGTCACAAGGGCACAACAGTGATTTTTTTTTTTTTTAAATGTGCCACAGATTTACTAACTGATATTTAATAGTGCCCAGTGTGCTGTTTGTATGCTCTGTGCATAGTGGACAGATCTAGAAGTGGTTTGCACAAGAGGGTGGCTGCCTGTTTCTGATGCCAACTCCCAAAACGTTTTCTATAAGAAGTGCTCATTAGAGGTCTGCTATTTGCAATTCAGCAACTCTGCTACTGGACTCATTCTGTGGTACAGTGACATCGCTGAGGAGCAGCAATCAGAAAAAAGACAGCAGGCAGTACTGAAGCATGACCCACTAGGGCTGCCTGCAGAGGGCACAGGACCTCTGAAAACACTATGCAAATCTCATGTTAGGAAATTTCGTGTTACCACACACCCACTTGGGCAGGTGACAGAGATGCAACAGGAACAGCAAGCATTTATTACAAGGTTCAAAGTCTTAGAACCAGAGTTGTTGTGGCGGCATTTAAACCAAAACTGCTTCCTCACCATTTCCAGACGTGCACCTTCTCATCACAGTCCCCTTTCTACCTCCACTTTCAGCCCAGCCTGTTTCTATCTCATCATGATGGTATGATCCTGGTAAGTCTCCAGCTTCTGATGCCACTAGCAGGTACATCAGGAATGGGGCATTTTGCAGCAAGACTCCCAGAGCATTGGTTGCCAGTGCTGTGATGAGGGATATGTGAATCTGAGAGGTGTGGCAGGGTACCTGCAAGAAGCGTTCCATCCGGCAGGACGAGTGCTCAGGGCCTGCACCATCATAGCCATGGGGAAGAAGAATTACTATCCCACTCTGCAGAAGCCATTTGGCCTCACCTAAAAACACACAATGAGGAGGAAGGAAAGAATGATTTCCACAGAACATAAAGCCACAAAACACGTATTACTTTGCACAAACTGCTCACGAAAAAAGAAATTTCCACATCACTAAATACAAGCCTGAAACATGCTGCTGGCATTTTGCCATGAGATTCACAACAAGGAAACAGCACACATAAGATGATCTGAAGTTTCTGAAATTATCATGTAACTTTGGGCTTCCAGAAGACTTAAGCCTCCATGTGGAGCACGTGACATGGTGAAGATTTTAAAACAGTCTAAAACATCACCACTGTATGCAAGAATCCTCTTAATGGAATTGTCCTGACTAACAGGAGTCCTCAAAGGTAACTCTCCAGTAGGCAAACCCCTAACCATAATTCACTGCATATTTTCTGCATACCTTGTCATTTGGTCCTCTGCAGGTGTGACCCAGGCAGTATCCTGTAAGCCAGTCTAACTAACACAGCAGTACTAGCCATAGGCTAGTTCCCCTGGGCTCCTGCGCTATTTAAGGGATTACAGTTAAACCCAGAAGGTAATTCATCCCAGCCTCAAATACATGTTGAAGATGGGCGGGATAGGAGGGCCTCTGAGAATTTCCATCTATGATTATAGAGGGAGTGCAGAGGCCTAACTGAGGCTAGATACCAAAACTCTGGATGTTTACATACAAGGAAACCCACTCTAGAAATCCATCTTAGCATTTTCTCAGCATGTTCCAGCTCAGAGAGGTCTTTTTGCAGTATCTGAGCCATCAGAAAACACGCTAGAGTCAAACTGAGAGGTTAGTTGTAAGGTGCTGTTGTTTGATTGTTTGTTTTAAATAATCACTATTTTCCTTCTGTATTGCTTCAGGAATTTTTCAGTTGCCTCAAGAAGAAAAGGTACAGCCCAAAAAGCTATCAAACATATATACACACAGTAAAATAAATATATGGGGATGGGTAGGGGAAGAAAGGCCGTTAATATAATCAACTGTCCTTTCAGAATGACTGTCTTCTGCCAAGGTTGGGGTGTCTTTCATCTTAAATGGATTGGTTCAGAGAAAAGCTGCATAGAAGTCAGGACCACATAGGCAAGCTCACAAGACTTCCTGAGAAAACAGAATTATTTTCTCAACACGTTGCCCTTTTACTTTAAAGACGAAGGATTTTCTAAAAATGTACTTCCTACAAATGATTAATTTTTAAATATATTAGCTCCTTGTACACTCACCTCCAGAGATGAAAGTGTCAAATATTATCTGGGCTCCATTAAAGAAGTCTCCAAATTGAGCTTCCCAAATTGGCAGTAACTTAGGGCTCTCAATACTCATTCCATATTCAAAACCAAGCACAGCTTCTTCAGACAAGGGACTGTTACTCACCTAACAAAAGGAAATTGTTGGGAGGGGTGGGTGAGGAAGAAGACAACCCAGGGTTAAGAACCTTTGGAACTAGGCACAACAGTGCTAGGCAGACTGAGGACATGCACTCCTAAAGGCAATTGATGGTCACCTCTTTTTTTAATTTTGAATGAAGACAGTGAGGGAAAAAGAATAATAGCTGATCTCTCAAGGAAAAGCAAAACCCCTGGTTAAATTTGTAAAGAGGGTCACTACAAAGAAGGGAGGTGCCCTGACAGTTTTTGTGTCTCTGTACCTGGGCCTGTACCTGCATATTTGCCAGAATATGCAGGCTACCTAAATACGTTTCAGCAGCTTTAAAACATGCATTCTGTTTCAGCACAACTTGAAGAAAGTTGTCTTGTGGACCACAGAACCTACCTCTAGGAAACCCTTCTGGTCTGGGGACATATGATTCAGAGGAATGTAGGTATCATCTGTTTCTTGGCAAACCAACATCGCGTGTCGTTGGCTAAAGGTTCCTCTGCCAACATCTTGTCCACTTAGTCTGATATTAAACCCTTGCCAAGCAATAAACAAAACACTGGATTAGTAAGTCATGTAAGAAGAAAACATGCAGGACAACAACTCCCCACTCCTAAAATATTACTTCTCTTGTTAAGTCTCTTCTTGGATTTCCCCTCATCAGCAACATCAAATTGGAGATGGAATTCTTAACCAGCAACAGCTCCAACTCACAAGCACAGAGATGCTCAGACACTTCTCTTTTCTCTTCTCTGCAGCCAAGAATTATTTTGTGGTAAGTGGTTCAATTTACTGAAGCAAACTGCAAAATATGTGCATTCTGTATCGTATGTAAATGGAGATATGAATTCAGGCTAGAGAGGAGGGAAAAGAAACTGTAGCATGAAACACTCGAGAAGGTAAATGTACGGGAGGCCCCACTGATGTCAGCTGCATTGCTCATGTGCTTAGTGCTAAGCACCAATTTTTTTGGGCGGTGGAAGGGAACAACAATTTTTTGAAGATGTTTAGTACTCAATCTACAAATATTAGTGACATACAGGATTCATATTTACCTTCTCTTAGTACCATGCAAATGCAAGTTGTCAAATTCATACATCATATGAATCTTTGCACTTAGAAACACCTAAAAAGTCTAATGTTATACTTTATTGCCATCAAAGCAAAAATATTTTATTGTCTGCTGTCTAGTTGCCTCTTACCTTGGCTCAGCAGGGAACCAAACGCTAAAGTTTCGGCTGTTGCCCAGTCCAGCTTTTTTCCTTCCTCCATTTTTTGAACTCTTGACTAAACAAGCAAACAACAAAGAAAAGTTACTATTTTGCCTTTTTCCTGTAGCTCCTTTGGTGGCACAGATCAATATTAGAAGCTAGGAAAAAAAAAACACTATAGAGAGAAATGTTATATTCCTGCAGCCAGCTTAGGTTGGTTTGGAATACACACAGTCTTATTTCAGCACATCCTGAAGAAGGCTGCCCTGTAGACCACAGAACCATGGATGATCCACATGGATGACCCACGTGTTCACTTACCAGACAACAAACTGTGGATTGACAAATTAGATCTTAGTCTAAAAATATTAAAAATCTTAGCACAGCATAGAGCGTGCTCTTGACAGACTTTTGGTTTGTCTGGTTAGCAGTGATGAGAGACACCAGGTCTAAGTATTTCAGTCTCCAGAATTGTCCCCTGTCCTGGCCTGCAGAACGGCAGACAAATGATCATACCCAGCTGTGGTGTTCCTGCCTTGGCCTGGGAAGGCAAGATCATCAGTTTCTGAAATATTCAACTCATGGCCTCTCTCTGGCTGCCAACCAGACACCTGCGCACGGTCATCATTCATCAAAGGGAAACGTTCACAAACCCAAACCAATCCAATTATTGCACACAAACTTATGAGCCATCAAAAGCTGACTCAAACTTGGCCACATGTGCATGCTGACGTTTATATATATAACACATAAACAGTCACTACTGGCTTTAGAAACTGTGTACACTATTACCAAGTTCCCGATTCATTCTCTCACAAAGTACTCATCATAATCGTAAAGCATATAAATGATAGTCATTTATCATAATAGTTTCTATTATTTGTAAGAATAATAAACTGTATTTTCTATAAGCTTTTTTCTTCATTGCAACGAAATATTGTTGAAATAACAAAATTAAGTATATGGTCAGATTTGTGGGAGAGGATGTGTCTTTCTTCAAAATCAGAGGAAAAATAGCATAATCCAAGCCTTGAAAAAGAGAGCAAGCTGCTTTTCCTAGAGATTACTATGCTATTCTCCAACTGGCAGCCTTGCTGTGTTTAGAGTTTCTCCTGTAACGGGTCACATCTTTGAGCAATGGGACTAGAAGCACCATTATGCTCTACTGACCTGTGCGTAGGTCTTCAGAAGATGGCTGTGCACCTGGAGTTCTTCAGGCACCTCTACAGACTTGACTCCAATAAACTGCAGAAGTGGTACAGGCATACCTGTGTCCCAAGTGGTGATTTTAGCAGAAGGCTCGACGAAGCCTTTCCAGTGAGCCTGCAGGTTGGTAGGAGGTGGACTATACAAAGTCATGTTGGCAAGATGATCATTCAGTTTAGAATAGTACGTCGTCTTTATCTCAGATACTTCAACCTCAGTCATGAGCCCAGCAGCTATCAGGTGTTCTGCGTACGTGTCTGGGATACTTTTACGGGATCTGTCAGGGAGGGAATCAAACCCCACAGACATTAAGCCTGAAATCAGTGTCACTGCAGAACAAGGAAATACCACCTTACTACTATCAGCTACCATGGAAAACTAAAATAATGATGTCCCGGTGCATTATACTCATTTGCATCAAGTTTGCTTCCCTGGCATTTCCAGAAAGATAACAATTCTCTTGGATATGTGCTTTACAGTCCTTACAGCTGTGCCTGTTGTTGGCAGTTACAGGTAAAAGCAAGTAAAAAAAAAACCTCCCAGTTAGACTGACTCTGTGCTATCATGCACATTTTCTTCAGACAAATTGATAATAGGATTTCTGTATTAGCTGAGAATCAAGCCATCCATTCCATCAATGCTTCACCTAAAATACCAGAATTCATGGGCCAGTAAATTTTTATGTGTATTTTTCTTTGGGGATAAGGATGGAATCTGAATACATCTAAATGCTCATAAAGATGAGTCCCCATTGGAACGAGCAGGACCAGGCAAAGATGAGACAAACATCATACTGGCTTCCTGCCCATTCTCCCACACTATCTAAGCTTCCTTCTGGCATACAGAAGACAACTTTGCCTTCTGATTACTAGCCACCACGAATTTGAAATCTAAGGGCTATGTGCAAAGATTATTTTTCAAAAGGCATCAAGCCACATATTCAAGAACTGACACCAATGGTTACCTTCATTAACACATCATTATCAGACTCACATCTTAGTCAAGGGCTGCTGACAGTGTAGCTACACTTACATAAAGACTCATCGGTATGGCGATGGATCTTCATTATACAGAGACTTCTACTGCAGTAGCAGGCAATACTGAGTTGGTGTAGACACAAGTAGGTTTTGGGTTCCCCCATCAGCTGCGTTACCTTACCTGATGATTTTGTACATGCTGGGGTTGGTGAAGAACGGCTCATCAAGTTCATTGTGGCCCCACTGCCTGTAGCACAGCAAGTCTACTATCACGTCCCTGCGGAACTGGCGTTGGTACTCGACAGCCAGTCGTGTGGCACGGACAACTTCTTCAGGATCATCCCCATTCACATGGATAACTGCACACCCAACAATTTTACCTGCCCAGGGATTCAAAACATAACAACAGTAATCACACTCAACCCCTTCCAAAGAAAGCAGACACAACCTACTCTGTTGAAAATGACAGACAACTCATGTGAAGTGTATTTAACAAAAACAAATCTACAGAAGATGCTTTCTGTGATGAGAGCTGGGGTAAGGAGTAGGAGTCTTCCCCAAGAATAAGTGCAATTAGCCCAACCTGTTGTATTTGTCACAGTTTGAGCACAACTACTTTACCAGCACTAAATTCCCAGAGGATTTTCTATACACAGTTCCTACATCTCAATCTGGGTGGAAGTCTCTGGGGAATGGGAGAGAACTATTTGATCGCTTCTCTTTCAAACAAAAAATGAGTTTTGTTTCCTTCTTATCCTAACCTATCACTACTAAGAATTCATACAGGCCAGAAACAATCTTCTCCCTTGTTAGTCATTCTATCCTGCTATGCCTGCTCCTCCAGGCAGAAAGGTCTCTTCATTAAAGAGAACACTGCAAAACTCAAATGTCTTAACACCCTCTTCTGTATGACAATTTGGCTGCAAATCTTCCCAGCAACAGAGTGCTCCTCTTGTACTTTATCTGCCCAAATTCTGGAAAATTAAGATGCTTCAGCCATTCCTGACCCATGTCAAGTTTCCCTCCCTAGCAAAATCCTGAAGCTCAAATGGGTAACACGCCCCCTCCTCACTGACCAGGTAAGAAGAAAGGAAAACTAAGGATGCAGGGAAAAAACAAAAACAAAACCAAAAACCCCACAAGACAAAACCAGCCCAGGGAAGAAGTAATAACATATGCTATCTACCTTATCAGATTTAATGAATCTACCTGTTCAGTTTGATGAAACCATAAGACAAACACAAACATGATGTTAAGTCTGAAAAACATATAATAATATATTTTTAATTCTAGGAGACATACACAAGGGAACTAACTACTATGTCTCTGATCCTGCTGATTATAATACAACTATTTATCACTAAGAAAGACCAGCCCAAAACAAAAGACTTCTAGTTTAAGCTTAGAAACAGCATGAGACTCATCTTTCAATTAAAAGCTCAACAGTTCACCCAACAACAAAAAAAACTGAAAAATGAAGGAGTATCTGATTTATAAATCTTGCTCAGAAAACACACTGGAATGATTTTTATTAAATTTAACAAGATATATTTAAAACACATCTATTATACACTCCACCACAATACATTTTTAAAAGCTGTCAATGACATGGCAGAAATTAAATGAGTTACAGCCTTCACAGTAATCTTGCAAATACTGTATAACATCTTGTAAAATGTGACAAGATTTTCCCTTGATATTTAGTCTTTGCCATAAAGCAGACGGAGGAGGGCATATTTTTGGCATCTAAATTTTTGCTAGTAGGAGGTAATGATTTTAATTTCTACTCTATCATGAAAATAGAGATATATTAGTCTAACTCCCTAGAGTTGACAGGCACTTGCTATAAAAAGCCCATAGAATAGCATATATTCACACTGGAGTTAAAAATCCTTTCTGACACAGCAGGCAATCTTCCTTCTGATTCAACTATACATACCAATATCACTACAGTACAGAGATGATCTTCCTCGCTCTGGAGGAGTGGTATAGCCCAGCTGGTTATTAACAATCAAATGGATGCTCCCACCAATTCTGAAATGTGGTAGATTAGAGAGGGTCAGTGTTTCAGGAACAATCCCTTGCCCAGAGAAAGCAGCATCGCCATGAACCTACATTAGGGAAGAAGATGGAAGTCTCATTAGAAAACACTGGAGGAACAGCAAAATCAAAACCGTAACTCAGTAAGCTTTTTAAATTGCAACTTTTATATTGAGTAGGTAGAGCAGATACAGTTTCAGCCACATCCACTCCTTAACCCCTTTCAGACTACTGTTTTCATGATTTGAGAGCGTATATAGTCTTATCACTAACACAAGGTCATAGCAGCCAGCATCTGTACCTGACTGCCTGATGTAATCCCTACCTGGAACGGACCAATAATCTCTTAAAATTGACCCACCGGTGTATAGGTGACTGCAAGTACCATGGCTATAGCAAGGCTGCAGCAGTCAGTAGCAAGTCACTGACCACTGAACATAAGGAAGCCCGTCACCACAGCATTCTCTACACGCTTTGCTGGAAGTTAAATGCTGGTGAACTGGGATTTATGCCTACTGCCACCTTACCAAATAGAGACAAAAACAGACGTGACAGAAAAAAAGTGGAAAAGGAACTGAATGGAAGCATTTAGTTTACAATGAGGGTGGTGAAACACTGGAACAGGCTGCCCAGAGAGGTGGTGGATGCCTCCCTGGAAACATTCAAGGTCAGGTTGGATGGGGCTCTGGGCAACCTGATCTAGTTGAAGATGTCCCTGCCCACAGCAAGGGGGGTTGGACTAGATGACCTTTAAAGGTCCCTTCCAATCCAAACTATTCTATGATTCTATGATATAAAAGTAATAAAAGCTTTTGGAAGGAAATAAAACCTAAGTTCTTAGTTATATTTCAAAACTGCAAATAAATGTTGTAAATAAAAAAAGTTTGGAAGGGGAGGGGAGACTACTGTGGCGTTCAACCCAGGTTTCCAAAAAGGCTAGAAATACCAGAATGAGTATCATCTAGCATTTCAATGTTTTGAAACTAGAGATAGTTCTCCATTGATGAATCTGATCACAGCTTCCTCAGAATGCAGATTCGATCCTTTGCAGATCAAAATCACTACGCGGATTGACGTAGTTTCTTATTAAAACCAATTCTACATTCTAGCTATGGGATAATGGTTTCAAGCCTTAAGAGACTTTTGGAGGTGCAAGTACACCTGGAAGAGAGTAGAGGTGTAATCAACCAGTGAAATGGCAGCACTGGGTTTTATACAGTTCTAATGCAGAGACTTCTTTAAAAGGCATCACAGAAAACCAAAGTTAACTACTGCAAGAGAGAGCCAACACAGCATCCCCTCTCTACTCCTTACCTACACCTGTTCCTGAAGTGTTGGGTTTTTACTTTTCCATTCTGGTTTCTTCTGCTGCCTAAGAAGGCTATGTATCTTGGTGATATCATTTGAGTGAAGACCCTAGAACATCTGAAAGAACTTTATGGCCTTCAGTACATCCCAAAGCATTAAGGCCTACAGACAGTGTGACTATCCAACTACACAAGACTCTTCATATGCATCTCAACCACAGAAGATTCAATTGCTGTGGGGTAGGTAGGATTTTACTCATTCTAGCAGAAAGCTGAAAACAGTTTTTGCTACCACATGTTTTTTCTGGGCAGCATTAGTAAAGAACATGAAAGGAAGAGGTCACCATCAAGTTTAATTCATCAAACGCTGACCCTAACAGTGGAACATTAAATGTGAAATTTATTTCAGGGAGACCTTATTCTCAGATTTCAGTTCAAATCATAGACACCAGTAGAATCATAGAATCATTAAGCTTGGAAAAGACCTCCAAGATCATCGCGTCCAACCATCAGCTCAACACCACCATGCCCACTAAACCACCTCCCTAAGTGGGTCCTGCACTTTGGCCACAACAACCCCATGCAACGCTACAGGCTTGGGGAAGAGTGGCTGGAAAGGTGCCCAGAGGAAAAGGACCTGGGGGTGCTGGTTGACAGCCGGCTGAACATGAGCCTGCAGTGTGCCCAGGTGGCCAAGAAGGCCAACGGCATCCTGGCCTGCATCAGAAACAGTGTGGCCAGCAGGAATAGGGAGGTGATCGTGCCCCTGTACTCGGCACTGGTGAGGCCGCACCTCGAATCCTGTGTTCAGTTTTGGGCCCCTCACTACAAGAAGGACATGGAGGTGCTGGAGCATGTCCAGAGGAGGGCAACGAAGCTGGTGAAGGGCCTGGAGCACAAATCTGATGAGGAGCGGCTGAGGGAACTGGGACTGTTTAGCCTGGAGAAGAGGAGGCTCAGGGAAGACCTCATCGCGCTCTACAACTACCTGAAAGGAGGTTGTAGCGAGGTGGGGGTTGGTCTCTTCTCCCAAGTAACCAGCGATAGGACGAGAGGAAATGGCCTCAAGTTGCACCAAGGGAGGTTTAGATTGGACATTAGGAGAAATTTCTTCACTGAAAGAGTGGTCAAGCATTGGAACAGGCTGCCGAGGGAAGTGGTTGAGTCACCATCCCTGGAAGCATTTAAAAGTCGTGTAGATGAGGCGCTTAGGGACATGGTGTAGCGGGCATGGTGGTGTTGGGTTGACGGTTGGACTCAATGATCTTAGAGGTCTTTTCCAACCTTAACGATTCTATGATTCTAAGTGCCACATCTACACGTCTTTTAAATCCACTTCCAGGGATGGTGACTCAACCACTTCCCTCGGCAGCCTGTTCCAATGCTTGACCACTCTTTCAGTAAAGAAATTTTTCCTAATTTCCTAAGCAAGTAGTTGCTTCATGTCCGGGAAGTGGAGTTAAGATATGTGAGAAGGTGAAAAATAAGCCCCTCTTCAGCAGAGATGGACAATTAAACATTGCAGAAGTGTCCATGGTAGTTATCCAAGGAAGAGTTTTATAGTCTTCATACATTCTGAGCACACTGAAGTTCCAGAAAAGAAGATCTTCAGACCTTGGACAACTTAGCTCATCACTGACACCGGCACCTCAGCTGATCTTTACTCTTTTTACCTTCAAGCTCTGGCACTCAGGCTAGTGGAAGAATAAACAAATGCCAGAGTAAACCTCAATTCAGAGTTTCTACACTTGCATTTCTGGACCCCAAGCACTGTGAAAACAGAAAGCCCAAGGAGAAACTTCCAAACCAAGATTCTGAAAGAGGAAGTGTCTGCTTTCATCCCTTTCTTCTCGATTGAGAGCAGTTAACAGTCACAACTGTAAAAATTTGCCTTTTTATTTTTTTTAATCTAACTCTTGGACCTCCTAAAGATACAATCACAAGTACTGATTTCACGTTACATGAAACATTTTCTTTCTTTTGGGAATACTTTGAGTCAGTTTACTAACATGGAGGTGGCTAGCTTGGAGTTAAATATTGTTCTTCTCTACTATGCAACCTTCCCTACCACTTACCCTTTCAAAAACAAAAAGATAAATTTTTCTTGCATAGGGAAGGTCCATTTATCCTGGAGAATCTTTGTTTAAAAAGTCATAGTAGTTTCATTACTACACGGTGAAGATCTAATATTATGAGACAGACAGAATCTAAGAAGCACTAATATCTTATCAAACTAACTGACATAACTGCACTGAAAGACAAGGAGAGGATGCACTGGACAACAAGCTTTTCTTCCTGCATTTGCATGCCCCAAAATCTTTTTTTTTTTTAAATAAAAAAAAAATCAATAAAACCCCAACTTGCCTCCAGTTTTCTCAATATTTCAAATTCTCCCTTCTGCTTTTTCTCAGTATCCACATCCTTCCAGAAGGAAGCAAAACACTTATTTAACTGAAATATGTCATCACTTCTACCTGTAACTTCCTCCACGTTTATTATACTTCACAGGAGAACAGTTCTGCCCCAACTCAATTTTACTCCCTGCTTTAAAAATGTTTAAGAGTTTGACTCACTTGTATTTCCAAGTTGAATACAACGCAAGGAAAGAAAATTTATCAAGGAACTATTTAGGACTGCCTCCACAGCTACAAAAGACAGTTCAGGAAATAAAAACCAATTCCAGCAGACTTTCTTCAACAGTACCATGATAAAATGACAAAATTCTAAATCCTCCTGTATATTTTGCAACCTTGTTGATAGCTCTTCTCCAAACTCATTTAATTTAAAAGGCTAACAGTGGTGATTTAAATGCAAAAGTGGTCTGTGAGGAAGGGCACACATGGCTCTCAGTGCAGAGTATTATTAAAATAAAGGAAGGTATCAGAATCAGTTCTTCAGAAATCTTCGAAATGGAATTGTTTAAATGCAGTATCATCACATGTCACCTGGAAATCTTCCTTCCCCTCCTCCTTCTCCATAAAGGGGATCCCAGTTCTTGATATTCTACATTAATTCAGTTTTGTTTGATATTTCTATATACACCACTTCTGTCCATGTGCTAGTGCAGGAAGTCTTACAAAGATGTTACAAATTGTGAGTAAAATACCTGCAGGCAAATAACTTTGTCTCCAGGCTGTGCAGAGCTCTCTGGGGAGTAATCTCCATCGAGCAGAGTCTGTTGCCTTCCTCGTGTCTTGCCCACGGCCACTGGATTGATTGCTTCTAAGTGTGAGGGGTTAGGTAGCAAGGTGACGTGCACAGGCCTGTGTGAACCGAAGTCAAGATCTACAGAAGATGTCAGGTGGGAGAGAACATCCCCAATGGCTGCTGAATTCTCTGGAAACTCACTCAAACCACGCATCTTACGGAACATGAGCTGCATAGAAACAAATTTGGTTAAATCCGCTTTACGATTCATCAACACATTGAAAGAAAAACGTTTAGAAAACTGTATGCTCTCCTACTCCTGATTGCAAGGATGCTTCAGATAACAGCACATAAACCCCTTCATTAGAGTTCTCTTTAACAGTCTCCTGCGAAGATCTGGCTGAGGTGCTGACAGAAGGGGAATACACTCTCACACAGGTAACTTTTTTATTGCTTCAGCATTCACAACACAACAAACTTCCAGGTTTTTATTTCATTGCAAATAAATTAGGCACAAAGCAATGGTCAATGACATTGTAAGTCTCTTACCTCAGGCGGAAGCTGAAGTAAACCCGTGAGAAGATTAAGTCTTCCGCGATGAGGCATTCCAAGAATGATATCCGTCACACCGCTGTACGCACACATCTTGAACAACTCATGGAAGAAACCCATCATACTCTCTGCTCCTTCACCACCATACCGCTTCACCGTGGCAAACTTCGTGGCTAAGAAGTGATCAAACTCCTATTAAAAACAGGAGAACTTCAGTATTAGGCTATTTTAAGCAGCAGTCTTCTGTTTATAAAATTGAATGTTTGTACCTTTAAGGCACACAGACCTACGCATACCCCTTGAAAGTCTTAGCTCATTCTCCACCCACACAGTGTGAGACCACAAGTTATGATGACTACAAGAAATCAGCTCTTATCTCCTCTTAAACAGAAAAACGTTGGATTCAGGACCAAACTGTCTCTACCTAACATGGAAGGGGATGCATAAAGAAATATAACACTGGAGCAATTTACAAGTTCCTTGATAGTTTAGGTGGAAATTAAGGAATGGTGTTCTTTTACAGTATAAACCTTAACTATCCTGAGATGCAAAGTGCTACAGAAGCACAGCGTTTCATTTTGATTACTAGTAGACGCAGTCCTTAGTACATAGGTAGGAGAATGCTTGAGAGAAGGAAAATAAATTAATCTATATTTACTTCATTTTCCTCTCACTCCTCACACTTCACTCCATTCATCTATTCCTAGACAGCTCTCACAAGTGACCAAGTTTTGGAAGCACTGGAAGTGTCTGGAGTGTTTTGCAACTGAGGACTGAAAATAAACAAAGTCTGTAACTGAGAAGGGAAGACTAAGCCACAGCCAAAGATCCGAGCCAACTGCTGAACATCTTCTAGTTAAGCAACATTTAGTTCCAAGGCTATATGCAAAACTAATCACACATAGAAGCAGTTTTTTCCTGTCAAATTCTACACTTTAAGTACAGTTCTGGTCATACTGAAGTCAATACAGGATTTATCAGGGTCCTGGTTTCACCCTCCTGTGTCACTGTAAAATTCCTTTAACTGCCAAAGAAGCAAGAAAAATATGAAATGTCCCATATACTTCTGTTTAGTCATTGGTAAATATTACATTTAACACTCCTTCCACTTGGAAAACTGGAAACAGGGACAACTTCACAGATCCTGCTCTTCTACCTTTCCATCCTTCTGGATAACACAGGGAGAAAAGGGGAGAAAGAAGAAAATTTTTACAGTACAGAAGTATTGGAATAAATTTTCTCCATACGTTTTGCAAGTACATAAATCTTTCACTTCCTTACAGAATGCATTGAGCAAAGGTTCCTTTGCTGAAAAGCAGCAAATTTACCAGTGCTATATGGCTAACAACTCAGTCCAACCCTGTTTTGTTCTCCCAAAACCTTGAGAGACATCATATTCAAAGATAGTACAACAGATCGGCATGAGGGTGAAAGGCAAACACAGAACAGCTACATCAGAGCACAAAATTTCATAGAGCTCTGTCCAACCTTGCATTCCCGTTAGTAACATTTAATATAAGCTGTCAGATCATTAGCCTACGAGGATCTCACTTTTGAAGAGTGATTACTCATTAATTTGTAGGGTCATTATTTGTGTCTCCAGATGATAAAGAATATATGTCACATGAATATATATTACACACAATCTATGTTCTAATTAGTTCTAGAAGTCTTTTGGGGTTGGAACTGGTTGGAAATATTTTCCTAGAAATAATTTCCAAAGTAATCAATGCAAACCAAAAGGTATCACTATTTGTTTCAATAATGGCTGCTAAGTAAATTCAGCAACAACCTCCAATGAGATTCCTGCATTTGTGTATTGCACTTTTTCAGGTAAAACCTTGTACTTCTTCCTCTTGCACACTGTCAAAGCCTTTCAGAATAGCGATTGCTCTTTTTCTGCATGACTGATGTCTGGAGCAGTGAAGGGTTCATTACAGACTCCATGACTCTGCCTACAATCCAACAGTAGTGAACAAGGTACCTGGGACTCCAACATCAGTTTGCACAAGTGCTTTTTCTCTTCAGGTGTAAATGCTTCTTGTTTTAGCTCTTCAAACCGTTTAGCAAACCATTCTCTCTCCTCCAAAGATGAAAGCTGGCTTGTTTCTATGGAAATATGCCCGCAGTATATATGGTCAAGGTAAGCCAACACATCCTCTAGGGAAGCCTCTTCTTTTCCCATGTTTAGAAGCCCTGGGGGGAAATAAATGTTATTAGCCACCCCAGAGGACGGGGAAGCACTAAGAACTAAACCGTTGTCTTGCAATTACATTAACATTTTGAGTGTACAAATTAATGTCTTGTCCTCCTTTCCTCCATTTAAAAACAAAACTCAAGAAATGATTTTATAAGCACACTTCAGTGTAATTAATATGAGGGTCTCATGCTTAATTGTAAGGTGCTCAAAATGCCTTTCTGAAAGAGTTTACCATGAATGAAACAAAGTCACTGTTTTTGTGACTCAGTATAGCAGTTGGTATCTTGTGGCTCATAGAGATGAGCTCCAATCCCAACTGCATCACAAGTAAATAAGCACCTGTTTCGCAGATGGAGAAAATAAAGCACGGAGAAGGCCCTCCTTTGTTCAAGGCCACAGAGAGAGTCTAAAAGATCCAAGAAAAGACAAGTCTTGACTTCTGCCTCAGTGCTCTGGCAGCTTCACTACAGTGTTAAGTATTATGCTAAATCATAGAATGTTACAGCAACACAAGAAATTAATGTATAACCTCAGTAGTTCTAAAATCAAGTAAAAATTTTCATGGTTTCCAAAGATGCTAGAAGGTAGCCACTCATTACACGATGATTTCTGCAACAAACATGTAAGTAGGCTGAAGTTAACAGTTTTGCGTCCAACAGTTCATTACTGATTGAACCGCTGCTCAATATTTGGCTCTTCCACCGCTCAATATTTGGCTCTTAATAAATCACTCGTGAAGACAATTTGCTGTGATAAGGCTGCAGACTTACCTGTAGTAATGAGAGACCCTTGAAGGACTTCAGCCAACTCTTGGATTTCAGGTACCATGTTCATAACAGCTTGGCCAGCAAACAGTGGGTTTATTTTGGCTGCTTTGTGGCCATGTTCAGCATATGCAGTTATTAAACGAGCAAGAGCATGGTCAACTAAAAACAAAAAGAAAGCAGAACAGTATCGCGCACATGCTCATGTTTAATCCATTTGCAGCATCAACTCACAAGTATTATGTCCATTGATAATCATCCAGGTTCTGGCTGGAAAGACCGTTTTTCTAAGCAGTTGTTTTCACCTTATCACCCCACAACAGCTCCCATCATCAAACTGCTAAATCTGCTCACCCATCAAATTTTCAAGTAACTACAATCTAGATTTCCTCCACGGCTCCCCTAATAGCTAGGTGCCTGTAAACATACGCAAAGCTACTTCATTTTTCTTCGAATCTCTTTACAACAGGCATGTCCAACTCGAGAATGGCATGGTACCAGTGTACAAAGTCTTATTTCCTCAGCCGACCCAAATCACACCGCTTGTGCTTCCCTGTTCCTTGCTGGAATGACAGGAGGATAGGGTCTTAACAGTAATTCAGGTCCTACGACTTAAAAAAAAAAGTCTGTGTCTGCAGGAGCCACTAGCCAACAGCATGTGCATATGCTGAGCCAGACATACTAAAAATTCAAATACGTGAACAAGTTTTTCAACAAGACACCAGCAACACGCTGTTGCAGGCATTTGACTTCGAGATCAAAAAATTATCGACATAAGCAAAACTTGACCAGCTGAAAGGTCATGCACACAACATTACTATCAGAGAGCACACGTCACAGACCAGGTCAGTAAACCAACAAAATATATTGCAAGCAGAATCTGCTACAAATTAATTATATGAACCAGTTTATAATGCATTTTTAATGTGCGCAGTTTTTTCACCCTAATAAAGGTGCAGCACTGACAGTATTCAGGTTTTCCAAAACAATGCAATTCCTGAGAGCATTTCACAAAGCTACTTCTCTGACACTTGTTATTTCTGCTGCTGGCAGTCTGCTCCAGCTATTATGTTCACGCAGTCAGCCCGTTCCAACAGGTCCTTTTCTCTAACGGGTTCTACAACACAAGAACATAACCCTATCTCCCACAACACTCTCAGCAAGCAAGCCATTTCAAAGCAATTTTTAAAATGTAACGTAAAAATATATTAACCCTTTCCTTGCTTAACAAGGAGGTTACTTAGTGATGGGACTCGCTGTCCAGGAACTTACAAACTGATTTCACTCCTGCTTCCGCGCAGTGGGCTTAATTCCTACCGGAGTCTCCTGAGGTGTTAATGCACGGACGACACTCCTACCCCAAAGTCTTCTGCTTGAAATTATTTTTCTGCACTATAAAACTGAGCTAAAAGCATCACAGTTATTGCTACAGGAGAGAGTTATCTGTACTTAACTAGTTCAAGCACAATAATATAAAAGAGAAAAATCGCAGGCGCGTGGCACAGGTACTTTATGAGCAGTAAAACACTACAAGAGCACACCACGAGAGTAGCTTCAGCCACCCACGGTCACTCCAGCCCGCGGAGCCGGGCACGGCATCGGCAGCCTTCCCGGGGAACCAAAGCCAAGGGCTGTGCGGAGCGACCCGCACCGCCCCCAGCCCCCGCGGAGCAGAGGGGCAAGCGCTGCCTCACGGCGAGTGAACACCCGCCAGGACCCCGAGGAGATGCGTGGCTCCGGACGGCGCTCATTAAGGCAAGGAGAACAAAATATAAAGCGGCCTCAGATCGACGCTTCAACGCCCTCGGACTTTGGGCCGCCGGCTCCCTGAGGCGAGCGTGGGGCTGCCGAGCAGAGCCCGACGCGCCGCGGCGGGCACCCAGCCCCCCCGCTCGCCGCGGCGGGCACCCCGCCCCCCCGCTCGCCGCGGCGGGACGCGCAGCCCCCCGCCTCCGGGGCAGCCGCCGCCGCCCTCCCCTCAGCCCCGCGCAGCCCCGGTGGGAGGGGGGTGTCCGACCTGCTTTGCCGCTCGCCCCGGCGCCGCGCGGATCCACCGACCGCCCGCTCGCCGCCTTCCGCGGCTTGTAACCGTAGACGCCCCGCTCGGTGCGGTACCAGCGCCGCAGGCCGCCCCGCCACAGAGCGCAGCGCGCGGCGCCCGCCGCCGCCGCCGCCGCCGCCATGGCCGCCGCGCTGCCGCCCGCCAACCGCCGGCCGCGCCGACGCCGACGCCCCCGCCACCGCCCCCGCGCGGGGGTGGGGCCGCCGCTTCCCGCCCCGCTCCCGCAGCGGGGAAGCGGCCTCGGCGGCCGCGGGTGGGCTGGGCCCCGCGGGGGCCGTCCGTCAGGGTGGCCGGCCGTGCGTGTGGCCTTTAAATCTGAACGTCCAGACTATTTCTCTGATCCTTTCCGGACTTCAGAAGTATACTCCAATATCCTGGTTTTTCCTATCAAAAGGCTGCCTACATTTCCTATTAAACAGTCTCTCCTGAAACGTATCAAAGCTTAATCTTGTGTACACGGTATGCTGGATTGCGGTTAGACTGGGAAAAGACATAGTAACCTCATCACCTCTGGAAAACCTACCAAAACCAGACATGAGTTACAGAGAAACAAAGTTTTAACAAAATCTAAAAGCTTCATCTGAAGTTTTCAGGTGCCTGTGAACCATTTCCAAACACAGGAGGGACAAGCAAGCCATCAGGAGTAGTCAGCATGGCTTCCCCATGCTTGACCAACTTGATAAACTTTCAAGAATGAAGTGACTGGCCTGGTAGATGAGGGGAGAGCAGTGGATATCGTCTACCTGGACTTCAGTAGAGCCTTTGACACCATCTCCCACAGAATCCTCATAGACAAGCTGGTGATAAGCTGGATGAGCAGACAGTGAGGTGGGTTGAAAACTGGCTCAATGGCCAGGTCCAGGGGGTGGTGTTCAGTGGCACAAGGTCTAGTTGGAGGCCGGTAACTAGCAGTGTACCCCAGGGGTCTGTAGTGGATCCAGTCCTGTTTAACATCTTCATTAATGATCTGGATGATGGGGCAGAGTGTAGCCTCAGCAAGTTTGCAGATGAAACAAAATTGGGAGGAGTGGCTGATACACCAGAGGGTCGTGCTGCCATCCAGACCTCGACAAGCTGGAGAAATGGGCTGATGGGAACTTCATGGAGTTCAACAAGGAGAAGTGCAAAAACCTGCAGCTGGGGAGGGACAGCTCCATGCATCAGTACATGCTGGGGACCACCCGGCTGGAAAGCAGCTTGGCAGAAAAGGACCTGGGGGTCCTGTTGGACACCAAGTTGAACAGGAACCAGCAAGTGTACCTTTGCGGCAAAGAAGGCAAATGGTATCCTGGGCTGCATTAGAAAAGTATTACCAGCAGGACCCCTCTACTCAGCACTGGTGAGGCCACACCTGTCCAGTTCTGGGCTCCTCAGTACAAGACAGACATGGACATACTGGAGAGAAACCAACAAAGGGCCACGAAGATGATGAAGGGACTGGAGCACCTCACATATGAGGAAAGGCTGAGAGAGCTGGGACTGTTCAGCCTGGAGAAGAGAATGCTCGGGGGATCTTCTCAATGCCATAAGTACCTGAAGGGAGGATGCAAAGAGGACGGAGCCAGGCTCTGTTCAGTGATGCCCAGTGACAGGACCAAAGGCAATGGGCACAAACTGAAACACTGGAGGTTCCCTCTGAACATCAGGAAACATCTTTTTACTGTGAGGGTGACCAAGCGCTCGAACAGGATACCCAGGGAGGTTGTGGAGTCTCCATCTTCGGAGATACTCAAAAGCTGACTGTAGGAAGCCCTGGTTGGGCAGGGACGGGTGGACCAGATGACTCCAGAGGTCCCTTCCAACCTCAACCATTCTGTGATTCTGTAAACTTTGTGTGAATGCAGGCCTGGGAGGCAGGAGGGGAACTGTCAAGTTACCTTTCCACAGGCTTGGCTGTGCCCATGAATCTACTTTGTAGATTGCCTTCACAACGGGGAAATCAGAGAGTATTTTTTCCTTAAAATCAAACTGTGGTTATGTGCTTTTTGGAACAGGTGGAACTGGATTTTGCAACTGAATCAGTTACGACACCACAGTTGGCCAGGGTTTTTATGATATTCATAGTTCTTGGAGAGGGGCCACTTGTGTTCGTTGAGGCCTGTATGGTTTTATGCAGATTTATAACAGCCAATTTGGGAGAAAAATAAAAGTAAACGACCTTTAAAGCTGCAAAGAAGACAAAAGGATACAGCTATAGAAGGACAGTTGACATGTGGCCAACAGAGTAAAGCATAGTAGAAATGTGGCTTTGAATATTGATTTTTTCAATGTATATTAGAACAAAGAAACCTTGAAAATAATGTTGCAACATTACATGATTTTGTGGAGTTGACAGTAAAGAGGCAGAAAAGGTTGATATAGTTAAATGTTTCTATTCTGTGCTAGGAGAAAAAGACAAATGTTGCAGGCAGATCTCATGATGATGAAATACTTTTCCACAGTTCTTAAGCAAATATCGGTCAAACAGCAGATATCAATGTGGTTTTGCTTTAAAGCAGATAGAGAGTTAGTTGAATATTTCCCAATTAGCACTGATAGGAATAGGTTTGAACATTAAAAATGTTCCAAAGTTAAAAAGGACAAAATGAGATGGTTCAGTCACATAATGTGGATCTCAGAAAAGTAATGGAATATTTGCATATACAGGTTCACTTACTGGTTTAATCAAGCCTAGGCGTGGGTTTATGGAATATGTATCTCGTCAAGTCAACTTGTTGGATTTTTTCTGTGATTCAAAATTCAGTTAATAAAGATGTAAAGTACTTTGCAGACCTTTGCCAGCATAATCATCTTGCTTAGGACACGATTACACATGGCAAGAGCCTTTCTGTAACTATATCTAGGTCAATAAAAGCTTTTGTTGACTTTGGTTCATGTCTAAATGTGAGAAAGCAGTACCTATGCCAGCAGAAACACCGCTGCTAAGGGCGTATGCTCTGGCTCTGCAAGGGGACTCTCCTGGCCTGACTCTCAGGCACAGAGAGCCTGTCCTAGAGAAGACTCCTGTGTGAGGTGGATTCAGTGGTACCTGATGTTCTGGCTAAGAATACTAGAAATGCTTCAAAATCAAGGTTGTATATACTTAATAGTATATGGCTGACTACCTAGCAGATGTAAACTTGCAATATTTTAAATAAAAAATCATCATCAGCTGGGAGCATTTCTAAAGGGATTATAGTCCCTGCCACTTCAGTAGTTATATCAACCTGAAAAAACTGCCCACAAATTAAGCCCTGACAAAGTTTGTCAGCTGGAGGTATGTGGTGAAGAGAGGTTATCTTGGATCTGAGTGGATCTGAGTGTCCAGTGACACTGGACATAGCAAATGTGATTTATTTTAACAGGATGAGACACAAGCTTGTTCATCTTGAAAAAGTATATGCACTAAAATGTAGCTCCTTTCCAGGAAACAGTGACTATAAGTAATCGAAAAGTCTAAAAATTGTGGGAATAAAACAGATGGGTCTGAAAAAGTTATGTGAAAATCGGCTCACTTGGCAAAAAGATCATTTTCCAGATCTGGCTACAAGGAAATACTGAGTACACCTACAGATTCTACATTAGGCCAGTATTTGGCACAACTGTGATTGCTCTCTGAATACTGTGTGCATGTTTGGTGCCAGTAATTGAGGAAACATATTGAAAAAGTTGGGAAGAAGAGCTTCAGGAATTAAAAAAATCGAAAGACATGCTGTAAGTCTGAGACTCAGGAAATGAGATCTACCTGGTTTTCTTTCTGGTAAGTTAGTAGGAAAACTTTATCAGTATGTAAGTAGCCACAAATGAAACAGGTACTTTACAAGGCAAAGCTTTCCAAGCTATCAGACAACGGTAAAACAAGATTTACTTGCATGGCCTTTACAAAAGACAGTTCCAACATAGGCGTAGCTGTGTGGGAATGTGATATAAATACAGAAGGAGCTTTTGTTTCCTTTCAAAATTGTAGTGATTGTGCATTTTATTCATGTTAGAAAAGGTAGCAATATGCTTTAAAAGAAAATAAGCCCACATTTCTTGACATAGTGCCACTGAAACTGATGCTTAAGCCTAATATAATGCTGAGTCCGCCTTTTCAAATCAGTCCAAAAAAAAGGCTACAGGATTGGTGCCTTTGGAAAATAAAGCATCAGCACTAACATGGAGTTTTCCTCCCTGTTTAACCCCTTTTCTGTGTTTCTGGATCTCCTCCATTCTAGTGAATCAGTTTAATCAACCTGGTAAGTCACGATATTTTGGCAAATAAATGAAATCTTCGTGTAGTAGTGACACTTGAATGAAGTGTGTAAATAACAAGCATGACTTTGTCCTTTCAAACTTTTCCAGAGATTTTTAGATGTGTCTGCAAAATGAGCAATGAAGTTAAACAACAGGGAGGAGAGCTCTTTCCTGCAAAAAAAAACCTGTCTAGTCCTGTACTAGTTGGCAGAGTACACCTAAAACTCTGCATCAGTGAAGACAGTCTTGCATTTGGGCTGACTCTTGCCTCTGAATAAAAGGTGGCTTTAACAGCTGAATAATCTCATTACGCATATCCAAGCCTGCGCCTGCTGTCACGGTCAACATTTGTGTGTGCTCGTTGTAAGTCTAGAGGGGTGTGAACACTTTCCCATACCTAGGAGAAAGCTTCTGTCAAGATCTGGAGTAAATGTAAAATAAATACCAGATTCACACTCTGAAATTCGGGACTGTGCCAGCTTCTTCCAGCTGGGGCGACTTTAGGGTTGCCCAACAGCCGACACCATGGCCAGGCGCACAGATCGTGAGCGTTTCAAATAAACTGGGAAGTCTTGTGCAACTTAATTTACCGTTGTAAAATGCCTTCGGATGTCCAGACAAGAATACTGTCAGGACAGGAGGACGAAGTGGAGATGCCATATTTAGACTGCAAAACACAACGGACGACATCCGTTAAATCATCAGATTACATCATAACTTGGTATTATGCCACTATTATTCCCACTATTTTATCATAGCGACTGTGAACAGATCAGGCAGCGCCGTGCCGGGTGCCCACCGGTGCGGTACAGCCACCGCGCGGTCCCCTCAAAAAGGCCATCCTTGACATGACGACCAGCGTGACGCGACGTGACGCCTCAGGACGAAAGACACGTCGCGGCAGTGACGTCACGCGGGGCGACAAGGCGAATCGTGCGCTGGGGCCACCAAGGAAGCGCCATTCGGGGCCCGTCCCCCCCCCCCCCCCCCGCTCCCTCCCGCTGTGAGGGACGGCGCCACCGAGCCCCCACCCCCTCCCTTCACCACTTCCGCCTCCGCACCCTCCCGGTAACCCGAGCAGGGCCGCCCGCCGTCAGGACCCCACCCGGGGCTGCCCTCCCCGCTGCCTGACCTCCGCCCGTCGGGAAGCGCCGCTCACCCAGCCGGCCGGAGCCGCGGCGACGGCGCGGTTAGGCGGTGCCGCCCTTCCTTTCGCGCCTGGGCGTCGCCGGGCGGGCGTCGCGGGCTTGCTCGGGGCCGTGCTGTCGATCAGGCAGCGCGGCGGGCGCCCCGGCAGGGAGCGCGGCGGGCGTCGTGAGGGGAGAAGAGCGAGGGGGCCTCGCGCGCCGGGGAGGGGGCCGCGGCGGGCGGAGGAGTCGGCGCTCCTCGGGAGACCGGGCCGATGTCTGCACCGGGCGGAGGTAGCGGGCATGGGGCGGCGGGGGTACCAGCCGCTTGGGGGGAACGGGGACGCCGGGCGGCCCGGAGGGTGGGGCGGCGCCGCGGTGTGTGGGGAAGAGGGCCCAGGGGAGGCGGTGGGAGGGCGCAGGGGCCTGTCGGAGGCGGGGGCTGTGAGGCGGCGCGGGGAGAGGGTTCCTCGGAGCTGAGGCGTCCTGAGGCAGGGGGGCCGTGGGGGTGAGGAGGAGGAAGGGCTAGGGTGAGGGGGGCCGCAGGGCACGGGGAGGCGGTGGCAGGGAGCGGGGCAGCTCGCTGTTTTTCCTCTGTCTTGCAGTGCGAGCGGGGAAGGCAGAGCCCGAGAAGGTGGCCGGGTTGTGGGAGAGCCTGCCTACGTGGATTGGCATGTGTAGGGGCGTCCTGAGGGAAGCGAGGAGGGTTGTTAGCTAAGAAGTCTTTTGCTCCGCATGTAGTTAGTGACTTGTCCGTAGGCCTCCTTTTCCCAGTGAAAAGCGTGTTCCTGCAGGTCTGACAGCAAAACACTTTCTCCGAGACGTATGGAATCGAAAGTAAAACTGCCCGGCTGGTTAGGCAGGCCTGCCTTCCCTGCCAGGGTGTATAGGGGGCTTCTTTCTCTGCACTATAATTTCCTGTCTTGCTCTGTGTCTCATCTTTCAAAACTTGTGGCTAAGTTTATTTTCTTCTGATTGATCGTGGTATTTTTCTTATGTTCCTTCCCTTACTTTAAGAGAAACCTTAATTGCATTTCAATTCTTGAAACTTTTAATTTTTGAGTGGTGTGATTTCTAACGATGAAGAAGTTTGTTGCTCTTTGAGGGTTTTCAGCTGGTCAGAAGTGGGACATCTTGCCTACATTCTTTATCTTCTTTATCTCTTTTGTAATAAAGTAGTTGCATAAAGGATTGTTTATGTGAACAACTTGATTTCCAGTAGCAGTAAAAAAGAATGTGAAAAATCTCAATATTTCTAGTTTAATAAAGCCGTATTTCTTCCCCCCACACTTGTGTTCGCAAGGATTGAGGTCTGGTTCATGGTACTGCAGTCTGTAACAGTCGGATGGTTTTGTTGATTTGAGAGGATTCAAGCATATCAGACCAAAGTGTTGATGTTTGTGACTAGATTAATGATGCTGAATACCTTTATGAATCTTCGGTTTCCTTGAGAGGGAGTACCTGGATGCTTTCTCTTAAATGTTGCCTGTGCATTTCAAGACCTATTTCTTAAGTTTTTGAGCCTAGAGTATCATAAAGCCAATCCCATCAGTTTTTCAAATTCTGAGATTGGTATGACAAAAACTAAGTAGAAATTCAGGTACAATAAAAAATTTCTTAATTAAGATTGAGTTAAGGTAGGTCAAATAGTGAAAAATTAAGATAAATAGTTTTCTCTGGAAAAATAGCATCTTTAAGTGATAAAACTAAGAAGATAAAGTGTTAAAGCATCTAAATGTCACTACAGAAATGAACTGCCAAGAGTCCAAAAGCATATGGAAAGCTTGCCTTGCATCTGTCTTCGCTGTCCTTTCTAATTTTCAGCTGTGAGCGCCAGTTCTTCCTATCTATTGGCTTATGAAGTTCATGTCATTTTTTCCTTTTCATCAGTACATTCACATAAACATTGGGTATTAAATAGAAGTTCTCTTAATCATTAAGTTTCTCTTAATGTTTCCTTTCCATTCCCTTAATCTGGACCAAACCATGTATCTTCAGCCTTATTTCCTGTGGAAATGAGACCCAGGCAAGCCTGCTGCTTCCCACAACTTCTGAAACTTTGTGCCAGTTTCAATCAAATTAGGCACATGTTTTGAAGGTATAAACTTTCTGCAGGTCTTGTGATAACTGGCAGCTGAGGAAGAGTAACAAGGTCTAAATTAACATTCTTGCTGAGGGAAGGGCTATACCATACGCTCAGTGGACAGTTCTGTTTTCTCTGTGCTGTTAGCTGACACTCATGTGCTGACCGGTGAATCAGTCTGTGCATAGCTTGGAGGCAGCAACCGCGCTGCCTGCCTCCTGCGATCAGTGGGTAGACATAAATGAGCAGACAGTGCGATCGGAAGGGTTTGTGTGATAAGGAGCTATATACGTAGCAGGTAGTGAGGAGTATTGTAATATATGTATTCTGTGATACAGGACAGAAATCGATTATAAACTAGATTGTTGGGGTTTTTTTGGTCACCAGTGTTCATGGGGGAAAAAGCAGATAATACTGCCTTATGGTCGAAATCACAATGTACCCAATTATGCTCCATCCCTTTTCTTTTTATCCCATCTTCTCTATTTTGTTTTTATACAAGCAAATGTCAGATATGTCTTTAAAACAGAATTCTGAGTTCCTAAATTAATGAGAATTTGAGTAATGTAATGATTTTGGTAAGTGACCATGTTGTTAAAAGTTGCATGTGTAGCTGGATATTTTGTTTTGTTTTGATTCTCCCCAGTTGTGTTTGAATTACCCTACTAACAACAGGTGGGGGACAAAGATAAAAGCCGGAGTATTGGAATTGTGGCATGTCTTTCCAGCATTTCTTTAATCAAACAACTCTTTTTTTTCCCAATGTTTTCTTTTTAAAGTTAGCTCCCAATTCATTACCTTTCAGAATCTAACACTTTTTTTTTTAATGAATGTGTTACTCTATTGTTTTTTTGTTTAATAGACTTCTTGGTGAAAAACTTTTTAATGTAATTATTGGGAGAGTCTCATGCAATGTTCCAATGGACCTAGTCTTACTAGTAAGATATTATGGTGATGTTTAAATGCTAAAAGTTTCCCTTTCAAACCCCTTTTGTTAAAAATGGTGGGAGAGAGAGTTTAGCTATCTCAAACTGATGGAATTTCCAATGTGGATTTGTAGTGAGAAAAGGTTAATAAACTGTTATTGTTGAATTTGAGACAGAACATGTAGAGGATTTGCATCTCCCAAATGGATCTGTGAGGAACAGGTCCCATTTAACTGGCCTACAGAGATGGAAAAATTAGTTCAGAGCTTTATTATGAAGGGGCATGAAGGGGCATGAGGGGGCTGCTTAGTTGTTTGGGTTTTGTTGATTTCCCCCCCCCCCCCCCTTGGTTAAGTACTGATTTAATAATAATACTGTTTTAAGATGATGTAGATCAGTGTTTTTGAAATCCAGGTAGTTCTGAGATGTTGAGCTGTGAAATCTTTTAGTTGTAGACATGCATAAGGGCGCCAAATTTGCTAGTACTTGTTTAAGCAATGCTGATTTGATTGGTCTCACTTCCATAAATCAGTGTCAGAAACATTTCTTCGTTGGTGCTGTTGCCAGTTGCTGTCAAAGAGGCCAAGTCCTGAATAGGTTCTGTAGTGGTAAGTTGTCTCTGCCCATATCTGAATATTCAGTGAATTTTTGCAAACAATTTTTTCTTCAGAAGACCCGGACAAACATCTTAAAAATTGTAACGCAGTGTTCTATATGGGATAGTCAGTGTATGAATCTGTGGTATTATGGTTTGAGGGTGGGGTAGGGAATGGGGAATACATAGTTAGAGATTTTCTTTAGTGTGATGCCTTATTTATAAATATCTTTCAAAATAGTTAAAAATAATACTAGAAGCACTCTACATTAGATTGGAATGCAAGTGTTTCATTATTCACTTTGTTGAGTAGATGCAGGAAACATGTGAATCTAGCATATTTTCATCATCCAGTCAGAGTAAAATGCTAGAAAGGCAAAAGTAGGGGTGGCAACTGGGAATCAAATTGGTGTTACTAATAAAAACTAAGTGATGTTTTTTTAGGAGGTATCACATGCGATCATGTCCCATCAGTCCCGCCTATATATGCATTTAACTTGAACATGTAAATATGTGAATATTATTTTTTGTTTTAAGAAATTAATGTAGTCTGAAGTAAATAAGGCTTAGGCGGTTCTAATGGCCTCTTTCAGTCCTGTCTGGCCCTATCTGATCCTGGACATGAGTTGGCAGAATGCCCCTGCATTAAGGCCAGCTGCATTCTAGACTGTACTAACAAGAGTTAGACAGCAGGTTTAGGGCGGTGAGTCTTCCTCTCTTTTTGGTACTTATTAGACCACATCTGGACACTGCATCCAGTTGTAGATTCTCTGTTCCAAGAAAGGCATTGACATGCTGGAGCGAGTCCACTGGAGGGCCACCAGGATCATTAGGAGGCTGGAGGACATGCTATCTGAAGAGAGACTGGGAGAACTGGGTTTCTTCATCTGTAAGAAGCGAAGGGGAAGTCTTATTACTGTCTACAACAGAAGATGGAACTGGGTTCTTCTCACAGCTGTACAGGGGTAGGATGAGAAGAAATGGACACAAGATGAGGCATAGCAAATTCCAGGATGATATTAGGAAAAGGTTTTTCACAGTGTGATTATTCAGGTACTGGAACGGGCCCAGAGGGGGCCATAGCATCTCCATCCTTGGAGATACTCAAAACTTAGGTAGCCAAGTCGCTGATCTGATTTGACCTGCTTTGAGCAGGGGAGTGAGCTAGGTAACCTCCAGAGTTTCCTTCCGATCTAAATTATTCTGTGATTCCATCCTTTTTTTGTTCAATATTTGTTATCTTTTGTATTCTTAGCCACATGAAACTAAAGCTTAGAGAGCTAGAAACCCCAAAGATGCTAAAGCTCCTACAAGTCCCCAGAAAAACATTGGTTGAGTAGAAAGAGATACAAATTGGAGCCTTTCTGCTATCATTTCCATTTGTTCTGCTGGCAGGGAGGGTTGTGCATACATCTTAGTTAGCACAGCATGTGGTACTTGTGCTGGTGCTTGTGCTATATGGAAGAGTGCTTGAGATGACTGGGGAAATCTTGGGTAAGGAAAGAGGGGAACAAGATGGTGCCTTTTAACAATGAGGACAGTCAGGCATTGGAGCAGCTTGGCCAGAGAGGTTGTGCAGTCTCCTTCCTCGGCAGTTTTCAAGACTGGAGCCTACAGCAATCTTGTCTGACCTTATAGTTGACCCTGCTTTGAGCAGGAGGTTGAACCTCTTGAGGTCCTGTCTAACCTGCATTATCCTATGATCCTAAGTAGAGGTAGTGGAATGGGGAGTATTCTTAGGATATGTGTCAAAAGGTCAGTGAGGCACAGGTGCATGCTGATGAATCAAATATTTTGATTAATTTTTAAGTTGGGGGTACTTTGCTTTCATCAGTCTTGGATTTTTTTTCAGATGGACTTCTGCTTATGTTCCAAGATCTTGTATTCCTCAAGTAGCAGAAACTTCAAATGCCTTTACTTCACAATTCATGCTGAAGACAACTTTGCAGTATAACACTATACCTGTTACTAGTTTTTACCTGTTGTTAGGTCCATTCCTTAGTTCAAGAAAACTTACCTTAAACCTGTAGTTTATTCTGAGAGTCAGGCATTTGTGAATTATCTTACTTAGTTAAGAACTAAATGAGTATGGGTGGGCTGTGAAAGTGACTTTAATATATCAACAACAAGTTAAAAGTACTTATTTTCCTGTAATTCTGCAGACTTGCCTGGGTAACACAATGCCAGCTGAGCGCAAAAAGCCAGCCAATATGGAAGAAAAAGAATCTCCGTTAAATAATAAAGAAAAAGAATTTAGTGAAAGGCGACCAGTGAGCACCAGGGAGAAGCCAAAAGAAGATGTCAAGGTTGGCATGAAGAGAGAGACTTTAAAGGTTCCTGAAGATAAAAAGAAAAAACTGGAAGAGGATAAAAGAAAAAAAGAAGATAAGGAGCGGAAGAAAAAAGAAGAGGATAAAGTAAAGGCAGAAGAAGAGCAAAAGAAGAAAGAAGAGGAAGAAAAAAAGAAACTTGAAGAAGAGGAGAAAAAGAAACAAGAGGAGGAGGAGAAAAAGAAACAAGAAGAAGCAGCTGCTCAACTGAAGTAAGTTGTCTTTTAATGGTTTAATTGTGCTAAATGCTGTAGTCCTGCTATCAGGGTTGTGGACAGAATTTTAAAAGATGAACTGTTTAAGTTACTTCTTATAAGTTGTATGTAGCGTTATAAATTTTACATGGCTAGCTAAGCATGCTTTATGACTTCTATGTAATTTTGATTTTCACCTCTAACCTCTGTTACTTTAGTCTCTAATATGGGTTTTTGATAGCGTTCGCCATGTGATGACCCTGTAATGCACAAATATGACTGAATAAAGAAGCACAGTTTCTTTTAAGATGGAGAAGTGTTGGTGTCATAAAATAGGGAATACAGGCTCTAACAGGTCCGCAGACCGTAACAGGAACAAATCTACCGCGAGGGTTGACTGTAATTTCTTATAATCAATCATAGACAATTGAAATCTGGATGGCAAACACAGAATGAAACCTGGCAGTTTAATATGTGATATTAGGAAGACAATGTTTCCTAGTATATTATCAAAAGGTACTACAGTGTTGAATATAGCATCTTTAGATTCCATGTAAAGATTCCAGTCAGTCTTGTGTTTGAAGTATGTCACTTTCTAAGACTGAGGCAATGTCATAGCTGAATTCTAGCTGGGATAGATGTATTTCACCTATTTAAAATTTTCTGTGTAATTTCAGTAGTCTGGGAATAAAAGATTTCCCTTAACTGTATAATACAGTAACCTGTTGAAAGGTTGTTGTCCTCTTCAGTAAGAACTTCATCTCTGTCTGGAATAAATGGAGTTTTATGTTTATATTTTCTAAGGCTGTTGGGATTAATATGTTCTGCATAGAAATATTTGAGAAATTTCATTTTGTAACAAGTAGTACTTGCCTTTTGCAGCAAAAAAAATAAACAGAGTAGTTTAAGAAGCAAATGCTTTAGCTTTCTAGGATTAACTTGTTAAATATTTAAAAATAGAGTATTAAGGGGAAATTGTGTTTAGAACTACTGGACGATTTCCAACTATGACTTTTTTCCCCTTGAACTGTTAACCTGAAAGTAAGGTTCTGTAACAAAAATGACTAATTTTTATTTCTCTTAGAGAAAAAGAGGAAGCACATCAGCTCCATCAGGAGGCTTGGGAGCGCCATCAGGCAAGAAAAGAGCTTCGCAGCAAAAACCAGAATGCACCAGACAATCGCCCCGAGGAAAACTTCTTCAGCAGACTAGATTCCAGTTTGAAGAAGAACACAGCATTTGTTAAGAAGCTAAAAACCATTACAGAGCAACAGAGGGACTCCTTGTCCCATGACTTTAATAGCCTGAATTTAAGCAAATACATTGCAGAAGCAGTAGCTTCTATTGTGGAAGCCAAACTGAAAATATCAGATGTGAACTGCGCTGTGCACTTGTGTTCCCTCTTTCACCAGCGCTATGCTGATTTTGCTCCTTCGCTACTTCAGGCTTGGAAGAAACATTTTGAAGCAAGAAAGGAAGAGAAGACTCCCAACATTACGAAGTTAAGAACCGATTTGCGTTTCATTGCAGAATTGACAATAGTTGGGATTTTCACTGACAAGGAAGGTCTGTCTTTAATCTATGAGCAGCTTAAAAATATTATTAACGCTGATCGAGAATCCCACACTCATGTTTCTGTGGTTATCAGCTTTTGTCGGCACTGTGGAGATGACATTGCTGGTTTGGTACCAAGGAAAGTAAAAACTGTTGCAGAGAAGTTTAACTTGAGCTTTCCTCCTAGTGAAATAATTAGCCCAGAGAAACAACAGCCCTTCCAGAATTTGTTGAAGGAATACTTTACGTCTTTGACCAAACACCTGAAAAGGGACCACAGGGAGCTGCAAAATATTGAAAGACAAAACAGGTGACACTTGAATGTTGCTTTTTATTTATGGAGAGAAAAATAGTTATTTATGAAATGCCTAGCTTTGCTGCAGTATTTGTAAACAGAGTCTGTTAGCGGTGTGTAGTAGATAAGTGTTTTCTGCAATATAGCTAAAAAAAGTTCTAAATTAGCTCCAAATACTTAAAAAGCAAAAACCAAACAGACTCTTTGAATATCTTTAAAGAAAATGGAGGTTGACCTTTAGTTTTAGTTCTCTATAAGCTTGGTGATGCTCCCTTAGCAGCTTGAGAATAATGCTTCTTTCCCAGCTGGTACTGTCCTTTTCCAGTTGGCACAATCTAATTTCTCCCTTTCCACCCATATGTATCTAATGGAGCATATGCCACAATGGCTTTGGCTTGTTTACTTTTTTTAGTTTACCAGTATGGAGGAAAAATTAGGTTAGGCTAACAAGGTATCCTTTACACTTTACTGTGGGCAAATTTTATATATTAAATTGTTGGAGGGTATAGACAATTTGAGTCAAATCCTCTTAAATGTGTATATGAAATACTAATACTGAAGGGTATGAATATACACACCTTTAAGATCTGAATAATTTAATTTCTACCATGACCACATTGTTTCATAATTGTTTGCTTTTCTTTAAAGCATCCTGAATTGCCATTATTGGAGCCAGCCTAAACCCAACTTCGGGGCTTAAAACATGGTCATTTTTAAATCCTTTTGGAAGCATTCCAAGCGGATAGAAATGAACATGTTACTGTGTGTAGGCACAGGTTTCAACTACAAGGCTGAACATCGGTCTGGAGCCAAATGTATGCTTGGAATACATTAAAATTTTATGTTCTCAAACCAAGACTTTAAACTTGGATCCACTGTGCTGATGGGTACTGTGCTGCAGTCCTGTCTGGTCTCGGTCAGCTAAGTGGTGTATTTCACAGGACCATAAACTGACTTTTGAGCTACTATTATTTCTACAAGTACCTTATTACTTTCAAGTGTGTTATTGACTTAGTTGTTATTTTTTTAAAGTTAATGAATATGAACTTTTATACTTTCACAATTATAATTGGTTCTGGGCACATTGGTTCTGTCTGGAATTTCAATGAGTGAGTGTTGAAAAGTCTGTAGGTTAGGAAATAAAGTGAAAAAAAATTCCAAGAGATATGAAGAATGTTAAGAAACCATGAAGGAGAAAGAACGTAAGTGATCTGCGAGAGGGAAATATACTTTGATGTCTACTTGCACAACTGGATAAAAATGACTGGATAGAACCCTGAGCAGCCTGGTCTGATCTCATCATTGAGCCTGCTTTGAGTAGATCAGACTAGAGACCTCTTCATGCACCTTATCTGAATTATCCCTATGAACTTGGGTGCAAGGCTTTGTTTTGGGGAAGGAATGTGAAGAAGTATAGTTTATCACTGGATGAAGATAATTCTATTATTTATCTCTGTCTGAACTTTTAGATGTTTATTTTAGCTGCTTACTAAAAGTTGGGGAATAAGTTTTGTTAAAGATACAAGACATCAAAAAACTTTCCTGCCTAATTTTATTTGCTTACAACGTGTCTGTAACAAGAGAGATGCTTGGCATTTGCATGCTATGGATGTGCAAGGCGTGGGGTCAAAGACAGAAACTTGCCTGGTAAGAAGTCTTTGAATACTATAGAAATCTTCCTAAACTGTGGATTTCTGAAAAGTGATTGTGGTGATGTGTTGTTGGTTTTTTTTGTTGTTTGGTTTTGTTTTGTTTTTTGTTTTTTGTTTTTTTTTTTTAAAAAAATGAATAATACTATTGGAAAAAACGGACCTTTGTGTATTTGAAACCTGATCAGCTTTGCTGATAGCAACAGCTTTTATTCCTACTGTTATTCCAGAACTGGTGAAGTGAACAGGGGGTGAACTGTTCCCTCTTGTGCATCAACAGTGTCATATGTTTAGGTCATGATATTTTGCCAGGTAAATACCTCTTGAATTTACCTCTGTCAGGAGAGTGACTGTGAAATAACTCAAGCTGTACAGATTGGTTGAGTTAATTGAAAATTAATATGCTAACTTTAACAGTGCTTTCATATTGTGTTACCTGCTGAATCATTTAGGTAAAATTAAAGCATTATTAGACACAAGGGTTTCTGCAAGTGGATAATTAGGAAAACTACCTTGAGTTACGCTTTGACAGTAGAACCTGATGGTTGTTTGGTTACACGGCTAAGGGCACAGCAAAACCTGTGCGGGCTGTGTCATTGGAAGGAAACAACTTGATTCCCAAATTGTAGTGTGAGTTTTCAAAAATGTGTTAGATGTGGAAAAAACTTCCTTTGTCTAAATTAAGGATGTTTTTAAGATCTGCTGAACTTGCATGATGGCACTTCATGAAATTCTGAAGAGACATAAAGTAAGATAAGTACTGTATGCTGTACTTTTAATTGCATTCAAAAATGAATTGTGCTTTTAAAAGTTTGCTTAGTATGCTTTAGCGTGCTTGGATTTGTTAACACTTGTCTTTTGGGAACTGAAACTGAGAACTGAAACTCTTGTACTGTTGTTACAGCACTTTGCTTTTTTGGTTTTTAATAATAGCACAAAGCTTCAGTGCTCATGTTTATGAGGCTGCCGGTATATTTTAAACTTAAAATATGTACCTAATGCATAGCTGTCTCCATGGAAATGCTATGAATTGGCACTTAACATGTTTCCTGAATCCAAACTGAACTACTGCACTTTAGAAATTGTCAGTGGTTATTTAATTTGTTAATTTTTCTTGCTCCACTTTGCAGGAGCAGGTAATACATGTTACATAGGTGTGTTTTTGCAAGAGGGACAAGAAATAGAACTTTTGCTAGCATTACTACTTCTTGCCCTCTAGCAAGACATCTATGTCAAGTTTTGGTTCTGAGCAGATAGGGATTTTGTTGCTCACCCTGTGAATGTGTTGTCATTCATACAAAGTCATCATACAAAGATGACTTTTGTTTTACAGTTAACCTGGAACTGAAAAATGCCAAGATTGTTATCCCTCAACGTAAATTGCTTAAACTGTTTTAGAATTTTTATGCTATAAATCGTTTGAGTCTTCTGGCAAGAATGTGATTGTATAGTTATTGCTTAATAAAAGCCTAATGATAATGTAATGATCCTACCTGCTTTAGGATTTATGGCATTCACACCATACTTCAAACTTTATCCTCTGATGCTTTCATCTCAGTGCGGGGTGCATTGTCAGTGGTTACAGCTAGTTAGTCCAATGTTACTAGCATTATTCAAGCTACTGTAAAACAAATTGGAAACTTGCTAGGCAAGCTCATTCTATCAGCTTCCCTTTGAAAGTCCGTCTGATCTGAGCCCATTTGTATCTTTGCTGTAGTAGGTCCCCAAACAGCTCAGCCGTCTCGAAGTGTCCCTTACTGGTAAAGAACTGACCATGCCTCGTCCATATAATAACTGTTCATGCAGAGTGGATCAAGCCATGGATGGGAAAATGCACTTCTCGGGAGCCCTAGCTGAGGACAAACTAGAACATTGCTAATGAGCAACCAGCTTATTCTAAGTTAACCCAAAATCAAGGATGATGAAAGACTTCTATGGCAAGCTTTGTACTAGCAGAGATTCCGTTGTTCTGTATATTTGGTTCAAACTACTGAAAGTTCTTGATATTTTTTGTCTGAAATCCAAGATGGCCTTAATTGTAGTTTGGTAAGAAAATTGAGTTGTACTGTTCTGCATGTAGTCCTGAAACTGCTTTACTGTGCACTTGTAAGCAGTGATTATGTTCCTTCAAATGCAAGTTGCTTTTGACAAAGGATTTCAATTTTAAAAATGAGAATTTAAAATAAGTACGGATAGTTTCATAAAAGAAAACAAAGAGCAAGTGAAATAATTTGGTTTATTGGAAAATTAATGGGCTGGTCTTAATGTGCAACTTTTTTTGAGCCTCCTAGCAATGATCGCCCATTTAATCATTTGAACAGCATGGAAATGTATTGTTACAGATGCAAAGCAACTTTTATGTAACTTTTATGCTTTCATGCAAGTTGAATGTTTTAATTTACTACAAAGGTCTTTTCATGGTGCAGGACTGTTACAGGAGAGTTATGACAAAAAAAAAGTTAGTCTTTCTCTTTGGACGTTGAAGTTAGGGCTCTTGTGACTGTGCTACCCTCAATGATACTGAAGTCAGTAATTCAGTATGGTTGTTTGGAAAAAAATAGGGTTGCTCAAATTTTTGCTATTGCGGTCTAAACTAGAATTCTTACAGTTCCCTCGAAGAGGGAAGATTAGCTTTGCTCAGAGAAATCGGTAGTGGCTCAGTATAGCTCAAATATATTTTAAGAAAAAAGGTCATCTTACTGTAACTTTGGTTTTTATAGGCGCATTCTTCACTCCAAAGGAGAGCTGAGTGAAGATCGACACAAGCAATATGAGGAATTTGCAATGTCCTATCAGAAGCTGTTGGCAAATTCTCAATCTCTAGCTGATCTTTTGGATGAAAATATGCCTGACCTTCCCCAGGAGAAACCAACACCTGAAGGTAGGCCATCTTCTAAAGCAAGTAAACAGGATGCTGGACTTGGCTTGGATGTGGTGGGAAAGCTAACCAAACCCTCTTACTGATGTGTTCTTCCCATTTATTTTTTTTTTATTTAGGTTTTCTCCCTTAAGGATATCAAAGAATGAATAATACATATTTTTTTATTAAAGTAATTAAACCTAACATGTAAACATAACTATTGTATAAGTAAGTAGATCTATTTAAGTAACATTAAATAATTAAGTAATAATTATTTTTAAGTAATATCTATTTAGATTTGTTTCAGGTAATACAGGAATAAATGGAAAATTAAAAATGTTTTTAACCTAATCCTTTCAATTTAATGTAATGCATTTTTTAATATTTAAAGAACTGTGTATGTTAGAGTTTTAAAATCTGATATTGTTAAAAATTGTATTCGAAGTATATTTTGGGATATGATGCTATGAGCAGGAACGTACTGTTAAGCCAGAAAAGTCACTAGGTGGCTCTCTGACCTCCTGACGAGAGGTAAAGCATTTAACTGGCAGAGCTATTCAATGCCTTGATGAATCTCAAATTTTAGATTTAGAGATGTTGAAATCATGCGTGTACCTTTTGTCTGAAGAGATCTTGAGCTTAAAAAAGCTGTATTTCTTGAATACCTCTAAATTTAAAATTATTCTCTTCAAACTTCTGTTTTTAAAATATGATAAGTATAGTTCATCATGCTCAAAGCAATTACTTTTTATGCTAATGTTGTTGAAGTCTGTTATAGCTTTCCTTTCTAAAACCACATAATGTGCTGCTTGGTTTTACTTGATTCGACTTTCACTCTGATACTGTCTGTGTTTTCTATCAATGCCAAATTTACAATTTTAAGATGGCTTATTCATATATCTAATATTAAGATTGGGTTGAAGAGTACGTTGCAGTATTTAAGTGAAAACAGTGGTAGTAATAAGTAGGTTAAAGTGCCTCCCTTTAGAAGGTGAAAAATGTGTGTGAATAACTTTCTTATGGTTTCACTATTTTTGCAGAACACGGACCTGGTATTGATATTTTCACACCAGGAAAGCCTGGAGAGTATGACCTGGAGGGGGGTATCTGGGAAGACGAAGATGCTAGAAACTTCTATGAGAATCTTATCGACTTAAAGGCTTTTGTGCCAGCAATTCTGTTTAAAGATAATGAAAAATGTTCCCAGAACAAGGATTCCAGCAAAGATGAATCAAGAGGTAGAATGCTTAGATGAGTATTTTTTTAAAATATTTTGTCCAACAGATATGCAAATTTGGTGGAAGTAATGAGTTTCTAACAAAATAATTTGTGATGATCAGGACAGTACACCAGTTTGGATGAAGTTTTAGGGAAGATACGAAATTTAATTGGAGATTAATAAATGCAAGTAAATGTTAACTTTTCTGTGAGAAACCAAGTAGTTTACCTTCTTTGAAAGATGTTAGTGTTCATTCTGTTTTTTCCACTAAATTTTCAATGGTAGCCAACTGTCTCAGTATGAAATTCCAGTAGATTAAAAGGCCTGGATGGTTCCTCACTTCTGACGCAGCCCTCGGTTCACAACCAGGCCTTGATAGACTTTAGTTATAATGGGATTAAAATGACATTCACCATCACTGGCTCAAAGTGTAACGGAAGATGCATGTTTGGATAAGAGCAGTGTTTTGGCATTGAGGAAATGCCAACAAAGACACAGGCTACATGGTTTTCTAATAAACATGTGGTAGGTCATTGTTGAGTATTAATGGAATTTCAACTTTATAGCTCATGGCCTTCTTTCTAACTTCTAAATTCTGAAATTTCCCTGTGAGGATAATTAGATGTTGGAGGAGTTTGCCCAGGAAGACTGGAATCTCTGCCTTAAGAGATTTTTCAAGACAACTGGGAAAAATCCCTGAGAAATCTGGTCTGAATACAGTGCTCACCTGCTTTGAGCAGAAAGTTGAACTAGAGACCTCACCAAGGTCCGTTCCAGACTAAATTAGTCTGTGATTCTAAACAGGTTGCTTGCTTTGTGAGTCTACTATTTCCATATGATGTGTACACTGTTTAGTTGTCATGGTTTTGTTTGAAAAATTTAAGTATTTTAATAAGGTTATTTGCCTTGAAAATTATTTTTTTATGAAGCGTAGTCTGCAAATGAGGCTTGAAGGAGACCTAAAAGAATGGTAAAATGTTGTAGATAGTAATCTCTTGGAAAAATGCTCTATGCTGGACCAGTGTTGTCCAAGAAAAACATTAGCTATACCTTTCTGAATCTTCATCTAGAGAGTCATAGGTTATTTGTGTTTGAGGAAAACATGATTTTTATTTGACCTACATAGCACGTTATTTCTTCAGTATCTTCCTCCTGTTCTGCTTTTTGCTTTTTTTTTCTTGGTCTGTATAAAATACTTTCTCTTTACCTTGCTTTGTAGATTTTGTTATCAGTTGAGCTATGAATAATATGAAGTGCAAGCATTAAATGAGAATTTGTACCTTTGAATCTGGGTCTCTTTGAATAACGTTTATGATATTCATTTACTGGGGTTTTGGAGGCTACTGTTTTTCTATCTGCCCTTCCCAGTATGGGAGGTTTTTTTGCTTGCACTTTCCATGTGATGACCTTGAATCCACTTTAAGCACTTTCAGTCTTAGATTGCTACATTTCTGAATATCTTTTTCTATTTGAACGTATGCATGTCATCCAATGAAGATGTACCAGGTGTAGTTCAGAACAAACCAAAGCACTCAAAACTGTTGGCAGTCCTTGACAGACCCCAATGTAGGTAAATGTTTGCAGTTTTCAGGCATATGGGTAAAGCTGTATGAAGGATATCAAACCACTGAGACCTAACAGATGAGACAATATAGTCTCAAGAAGTAAATACTCTTCTCCCTATTTCCTTTTAACGAGACTAAGACACTAAAGAGACGTAGGTTTAGCAATGTGAGTCTTCCTGTATTCTGATTATGACAGTGTGTATGTAATAGTTTGATATTTCTACTTAACTTTTAAATAGATTCAAAAGATGCCAAAGACAATAAGGAAGCACCTGGGAGTGAGGATTTGGAGTTGGAGCTGGAGAACCTGGATATTAATGATGATCCTCTGGAGTTAGACTGTGGAGATGAGGCAGAAGATCTTACAAAAAAGCTTCTTGATGAGCAAGGTAAGAAGAATTGGTTTTAGGAATTCTTTGTTGCTTCCCGATTGGTGGTTTTTTTTGAGCTTGATGGTTTTTAGTTAGTAGCTAGAATGACTTCAGGGAGAATTATTATTTATTTATGAAACTTTAGTAGCTAGACACTGTCAGGATTGTGGTAAAAAATGCAGTTGTAACGAGACATTCAGGTACAAGTGAAAAGTATTATATAGAGGTTTATGTAGTGGAAGTTACTGATTCCTTCATATAGCTTTTAAAAATAATCAAACGTGAAGGCAGTTGCCTGAAAAGTGACTAGAAAGAAGTATGTAGACTTCAGTGCATAAATGATTTTCTCATCAAATGTGCTTAGGGTGCTAATAAAATATTTTCTGGTTTTAACTTCTATTGAAATCTAAGATTCAGCTCTGCCTTTCTGTCTTGTTAATTGTTAAAGACTTTTCTTTTGATGTTATGGCTTTACATAGCAGGATTTAAGAATTCTAACTTCTAATTATGCGTAAAGGGCTGCAAGTGGCACCTATGAAAATCTAGCTGTGTTAGTTTTACTAGGAGAAACAGCAGCAAAATGTTTCTTAAGAATTTCTACCTGATGTAGTGAATTTATAATCTAATCATTCTCTTGCTTGAAACTGCATTGGGCTTTACAAGCTAAGAAATTAAAGCCAAAACTTCAAGCCATGGAGTTCACATCAAAGCAAAGAAGTTCAGGCCCTAGCAAAAACTGTGTATCGGTGTTTAAAAAGTAGGTTCGTCTAACCAAGCTGATCCATGGATCTGTGGATTTGGGCGTTGAGTAGCTTGAAAAACTCTTCAAAGTGCCAGACTCTCTCAGCTGACAATAGGGAAGGGTTAGGGCATATGGGTCTTTAAATTGGATGACTCTCTTGTGTACCGAAAGTTAGCTGAGCCTGGGACTATGCTGGTCTGTGACACCTCACAAATTTGAAGAAATTGGACAGCTCCAGAGTCAGACTGTTTCAGATTCCTTCTGAAAGGAAAACTGTCAGGATAACTCTATGTGATATTTCCTTAGGTTTTTCCTTTCTTTACCCAGACAGGTTGGAAAAAGCCATACCCTCTTTAGAATAAATTTTCCTTTCCATTTATATTCTTCTCTGAGTAGTCAGCAGCTCATTAAGCTGCGTAAGATGTTAAGTTTTAATTTCAGGATGTTGACCTTTAGTGAGTTGTTATCCTCCGGTCAGAGATCTCAAACAGAACAGTGAAGAGCTTGGTTCCAGCTATCTATAAGGGAGGTACACATAGATGTTCTCTTGCAATCAAAAGGAAAAAGAGCAGTTCATTCTGGATTGGTCATAGCCTGCTAGATAGGCCAAAAATACTTTTGGATATCCTTCATGTCTTTTTTTGACAGGATTCTTGACTTTATAGGAGGATGAAGATTATTCCAAATACAAAGACAAAGTCAAATAACATGAGTGTGAGATCCTGTAGAAGTGAGGAAAGAATAACAGCAGATGAGATCAGAAATAGAAGATGCAGTCTCTGTATAGTTCTAGCTAACTGGGAGGCAATGCCAGTTTGAGTATGTACAGTAGCACAAAAGGGATTGATGATCATGCTTTTGATTGTAAAAGGAAGATGATGCATGTTTAGTCGTAATGTAAAATATTAACCACCAATACTAGTTTCTGTTTTTAAACTAGCTATTGACTGAGCATTAAACATACTCCCATCTGAAAGGTTAATCTAAAATGGGTCAGAATGGGGTTTACTTTTTATCATTAAACAGCCAGCCCCTAAAGAAAGCCTTTTACCTTGTGAAGGTAATGTCATTTGGCTCCTAGTGTAGGCTTTTTCTTAGTGGAGAACTATTGCTTCATGGTTGTCTTTGCTCATTATTTATTTTTTGTGAAACATGCGGAAACTCAGTGTCTTTGCGAATTCTATACCTTTGTCAAATTTCTTTGATATTGATAAGTAGCTTCATAAATTAATGATGGAAATTAAAGTAGGTATGATCGCCAGATCCTTGTTCTGCTAGAAAACTAGGCTATAAATTAGCAGCATGGAAGTGTTACTTTACTTGAAACATACAGAGGAACACAAGGATTGTTTTCTTGGTGTATGTGTGGAAATCTGAGCACCCCTAGTTGGTAGCATCAGGTACTCAGAATTAACAAAAATCTGAATTTAGATGTTGTTTCAAGTTCTGTGATGTATTTCCAGCTAGTGAACTAGTAGATTTTTTTTTTCAGCCTTTCTCTTAAATAAAGTTCACTTAGGTTTGAAACTAGGAAAATTAGGTGTCCTTCAGCTGCAAAATCTAGCTTTAACTTTTCTTCATACGTACTGAATTTTTGTGCGTCTGTACTTGAGGTAAGTTAGTAGTTTTGTGCAAAGCCAGCAAAGAATGAAACCACTGTATTATGACACTATTACAAACATAAACCAGAGTATTCCTAGGTTGAGATGGGCCTTTAGTATAAAAAGGGAGGATGCATGAGTCCAAGACCCCATCACAGGCTCTTGGATGTAAGGTCCAAGATGAAGAAAAAAAGTAGCTTTAGTTATTGTGATAATCTGGGGGTGTGGATTTCACTGGCAGAGGGAATAGGTAAATTATAGAGGGGAAAATGCTATAAATGGGGTAGATAGTCCAGTCAGACAGTGGGTACTCCATATCTTTTGTTACTTCTGCATCTCCTTCTGTCACTTCTCTTCAGTCTTTTCCCCCCTGTCCAAATATGAAGGAGACAAGGCAGTTTTCCAAAGTGTGTGTTTTTAAAGCAGGTCTGCACTGGTGTACCCTCCTTCACAGCATTGCAGTGCCTATTTCTCTGCTTTTTCGCTAAAGGTTGGAGTCTGTAGTCAGCTAAGTTTAAGATATGAGTTTTAAAAGGAAAGTTGATGCATTTAGTTGAAGAGGTTTGTTTACTAGGAATTCAGCTAATTTATTTTGTTTCTCTATTGTGTTAACTTTAAGTGAATCTTAATTTTCTTATTTTCAATATGCTCAGGGAAGAGAGAGGGAGCAGATAGCACCGGAGCTGAAAATAGTGACGGAAAACATGCTGAAAGAAGTGAGTTTTGAGGTTGTTTTTAAAAGAGAAGATAAAATGTTAAAAATGAAGCTGTGTGAATGGAGACCAAGATGTTAAGTAAAGAATGGCCAGGGTGGACGCCATCAAGGGTACTGGAAGCAGGAGGAGTCTGATGTTAATATATATCTAGTGCCAGTTTTTGTAAGGTTGGTCAGCAGCAGAGATGATGCGTAGAAGTGAGTATTAAGTCAACCCTGTTAATTTTGCTACACTGTTTAGAGAGCTAGCAAAGTTCCTATCAGAAGAGCAGGAATTTAAAAAAGATCTAAAAATATTCAGTAAGAAATACTTTTTGGACTTGGATGACTTGTGAGACTAGATTCTGAACACATTCTTCAGTGAGGCTTTGATTCAACAAGATGTTTAACATCACGCTTATGCCTAAATGTTATGCAGAGAGGGGAATCCAGCCAACAATTTGCTCACAGTATTGGTTTGTACCATCTGAATGTGAGGGCTCCTGTATGATCAACTTCATTACAGAAGCTCATCTCGCAGAGGAATAGCTACTAGCATTACAAAAGCACTTCTGTTATTTCCCCTGTCTAGGTGATACTACACGAAATAGACTGAAGCTTTCAGGCAGAGTCAAGTTTCTAGAAGAGAGCCCTCTGTAAGGTTATAGTTTTGTAAAAATCAAAAAAAGATGTTAGCAACAAGGGAGCCAGGGCTTTCTCAGAAAGTATGTGTGTAGAGAGAGGGGAAGGCAAAAAACTATTGTTACTGAAGTAGAAGATTGATTGGCTCTAATCGTTGCAGGAGAACAACTTTGGTAAGTCCTTAGGGTCTTCTCATATTTTCTCCCCAAAAATTGCAGGATTGCATGCATTTCTGGTTAAATATAAAGGTGTTTAAAAAGAAAAAAATAATTTTTCTTTCAGTCTCTACAGTGATCTTGCTGCATGATTTGATCTGCACCCAGATAGACTGTTACAAATAGTCTAACCCTAATTGTTACGCATTACTACTTGTAGTAAATTTTCAAAAAGAGGAAATGCAGTTTTAAAATGTGGTGATGATGAAAGACTGCAACTCAAGAGGATCAAAGTGAAAAGCAAGAAATGAATTAATCGTTTGCATGAATTGCATACTTAGAATCGTTGTTTGCCTTAGAGAAGGAAGCTCTGACCATTTTCACTTCCTATCACTGTGAAATTCTTAATTTTCTGTTTTAAGTCCCAAACCTGGTTCAGGTACTTCAAAAAAGCCTTTCCACTTAGAAAGGATCCACATGCTATGATGAGAAAGAAATACCTAGAAATATAATGTGAGAGTATCTGTAGCTCTCTAGTCAGGGAGAGGACCAGTGAAAGAAGAGATATATTTGGGAACTCTTGAAATTCAATATGATTGTAGGGCCTCTTGCAAGATTGTCTTGAAAAGTGACTGAATTGTCAAAGACTTACTACTTGAATTTATTCCAAAAGCATTGAGTCAGTTTGAGTAGGAGACTGAGGTAAGACAACTGATGGCTGTAAGGGAAAAAGGGGAAAATGAAAGGTGACAGGAAGGTGTGAGCTATAAACATCTAAATGGAAAAATGCATAAAAACAAGATTTGCTAATAAAAATTGTCTGGTTTGAGCTATTGCATGCATCTTAGTGAACTCTGAGTATATGGGTGATGAGAGAGTCAGGGTTCTTTAGACTTCATGGTCCTCTTTTGTCTGAGCATCTGGAACATCTTCCTTTACTTCTTTTTTTCTCCTTTCTTAATGAACCCTTCTCTTGTTCTTCCGACTTCTAGTTACCTGTACAAGAGAGCAGGCGATGTCATCTGCTTTAATCTCTCGCATCTTCAAGATGGGATAGCTGGCAGTGTTCCTTGGAACAATTCTTAGTGTTTCTCTACCTAAGCTCAACCCCTGGCCCCAGCTGTCTCCAGAAAACACCAACGAAAAAACGTCCTACAACATAGCATCTTTGTTTTCTCTTTGCCTTTCAGTAACTTGAAAAAGGAACTTCAGTCTTTTATGCTAGTTTACCTTACTGTGTAGCCTGTACAGACAAAGTAACTTTACCAAGTCGTGGTTATTTTGTAGTTTATTTGAGTGCTATTTTACCACTACCATACTCACCTTTTTTGAAGTCTGTCTGCCTCTGTTCTGCTTTCAAATACCTCCTAGGTATTCTTGTTACTGCTGAACGTCCTCAAACTGAAAGAAAACCAAACATCATGTTCCTTTTTCAGGAAGCAGTGTTCTTTTGTGTTGCTTTGGCCAATGCAGGCTTCTTTCCAAGCATTTCTGTTATAACTCATTGTTTTGGCTCATGTTGTGCTATAGAGCAAACTAGGCTCTTCTCTAGGACTTAGTAAAATCCAGAAAATTTTTGAAGCATACCACACATTTTGCAATTAAAGGGTAACTGTAGGGGCATTGGTCTGGTGAGATGTTCGTAGTTGATGCCAGAAAATCTGAATTTCAGTGGTAGAGTTGTCCTACAGTCTTTTACTCGAGTAGTGTTACTGACTCAATTAGTAGATACATGTCACTGTCACTGCTTCCTATGTTGCAAATTACACGGAAGCATTTGCTTGAAAAACAAGTTGTCACTTGCCTTGCAATTGCTATGTGATCAACCCTCCATCCTTGTCACTTTATGGTTCTATACTCTGGTTTCTGTACAGATGAAGGAATTGAGTTGGCCTCTAGCTTTTACAGCCTCAAGTGAAAACATGTCAAGAACATACCAGATGAAAGAATGGCCTTAATGGACGTTTTTGATCAAAAATTCTATTTCTCCTGCAGGGCAAACATACATAAAAAAAATAGAATCCACAATTGCATTAAGGTGTTTTGTTGTGGTGGGGTTTTTTTTCCATATTATTTTCCCCCGTGTTTGGGCCTTCTTGTGGTCCTCCTTTTATCACCTAAAGAAATTAACGTAGTTTTCTAGGAATATATATTTGTTGTTACTCCTGACAGCATAAATTAGGAGGTAGAGAACTTCATGAATAGGAAGACAAGATACTTTTGACTTTTGTCGGCATAGACAATCAATGGATTTTTTGCATTAAAAAACAAAATTTTGTATTCACCTTTATATCTTTTTCTTTTTAATCTGTGGATGAATATTTAACAACTAAACGTTACAAATGCACTGTGTTTGGGGAATGTGATTGTAAATCATTATATTTCATAGCTTAAAGATGTGTGCTGCTTGTTTATTTCACTCTGTTAGAACAAGAGGATGAAGAAGCCAGTACTGGATCTCATTTAAAACTTATAGTAGATGCTTTTCTTCAGCAGCTTCCAAATTGTGTCAACAGAGACCTCATAGACAAGGTATAGTCATGGTTTTCTTTTTTCCCACTCTTAAAAGCTATAATGCTAGATCAGATTGATCGGAAATAAAGATTTGAAGTCTGGAGTCTAGCAGTAGTAGAATTTACTAGTAGTCTAGTAAATTAATTTTTAACCTGGAGGAAGTATTTTCTTTTTCTCACTTAGTCAGCCATTGCCCAAATACCATGTGATACTGGTTTCCTCTGCCCATTCTCTTATGTGTTAGTTTGTTTTAGAAGTAGAGTTGGCTTTTTCCTTTTTTCTTCCCATCACTCCCTGACAAATTACTCCCTGTCTACCTAAAGCTGCTTTCTTCCTTGTGTTGATCCAAAGAATCAGTCTGTATTCCTGTAACTGGACATGTTTTCTAATTATGTCAATTCTAGACAAAAATGAAGTGTTTTTTTTTTTCCCCCCTTTACGGTTGTTTTTAAAGCAGCTGCATGTTACAGGAATAGCTCTGTAAAAGATGCTTTTGAAAAGCATGCTATATTACTTTAAATAAAAAACTGCTGCATTAAAGGTGAAGTATTATATTGACTTTTCTTTTTATAGGCAGCAATGGATTTTTGCATGAATATGAATACAAAAGCCAACAGAAGAAAACTAGTACGAGCACTTTTCATAGTTCCTAGACAAAGGTAAGAACTGAAGGGGAGCAAGCTGGATCCACTCGTTGGTTATTTAACTTAACATATGTATGTATTTTTTAACTGTTTAAACTACTGAAGAGCAGTGCATATTCCAAGTTGCATTTGTTTATTCCTGATGTGCACTTCTGGAGTGATTTATGCTAGAGCACCAAAGAAATATTTAGGATTAATGATCAAGCAATTTCCCACAATATTTTGCCATAGCAGTGTAAATTTTTCTTAATAATTAGTTTCTCTTTTCTGGTACTTGTGTGTTTATAGTGGATCTTTTAATGACTTTTTAACCATGAAAACAACAGCAAAGCCTACCTTCTATCAAAAAAGTCAAAATATGTTATTCAGGAGAACTAGCGCTTTTTTATATAAGAACCGATGAATTGTTAGAGCATAGTGTAGTTTAGGAAAGAGGATTTCTTGTGACATGTTAATTCTGGTATAGTACATAGCCATTGTAGCCTTTTATCTTCTGGAAGAGAGCTGGTTCTACGCCGGCCAGTTTAGAGAAAGCAAGGATAAGAGTTTGAGCCTGGCCTCTTCCGCCCGTGTCATTCTGTCTAAGTAGAGTTTTCCTGTTTCTCCTTGTCCCTCTCTTTGTGTAAGAGAGGTCCCTGCACTTACAGGACGAGCCATGCTTACAGAAATGATTGCAAATATTGAGATAAAATTGTTAAATTCATTGGAAGAATAATATATTTCTTTGCTCTCTGGTAAAATTGTAACTTAAATAGATGCAACTTAAATAGGTGCAGTTATGAAGGAGTCGCTTTTCTAGCTCCACCTTGCCCTGTTTCTCCTAAGAGGTTGTTTTGATGCTGCTTTTAGTTTCAAATGTTTCATCATCATCTTGGATTTCTTGTTAAGAGTTCACACCACTTTGATTCCATTCCCTTTTAACACCGAGGAAAAAACATAGTTTGAGTGTCCATTTTGTCTCAAGACTTGCGTAGACTACTGCTTTGAATAAACACACTTTGGTGTTTTGTTTTCTTTGCTTTTAATCACTTAGTTCTTGCATTGTGTTTTCAACCTTAATTCTAGCCTATTTCTACATCCCATCTGTAATAAGCATCTGCTGTGCTAATAACTCTACTCTCTTAGCTGTTTATGAATGGTTTGTTTGCTGACTGTATGCATTAACCTGACTCTACGTTGATACTAGTTTTGCAATTAGAAGTGCACATAATCTTTCTTTCTCTTAGGTATTCTTTTCTCTAAAAATTATGGTTTTGACACCTCTTTGGTGTCAAAAAGTTGTTGGAGACTTTGATAGAGGCCTGATTGTGCCCGAAATAGGAATTACTGACAGAGGAGGCAGGCAGTTGAATATCTTCTGTGTTAGAGGTAACAAGGTGCTCTTCAGCCCAAATTTATGATGTAGAGGAAACAACATTTCTATTTATCAGCCTGCTGGTAATCACGAAATGCATCAAAACACAATTTGAGAAAAACTTTTCCTCACGGCCTAGAACATCTACAGCAATGTAAATCAGCAGGATGACTTAGACTCTTGTCTCCAGCTCTACCATAATAGCGAATCTTCCATGTTTGTTTGCAAAATGGAAGTGGGTTGTTGGCTGGTCTGTGAACATACAGTAATATTCGTACCACTGCCCTGTATTTCTTCCTGGTGCTGTAGATTCCGGACTGCTCAAATTGATCATTAACTCTTGGAACCTCTTTGAAGATGCATGATTTTCTTTGCATAAGCCACTAAAGTGTACTAAATGATAATGACCTAAAGGAACTTGTTGACATTGTGCACAGCAAAAGAGGTAGTTTCAAAGAACAACAATATGACGGCTTGTAAATTCAGCAGTGTGATTTCACAGATACCATGAAAGCAAAAGTTAAATTCCTGGTGTATTGTGGTATTAAAAAAAGAGATGTGTCTTTGATCAGGCTGTACTAGGAACATGGTAAGTTGCCAGAAACGTGTATAAGTCTCCACATTGCCACTGATTTGTTGTCTTCCTGATGGTAGTTCCATTATCCCACAAATTTGTTTTAAAAATAATAATTTTAAAAAGATTAATTTTTCTGTAGGAACTCAATAGTCTAGTGTAGATGGTGTGGTTGGCTCAAGGATCTGCTATCTTTGTGACAGTTCTGTTCTCTAACGGTTGGAACTAATACTGAAGCGAATGGCTCAGCTGATCACTGCTGTTCTTTAATTATAAATATTAATTATTCTTAATATTAAGAAATATTAATATTCCATGTACAATTCTTTTTTTTAATACCTTTTTCTGCTGTCTGCTCTGAGACCTACTGGACTAATGAATACTCCAGCTTCCAATTGTGAGATCTTAAGTTCAGTTGTATATATCTGCCTGTTCTTTTGCCTGCATTAGTGATGCCCGTCTCTGGGCTACTAAGCAGGAGAAACAGGATGTTGACTGAGCTTTTTGTTCTGAACCACAAACAGTTGCAGTGAAAATACCAGCTGAATAGCCCATAGATGCAGACGATTTTAAAGGGCAATCTATCCTAATATTTAAGTTAGTTTTATTACTGTAGTTGGTAAAGGTGTAGTTCTGCTTTCTGTCTCAAAATCAACATTCTTCACTATGAGGGTGGTGAGGCACTGGAACAGGTTGCCCGGAGAAGTTGTGGATGCCCCCTCCCTGGAAGTGTTCAAGGCCAGGTTGGACGGGGCTTTAAGCAACCTGGTCTAGTGGAGGGTGTCCCTGCCCATGGCAGGGGGGTTGGAACTAGGTGATCTCTAAGGTCCCTTCCAACCCAAACCATTCTATGATTTATAATCCTTGTGGAAAAACTTCAGGTGGGTATATGGCACACAGTATTAACGGTTGCTATAAAATGCTACCAATTCATTTAGAAAATTATTTAACACACTGCTTCGAAGCTCTGTATACTATGCATTAACAATGTTTTTGCTTCGTGTATTTCTTCACTGAGCCATAATGGTATGTCTTTACCTTCTGTTATTGTTGTTGCATACTAGTTTTTACTAATTCCAGGATTTTCTGCAATATCCCTCCAGGTTACCATGGGAGAAGAAAGCTTGTTGTGGTTATGTTCTTGAGGACTTTTGGTTTTTTGTGAAAGATTCAGAGGAACAGTATCCTTATAGGATGTAGATAAAGCAGTATATTTTTCAAGTGTTTAGTCTCCAAGCATATCGGATAATGTTGTCTAAGTGTAGCTGTTATGTTGGCAGCCATAATAAGGTATTTCAATAACAGAATAAGTTCTGTTTCTTCTCTTGAGAGATCAGTTTTAGGAAATGTGCAGGCACAACAATTTTACCAAGAAAGTACAAAACTGGTGTCTGAGGCGTAATGCAGACACTGTGAAGCCAAAGTGATTATGCAGTGTTGCCAGGGAGCTTTCGTGCTCCTACTAGGGTTGGATAGATTGGGATAAATGCAGGGTTCTTGAAGACAGAAAACTTAATTTGACAAAAAAGGACAGTTTTTCCTCAACTGACTGTAAATTAGTGTTAGAATATAACATCATTGCACTGCTCTGTTGAGTACTTACAAACGGATCGCTTTTGTATTTTCAGCTACAATTTGAACCTCCAACCCAAAACAACAGAAAGCCTTTTAAAAAGATTTTTTCAATGCTAGTATACACGTGGCTTTCAGATTTGCATTGGAGGATTGATTTAAAATTAAATATTAGCCTTTTAATTCAGGACTATATAGTTTGCACTAAAGTGACAGTACAGTGATTTAACCCATACTGCTCGCAACTTTAGGGCATTTTTGTGTAATTCTTTGCTATCTAACTGAATTATCTTCCTATACAGATAATTATTTGTGTTTAATTGCATACTGCAATTTTGTTGAAATTTTTCAACTTCAATATGAGAAGTTTAAAAACTGTTTTTAGGCCTTAAATTCTAAACAATTCTAGACAAATGCTAAACAGCAAATAGGGGCTGTTGTGGCTTCTGATTTTTTTGCCATTCTCATCTATGGTGAACTATGAAGTTGCAGGTTTACTAAGCAAGAGATCTGTTGTTCATACAGAAATTTTAGCATTATTGTTGGCTATTCTTAATTCAGAAGTTAGCTGCTTAAGTGTTAAATAGTTCTGAGCATTTTAACTCAAAAGATGTAAATCTCCTGTATATCTACCTTCTTTCAGCTTTTTATCCTGAGAATCCTCAGTAGCAAGGGCCTTTTTGTTCAATTGAACTTGACTTACCAGTGTTTCAGTGGCCTCTCTCATTTGAGGATAAAATTGAGGGATGTGCTTGAGATAAGGAGTTTATGCCATGGCTAAGAAACAAAAGCAGAAAGTGCTTATCTGATAGCATGCAAATTCCACAGCATCATTCTCTTCCCACTGAGCAGCGTGGGTGGCAGTTTGTACCTGTTCAGGCCCTGTGAATATACTGCATTTATCTGGATTATGATTATGCTTGTGAGGCAGGAGTTCTTGCTCTGTTGCTTCCATCTTTAAGTGTCTTTCTGGTAGAATCCCAGTTAATAAATGTACCAAATACCCCCTTCACTCTTTCTGGGTATAAAATTTTGAGATGCATCCATTCTAGAGAGATTGCAATTAGGACTTTAATTGAGCAAAGTCTCTTTTTTTTAAAAAATAAACTAACATTTGAAATTCTACAAAAAAAAGATGTGCTCTTAGATATTTCACTGAAGTGCAGTCCATGTGATCCAGAGTTGACTAAATAGCAATCCAAGGTATGTGGTCAAAATGACAATGGTCAGAAGTAGTGGGTTTTTACTGTGGTAGTTTGTATTCAGGGTGCTTAAAACAGGCTTCAGAGAGTAACTGACTCATCCCTGATGCTAGATCTTGCTTCATAATGTAGAAGAGCAGGAAGAGAAAGAAATACTGTGAGTTTTGGGGGGGTTTTAGTTAATATCTGCCCCCCTTCTCAAGAAAAAGAAGTGCTTTTGGAGAAAACAAAAAACCTAATTAGATTAGCCTTACTGCAGGTACCAGTAGATGGTGCCACTGATACTGCAATCTCTCCACTTCTGAGTCAAACTAATTTTTGACTCCCCTGTGGGAGAGGGAACAGATTCAATCTCTGATTGCCAATTTCACAGTAATTGACCCAATGCTTTTCCTTATTATATTTCACCTATTTAGAAATACCCAGTCTTAGTATTCTTCCTCATGAAGAAACCTTTTGTGTTCTTTGAGGGAATAACAACAATATGCTCTAAGACTTTAATTTTCCCCCAGGTATGTTCAGTTTACAGAGATGAAATTGTTAGCTCTCAGCAGGCAGGTGCTTGTTCAGACCAGAATAAAATTTTCTGCTATTTGTGTTAAAAGAGATGCCATATAGAAATCCCCTCAGTTAAAACACACCCCCTCAATTCAGCTAAAGTCCTTCTTTAGTTTAGCTTGTGTATTTGTGTGTGAAGTAATGAGACTTTCACTTCTTCTCTGAAAGTTAATGGCTAAATGCTTAATAACATCATAGTAATTTGCTGTGGCTAGTCATCCTTGACTGTGTGTTCCAACAAGCTTGAAAAATGTAAATACTGCTTCAGTTATTGATTAACAAGAGAGAATAAAAACTGTTAAATAGGTAACTGGGATACTTGCAATGTTTCACCAGGAGTTTTATGTATTATCAGGAGGCTGCTTAGCTATGCCTCTTTCAGGTAGTATATTCTGATGCTTTTAGTCCACAATTAAATACATAATTATCCCTCTCTTTCTATGAGTGGATATTAAAGATCTTGGAAATATGCTCTAGTGACATAGCAGTAGAAAGGAGCGGGGAGGCAGTCATGTATGCTTTGTTTTGGGGTTTTTGTCCTGATGCTTTTCCAGTTTTACTTTGTGCCAGGGCAAGCTCTATGTATCGACTGTGCTTTTAGATATTTTCAACAGTGTTTTTTTTTCTTTTCCTTTTTCTTTTTTTTTCCTTTTCCCTAGCAGTAAGGAAAACCTTAATCCTTTATAAAGTGTAAACTCAAGATCCATTTTTCCCTTACAGGCAATTTCTCACTTGAAGCATGCAAATTTAAGATATTTCTCTCCATTTAAAACAGTAGGCTTGTTCTACAGTTCATCTGTTTACAGCATTAACTTAACGTTCTGAAAATAAAACAAAAATACTTTCTTCACCTTGTTAAATGATATTATGAGGCCTCAGAGTGCAGTTGGTTTCTCTGCATTTAAAAGTGATACATGCACATTTATGTAAAGCAGCTGTGTAATATTGTGTGTCCTGTTACACGATGCCGTAAACCAGGTTTAAGGGCATTTATCCCATTTTTACAACCAGATAGAATCTTTCATGGACAGAAACAAAGTACAAACTAAGGAAAACACAAATTGCCCTCCAAAATTCCCTAAGGGAAACATGTGATACTGTGAAATGGAAATGAAGGCATGTAATCAAGGAAAGAGAAAAGAAAATAAGGAAAGTTCTACAGAAGATTTTGAAATATTACCATTTGTGGGACTACTAACTGAGTTTTGGGCAAAAGGGTTGCCACATTGCATCTGCTGAGCTTTGTTTTATGTAATACTATTACTACATTCATTTAGAAGTTCACTGCCTTAAAAATAAAGATGTTCTTACCTTCCTGGTTATGTCTTCTGCTGCTCTTAAAAAAAAAAAATTGCAATAACAAATGGAGTTGTCTGTAAGAATTTTTCATTTTGCATATTGAGCGGGATCTGACTTTTGTTTGTATCTGGTAATTTCTTAAAGGTCGAATTCCGTAGTTAAGATGGTGTTTGGCATTTCACCTAAGGCAGTAGTTTTGAAAGGAGATTAACTGTAAAGGATTCCAATAGGATGTGGTAGTATACCTTTTTGTATTGTTATTTTTAAATAATATTGCAATCTGAAGTGTGAGCTCATAAGATTGCACGTACATAGTTCTGTCAGTATACGCACATTCATTCTTTTCACGAGCAAAATGGTATCCATACTTGTAGACATAAATACATTTTTGTCTATAACATAAATTAATTGTCTATTTTATCATCTCCTTTGTTTGCAGGCTGGATTTGCTACCGTTTTATGCAAGGCTGGTTGCCACATTGCATCCCTGTATGTCTGATGTAGCAGAGGATCTTTGTTCCATGCTGAAAGGGGATTTCAGATTTCATGTATGTTTTGTTGGTTTAGTTTTCTGCGTTCCAATTAACCAATCTGAAAATTGTAATCTTTTGAGGAAAAAATAACATTTGATATTATGTAGATGCTAGTTCTAAAATTTAGTGACTCAATTTAGAATATTTTTCTGTCATCTGAGCAAATTTGTTCTAGAATACTAGATTTGTATGTTTAAAATTTTTTTGCATATATATACAGACATATATGATAAGTTGTATTGTTTGTAGTGTCATCCATAATTTCCAGTGTTAAACAGTGATTAAAATGAACTGTGTAACAGTTACAACAAAAGTTGCAAAAATTAGAAATTGTGCTCCAACTGTAAGTGTTAAGAGTTTTCTGTTAATTAATAACTTACATTGAAAATGAGAACTGACCTATTCTAACAACAGATCCCCACTACAAGGTTACTATTGTAATATAGTGGTTACTATTGCAATGTAATGATAAATTCTAAAAAAATATTTTTTACAATTTTCATCAACCAAAATTTTCTATGCCTCATAAATGTATTTTTCAATGTTGTTTCTTTCACTTTGTTCTAAGTTTTTTAATAGAATTGGTTATGGTGCACAGCAATGACTCCTTCACTGTTTTCTGAATTTTATGGCACAGGTTTCAAAACTTTTTTCCTAATATTGACGCTGAAAATGTGTAGGAATAATTCAGATTTAAGTCTTAACTATCTGATGTTAACTGTTGTCAGAAAAAGTAATTTCTGTTGTTCAGAAATACAATTTTGTATTTTGCTGAACATAATTATGTTTAGAAATAGAGATAAATTTGTACTTTGTCAGTAAAATTATGTTGGATGACAGTGATTTGAAAAGAAAAAAAGTCTGCACTTTATTAAACCTGACTTGAAAAAGCTGTCAATATTTAGTATTTCCTTAGGGACTATACCAGTGGTCCTATTCATATAGAGACTACTTATTGATTCTAAAAATATAGAATCTAGAACTCTTAACCACTATTTCACCATAGCAGAATGGGGGTGGCCAGGTTGATGTGTGTCTATAACTGTAGGTATGTTAGAGGACTTAGGTTTTTGGGGGGGGCAGGGGGGTGGGGAAGGAAATTCAAAAGGTTCTGAAGGAACAAGGTTGTAGAGAGACTTTTAGAAAACCCTGTGATAGGTAAAGGTAGAGCATAAGGAACAAAACAAATATGAAACACTTCTGAATTCCCAAGCTTATTAAGCACATTTGGGGCAAAGTAATTTATAAGAGGTAGGTATTCTTGAGGGCCTAAAATCAAATGCTTTTTTTTTAGGTAAGAAAAAAGGACCAGATCAACATTGAAACAAAGAATAAAACTGTGAGATTTATTGGTGAGCTTACCAAGTTTAAGATGTTCTCCAAAAACGATACTCTTCACTGTTTAAAGGTTAGTGTTGCCATAGTCCTGTATTACTGTATATGCTGATAATGTGTCCCCATCCTATTCCCCTTCATGTATCTGTTGCTGACGTTACCCATTAATTCATTGCATATGATGTTTTAAGCCCTGGTGTCTGTTGCTACTGTGTATGAGGAGACTTTTATAGCTGTTCTGGAAGTTAGAATGTTTTAATTTCTCTGATGGTAGGAATATATTAAAACAAACTTCCACCTTTGGACATAACCAAATTGCTAATAATTTGCTTTGTAAAGTGCTGGTAGACATTGCTACGTATTCATCTGCTATATCTTGCAAAACGGGAAGTGAGCTTTTCTTTCCATTATGTTGATTTCAATTAATGTTTTTACAGAGAAGATAACCGTAAGGAGGAGGGGTTAGAGGCAGAAAGCTTTTCAGTGATGCAAGGAGAGGCTTATATGCCATCTTAGCAGGTGCTTTTGTTTGTTGAGGAACAAAATAAATCTTTGGAAAGCATTAATCTCTGCCCGTATCATCTCAATTTGCAGGCTGATAAACATTCAAACTTATCTTTAATGTCAAGTCCCAAATTAAAAATGGATTTTAAAAATGAAAGTGCCTCTTGCAAAAGGTGGTTGAAGACTCAACAGGGGTTAAGATCACTTCCTCTAGGAATAGTTTCTATTCATTGACCCATTAGGTATTGAAGCTGAATTCTTAAAAAATTATACTCGCTCATTTTTCCTCTCTCATCTATAAAATATCCTAAAATGCAAAGCTCAATTAATTTTTAGTTGTTGCTTAATTTAAACAATACAATTAAATTTGATGTGCTTTGAGATTATTGTGTCCCTGTGCAAGATTATTTGGTGGTTTTCCAATCTAGCAGCAGGAATTTTAAAGCAGATATAACAGAGTTGGAAGGGGTATGGGAGAGATTATAGTGTTTGTTTTAATATTGTGTAGTATTTTTATGCTAGGTTTAGGAAGCATCCTGGTTTTAGGTTTCTGGAGCCTAAATTTGGGGTCTAGACTGTTCTTATAATACTTTTTTAATGAGATGAATATTTTGTGTTTTGCTAACATCTGATCAGTGAAATAAGTTTGCATTTTTTTCTTAAAGAATATGGAACACCACAGTAGTGTAAAGTCTAGTAGATACAATTTACTGTTTTCTGCAGTTGAAAAAGATGTTTAACGTTCTGTGTTTTTATATAAATATATACTAGATGCTTCTGTCAGACTTTTCTCATCACCATATTGAAATGGCATGTACTCTGCTGGAAACCTGTGGAAGATTCCTCTTTAGATCACCAGAATCTCACTTAAGAACCAGTGTTCTTTTGGTAAGAGAAAACTCTTGTCTTATGGGGGAGGGTGTCATGTACTGAATTAAACCAATTACTACTTTTATTTTCTGTCTTTGTGATGTGGTCTGACCATAATGATGATTGTGACTAATATCTTAATTGTCAGTTACAATATTCAAGCACTAGTAAGTGAAGACTTCTGATAAGTTTTATCTTGAGTGCTCAAGGAAGATTAAGTTCTTGATTCATTAATAAAAACAGAGACAAGTATGTGGGAGGACAATGAGTCTGTTTTTCTGAAATCTTGCCTCCTCATTGTGGAATGGGGTTGAGATGGACTGGTGTTACATATGTTCAAGTCCTGGGCTGCTTTGGCACTGTCAGCCGTTGTTTGTAGTCCTTTGGACTTGTATCATCTTGTTATTTATAGCCTGTCCAGTGTTGTCTCAGCTCTGAGATTGTACCTCCTGTGAGAATAGGGTTCTGAAAATATTCTGGAGAACTCCAGTTGACCTAAAATCTCTTCATGACTTAAAAGAAAATGTAAATAAGGAATTAAATTTCTGAAGCAAAAAACTATTGCTTTTGAACTATAAATAATTCAGAGATAATAAGCGAAAACAGAGGATGAGGTTGAAAGAATATAGTAGCTGTACCTGAACACACCTAAGATACTATTTGAGGGGGAAAATGGTAGTGAATGGAACCAGAGATGATATTTCAACTGGAGGTGAAGACAATTGAAAGATGTGGTTTCTGTGCCCTGTATAACGATCTGGGGTTCTGTATTTGAAGAAAAAGTTTATGAAGACACTAGAGGAAGGGGTTTTAGAAATAGAAATTGGTAGTTAAGGTAAGAGTAGAAGTGGTATCCGTAAGTGTAGATAAGTACTAGCAAAGACTTAAAAATAACAAGGATTAGCTTTGGGTCTTTTTTAGTGTATGAATTTGAGCCCTGAATAATATGTTTACTGGCTTGAGAGACAATCCTAAAACTCTGTGTCCAAGGCAAGAGACTGAGTCAAACATGGTTGAAGAATTCCTTCAAAGGTAAATACTAGCAATAGGAAATTGCATTAAGTTAAAAGCAGCTTAAGCAGATAGAGATCAACTAACAGACCATGTTGTTGTATTAGAAGTCTGACTAGATGTTCTAATGTTCCCTTCAAATCTGGGCATACAGGAAGAATATAGAAACGTATCTGCAGTAAAGAAAGTAGTCTCTGCATTTGCGGGAGAAAGTGGACATAGTTTGTCCTTCTGGAAGGGCGCAGTTTAGGTGTTTGGAATCCCTAAAGACACAGCTCTTAAGCTGTGAAATATCACTGTCTCTGCTGTATTTATCTCCCTTCTTATCAAAGCACAGGCTTACACTTGACAGGTCTTTCTCTTGGATCTGTAGCCTCCCTTTTCATGCTGTAGAGTTAATGGAGAAGCAGTTGTTGCATACTTGGGTATATTGTTGTACAATTTCTTTTTCACAAAATGCTGTTTCTTTCTGAACCTCTTTGAATGTCATAGCATTTGTTGTGGTGGTGTAGTCACAAGAGGAAAGAGATGGACAAATTAACTGCAAATTCTTGGCTGATGCTTTTTGTTGCAGTGTACTTTGTATCTTAAAAGGTTTGAATCTCTCAATCTCCTAAAGGTTTGCCAGCTGATGTGTTTTATTGTTAAATATATTCCTTTCCATAATCAAGTATTTTTCCCCTTAAAACGCTATTCCATTATCTTTAAAACACACTTTACTCATTGCTACTATTTTTTTGTAGTTAATAAAAATTTTAGAAGTCAAGGAAAATTATATACCTTTACCAGAGCTACTTTTTGTAACTGAGTGCTTTCAGTCTTATGCACTACAAAAACGCTGACTGTTAGCTGTATTGCTGAAATCTGCTGGATGAATGCTAAACATGATTTAACTGTGAAGTGTAAGACAAACCACAAACACTGTTTCAATAACTGAGGCTTAAAGCCTCACAAGGTTTCGGATGAATGGTCTTTTCTTATGTATTGAGGAACCAGAAGAAGATGGAGATGGCAAATAAGTTTGGAATATCTATTGATGAAGGTGTAAAACAGGCTAAATAGATTTATATTCTACAACCATCTTAATAGCTGCATCTTCTAATGTTGCCCTATAGAAACTATAGAGATTAATTTTGACTTAAATAGTATTATACAAATTGGATCATAGTCTTATGGTACCAGTTAGTGTGAACTGTAGAAAAGATTACTCCCAAAGCAAGCTAACTAGGATCTTGTGGTAAAAATCTAAGTAAATGTAAAGCTGATCTTATCAATTACTCTTGTGGGTAGAATTAAGGCCTGTTGATCTTCCAAATAATTATTGGTCTTAATCTTTACCGCTGACAATATATTATGTAATATAATAAGATGCCAAACAGGCTGTATGTCTCTTGTTAAAGACAGTATTGCTTTGTCCTGGTGTGGAAGAAAGTCATAGTTAAGAATGGATTTTAAAAGTAACGAAGGGAAAATGAATTATTAAGAAGTAAAGTGTTGTATAAGAGTGGCACTAAGTGACTTATTCTAGAGAAACATCTAATTATCACATTCTGGTTTTGTAGAACTACTGTCATGTTTTGCAAATTATTTAAAGATTCTTCTTTTATTGGGGCAATGTTTATTTCTGTTAATCATTCTTCTTGGCAAGTCATTCAAATTCAATGTCCTTTATGTAATTTAAAATATTAATGTAAAACTAATTTGGCTTTAGGATTGGTCTGTTGATAAATGGATTATTTGAATTGGATTATTTGAATTGGTGCTTTGGAAGGCAGATCAGCATTATCTTGATCTATGTTTCTGTAATGTAATCATGTTAAAATGTCAAATTCTTGTGTTGCGCTGTTGTGGTCTTGTTAAAAAAATATTTGAAGTTTTGGTACTAAAAGCCTTCTGATGCATTTTTAATCCTTTAACTTAGACAATTGTGTCAAATTGGTTTTTTTAAGCTTTAGGGCAAGATCATTTGTATTCATAAACATAGAACTTAAGCTACATGGTGGCTTATTTCTCGGGGTGACTCCTTTTATAGATGGAGTTGAAACTGTAGGAGAATGTTGTTTGTACAGACAGAGGCTGTGACAAAGTAATTGTAGTTAGAATGAGACTGTGTTAATTCACTAAAACAATAGTGTGCTTCCAAGAAATTTAAAATTTTGATTTTGAACCCTTGGAACATGTAGCAGGGCAGAGCAGTGTAGGTAGTAAAGGGAAGGAGGGAGCTGAACAGTTTCAGTATCTTATTACAATCTGATAATTTAAATGTCAGTCATGCTGAAATGCTTTTCTGAATTGGGCTTTTCCTACCGCTTAGTTTTTACTTGGCGACTTCTCTCTCTTTTTTTTTTTTGGTGCTGCTTTGCAAAAATCCTATTTCTTGCGATGCAAATTGGTGTTAGCAGGACTACTAACTAGAGGAGCTCCTCTTAATTCTCACCAGATTTTCTTTTGAAATGCATCTGCAATATATGCTACGTGCAGAGAGGTTTTGTTACTCACCAAGGAAAAAGAAAAAAAACAAACCCTTTTACTGTTTTAACTTGGACACTTTAATGTTATTTGTGATCTCCTTTTATCAAAGGAAAAACAGAAACCTAATCTTCAAATGTAATGCTTTACCTTTGTAGTTCTTCATTTTAGCCTAGTAAAATGAAGACCCAAAGTCTTCATTAGTTAATTAGCTTAAAGCGCTTTAGACTGCAGGTCTTGCTTTTTTCTTCTGAAATGTGTCAAGGTTTTTGTTATTGTAGGCAGTGTATTGTTATGGTTTCTCTTTCCTGCCCGTCCATCTGATTTGATGCCTTAAGTGAAAAAGCATTGAAACACACAGAGTTGCTTAAAATGGCGGTGACTTTTAATAGATATTAAGTCTAATACCAACCACTTAGAGTTAGAATTGGGATTGCTCAAAAAAAAGGATAAATTACAGCGATTTTGAGGCTTGGGGTAATGCATATTGACTCTTCTGGGAAGAAACATTTTAATTACAACTTACTATTTACAGTATAATGTGCAACTTTTTATAACAGGAAAATATACAAATTATATAATTTTAGGGGGTTTAAAATTTTATTTGCAAGCCCTTCTGTCATTTTCTCTGTTATGCTTTACTTTGCCCCACTTCATTTTTCAGTTTATAGTAAAACATGATAAATGTCATTAAGGCAGCAAAGATGTATTTTCTCCTGATGCATCTAGAAAAGGTAAAAAAATTTACAAAGGTAGTATTAACATATATGACACGGTAAGGTTTTGGTACTTTCTACTCTAAGTGGTTTTTCCCCCCATAACAACGGAATACATAAATTGTTTTAAGTGCTGTGCATCTGTTAAGCACCTGTAGATAAACTTGCTACTACTTGACAGAAATTTCCCATTTGGAAGGGAACAGTCTTGGAGAATCGAAGCGGAGGCCATTTGTGTCACGGAAAAGGTTAAAAATGAAATGCCTTAGGGTTGATGTCAGATTGAGACCTTCCTGGCAATAGATGCATACAATCTAGAAAGAAAATTACGTTATTTTTTGGGTTACTATGTGTCGTGGTTTAACCCTAGCCAGCAACTAAACACCACACAGCCGCTCGCTCACTCCCCCTCCTCCAGTGGGATGGGGGAGAGAATCGGGAGGGTAAAAGTGAGAAAACTCGTGGGTTGAGATAAAGACAGTTTAATGACTGGAATAAAGTAAAATAGTAGTAGTAATAATAATAGAATATACAAAGCAAGTAATGCATGATGCAGTTGCTCACCACCCGCTGACCGATGCCTAGCCAAGTCCCCAAGCAGCGATCACTGCTTCCCGGACCACGCCTCCTAGTTTATATACTGAGCATGACATCATATGGTATGGAATATCCCTTTGGTCAGTTTGGGTCAGCTGTCCTGGCTATGCTCCCTCCCAGCTTCTTGTGCACCTGGCAGAGCATGGGAAGCTGAAAAGTCCTTGACCAGAGTAAACACTACTTAGCAACAACTAAAACATCAGTGTGTTATCAACATTCTTCTCATGCTAAATCCAAAACACAGCACTATACCAGCTACTAGGATGAAAATTAACTCTATCCCAGCCGAAACCAGGACACTATGTTACACAAAACTACTCTTCCTCACTGAATTAGCAGCTGAAACTCAAGGTTAAGGAGCTGTTTGAGTACATTTACATTTCAGTTGAACTGAACCACTGCCTTGTAAAAGAAACTTAAATTATTCAAGTTTAGTGGAAAGTCCACCTGCACAAAAAATTGTGCTTGTTCACCAATGAGGTTTTAACTCTTTTCATTAGTTTACTGGACTGCATGAATGTGTATACTAACATTTATGTGTGGTGATAAAATAATACTTACATGTTAGTTTTGTTTATCTGTTTGATGCTGTAAATTACTGTGTAGCCAACCTCTGTTAAATAATAAAGTCTAAACCAATGCAGTTTCTTTTCCTGTTGAACCACCTTAGAGTGATTTAGAATATATGGGATCATATGATGTACATAAAAATTTAATGCAACTTACAGAATTACACACATACATACATATAAATATACATATGCATATTAAAAATGCATATTATAAAATGCATATAATGGAATTATATGGAATTAGCTCATCCTCATCTTTAACTGTAAAAATCAGCAGCTTAGAACTGCTACTTTAGTTCTTATACAGAATTTTTAGATACAAGGAATTTTTAAAACCCACAAAATAAATCCAAACTGAAGTATGGAGAAAAGATTGTATTCAGTGAGGAAAACTAGGACAATCCTGACAATTAAGCACAGTAATTAGTGTTGATGTAGCAACCTTTAACTTGTCTGATTTTTCCTGAAATACTGCTTTATGGTAGGTACTGTTTTTCTTGCAGTCTATTCTGCTTGGGTAAACAGCAACAATGGAGCATGCAATAAGGAAAATGCCATTGCCTAAACCGTTGAAAATTCATGTGAAACCATCAATATAAACTCTCTGGAATTGCATACTGATGTAAAAAGTAGACTGCCACTCTTATGATGATTCACTATGCTTGTGTCAAAACATTAATATTTCAGCTACTTTAGTTAAATAAAATCATGTTTTGAATAGATGGCTAATAATCTTTTTAACCATTTATCTTAATATAACATTTAGATTTCAAGTTAAATTTTAAATACTTTTCTGAAACCTTTTTCACCAGAGGTGAACTATTATAAAAATAGGGATTGTAAAGAAAAATGACCTTGGAAATAGTAACACAGAACCATATATATGCTTTGTCCTTTCTTCTCTCTACCCAAGCTTTTAACCTACTTTTCTGCAACTTTTCATGTTTCCTTTATCGCAAATGTAACTGTGTAAAAGCCTTCGGCTTGAAAATGTAGTATGTCAACATCTTTAACTGATCATTTGCATTTATTTCCAGGAACAAATGATGAGAAAAAAACAAGCAATGCATCTTGATGCACGCTATGTTACAATGGTAGAAAATGCCTATTACTACTGTAATCCCCCTCCAGCTGAAAAAACTGTGAAGAAAAAACGTCCTCCTTTGCAGGAATATATTCGTAAGCTTCTTTATAAGGATCTCTCCAAGGTCACCACGGAGAAGGTAAATTCTTTTGAAATCTTTAATACAGATTTTACTGGAAGTGATGTAGTACTAACTTTTGAAGGGTTTGGGGAGGGTTATGATTTTTTTTTAATTGTGAGGAAGAGGGATCATTTTTGTATCCCTGATTGTTAAGATGGTTTCATTTCTTTTATTGTAATGCGTAGAAGCTCCAGTCATGGACCTGCATTCTCCACAGCATTAAGCGCTGAACAAATAGAGAATGAAATGAGAATCTTTGTGCTAAGTGTCTTATGTGCAGAGTAAGAGACAAAAGACTACAGTTAAATACAGACTGTAAGAACAAGGAAATTATGGAACAGATTTGGACAGCTTGATTAATAGCTAGAGGACAGCAGTTGAGTTATACATACATAAAGTTTTCTGTAGCTACTGCAAATCTGAAGGATGCTTGAAAGAGAGAATGATGTTGCTTGCAGGTGCTTACAGGGATTTCATCCCAACTGTGAGAGACGGGATGAGAGTGAGTGTCTTGATATTTTGCCTCCTAAAATGTTAAGCTTGTCGTAAAATTTGGTTTAGGTCCTGAGACAGATGCGCAAGCTGCCTTGGCAGGATGCAGAAGTAAAAGACTATGTTATATGCTGTATGATCAACATCTGGAATGTGAAATATAATAGCATTCACTGTGTAGCCAACCTCTTAGCAGGGTTGGTCCTTTACCAGGAAGATGTCGGAATTCATGTTGTGGATGGAGTGCTAGAGGATATTCGACTAGGAATGGAGGTAAACAACCAACATTCTTATTAAGCTATACTTATCTACTTGTGTTGAAAGGAAAACAGTAAAATAATCTTGCTTAAAGACAGGAATCCTTGGATTCTGCATTTTTGTCTGATGACTTTTCTACCTCAGTTGTTTGCTTTATGTAGGTTTATTTAAATTTAAAAAACTGCCCCACCCAAAAACCCAACAAACCACAAAGGTTACTAGGACAGTTGTTTTGCCCCCCTTATTATAGTACGGGCATACAATGTATTCTTTCACAGTGTAGTCAGATTCATGCAACTTCAAGTAACTTTGGAGACTAGTCCATATTTTGATAGATATTATAATTATAAGAATTCTCTGGACAATGAAAAATCATCATAGATTTAAGATAGAGCATATGCTAAATGTATTTGAACTTTATAATAATGACTAGTTGACCAGCTTTCATAACTACTTTTTAATGTTTAATTTTGTGTAATGTATGCAGCTATAAATAATAATCTTTTATTATAATGAATTCTATCGATTTTTTTATGCTGCTTTTTTCTTTTAAAAAAAAAAACAAAACCAAACCTTTTACAAAGATTCTATAGTGTCTGCATGATAAAGTGAATTTTTTGTTCTTTTTTGATAAAGGTTAACCAGCCAAAGTTTAACCAACGGCGGATCAGCAGTGCCAAGTTTCTGGGGGAGCTTTACAATTATCGAATGGTGGAATCAGCTGTAATATTTCGAACTCTTTATTCTTTCACATCATTTGGTGTGAATCCTGATGGTAGTCCTAGTCCACTGGACCCTCCAGAGCATCTTTTCAGAATCAGACTAGTTTGTACTATCCTCGATACATGTGGGCAGTATTTTGACAGAGGATCCAGCAAACGAAAACTTGATTGCTTTCTTGTATATTTTCAGGTATTCTAAACTAAATTTTGTATAGTTCTGTAGATTTCTTTAACAAGCTAATGTAAGTCAGTCTGTTATGTATTTCTCTCGTTGTTCTCTAGCGCTATAATTTTTAGAATCCTGTCTGTCTGGTAGCAGTTTTATTTTAAAGTGACATGTTATGTTCAGTTATGTGTAGATGTTACTGTTCCAGCAAACTTGCAGAACACTGGGGTAGCAGTTGATTCACTGAAGGGTTTAGGTTCCCCCCTTCAGGGGGTCTCAGCAAGTGGAAGGGTGGGCTGACAGAAACCTTGTGAATTCCAGCAAAGGTAAGTATCAAGTCTTCCAGCTGGGATGGAATAGCTCTGTGCAACAATACAGCCTGGCACTGACTACCTAGAAAGCAGCTTTGCAGGAATAGAGCCAGGACTCCTGCACTGTATGAACATGACATTAAGTTCTGCACCATTAGGGTGATGAAGACCAACTGCACACTACATTGCATTGACAAGAGTGTAGCCAGCAGCTTGAGGAAAGTTATTCTTTTTTCCTTTTTTCTTCTTTTCTTTTTTCCCTTCCCTTCTGCTTGGCACTTGCGAGGCCACATCTAGACCACTGTTCCCAGTTCAGGGCTCCCTGGTAGATGAGAGGAGAGACATCAGCAAACTGAGCTGAGTCCCGCGGGAGGGTCACGAAAATGATCAGGTGGCTCTCAGTTCTCATATTGTGGGTTTGCTCAGCTTGGAGAAGAGAATGCTAATTAGACTGCTGTCCTCAGCTAATAGTGTTTGTAGAGGAGGAGTCGGATACTCTCAGGCATGCACGGTGAAAGGATGAGAAGTAATGGTCACAAGTTGCAGCAAGGAAAGTTCTGACTCAATAGATGTAAGGGCAGGAAAAAGATTTCCTAACGGGAGCGTTTAAACATCGAAATAGGTTCTTCTGAGCAAATGTGGAATTCCAGTCCATGGAGTTCATGCTAAAACTCTTTGGAATTAATTTCTTTTTCTTTCTGCTTCTCTCTTTTAATGACCTTGTTTTAGTATAATTTAAAATTGAGGTGATAATGATTTATTTCACACCTTCAGGATGCATATCCTTCATCTGTATCTGAGATGTAAAATGATTTTTTTGAAGTACAGTATGGTCCTATTTTTAAACGCAAAATAAACTTGTCAGTGAAGAAGTCATCATATTTTTGTTACACCTTACAATTTCAACAAGTGTTCCTTTTGACCATATCGCCTTTTAAATAAACATTCTGTTACTCATACTTAATTTTCAGATGCAATTTTTGCAACACCTTTGTTCGCAGATTCTACTGTTAGGTTCACTTAAGATCAACATTTATTTTTTACAATTTTATTGGAAGGGGTATGCACTAATTTGTTGCAAAGCAAACTGGATAAGTCACTTCATGCTAGCTGCAGGCTTAAAACTTTTGTGAGTTTCCCCCCTTCTTCCCATAATATGCCTTTGGGGCAATTAATTTGCTTGGAAAATATATGGAGGAAGGAGTTGAAAGCTGGCCAATTAAGTGCTTATCTCTCATAGAATCTACCCTTAGAAGGCACTTTCTTTTCAGTGCTTTTTTGCTCAGTCTTCATACTTCTAACAGTCGTTATGGTAAAAGGAGCATATTCTTAATGTTTGTGATATCCATTGTTACCAAACAATGTTTAGTGATATCAAAATATCTAATACATATATGAAGTAGGAGAGTAGTGATGTGAAATCTTTTGCATTTTCTACTGTCTAAACATGGCTAGGCAAGTTAAATAGTTTATAAATGCCAGTGTGCATATAATTTATTTGAGTATTTTGTATTCTAGCGGTATGTTTGGTGGAAAAAAAGTCTGGATGTTTGGACAAAAGACCACCCGTTTCCTATAGACATAGACTATATGATCAGTGATACACTGGAACTGCTGAGACCAAAGATAAAGCTCTGCAATTCTTTGGAAGAAGCTATCAGACAGGTGCAAGACTTGGAACGTGAATTCTTAATAAAATTAGGTAAGAAAATGTGCAAGGGAAATGAGGTCTTTTTGCCAGTTCCTGTATTTCTTAAAATGATCTTTTTTACGATGACAGGTAACAATTGTTATTCTCATGATATGATCTTTTTATTCTCATGGTAGAAAAATTTTTGTAACTTGTTTGCATTTTTCTGATCACCATAGAGGTCATGTAGAAACTCCGTAACTTAAAGTGGTTGAGTGTTTGGGGAGGGGGAAAAGTCAGTTTGAATACTATTAATATAGTAGTATTTGGAGAGGGGGAAGGAGTGTGTGTGTATATGTATGTATATAAAATAAGTAAATGGAGTAGTATAGTGCAAATGATGAGGAAGAAAACTGAATTTCATCAAAAAAATTTAGGAAGCACATCTACTACAAAACCCAAGGAGTATCTGTGCACTCAATTACTGCAGCCTATTAGTTGGTGAGCAACTGATGGAAACTAGCTTGGTCATTTTGGTAGATTGGTTGCTTGCAACTCTGTTCCTTCCCCAGTTCAGATTTGACTACAGCTGCTGTATCAAAGTAAGCATTAGTGTAAGACTACAATAAAAGAGAGAACATGTTTTGCTTATAAAACGCTGTCAGGTACTTTGATCCTTCCACTTCCTTTGGAATAATTTTGAATGGGCTTTACATTTCAGTAGAGGCCAGAGGATGATTTCCTTTTAATGATTTAGAGCTTTGGTTGGTTTGTTAAAGTTTTTTTTTCTTCTTAAAATGTATCTGTCAGCTAGGTTTTGTGGTAGTTTGTAATTCCTGCTAAGACTGCAATGGTGTATATTTATAAATCTTGCTGTATTAAAAATCACTGAATTTCAGGAGAAAAAAGTTGGGCTTGCAGCACAGCTCAGTTGACAAAATATTGGTTAGTGTGTATCTAAAACTACTATCATTATATTAACCTTCAAACCTTTTGTAGTTATCAGTTCTTACTAATTATTGGATAGTACTGTGCTCATTTCTCATTAAATGGAGTTGTATTCTAATCTTCCATTTTTATTTGAAGACAAGCTTGGTCATGAAAAGCTTTTATATGTAAATTCTACACTTTATAAGTGTTAATTATAGCCTTAATAGCACTTCATCTAGTTAGACAAGTTCAATTTTTAAGAATAATCCTTTAATCCAGTGGGATGAGTATGTGTAATTGCCAGGTGAAACGTTGCAACTTCTGTTTTAGGAGGAATTTATATTTTTAATATGCTGTTTGTTTAGTTGACATGCCTTAGAATTACCTATGTAGCAACTGAAATTCAGACAAAAATTTCCCTACGATATGATCTAAATTAGTAGCTTTTATGCTCTCAAAATGGTAACCAAGAAGTAATTTACCACTAGTTACATAAACTGTAATATTCTTTTGAAAGATACTCATCACTTCCTTCCTACAAATCATAAGAACTTCTGTTCTCTGAATCACCACCACAATAGCAGTTGAGTTCAGTGTAGTTAAGGGGGAGGGAGATACGTGGTCACTGGATGTGAGCAAGTGTTGGAGAACATTTTATTGTGTTTGTTTTGGCATGAGCAAAGCCCATCAACAGTACAGCCTTTAAAAAGGGGGTTGTCATGTGTCCCCCCCCAAGTGTGTTGCCTTTCTTGATACTGATATTAGTTGCTTGCTATTAAACTTCAGTATAGGGTGGGATAGTTCCTAGTCCTCCTATTAGGACTGTTTGAAGGTGGTCTCAGGAAGGTTGCCATCTACCTTTCTGATCTTTGAAGGTTATGAGGATAGGTGTGAGCGTATCTGAAGGAAATGAGTTCTTAACGCTTTAGCAAAAAGCTCTAGTAAAACTGCAGTTCTTGATCAATTTGTCCCCACAGTTCCTCGGCCCATGGACAATAACACTGAGAAGGTATTGTGCTGAAGACCATGACGTGCTTTGCTCTTTAGCAGTCTGAAGCGTAATTCTAGGCAGAACAGTGGGGTAGCTTGTTGCCTGCAGACCTTGAGTTAGGAGTGACTGTTGGTTCCTGCGCCACTCTGGTGATTTTGTAGCAGTGAGAATATACTGAATGATTCAAAAGAAACTCTTGCATAATTATGGAGCAGCACAGAGTTTGAAGAGCACAGTGTTTATAAATAGGGGAAAAAAAGAATGCTTTGAAACCTCTGGAATATGAAGGAGGAAGTGTATGTGTGTGTGTTCACACAGAGCTGAAATCCTCAATAACTACCATACAGCCATATATACCGCTCATTTCATTTCTGAGTTTTATCTAATTCAAGTATGGCTGTAAAGATTCACCTCCTCCTAAAGCTGGTCTCCGTCATCTTAGTCATATTTTTGTAGAGACCTGGCTGTGTGTGTCTGCGTATTGCATGTCTTAAAGGCACCTGGAGGTGGAGCAAAAACAAAAACAGAAAAATCTGGTATGCCCCCAAACCACTTGTATGTTCAGAATCTAGACTTCCGCTTAAGAATTGCGTACTACTGCATTTGTTCTTTGCATGTGGCAGAGAACAAACAAGGAGTGCCACGAGCACAGAACTGATGTGTTCATTTGCCATCCAAAAAACTTTAAGCTAACGGCTGACCCTAAGTATGGTTGGTAAAATGTCAAAATATGAATGAGAAACTGCATAGTAACTGTATTGACTCCTTAGTAAAATCTTTGAAAAATTACTGGCTTAGATCTGCTCTGTCGCAGAAGGCTGGCATCAGCATTGCTTTCTCAATTGCTGGCAATCAGCATTGCTAGCTCAAACCATGATCCTCTGGAGGATTAAGTGGCTTTGTAAATTAATGAAAAAAATTAAAAGAATGTGTGAGAACAATAGTGTATGCTGGAAGTTTGTCCTTTTTTGCATTAGATGACTTAATTTTTGCAATAGCTGTTCTCTAAAAACAGATCTTCATTTTTTCCTGAATCAGAACCATGCTCAATTCTTAAATATTTTCTCTGAGAACAATTCTGCTTGAAATCTATATCTAAGACTACATTGGACACTGAAGCAATTTTTCACTACTGTGGGAATGATACAGATAAGGGTATTACATTGAAGGATATCTTATTGAAAGAAAGCAGAGGTTTAGGGAGCTATGCTTGATACCTTACACACGGAGTAAACTAAAATGTCTTGAGGGATAGAGGTGGCAAGCAAGTCAGTGAGGAAAACTGCAAAATGAACTAAAACACAGTGAAAGAACTGTCAGTCCTGTCTGCAGGTAGGATGAGCACGCTCGATAATACTTTCGGAAGAGACTCTGATTTCCTAAAGACTTTATATAGGCACCTACATCCTCATAGGTTCAAGTGCAGCCTCGGAGTGTTAGAAAAGGGTCAGAAAGGTTTATTACAGGCTCAGAAAATAGTTGTTTCAAAACTGTTAATTGACAGTAGTGCGAAGTACTGGAACTAAGACTGCAGAGGCTTGATGTCTTCTGGGTTCTGCTGGTTTTGTAGAGCATCTGTAATTTAGTACTCATGTTTCAGTGCATGTTTCAGTAAGGTTGCATGTTTAGCTTGAGGATATTTTGAAGCAGTTTGCACAGTGCAGCTTCTTGATTGCTGTTCTGTGGGAGATTTTAAACATTCCCCATGTTTTCCTCCTTTTTCTGACAGGGAAATTATTACCCTTTACGAGTAAGGTAACTATATAGAAAATATTTCATTCAGAAGTGGAATATTATGACCCATTGGAAGTTTTAATGTTCAGTGACAATGGACTTTTGAAGTGATCTTCCACGTATAACTTGAGTGGTTTGTTCTAATGTTCTAATTCTGTTCTAGTTCCTTGTTCTAATTCTTTCTCTTTTTCCAAATTTCAGGAATTGTGAATGACAAAGATTCCAAAGATTCCATAACAGAAGGAGAGAATCTGGAAGAGGATGAAGAGGAGGAGGAAGGTGGAGCAGAGACAGAGGAACAATCTGGAAATGAAAGTGAAGTAAATGAGCCAGAAGAAGAGGTGAACTTAATCATTTACCTTACCTCGCATAAAAAGAATGAGTAATCAATACTCTGATTACTCATTACTTTCTGAAGCCCTTCTATGTCACAGAGTTAACAGGTGAAATGTGGGTATGCACAACCCAGTCAGGATTTTGAGGATATTTCCATCCCAGTTTTCTACATATGGAAAACTGAATACAGTGTCGGAGGCTTATTCCAGAGAAATTACGGCAGAAGCTTGAACCTGACAACTTTGCTCAGGGTATGTGCTGCTTCTCAACATCCTCATAGGTTCAAGTGCAGCCTCGGAGCGTTAGAAAAGATGCCTTCAGTTTTTTGGCATGAAAACACTTTCAGATAATTCTCTGTTGTAGAAGCAAATGTATTGACTAGATGTCAAAGCAGTCGTGTAGGAAAAATAACAGGTGTTCAGAGTTTGCCTGTATAATATGAATAAATAAAAGATTTATGGAGCATAACAACCTTCCTTGTTTACTGTGCCAATAATCTTTTGAATCAAAAATGGTGGAGCCAATAAAAAAAGACACGTACATAGAAATTCAAACTTGTCACTATGACACAGCAAAGTTGACATGATAATGGTAGTGTTATGAGAAAATGAGTTCATCAAGGAAATAAGAAACACTGTTTCTCCTTATGCTTGGGTTGCTTGGTTTACTAGTAAGCTTTCTTTCAGTCTGTGCTTTTCAGCATTGAAGTTCCTGAAGTTTGGCTGGGTTTGTGCCTTTACCCACAAATTAATAATATCGTTAGAATCATAAATGGTTGGGAGGTGGGGAAGGGACCTCTGGAGATCTTCTTGTCCACCCTCTCTTGCTCAAAGCAGGGTAATCTACAGCAGGTTGCCCGAGGCAATCAAGTTTTGAATATCTCCAAGGATGGAGGCTCCACAACCTTTCTGTTCCAATGTTTAAATACCATCACAGTAAGGAAGGCTTTTTTTCTTACGTTTAAATTAAATTTTTCAACTTGTATCTCTGGGTCTGTCCCTGGGCACCACTGAGGAGAAGAGTCCGACTCACTCTTCTTTGCTCCCTCCCTTCAGGTATTTATACACATTGAGGTCTCCCACCCCACCCTGAGCCTTCTGTTCCCCAGACTAAACGATGCCATCTCCTCCTATGACAGGTGCTCTAGTCCCTATCATCTTCACAGCCTATTGCTGGACTTGCTCCAGTGTGTCCATATCTGTCTTGTACTGGGGAACCCAGAGCTGGGCACAGTACTCCAGATGTGTCTTGCCAGTGCTGAGCAGGCAGGCAGGATCACCTCCTTTGACGTGTCAACAACACTTTTTCCTAATGCAGCCCAGGATGCAGTCAGCTGCCTTTGCTGCAAGGGTGCATTGCTGGTTCTTGGTTAGTTTGCTGTCCGCCAGGACCCCAGGTCCTTCTTTGCTGAGCTGCTTTCCAGATGGGCAGCCTCCAGCCCGTACTAGTGAATGGGGTTATTGCTCCTCAGGTGTAGGACTTTGCATTTCCCTTCGCTGAACTTCATGAGTTCTTGTCAGTCCATTCTCCAGCTTGTTGAGTTCCCTCTGAGTGGCAGCACAACCATCTGGTGTATCAGCCACTACTCCCAGTTTTCTGCTGTATGTTTGTGAAGATGTCGGATAAAGCTGAGTGAGTTCAGACTGAAACATTAAATACAAAACATAACAAACAAATTTACTACGACTGAACTGAACTAAACAGGTTTGGATGGGGAGAGGGTAGGAAAGGTGCAGAAAATGTGTATGAGGGATCAGATGCAAGCAGTCTTTTTTGTTTTAAAACAGTCAGAAGTTACTCTATTCTCAAATTTTAAACTGAATATTTCAGGAGGGCTCTGACAATGAGGAAGAAGAAGGTGAAGAAGAGGAGGAAGAAAACACGGATTATCTTACAGACTCCAATAAGGAAAATGAAACCGATGAGGAGAATACAGTATGTATTGTTACTTTAGATAAGTGAATTGACTTTTGCATCTTTGGTTTTCTTTACTGAATGATTTTTGCCAATGCTGCTCATAACATATTTGGGAAAACATGGCAAGAACACTCCCTGCTGTTCTTTCAAATATATTTTGGAGCTTATTTTTGTATTTGCAAACTTCATTATCACTTTCTGAAAATACTTATGCCGTCAATTTTACGACAACATGTTTTCACAGGACCGAGCACTTTCACAGGTAGCTGGACTAGAAAAGATTGCATAAATGATGGTTTTGCAGTGCCAGCAATGGTAGCAAACTGATATAGTACAACAAGATAAACTAGTTACTCTGCACTAGATCTCAAAACTGGAAAGGACACAAACCAAGAAGTGCAAAATTCCTAAAATACAGATTTGGGATTGGCAGATTATAACATCTGTAGCAAAAGAACCCATCCGGTTGAGGCTGAATTGCAGATACAGAGTAAGGAAAGTAATGGTCATTATAGAACAATGTGTTGGGGTACTGACTTCAAACATTTTTGTTGTCATGTTGTGCTTTCCAAATACTGAAGGATAGTATTAATCTTGAAAAGACCAGCTAACTTTATGGATTTAATGGAAAAAATAGTTAAATTAGGCGTGGTGTGGGGATAGAGACTTTTCCTTGTATTGTTGCCATATCTAGAATGTGTACATGTGCATGTGTACACATACGCTAGTATGTCAGAATGAGTGGCCAGCCTTCGTAATAATCGATGCAAAAACGTAAGAAAATATTTCTTCAAGAAAAAAATCCAGGCTGAAAACTTTTTTTCTTTAACAATTTATTTTTTAAGCTTTTGATTATGTATGATATGGAAGCAATAAGGATATTTTTCCCCTTATTTCTAGACTGAATATTCATATTTCTGGATCTAATGTAATAGGTTTTTTTCCCATTGCATTAGGAAGTAATGATTAAAGGAGGAGGACTTAAGCATGTCCCTTGTGCAGAAGATGAGGACTTCATTCAGGCATTGGATAAAATGATGTTGGAAAACCTTCAGGTATAAATGTTTATTTTCTTAATATGTAATTTGCTGTACAGCTAACTGTATTTAATTTTTTTTTTAAGTAAATAAAAGATTAATGCATAGCTTACCATACTAAAGAACATGGATTTTTTTTTTTTCTTAGTTGTGGCCTCTTCTCTGCAATTGACATGTTTGGATAAGTAGCTTTTAGTAAAATAGTTGTTAATTGTATTGTTTGCCCAATAAACATATGACATACTGACAGATATTTTATTGGATGAATAATAACTGCATCAGATACTATGCAATGCTTCTGACTTTATCCTAGACTATCCAAGCCTAGGTTTTAATATGTTTAAAATGTAACTGCATTTAAATATACATAACCATTAAGTCCTGTATTTTTTGTCACATCTGGTAAATATTTCAGTATTGAGTATTGAAGCCCTGTATGAGGAATACATTAATAATACGCTGCAAAAAAATCTTGAATGTAGAATGTCCATTCTCAAGTGTGTTTAATCAAGTCTTTAGATTTCTTTCCTTACAAGGTTAAGTTATCAAAAATTCCTTTGAAATTTGAAGCATTTTGTCCCTGTAACTTTCTTCTTCATAAGCAAGGAAATCAAAGGAAAATGTAATAAAGCCTAATACATTTATTTATATATTACTCTGTTTTCTTGGAAGGTTAAAACTTTTCTCAGTTGTGAAAATATGAACGTTGCCAGACTGACATTTTTAGCATGTGATCATTTATAGAATTTACTTTTTTTGATAGCAACGGAGTGGTGAATCTGTTAAAGTACATCAGTTGGATGTTGCTATTCCTCTACATCTCAAAAGTCAGCTCAAGAAGGGCCCTCCACTTGGAGGTGGGGAAGGAGAGTCAGAGTCTGGAGACACAATGCCATTTGTCATGTTAACACGAAAAGGCAACAAACAGCAGGTAAGGTTCACGTAAGCTATAGATATTGCTTAAATAAATAAATAAAATCCTTTCACTTTTCGGAAAGTCACACTCTGACTTTTGAAGTCACAGAATTTTTTGTTTCTTCATCCTTTTTATCAGATTAGGATGCAGGCATCTTAATTTTGATAAATAGAAAATACCGTATGTAGTTTCCTGGAATTCTTGGTTAATAGAAATCATGTAGGAAAATTCTGTAGTTAAATTATACTGTTTATACTGTTAATAATTACATTTCATAATCACACCAGTGGGACAGTGGTACATTTTATGTGTATTTTAAACATAGTTGTTGGAGATGAATGCTTGCAGTTGGTGTACTGGCACTGGAAGTTAAAAGGAGTAGAAAAGAAAAGGAGAAGGAATATTCCAGAATATTCAAGATTCTACAGCTTTTTCTGAAAACACATTCAGCTTCAAATCAAGATATATGGTGTTTGCTAAATTCCATTTCCTAAGTAACTGCCACTTGGTTGAATTTGTTCAACGTCAAAAAAAGTCGTTATCTCTTAAGGCTTTTTTAGGGGACTTTTCCAGAATGCACTGAGTGAATCTCTCGGAGAAACTGAAATAGAAATCATGTTGATAAAACAAATAAACCTCTTGCTTCATGCAGCCAAGCTATACATTTGTCTTGGCTCTTTTCTCCAGTGTATGTTTGAATTTTCTTGCGTCAGCAAATGCATGGTATACAAATCAATACCTAACACATTCCACATGCATTTCTCGTCATGGTTTAGGTCCTTTAAAGAAACCTTTTCATTTTGGTTGTATAAATTGATGATGAAAGTGAATGACTCTAGTGACTTTTTGTGGAAAGCAAAACCAAGGCATTGTTTCATTCCATGCATCTGTGTCTTTCAAGTATTTAGATCTATGTCATCCATGCCATTACTTTGTTTTGACTTCTGTTACCTGAATTGTGACAGTAGTGTAACAGTTGAGGTGCAAAAAGCTGAAGTAGAATCTTTCTTTTCTTCCATGTGAAAGACACTTTAAAAATCTGTGTAGGAAGTGAGGTCTGTTTTCAGAAAGCCCTTGAAGTAGTGAGTGTGTGCGATTCCCAATCCATCTTTAAGCCTGTTAAGAAAATGCTGTGCTATGTAAGTGCTCTGAAAATTAAGAGGTGATACCTGTTTGAGTGGGCACATAGGTGCTTGCATTTAGTAGTGATGATTAACTGTTTTCCTTACTACATTTGTTTGGTTATTCTGTTTTCCTGGAACTTGAATGTTGTATACAAAGTTCTACAGAAGTTTTGAGTGGGGAGTTGTAACTGTTGTCATTGGGCTGAGAGGGATTTAAGGGAATTCCATTGAAAGAAAATGGTGTTTAGCTTTTTCAGGATAATTTACTGGGAGTATCTGCAGTTACCGAGAATTTAAGATCTTCATATTCTGTGTGATGGGAAAATATTGCCGACGTGTGGCTTGAAAAAGAAAGCGGAACTTGTTCAGGAGCTTTCCCTGCTCCTCCCCCAATATTTGCTTTTGGGAGTAGGCTCTTCCTGCCAAAACTCCTCTCAATGTTTCTAGAAATGTAGAAAACAGTTGCTTTATAGACTACTTCAGTTCTTGAGTCAATGAAAGGCTTCTTTGTCCACAATTCTGTATTCAGAAAAAAAAAAGTCTTAGTAGTCAGTTTTAATAGAAAAACAAGCAGGAAAGAAGAGGTGGAGTTGAAAAGAAAATAATTATTCCTTCTTACAGTACTTTATTTTAAATCTGCATGAGCAGAATGCGCACAGAGTTTTGAAGTGATGGATGCATACTTTACTGTTAAGTTATAGCTGTAAACTTTCAGCTTTTTAAAAACAGTCAAAAGGAGTTTGCAGACAACCTGGAAGGCTGTAAGTAACTTCTTGCCTGCACAGTCACTGGAATGATAAGCATCACCACCTCCCTACGACGTCAACCTAATCGCGTGCTATGTTAGCAAGTGGTTTGGTCTCTGTGGTTTTTGTCAGTGGTGCTGCTGAAACTAGAAATCTTCACTATAAGGAAGTACTTACTGACGAAAATGGAACGTGCTGTGCTTCCTTCCGGAGGTTAGTATTTGGTAGTTGAGGTCCAGTCACTAAGTACTCAGTTCATATGTCAGTGTTCAGCCAGATTTTAGCACAGCATTGACAACTATTTTTTTGAAGCAACACAAGAACAACTGACTGCAATTTACCAGCAGCATACAACCTGAATTAATAGTCATTGCAGGCTGATAGTAACAAGGATGCCATATTTTATCCTTTTTTGTCACACTGTGATTTACAAAAACAGGCAATAGCAAGGCTATTGGGTAGACCAGTGTCTTGCAATAGATGACTGGGTTTTTCTACCCATCAGCTGTAGCAAAGAAGTTGTATGACAAAACTTACAAAACTAGTAGCAGTAGAACTGAACATGGTTATTGGAAATTAGACTATGGCATCATGATTTATCCACAAGCCACGAGAGAGCAAGGGGAAATAAAGAAATATTGCCATCATAAGGGATCAGAGCTGAGGTCTGTCTAATGCCATTTGATGTTTTTGAAACTGTCCAAGAAGTTTTATGCCAGATAGGTGTGAACTAAGGTGAGATTTAGACAGTAAAAAGAAAGTTACGTAGTGTCAAGAAATTTGGTTAATAACTAAGACAAAAGATTTCCTTTCATTTGAAAGATTTTTAGCAAGGTTCCATAAAAGAACGGTAATATCCATGGAATGGTCAAGTCTGTCCTTGAATGTGAAGTTCTTTATCTCAGTGACGTTTTTATGAAATCTGTAATCTAGTCTTCTGAATGATTACTTTTGATCTTTTTTCAGTTTGCCATCTTCTAAGTGAAGTCCTTATGTTCTGTCCCCATCTCACAGATTTTTATAAGACGTTTTTGATATCTCTTCAGTGTTTGCAAATCACAAATGTTTTGTTTGCTCATTAATCATCATATCCTTTAGTAATTGTCATTAGTGATTTGATTTCAGATGGCAACTGTCTGATTGCCTTGAGATAGTGACTCAGTGATATTTTGTTAATTACCAGTCTGTTGGTTTTTTTGTTTTCCTGGGTTTTGTTCCCCCCCCTCTCTCTTGTTTTCCTTTTCACTACAATTTTTAAAATTTTTATTTTATTTTATTTTCAATTACTAAACTGTTCTTATCTCAACCCACAAGTTTTCTTACTTTTGCTCTTCAGATTCTCTCCCCCATCCCACCGGGGCAGAGGGTGAGCGAGTGGCTGTGTGGGGCGTGGTTGCCGACTGGGGTTAAACCATGACAATCTGTTTCTTTCGTTTGCACCCTTCTATATTTCAGTTTTCTTTTTTCTACTTTAAGCATCCTGTCTAAAAACACTTACCAATCCCATTAAGGTGATAAATCCATAGAACAGACAAAATCTAAAGGACATATTAAGATGGATGATGAGCTTAATGGTGAAGCTAAGGAATGATTTTTTTATTGTGAAATGCTGCTAATGGGTTAGTTATTGGTGTGGTTTGCATAAAGCTCATTTGTCAATATCTGGGAACATGCATAGTCTGCTCAGCAATAAGTAACTAAAGCTTACTTTTCTGTTGGAATTTCAAGAACTTCCATTTTTATTCTTCCCTGCACACCTTAATAACAAGCTTGTATTTATGTTCAATGTAATATGCTATTACCCTCCCTTCCCCCCCAAAAAAAAATCTTTTGCCTGATTTGTTTCATCTGAATAAATCTTCTAGTTGATAGGGTTTCACTGTACCCAGGTTTTTCTCAAGTCTTTGCAAGAGTCTGTCTTAACTGCTTCAAACACAGTTTATTTTTGAATGCTGCATCTGAGTACTTGGTGTCTTCTCACACTCATCATTCATCATCTGCTAGTGGGGCACTACTGTCTAATAGATACCTTGAGATTTCTTAGTAATTATCGCATTAAATACTAACCACATGCAGGGAGGGTTTTGCTTTTACTATCTACCTTCTGAACAGAGGTTTTGATAATGTATCTTTCTGTCTGCAGCTTTTGACAGGGTAGCAGAAAAGAACTCTTGGAAATTTGCTCTGCTTCTGTTTCTGTGGAAATAGATCTCAGATGACAAGAACAAGCAGCAGGATTCAGAGTAGTTCGTGGAATATTGAGTGATTATCCTTAAATGCATTACCCTACTTACAGCACAGAAATATTTATTTCTAATGGATGTGCAGTTGAAGGAGGAAGTGAAATTTTTCTAAATATGTTCACAAACTTTAGCATTAAGGGGTTTCTGAAAACTATTGTTTCAGTTGCAGATAAGATTAAGAATCACTTCTCTGTTTTGGAACAGTTGTAAAAAAATTTTCTGTGGAAATAAAAACTTGGATGTTCTGAGTCTGGGGAAGAAGAAAGCATCTTCCCTGTGCCTCGCTGAAAATCTCAGCTGTATTTTTCAGAGAGAGGGTACTTCTGTAGGAGTAGTACCAAGCTTACCTTTAATGTAGTTTATGGCAAATCAGATAATGTGTTGAATGTGTAGTGTGGATGTTTGGGTGTGGGGGAGGTGGAAAAGATTAAATTTGACACCAGAGTTGTCTCCAGACTAATAAGAAGCACTGTGGAGCTAGCATGATTCGCAAGAGGAAAAGTACCAGCCAAGGAATGCCAGAAGATACCTGAAATGCTTGGAACTTTTCTCCTCTGTTATCACAAGGGATAATAGTAGAAATTCTACATAGGGGCTTCATCTCTTTGGAAGGTAGAGACCTCTGGAGGAAGATGCAGCTTTCTGAGGCAGCTATGGTGCTTTTATCTCAAGACCAGTGTAATTCACTGTGAGGATATCTGCTTGTATGAAAATAAGGAATAAAGCATATAGCTATGTGTTCCTGGTGGAAGTTAATCAATTTTGTTGCTGTAAATACTGTGCGTAATAGTCTTTTGCCTTCGCAGTACGTCAGCCTTTTTTGTATGTTCTCTTTGTCTTTAGGAGGTCTGAATATCTTGTATTTTCTCATGCTTCCTTATGTGAAATAGAGTTTAAAAACAAACAAACAAACAAAACCAACAAACAACACACTTTCCAGTAGAAACTTCTGTAGAAAGTATCTCATCACAATAACCTAGAAATAACCATAACCCTTCTGCATTTTGGATTGTTTTGTGGTTGATTTTTTTCTGTGATGGGTACTTAAAAACTTATTTTCATTTGCAGTTTAAGATCCTAAATGTACCAATGTCTTCCCAACTTGCTGCAAACCATTGGAACCAACAGCAAGCTGAACAGGAGGAGAGAATGAGGATGAAAAAGCTTACTTTGGATATCAATGAACGGCAAGAACAAGAGGACTACCAGGGTAAGAAAATCACCAAGTATTTAATTTTTATTTTCAGAGGAACTTTTGTGGATCTACAAGAAAATATTATTTGTGATAATTAGCAGTTCAAGTTCTGAATATTTATATTGATTTGCAATACTTTGTGGGAAACCTGTATTTTAGTTTCAGTCACTCATTATTTACTTGCTGGTCTTTGTGCTTGAAGAAGTTTTTATAACTCTTCCATGAAAGGGAGTTTTCAAGCAGGCCTCAAATCTCACCATTTCCATTTATTTTGGGAAAGGGGAAGAACTGAGATGGTTTCCTTAAAAATAAGATAACGCAAAATTAATCTTGATGTTTGTGGCATTGTCTCTATTACTGCAAGACAGTTGAGTTGGATACAAGAGGAATTAATTCTGTGCAACTTAAATTCTGCTTTTTAGATATTAATAAGTATTTTAGATATTAATAGTATTTAGAATCTTCATCAGTCTTGTTAAGACTTGCAAATACTAAGAGGTAACCTTCACCTGAGAAATAAAACTGTCACCTCAGCTTCAAATAGCTAAAGGTTCTAGGAGTGCTACAAATCTGGAGTGTAAGAATATATTAACAGAAGGAAGGTTTCATCCAAATTATATGATCTAATTTGTTTTTTAAAGGTAGGTAAGTCAGGCATTTTAGAACCTGGACAGATTGAAGCAAACAGTTAATACAACAGATCATAGAGCTCCTAAACTGGTGCATTTGATACGTTTGGTTGTTGGGTGGTTTGTTTCGGGTTTTTTGGTTTGGGTTTTTTTTTTTCAGACTCAACTTTCCTTGGCTTACTCATAGTAAACAAGCCAGACCAATAAAACTGATGGTATTCGGTTCTTATGTTAGTATTTCCATTTAACATCTCCAAAGTTCTTGCTCTATTTTTTTGTAAAGATGTTGCAGTCTGGTGGTAATCACAGTATAAGTAGTTAATTAGCAGGAAATCTCATTTAAGGTATTTAGTGAAAGGTCATTATTCATCAAGAAATGGGAAATCTAAATTAAAGCAGCTCTAATTCTAAAACCACTATGGAATCTAACACTCCTTTAAGAACTTTGATAGTACAAGACCTAAATTTGTAATAGTAAAAAGGGAGTATTTTTCCAAAGTGAGTGTCTACAGAGCTCTGAAATGGTAATACAATATATTCTTAGTATTAAACATCTTAATCAGCTTAAAAAAGCCCACTTATGAAAAAGGAAGAGAAACAGTAGACTCCAGAATTAGACATCTAAGTGTTTTTCTCAGTCTTTTTGTGGGTTTTTCCTCATTAATGATATTTCTGATATTTTTACTGGTCAGGGCATTTGGGGTTTTATGCTTTGTCATATGACTTCATTGGTATCTTTAAAATCAGTCTGTTTAATCTAGGATTTTATTGTGAGCAATTGTGTTTCTTATCCAAAAAAGGATCACATTGATTTTGTCCAAGAGAAATTAATCAGACAAGTGATACCAATTGATAACCAGTAATAGGCAATTTTTTTTAACTTTCTCATAGTTTTTCGAAGTACTGTGTATAAAGCATTATATAGGAGGAAAATCAACACAGAAGAAACAACATCCACTTAATGGATGCCATAAGTGACATCCATTTTTAAAACAGCTGTTGATTCTTTGTTATTAACCTGGGTAATATATACAGTAAAACCAAAGTAAAAAAGACCTTTTAATCAGGTTAAATTAAACAGGCCAAATTACATTCCTCTCTGGAACTATTTTTTATTTAGATTGTGTGCAGTTGATTGTTACTTTTGAAGAGTCAGCTTGCCTGTAACAAGTTGGTATGTACGTACATTGAAAGAAAGAGTTGGTTTTAAATTTCTGTGTCAAGCTTTGAAGTTACCAAGGGAGGAAGAAGTCTCAATTTCTGGAAGAATGCCTCAGGGTTGTCCTAACATTTGCACATACATTTGGTTTTTTTCATCTGCACAGGGTAGCTAATAGATGAAAATTCACCAATGTACTTCAAAGTAGTATCAGATAATTATTTAATACTTCAGCAATGTTTACAAAGTATTACAAACATTTTTAATTTAAAGAAATATTAGGAACTGGGTGACTCTAGTTTTAATACACTAGTATTTTTCTGTGTACGTTCTTTTTTTCTTCACTAAAACCAAAGATGGGTGACAGGCCTTCAATCTTCATTGTGCTCACTTGCCGTTTCTTCCTTCTGTTACCTTCTCCATTACTCAAGTTGTCAGTTACTGACTTTTCACAAACCCCAATATTTTCTTTCACCTACAGTGTGGAGAACGGAAGAGACAGGCATGCACGTACTTGCTTGTTCATTGCTTACTTCTAGCACCTGGCTGGCAATGTACCATAATCTCTTCTTATTTTCTTCCCGGGTCTCGTCACTGCCAACAGAGATCTCTCCTGGCATACAGAATTGTTTTGAAGGATGTTATTTCACGACGTTTACAAAAATGGACTGTCCGTGTGTTGAATGGCTTTCTTTGCCTTTTCCAGGTGTTGATAGGGGAATATATAGAACGTGAATAGATGGTTTATTAACTGTTGACACCAATATTGTATATTAAATCATTCATAGTTTGCCAGTTCCTTAAAGATTGGGTGGATAACTTACTGAAAGCTTCATGTGCATTTTGTAAATGGCAGGAGAATCTCATTAGAGTCTCTCTCTTTTGCCTTGTGCAAGTCATCGTGAGAGCAGTGGAAGTTTGTTTCTAGCAGATGATGGGTATGTGTCTCCAATGAGATTACCAGAGACTAGAGAACCAGACAGAGCAGACTTTCAAACATAATCTGTTTAACAGCTTATTCCACTTTTCCCCTTCATTTATTCCATCTGTCTGTTTGCTGAGTAATGTAGATTCTTGCACAGGTGGACTGTCAGAAATACTTTCCATTAGATGCATTAACATATGGGCAGAGGTTATGTGGAGGGTCCCTATGATGTGTTTGCAATTATATTGAGTACTTAATAACCACTAACTTAGACTGGTAAAGAACCATCTTTTTATCATAACAAAAATGAAATGAAATTTCCGAAATGAAGCTTTACCAAATGCCAAAACACTGATACTTCTACCTCGCTTAAACTGTCCAAAAGTTGGATGTCCAGGGCTAAACTGGGTAGTGTAGGTTTCTTTCTGCATCACCTATTTCTTCCCACTGATCATAAAGTGAAAAATGCCATCTATGAGACAGCTGGTGTAATGTAGGTCAGCTGAGTCACCCTCTTCAGGTGCCTGTCTTCTCTGTGAAGGATCCTATTATGGCGAGCTTAGGCTTAAATACCTGACTTCTCAAAGCCTAATTTTAGGACAGGTTTCTGGCTGAGTCTTTAATTGGCAGCAACATTGTCTGGTTGTTACTATTTCAGGGCAGTTTAATGTGGCTTCTCATACTGCTGTGAACCTTTGTCCTTGATCATTGATGAAGAAAATGGTGGCTGGTATGTTTAGAAAGAAAAGGTCACAGCCCCTTCCTTAAGCACCTGTGATGAAAACCTTTGCTGGCAGTTCCTTCTGTAAGAACATCTGGAAATGCAAGTTCGTATTATGGAGTAGCTTGGATTTGTCAAAGCTGTCTATGCAATTTAGTAACTTTTAAAAAATTACCTGTTGTGGAATAACTTGAGGAGTGTTAACCCTAAAATATAGCGAAGTGTAAATAAGGTTTTTCGGTTTTTGGTTTTTTTTACTACATGGCAGTGAAGTGTGCTTGTGTAAATTCCTCTTTAAAAAGATGCATAGAAAATGTATTTAACTTTTTTTTCTGTATGAAATTATAGAAATGTTGCAGTCTCTGGCACAGCGTCCAGCTCCAGCGAATACTAATCGTGAACGGCGGCCTCGTTACCAGCATCCGAAGGGAGCACCTAATGCAGATCTAATCTTTAAAACTGGTGGGAGGTAGGACAATCTTCCTTTAAATGTGGTAATTCTGGTTCTAGGCAAGTAATTACCTTCATAATTGAAACAGATAATGATCTGTGTAGTGCAAGTGCATTTGTTAGTAGTTTCCATTCTAAAGCGTTCTGTTAAAATACTGAGCAGTGTTTTGTGCTTCTAACACAGTGTCTGTAAATATGTCTGAGGATTTTTTTTCAGTTGTGAAATGGCTGGTAGAATCTGAGCCTCTTTTTATAGGGGAAAAGATGCAAGTCTGCTTTCTCAGTGAGAGGGGGGAGAAGATATTTTTTTAGTATCTAGAGAAATTCCCATTGTGCTTTTTCAGTTTGGTGAATTTGAGAGCTGTACCTCTGTACTTGAAGCCCTGAATGGAAAGTAAACATAGGAAAGGTGGGGAGGGGGGAGGAGAACCTTTGATTTATGGAGTGCAAGAGCATACCAAAACCAGTATTAACATGACAAGAGTCGTTCCAGGTTGCCTAATAGTCATTCTGCAGCTTTAATATATCTCAGTGTGTCTTTTCTCACTCGGAGTAAGCTTGCGACTAAACCATTAAATTAACCCTGCAGCACAAATTTGAATAGACAGAGTTTCAGGTGAAACGCAAACTGTTTTCATGTTTCTTTTCTTTGCAAGTTAATTTGGGAGGCGGATAGATAGGAGCAGCAACTGGGAAGGGAGAGTTTACCTACTAATGGGTCTGTCTTTGTAAGCTACAAGTAAGTTAACGTAATGTGTTAATCCTGTGTTATGCCAACATTGCCAACTTTTCTGGTACATTTTTGTAGTCATTTTATAACTTCCTGATGATCACTCACTCCACTGAGACCCCTATACAGATACTGCTTGTACAAAAAAACCCCTCTTTTTTGAAAACAGACTGCAATTTAAAATAAATATTTTTTTAAAAAATTAACCAGATGTAACTCAATAAAATGAGCAGTGCTGTCCATTCAGTTTTTTCATACCACTGTGGCCTAATACTGTCATAGAAATACAAACTATTCAGTTGCACTGAATTACCATAATACTTGCAGATGTATCATAAATAACTATAGTCTTCTCTTCTTCTGGTCATCTTTCCCAAATGCCTTGCAACCTGTATGAGGAGCACACTGCAGTTATTCTTTAAATACAGCAGCCAGACCAGTAGATGTGATACTTGCAGATTTTTTAAAATGCATTTCTCTTTAAAGCTTTTTATTTTCAAGTGTTTTAGGGAAAATACAATTTAGGACTTCACTGTAAACTAGGTCAGACATTGTCCAGCGAACAGTTTAAGTAGTGTTTGCTTGTTCAAATAGCTGTGCCGTGCGCTTGCAGTTCTGATGTAGTTTTGTATTATGTAATTTACTCTTTGTTCCTTTTAATCTGTAAGCTCCTTAGAGCAGGGACCAGGAAGTTTGTTTTAGCAGGCATATTTTATTTGTTGTATAGTGCAATGCTCAGGCTTGCAGTCATGCATCAGTTGAGCCATCTTAGCCTGTAGTAAGGGAATGTTACTTTTCTTAGGCCCAACTGAAAGATACTTTAGCAGAGATTTATTTATTGGAGACTGTGGGTCCACCAATGGCTTACCACTTGTGGTATAGATTCTGTCACGTACATTTTTAGAGCTTCTGATTTATAGGATATACTGAAGATTGTCTTCTGACTTTGAAGGGTGAACTGCAGTCTCTCTGCCCAGACCACCCTCATGTTTTAGTTCAGAAGTTACCCCATGGACTCTGAGGACCCTAGAGTATCTTCCTATTTGCTGGGAGCAAGTAGGAGCTGAACTATTAATTTTGGTATCTGTTTGGAGAAGTTTTCACTTTCCTACATGATAGAACCAATTTGTATAATTACAGATGTTATCATTTACATGATGAGTGAGCTGTGTTGCGTTGTTTCTTCTTTGTATATGAAGAAGACTGATACGTTATTTTCTTGCAATAGTAACTCAACTTTATTGGAAATAATGGATGTTATTTTCTTTAAGGTATGCAGCTTTTTATTTTAAATTACCTGAGGTTAGGGGTAATCTGAGCAAGTAAATCTCCTGGTCGATTCCACTGTAATGTACAGTCTGACAGATTCTGATAGCTAAGGTTGGGATGAGGACTTTCTTGCGTTTCAAGTAGTGTTAAGAGTAGAGAAATTGATGTGGTGTTTTTACCTTTATTTTTGTGTTGCTAAACGTGTCCTAAGCACCGTGTTTCAAACATCTTTTAGAAAGTTAAATCCAAATCTACCCATCATAATGGATGATTCAAAAATTAATGAAGGCAGCACTGGGTTCTCTTGAATGTTTTTGGCCTTTGCAATTAGCCCTGCTGTCACAGCAGGATGCGGACTAGGTGACCTCCAGGGGGCCCTTGGAACCTAAATTTTTCTGTGATTCTGTTTTGGTCTAACTGGGTGCTAAACCAAAACAAACCAAAAAACCCCAAAACACCCATAAATGTGTTGCCTTCTTTGCCTGTGATGAACCCACAGTAAATGGAAGAATGGGGAACAGGCTGGGGCTGTACAGCATGCATTTTGTTAAAAAACAAGAGAGAAAACTTTTGCAGTGTTTACTTTGTTATCTATTAATGTCCTTTTTCTGTATTGAATTAAATCCGGTGAGATTGACGGGCTTTGTCAGACCTCTTATTATTTAGCGTGTGCAAAATGCTGGATCAAAAATTGGAGTTTATTGCTGTTTGTTTATAATCGCCTGCTTGTATAGCCTCAGGTTTTAAGGCCTGCTAATCCTGCAAGGAGGAGATTCTTTTTGGGACTCGTACATTTAAGGCTGACTGGCCTTAAAGATAACTTACTGTGACTCCATTAAAAGTAGGGTTCCTTGATCTGCTTCAGCAGAACTGGGAAGGCAACAGTTTTCACTCTTGCCTCCAGTTCTGTAGCATTTGTGTATTAAAAGAGGACTTTGGCTATCAAGCTGTTAAACTGATACCTTCAGGAAACACAAAATTTATAACAGTAGTTTTTTTCGGTGATGGGATTATCATGAAAATATTCTTTTACAGTTTTGGAGAACAGCCTCTCACTTCCTTTGTTTAAAGAGGATTGAGATCCATTAAATGGCTTGCTTATAAAGTGAATTGTAAATAACCACATTTTATGAAATCTATTTAAAAACATTGATTACCAAGAAAGAAAAAAGAATTGCAGTGAGAAATTTGACTATAGAGAAGCGAGCCTTACCAAGGAGTTTCTTAGCTTGTTAAACCTCTCCTTATTAAAAGCAGTAACCTCAAAACTCACTGCTGTTTTGAAAGTATAGTAAAGAAAGAGGACCCCTCTGTGTGAAAAGGCCTATTGGGATGCAGACGTAAGCTGACAAACTAAATCATATTCAAGTTAATTGGTAATTTCAGGTCTCCTATTTGCATCTGACTCTTATTTCTGTTAATACCCATTTAATAAAGAAAAATCAAGCATAAAGGTAATAACAGGATGCTAGTATTTTATTAGTTAAATATTCTCGTAATAAAAAGTACTTCATTAATGCTGAAAAATCAGAGTATAGATAATAAGGAAAAATGGGAATTTAATGTGATTTCCTGTTTCGGCTACTGGACAAGCACACTTCATACTTCACCCGCTACATAGTGGATGTATTGACCAATATTATACTTGGAAGCCTTGAATTCACTTCTTGTTGACATATACCAGGAGTCTTGGGCAGCCTAAATCCAATTTCTCTGTTAGCCTCAGTCTAGCTGATTGTCGTAGACTGTCATTGTCTCAAACTAGACAAACTCTTGGGTGTTGGCGTGGCGCTGTCTTGAACTGACAAATCTATCGCCTGGTAGATCACGCAGCTTTTGAAATCTTTAGTTGTCATTTCAATGATCTCTTGTATTCTTTTAAAAAAAAATGAGGTGTCATCACTTTAGCAGTAATATTTTGTTCTTGCTACAGAGATTTTTATGATGAAATGGCTCCCATCTTCACATTCTAGATACCATAAAAAACCTCAGTGCTCTATTTAATTGTGTGCTAGCTCAGTTCACCTTATTCTTTACCATCTTTTTCGTCAGTATTTTAATCTTGACCTTTTCTCAGTCGTCATTCTTAATCCTGTACTACATCCTTTTCCCTAATTACATACACATGGTAGTGTAGCTTTCCGTGAAAGCCATTCAAACTCAGCAGAGAAATTCCAACCTCCCTTTTCAGCTGTTTTATGGGAGGAAAGCCTAGGGTAGGAACTTGAAGGAGGGGTTTCCAAATCCTGCAGGGTTTTTTGGTGGACTGCACTAGAATTGAACAGAAAAAAAAAAAGTGAGGTCCTCAGCTTTTTCTCTCGGCAACATGGTGCTTGTTGGGCTCTGCAAATGTAGCTCTGAGGCTAACCCATATAGCAAAGGTGACGAGATACCTGATCACAGTTATAGTTTAGAGGGAAAGGAAGGCAAGATTTTATTTATTAGCATACTCACTTATAAAGACTCTTTTAAAAAGTTGTTTCAATATAAATTAATAATAATAACAAACCAAACAAAACCCCCTGCAGCTTTGTGGCCCTCTGGAAACTAACTACCAATCCTGAAAACACCTTCCTGATAATAGCCTACTTTGCATGCTATGACTTTGATTTGATTTTGTCAGAGTATTTTATTTTTGTTGAACAGATGAGAATATAAAATAACTTGCACAACTTAAGATTCTCTTACTTAGGTGAGTCTAGCTTTTGTGGATTATTTGAATCTGTGATGTTCACAATGTGGAAGTTGATAATTCAGATTTTTTAGGAAATGACCAGGGCACCTTAGTATTTCATTAGTCCAGAAACACACACTCTGAAATATGATTGTTCCAGAGAATATATTCCTGCACGGCTAAATTGATAGCAGCTATTTAAAATCCAGTGCTACATTTTTTCAATACAAAATTATAGAATGTAATTTCCAATTTTGCTGTTGAGAACTTAGTCGCACCAGCAGTAGTAATGTGTTTAGAATAAGTCTAAACACCTTTACATTTGTTGAAATTTCTCTCCAGCCCATATTACGGTACAGTATGTCTGTAATCTCTGTTACTGCATTCATTACTGTGGAATCAAGTCACGGTTTGATACGTGAGCACCCTTACACACTCCCGTGTGGAAGACAAGTGATGTTTTGTCCAATTCCTTGGATGATCTATGAGACAGGAAAGAAGCTGACGGTGGCGTGACAGGTACTTGAATTTAAGTTTCCCAGGACTTAAGTTAGTACTCTCCAGTATTTTTCTTCTCTTGCCAGTACACGGGAATGCGCACACACTGTTTATTCTCAAAGGGCAGTTTTGTGGGAGGAGAGCAGAAAGCAAAGATTAGTCTCCGTGAGTTATCTGTGCTGTTCATGCAGGCAACAGTTCAGAGCAGGAGTCTGAACTTCAGAGGCTGTTTTCCTCTTTAAGAACTGTCCTCCCCCCCTAAAGCTCATGCATCTGAAAGCAGGAAAATGTGTTCAGCAGAATAAGGCACACAAAGAAAAGAACTGTTCATGAAAGAGCATTATGTTTAAAACAAAAAAAATACATTTCAGGTGTTCATTGTGTTTCTATTTCATGTTCCTGTTTTTGGTTAATGTGATTAGGAGAGAGAGAGAACAGAGAGCACCAAAGCTGAGATTAGTCATGAAAAGCAAAGCAGCAAGTGAGGTTTGAGAGGAGGTGTTTGCAGGAGGAGGAAGGTGCCTGAAATTTGTGAACACATACATTACTCCAGAAATACATAAAACATTGTGGGTTGGTGTAGGACATGAAAGTCCTTAGGGAAAAGTGTGCAACTTCATCTCAAAGATCTCACGTGTTAAGAAATAATAAGAATTTTTTGTGATCTTGTAATGTCAACAGTGTGCAAAAAAGACTTGATTTCATAAGTCACATGCATTCTCCTGGGCATGTTTCAACTAAAGCCATAAGGTTGTCTTGCTGACTTGAATTCTGCCAACTTCACATGTGCAATGGATTTGCGATTATTTCCTAGCTATACTATGGTGTAGTGTTTCTGTGCCTTTTTACAAGTTCTGGTTTTCTACTCCAGCCATGGTGAGGTAAAAGTTTATCTGTGTGTTTCTCTATCACATGGAGTATTTAGGCAGTATTAATACTTATGCAGTGGTATTGAAAAGATGACTATAAGATTTTTATACAAATTAATAACTGCAGGGAAGGGAGGTGGGGGAGTAGGTTGCAAAAAACTTACTCGTTTTACACATACAGTTCAAGATGTCTTTAATTACAGCTATGTACAGAGTTTGACCTTGCCAAATATAGGTTTGGATCAAGTTTACTAATTTGGAGAGAAATGTCATGTGAAATACTTGTTTTTGGAAAGACTAAGATTTTTTACCAGCAGCATCTCGCCCTAATCCTTTGAAACTCTATTTACTCTGCCTTATCTGCTGCCAGCATGCCATGGCAGCTGCTGTTTTGGATGAGAGTAATTTTTACAAAGTTAGATACATGCAGCTAGTCCTGGCCGTTCTCCTTCCCTCCCCATCAACAGTGGAATTATTTTTTAAAGGAAGCTGGAGAGGTAAAAGCACGATTCTGCAATTCATTGATGTTTGAAGTTGTAGCGTTCTGCAAGTGAAATCTCATTTTACTAAATGTATTAAAATCAAAGTTCCTTTCTTTTGCAACCACAAAGCCAATGTTCCTGATATCGAGTGTGCCACAAAGAATTGGAATATTATATTACGTAATGCTAAAAGATGGTTAAAACCAAGTAATAGAAGCAATACTGCAGTAAGTTCTAGTGCTGCATCAGCTCAGTACTTCCGACAAAAATACACAGTGTGTTCAAATAAAATACACAAATACTGGATAACAAAGCAAAGCAATACATAAGAATACAGAATTACTGTGAAAGCTTTATCTGTTACAGGAAATGCAGAAGTTACTATTCCAGTTAACGTACTTGTAACACTTTCCTTGCAAGGTTTTCAATAAAAACTAGGTTTAGATTACATTACTGTTCAACAAATGCTTGAGGTTTATACACTAATGTAAAGAAACATGAACGGTTTTGTTTACATGGTGAGACTGGGGTGTGTAGCCCTGGAGCTTTCTTGTAATTGTAAACGTCTAATTTTTACTTTGCTTTGTACTACTAGATTTTAATTTGCAGTCTAGAAATCAACTGAAAACCAGCCCGGATACAGTAACTGACAGTTGTGCTGAAGTTAGTGACACTAGATTAGCATTACTGATAGATTACTCTGCTCTTGTTGAATCACATGCCTGCAAATTGGTGTAAATTCTCAATGCATATTTACGTTCTTAAAAGAATCAAATGTGACTTTTTCTGGGTAGAGACATGTTTTTCATGAACAAGGGATGATCGAAGATTTTAATACAACTGTCGACTCTAAAAATGTTCTGAACAATTATTTGACTCTAGACATTTCTGCAGTACTTCTAAACGTTAAGAAACTGCACAAAAAGATGAAAACTCTTTAAAATAACTTGTATTGCAACAAATTCACAAATCAACTGTGCACTCCAGTAGTTCAGGTTCTCATCTGGGAGATAAGGCAGCTGTCTATTTCTGAACAATTTTAGCCTTGTCTGCTGAAATTGTGTGTTATCTACCTTCTTTTGTCTGATGTGGTCTTTTGAAAAATTTGTGCAGATAATAGAAATAAGTAACTTTAATATGTAGGGGCTAAAAGAATACCAAAATCACTAGCAGTTGATTCTACTGGTTGCTAACCCGTACAGTATTGGATATCTCATATTTATTTTTTCCTTTCTTTTCTTAGGAGACGTTGATCCAGCAGCAAGTGTCATTTCATTAGGTCCTGTATCTCTGATGTTGTGGATAGTGGAGTCCTCCAGCGATTAAATGAGAGCAGTGGACACATCTCAGCATGTCAGTCTAGAGCGTTCAGAATCGAAACCTGGGACAGGCTGGGGCCGTGGGGCAGAAACAACAGCCTCCTCTCTTCCCCCTCAACCCCACACAGAACAAGTGGAAGCTTCCAGTCATGGCCTACCAAAAAAAAAAAATTAAAAAAAAAAAAAGCTTTTTGTTATGGGAACCGCGTTGAGGGTTAATTTTCTCATAAGAGCAGAAGTAAATGAATCAGATGGTTAACTTGACCAGTGAGCAGCTTGGTGAAAGGAAAGATCAACCTGAAATTCAGATGGATTACACTGGAACGGAAAAGGTCTTTGACAGCTCAGTATGTGGGAGAACGAAGTTCCAAACTTGACGCAAGTTACATTATCTCCGAATCGAGCACTTTGCGTTGGAAGGATATTCTTTGGGGGCTGTAAATCTACAGTAGAAAAATGTAGAGCAAATGGTGAAATCTGAAAGAAAACCCTGACAAGTAGGATAACTTCGTATCAAACACTCCTCAACGAGAAAGTTTTTGGTTAAGGAACAGCCTTTTGCTGCCAGATGAGCAAGAAAGAGGGGGTGGGAGGGGTGAAAAACTCAAGAGCCAAGGAGGTAAAATGTCTGTTAAGGTTTAAAATAGAACGTGAAGTTGATTTAACACAGGGTGTTGACTCGTACTGCTTGGAACAGCCTGACACCAGCCTAAGGACAGGGATATGGTTGAGCCCATTGTATGTATCATTGAAAACCAAAATGTGCCAGTCAGCATAACAGGAGGATGTCAAGGGGTGGATCCCAATATTTTGTTGATCTTCATGGGTTGATAAGCCTCTGTGTCTATTGAAACAAAAAAAAAAAGTTTAAAAACAAAAAAAAAAGATTTAAGTCTGGAAACAAGTAGAATTTTTATTTTTTTCTAAGTAGAAATGAGGTTTCTTGGTCTGTTTCTGACAATCTGTTATTTATTAGCATAGTTTTTTGTTTGCTTTCAGGTAGAGGTTGTTAATTGAGTTAAGGAGCTCATCTGTATGTTACTACTAATTCTTTTTTCTAGCTCTTTTAAAATCCTTTTTACCACTGTTTTTGGTTTCTGCATGTAGGGAGAGAGACTTGTAAAATTGTAACATTTCATACAGAAATGCCGCCCGATCTTCACCAGCTTCAGAAATCTGACCTTTGCCAATGCTGCAATAAAGTGTTGTAATTTAGAATTGGTGTCCGTCTCTTTACATTGACTTTGTTCTTCTGAAATGATGTTTTGAAGAGTTTGTGGTATATCGGGGCTGTAGCTGGGACAGCGCTTGGTACAAACAACATTAAAATAGATGGCATTTTACCAAAGCAGGAGGATTCCTGCCCCAAGAAACACACTTGAATCACACCTAGTAAATGCAAGATTTTCTTACTGTTTAGCAAGGAGTTGTGAAACTGAGATCATCATTTCACACAACGTAAGCTGTCGTATGCATTTAATTTAATCTGAGTTAAGTTAAGCTGATTTTGGCTAGATTAATAGTAAGTTCCCTCTCGTAGCTCGTTGCATTGGCATCTCATTCATGCCCTAACACGTGACAGGGTGAAACGCTGTGCGGGTCCATACCTGGACCAACACCAGAGAGGAGCAGAACCCCTCTTGGTGACAATTTGCTTGAAAACATAAGTGAAATTGTGGTCAAATAATGTTTCTGTTCCTGTCACCGGGCAGTCCTGAAATAAAGACAGCAGCCTTCTACTTTGGCTAGTTATACTGCTAGCTCAAGCAGCTACAGTGAATTTTAAAATGCATAAGCTTGGCAGCGATGCTGTGGAGAGAAGTCAAGGTTTTTACCATGTACCTACTCAAAGTTACATTGAAAGTTACTACAAAGTTACAAAGATTCTGTTCTTCAGTCACAGAATCGAGCGTTGAGAGTGGAAAACCTGCAAGGGCAGCTTTAGGTCTGCGCCTTCCATTCACGTGCTGCAAGGACAGTCGGGGGTTGAGGAGTGCTGGAATGATTACAGCACAGCTTCCCCGAGGACGTCGCTGGCCAGGCTGGTGGCGGACAACTTCCAGTTTGCGGAGCGTGGCTGTAAGTTTTTATAACATCGCATGTAGATGTCTTTTTTCTAGATTTCTGCAGGACTTCGATCTCATCTTGTAAGGAGGCAAGTATCCGGAATGTGTGCGGTCACCCAACCCCACCTTTTGCAAAGCGTCTCTGTGCTCACACCTTCCGTGCCGTGGCTGTGGGACGCCCGTGCCCCCCGAGGAGCAGTACGTTGTAGGAAGACCAGGTCTTTGTTTCAAGTCTTGTGTTTAAACAGCCTGTGTGTTTCTTCTCGTATCATTTTTTTCCCCACATACAATTTGTGGGTGCATTTATTAATCAAATTTGTAACCCTGAGCTCCTCCAGGAATGTCTTCTACAGCAATATGACCGTATCCACTGGTTAAATCTAATTTCCACTCCCTGATGAAAAATGCCTACCAATTCCTAATAGCAAATTAAGCATCTAATTGTGGTTCAAACTAAAGTCAACTTCCTTTTCTCAACATGCTGCGTAGTTTCAAAGGCATTTAGTTTATCCAAATTGAATAACTGCATAAAAATAAAACGTGAATTCACATTAGCTTTGTTTGGTATCTGTCAATCTAATGCCTTGGATGGAATTTGGATGGAATTTGGATCAATGGAAATATTCTTACAAAATTATTTGCTGAAAATAGTTTGGGGTCAGCTGGAGCTTTCCCTTACTTCAGGCTGACATCAATTGGTGAAACCTTTTGAAGTTTAATTTTAAAATAAACTCTTCTGAATGAATAAAAATCTCATGTCAAAAATCATTCTGAGTGAAACCATCAGGGTTGAACATAAACAGCGGAAAAAAAATGTTTGGATCCTATTTATTCTTTGCTTTTCCGTTTGCTAGACCTGGTGGTGTGGCTGGATGCTGTCCCGCTGCTTCCAGAGCAGTTTTGCCACCTGATTCCCGTACAATTTGTTGCCATGGGGATTGCACGGCTTCCTTTCATTTTATGTCATTAGAATAACGGTTTGTCTTCCTTGAATGAATATTTAATTAAAATGGTCAGGTGAGCAGCCTGGTTTTGATACAGGAACAGGGGAATAACCTGTATTTTGATCAGTGCTTGTCTGTTATCTATGAATATTGCTGCTTTATCCAGGTTACAGGATGTTTATTTTAATTAATGAAGTTATGTCTAATAGCATTGCTCCTCTTTTCCTACAGTACAGTGACCCGCAGGTGTGACAGGTCACTGGGGAAATCATGCCGAAGTCAGGCGGTGGCATCGTTTGATGGGAGAGAGGATGTTCCTCCGGGAGCGTTTCTCAAGGGATGCTAGTCAAAGGCGCTCCTGCAAAGAGTATTTCTAAAGCCGCGTTCCCGAACACGCGTGGAAGTAGTTAAATCAGAAAAATGTACGTAGATGAAAGAGAAATGGTTTCACGTCCTTGATTGCGTACAAGATTTCTGTTATCTTATCGTTCTCTGGAAAGAATTTGGACTCGAGTCAGGTCCAGGCATTTGAAGTTGCGTCTTCAGTGATGTGAGGCTCGTTGAGCTGGCTTGCTGACAACCAGAAAATGTGTTGCACGATTGTACTCAACAATATTTTTGCCTCAGTTTTCGATGGTAATCTCTCTTCCCGCATCTCTCAAGCCCCTAAAACTCAAGGCAGGGACTGGGGGAATGAAGTCCCCCCGCATTGTAGGAGATCAGGAACCTAAGGAAGGACCTGAGGAACCTAAACATATGTAAGTCCATGGGACCTGATGAGATGCACCCTAGGCTGGAACACGTCTCCTGTGAAGAAAGGCTGAGAGAGTTGGGGTTGTTCAGCCTGGAGAAGAGAAGGCTCCGGGGAGACCTGATTGCAGCCTTTCAGTACTTAAAGGGGGCTTATAGGAAAGATGGAGAGAGACTTTTTACCAGGGCCTGCAGTGACAGGACAAGGGGCAGCAGTTTTAAACTGAAAGAGGGTGGGTTGAGATTGGACATAGGGAAGAAATTCTTTATGATGAGGGTGGTGGGACACAGGAACAGGTTGCCCAGAGAAGCTGTGGATGCCCCCTCCCTGGAAGTGTTCAAGGCCAGGTTGGACGAGGCTCTGAGCAACCTGGTCTAGTGGAAGGTGTCCCTGCCCATGGCAGGGGGGTTGGAACCAGGTGATCTTTAAGGTCCCTTCCAACCCAAACCCTTCTGTGATTCCATGATTCATGGCACATCACTTGAAAGCCTGTTTGAGCTGAGATGCTGTGTTAGTCCTTGCTCCGGGATGGAGCCAAGGTGGCTGGGAAGCTCCGAAATCGGGAAGTGCCGGGTTCACCCGGGAATGTGAACACTTACAGGCAACACCTTGAACTCCAGCTGGCGGTATCGGCCCTCTTTTTCTACCCAGCCAATGCCGTAGATAAAATTTAAAAAATTGTATAATTTTTTTTTTTTATGAATTGCTGAGTTGTCAGACTTGTTCTAATTTTAGTAACTTCCCAAGCCCTCAGAGCAATAAGTCAGTTCTGCTGTTTGTGTTACGGAGATAAAAATATATGCAAACACATCAATGCACATACACAGCGGCACACACGCATAATGTAATTTTATATATATTAAGGCTTAGAAAACCCCCTCCGTATTGTGGAGAGTGCCTGATTTGCTCAAGTTTTCAGGTTTTATTCGTTTGCCCTTCCCGGTGAAGCAGTAATTGTGTGCTTGGCAGGGCGGCACGCTGAGAGCTGCGAGGAGTTACCGCGTTCGGCTCCGGCAGTTTGCTGATGCAGCCATCTCTTCACTTTACGTGGGAACGCGTTTGACTTAAGCAAATGCGGTGCCGTTGCAAAGTGCTGACTTGGGGAAATAACCCAGGACGGGCTTCGCGGGCCGGCAGCGCGGCTTTTCCCAGCCCGTCCAACCGATCGGCATCAGAACGGCCGCGGCCAAGGGCGAGCAATTAATAGCCCGTGCACGTTCGACCTGAAGGAGCTCCGAGGCTGCCGGGAGAGGCGGCGTTCGCGGGCCCGGCAGCAGTGTCAGCACTGGGGGAGGCACCGCGCTGACCCAGCACGGGCGCTGAGCCGCTGTCGGCTACAGCGCTCGTTATCAAAACGGTCATTGCGCTTTTCTGTCGGGAGGTATAAGTGAAAGTAGATAAATGAAAAAGCAAGTAAACAAACTTGCTAATTACTATTGTCCCCCAAAAGTGGTGCTGTAATATTAAGGCCACGTATCCCAGCAGGTGAGTGAATATTTTCAGAATAAACACAGTAATAATAATAATACCATGAGCCTGCTGTTGCCCCCTGATAAAGATATTTTTTTCCCTTTTTTTTCCTTTTCTTTGGAGCATCATAACTCACTTTTTCCACACTGAGGTTTTTCCTCGGCCACATGCTGTTCTGCCCTGCTGAAGATGCTCGTCGCAGACGACACTTCGCTGTCTCTTCTCAGAACTCAGCTATAAATAGGTTTTTTCCAACCACTCCTAAGGAGATCCAACATACTGGGAGTAGGAAACTATGTGGGCAAGAATCAAACAAGTGAGTAAATGTCAAAACATTTACTTGTATTGTTTGAATTACAAACTTTGCTTTTAAGTTATTATTGTCAGGGTACAATTGTGCCATGAAAACACTTAGTGTTTATGATCGTTGTTAGAAGAACGCTGTTTTGTTAAAAAGACTCCTTCCTTCCCTCCTTCCTTCCTTCCCTCCATTACCTGGATCCAAGCCATCAGCCAAACAGAAAAATAGTTGAGACACTTAAAAAGGAGGAAGAAATTTAGCCTTTGCTGATGTTTATTTGTTCTTTGACATTTACCTGCAGGAAAACAGTTTCTGTTGTGCATGGGGAGTGGACCTTTTCTGCTGGAAACAAGTCATGGTTGGCAGCCCAAGAGCTTGAAAACTTCGTTGCATTTACTCCTTAACTGTTTTTTTTTTTGTCATTTTTTGGTAGTACCTCAGGGTTGCCTTGGTAAGGACACCCCCGTCGCACTCTCATTAACGTGTTTCACAGCCCTAACGCTCACGAGCAGGACCTGGGAAGTGATCTCCGATGCTGGTGATGCTCTTCTCCACTAAAGGTACCAGGCAGCTCTGGAGCCAGCGGCGCGATGAGAAAGCCAGCGGGTGTCTATATTTTGGGTCGCATGATTGTGGTAGGTACCTGGCTGCATGCTCCGTTCCATCCATTTGATGCAAGTTGTTGAAGTTTTGGGAAAAATACTAACTGTGAGTTTATCTACGTGGTGTGAAGTCCTTGGGGCTACATTTGTCCCCAAGAAATACCACCACTCCCCTAATTATCCAATGCTTTAAGGCCGGTTACATCACTCCGCTCTGTTTGCAGAAAGTACTCGTAGCCAGCTCTCCCCTTGCCACTGGAGCCCCCTTGATAACACAGCGATGATTTTTGTGGCAGCTTGTCCTAGCGGACTGTCGCTTCTCTGCGTGGCCAAGTGCCGTTCCAGCGTCCTGAGTGCATTTTTATCGCTCACCTTCCAGGCACCACTGCAGGGTTATCTTTGCATCTAAGCAGCTGTACTGCTAAACCTGTCAGCGCTGCCTGGTCCTAGGCAAGCTCCGTCTCACCTGATGGTTGTTCGGCCGTCCCCGCTCCTCTGTTGCGCCAAGGGAGGTTTAGATTGGGCATTAGGAGAAATTTCTTTACTGAAAGAGTGGTCAGGCCTTGGAACAGGCTGCCCAGGGAAGTGGTGGAGTCACCATCCCTGGAAGTATTTAAAAGACGTGTAGATGAGGCGCTTAGGGACATGGTGTAGTGGGCATGGTGGTGTTGGGTTGACAGTTGGACTTGATGATCTTAGAGGTCTTTTCCAACCTGTATAATATTAAAAAAAAAAAAAAAAGTATCGGCATCCTGCAGCAATACGGGTGAGGAGCCTCTTTTCAGGGTAGACAGAGCTTGTTGTAGGAGTTTGTACCTCCATCATCTCATTTATTTATTTCAGACTGCAAATTTCTCTCCCAGACACTGGAATTTGAGCTCTATGCGCATGAGGAGACTCCCCCTGTGTACTGCTCTTCCTCAAAATAGGAATTTGAAGTGGAAGAAGACCTTAAAATGCAGAAAGCTCCATGGACGCACCACCAAAGGCGGTGTGACCATCAGGGAGTGATGCTGTAAAGAGTGATGTTGTGTCCTGCTGGTTCCACTAAAAAAAAGGTCTCCGGTACCCACAAAGCCTCATATAGATGCAAAATTGCTCAGGTGCTACTTCTTGCCTCTAACGGGTGCCTGAGTGTGGAAATCGGCTGAGATGTCTACACCGTGTGCGAGGCATCGAAGTCCTGCTGCAGTTGGTGGAGATGGATCAGTGAAGCCTCAGCAGCTACTAGGTGTCTCCTTTGGGGCGAGTTCAACCACTGCCCAGGTGTCACGGGTGACATCTCCCTTGCAGTGGCGGGAGCCAGGTGTCCCACGTGTGCGTAGCCACCAAAATTCGGGTGCTTCCATCTGGAGCTGAATCCTGTAGGTGCCTGAGGCTATTAGAGGTGTTACTCAAGGCGTCTGTGTGTGACCAGCAGATACGATATGGGGCTTGGGGTAGACCTGTGTCCTTCTCCAGTGGTAGCAGAGGCTCAGACACGGTACGCTAGGGCATGAAACGTCTCTAAATACCTGTGAGCAAATGATTTGGGTTGCTCTGACTGCAGTCAGCTCACTGCGGAAGAATAAACGCTGAAACAGTGTTAACGAGAGACTTAATTTTGCTAGCATTAGCCACTACTGTCAGCTCTGCCCCCCCTGCAAACAGGGAAAAGCCCATGGAAGTACAGGAGTTGGGGATACCTAAGGAGCCTACCCAGGACTGCACTTTTCCACTTGCTGATCCTACCTCCTAGGGCTTGTAGCCACCAATCAGTCCCTTAAAAGCCTCTTCTCTGGTTAATTTGTTAAATCAAATCAAATATAATATCCCCATTTTGGAGATAGACATTAATTTCTGAACTCTTGGCTTACTACTTGGGCAGCTCCTGGGTGAAAACAGCAATGCTATGAAAGAGCAGTGGCTGACCGACTGCGACCACCTCTCCTGAGCCAGAGGGTGCCCCAAGGGAGCCGGCTTCAGAAACCCTTCCACACCCACGGGGCCAGGATGTCACACTGGCTGCGTGCGCCTGGCCTCGGGGCCACCACTAGTCCTTGATTGCTTCTCTTAGGGAAAGGATTGCTGGAAGCCCCCTCCAGCTGTCAAGGGAAGCCCATGTCAGCTCTACAAGGAGAGCTGTTCCCGGCTGCAGAGCTGCCCTGTATCTCAGCGTCACTGTCCAGCTGAGCTGGTTGTCCTCCTTGCTGCGCCAGAATCCAATTTTTTGAATTATATATATTATATATATGCACACACATCTCTCTCTCTCATATGTCTGTTCATAGTAAGCTAAGGATCAGATGTTCTCTCCTGGGAAGCAAGACTTGAATGCATCCGTAAGGCTTTCATAACCCACCTGAAGAGATGTTTGTTTGGTGTCTCTTTTGTATTAATCCAGTAAGCGGTTACTAAATTGATACGAATTACTGGCAGTTGCATCCCTGGAGTGATGGAAATGAAGCCCAGGTAAGTAGTGAGAGGGATCTCGGAGGCAACTTTGGCTTTTCTTATCTCTGCTCTGAGAAGCTTTTCATGCTGGTGGGGCTCCGGCTTCCTCCTCGGGCTCGTGGCAGGATGAGCCCTCTCCTGGGAGGAAAACCCAGCGGTCAGCCTGGTCGGGGAGGATCAGTCTGCTTCTCTCCAGTAATTCAGCCAAGCTCTTCCAGGAAGGCGCCGGTTCCTCATCCCTCCTGCGGCAGCCTTTCTCTTCCAGTGGAAAGATGGATGCAACAGCAGGACTTACACAAACTCTCCCTTTTTTTATTGTTACGCCTGAGAGGCATAATTGTTTGTGGTTTATTGTTCAGGTTGGTCCCAAATCCCACGCCCAATGAAACTAGGAGTTTATTACTAGTTGTGAATCTTACCTAATGTAAAATTGAACCAGTTTTTGGTTTCAGAGAAAGCATCGCTGCTGCCTGCAGGGCGACGTGCCATGGAGGAAACCCTCTGCTCTTGGCGTGGCTGGTGCAGAGCTCGGGGGTCTATTATAGGATGTAGCAGGAACCCCCGTGCTGGGCACACAGTGCCCATTGCCTGGGCTTGAGCGTGCTGGAAAACCCATGCCATAAATAAAAACGAAAACTAATCAGGCAAGCTAAATCCATTTAGGAGGCAGGAAATGTTCCACAGTAATGAAGTTTGTGTCATGAAGCCTGAAGACCCTGTTGATCCTCTATCCTTGTGCTGGCTTGTACATTGGAAATAAAACGTGTTTAAATATGAAGAAATAATCTCCCTCCTGCTGTGACAGCTTGTACGAATGCTCTTTTCCTTCTCGTGTCATTCCACCCTCTGAGCATCTGTACAATGGGTGGCTTATCTTTGTTAATCAGAGAGTATGAACAACTCATTGCACGTGTGAGTCCAAGCTTCCAGGCTGCTGGTTTTTTTTTTCTCCTGGCCTGGCAAGTAAACGCTCCCAAAGCAGTAGGTGTGGTGGTGGGAGAGGAAGGGTGATTCAGGATTCGTGCATAAGTCTGGGAACCGGAAGGTCAAGCTCATCTCTGCTCCTTTTTTCTTGGCTTACCATCACTGCCCTCGTTTCCCAGCTGGGAAACACAGCTCTTGCCCTTCCTCACGGGAATGGATAAGCAGGCAGAGAACAGATAAAAAATTACACAATTTTCTGATGCTTACAATAATAAAAGCCCAAAGAGTAGAGAGCTGCTGCTGAAATTATGGGGAAAAAAAATACATCATGAATGGTTGATGGTGAATTTGACTTCCCCAAACCCCTGACGAAATGAGTGGTCCTGTTATTAACAGAGATCTCCGTGGCTGAATCGGAGCGGGAGGTGACTTGCACAGGAAGCCCCTGTCAGCGAAAAGAGCGGAGTGCTGTGATAGCTGCTGTTAAGCACCAGTGTGCGCTGTGCCCAGCAAGAGCGGGGGTCTCGAGGGCCCCGTGCAGCTCGGTGCTGGCTCTCCAAGTCTATGAAGGATGCTTGCACCCTGCCATGCAGCTGCATTGAGCTCTGTAAGGCTTCAGCGTCGCTCCTGGGCTGAACAAGCCACAGCTCAAGAAAATGGGACCTGTCCTAGGGTCTGTGTTGGGCTTTGTTAGGAAGCACAGCGACACTGGGAGGTGGCTGTGCGCTTACTGGGAGAGCTCGGACAGGGGATCAGTGGGGACACCGTACTGGGTGCAGTGATCGGAAGTGAAGGTACTAACGTGAGTAGCTATGATGATAGACCTCAGGCAGCAGCTTGACAGAGTCCTCGGCTGGCTACAGCACAGGGATGTGGGGGATGTTTAATCCCACAGGCTTTGGAAATTGGAGCTCAATGATGAGGGGAAAAAAACCCAAAACACTTGGGTTTTGTTTGTCCCTCAGGTGAGGACACTCTAACAGCTGCATTTCTTTGTGACACAGAGACACCCATCTGAGAAGAAAACAATGGTCCCAGGATAACAGTGCCTCAGCAGCTTTGGGGAACCTCTTGGAATTAGTTTGCAATTCCTGGGGCTCTGTGAAACGTTCATTAAAGCTCAGGGGCAGGTGCAAAGACTGGTGAACAAAAGACAAATTGAAGCTGAGTAACTCTTTCAAGCCTGCCAGCTAGTTTCTCTACTGTTCCTCACACCTGAAGTTACTGAAGCCTCTTCTGGTTTTCTTTACTTTGCTGGTTGCAAGTAGCAGGAGGTAATTATGACCCAGTGGAAAAATCCAAAGGCTGAGAAGTAACAGCTAGCCCTATTAACAAAAATAATCTTTCCTTGCAGATCCCCAGAGGCAAGAACGCATCTGACCAGTCAGTGAAGTAGTCGAGGATGCACCGGACAACTTTTTAAGGAAGGCATTTCCTAATTTGGGAGGGGTCACCTTGCATGGGAAGAGAAAGCCCTGTTCTGAGGGGGGGGTGGGGGAAAAAGACCGAACAAAAAAAAACAACGTGCAAGAGAAGGGTGTGTTCACTTGGAAGGGTTTGGCTCCATCCAGTCTAAGGACCCTCCTTACCTCAGGGGAAAAGATATTTATAGTTTGGGAGTCAACACCATGATGAAGACTCCTCTGCCTTTGCCTCTACGTGATGGAGGGAGTATCTGAAAACAAGACCTGTGCAGGTGGAGGGCTGCATGTAAGAAGTGATGAATTAAAGGCTTCCTCTTGTCTAAGATCATGTCTAAGGGAGCATCCCTATCTACATACACACCTGTTTTAAAATCACTTTGCTAAACTCAGTTACTAGTGCCAGTACCTGAGCTTATGCTGGTATAGCTTGTTCTGGGGAGTTAACAGGAATAAGTATAGGACAAAATTACGTACAGAACAGCTATCTATCTAACGTAACTCTCTCTTGAGCTAGTGGCCAAGCAATGCTAAATGAACGGCTAAGGCGATGGCCAAACTGCCTCACCGTGCAGGCAGGGGCCATGCTTCTCTCTTGCTGGGCTGAGCAGTCACGCCACCGCCTTCCTGCTCCAAGGCCCTTCCTCCCCTGGCTCTGCCGTCATCGCTGCAGTCGTGCAACCTCTTAACACAGCCCCCAAGATACCACCCAACCCACCCGCTGCATGACCATGTTGCCAACATGGCTGCGGCCGGTGCTATCCCAGCATGGATGTAAGCTTGTAACTTTTCCAAAGTATTAAAAGTAGACTGGTAGATGAAGCCAAGCCAACTTGCTGTCAGATTCTTAGAGCAAAAGAAAGGTTAGAGGGTAACATTTAGAGGTAAATGTGTTTAAGTAAGATACGTTTAAGTAAGGTAAACAGATTTTCAAGTTTTTCCACTCACTTCACATTCACCTCCCCTATCTTTCAGTGCTGACCTATTAAAGACATCAAACGACTTGCATAGGGTCCAAGTCATCAAGAACAAGTTGGCTGGAGTTGTGGGTGCTGTAGGGGTATGGGATACACCTGAAAACTGAACCATCAGGACTTGGCTTTGTAGCTGCCTCCCGAGCAGCCTGAGCAATCCCACGCCATCACTACGCTCACCGCTGCTTTTGAGCTGCGCTACCCCAGCCTCCCACTCTGCCAGGAATAACGACGACCAACCAGCCAGCTAAAGAATGTGTTCTGTAATTTTCACCTTGGTGGGTTCAGTTACAAAAGAGTTTGAGTTCATTCAGGAGCACTGTAAACTACAGTCCTTCTGTTTGTGCCTCCAGCAGTACAGAAAACTAGCCCGAGTTGCTGAGCTAAAACCATCATCTACCTTTAGCCTTATGCCTTCTCTGATCAGTTATGGATAACACTTTCTGAAACTGTTTATTTTTAAGGGAGAAGCCAAATTTGTTTGTGTGTGTGTATGAAACAAGCACAGGAGTCAAAACATCAAAAGCTTATTCCCAAAGCTGCAGCCACTTGAAAGGCTGACAGTAACTGGGCAGCTGTGTGAGGTTTTACCCTACAGCAAAGGTGAGGCACTGTAACTTAGTTTAAGTTTCATTATAGATTGAGCCAAGTTAAATTCTCTCACACTGGCTCCGGGCTGGAGCTGGACACAGTTACGAGAGGCCACCTGCCCTGTCCTGGCTGAGACATGTGCCCAAGCCCTGAGGCAGCCCTGGAAAGCTTGAGGACAGGCTGCTAGACCTGCTGATGCTTTTTGGCTACCACCAACATCCTACCTGGGGGATAAAAAAAGTTTTGCTCATGCAAATGGGAGTTAATTTTTTTGTAGAGTGATTTCCACTCTATCTTTTATGATACGTGGTATTTGGACAAATGCTCAACATTACCTGTATATAAAGAAAAAATTCCATCTTCAAAACAGTAGAATTGTTTCAAGGGTTCCTCCCAGGTACAAGCTGGGGGGGTAGTGCCACCCTCCAGCCTCCTACTCAGGGCAGCCTGCAGGAAGAACTGGGGGCTGAAGCCCCTGAATGCAGTCCTTACCCTAGGGAGTCTGAGTGAAAAGCAGCCACTTACTCCTGAGCATCTGTTCTTCTGAGGGTTTTGTCATCGTTGTTATTAAGTCAAAGCTTGTTAGTTTTGGCTCTAAACCATTCCCTACTTGAAGTGGGACAAGTCTCAGCACAAGATGATTTAGCCACCACCTCAGCTATGTATCATTTCATTAGGAAACCTTCATCTCTATAGCAGCAGTAACTCTAGTAACGCATGCCAGAGTCAGCACTAATTCTTGGTTGGAAGTATCTTAGCAGTGTTGATGTGCAAGTATCCAAACAAGAGACAGAAAGGCAGCAAACACATGCACATGCTCAGAAGGGATGGGTAGGAATATTCTCTATTTGTCCTGTGCAACAAGAAGGACTTCTACCCTCAGCGGGATCACACTCGAGTTCACCATAAGTATCACATTCACCCATGGAAGGCAGCCATGGAAACACGAAGATGAGTTACTATTCATTCATGTATACAATATTCCTCTTGGAAAATTCATTTTAATATTGCAAAACAGTGGGAGAGGGAGGCTTTTGCCTACTTCAAACACTGTTCAGCATGAACTTTGTTCCTGCAAGGACCTTGGTCACAGCTACTGAAGCCCAACAGTGAGAATACATATCTCTTGACAGAAGACAGACGTAATCCTCCTTTTTTTTCTCCTTCACTCATGGTGTGACAGGATTGAGCTCTGGCTCACACACACATCCACAGTTGCAAAAAGAAAAAGTTATTAAATTGATATTAGTCATTTAAAAAAAGTCACTTCCCTCCTCCAAGAAAGATGCATGCTACTGGGTGACAAAGAACAAAATTCCACCTCCCATCAGCCATTGTTTCATTGGTTTTATCCCAGTTTAATAGATGATTTATCAGATTTGTGCAAGACAGTTACCTCTAACACAAGGGAGAAAAAAAAATAAAATCACAGCAACATATACACACAAAACAAGATACACAAAATAGAGCTAAATTTACATACAGGTTATTAGCAGCTAGACTCTTAACTTCATTTAGTACATGGCTTTACTTACTACAGTTTTAGGCACAGAGAATATAGGATATTTGCTATAACGAAGGGCCACAACGAATACCTCGTTCCAAGTCCTCACTGGGCAGAAATCGGTTTATCTAATGAAGATCTAACTCTCACTTCCCACCGGTTGAGGATGCAGCCCTGCACACAGGATGAAAGAAGATGATCCAGCTAATTCAGCATACTGCAACTTTATACTTTAGATATTAAACATATAATTTATTTTTTTTTAAATAGGTTTGTTACAGAGTTATTGAATAGGACTGAATTTCAATGAAACAATTCAGGGTTTTTTTTCCCCCCGTTTGCTTAGCATGGACTCGCAGCTGTAAACAGCTCAAAGAAGAGCTCGCAAGAAATGATTAGATGTGAAGATTGCTTTGTACGCACTTCACATTTATAATGTAGAATTTGCTTTAACAGGATTTAAAAACAGAAAGGTCATGAAACATTTAAATTTACTTGGGAGGTTTTGTTAATAAATTACGATGCATCATCCATATGCAGGACTCCACTCCAGGCTGCACTGAAGCAGGTGCTTGGATGTATTTTACGTGCTTCCTTGTCTTTCTGATTTAGAACTACAGACTCAGAGCCCGGCAAAATAAGTATGTGCTTTACTTGCAGCATACAAGCAGCCTTGTTTGTTTCAGCAGCACTTCTCACATTTGATTATGCATGCGTAAGTCCTTTGCCAGACTGAGGAATGGCCACATATTTTAATTACTGATTGCTTATGTATAGTATGCCTGTCACAATGAGGAACATGATCGCTTACCCAGTGAAAAGGCTGAAAAGAATAACTACATAACAGAACCAGCCAGATACCCTAACAACATAATTAAAAATTTAAGCAGCAAGCAGATAATTAAAAAAAAAAAAACACAAACCAAAAAAAACCCCAAAACCAACAAAATACCTAACTTAGAAGGCAGGTTGAGAATGATGCAAAGATTGTTCCTTCATGACAGCTTCATTTACAAGTACAGCTCAGCAAGTTTGAAATACTTTATCACAAGAACTACAAACTTGTTTATCACAGTTATGTCAGTGCTCCTTGCTGAAGGGTGTGTCAGTTTCTATTATAGCCGCTCCCCTCCTCTTCTCCAAGGTTTATTACTCAGCTTCTTGGGAAAAAGAGGGGGTTACTTGAGGCTTTACAAAGTGCAGAGAATAAGTGAACATGCAGGAATAACAACGAGAAATTTAGAGGGTCTGGAGTTTGGCATTTGATTTTAAAATGGCTATTCTGGATGTTTTCAGGTGTACAAAAAGGGAAGGGAGTTTTAATGTGGAAGAGCAGCTTTGCCATATTTAAAAAAAAATCATACCAACACACAAATATGTTTTGGGACCATCTTTAAAAGCATGTCTATTGAACAAAGGCAAAACATGCCAACTTGGACCATTCAGGAGCGATGTGCTCTCACATACAGCTCTCCTGTAACTCCACTTACCCTGCAAGAATTGTGGCTGTAACTTCTGTTATGCATTGGCAGGGCAGAATCAAATAAGGCTGTGAACAGAGGATTATTAGGGCTGTCAAACTACAGGAAGTTCAAATGACAGTTTTTAGAAGTAACAGAACTTACAACTATTCAATGTAGTACAGCTATCGTCCAAAAAGTAACAGTTTCTTCATGGGAACCCTAACGTAAAAGATAAGACTTTTGACATAAGGTTCTCGCATTTGGTACAAAGTTAACTTGTTCCTATGGCTTCTCTGCTATAAGATCATCACTGGTACAGAACAGTTGGGGTCACAGATTGTCAGGAGACTCTTTGGCTGTCAGTGCGAAAACCGGGGCATGGTGCATATCCTTGAGGCTCATCTGGTGCCTTTCACTGGACACGTAGTTGCTAGAGCGTGACCAAGAAGCAGGTGGCTGGGAAGAAAGGCAAGACTTCAAGTGAAGCAGCAGAGTGGTGCAGTCACCCACTCAAAGCCTGGGCCGCTCTGTCGAGGAAAAGGTCAGAACAGAAACCACCCTCTGTACAGTCTTGAGTCAAGTGGGCACAGAGCAAGGAAGCAGAAGACTCACACCACTGGTAAGGAACGAAGCCAAGCCAGATAATATAGACAACAAAAAGTCACAGAAGTGTGTCACGCTGGTCCGAAATTTCAGTTTTGACATTATCTCGAGCTCCCACAAACAGACATACACGTGTGGGCAAGACAAACGGAACTCTCGTTTTTGGCTTCAGAAAGATCAAAAGGAAGATTCACCATTCAGTTTGCTATGTACAACAATACTGCTCTGTACACTTCATTAATGAGATGCTGTCTGCTATAGTTCAGCATTACTTAAATAAAATTCCTCTTAGTCACAAAGAGCAACAGATGAGTATCTCTGTAGGAAGGAGAGCTGGTACATGGTGCCAATCCTTCTGGGATAAACACGAGTGGTCATTCCACAGTATTAGTACCTCCTTAGCTTGCCTGAAGCAGAGAACTTTCCCTTTCTTCTTCCAATCTCTTTGATCCCAATCCTGTTGGGACTATTCTAGCACAAAGCCATGCTATGACTTCCCACCACTACCAAAACATTCCCATCCAAATTATGCAGTCTCTTTCAGTAGTCCCAGTTTCCGAAGTGCCTCTCTCCTAGCTTCTTCTGTTGAGCCACGGCCAGAAAACTTTACTGTTATCCCTTGGGATCGAAATCCTGAAGGTCTAGGCAGCGAACCTGATCTCTTCCTCATATCCAGGTTTAGACTAGGTTGTTTATAATCATTAAAACTTTTTGCTGTGTTCTGCTGTGTGCTGCTGACCTTGTTAGCAGCAAGAGCTACCTCTGGTTTGATTGTTACAGTTTTGCCCATAGGAAGGAAAGGGCTGGGCTCACTTTTTAAAATATCGTGGATGTTTTGATATCCGTTGGGAACAGCGTCTGCCTGTTTGGGCTGCAAATCAAGCTGCTGAGTGCTTGGGGCATGGTCTACTTGGTCCTGAGCTGGCTTTCCCTTAACTAGGCCAAGTTTTGTCAGGGCCTCGTATCGTGTTTGCTCAGAGGAGAGATCCCTTAAGGAAGAACTTCTGTTACGTGACAAGAAATCATTTTTCTGCAGCTTCTCCTCCAGTTCAGCTGCCAGAAAAGCTCCTCCATTGATGTTGGCCAGCACCTGAGCTCTCCGCTCCTGGACGTTAACTGCTGCTTTTGAAATAGTCTCATTGAATTCTTTGCCACTGACATTTGTTATGTTGATGTTGCTCGGGAACCGGTGCAGTTTGGGTGCAGGTGCAGGAGGGTGCTTCGGAGCCACAAAATAATCACCGTTGGCTACTGGGGTTTTCTTCCTGTCTGAATTCCCTTCCTTGAGGGCACTGGGGAAGCGCACCCTGCTCTCCATCTGCTGCTCAGACATCTTCTGGGCCATGATGAGCGGAGTGGGGATGGAGCGAAGCAATTTTGGATGCTGCACTGGAGGAGGGGGTAGAGGAGGAGAAGGAAGCATCTCAGACATCGATGGTGGTGGTACAGGGGGATGTGGGGAAAGGTCAGCAGGTACAGCTGGCTTAGGGCTCTCAGTTCTCCAGGTAGCATCCAACACTTAAAAGACAAAGCAGCAATCATGTCATTAAGTCTTCACACAGAGCAGAATACAAGGCTTTCTTTCACCTGGGATTAGCAAGCATCAGTACTCTCCTCCCCCAAACTTTCTAACTCAAACGCAGCCCACATTGCCAGAAGAAACTATAACTGAACTCCTAGCAACGGCATCTTGTAGGCGATGCTATAGTTGAAATCACCATATTTACAATGCGTTCACTAGAGGCCCTCTTTCTGCCATTCATTCACAATCTGCGTGTTAGCTTTACTGTGTTCCAATGGCTGCTGCTTCTATAAGAGTTTTGCAATTCTTATTTATTATAACAGCCAGGAGAGGACACATTACATCCCCCTGTACGTACTAGCTGATAAATCCATTCTCCAAAAATGGAGAGAGCAAACTCTACAGGGTGATGAAAACAATGTGTCATACACTCCCTTGTCACAAACTGTGTGCCTTTCAGTCCCACATAAAGTAACACTACAAACAATCTGCGATCTTAAAACTCTTAGAAAGAGTCTTAAGAGGTCTCAGAGAGAAGCAGAGCGTGAACGCATTGATGGACACTAGTCTGCCTTCCTGCAATGACTCTGCATAAAACTCAGTTCTGTTACAACTCAGTCACCGGGTAGGGGACTGAGATAGCAGTCCAACAACTTAATCATATGCATGACCTCCATGGGGGGACAGGGGGGAGGGGGGGAAGTTATAGTAACAGCAAGAATTTCAGAAATCCCAAGTCAAATTAAAATCACAGTCCTTAGAGCTCCTGATGTGTAACAGATTCATCTTGACGTAGTAAGGAAGGTATGGAATTTCTGTAGCTGTTTCTACTGAGAACTGGAGTATGTCAGGGCTAGGTCAAAGGGAAAACCACATTTCAAGAAATACTACTACCTGGTTCTGCATCTCTGCTAGGAGGGCCTTCATGGTCGCTACTCTCGGGTGTTGACTGTACTAAGTCAATGATATCTTCAGTGTCTGAATGACTGGACACATTTTCTTCCGTTGACCTTGGAGACTGACAGTGGATGCCACTGTCACGTAGGACCGGCTCCTCCAAGTCATCTTCTAAGGCATCTATGGTTTCCTCAAAGAACATGAGAACATCCTGCTCTTCGTGAGTTAAGTATTTCAGACTCTCATCATCCTATGGGGAAAAAAGAAAAAAGCCGGAAAGATTAACACCCTACAGGTGAGTACAGGTAAGTACACTGATAGCAAAGACAGCACCCCTTTTCGAAGGCCGAAAGGGGCAGGATGAAACAGGCAGCAGTCACATCAGAAGCATCTCCAGCTTGCTGTTTCATCCCTTCCCAAAGAGGCGTTCAGCCACTACAATACAAGAGGGGAAAGAAAAAAAAAAGCCAGGAGTTTACAGTGCATTAGTTTTGACTGAAGAACAGCAACTGGTATTTCATCCTTTAAAGTACCTGACTTTAGTTCAGCAGACAAGTAGCCATTTAGTTGGACAGAAAAAATTGCTGAAAGATCACAAAAGCAGACAAAAAAAACCCCTAAACAACCACACCCCCCGCCGTGTCTTTACAAGGGTTAAGATAGCTTCTTCAGGCTCCAAACTGGAATAAGCTGTTTCAGTTGCTGTGTCAGGTTCAGGGACAGGCCTTGGGAGCAGCATGGGAGGAAAAGGGTGCATTCAGGACAGTCCAAAAAATAGGTTGATTCCTTTTTTTGCTCTAGACCAAAGTGGGACTTGGCTTTTAGAGGCAGAGCTAGAGCTGAAATCTGTCTCTACCACTGCAATCTCTGAATTATCCAGAGTTATGTGGGAGGTTACAAAGAAGTAATAATAAGGAGGGACAGGGTTTCTAAAGATTTTACCTTTGAGTTACAGAAAGGAAAAATTTAGAATAAATATGAAGATGTGTCCCCTAGCAGTAAAGTGCCCTGGGCTATTTTCCCCAGCAGGAAACAATCCTGTAGACCACAGAAGTGATAAATAATCACTTGGATTATCCAGTCTTCATTTGCTATGAGTCACTGCTCTTGATTAACTCGATTAACACAATATCGCTATGAGAAGCCAGGCAGCAATGCGCAAACTCCTTTTCCCTCCACCTACACCCTGAGAAACACTCACTTTTCCAGAAGCTTGAAGATGACAAAGAATGATTAGGAAAGGCACTACATTAAGACAATGGTTACAGGAAAGACATTTCCCAAGAGAGCTGTGTAAGTTCTGGAATGTAACTAGGTATTGTTGAAAAGTAAGTGAGGTTTTCCCTTTTCTGGATTGCATTTCTCTCCCACCAGGCATATACTGGAAACTTTGTCATCAGTAACTTAACAAGAAGGCACCAGCAAAGTGCCTTCTTGAAACAAGACAGTTTCCTTCCTCATCTCTACTTTTCGCTTCTCCAAGGACATCTGATTGCGCATGCAGGTAACAAGGCCTGCATGGAGGATTGGGGGAATTTAGGTAAGTACATAGAGGTATGCAGTGCAAATATCCAAGAGGTAGACATGCTCTTGCTAGGGCAGCACAACTTGCTTCAAACTCACGGTGCCTGTTCAAACTGTCTTACATTAGATTAGAATAGAAAAAACTGTGTGCAGCTCTACCTGTTAACTCAACTCCTTGTGCAATCAAAGCTTTTATCCCCATCCCCAGCATTAAAAATAAGAACAATGTACCTCTGTAGAAAAGCAAGGCCTATAGATTAAGAACTATGAAGTGCTGCATTGTACTAAGTGGCAGTTAGTCTCTAAGCACTCAAAACACTACAGATGAGAAAATAAATGCTTTAGGGCTCTTAGTTGCCTTCTTCTGTGTGGCCAGTAGAACATTTTCCCTGTAAATAAATGAATGAAATACAGAAGACAGACACACAACCTTTCAGCCATTCTTAGTTCAGACACTTCAGGACAGGTTTGCTTATCTGTAGCTGCAATCATGTGAACACAGCAGTCTTCAGTCACAGCTGGCAGAGTTTTCTGTTAAAACAGAAGACTGAAGTCTTGCAGGGAAATACAAAGTTGGTTTCAACAGGAGGTTCATTCTGCAACTACATTTCCAGAGATTCAGATTTATTGTCATCAGGGTGAACATGGTTTGATGGCTGGGAGATATGTGCAGAGGTGTGGGTACCTATAACTCAGTCTTACCATCCACAGTGCACTGTCAGAATAAGTAACTTATTCCACCTTGCAGCAAAACTGCTACAAAAGCTTAAATTTGGATGCCATTTGCAATTGCCTATTTAAAGCACTAACTTCAAAGGCTGACGTATTCCACAACTCGCACCCACCACATGGCAGAGCTCCATTTTCAAAGGCCAAGGAAAGTTTTACAGCTGCACTTGAAAAGTGAGAGACAGACAAGACTTCTTTTTTTTCTTAATGGATGTTGCAATCTCCTTCCTTCCCCACCCAAATACTCATACAGCTGCTATGTCTAGTAGGCTAGAGAATGACAGGAAAGGAGCCGTTGTTAGGTAGGTCCTAGCTGGAGCTGAACAGGACTCCAAGAAGCTTTTGTTGTGGGTGAGCTCATTGCAAGAGCCAGACTTCCGCAGGCAAAGGAAAAAAAGGGGGTTGTGTTTAAGAGGTTCATGGTGGCAGCAGATCCAGAGCGTGGCACAGTACAGAAATGACTGCACTACACTTTGTTCATTTAAAAGAAAAACTGCTCCCACATGAGCTTAACTCATTTCATAGAATCACAGAATCATTAAGGTTGGAAAAGACCCCTAAGATCATGGAGTCCAACCGTCAACCCAACACTACCATGCCCACTACACCATGTCCCTAAGCGCCTCATCTACACGTCTTTTAAATGCTTCCAGGGATGGTGACTCCACCACTTCCCTGGGCAGCCTGTGCCAAGGCTTGATCACTCTTTCAGTAAAGAAATTTCTCCTAATGTCCAATCTAAACCTCCCTTAGCGCAACTTGAGGCCATAAAGAGAGGCCATTTGATCAAGAGCTGAGCAAAACAGCATGTGAATTGAAGCAAAGGACTTTCAGAAGCCCTTCCTTTCACCCATTTTTGTGCTGCCAGACTGAACGCTTCTCCATGCCAGGTGAGATCTGCAGCAGGACTAGTCAGCACAGCTCTGCCTGACTTACCATCCCTCATGGATCTTGCTGAAATGATCAGTTCCCCTTTAGGTGAAGGATCCGAAATGACTAACCATCCCTTTGCAAATACATTTGTAGTAAATGGCATACCTAGGTTTGGAAGGCCAACCTCATTTCAGTTAGCACTTTGATCTCTTTCCTCATACAGTTTTCCTTCAAGATGACCAATGTCACATTTCTTCAGAAGAAAAAAAAAAAAAGACAAAAAAAAGACAGCAGCTCTAGAGAATAAACAGCATTATGGCAGGTCACCATACTGAGATATAAGGCATCCAGCCTGGCTAGAAACTCCCTCAGGCAAGGCAAGGTTTCAGTTTGAGAGACAAGGAAATAAACCCATTTTAGACACACAAGCACAGTGAAAATAAACCTACTCAAGCTGGTCAAACCGAAGGAGCTCAGAGATGTAAAGCAAGCAGTGACTTGCTTTACCACTGGTCTGAGAATAGTGGCGTATTATAAAATGCCCACTTGTATTACTTATATTATAGTAAAGCTTTCAGAAAGATGGGAGGAATTCTGTTGTAGCCAACTGGTGGCAGTTTTAACTAAGGTTACCAAGTCTATTTGTAATTAGTTCATTTTCCACATATTCCAAGTACTGGAACAGTTCATATTCTTTCTGGGCTGGTTTTCTAGGCCTCCTTTCTCCTTGAAGAAACTGCGTTTTTAACAGTCAAAGCAGAGTCTTTTCAGCTACTTGAGTTATTCCCCTCATACTTTCCACCAACTCCCTACTCTTAATACACAAAGACACCTCCCAAAACTAAATCTCACATACACCTAACACTACCGACTTTAAAGCGACTGTCAAAAGACAGCCTAAATTTGAAGCTTAAAAACTGTGCCTTAGCTGAGGATTAAAAAGACTGCTTGGACAGAAGAAATTTGGGATGCAAACAGCTGAAATAGCTGAGTATGCTCAGCTGGCATTAATATTTTAGATCCCTGTGCAGCCAAACATTTCCTGCTTAAGCCAAACAGGAAAGAGTCTGTTATGATGGTCTTTGGTGTAAAAGAGGAAAAAAAAAGAAACAAGAAAAGAAGAGAAGAATAGAATCTGTTTCATAGAAAAGATCCCTTTCCTAGTGAGTTAGTATCAGAGGCCCACAATTTTTCACATGAATCTGAAGAAATTCTTAACATCACATCCAGACCTAGAATCCCAAGACCAGCACAGACAGAAACAAAACAGCAGTGGAAATCCCAAGACATCTGCAGTAGTTAAAAAAAAAAAATAATCATTTTTCTGAAAACTGCTAGAGAACTAAATGGTACTACCCCATGTCAAACAGTTACACTGTTACACTTCAATTAGCAAACTACCAGGAGAACACTGGATTCAACTGATTCATCACCAATCACTTGACAGTGCCAATGAATTAATAGGCGCAGTTCCATGAGAGAAGTGACTGGATGCTTCTCAAAAAAACATAAGGGAGCAAACTATTCCAATATGTGGGAGGAAGAGACCGATGTGGCACCACTTAGGCCTCAGCCTGCTAATAACAAGGCAGGCAGTTCTACTTGCAAAAAGAAAGGGCAGGAAGAAGAAATCCCTGCATGCAGGAACAATATCAGAACAGGTACAAAAGCTTCAGCGCAGAAGAAAAAGGCAAGTACCTCTGATTATATTTACAGAAAAGGGAAACAGAATGGACCGTACCACTGCATTGCTTAAGTTGGAAGCAAGTGAATTACAGATACGAACAAGAACTACCACACAGGATCAGACCAAAAAGTCCATTTAGCTCAGTGGCCTGCCTTCAGCCACCAGTAATGCACAGGAAGGGGAATGGGGTTGGGGGGAAGAGTATTGCTGTAAAGTGGGTGGATTTCTATTTTTCTTCCCTGCATCCTTCCAGTTTCCAGCAATACGTGGCTTAAGGACTTCCCAGGCGCATCTGCATCTGTGTACTTAATAGCTCTTAATAAGCTTTTCTAGCATGAATTCATCTTATTGTTTAAGCCCATTTAAATGGCTGGCATTCACAGCATTCTGTGGCAATGAGTTCCACAGTTTAATTGTGTGCTGTGTCAAAAAGTACTTCCTTTACAACCCTCTATCTGATGATTTTGATAATACCATTTCATTTGGTGAAGACGACTATAATATTGAATGTTGTTTTCTTCAGTTTATTAACATAATTGTACCTGTGTGCTTCATAATAGTTAGCAAAGCATATAATCAATAGGTCATAAGTAAGGAAACAAATGATCTAGAAGTATTTAAAAAATAAACTAGATGAACTGAAGTCATAAACTGATTAAATTACCTCTAACCTACTTTTAAAAAAAGCAAGCTAAAGCAATGCAAGATCTATATACACTCTGAAGACATCTCTCTGGTTATCAAAGTTAGGTCGATCAGCTTATAATTTCTTCTTCCCTTTAATTTCTATTTTAGAACAACTTTGATAAAATTTGGGAGAAATTTCAAGCAAAAGCCACTAACGCTGTTTTTACAAAATCAAGTAATTTCACACCAATCTCATTTCTCACAAGAGGGTTACTGACTTGGCCAACAGGTATAAGCACGAGATGTCATATACCTTGATTTGAAGGCTTTATGACATGGCCTCCCAAAAATATACTCATAGATGAATAAGGAAACTATGCCTAGATGAAGTTACTGCAAGGTACCTATGTAACTGGAGACAGGGGAGAGATTATTATTTTTGAGAAGCAGCATGATGTATCATAAGTTGTATAATGAAACAAGACAAGTCCTGAGCAGATTTCTCTCTCCACCTCTAAACTTTCGATACTTTACTAACAACAGTAGACAATTAACTTAGTATTTATTAGTCCCCTTATGCTGGAAGATGTTGCTGCAAGAACTAGGTAGGACAGAATGAGGCTTTCATGAGCCATGTAAGTGTGCTGGTAGTCCATAAGATGAAATTCAGTTGAAAAACGTATGAATATAGAGTGATGAACAATGTCTAAGTGGCAATACAAGACAGAAGGAGTTGCAGGTCAGTTTAAGTGCCATAAAGAGGAAAGAGAGTGCTGTTCAGGTATGCGAATGTCATTCTGGGATATATTAACCAGGGTGATGAAATAACAGCAAAATAACAGTACATCCTCATTCAGAACACAGAGTTCGGATTCAGTCACTGAACTTTGGAAAGGATGCAGCCAAGCTGGACAGGGTCCAGCACGGAGTGCTGAGAGTTTAGCCGCACAGGAAGGCTGGAAGAATGGAGCACGTTATGATTTAAAACCGGGAAGAATGGGTGGTAGGCAGACGCAGCCCTGTATGTATGTATTTTAATATCTAAAATGTTGACCACTATGTGCACTGAAGGCGAGACAAGTTAAAATTGGCTTTCACGTTACAGAAACTCTAATCCAAGTATTCCTTGAAAAAGAAAGTAGTGGAGTACAAAGAAACCACTTTGGAAGTTCAGGAATGCCTATCAGCGAGGGTTACAGAGCAGAGCTGCCTACTTGCTGGAATAATCTTTATCTATCAGATCCCACTTTGAAGCAGAATGATGCAGTTTATAGATCCTGAAGGCAATTTGCACTCTATGCACTTCTTCACTAGCACATTTTACAGCAAGGTCATTCCTTGCTAGGAGTCAGGCTCTTTACCTTAGCTCTACACTCATGGCCCAAAGCAAGCAATCCTCAAGCCCCTCTTCCTCTCTACTTCTTGCCCTGCTGGTAGGAACAATGACTCTCATTTTTCTAAGGCATTCTGCTCCCAAGTCATGTTAATATCAATTTAAAGTGGATGAAGCATAGCATAGCTCTCTCCACATCATGTAAGGAATGGCTTCCACCTGCTCAAAGACAGCTGTATCCATAGAAAGTATCAAACAGTCATAAAAATTTTTCTCTTTTTTTTTTTGCATATTCTTATTTGGCAAAGTGCTTTGACATGGTGAAAGACCTTGTAGTATAGTAAAGCCTGCAGAGTATCAGTATCAAGGAGGGAAAAAAACACATTAACTTTATGAAAGGAGTCCTTCTCAGGACTTGCCCTGTGCAGCTCAGCATCACAAAACTCTGCACACTCAAATTGTGAGAAGAACGGTGGCAGTGGGCTAACACACAATCTCGCCTTTTCCAGTAACTCCTAAAACCACACTGGAATCCTAGGAACTCTTCAGAGATGCTGGGGCAAGGAGATAGTAATGCAGTGCACTTAGAAAACCAGGTCTGTTGCATTTGAATTATCTGTACTGATCCAAAAAAGATAAAGGTCATAGGAACTAATTTTTAGGCTCCAAGAGACATCATAACTACAAAATAACCAGGTCAATCCTGAGTTAAATGGCTGTGTGAAACAAGATACTGAGCAAGCTCAGACTGCTCACAAGATACTTGCTCTTTTTGTCTATGTAACCAAAGTTCAAAATGTCACCTGTACTATACAAGGTGTCTGGTAGTAACAAACCATCTTCAGCGACTGGGTATAAAGTCTTGTTAGAGCCACAGAGGAAGCTCCTTTGAAAAAAATAACAAACGGAATAAGCAAGACATCTTTTTAGAATCATGGCCATCTGCCAATTTAAGCCACTTGATTAGAGATGAAAAGAGAGTCACTTGACCAAATTCTAACGGTCACCACTGCCCCAAAAAGAGTGGTGATGAACTGTGGCATTAATTGAGGATCTGTCTGAACCAAAGGCAAAAATAAAATAATAAAAATAACCAAGCCTTACAGGCATGATCCATTGAGAGTAACAAGAAACTCACTACCCCTGAAACCTATCACTCAGTAAGGCATGTTCAGATACAGAAGCTATAGTATGAAGTTGTATCAAGAGATCCAAGGCACTGACACCGCTTATTACTAGCGCAGTTCCAAGTAACACAGCTCACTTTAGGTACAACCAGCACCTGCTGGCATGATTTCCACAGGCGATACTATTGTCCTAGCGTGTTATTCACACCTAGAAACTAAAGCAGTTACTCACGGCTGAGAATAGATACACGGTACAATTACCAGAGTGAAGCACTGAAAAAGGACTGGCTTTAAGAAGTCGGCCTGTGCCTATTCGGTCAATGGAACAAGCCAAATTGCTTCAAAAAAAGCTAAGACCTAGTTTTATCTGCAAATTAAGCGTCCTTAAATTGCTGCAACCGTCTTTCACTGCAAGTTAATTCTTACACCACACATCAGGGAGTGTCATTCGAGAATGGGTTTTGGAAGTCAGGATTGCCAAGCAGAACAGAGTGTTTTAGTTTATCCTCCCCCTTGGATAGTGCAAGTGATCCCATGTATCGAGAAGATAAACTTGTCTCATCCTTTTGCAAGCATATGTATGGATACCACCTTCATTAAAAAGAAACCAGAATATATATACAAATTCATGTCCTCATATATAAGAACTTTTATGGTTATAAAAGTTGGTGTGAGGTGAAAACATCAAGGCAAACATTCCTCCCGTCTAAACGTAGGCTCTTGTACTTGTCTTCAGCCACTGTGATAAATTTGGCAGCATAAATCCAGACCCGAATATCTATCATTTATATGGAAAATTATATTGCAATCAAGACAGGACATCAGCACCTTGCTTTCCATTTAAAAAAAAAAAAATTGTCTTTAAGGACTGCAATTGTCAAAGATTAACTAAAAGCACCATTGTGTAGGTAAGAAGAAGTTGGCAAAATTAAACCGGACTGACAACAACTGACTGGTAAGAATCACAGAAACAGAATTTTAAGACCTTTTTGGCACATGGCAATTCATGCCCATCTCCTAGTCATTCCTAAACTGACAACCAGTTCCACAGCAAGTAATGCCAGTGCAGACACACAGTATGCAAGAACAGCCAACAGTCAGCCAAACCAGCTCTAAGCAGTCAGCGTAGGCTAAAGCCGGTCCAAGTGTTTGTCTCCATTATCACATCCCTAGGTTTGTTTGAATTCCACAGATGCAATTCAAAGGTTATATTTAGTGACTAATGTAGTTTGACACCAAGAAGCTTAAGAGCCTCTTTTCTGTAATCGAGTAGGAAGAAGCCTGTACAGCAGTACAGGCCTGTCATAAGAAGCACTGCTACACTTCTTTCCTTTGCAAGGGCCATTAAAAAAAAATTCGAAGTCAACCCTCGTCTTCCTTGTTGTGTCTCTAGGTGAACAGGCCCAGAAAAGTGATAAATGAAGAGGCAGGTAAGTCTGTAGTTGCTTCTGTTTCAGGGTTATAAAGGTCCAGTGTGCCTGAAAATCCGCCCCTTCCCTTCTCAGAATTGGTCTAATAAGAAATTATTTGTCTACACGAAGTTATCTATCCCCTCTCTTCTCATTAGGCCATCAAAGCTGCTGCATCTTCTGAACCTTTTTAACAAAACCACTGAAGCAAGAAGTGAAGGTCTCTAGGAGCACGTTCCAGCAACTAGCTTTTCCTCTTACAAATCCCGATCTGCTTAGTGGACTGTAAAAATCATGCTTTTAATACGCAATTACACAAGGATATAGAAAAAGAAATATTTGAAGAATACTGCTTTTTATCCTGAGGATTTCTAAAGCCTGTTTGAGTGCTGAACAGACAAAAGGTATCAGCCAGTGGAACGATACTGTTTTCTTACATCAGATCACAAAAAGGAAAGATCTGAGCAGCACTGAAGACTTGAGTCCTATTTACTCAATCACAATTGGCAGAATTTCCTTCATACTCAATTTACCACAGACCCCTTCTCAAACTCAGAAACTGAAATTATGCCTTTATTGAAAAGAGTCTCCATTCCCCAACCTGTTATTCCACGCATGCTAGTTGTCAGCCTTATCGGGCATGCCACCTACTATACTGCTGGAAGAACAGTCATGGAAGGGGATCTCTGGCACCAGAATTAAACTTGTCAGTACATGCTTCACTTTCTTCATGCACAAGCTCAAACAAGACAAACTCAAGGCTTCGGGAACTTCTGTTGCTGATGCACAGGTCTGATGGGAATTGCCTAAACCTGCAGCCAGCTTTTACTCCATCTATAAATTACTGCATTACAGAGTAGGAAGGGATTTCAATTCTAGCTGATGCATCATCATACGGGTTATCACATGGTAAGATCTAGTTAGACCAAGGGAATCTATGCCATTTTCTGACACAGCAGACTCAGGATGAGACTGTACAAACATACTGATTTATACATAGCCTCGTTATTCGAATGACCAGTCTCATGCCTGCTACTGCAACTAAGAATAAAACCCATGGAAACATGATTGGCTGCTAGTTTGATAACCTGGAAAACTGGAGTCAGAGTAATGCATAAAATTAACTTGTAATTCTGCATAAAATTCAGCTGTAATTCTTTAACAAAGCGCAGCTCCCACTGTAATTCTCTAAGATCCAAGCAGTTTTCATATAACAAACCACATACTCTAAATAACTGAGTCCAAATGGTGTGCTTGGCTACTCTCTCGACCTCCCCCACCCTGACCCTTCACAACTTTGTTCTAGCGCAGATCAGAAACAGTTAAGGGAGTAAATTTAGTAATACTTGTTTTATGTTTTAACTAGCAACACAAGCTGCCTTAAGGATACAGCAGAATATTAACTGAGTTGTATCTTCATTAGAAACAGACGAGAAGGAACATCTTTAGAATTACCTCAGTTGCCAAAAAGCTCACAAAGTAGCACAAAATACTGAGCATTTCGGAGGTATATAGATAAATACAGGTATCAACTTGCTGACTTATTTTCATCACTGACTCCTTCACAGCAACAAACTAGTTCACTAAAAGGAAGCTAGCAGGGAGGGCAGAGGGAAAGATATGGAAAGCATAATTCCATGTTTAAGGCAAGGCAGATTTAGATTCCCATTTAGGGAAAGCATGTTTACTGGAATGCTCTTTCCTCAATTAAAAATGGATGCTTTTCAAATGGTTGCGATGATTAAAAAAAAGGTGCAAGGAACCATAGCTGCTTTCTAGGCTTAGCTCGTCACAGTACAAACAGTACTGTTGAGTTCATTGCCTGAATCATCCTGCTAATTAGAAAAATGCAGAAGTGCATCCTACTCCTTCAATTACTCACATACTATTTAAATGGCCACACACTCATATTCACTAATGTGAAGACAGCTTTGTTTATGGTGACGTATTTGTTACTCACCTAATTATATGAAGGTGGAATAAGCAAAGACCTTCATTCAGTAGTGTCAACAACGAGCTTAAGCAAGAAACAGCATATAGAACCAACATTATCCTTAAGTTCCTTTATGAGCTACTTAAGAAAGCAAGGGCAGATGTGCACCAAACCGTGCACCACATGCAGGTGGGAGGCATTCTCTGGTGGGCATTCTCTGGGAGGAATGGCCAGAGGGAAGCACTCTCGAAGCTCTCAGAGACAATCAGACCAGAATAACAAGCTGTTGTACCAAATCAGAGTGGTTATTTCTGGCCTTTCAGTTTGTTAACAACCAAGACCACAAGCAACCCTTTAGGACTAGAAATGGCAAAAATCAACACTTAATGAAAAAAACCCCTTTGATGTGAACAAAGCTACTAATGTAACTTGTATGACTAAGCATAAGGCTCATAAACTTACCACGGCAAGATTTCTGCATCTAGCTTGGCTGCCACGATTTTCCACACTGCCATCCCTTTCCATGCTCCCAAGTGCGTGCTTTGGAGAGATTTCGGATGCCATTTCAGGAGAATCTGAGAGGAGATTTCTAGGCATCACACTCTCTTGACTTATCAATCCCGATGCAGCGTAGAATGCCATCAGCGTATTACGTAGGGCTGCTAGCTTTATTCATTTCTGAAAACAGAGAACAACATGTTATATTTACGCCTGGTTTTTAAAATACTTTAAAAGGAGTGGAAAATAAATAGTAAAAAAAGATCCCACGCAAGTTAATAAAGGGCATATCTTTATGCTCTGGAACATGTCTACCACCTATGGGCACCTTTAAAAAAAAATTGGTCTTTTTCTAAAAGGTGACTTTAAAATTCAACATAGCAAGGTTCTGTACCCCATCTCATCTGCTTCCAAACCAGATGTCTACATTTATAAGCGTGGACCATGCATGCATACCTGTCCTACAGATTCAGTTTGTGTTTTCCATTATGACACATCATTAACAGTAATAAAAACCCATCAGCTGAGATACCAGCCGGCCCAGTTCAAATGTCTTCATCTTTTATTAGCTTTTAGACAAGAATTCTATTTATTGGACCACATGAGGGAAACAAAACCCAGTTCCTTTCCTAACACTGCTGCAGTTAACTCGTATGTTACTGAAGCAGCTCTATGCCAACTATTTCTGGTGAAAGACCCATGAACAGAACTTAGTGCCATTTTTGCACCATCAAAACCTAGCAAAATTGCATTTTAAAGCTTACAGAGCTTTTATTCCACTCAGCCATGAAGAAACAGTGCTTGGACATTTGGAAGATGCTTATTGGAACAGACATACGTACCAGCGCTTACTGGAGCAAAAGTCCCCAGTTTTTTAAGCCATCCTAGTGCTCAGTTCTGTAATACTCTCTGAATTGTCGTCATCTCCCAAAACACTCTGGCAGAACTTCTTCCTTCATTCTCAAAGTACCACAAAGATAAAAGTAATTCTTTTGCACTAATGGCACAAACATTACGTTAAAACATCATTTGCAACAAAAAATTGCCTTGTTCTTTAACAGCCCATCTTTTCACCCACCCTGCCTGTGACCAGGAAACAGCAGTGATGCGTTCCTCAAAACAGGTGGATTCTGAGGTACCACATTATATGCAACCAGCTGGGAACTGGATACCATTACCCCAACAGGGTACAAATGAAGTGAGATGGTCCTGCTTCCCAAGTGCTTCTCCCTTTATTACGGTTCGAGAGGCGACATGAGAAGCAAAGTCAAGTCTGCATTTCCAATTCAATTGGATTACTTCTCCCTCCTCCCTACCCGTCAGCTGAGGGCTGAGAAACCAGAGCCTCCTGGTAAGCCGATTAGTGTTTCATAGCAGTGAGATAACATCTGCCAATACTGAGCAACAATTCCATCCTGCTGATCATTTCCTCCCAGGAGAGGGCTATGACATTACCAGAGGTACGTACGAACACTCCCTCATCTATGCTGTAGCACCAACATGTGTCCTGTGGGAAGGCTCCCACACAACGTAGCTAGGCTGCAGTCCAGCAAGTCTTGGAAGCACAATCCACATAAACAGAGCACTGGATGGCCACAATAAAAGCATCTGATAGCCTTTCTTATGCACATTAGGTCTAACGATTAAGATTTAGGGTTGCTCTTACATAAAAAGAACATTCTTCCTTTCTTCTATTAATAATAATAGCTATAAATAGATACAATGCGTCCTCAGGATAATGGTCTTTAAGTGATGCCGCAGAGGTAGAAACATGCTTTTGGTCCTGGTTTTCAGAATCGCAGGACAGGCAGACATGAAAGCGCTGCAGCAGCTGCCGCACCTCTGATTGCCACATACCCAGACTCAAACCAAAAAGCTATGCTACAGAAAGCTAAACTGGAAAAGCGCAGCCCAAGCTTAGAACATATCCTGCAACAGCAGCTCCATCTACAACAAACCCTGTGGCACTGAATAGCCACACACAAACACACACACAAGAAAACATGTATCATTTTTAGAAGGTAACATTATCAGTGAAAAACCTGACTCCTCTGAAATGCTACACACAAACACACACACAAAAATATATAATTTTTAGAAGGCAAGACTATCAGAGAAAATCTTGACACCTCTGAAATTCACAGAAAACACCCACTGGCTTCAGAATTCATCCCATGACTTTCAAGGTGATGTTCAGATAGAAAGGAGTATTTTTCTACGGAGGGACCAGCAAGAGCTGAGTACTCCTACTAGCATCCAACATAAGGTGAGTATTATTTCTTAGCAGCACTTTTAAGCTGCAGCATCAATTTTTATCCAGGTGTCCTCAGTATAAACTGGACATGCCATGTTTGTTCAGTCCCTCAGTGATGTATTATAGACAACTACTAGATTTCTAGAATTATACTCTGTTTGTGAACATTTTATAGACTACATTATGAGAGGTCATAGCTCCAGATTACAATAGGTATCATAGACAAGATCCACATTTAAAGACTAATCAAATGAAGATATTAATCCAGGTTACCAAGAAACCAATTAATAGGCAAAAATTTTGAGGGAGAGGAAAGTATTTAAGAGTACTGTTCTGCTTTCTCCAACAGCAAAACCTTAGCATAACCAGGTCTAAGCTTCACAGTGGGCTATCAGCATCCAGGACAGCAGGAACACCCAGATTCAGTAGTAATAAACATTAAACCCACAAGTTCTAAATAAAAACAAATAACTCTGCTTCCAGCAAGCTCCTATTACTCATTTTGGAGCTCAAGCTCAGATGTTTCACAAAACTCCTGAACAATGAATAAAGGCAGTGACTGCAACTGGTTAAGAGAGCCACCCACACAAGATCAAGTAGCAAGCATTATGGCACTGGTTCTGCTTTTGCATTGTAAGCCGTGGCTTCTCTGGAGGTTTTACTCATTTCAGAAAAGCCCGGGAGCTGTGCGACAGCCTGTGAGCCTGCAGAAAGGGGGTGGGGGGAAGATCTTTTTTCCTTCTGTCTTTCACACCATCTCTAACACTTCAAGGGTACATGTCAATAAGATTCATATACACTATTTCTTCTTCCCTTTGCTGTGTTTTTCATACTTTAAGGGAGAAACTCCTACATAGTTGTATGGTGCCTAGTGCAGCTACAGCTGATGTGAGGTTGCCTGGCACTGCTGCAATACATATAGCATGCTTTACAGAGAAATTCCCCTCCTAACCATGGCTAACACAAAAGTCCCTTCACCCTTTTATGTCCCCTCTATTAAGTGAAAGGCTTTGTGGATTTAAGATCGAAATAGCCAAGAATCTAATGAATTTCAAGACGACCCCACTGCCTGTTTCAGTAGGATTGCCTAGGTAACAAGCAAGGGTTCAAAAATAAGGTAACCATCCTCAGAGCAAGAACAGCAGGACAACAGGCGGCTGTTCCTCCTGACCTTCAGAGATGCATTAAATATGAAAGTTGCTCACAACAGGATTTCAAGGCATTGTAGTGGGGTTTTTGTCGCTTGGTTTAAGAAATGTGTGCCTGTACCATTAGGGATTAATAAAAACAAAAAGTCAGACTATGATACAAGAGTGTAGAAGTGTGACAAGAACAGTACTATTTGGAGAGAAGATCCCAAATATTAAACCAAAAAGGCATTTTAGGGCAGCTGTGATTCTATCAGTTGAAATAACTTCTTGGTTACACTAGAGCTAGCCTTCATAAGATATTTAAAACAATACAATTCACATATCACGCATGTTTGTCAGAGGGTAGTAGGAAGAAATTGAAATATTCTGAAGTTAACATTGAATTTTACCTCCAAAGATTTAATTTTGCTTTGACAGAGGCACATGATTCAGAGAGACTGTATTAAGTTGCAGTCTGTCCTTTTAAAAAGGATATTTTTATAGTTTTGCTGACTAAGATTACTTCTCCACTGAAGTCCAATGTTAGCATTTACAAGGGACTGCTTCTGCAGTAGCAGGAGATTGAAAAAATTGTTTATTAACAGTCCTGTTTGAAGACTATCTTAACAGGCAAAAAGATCAATCCCACAAAAATGGAAGACATTTAGAGGCTAAAAGTCAACTGCTACATAAGCCAGGAGCTGAAAGCCAGCAAACAGACAGCATCTTGCCATTTACTGCATGATATATTTAAGGTAAGCACAGTTGACAATTTTTAGAAAGTTATCATACATTTTTAAAAGGGCACAACATCAGTCTCTCCCTCCCTTCACTATACATGCAATTTCTAGAACACTCCGCATAAGACATTTTTTAAGCTAGATTTCTAAGCCTAGTCTGTATTCTGAGCATCACACACACTTTGCCCATTCTTAAATAGCCATTTCTCAGTGAGACAACCGAAACAGAAGAACTGGCCAGTGAACTTCAAGGTTTGTTTAATGTGTCAGCTGTATACAGACACACCAATGCACACACTCAGCTCTGCACGCACCGTCAGTCATCTTGCACTCCATGGCTGTGCTTGAGTTTGGAGAGTTAAGCATCTGGAAAAAACATCTGAAAGTACTCTGAGGTCATTCAAAGTGTTACTGTGGGACAGGTTTTATAAAAATGATGGTACAGGGGCAAACTACAGACCTGTACCTCTATTAGCCTCTGACCATTAGCAGCAGATGCTGAGGGAAGAATATGTAAAACAAGGCAAGCAGAAAATAGGAATTCATTCAGATTCCTGCACGTTGTGGTCAGGAGACCACAGGGCTTCCCAAAACAGGCCAGGTATTTGTGTCTATAACCTGATGAATTTTTCCTTGTATTAAGTGCTCCTGCAACATACCTTTGAACCTGCTGTACAAGATCACAGCTAAACAAAACCAACTGGCCCATGACCTGTCTTCACTGAGCCACTGCTGTTACAAACTCTTCAAAACTAACTGATCCAGTATGGCAGACATATTTCCTCCTTATGAACAGAGCTATCAGCAACTGAATTCTTCTCACCTCCTTCAGTGTATGAAATAGAGAGTAAATCCTTGAGCTTTAGAGGTAACCCATGTCCTACTCTTGTGATTTAAGATTTAAGATTAAGATTTAAGACAGTAAGATTTAAGCTTTCTGGTAGAAGAACAGACTAAGTGACAGTACTGCCTACAAAGGGCAAACCTCACAGGCAAGTTGACTAACTCCAGGAGCACACAGGGTGGCTGAAGAGGTATTGCTTTGAGCACATAAAAACCCCAGAATCAGACAATAAATTTGTAAACTGTTTTTATAGAAAGAGTCAAAACAAAAGTGAAGTAACAATCAACAACGCTTGATGTTTAGGAACGAAGGTAAACCAAAACTGGCCAACACAGTTAAATTCTGACTTTTCTTCTCCGTATCATAACTGTAGATGCTTATGATAATGTGCTAGTGCATTTTAATACGATGCACATTCCTTATCTGCTCATGAAAAAACCTGTCTGTCCAAAATAGTCATGGCAATTTAACATCCAATAACCAGGAAATGCTCCTGCCCTTGTTTAGAAAGGGACTGTCACCATAATACAGCCAGCCAAATAGAAATGCTGACCATTAAAAAAAAAAAAAGAGAACAAAAAACCCCATCCCCCAGTCTATGACAGTATGGTCCTCCAAACAAGAACCAGGCCAACAGCATTTTTATAGACACTTCCTTGGATATCAATTCTGATTGAGGTTTTCAGAACGGGAGTCAAGTAAGTTTGAACAATGTTTAGCAAAGTGGGAACTCGAGGTACTCTCACAGTAGCATGGCAGCCCAGGACAGACATGCAGCTACCATCAAAGTAATTAGAGTGCTAACAACCAGGAAAGACTCCCACAATTCAAGGGAATTTAATGCAAGTAACCCCAATATTTTGTTTTAAACTTTCTGGTTTCTGTGGTGCATTCGTGACAATTCAAACTTTCCTCTACAGGCTGGAGAGCTACAAAATCCGTTAGTTTCAAAACTAAAAACAAAGATTCTCTCAGTCCTCTAAATCTGGAAGCTGGAGCCTCAAGAAACACACTGAATGTCATTCATACAACTCGCACTAGAATTTGCGAGAGCTGCCAACAGTGAAATAATTAATCCTGTGTACATAAGTTTTTAAAAGAACTAGATGGGCAAGGCACCAATTCAGTAAAACTTAAATCCAGCTGACTTCACTAGGATATTTCATCACACACTTAAATGGTTTGCTGAATTGGATCTCAAATTAAATGTAGCAACCACTTAAAAAGAAAGGAAACAATCACAAACCAACATTTCCATCACCTAATAATAATTCAATTACTACCCTGAATTCTCCAAATCATGCTTTGCTCAGAAACAATGCTTAAGGTCACACCTTTGACCACATTAATCCAAGCCTCAAGATATCAGAAAAAAAGAGGATTCAATACTGTGCTTCATTCTTAACTGGTCTTTCTGGATTTTCAAGAACAGCCTTTTTATTTTTTTGAGACCCTATACTTTAGAAACTTCATCACTTACTGAAGACAACTAAGCCAACTCAAGATAAGAGACCTTTTGCAAAAGCCTAGATCATCATTACCTCATCACCCTCTCTGCAGTGTTTGGGAAATGCTGCTCCTTCTAAAACAGACAGTGGAATACCAATGCAGGATTTGACAATGCTAAGCACACTGGTCCAGCCTCGAAACAGAATTTATTCAGGAGAAATCTGTGAAGCAGGTTCTCACATGCCTTATCCCTTGCAAGCAAACTCTCTTCCCAGTTCACTACGTCAACAGCAGCTTCAGCTGAATCTTGTTGCCTAAAGCAAAGAAGGCCAGTGGCAAACGTTCATATACAAGCGTGGGTTAAATCACCAGAGAAGGATCCCTGAAGTGCTCACGTTACCCATGCACTTACAGCAAGAGAATCCTTCCCTCCCCCAACTAAAAATAAAACTATAGCCAGTGACAAGTAGTTACTTTTCTTTAGATTAACGCCTTACCCAAGGATAATGATAAGTCTCTCACTGGTACTCTATAGTTGAGATTTGATGACCAGTACCTACTCAGTGGGAAAACTACCTATGATACCCAGGGCTGCCCAGTCCAGTATTATATGGGGCTTTAAACGCATCCAGGTGATGGCCGAGGTCTCCTCTGACTTCAAATGTCCTTATGCAAATTTCAACAAGGAAAGTGTCCAATTTTTTTAAAGTTACTCTTTTTAAATCTCCCCTGTAAACATCAGGGTGGTGTTATCTATGACAGCCAACACTTCAGAAACATGAAATGTATGTACATAAACAATTTCAGGCACAGACTCCTCTGTAATTAGCCAACTTCTGTCTTGTTAGAGGTGTAGCATCACTGGGGTTTAGGGTTTCATTATGTAACTACTGCTACAGTCATAGCAAAGGTGAACCAAATCCTGTTTTACAAAGTATTTAAGACGGCAAGATAATTTTCAGCCCCAGTACGGCTGTATCACAGTCTCATAGCTGGATCTTACGTTGCTTTTCTATGTTTCTTTTTGTGACTGCTGTGCTGGTATAGGGAAGAGGGCAGAAGACATCTGAAGCACAAAGCAGAGGTGTTTACTTTAAAAAGCAGCTAATTTAATGCACGTTTCATTCCTGTGTAAGTACATAAAGGTCTGCCTGCCCAAGGCAAACAGAGCTGAAAACAGCACCGGCAAAACAGAGCAGTAAAGTCCTTCCCTGGACCTTCCTTGGTACAGGGATAATCAATACATACCCAATTGAAAAGGATACCTTTAGGCAGTTAGTTGCACTGGAAATTAAAATTCCTTGCTTTTATTTTTTAATTAAAAAAAAGGAGGCAGGAGGACTTGGTAACAGTATTTGACACAGCCTGTCTGGCTGGCTTTGAAAGCCACATTCATATGCTCATTTATTTTCATGTTCCAGTATTTTAGAAGGTCAGTCAGCCTGAGACTTGTCAACTGCTCAGGAGTTAAGTTGTTCCAGTTACTATATCCAACCAGCAAGCCCCTCTGCCAACATTCTTGGTTAATATTTCTCTCAGAGGCATGCCGAAAAAAAGTAGCTATGACCAACAGGAGGAGAAGAGTTTTACTATTGACAAAATAGAGAGATGTAATATAGAATCTCCCTCTTCCTTTCGAATGTCAGATATTACTTGTACTTCTAGTCATAAAACTTCATTTTACTCATTCTCTCTCTGTTGTAAAAACCCCAAACAAATTCTTGATAAGAAAGACACAGCTGGAAAAATCTATTCCATTTCTGAGAAATAATTAGTATCTTCATTTCTTGGAGACCCAAGTGAGCAACTGCCTTTTTTTTCCTTTTATGTTCAAACACCAGCTCCCCCCTTATACAGCAATAATTACTGCAAAGGAAGGAGAAAAGTCACAATCATTATTCTTTATAGTTGTACCTGTACAAGGAAAGACATCTGCAATGCTGCATTAGTCAAGGATCTGTAGAAGAGTCTTAAAATAATACCTTTTTATTAGCCTAAGCCAGAAATTGCAAAAGCTTTTAAAACTAAGACTCACGCTTTAGGGTTTGGAAAGAAGTCTTCCCTTCTGTGCTCTTCATAAAAGGAAGGGGAAAGGAAATAATTGTTACTTACATTTCTGATACTTGTTATAGTTTAAAATCCTTGCAAAATTTTTAGAAAGATAGACAACCTCCTCCAAATTTCTTTCCTAGCTCATCGCATGCTTGTTACCGCAGGAATCATCTCTTGCTACACCCATGCACAGGACCAAGCACAACAGAGCTCCACGCTACCTCCTCTCGGTGCCACACTAAACCAAAAACTATTCAGGAAACATGCCCTTGAGATCCTGGATTACTGAAAATCCCGAGAGTATTTTTAAGGCTGTGGTTTCTTTTACACATACTAAACCTCGCCCGAACTACCTCAGATTACGATTTTAAGAAGCACCAGCCATCTCACGCTTACCATCTCCGGATGGAAAAGGCACCTGACAGGCGGTAGGGAAAAAAGTATTCTGAACTGAATTTGCTACTGTTCAAGCCAACAGTTTTTCCAACAGTAATGTTAAATTGCAGACAGTCAGAAAACAATGAGAAGGAATAAGGCAGCTCTTTCCCATCACCCTTACTCAGTAACACCATACATCCAAAGTTTAACAACGCACAGGTACGAAACCTTTCCTTAACTCTCTCTCCTTTTTAAGTTGCCAACTAGCACACACAAATTGTTTTTAGACAGGATATGATGGGGAAGAACAAGAAATCCAAGGGGAGAAAAAAAAAAAAAAGAAAAAAAAATCCTTAACGCAGGTCAATACTGGGAAACGAAGCCTCACATACAGCAGGGAAGCAGTTAGCTAGTAGTTTTTCTCCTCCCCTCCTCTGCACACAAAACTAAGCCCAGCCCAGAGCACCCCTCCGGGGCTGTGCCAGTCTCCCTTTCCCCGCTGACAAGGCTGCGGGCAGGCCCCGCGCTGGAAGCGGGCAGCAGCCCGGCAGCGGGCAGGTCCCAGCCCGCCGCCCGAACCTGCTTGGGGGGAGCGGAGAGAACCGCGGGGCGAGAACCCGCGCAGCTACCGGGAGCAGCCGCCGTCCCGCCTGCTGCTCTTGGAACCACGGCAACTGGCGTGAGGGGGGGAAAAAAGTAATTAACAATCCATTAGTGAGTAATAACACCAATATTGAACCATTCCTATCAAGGGCTGACAAACGCGCGGAGCGCTCCGCGGCCTCTCCCCGAAGGGACCGCTGAGGAAGACCGAGCCAGCAGCAGGCGGAGCGGCGGGAGCTCATCGCCTCAGGCCAGCGGCTCCCCTCACCGCTCAGCCCCCGCTCCCGGGAGACGAGCTCCGGAGCCGGGGCGGGAAGCGAAGATCCCCTCAGCCGGAGCGCCGCGCAGGGCGAGAGGAGCCCTGTGAGGGAAGGCTGCACTCACCGGCTGCGGGTAGCAGTCCGCACCTCCCCCGGCAGGCGCGGCGGAGGGCAGAACGAGGAGCGGGAACGAGCCCGGACGAAGGACGGCAGCAGGCAGGTGGCTGGAGCAGCACCTCCGGCCAGGCGCGGACTCCGCCAAGCAGCCGGCCCCGAACTCATGCGCACTGCGCCCGGCCACCACCCACGGCGGGCGGTTAAAGCGACAGGCGCTGCGCCAAGCTGGGCTGCCCCGTGTGGGGAGCGGCGCCCCGTCCTGTCACGGCTCCGCCTAGCCTGGGTGGGACGGTCGCCTTTGTCCCAGGCTCTCTGGGCAGGGCGTAATGCCGGTACTCCACCCTCCCAGGCGGCGGAGGGCGGCAGCCTGCGGTACGGTCTGGTCTGAGGGGCTTCGCTGTGCTGCCACATAACCCCGCGGTGCGCGGTTTAAACGCGTGTTCCCGCGCCCAAAGCGCTACCTGAGATGGCTCGGCCGAGGACGGTCCCCAGTGTCCCCCCAGCAGTGTGCGCGGGGTGGGGGGGACGTGGGTTTCCACAGCCACCCTGGGAGGGCGGAGAGGGAGGCGAGCTGGGCGCCATGAGGGCCCGCAGTGGGCGAGGGGGAAGGCGATACCTTCGGCTTCGTCTGAGAACGCTGAGGTAACACCCTGCCCGGCCCTGGCGCCTCAGGGCGGCGGGGACGGCCCCGACTGTGAGGGGTAAATTGTGTTGGATCTGGTGTCTGTGGAGCTTGTCCCTCCTCTGAGCTACTGGAAAATGTTGAGGGTAATAGAGGTGAAAAAAGAGGGTCAAAAATGACTGGCCCAACCCTCTGCTCCCTGCCCGAGCCTGCGTCTTCAGTGAGGAAAAGAAAGGGGGTTGCATGCCTTGTTAATCTGTGCCACCCATTTATTTAACAGCTCAATAAAAATACTGCCTATTTGTACTCCTATTTATTGCTAATATATCATCATACTGATTGGTATTTATCAAGTAATCATGTCCCCTCCCTCCTTCATTGTGCAAGGCTACGGCAGCCATATATTACACTGTAAAAATTTCAAGCCACTCTCAGAAGTCATTTCTCACCCATGCTGTGGTGGCAGAAATAATCCTAGAGCAGGAAGTACCTCAAAGTATGGAAGATGGAGATGTTTCAAACAGATGCGACCTGACCCAAAATAAATGGCGTAACAGAACAGGAAAGGGGGAGCTGTGCAATGTGGGTCAGCAAGGGCTGGGAAATGGTAAGACCATCCCCAATCTGCAGCTTTCTCGTGAGCATCTCCAGAGCTGCAGGAGCGGTGAACAGGAGGAGAGCAAATGTTTGAGATCCCAAAAAGAGATTTATCTTAGGTAATTTTTGTTTATTTTAAAGCTGGTGTCTAAGCTGTTTGGTCATTCTACAGTCGAGAGATAGGGTATCTCCACCAGCTTAAGACAGGTTGGACAAATCACCTTGTGAGGAAACGTGTCTCCAGTGGTTGTAGAGTGGTGAAGCCTGACCAGAGTCCTACGTGTCTCTCTTGATTGGAGGCCTAGTTTGTAGCTTGCTAATGTTAGGCTAGATGAATCCCACCTCTATTTTTTACTCTTGGCTCTGCCAACAGCTTGGTATAGGATCATACGACTGTCCCGTGTAACATCTGTTACACAACAGTACGGGAGAGGAAAGTGCTTTATTTCATCAAGGAGCAAAGTGGGAGTGGTGTCTACTACATACAGCATGTAGACCCTGGTTAAGGAGAACATCTTTCTTCGGGAAACATATTTAATTCAACAGTATACTTAAAGGCAAGCATGTACGTTACTGATTTCCAGTGTGGGGATATCAATACGCAGATGCAGAGTGCTTTGAGATTCATCAGTGTGGGATGTTAGATAACTTCAATGTATTATTCTTACAGCATTATGTGTAAGTACATGCTAAGTCACCCTGCCTCAGCTAAAGCTCTCCTTGCTAAGTAGGACATCACCTTGAGGAATATCTTACAGTTCCAGGGCTTTGTTAGCTCCACAGTGTTATTTTCTTTATTTCTTGATTTACTCTCAGCACCTTGTAATATCAGGTCTAGTCTTACATTAAAAATGTGCTCTGTCGACATTTTTCTACTCCAGGTGTGTCTGAAAGAGCTTTTTGTCCTTTTGATCATCATTTGTATGTTTTTTCTTCTTTCCTCGTTCTTCAACATTACCGACTGCTATTCCGGGCACTGACTTTATTCTAGGAGAGCAACTGTGTGTTGACACATTCTGTCCTGAAGGTGGGGAAATTTGTGGTGCACAGTTCCAAGTACACAGCCCATTACTATGTATTGTAGAGAACTTCTCTCTGCGCTGTGAAAACTTGTTATACAAGTTTAAAAATATGTCAGGCATGCATCTCCTTCCTCTAACATTAATCATTAATTTACATATGATACTGACATTTCTGGCTGCTACTTAAAAAAGCAAAACAGTATTCTATGTGCATTTCTAACTTCTATCATACTCCAACATGGACGTCACAACATACCCAACGGTCAGTGTCGGTACAATCCAACGTGTGGGAAGCCCATTCTGCAGCCCCTCTGGAAATGCTGCCCAAACCAGAGCCACTAGAACAAGCCCATGTTTGCAAAACTCCTCTTGGCAGTCTGACTCCTTTTCCTGGTGTTACAGGCCAAAATTCAAGTTTCTTCTCACAGAATGTGCTTGTTATATTTATTACTGAAATAGCTGAGACTAGACACATTGAACTAAGCAACTGTGGTCAAAGAAGATCTTATTCGCCTGTTTTGGACTTTCTTCACAAATAGTTTTCATTTGGGGTCTTTTTTTTTTTTTCTCTGCATGTGGTCTGGATTTGATAAGCAATTGGTAGAACTGAGCAGTCAGAAACAAAATGCAGAATGATGGAAAGCTATCTGTTATTTATTTGAATTTCAGTAGGCTTAGAAAGATCCACAGTTAAAATTCAGAGCCCCCTTGTGCGAGGCAGTGTATATAAAGTAAAAAAAAATCATCTTTTAGAAAGCTGGTAATTTACATATTGAACGTCAGGCAACAGATATAGACAAAATAGGGAATAAATGTGCACTGAGATATGAGATAACCATGAAAGAAACAAGGTTTAGCTAAAGTGAAGGTTGAGTTATGTTTATGGTCAGTATAGTTGACTTACTGTTGTGATAAACACGGTATTATGATTTGTTATTTGTGTAGGAGTGGCCATTGGAAACCTCAAGACAAGACCATGGTTTATTGTACAAAATATTGTACAAATACCAGGTAGCATATAGTCACTGTTATTCTTGTTTAAAATCGGTAATCCCACATGAAATATGCTTCATGACTCATTTATACGACTTTTCCTCATGATTGACCATGTCCTCTTTTTGGCAAGGCAGTTACAGCTAGAGCCAATGAAAGGCTTTGATGTCACAGCACGCCTTGCTTTCCAGTGCCTAGCTGGCAGAGTGAGTTTCCAAACAGTGAGATAAACTTACAGTAATCAAAACTTTGGGATTTGTCTGTGACTCAGCAGCAGGCTGACATCCCAGCCCAGATGTCACTGCTGCCTCTCTCGTGCCAACTCGATGGCTTTTGTGGTGCTGTCGGTCAGGTCTGTAGTGCACTTGGGCCACAACAACCCCAGGCAACGCTACAGGCTTGGGGAAGAGTGGCTGGAAAGCTGCCCAGAGGAAAAGGACCTGGGGATGCTGGTTGACAGCCGGCTGAACATGAGCCGGCAGTGTGCCCAGGTGGCCAAGAAGGCCAACGGCATCCTGGCCTGTATCAGAAATAGTGTGGCCAGCAGGAGCAGGGAGGTGATCGTGCCCCTGTACTGGGCACTGGTGAGGCCGCACCTCGAATCCTGTGTTCAGTTTTGGGCCCCTCACTACAAGAAGGACATGGAGGTGCTGGAGCATGTCCAGAGAAGGGCAACGAAGCTGGTGAAGGGCCTGGAGCACAAGTCTGATGAGGAGCAGCTGAGGGAACTGGGGTTGTTTAGTCTGGAGAAGAGGAGGCTGAGGGGAGACCTCATCGCGCTCTACAGCTACCTGAAAGGAGGTTGGAGCGAGGTGGGTGTTGGTCTCTTCTCCCAAGTAACAAGCGATAGGACGAGAGGAAATGGCCTCAAGTTGCACCAAGGGAGGTTTAGATTGGACGTTAGGAGAAATTTCTTTACTGAAAGAGTGGTCAGGCCTTGGAACAGGTTGCCCAGGGAAGTGGTGGAGTCACCATCCCTGGAGGTATTTAAAAGACGTGTACATGAGGCCCTTAGGGACATGGTTTAGTGGGCATGGTGTGTTGGGTTGACAGTTGGACACAATGATCTTAGAGGTCTTTTCCAACCTGTATGATTCTATGATTCTATGATTCTATGATCTAGATTAAAACAGACAAGACAAACTGGCAAGATACAGATTGGATGGGTGGTCTGCGAGATAGGTAAGAAATTGGCTCACAGGCCACACTCAGAGGGTGGTGATCAATGGTCTTTATTCAGGCTGGCAGTCGGTCATAAGTGGGGTCTCCCAGGGATCAATACTGGGCCCCAACACTGGATGGTGGGATTGAAAGCAAACCTCACCAAGTTTGCTGACGACACTAAACTGGGTGCTGAGGTGGACATGTCAGAAGGGAGAGTCATCTTACAGAGACACCTGGATAGGCTGGAAGAGTGGGCTAGCAAGAACTGTGTGAAGTTTAACAAAAACAAGTGAAAGGTCCTGCACCTGAGACAACATAACCAAAGAGCCCAATACAGGCCAGGATCTGTGTGGCTGGCATCAGCCTTGCTGACAGGGACCTGGGGGTCCTGGTGGACAACAAGCTGAACGTGAGTCATCAGTGCACCGCTGCAGCAATGAAGGCAAATCGGATCCTGGGCTGCATCTGCAGAACATTGCTAGCAGAGAGAGACATCATCATCCCACTCTACTCAACGCTTGTCAGGCCACACCTAGGGTACTGTGTCCAGTTCTGGTCTCTGCAATTCAAGAAAGACACGGACAGACTGGAGAGGGTCCAAACGAGGGCCACTAAGATGATCAAAGGGCTGGAGAACCTGCCCTATGACGAAAGACTGAAGGAGTTAGGTCTTTTCTCCCTGGAGAAGAGAAGTTGCGGAGGGGACCTCATCACAGTATTCCAGTACTTAAAGGGCTGCTACAAAGAGGGCGAAGGCTCCATCTTCACAAGGAGCCACATGGACAAGACAAGGGGCAATGGGTACAAGTTGCACCGGGAGAGGTTTCATCTTAATATGAGAGAGACATTTTTTACAGTGAGAACAATCACGCGGTGGAACAACCTCCCCAGGGACATGGTGGAGTCCCCGTCGCTGGAGGTTTTCAAGATGTGACTGGACAGGGTGCTAGATAATCTCATCTAGGCTCCCTTTCCCATGAAAGGCTGGACCAGATGTTCTTTTGAGGTCCCTTCCACCCTGGGCTGTTCTATGATTCTACGAACGTTTTTGGAAGGAGCTTGTATCTTTTTTTTGCCCAGATATTTTTGCATTTGGTTTAGAGTGTCATGGGACAAAACCAAACTTTAGGTTGAGGGAGACAGATAGCAACCTCTGAAACCAGATCCGCTGCCATAGCGACAGGAATATGGAACTCCAAAAATGGTGACCCAAGCTCCAAAAGAACTAAAAGCATTAACTTTCTCAGAAGAAAAGATGAGAGGTTTAAAATCCCGTCCTCTGAGCTGCAGAGAGCAACTTCCATTCTTCCCCTGGGTGATTAGGGTACATGTGTAGGAAGTGAGAGGTGAGTTTGAACAGTCTGATGGTTCAGAGACAACTAAGTCTCCTAGACTGATGCTTCCTAGACAAGCATTTGAGATACCATCACTTGCTGTAAAAAAATGGCCAAGATAGGATCTGTGGAGAGCAGAGACAGTCAGCATTTATTGGGCACTCTAGGAACGCCTTCAGCTTTTAGTCCTATTTGCGATTAAGCCAGAAGAATATCTAATTTCCAGGTTACGTTCTAACTTAATTGAGCAATAGCCCTGAAGCTGCTGTGGCCAGTGCCGTTCCGTACCTGTACAAAAGCAGAGCTGGAGGCATCGAGAGCTGTGGTTATTAACTTCTCTCCAGCCAGCCGTCACAGTCTTCCTTTTGTCTTCTGGATCCCCAGATTCACCCCTGCCCCCTTCTCTCTTCAGTACCTTATCTCCTTCCTGTATTGCTGAGGCCATCTCACTGTCCCCAAGCCATTCCTTCTGCCTCCTCCACCATTACCCCCACCTCACCAGTGCTTCTTGACCTACCCTCTTTCCCCAGAACTCGCCATATCGCCTTTGTGGCTTCCTACTGCCTTCTCTCTCCATTAAGCCATGTCCCTCTTCCTTGCTGGTGGCTCCAGAGCCTAATCTGATAGGCATACTAGTGACTTGTCTAGTAAGGACCTAATTTCTCTCCTCACCTTATTTTTGATGTTAGTGCACTTCACTGCTGAGACAAGATTTGCAGGTATGAGGAGAACTCTGCAGAGGAAGAAGTTGCCTAATGAGTTGTGCTGTCCTCAGGGTTTGTCTGCAGTTCAGCTGGGGGGAGAGAAAGGGGAGCCGGGATGTATTTTTGGCATTCAGTACCTCAGTTGCACTTAAATTCTAGTTTCAGCTCCTAAACCTTTTATTGGATCTAGACCTTCATCTTTTCCTTCAGCAGATCCTACCCTTAGAGCAAATACTTCCCTTTTCCCATGTTTTGTCTGTTTAGAGGGGGGGTGGGACTGCCTTTTACTGGTTTTGCAGTGTCTGGTTGAAAGTGGCCCAATTTTAGCAGGTTCCTCTAGCATTAATGCGATAGAAAAGTATACCTAATAGCTCTCCCTTGGCTTCTGCTATTTAAAACCTATGTTTTCTGACATTTAATGGTAGTTTGTTCTCCCATACAACCCAAAGAGTATAGACAGCTAGTTATTTTCCAGTGTCAGCAAGTTTGAAATGAATGCAACTTATTTTCCTGTGGGGAATGAAGACATATGTCACTGAACTGAATTAAATATTAATCATATTATTTCCAAAGGGGAGGAGTGCAAGTAGAATCAAAGAAATACAGAAGATGATTTATTCTAAAAGAGTATAAAATACATATACTCGGAAATAAACTTGTCTTTTTAAATTCTTGTAGGTTTTTATGGTTTGGGGGTTTTTTTGTTGTTTTGTTTTGGTTTTTTAATTTCTGGTTTGATTCCTGTTAGAACTGAAAGTTAATTCTTCTAATGGTCTTCCACTGGCCCATGACATGAGCCTGGATGATCTTAATTCCAGTTCCCAAGGACAGGGTGTGCTGTCATACAGTGAGCTGTATTTTGCATTTGAGCTGTATTTTCTGTTTCAGCAGAAATGAATGGTTTATGGAGAAGGAGAGCAGCATGGAGGGATTCCTTATACATCAAGTCTGAGGGAAGGACTTGCCGTTGTTATCCAGGATGTTCTGTAACTGTTCTGGAAAGGGATTCTGGTAGGGCTGTGGGCTCTGTCCAGGGTCAGCTTCAAGTCAGTGGAACAAATCCTGGTAATTTCATTAGGAGCTGAATCAAGCCTTTACTAGATCAAGAAAGGGGTTTAGACCTCTGTAGCAGAATGTAGATGGACTTTAGACATTTAAATTTCATCTGCAATCCAAACAATGTCTGCTTATCAGCCATGTAAACCTGCATCTGCCTTATCTCGTGTAGGTGCCTCTCAGTTTGACCTGAAAGTTCACTAGATGCACACGCTGCGTGAGGTGAAAATTTCAGCACAACCTTAACCTTGTTCAACATCGTGGCTTACACATTTTCCATCCTCAGTCTCACTTGGGTTCAAAGTGTCCATAGTGTGTTTGGGGAGCTCAGTGCTATTTACTTATGAACTGGGTTTCTCTGTACTGTACCATCATAGAAACTGGGCTGGTGGGTAACCTTCATGGTTCAGAAAGTGAAAGCAGAGATAAAAGCTTCTAATCAAGGCGTTACAGCAAGAAGAGGAAAGAGGGAAAGAGGGATGGAAATCCTCACCTCTAGACCTTCAAGGATGAATCATGTATTTTACATTGCCATCGACAGATAAAAAAATTCCCCATCATGGCAATCCTCTAATCTAAGGTTATTAGAGGATAATCCTAGCCTAAATTGCAACCCTATGCTTGAGTATTGGTTCTCCTAATGCTGTAGGATACAATTACAGAACAAGGCCTGGAAGCCACAGCCTTTGTTCTGCCTTATTGCTTAATTGTTTAATGAAGTATTCACTTCATCTAAGTGAGTGCTTTGTAATTTTGTACTTGCATGCAGCTGGCAGTGGCAACGAGCAAAGAACTGGCTTTTTTACAGAATAATTTGTTCTCTTGGTAAAAGAAGGTACCATTAAAGATATCAGGCTCTGATAGTAAATAATTCCCATAAAAGGGAAATTTCACCCTTAAAAGTGAGGAATGAAAGCACATTTGTTACTGCTTTTTTTTTTTTTTCCTTTTCCTCTTGATGCCATGCAAAGACAGATGGAAGAGGTAGTGTGACAATTAGTACCAGATCTTGCACTAACAGCTCAGTTTCTAAGGTCACTGCTATCATGTGCACCTCTAAAACTGGAATGGGAGAGGCATTCCCGACTGAAAAAAAGGTATATCAAAAAAGGCTTATATCAAGATGAGAGCAATATTCAGGCCCTTAAATAAGTGCAAAGTCAGTATATGTAAGTGCAAAATAACATCAAAAAAGTTTATTTTAAAATCTTCTGTGAGTTTCAAGAGGAAAACAGTGACCCTGTTCTACTCTTGAAAATATTCCTGTGCTCAGGACAATGTGTCAAGACTCCAGCTCCCAAGGAATTCCCTGGTGAAGGTCAAGTGCTCAGAGACATCAGTTCCCTACCAGCTACCGCTAGGCAGCTCTGTACCTCCCAGCATTTTGGGGGTTTTGATCTTTTGAAGCATTTATTTCTCTTTATAACTATAGAAGGAACTTAGACAATTAGCTCTGGGCTTGGATATCATTTTTGGCTGGGGACCTAAGCTCCGGACACCAGATATCAGGAGATTTGCAATAGGCTAGTGAGAGAATATGACCCTGGGAACAGGAGAAAATTGAATGCTGGAGGTTTTTTTGAGTTCCAGCCATGCAAGGGTCTCTTGCAAATGCTAAATACCAAAGTAACATTGCCAGTCTTTAATATCGAGTTTTTCTTTAATAGCTATAAAAGTGTTTTATGAATAACATCAGTACAAACAGAACAGGTGAGGTCACCTGTGCACTAACCCCTTCCTCTCTTGCCAGCCTTTGCCTCTTGGGAGGTGATGCCTGTGGATACTTTGCTGGTTCTCACAAGGAAGGGTGCTGCTTCACTGAGACCACATTGCTAGAGGAAGACAGCAATGAGAGAAGTGGTTTACAGCTAGTTCACTTGTTTCTTTCCATGCAGACTCTGCTATAGGTGCCGTTCTTGTGAAGTCCATGGAGTGCAGATGATGGGAAGGAAACATCACGCAGTGGCATTTGGAGCATCAACAAACAGTATGGTATAGGACCTGTGTGTGTATATGGTAGATACATGCATTGTTCTTGGCCCAAAAGAGGTGACAAATGCACGGCTTGTAACTGTTCCATTTAAAAGGAACTACAGTGCAAACCTTTTGTTTGTCGGGATGCTTTGTAACTTGTTTTCATGAAACTACCATTTTCAACATCATTTAACAAACCATTATAGGCCTTTTAATAAATTATAGTCATTAACCTTGCCTAGGGTAACTGAGGGCAGGATTTCAATTCAGGCAGTAATGAGTCTGTCCTCTAGGCCTGAATGTTCAAGATCACAAGAGTGTCAGAGCCAACATCAATTCAAGGTCCAACAGGAACAAAACTGGCTCACAGCCATCTTTTGTACCTTTACAATGCTGACGGGTTCCTGCCTGTGCCAGCGTACGGAGACTTCTCAGACTGCTTTTATCTGTGCTCACTGCAAGCTGCCTCTGTGATCTGTTCTTGCAGTTGGAAGAGCTAAAGCGTGGGAAGACCCTGGGTCCTTTGCCTTGAAGGACATACCTGCCAGCTTTTCTGTAGGGAGTTTCCTGCAGAAGGATTGACACAGAGGCAGGGATCTGACTCATGGCTGCTAGAGACACCTCCTGGAAGAGCTGTCATGGAATAGCCACAGGGCAGTCGTGAATCAGTCCTGAGCAGTCTCATTAGCACCTGGTTGGTGCTAATGGCATCCCGTATATACTTATGTTACCAGCTATTTTTGTATCCTCTATGCAACCACCGCTTAACAGGAACTCTCTGTCCACATAAAAGAATGTGGTTTTTTTTTTTTTCATCTATATGGAAATGCTTGCATAAACTTTTGTTTAAACCCTTTAAGATGTAAGTTTTTAATTAAGAAGAAAAAAATAACTTTGCTTAAAACAGATGTTCAGCACCTTTTTCCTAAAACCAACATTTTAGCATCTTTGAAGAAAAGATTTCAAAAATATTTCTTTAGCACATTTTTGGCTTATAATACTGTCTTGCCAAGTCTGTTATTATAGCTGCTTATCACTCTGAGGTAACATTTGCTTTTTGTTTCAAAGCTTCAATTGCTTGCTTTTAGTGTTATTACTGGCGGTGACTCAATTTCTGTGGTTACAGATGGCCATAGTCTGAAACGGCTTCTGCGTGAAGCAGCTTAAGCCTCCACACTGAGTCAGAGAAGGATCAAAAGTGGCAGAGAGGAAAATGAAACAGAGGGCACAGATCACCTCTGTCTCAGCTGTGTCGGAGCACAATTGTACAACAGGACCGAAGGTTGTCTGGTGGAAAAGGCATTGAATCACGACTGACAGGGATGACTCTGGTCTGAGCGGAGCCTTCGTAGTAAAAGCTGATGAAGCAGTTAAATTACATCTTCCACTCAGTCTGCTGCTGAGAGCTGTCCAGAAGCTGCCCGGCACAAAGCTGACATAACCTCTACCCCATTACCACCGGCTCCTGGAGGTTTAGCCTGGGCTGGACCGCGCTTGTCACCTTGCACGCTTATCTGTGTGCTTGTTGACCTAGCTGGGTTCACTGCATTCCAGACCTGGTCGTTGAATGTTGTTTATTTGAATTCCTCTGCAGCTTCAGCACACCCCAGTATACTGGCTCTTTTGATGTTTGAAGTTATAGGTTTCCCTCATCATGGTGGCTTTGAACAATGTAATTGCTCCCCATCCTTTTTCAACAGTATGGGAATTGGGGGAGGATAGGTTAATTCAGGCTGATAACCAGTGTTCCCTGAAATTCCAAATATTATTAATGGTATCATTATGGGTGGTCACGCTTTCTTACTTTTCATGCAGCCAGGCGTAAAGCTGAAGCTCAGATAAAGAGACACCTGGCATTTGTATTCTTTAATATTTACAATAGTCTAATGATTACCATTGCAGACTCTTGCAAAGCGTTCACCTGCCCTGAGGGATGGAATGATTTGGCAGGATATCTGCATTACAGTTGGAATATTGTTCCTGCTGGGAGAGGACTTGAGAGAATATTTTTACTTTTCAACAGTTCCTGCTGTGCCTCGGCATTTACAGTCCATCTGGAGTAACACCTTCAGCAGTTTTCTTCTCTACCCAGGAGACTCTGGGCCAGCAGTGTGACAAGTGCATTAGTTCGTCACCAAGAGTAGCACAGTTGATTAGTTTTTATTATTCACTGCTTTTAGTGTGTCACAGAGAACTTTATAACTTCCTTTATAGGTGGGGAAATTGAGTCACAGGGAGAAGAGATGGCGTCACTTAGTTCACCTGTTAAGGAGGGTGGAAAAGGCAACACTGAGATCCTGGCTGGCTGAACTCTGGCCGGGAGACCCATCCTCTGGATTGCTACCTATTCCTGAAAATCTGAGGCATAAAGGCAGATTGTCACACTCTGCTCACCTCTTCTGCCTGTCTTGCCGATCCAGTCTCCTGGAAGGTCTTTGTGAATCACTTGTTTCCTCCAGAAGCTCTTACCAATCTACACAAAGTCATTTGGATCTAAAATTAAAACTCCCTAGGAAAGCCAGAACAGCCAGGCTTTTCCAAACTGTGCTCTGCTGAATGGTCCAGGTCCCCAAACACATCTGTATTTCTCACAGGTGTATTTCTGAAAGCAGAACAGGGCCTCCTCTTGCTTCCAAAGATCTTCCTAGAATTTGGTACCGGGTCACCTGTCTTGACTATTGGATTGCAACTGGTCCTCCGACATAATCAGTGAGGATGCAAAGACAGGGGCTGCAGGGAAAGTGGGAGAAAAGAGTTAAGACCCATGACTTGCATGACTTCCAGGAGTACTTTCTCACAGATGTTGTTCAGAGAGCTGCCTGTTTAAACCAGGAGCTCATTCCCAGTGAGCAGTCAAGGAGAAAAACAACACTGGCAGAACTGGCCTAACACATTAACCAGGAATTGCTTCACGATGTGAGCTGCTATTGCCCTCTGCTGACAGTTTGTTATATAGTGCCATCATTTTAAAAATTCTGTATTTGCTGCTGCAAACAAGGATTTCTGAGGATCTGTAGAAAACTGAAGGAACCTCCCTCAGACAGAGATTTTTGAGGTTTATTGCTTGATTTTTTTATGTCTTTCTCACTGTTGTAACTTATATGCTACATATCAATCATAGAATCATAGAATCGTTAAGGCTGGAAAAGACCTCTAAGATCATTGAATCCAACGGTCAACCCAACACCACCATGCCCACTACACCATGTCCCTAAGCACCACATCTACACGCCTATTAAATACCTCCAAGGATAGCGACTCAACCACTTCCCTGGGCAGCCTGTTCCAAGGCCTGGCACTCTTTCAGTAAAGAAATTTTTCCTAATGTCCAATTAAACCTCCCTTGGCGCAACTTGAGGCCATTTCCTCTCGTCCTATCGCTAGTTACTTGGGAGAAGAGACCAACCCCCACCTCACTACAACCTCCTTTCAGGTAGTTGTAGAGCGCGATGAGGTCTCCCCTCAGCCTCCTCTTCTCCAGGCTAAACAACCCCAGTTCCCTCAGCTGCTCCTCATCAGACTTGTGCTCCAGGCCCTTCACCAGCTTCGTTGCCCTCCTCTGGACACGCTCCAGCACCTCAGTGTCCTTCTTGTAGTGAGGGGCCCAGAACTGAACACAGTATTTGAGGTGCGGCCTCACCAGTGCCGAGTACAGGGGCACGATCACCTCCCTGCTCCTGCTGGCCACACTAGTTCTGATGCAGGCCAGGATTCCATTGGCCTTCTTGGCCACCTGGGCACACTGCCGGCTCATGTTCAGCCGGCTGTCAACCAGCACCCCCAGGTCCTTTTCCTCTGGGCAGCTTTCCAGCCACTCTTCCCCAAGCCTGTAGCATTGCATGGGGTTGTTGTGGCCCAAGTGCAGAACCCGGCACTTGGCCTTGTTGAACCTCATACAGTTGGCCTCAGCCCATCGATCCAGCCTGTCCAGGTCCCTCTGCAGAGCCTTCCTACCCTCCAGCAGATCAACTCCTGCCCAACCTGGTGTCATCTGCAAACTTACTGAGGGAGCACTCGATCCCCTCGTCCAGATCATTGATAAAGATATTGAACAAAACTGAGCCCTGGGGAACACCGCTTGTGACCGACCACCAACTGAATTTAACTCCATTCACCACAACTCTCATCAAAGAGATCCCTCATCTTTGATCATCCCTCATCAAAGATGAGTCCAATCTAAGCTGTTGTGCAAGGCACTGAGTGTACACATAGCGAGGACCAATTTTCCCCTGCAGAGCCCTTGTCCCCCAGAGACAAGACAGATAAAGGATAGCGAAAAAATACAATGATCAGCCCCATTTTATATATAGATTGCTGAGATACTGAAAGATCTAGCTGAGGCCACAAAAAGGCAGCTCTATTACCCTGCCTGGAAGCTGCGGTTAGATGAATTCAAAGCAGAAATAAGCCACACGTTCTGACTGCAAGGAGAATGGATCACACTCTTGGCATCTTCTTTTTTGTCTTAATTTTTTGTTCATTTTCTTCACAAAGTTAGATAATTCCTTAGCTCAACCAAAGTTGTAATTCAGTCAAATGCCGTATTGGGGTAAGCAGGCCAAGAAGAAATGACCCAATTAGGAGATTGGACTAGACAGTCACGTTTCTTTTCTGCCCCTATCAGCTTGCCCAAGGCCCGTCTGGAGTTTTGTGAGAAAGTCGGGAAGTGAATCCACGGTTATTTTTTTTTGGTCCAGCGCTTTAAAATCTTTTTTGCTCTTGTTTACATTTCAGAATTATCTAACAAATGACTTATAGGAATGTATTTAAATATTATAGTGATGAATAGGACAGAAAGGTCTAGGACATTTTAGCAATTTTTTTAGCCTATGAACTGCCACTGAGCTCTTCACCAGGACTTCTGCTGTAGTAAATTTACTCTTTGGATTTTGCTAGTTTGGTAGTTGTGAGTGCTGAATAAATTGATGTTGCATTTCAACCATCCAGAGCCTGATAAAGGTTTCAGGCTGTCCATGGAAGTATTCCTGGTTTGTCTGCTCTGAATAAACGCTCACATGGAAAAAGACTAAAAGCTTACAGGGATATCCACAGACAGCAAACAAAAAGGACTGTTACCTTCCACAACTTCCATTTTACCATGCTGAGTACATGATAAGTACTAAGTGTTTTTTTACAGGTTGTGTAAAAGGATGAAAGTCTACTCTTGCTGCCAGACAAATGCTATTCCCCAACTCAAGCAGCAGAGGCTTCTGATTTCAGCTATTAAGTCCAGTTTCCAAGCCCAACTATGGGGAGGAGACATCAACATTTAAATTCCTGAACCGTAGTGATGTCACTGTATGAAGTAGGTTATAGCAATAATAATAGCAACAATAACAATAAGTAATAATATTGGTAATTAATAATAACCTCACGCTAACGAATAAGGGGCTCATTGTCCTTGCATGAATATTCTTGCTGGTCCCACTGAAAAAGGGGTAAACTGGGTCAGCTTTTCAGTCCTCTGCATGGGTGCTCTGGAGAGCACCTCAATATTTCTCCTGCAGGGCCTTCTTTCAGACAACCAAATTCTCTCATTACCCTGCTCTTTCATCTCTTACGTCTCTTTCATTTCTTACAGGTTTTGCATTAAAACCTGATACTTTCTCCTACTGCGGTATTTATGGCACTGTTACCAGTTGTTAAACTGTGATATGTGGTATTTTGTAAAGCTTTCCAGATTTGTGTACTTATATAAGAATCTCAGCATTCTTAAAAAAAAAACAAAACCCCTCAAGGAGGGAGAGAAAAAACCGGAGTAATAGTTCTGACTTCACACTAAGGACTCAAAAACAAAAAAGCAAGAAAAAGCACACTAATTTTAAGATATTTTTAACCCAATCTAGTGAGGTTAATAATCTAGATAGAGAAGGGAGACTAACTCAGAAGTATTCGCCATGTCTATATTTAGACTATATCCTAACACTCAGAATAGAGGTTTTTGTTCTAGGACTAACTCCCTTAAAAAACAGATAATAAAGTTTTAATGGCGTGAAGGATATATTTCATTAAACAGGTACAAGAAAAAAAATATTCATATCTAGACTGAAGACCACATTAGGAGAATGACTTCATGTGTTCATTTGCTTTCTCCTTTCCCCCATGTTCTATATAGGTTTTACTAATCCTTTATTGTTTCTTTCCAGAAGCATCATTCGGTGTCTACACTGAGAATGATTTTGGGCCAGGAAGTGGAGAAGACCGAAGCAGGTGTATATCACATTATCCTTGATGTTGACAGTGCAGAGTTGACAGGGAAAACATTGCTCGTCTTTCCAAAAATGATTTCATCCACTGTAATTGTTTATAGGATGACAGATCTGGAACAAAACCCGAGTGCCACTTTGGAAGACCTAACGCCTTCTTTGTCATCAGCAGCTGAGGCAGCCTGAATGTCAACATGCTCGTATTGCAGTTAATTTGTCCTTAAAAACTCCTTCAGAAAGCAGACTATGGTTGGAGCTTCCGCTCTCTTAGGCGTGGCCCATTACATCAGACCTCACTGACATATGGCTCTAATGAGCCAAGTTGCAGATCGTCTAAGATGTTGCCATCCATACCTGTCCTGCCTTTCCAGGAGGTGACTTTCCTTCAGCAGAACCGGTGGATGAGATCAACACCTATATCTGTATGAAGTCCAACAGGTTAATTTGCACTGCTATGGAAGTTAGTTTAAAGGGTTGGTTGTGTTTTGACCTAGGCTACAGGAACGTTTCTTATTTTCAGTTAACTCCACGGTATCACAAGTTTTGGTTTCAGCAGGCTGAAAACACTGTCCTACCTAAGGAGGGAAAATTAAAGTCTCCTGTATTAAGTAGCTATGAACATCAGTCATGAATCAAATCCATGAATCTGGCTTAAATTTTAGTAGTACAAATTTGATTTTTTATTTTATCATCTGGTTTTCGTTTCAATTTTTTCTCTATAACAAACATAATCAAAAAAAAATACAATAACCCTGTGATGCTCCCATTCTCACGACTCCAGATACAAATATTTAAAATAACTATTAACGTTTTAAAAGTCATATAATGAGAATTACTACAGTTGGCCACATCAAAGGTTAATGAATGATTTTCCCCTTTTCAAATACACAATGGTATTAGGAGTACAGTTCTACTATTTTCTTTTTATAAAAGCTATGGGTTTGACAAAAATAATTCCTAATACTGAACAAGCAGCAGCCAGGAAATGGTACATCATACAGTGGAGAGTGAGAAAGGTACAGCTCGGATGCTTTTTTCTCTCTTTTGTGAGTGTAAAACAGGATGGGGATGCGTTACTCGATGGCTAAATTAAGAATTAGTATAATCGAGGTGCAATGCCAGTGAAATCAAGACAAATGAATCCTACTCATTGCAGTATGAGATTTGTCCTATAGCTCTAGGTCTTCATGGAAATTTAACCATTTGTCTATTCTCCTTATTGCTTAGAGGAGGCAGCCAGCATTTCCATGAGATTATTTAAATGTAGAATTATTAGAAAATTTTGCAGCTACAGAGATAGATGGCTTTTACATAAAATCCCAGCAATCCAATGTGATAGTGAGCAAGATAATGGTCAGAAAGAACATTGCCAGGCTCCTAATGAGAAACTGTTGACAGTAAAATTACCCTAACATTCATCAAAAAAACAATAAATGTCAAGCATGGGGCCTTTGATGCAGTAGCTCATAATTCCTGTTCAGAAGCCTTTGCAGTCTCTTCAGGGCATGCAATCATCCTGCATTTCTGCTGATTTTACTGAAAACTTTGTTGCTGAAGAAGTACAAGGAGCAGGTGTCAGCATTCTGGATGCCACAGTCACAGTGCCATTGGCTCACCTCAGGCAGGGCACATTTGGCCTCAATTTCCCCTATATCTGCAATATAGGAATGACAATATAGGAATTACCCAAAGGCAATTCTGTGAAGGACATGGTGTTGCCATCCAAATGCTCAGAAATCATGAACTAGATGGTAAAAACTATGATGCTGACTTTTGCCAATGAGCTACGTCATGTATTTTTAATGTTAACTACGTCCAGCTTTTTGTGCCTTTGTAGTACATATTTTCAAGCTCTCTCCTCCACAGCTACGGGTGATTACTTCAAACCAACACGAAACTAATTCTTACCCAGTCTGCCGAATTCTGGGTTGGGTGGCCCTAAGAAAACCACATTAAGTTTATATAAAAGCTTATATAAAGTCCCATTCTGTTCTTCGGCTCTGTGGAACGTGGAAGCTATAAATACCTTGCCCATCACCTGAGTGCTCTGTTTAATTCTTCAGCATATATCCCCTAAATGATGTGGTGAGGCAGATTGTTGCCTGGTCCATGAATTAAGAACAACCTTATGCTGAGTGCTCCTCCAGCTGTCGCTGCACCCCGGCTTGTTTGTTTGCCTTGTTCACGAGGGGAGCCTGAAGTTACATCACAAGTGATGATAGGATCATATCTTCCAGATTTTGCCTATGCATCTTTTCTAAAATTTCCAGGTAGAGGCTCAAAGCCATTCTTCTAAGGCCTCCATGGACTCTGAGGTCAGTGGCTGGATAGTTCATTACATTCATACTGGCAATTCCTTGCTTTGTTTTTCTTGACCAGTTTCCATTCCAGCTGTTCCAGTGTATATGAATAGAAAACGTGTCCCTGTCTGTCATTTGCAGTGATAAGCTGCATCCTAGAGGCTGTACACAGATGGAGTCATCCTTAGTTTATAGAGAAGGCTGAGTGTATGCCACATGCTATTAGGGCCACTTGAAACTGGGCTAATTACCTGGCAGACATCGCTGCAGAGCAGATTCTTTAATAAAAATGAATGGAGTGACAAGGGATAGACTCCTTGTTATTTTGGGACAAACTCTCTCCTCAGGCAGCAGATAGCCACAGCGGTAAGGTTCCCAATCTATCATTTGGTTTGCTGTTTCTTGGCTGTAGAACTTAATTAATGATTCTGGAACTGGTGTGCTTCCCAGGAATAGCCTGTAAATCCGTTAAATTAAACAATAAAGGCAGATGTGGGCAAAAATAAAAATCCCACACGAGTCAGAAATGAAAAATTACATTGCTTTGTCAATTCACAAGGGCCAGTGCAGGAATGTTCTAAAACCTTGTTGTGGTTTAACCCCAGCCAGCAACTAAACACCACGCAGCTGCTCGCTCACCCCCACCTCCAGTAGGATGGGGGAGAGAATCGGGAGGGCACAAGTAGAAAAACTCGCGGGTTGAGATAAAAACAGTTTAATAATGGAAATAAAACAAAAAGTAGAACAGTAATAATAACAATGAGAACAACAACAATAACAGAGTATACAAAGCAGACGATGCACAATGCAACTGCTCACCAACCTGCTGACCGCGTGTCGCGAACGGGGGCGAGCCCCACCCACCCCTAGTTTTTATATTGAGCATGACATCACATGGTATAGGATACCCCATTGGCCAGCTGAGTCAACCGCCCCGGCTATGACCCCCCCCAGCTTCCCCTGCACTTGGCAGAGCACGGGAGGCCAAAAGGTCCCTGGTGCAAGCACCACCCAGCAACAACCAAAGCATCAATGGGCCATCAACGTTCCTCTCATACCAAACCCAAAACACGGCACACACCCCCCCCCCAGCCACTAACTCTGTCCCATCCGGAACCGGGACAAACCTTCTGAAGCTTTTCAGTCTAGTGGTTCAAGCAAGAGGGAAATGTTCCTGTGGATGCCACCATTTTTTGAACTGATGATTACTAATTACATAATTACTTTATTGCATGAAATAGTACAAACAAATACTGTGAAAACTGAGTTAAAACATACTTATAAATATTTTTTCTCTTCAAGATCTGAAAGTAGAACACAGACATTTGTCGTACCTGTGAATTGACTGAAAAAGACCACGAGCCTAGAAAAGCGGTGTTCTAAAGATCTGAACTCAGTCATCCGGAGCGCTGTCCTTCCTCAGCTTCCACGGATTTGAACTGTGAAGGAGCTCAAGGCATTGTGGTGTTTGGTCTTTTACAGGGAAAGCCAAGGATAAGGTAACACTCCTACCCTCTGCCTGTCATATAAACAACCAGAACACCATTTTTGATAGTTAATTTCCCCTCCCATCACCATTTTGTCTTGCGAAAGTATGCCTGTTCTTAACTTTACATAGCACTTCCATTAATGTCAGTCTGCTCACGGTGAATAATGCTAAGGGTACCTATCTGTCTCTGTAATATTAGTGTCTTACGAGGCCATTCAAACTCAATGAATCCATGTGCAAGAAAAAAATGACCAGAATTTGATTCCATTGCAGTATAACTATTTCAAATGAAGTAATTATTCTTTAAAAATGCAGATTTTTTTTCTTCAAAAATTATAACTAGGAGTTAATAATAATAATGCCAAACCCCATCTTGCGTGGATGGCAATCAATTGCAGGAGAATTTCTAAATATCTGAAAGAATGCACTCATCTAAACTATCACTCATGGTTCAAGATGGCCAGTGAAACCATTTTATTACTGCAGTTAGTTGGAAAGACACTATTCTGCAAAAATCAGATAATGTACTTATTTCTAAAAGCCTGGAACAAAAGAGCCAGTAGAGATTTGCTGAGTAGTTGCAAGATAGCCATTAAATATAAATATTTTTAAAAACAATTTACTCTTTCTTAATGCTTTTAGAGCAGCATGTGGGAACAGAGTCTAAGTGCAGCATCTTACTGCATTAAAAAGGACACAATGAAGGTTATTGGGCTCCAGATTTAACCCTTCTATCTCTTAACTGTTCATAACAGTTCCTAACCTATATAAAGTATGTGAGTTTATATAAAACTTACCTCTCTTTCCTAGTGGTAACAATACAAGTTTATATTTTTAAAACAACTATTACCAATGATGATCCACATTTTTCACATTCCTATAGAAACAAACTATTTTTAAGGGTGAATTCAAGTTTAAGTTTCCATTCCTCAAATAAAAAAGAGCAGCAGAACTGGAAATTGCTTTCTCTTCATCCTGAGTATGCATTGTAGATGGCAAAGAGAATTGCTTTTTGGGGCTGTATACGTATAAATGATATGAGTATTTATATCACTGGTTTGAATGAAAATGTGTAGGCCAGTTAGAAAGAAAAGAGGCTGATTTTTGCTCCAAACTATCCAGATCTTGCTCCAGTGTAAGGAATAACAGAATTTAATTCTGCTACTCAGGCAGCAAAGTGTCATTCCACCCCTCGATCCCAGCAGTGCACCTGCTGGAGTACAGCCCATGGCGCCTATGTGGGAGGCGGACTGACTGAACCATGAGACCACTCCTCGTAACAGGAGGACAACAACAAGGCTGACACTACCAACAACGGCCTTTGCAAGGTGGCCCTCATGCTTAGGTCATTCTGAAGTAGACCTGCAGCAACCGCATCGCATAGCACTGGGCTTCCTCTACCTCCATACAGCACCTTCGTGGCCCAAAGACAGAAGTGCTGACTTTTCAGTTTTTCAGTTAAATAACAGGCAGGCCTGCCAGCAGGGTGGTTTTTAGCATGATGCTGAGGATGCTCAGGAGTGTTAGGCAAGGCCCGTGGGGATAGTATCAGGGCACTGTGAAGGGCAGAGTGAGCCAAAGCTCATGTGGACTCATCCATGCTGCCTAGGAGTAATCGACCCCTGGAGAGAACTGTCCCAGGACTTGACTGGGTATCATCCGATTCACTCCAGAGAACTGAGGAATGAACTAACACTCAGACAGACAGGGAACCGAGGACACAGGAGCAAACATACCTTAAAAACATTCTTCTTGATTGGTGATACTTCTACATTTGGAGTTTTAGTAGCTGTAGGTAGGATTCATCTGATCTAACTAACTTAAGACATCCAAGTCTGAGCTAAGCACTTCAGGCTACTTTTACTGTCAACAAAGAAAAAAACGCCCATCCATATAGTGATTCACCTGGTCTTTCTTAGATGCCTATTTAAGGATGAAATGGATGAACCTTCATGAATTGGCTATGTGGAACTTCAGAAAAAATGTCTTTGCTGAGAGGCCATCTCATGTTGATCTCCATGGATTGATACTGAGGCTCCTATCATCCAGTATCATCATCGATAATACCTCCTCAGCAAATCTGCAGATGATGCGAAACTGGGGGAATGGCTGACACACCAAATGGCCCGGCTTCAATCCAGAAGAAAAATAATCTAAGGAGAAATGCAAGGTTCTGCACCTGGGGAAGAATAATCCCAAGCACCAGTGCAGGCTAGGAGCTGACGGGCAGAGCAGCAGTCCTGCTGAAACCGGGCTTACAGTGGATGCCCACCTGAATATCAGCCAACAGTGCACTCTCATCACGAACGAGACAAAATGCCTACTGAGCAATACTGACTGGCTGAAAGTGGCCAGCAGATGGAGGGAATATTTTGTTCTCCTCTGCTCGGCACCGGTGAGGCCATATTTGGAATACAGTCCAGTTTTGGCACAACCAGTACAAAAGGGATGTGAAGAAACTGGAATTGGTCCACTGGAGGGCTACCAAGCTGGTTATCTAGAGAACACGACCTACAAGGAGAGTGGAGGAAGCTGGACTTGTTCAGTCTGGCACAGAGGAGTCAAGTGTGGTCTAACTGCAGCCTGTAACTGCTTGAAGAGAGTTACAAAGATAATGGAGCTGAAGTTTTCTCAATAATGTCAGATAATGAAACAAGGGGAAATGGCCAAAAAAATGCTGCTTCGAGGCTCAGACTCAACATTGAGAAAAAATATTTCACCAGGAGGATTGCACAGCGCTGTAACAGATTACCCAGAGGAGCATCTGAATCTCTGTTGTTGGAGATTGTCAAGACCGTAAATCCGTGGCTGAACTGCTCCAGTGTCGGTAAAAGCCCAGCTTTGAGCACAGGGATGGGCTTTCCAACTAACACATCTAAGATTCTGTGATAAACTGAAGACATACAGCCTGAAAATTACAGCTGGGTCAAAACACTGCCAGGTGAGGATCTCCGCAGAAGCCCACAGGCAGTGGCTTTCGCAGTGTGCCCTTTGTGAAACTAAACACCCCCAAGCCATGCTCAGCCTCACTGGAGTCAACAGCAAAATCCTCTAGAGCTGGGACAAGTGCTTGAACGGATGGTGGAAAAACAGGATTTGCTGAGGGAGACAAACCAGTAATACAGTTCATATGCAGATATATTCATAAGGAGCAATGGACTACTGTTACAGGCTTTTGTCTGTAACATATAAACAGTATTGGAATCCATTATGGTATGTACTGCCATCATCTCTGGAACGTGTCCAAGCCCTTTAATTCTCTATTAATAACAATAAATGGAAATTCTCATCCAGAACTACGGGGACAGGTACTGAACAGAGTGATCTGAGCTCTCTCCCAGTCCTTGTGATTCCCTAAGTAACCTGGGACATATTAAACCGATTTTTGCAGCACAGAGTTCCTTCTAAAACCATAGATTAAATTCACTGCTGAAAAAAAACATTTGGTTTGATTTTTCTTAACATTTATTATATACTTAGAATAAATTTATTGTGTCTTTGGCATTATTTAAGAAGAGAAATTTAACTTTCAGTAAGAACAAAAATATAGTTCTCAAAGGCAACTGCGTGAAGAATCATAAAGCACAGCTAAGGTTAGCTTAGAAACAAGATTCACTTCTTCTCATCCCGAGAGTGTGACCAGACAGGCTTACGTTTCTGAATAAAGGCTTCAATACCTTCCTGCCCATCTCTCAAAGTCAAATTGTCTACCATAACCTGAGTAGTGATTTTGTAAGCAGTATCAAGGTCCTGTGTCATCTGTCTGTAAAAGGTGGCTTTCCCCAATGCCAGGATGGATTTGCTGCTTTTGCATATCTTCTGAGAGATTTTCATGGTCTCTTCTTCCAGCTTGTCTTCTGGTACCACCTTGCTGACAAGCCCGTGCATTAATGCTTCTTGGGCAGAAAGAGGTTCACCCGTGAAAAGCATCTCTAATGCCACCTGAACAAGAAAAAATATTGTATTAAGTCAATATAACTGCCTTATTGTTTTCGTTTGTTTGGGGAATTTCAGCGTCCTCCTTCAAGTACAAGTTACTCTTTTGACAAATGTAAGATTTAAGTCTTTTGGCCTCTTAAACTGGCAAGGAAGTGTTAAGAGGTCTCAGCAAAGAGAAGGACTAGGTCTAAAGCTGGCCTTTTTTCAAACTTGCCCACTGACTGCAGCTGTCCTAGGCTGACACCTCTGGGTTTCTTTCCAAAAGCCCAGAATCTCTAGTGATTGCAGCAGGAATAAAGAGAGATGTGGATGGTCACAATGTCAAATGACTGAACTCGATGTTTTAAGCTGGGCACATAATGACAAATAAAGACTTACTACGTCAATGTGTAGTTTTTGAAAATACCTGCCGTAGTTTAAGTTTGGTCGGGGTGTTTTTAAATATGTCCCTCTTATAGCCGCATCTATTTCAGTCTCCCGCTGCTTCCAGCACCTTGTACTTGAGGTTTCAAATTTAAAAATCGCACACTCAGTGACTATTCAATGTTATAAATCAATAAGAATTTTTTTCTATGACTCGGGATGCAATTGATCAATGCCCTGAATCATAAAAGCTGATTATCCTCATTAGTATATTTGCTCTGGTAGCTATAAACAATGGCAACATTTAATGTGATAAAAGGTAAAATCAGTAATCCTGAGAACTATAGGGAATGTTCTTGCTACCTTTGAAAAGTGGCACAGAGAAAAGTATATCCCACACATTTTAAAAAGGTAATCATAAACCCCAGAAATACTAATTCAGAAACAGTTGTAACTGTACGCTATAGCGCACTTGAAAAGAAAACCACAGACAGGCTTTATTTGAACAGGATGGCCTTACAGATGGGAAATTTAAAGTTGAAGCTCTTATCCAGCAGTTGGACTTGTGCACTTAAATCCTCGCATCTCAGCAGAGCCCTGCTGGGCTTGGACAGTCTGTCCGCATGCATCCAACTGGATCAGAACTTAAAATTTCTTTTCTCAGTTACGGAAGCTTTACAGATCGTACTACTGTTTATGCAGTGAGAGATGTGTAGTCACAATCAGTAGGAAAGAAAGCAGGAAGAAAGTATAGGAGGGTTTTAGATGCTATTTAAAGCATCTTGATCTACACCCAGGCAGATCATGCTGGCCGTGAAATGTCACTGCCTGGCAAGAACCGATACCTCGGTGGGATTGATATTCTGAACTTGCAGGGGTTTCCTCATCAGGGGAGAACATCACTGTCTAAAGCACAGAGCTGTCTGTTGGAAAGGAAAAGGACTGCTGAGCTGGTATGCTGCTGGTATGAGTCCATGCTGGTTGGAATTGCATCAGTAGGAAGCTGCTTTCCCTAAACAGAATTCATCCCTTTATTGTTTTTCTCCGTCCAAAGAGTTATGAAGATATCTTTTGCAATGAAGTTATTTTGAATGTTGTACTGCAGGAAAATAAAGTTTAGGCAATGGAACTAAAACTCCTAACATGCGAACCTACTTCCTGCAAAATTACAAAGAGTATCTTTGGGGAAGGAGCCTACCTTTCTTGGAAGAGATCTGCCCAAGGCCACAGCTGGTGTGGAGCAAAACAGTCCGATGTTTACTCCAGGAGTAGCAAATTGAGATTTCTCACTTGCCACTGCAATGTCACAGCTTGCCACAAGCTGACAGCCTGCTGCTGTAGCCAAGCCATTTACTTTGGCAATCACTGGTACGGGAAGTTTCTGGATTAAAGTCATAACCTGCATGCACAAAAGAAAGTGGTCAGTTAGTCCCTGAAGTTTAAGCAGTGGCTGTTCTAAAACTTGCAGTTGCTTCACACACCTGATGTGTGCATTTTTCAGCTTTATTAACTGGAGTTTAGTAAAAGAAGCAAGCTCTCTGCAAAACCTGTTTTAATGCACAAGACCACTGCTGTTCCAGTAGCTGCTCAGTTGTGTTTATGTAGCATGAGTTGGTCCTGCTAACTCCAGTGGCAACGGAAAACACAAGAATGAAAGGCAGAAACACTTGTTACCAGATCTGCATGGAGCCTGGATGCTTCTGCACTGCAGGTGTAGTGTTCCTAGCTGTGGGAAGATGTGTCTCCGAGACACACCATCCCCACCTTCATTTGCCCCATAATGGAAAACTGACTTAATAAAAACCAGCCTATTGCTGGTTTCTGCAGGATCTCCAGCCTGGGTTGATCTCACCCAAACACAATCATTGGATGTCTTTCTAGGCTTACTCTGCATTCTAGGGAGAGACTTACCTGCCAGGAAACAATTTTTCCTGCTTGCATTAGACATAAGATGCGAAAACACACTCTTTCTCTCAGATAATTCTTGAAGGTTGGACATCCAACTTCAGATAGCTGAAGTTAAGAAAGATGAGTTTGTCTTAACTGTTCTAACTCAGGTTCTCCTTCCATACAGAGGGAATCAACAAACTCACCTAATTTTAATGCCTGAAGATAGAAAATCCTAGTTAAATGATTACAGTCATTATCTGGATAAAAAAAAAATCTCATATTAGCACAGTGTAGCAAGATAACAAATTTTCATTTGCTACTTCAATTTCTCCAGTAGATGAAGTCTAGCAAATTTTATGTTGCTTAGGTAAAACTACCTACATTCAGTTTTGAATTTGATCAGTCTTTGTCTCCATTCTTCTATCTTTGTTTAAAAACAATTTTTCAGTGGATCTTGAGAAGCAGACAACAAGAGAGTAACAATATGTGCATGTGCGGAGACAAACAACTACAGAGTACTCTTCTCATTATAAAAATTCAAAGTCAACTGCTTCTCTGAAAAAAAAACCCTGAACTCGGTGTTCAGGGTACTGGTACTGGTACTTATGGTTTTGTATTTGAAAAGCCTCTGGAGAAGTGATATTCTCAGCTGTCTCAAACTTGTATGTGGAGGGTACTTTGTTCCCAGATACTGCATTACATAGTATTGCTAACATTGTTATATGCATGGGGAAACAGAGGTATAGCAGCTGAGATGATCTGCCTAAGATTACCAGATGTAGAAGCCAAGGTGCCTGAAAACAAGCCCGATGCTCTGGACCCCTAGTCCACAATGCTGTAGGCATGTCGTTTAGGGTAGAATCTATTCTATTTAAATTAAATATTGAAATTTAGGAAGACACGATCTTGTTTTGGAAGCCCCCAAAAGTACCTTTTTCTCTCTATTGACCAAAAAAAAGCACAAGTGATTTGATGGTGGTTATCCCTAGATTTCTAGGAAAGACACTGCCCAAATACTCAGCTACAAGGAACACTGGCTAAACTAAGGAAGATGCCATGATTGTACCCATTGTAGATGACATGCACGTTGGCATTCTAGCCCTTTTATTTGCATGTAGAGAAATCCAGGTAAAACATAATTTCACCAGGATCAGGTATTAAAATGGCAGAGCAGCAAAAAGCAAGGCATCTGGAGCAACAGTCTGTGCTTTAGCTAGTAGATGAGCAATGCTGTCCCTCCTTAAATCAGTATCATTGCTTGCTCTTAATACCAGGCAGAAGGGTGGCACTTAAGAACTGCTTACCTCTGCACATATTTCAAACACTTGGGAATGATGCTTCACATCATCTTCATTTGACAGTTCCTTTAAATCATGGCCAGAACAAAATACAGGTCCTTCAGCTGCAAAGAATTTCAGGAAAAGTCAGTCTGAATTAATCAGGAAACCAGGGGTAGCGGCATATCAATGCCCCAGCTAAAGGTATGTCAATGAGACGTCAATGGCAAAAAAGAGCTTGGGGAGGGAGTTTTACACACTTCTGAAATATTGCCTTCTGGGTTTTGTAACAACTTCAAATTGCCACAATGCAACATTTAACCACAGTAACACCCATAAATATTTTTAAAGGCCTAATTTTACTTCCATTCCAAGTTAACTCAGTTAAAAGTAAGGCACTTCACACCTCTGAGCCCAGTTTCTTGTAAGGATACTGTACTAAACAGCTCCTTGGTGCAATGTAAACTAGTCAGCTGGAGCAAGGATGGAGCCCTCTGCTCTCAGACTAACAGATACAGTTATTCCCTCCTGATTGAACCCAGCATTAATGATTAACTTTTATTAAGTAAGCATCAAGATTTTTGTGTCATGGCGTTCAAAGCCACAACAGAAAAAAAAAAGAAAAAAGGTTGTTCTTCTAGAGGAGAACCAGAAGGGTTGTTGGGGTATCTTTTCCTCCAACTGCTAAAACCGTCATCTAGAAAATCCCGAAAAGCATGTCCAGGGTTTGGGCAGCAAAAGAGCAGGCTTCTGTGGACCTAAGTTTTGGATTTGCTTGCCTCCGGTGGCAGCTAAGCTGAAAACATCCTTTACGGGTACACTATCTTTACAACAGTTTTCCTTTGTCATGAGAGTATCTGCCATAAGAATAAACCAATTTGATGCTTCTGAATCCTTCAGAACTCAGATATTTGCATGGATGTGACATTTCCAGCTATAACTATGCAGACACAACCTTACCTATGCATTTTTTTGTTACAGACCAGATTACTGTGGCACAGTCTATCCAGAAATAACCACACAATTAACATAGTCAGCTCATGGGATCAGCAATACATATCTGGAAATTAATCACATCTGCATTTGTGCCTCACTGAAGAAGAATCCACTGTGAAGTCTGTGTTAAAGACTCAAAGCATTCCCTGAAAAGCCTTTTATTTTCTTGCGATTCCTTCTTTTGCATTCCGTTCAGCAAGGGAATTGGAAATCAACAGGAACATGCAATTTCTCTTTAAACTGAAACAAAAAACCAAATGAAATTGTGCTCACAAACTCCCAGACCACTGTACTCCCAAAGAAGAACCTGAAGAGTTTCACAAGATTTGTAACTGCTGTCTGAAACATTGGATATATATATTAAACTCACCCCTGTGAAGTTAACTTACTTATACGCTCGTGTGTGTGTGCACAAACACACAGTGTTTTCCTCTACGTACAAGAAACAGCAGCATCCTAAATTAATAAACCTATTTCTCCAAGATGTTTGGAAGGGGGGCAGGGGAAGATTATCTTAAAATAGCAGGGGAAAAAAAGATGGCTTAAGAACAGCTCAAGTTTCATTATCTTTAAGAACTCTACAGGTTAATACCTAAACGGAAGAAAACTGTAATAGGCTCTGAGAGATAATGTTTTACATCTGCAGGTTACGGGTGACTGCAGTACCGATATTATGGTCCCTCCTTCATCAGAGAGTTTTAAAAACAGTTTTGACAAACCAGTGGCCAAGATAACGAGGCTGATCCTGGCTTACAGCAGGGGAACAGAGCACACGATTTGAAGAAACCTCGTGAGCCCTGTTTACTTACAGTCTATACCCGCTGCCGAAGGCAACAAGTGTCATACCAGCTCAGCCTGTTCCTGCATGAAAACCTGTATCTGGGAATGTTATTTCTTTAGTTTGACAACCATTAGAACCTGGCTTTTGTTCTGTTTACAGTATTCTTTACATACAGCTTTTAAACCAATTATTTAATCTACCGACTGTTTTTACAAAAGGAAAAAGCTCATCGACTCTGCAAACGTGCTGCATAACCTGACTGAAATACTGACTTTGTTTTGAAACCCGTTTCTACAGTGTTTCTTCTTAGACGAGTTAAGTATCAACAAAAATACAAGAAAACCCAAGTCAATTGTCAGCGCCGTGTTCAAGAATGAGGAATTAAGTACGTGAGAGTGGAAACTGGGTTCTGTGAGATTTCGGTTTAAACTCCACATTACCCCGTTTTTTCTCCTTCCCTCGCCCCCCCGCCCCCTTCCATCGGCCTTAAATGACGGAAGTACCTGAAATGATAATAACTCGGAGGTCTTTGCTTTTGACGTCGTGCAGCAGGTCCTCCCTGAGGGACTGCAGCATGGAGAGGGACAGGGCGTTTCTCTTCCTCGGGTTGTTCAAGATAATGTTTCTGTAAAAGCCGTTGAAGACAAAGGGGGTAACTGTCAAAACAAGCAATAAGCGCATTCAGGGACGGGCCCGCCTCCTCCGCCCCAGCCGCCGCCGCCTCACCGGACGCCCTCCGCCTGCCGCCGGACCGTCAGCTTCTCCGGCAGGGGCGGCCGCCCGGCTCCCGCCACCGCCGCGCCGCTGAAGGCCGCGGCCAGGGGCCTCCTCAGCCGCCACAGCCTCGCGGCGGCCATGGCTGCCGGGCGGGCGCGGCGGGCGGCTCGCTACTGACCCCTAGGCCGGCCGCCTGCCGCCCGCCCCGAGCCGGAGCCGCTGCCTCTGGCGGGGCGGTGCTCCCCTCGGCGCTGGGGCGTTCGAGGGAGGGCGGCCCGTGTCTGCTCCCGAGGCGCTGAGTGCTGCCAGGGGACGGGATAGAACGGTACGGAGCTTCCCCCGGCCGTGGGTTCAGTCTCAGAGCTGATTTCCACAAGGTGTGGGCTGTAGAACCAGCGGAACGCCTGGGGCCTCCTGCTCTGGAAGGGCTGGGTGGGAAGGCGGCGTTCGTTAACGGGTATCTTGGGGATGTTGGAGGAATACTAAAAATGTTGACATTTTTGCTATAATTTCTTCAGATTCCACTAAGCATTTGCATCTAGGACCACGGGATGGAGATTAGGACTGTGCTGAGAAAACTTTTTAGTGACGCTAATTTGGGATGTATCAACAGAGAGGACAATTGCGTTCTGCAGAGAGAATGAGGTCACTTTGAGGCCGAGAGTAACGGCACGGGATGAAATTCAGTACTTTGGGTTATATACTTGTGAACTAGGGAGCTCATCATCTGGAAGTGGTCGTGGAGAAGACCTTGGGTGTTTTAATTGGTTCCACAGAGTCGGTCTGTAGTCCGTATGATGCATTCAAGAAAAAAAGAGACAAATGTGATTTTAAGAGGTGATTTTAAAATTCAAATGTGATTTTAAAATTCAAAGTATTTTAGGGACATACAGGTACATTCACAACTCATCTTGATTATTGTGTATGCTTCTGGTCACCCACGTTCAAGAAGCCAAATTAAAAGAGGGGCAGAGAGAATAGATTGGCAGAGAACAGAGACTCTCTTCCTAGGGATGAGAGGAGTGTTGTTCCTTGAGTCTAGCAAAACAAATATGAAAGGACTTACGACTGCTGCCTCCAGAGGACAGGCATTTTGCAATCTGAGAAGGCAAAAAGCTCTGTAAGATGGAGAACAATGCAGGCACTACCGCAGTACACTGAACATTAATATATCTGAGCCAGAAATGAAGGAGCAAAGATACTGCCGTTAGAGGAGTGAGACTGTGGAACAGCCCGGCCATAGAAGCTACATGGATAAAATCTGTTTGTTTTTTTTTTCAAGAGGGAGCTCAGGAGGCTTCTAAAAGGGGTTATACGATGTCTCTTCCTCGGTTACCAGAGGGATGGATCTGGGGAAGTGGGTCCCTCTCCATCTGTGTTTCTGCTGAACCCCAAAGCTCTCCTTTGCCAGCTACTGGTACGATGCATAATAAGTCTTTCTAGTTTGAGAGATGCACAACTCTCTGCAGACCCCAATTACTCAAAATAGTTCTTCCAGAAAATGTCACTTTGCGATATAACCTCTCACATTTCTTTCATTCCTCTGTTCTCTACTCGCAAGAGCGATGACCTCTCTTTCTTCACACCTGGCTCAGGCAGTCTCCTGGGAAAGAAGCAGCTGTGCAGATGAGGCAGCCAGCGAACAATCTCATCTGCCATGAGATGCCGACGGGCCCAAAGCCCAAGCAGCGCTGTTCCAGGAGTACAGGCTGCCCCAGTCATGATTCCCCGCTCTTCCTTATCGCACCTACTCATTGTGTATCCTTTCCTAAATGCTAGGGGAAAGTATTAGGAACTGAAGTGTTTTATGCACATGCAAGTCCTCATTGTTTGTGCTCCCCATTTTCTGGCAGAGCAGTAGGTACCCTAAAACAAAATAGATATATGTCCAGCATATGTTCCTTGTAAATGTAAATCTGTGCTCCTGGTTCCCGATCTCCCCATTCTTGTGAGTTCTTGTAGGTTCCCAAATGTGCCTCTAGTTTTCATCAGTGTCTGTTGAACCCCTGCAGCTTTTCATATCTGAGCATCAGCCTCATAAAAGAACCACTTGAATTTTGTGTTTAATAATATATTTACTTATACAGATAGTATCAGCTTAGTGTGGGGATGCACTTTCTGCTTACTGATTTTATATGGCCTAAAACAATGACCCGTCAGGGTCACTGGGCTTTGTGGCTGTACTGTAATAGCAGTAGTGGGTTTATGTACATTTTAATGCATTGAAGGACACTGATAGGCCTGAGGGCTAGGTCTGCACTGGGCTTTCCCCACTTGCCCATTTTCATTTTCTCATGGTTGGTTGTACTTCATGGTCATTCACTGAAAAGTTCCTTCAAAATTTATTTTTAATATGTGGTAGGAATCTGTAGCAAAAAAAATGCCCATTTAGAAGAAAATGAGATCATCTTAAATAGATCACAGCAGTTTTCAAAGTCCCTGCTTGATGTGGCAAAGGCCAGCACACAGAGAACACAATGTGTGTGCCAGCTCTGGGAGGAGTTCTCAATCCCCTGCAACTCTGACCAGTGACCTCTTTCACGCGGCCTTCTGAATTACAGTATTTTTTTTTTTCTTCTAGTTCCTTCTCTTTCTCCATCTCGTCGTCCTTTTTCTGCCCATCTCCAGGGAAAAAACGTTTTTTGTCTTCTCCAGAAAGCTTCTTTTTAATATAATGTTTCCAGCTCCCTGGAAATTCTGTTCTGTTTCACTTTGATTGACAACCTCATGTTTCCTTTCACACCCACCCCCATTACAGATTTTTTTTTGGCTGCAGCTTCCCCAATGCATTAAACAGACCTGCTGCTGCCTTCTCTCAGAAAGCGCTGAAAAAACTTTTCCAATTTCAGGCAGCTTTCCTTTTTATAGCATTTGCTAGCAACATTGTGGTTATGGCTGAGCTCACACTTCCAACTGGAGACAACAAGGAGCCAGGATTGCAAGTACCAGACGGGGCTTTTCTAACCTTCAGCTGTATTGATCCTTCACATAAAATGAAAAGGGAGATAGATGATAAGGGACATAACACAACTTCATTGTTGGATCATTACAGAAACTTTCAGGGTATCATGCTGTGCTATGAAAAGATATTTTGAAATTCAAGTGTGCCTAGCTGCTGTAAAGCACTCTGGGGTCTCCATTCTAATGTTGCTAGATAACATGTATGGACAGTAAAGATAGTATATGGGATCCCCTTCTTTATGAAGCACAAGTATTTTTTTGTGTCTTTATCTCCTTGGCTTTCAAAGAGCCCAGATGGGATGTGCACCTCGTAGGAGTACCTGCTTCACCCCAATGGTCAGTATCATCGCAGGGCAGAGGCAGACCTTGCTGGGATGAGGCTGAAACGTAAAACACATATACACACACATATGCAAATGAGTAAATATATACATAAAGACACTTCTACCTATTAATTGGGATGTTGTGATGAAAAATTGGAACTATTTTATGGAATGTGAGGCAGGCATATCCCCAGCTGACTTTCATGCAAATTATTTCTTGTGAAACGTTGGCATTCGCAGAGGATCTTGTGACCTGATTTTCAACACTGCTGAAGGCATTCAAATCCCACGGGGAGCCAGAGGGGTTCAGCACCTTTAAAACTCAAGGACTGCTTAATTCTGGTCAGGTACATAGTAGTTCCAGGATAACAGGGAGAGCAGGGCCCTGTTCTTGCACCCAGGCCAAGGAAAATGATTCATTTTCGTGCTTTGTGAATTCTGCTAGCAAAGAGATAGATTAGTGCATTACTATTTCTTTTATGTGGAACCCTCCAGGACTGCCTAAAGAAAAGATGAAAAAATATTTTGCATATTTGCTCCTTTTTAGCCAAAGGACTCCGAGGCGAGTCCTAGCACTACATGAAGGGTGCTGTCCATATACCATTTTTTACTGTATCCTTAGCCAATTAATGTTTTCTATACTGGTGTTAAGATAGAAATAGCACAGAAACTTCAGGACAATACTCATTTGGGCTGGGATTTTCTAAGGACATGAAGCTAAGGGCTCTTTATTCTGCCCACTCCTGGAATTCATATGACTCTGCTACCTAACCTTCTTTGGGTTCTAGCCTTGGTTTTTTTATTTGAAAACATATTATTCTGATTTATGTTAGTCACAGAAAGACATGTCATGTATCAGTCCTCTCTTTAAAAAGAGGGACTTTTTTCTAGTCATTCAAAATCAGTTATAGAATTCATGTATATCAGACTATCAGAAAAGCTTAGTCTGTACTCTAAGAGAAAGTGATTTTTTAAAAATTATTGGTTATTCTGCTAAAACAAAGCACTTAAATTGAGTTTTAATTCCATGACTGCCATTGATATTTTAAAATAACCTGTGAACCAGGCTCAACACCTGCCACTCCAGTCAGGCTCAGATTAGGTCCTTACCTGGCAATACCGCTGCCTCCTGTAATTACATTTAGCGTTTGGCTTTGACATTAAACATAAAGCTCCCAGTGTCATCACCACTCCAATTTTTTGCAATTACTGCTCAGAGATTTTTCTCTGTCACTGTGTGGCAGCACTGCTCCATGTAATGGATGCTAGTTATTTTCCCTTCAGCTTGAGAACCAGGTGAATGATCAAAGCCCTTTTGTCACTGGACCCCTCCCTGTTCCTCTTTATTTACGGTTGGACTCGATGATCTTAAAGGTCTCTTCCAACCTAAATGATTCTAAATTATTCTATGATTTGCTGGTTTTCTCCTATCATCCCCACACTCATTTTTCATCCTTCATTGTCCTCACTTCCTCAGAGGTTTTAAAGCGATTCATATTTCCCTGGCTTTAACATTAGATTTTTTGTATGTGCCTTCCAATTATGAGATTCTTAAGATGTGAACAACGACCAGAATTATGAAGTATATGGGAGGATACAACAGCTTGGAAAAAAGGTGGTATTCATTCCTGTCCTCACAGTATCTAACCTTAGGTTCCCAATTTAGATACTTAATCCTGCAAGGCTCACAATCAATAGAGACATGCGCTCCTCCGCAGGGCTGCTCAGTGTGTCTGAATTAGGTGCTTGCTCCCAGTGCCTCTCCAGGCTGCCTGCTTCTCCCTACTGATTGCGGAGGGAACCAAGGGAAACCAGTCAGATGCCGCTCGCAGATGGTGTGAACGTTCCCTTCACCCACACAGAAGCTACAAATGCTGATCTCAGCCCAGGGACCTCTCTGGAGGAATGGAGTACCAGAATCCTCTCAGCCTGACGATCCTCTGACTGTATCTCAGGATTCACTGCCACCACTTCTCTCTGCTGTGGTTACGGATAAAAACATTGCTGTGAAAGAAGAGGTAAATTGTAGCTGCTGTTTGGGGCCGAGAACAAAAATTTGCCTAAAAGCTCTCCGTACTTGGGAACAACCACTGTTATTGCATGGCTTTGCTCCAAGCCACGTCTGCAAAGGACAATTCTCACCACAAAATTACACCCTCTACCCACGTTGTCCCTGCCTCTGCTAGTAACTTCTTTTCCATAGCAAAATATGTTGAATTTTCTGGACTCTTCCGGTTCACCTGTTTCCTGCCCTTTGGCCAATTTTCAGCTCATTTCATTTTTGTTCATTCCTTTTCTTTTCACCCCATCACAACCACCAGAGGCATCATATTAGAACTGGGGAAAATATTCATTAATTTTCAATTAAATAGGATTTTTATCCAATAAGAATAACAGAATCTTACAAATAAGCATGAGTTTTATAGGGAAATAGGAGAATGACAGAATCCTAATAGTTAATGGTTCCTTGGTACCACCAAAGTCAGAAGACCCAGAGGGAAAACAGGTAAAATCCACCTTGGGTAGAAGAATTAACACAGTAACAGAAGAAATTAGTTCAGTTAGGAGCTGAAGCGAGGCATGTCAATACCGGACTGGGGTGAGAGGAGAATGCTTTCAAGTGTCCTCAGGTGAAACATTTCTTGCAAGGGGCTTGATCCAGAACACTGCTCATTAGTGGGTTGTCAGTGACTTACGTATCTTAATGTCGTCCATCTTACCTTGTCTTACCTGACATCTTATCTCCCCCGTGCTGTGTCGAACGTGGCAGCCATGAGGCAGGGCAAGGAATCGCCAGCAAAGCTCCCAACTGCTCGTGTGTTATTTTCTTCCCTCGTACAGGAGGGAACACCAGGTAGGAGTTTGGGCTCAGACCATAAGCCAGCTGGCCCCAATACTCTCACTGCACCGTTTTATCTACCAAGGCCACACATGTTACATTTGCAGTGTGGTGGCACTAAGGAAGGGGCGATGACCTGATTCAACACAGCTGTCTGATATTGTGGAGAAACATCCTGTAACTCGCTGTGTCAAAGTGCTCGTGGTTCCTGTTCCCAGGCAGAGGAAATATTAATACATAATGAGCAAAGAAAATTATTCTGTATTTAGGAAATACTAATCCACAAATTAAAAGGGGCATTTTTATGATAAAGGATTATTTTGGTTTTGAAGGAAAAAAAAAAACGTTCAGGGAATTATGCCTGCCAGTCACCCAGATCTGTCATGCAGGTTGGAAGAGATGTTAAAAGTTGCAGGAAAATTATTGCTGAGGAGAACAAAAAGACAGAAATGAATGCTTACTGTGAGGAAAAGGCTGCAGCACAAGTTCAGTGATTATCTATCTCGTGTGACCTACTGGCCAATTAATCGGCTTGCCAATCAATACGCATCGCTCGGAGCCAGACCCAGCCTTGCCTCTCACTCAGCGAGGCGTCACGGGGCATGGAAGGAAGCTGAGACACAGCGTGTTTGTGTATGTGCCAAAGACAGACACTGTAAGAGAGGGGATTATATATAAGGGGAACTTCAGGATACTGGCACAGTGCATGACTGAATTAAAATTTGTAGAAAACAGTCTTTATTAGTTCTGTAGTTGAAGAAATAACTTGTGTTGCTACATCCCTAACACTTTGCGTCGCCTACCCTCTCGCTCCCCCCCCCCACCTCCAGTCCTCTCTATCACCCTCTCCATTAACTGAGCAAGACGTGCTATGGTGTGAAGGGCGCGTGTTGTTGGCAGGTCCAACACAACAGATGATTGCCCAGTGAACTCCGCAGCTTTTCTCTTATTAGAGGCGATAATTTGGGTCTCTAGTCTCTGTATGGCCATCGGTGTTCTTAGGAGAGGTGGATACTTAAGATGGCTGAGAACCCCAACCTGCTGTCAAATGTAGCAGGAGACAAGCAGTATGATCATATTTCCAAAGGAAACCAGGCTAAAATAACCTCCACAATAATGTTAATCTCCTACATTTAAAATTACGCTGCTGTTTTCACGAAGAATAGCCTCCTGCACAGCAGCAACGCTACAGTAAACTAGAGATTTTCATTGCTATGTAACTGTTTCATTGAGAGCTGAGTGGTTAGTACTGGCAAGATTCTTAATATGGAAATGGACTTATCAATTATCAATTAATATTTTAATGAAACTAATCACATCAGTGACTTTTTAGAGTTCCATTGATTTTAAACAGCCAACTCACTAGTTTATCTTTGGTTTGATTTTCACATTTTCATTCCACTTGAATGAGAAACTTGTGCTTGAGCTTCACAAGACAGCAGGAGAGACGTGTGCACACCAATTTCCCCCTCTCTTCTCATCAGAGGCAATGAAATCAAATGCTTCCCTGATTTACATCCTGCTTAATCCCACTGACATTCATTTACTTAAATCTGGGTACATTATTTGTCCAATTAGATCTGTACAGTATGCAAAATATGAGGGTTTGGCTAGGTGTCTTTAAAATAATGTAGTTTCATATATCACGTATTTTAAAACATGGCTATCTGCATTTCTCTTTCATCAGTATTTATGTGCTTAGTTCTGGAGGAGGCCAAAAAAGACCATTTCTAGCTAGTAATTTGTTTAAATTCCACTTTTTTGATTTCTTCTTGTTTCAGGAGTACCTTAGTGTGTGCCTTTTGTGCTATGATTCTTGGCACATTCAGCTCTAGGAACCTGGGCACCTCAACTGATATTACTATTCTCAGCAGGAACCTTCAGGGAGATGAACAGCATATATTTGGACATCTGAGGTAAACGAAATATGATTATATGAATTAATTGTGGCTGTGGAGTTTTTCAAGTTCTTCATGTTTTCCATGAACATCATACAGATTTGGTTGTTGACAGTGGCATGAAGTTTCATTTGAATTGCTGAGGATGGAAGAGAGTCTGACTTTGCAAGACAGCTGAATCTCAGTCCTATTTGAAGTCGATGGCTGGATTCTTATGGACTTCACTGGCACCAGGTTTCCATCTGCAGGCTTTCTGGACCTGGCACAGTAATTCTCAAGCACTGACGCTAGTGGCAACTCATGACGGTGCATGAAGACTTACTTTCAGCTTTTGGATATGCAGCGCTAATAACGTCTCTGCGGTCTCAGAGCCACAACAGTAAAAATGGAATTCAGACAGTACCCTGGCTCCCCGGTGCTCCCAAAATGGCAGAGCAGCGTAAGTACATAATTGCACAGCTTTTTGATAGTAGAAGACCAACTACTTTTCTTCAGTGCACATTAACATCAATCAGTTGTCTAGGTCTGGATCAGTCTATAGAAGTGAAATTACAGGGACATTAGGAAGGTAAATCATGTTTATTACACAAGTGCCTAAGGCTGAGAAAGTATGAGGCTTCCCCCTACACGACACTGTACTCCCTGCTCCAAAAAAGCTCAGAGCTGGAGAAAAGCAGCTTAACGTATATGTGAAAGTGAAGGTTGCAATTTGATAGCAAGCACATAGGTTATGTAGTATTTTGGGGATGCTAGACTAGTTATGAGAACACAAATGGAAAGAAAAGAGAAAAGAGATACTGAAAAGAGGATTGTTGGAGTAGCAGTAACAGGAGTGAAATGAAGCTGATGTAAAGAGATTTTGAGCACAGGGGCTGGAACAACCAACCAGTGAACGTGGGTGAAAGTCGAGCCAGAACTGCAGAATGGCTCTGGGGGTGGCTGTCACTCCTGCCTCGGCAGCTGCTCTGATAGCTTGCTTTTTCCCCATCTAAGACCTGGTTCCCCCAGAAATGGGGACTGCTGTCATTTTAGATGTGAGCCAGAACATCTATATTTTGTTTTTTTCTCCTTCTGAACTTCCCTTTTAAGCAGACTTAAGGAGTGAAACACACAGCGTACATGGAAGGATGTCTGCAGTAATGTGTTAAAAATATTGGCCCAGATCTTCACATTCAGGAACAAAAGCTAGGTATCCACAAGCTCTAAATTAGAGCAACTCTAATGGTGGTTTTAAATTAAATCTGGCTGCTCACAGCCTCATTGATCACGTGACACGAAAATAGAGATGTTTTGATGTCCCCTTGTTTTTTCACTACATCAGCTCTCGGCCACCTCAGGATTTGTCCTCCACTGAGGGAGTTCTCCTGTAACACATCGAGCTGTCTGTTTGTTTCTTCCATCTGCTCGTATCTGCTAGAGCAGGGATTAGAATTTGTCTTGAGGAATCCCCATTTTCTTTTTATAGCTTCACACTGATTCACCATGGGAAGGGGTTCAGGTATGAGGAATGTTACAGGCTGTGAACTATATCCTGCTCAGCTGTACACCTACAGCTTCCACTCATTGGTAAAAAAAAGACTGACTTGCAGCCAAGAGGATAATTTGGTCCTGTTCCAGGACCTGCATAACTTGATACTGCTCAGAAATAGTTTTCTGGATTTTGGAAGCCTGTTATTATCATTAGGAGACTCTGTTACTCTTAGTAGGAAGAGGTAGGCTTTTGACAAAGAATAATTCTTCTCTCCATATCCTCAAGCCTACTGTTCCCTTCAGTTATGCCCAAACCTGACAGCTGGGACAAAAGAGTCAGTCTCCTTTCTTTGTATGGACAGGTAATTTGTATCTGCATTCTGTCCAAGATGCTGAATAAACCAAAAAGCGTGGGGTTTTTTTACCTATTTCTTTGATCTAAACAATTCCTGTCCTCCAAAAGGAAATAAAACAGTCCAATCTTGCAAAGAAAACACTAATGAACAAAATATTATTTTAATACTTTTTTAAAAAAGGTATGCTTACTTAGAAACTTTAGACATAGCTGATCCAGCTGGGGGTAGGAGAATACAGTGGATGAGCCCATCTCAGTGTCCCTTCCAGTTATGTTTTCTATGATAATATGATTGGGAAGAGGATGATTATCAGCAATATCTAGTGTGAACACAGGAGCAGATTTGGAGTGCTGCCTGATTACAAGGTATTTGTCTAACGCTCTTTGTCATTGTACGAGAATGCTTTAATTAGCATTGAAAACATTTAGTTACATAGACCATCTCTGGCAAAAATAGACTGTGCGCCTGATGTTTTTTACACTGTATTAAATGCTAAGTATTTAGACCTACATGGGCACACCATGTCATCACCTGAAAACACTAAAACCTATAAATCCTTGATTTTCATTTGCAACAGAAATACCAAGAATCATTAAGATTGTTAATGTATCAACATTGATTTTGATGTTGAAATGACTAAAAGTATCAACCAGGCAGCAGATTTCAATGCAAGGTAAACATTTCTTATCAGTAAGGACGAACGATCACAAAGTGTGTTTTATCTACTCCAAAATAGATAATCAGCTTATAATCATGAAGAGGACAAATGATCCTGATCTATTTCTACAAAGGCAGATCCTGTTCTGACATCTGAACAGCTGAGTAGGAGGTATGTATATATTTAAAGACAAGACACCACACATACAGAGCAGATTCCTGTTTGGTTCTTATACTGGTTTATATTCAGCTCTAAATGCAGTTCAGATTATATTTTCCAAACCGTTTACTTCTTTCCATTTAGTTCATCAAAGTCATTCAAATCTGGATTTTAAACCTGTCTTTCTACAAAGTTGACTGGAAGCAGATTCATTTACCTAATGTAAAGGTTAGGCTCAGCATGCGGATTAAGACACCTAAATTTAGGTGTCTGCACGTAGGTGTTTACATGTAAGCTAGCTGTCGTAGCTCCCATCGCGGTCAGCGGAGGCACCTACAGTTGGTTAGCTTGATAGCGCTCAAGATTCATTGATTATTGATCAGATCACCATTATCTGTAAAGGAAGCTTTGACACCTAACTTGCATCTTGAAGACACACATTGTTAGGTGTCTCAATCTGCAAACTGAACCTGATCTCAGGCATTTATAAAATAGACATCTAAAGCTGGGCAAGTACTTATTGAGTAATTTCCCACTATAATCAATGAAGAGCTGGTCAGTGGAGCTTAGGGTGTGATTAATCCAATCAACTATAAGTGTCTGTTTTATACTGAGCTGAATCATGCCCTAAACTCCTTTGACTAACCCTCCAGCAACCAGAATGAGAGCCTAGACACCTAGTTTACATATAGGCAAATACATTGTAGACACCTAAGGTTAAGTGAGATCAATCCTACCCGAGGTGGCTGGATGAGGAGATCCTCTCCTCTGACTTCTTGCATGGAACAGTCTGTAGAACTGAGTTCAGCAGTCTCTGGATAAGCAGTCTCACAAAAAAGGTGGTTAGATATACTTGTGACCCTGCTCACCTATGGCTTGCCCGCAGACTCTGCACATACCAGGCTTTTCCAAGCTCTTCCACACAGTCTAGACAAGGAGAAAAAAAGATTCCTTTATGCACAATAAGGGTGGGCGTTCACCAATGATTCCTTCTTCCCATGGGAAGGATTTGGGGGGTGACTGATGCAGGACACAACGTGAATTTGCCTTTGTATCTCAATGCAGATGTTCCAGAATAAAATTATCAAGAAGAGGCTGATGCAGCTTGTGTGATAGATTTTCATGATTGTATGGAAAGTCCAGGATGTATTTCAAGTGACGAATTGTGTGTCAATTTAATTAACTGATACAGTGGATATGTCGGCCCTGTCAGAAGATATTTCTAAACTTTTTGTACCAACTAATTTTACAATGAACTTACTCCATTTTTCTGCATTTTCCCGAATGCAGATTTCACCCTTTATCTTAACCAAAGTGGGAGCAGCACCTTGTATTTTCCATCACCTTCCCTGCTTCTAATTAAAATTCAATAAGGGGTCAAATCCTTGGCTGGAAAGAGTGTATGAAGACCAGGATCTGCCTTGTATAAAAAAAGTTACAAAAACAGGATGTGTTTTATTTGACTGGAGTGAACTTAATGGTCAGGGGTCATTTTCATTTAAGACACATTTTTTCTCATGGTTTTCAAATGTATTTTGTTTCTTAAATGACAGCAAAAGTAAAATGCATTTTTCTCAGCATTTTTTTAAGGATCTCAAGGCACTTTATTGGCAGCAATTGGCGACATCTTGCAGTCTCCCTATATAGTGAATATATCACTTCTTGCCTTATCTGCTTTCTCAGCTTTCAGGCTTATTTCCCTCCCGTGGGAGGGAAGACCCTGGGTACTTTCCAATCTATAATTATTAAGAGAACACAAACACAATATATTTATATGTACAACTTATTTTCTTCTGTTACTTGTGTTTTCCTTCGTATGTCTTCCAAAACTGAAAACTTGGTAACGGGTTCTTCCTTTATTTCACTGGCATGCTATACTTTTCCCTTGTTTTTAACTACTCCCCAGCGAGTCCCCGGTTTGCCCTGTTCCATTCATTCCCTTTGGAAGGGTTTTCAAGTTTTGAAAGTTCACTTCAGGAAGATTTCATAACAAGAACTTAAGGAAAATAATATAATCTTGCTTTAAAACACTTCCTTCCTCTGTTTTGCTGATGAATTATAACAATTCACAACACCATCTGGCCAGTAACTGGTACAGATCTCATTTCATTGTTTTAAATGTATTTGTTTCTCTGGGTTGTAGAGCACATAACATGAGGATTCCCTAGCTGCTGTTCTGTGATCAGGCAGACCCAGACTACAACATGAGCTCAAGATGTGCCCAAATGTTTGGCATTGGGCTAGAAATAGCCTTGGCAAATGATCTAACAGTGAATTAGAATGCGAGTCCTGTAGTGGAAGGCAAAATGCAAGTCTCAATTTTGCAGCTTGACCCATTTTCTAGAATCAGAGAAAAATCTGAAGAGAAATCCAACCTTCTCCTTCGTAAGGCGACTTTGTTGAAACTTCTAAAGCTCATAGATCGAATTCAAAATGAGAAAGGAACCTGTTCTCTGATCCACTTTTGATGTAACTCAGGATAATGGAACTATAGCTGGACAAGAAGTTGTCATGAGCTTCCTACAATCTCAGTTTTGAGGAATGTCCCAGAACAGTTTGGGAAGTTGGATGGTCCTCCAGACCCAAGTCTAAGAAGGACAGCCTCCATTCCAAAACCCACGTGACAAATTGAGCATAGTCCAGTTCTGAATTTCATCAGTCATGGATCGGGAGCGTTGGTGGTGATGTGGAGGGGAAGTACTGCACCCGAGCCCCTCACCAGATCATCTGAAGCACTTAATGCACAAGGTGAGTGAGACTACAGGGCTTTCTAGGTCCTCCCTCCAAGCAGATTTGGGGCACACATGAATATCAGACATTTAATACGTAATTTGAGGCCTGATTCACTGTGGATCCTAAGGTGGTGCAATTTCAGTGAAACTACCCCTCCTTATACAGCCGAAGTTCATTTAGTTCACTTGTGTGTTTTTGAAAAGACTGTGAAAATGAAGCATTACTCAAAACAGTCTATGGTGATGATGGATGTCCTTACAGCCCTTACCGCAAAGTGAATGTTATGGTGTAAATGTACAGACCACTTAGCAACAGAGTTTCACTGTCTGTCCCATGTTAATCTTCAGTGTCAGTGCTGCTCCAGCCACAACCTTGCTGACCAATCTCATATTTGGTCTGATTTTTTGACACAGATCTTTTGATCGCCAGCTTTTACATATAAGCTGTGGCCGGATAATAAGAGGCAAAGGCTAGCTTCACATTAATGACATAGGGGGTAAAGTTCTTACAATTTATTTTTAGTTCCCCAAACCAATCTAGTCCTCAGATTTAGATTCTTTAAAGCAAACGTTGCCCTGTACCCAACACATGATCTTTTCTCATATGTTGCCTCATTTACACATGCTCATATAATTTCCGTATGAACTATTGCATATTGTAAAGCTGTGTCGTATTCTTTTAATTTTTATGCTGAAGGATTTAAAATGGAACCTAACATAATTAGATTACATGTAATCTCTTCCCATTTTGATCCTATTCTCAAGAGTGTTTGCAAAGAAGCTTACTTGAGTCTTAAATGCACAACTTTAAATCATGCTGACGGTGATGAATAGAGAAGCACGCTCTTAGGAAAACATATTGATGTGCAGGACAAAACCTCAAGACTTTATCAAGTAAAATAGGTATCTCCATTGGCATTGTCTGCTTTAAAATCATTGACACACGATTTTTTAAGCTTCTGCACAAAACCTATAACAAGTTGATTCAGAGTCTTTCCTTACCCATTTCTCCCCTGAATCAACACAATCCTTATTAATATCTGCTCATAACAGGGTTCCCAAAGAGATGGTATAGTTTCTATTAAGGTGTCAGCCTTCGAGATAAACTGCAGTTTAGAAGCATTTTCCAACAGCCATCACCTTCCTGGTAGTATATTAAAAGAGATTATGTGTTGCCAGAGACAGCAAGCCTTGTCAGGTCAGGGCAAAACAACATTTTAAGCCGCTTGGCTCATATATCTCAAGGTATGTGTGTCCTTGCACAAATTCACTTTCCCCTCAGCCCAGTATTTACGAAAATCCACCTTTCATGATGTTGATTGATCTGAAGTGTGGTCAGATTGAATCCTGCTTATTATTTTGAGGTTAGGGAAGGAGAAAAAACTCCAAATGTGATAGTAAATTATTGGATTATACGGAAACTTTGAGGAAAAGAGCCTGTTATTTGGTGGTTGGTGCCTCATCTTTCAGAAAGCTCTTCTTTGCATAAAAATTTTGTGACAGGATAAAGCATGTTTACACTCCAGCGGTATCTGCCAAATGTTTGGGAAGATTCATACTGCTTTACAGCCTAAAGCTGGCTTTGTTTGCCAAAGGTGAGGGGTGCCTTTACTAACGATGGTGGCTGTCTACAGGGTCCCCTGGCTTCCTTACAGGATGAAATTGGGTAACTGGTTCCTAGTAAGACCTGGTGTAAACACCAGCCTCAGCAGTATCTGTGAGCACATCTTCTTCATCAGCCAGGAATGTGAATTACCCCACGGTATTGGGGCAGTCTTGCTGCCAGTTGCGCGATGGCCCTACTGTGGGAAATGAACTCAGTTGCTTGCCCGTGTGAAACAGCTTGAGAGAGATTGGCCACCCTCTAGTTGGCTTGTTTCACTCTACGGTTGCCATGTGGGCTTGGTTAGGGAAAAGATAACGGATAGGACTTCCACTTCCCTGGCAAGCTATTTCTACAGTTAAGGCTTCATAGGAAACTTTCACGCTGCTTTACCCCGAACAGGAGCCTGACCGAACACAGATGGCTCAAGGCAGAGGAGGAAGAACGTGCTTAAAAGCCCAACTTGCATCCCCTATTTCGTGTTGTGCTATATAAATTCTGCATGAAGTGAAGCCAGGAAAAGACTCTAAATACCACGCTGTTGGAAAAAAATTATTTTGATCTTCTACAAGGGGATTTACCTGAACGAACTGGATATATTTCTTCTCCATCAGTCATTTACACTTCTCTGTCTGCTTGTTTCAGCAGCAAATGGAAAAGGTCATAAAGATTTAACTTTTGCACTACATTAGACAAGTAATTACACCTTTTGCAGGATACACTATTATAGCACAGAGCATCTACACATTCTATTATAGGCTCCCGTTTTCATTTGCTTGTAACTTCATGAAAATGTAGCCTTTTGAGGTTTTTAAATTTGTTGGTATCTAAGAAATGATTCTGTTTCTGTTAACTTTGAGTTACTTCTGACATTCTGGTGGTTACGGGCAAGTGAGAATAAACTTTAATAGTGCCTGTGCTCTGAAAACTGACACTATAAAATACCGTCATGAGTTTCCAGGTTCCTTGTCTTACTGTAACTCTACATCAGATCTTCAGAGTTTACAAAAACGTATCTTCCAACTACTCTACTGGAAAACCACACGGAGGCACACAAAAGATGAAGCTAATGTTTTGTTTTGTCGTGCATCATTGCCAATAAGGCTTAATCTTCTGTCTTCTTATCTGTTCCTTTTCTTTCTCTCTTCTGACTGTGTTCTGCCTTTCCTTGATTTGAAAGCTGTATGATTTGATTATAGCTTTTCCCTCTCTTTCATCAAATCCCTTCTCCTCCTGCTGTGGGAGCAGGATGAAATCTGGTTAACGAGAATCTAAAATTCAGATTCAGGAAAATACCCCAATTTCATGTTTTAAACCCATCATGTGCTTCAGTTTTGATACAGCCACAGGTGCCTTCTTCAGTCAGGCTTTCTAACTTTCGCATTTTCTACGCATAGCCATCTTGCATTATCTATCTAGTCAATGTAGAAAGGGATCTCTGGGAAGTTACATGACATGGGATATACAGGTAAGTGACACATTTTTGGTATTGTAATGTTTTTCAATTCACTGAAAAACTACTTGGTATTAAGGAGACATTTTAAAAAATTGTATTGTACTGTATCAGTGTATTAAACTTTGTTCTATGTGTACTCTTCATAGATAAAACAATACTGAAAGCTAAATCAACATTTAAAAGGAGAGAGAGAAAGAAATGAGAGAATATTGAAGTAATAGAAGGAATAAGACAGGAAGCGGCAAATGGAAAAAGGCAAGAAAATGCTAGAGGAGACGGAAAATTTGGGAAAAAAGGAAGGAGATGAAGAAAATCTGTTTTGACAGAGGGGACATAAATAGCCCCTTTCATCAGGCAGCGACAGCAAGCGCTGCATAGATTCAAATCCGATTCCCATGGCAGGAGCCACCAAAAGCAGGAAGAGAGTCCTGAATCAGTGAAACCTGAACCTCAGCAAACCAAGGGAGCCTGTAGACAATGGGACTGAGTGAGGGCAAGCGAACAATCAGAACCAAAAGGAAGAGAAAACAGTCTTTTAGGCAGCCAGAAAAATTACATCAGCAGTCAATAATGAAGCAAAGGGCAAATCCTCCTGCTTAGAGTCCCACTCCCATCCCTGCTTTTAACACATCCCTTCCTCAATATAATGCAGAGTTTCAATATAAGATGGTGGGCTGATGCCGCCATGCGTGTACAGGCAAACCTCTGCCTAACTCATCTGCTCTGCAGAACTGGCTGACCCTAAGCTCCTGGAAATGTCTGTGACATGATCAAGCAAGGGACGGACTGAAAGTAACACCTGAAACACAGTCACCCACAACTTTTTGCGGGAAATAAAAAAAAGCAAAACCAGCAGGTGGTATAGCAGCTGAGTACATTTAATCGTCTAAAATATTGATGTAGTTCATGATACTGGAAAGAATAGCCATCTGGCACCTATTGTTCATAGTCCTATAAACGCTTCCTATCAAATCAGGTATTTTGAGTTATACCCTTTGTAATGATTAGAGTAGGTTTTAAAAGCGACAAGCCTCAAAGGTTGAATGGGCAATTGTTTGAATTTAAGACTAATAGACAGGCTTGTATTTGTTCAGATACCTGCAGGATCTTCTGAGCCACTCACTCTCGAGGTACGTGCCTGTGCATAAATGTTTGTATTTTGAGTGACACAGAAAAAAAACATTAGCTCATGTGCCTTAAAAACAATCTGCAAGCAGAAGTGGAAATGCCATATGCCACACAAAATACGTTGAAATCCTACACACCACAGAAGATAAGCCAAACCTATAGCACAAACACAATTAGAAAAGGAACAGTTCAAAACCAGTCTCAAAAATTATTTTAGGACCAACAAACTCCTACTAACTGCTGTCTTTTCAGTTCACAGAATGCATAATTTTGTAAAGTCAAAGGGGACTCTTCAGGGCCGCAGCTGTGTCCTTATGTGAATTTATATGTTTAGCCCAATGGGCTGCCGCAGGGATAGGCCAGTACAGCAAATGCTCCAAAACTTTCATGGACTTCCAGTCTACAATTGCCAATTCAAAGCCTGGGTTTTCATTTTCAAAGCCGTTGTTATTCTGAAACCTCGCTCTGTCAGGGATTACAGCTCTACCAATGACTTGTTGAGGCAGTTGACGGCAAAAGACACGTATGTGCACCAGTATGCACACAGCCCCGCAGAGCTGAGTGCACTCTGAAGGCTTGGGAAGCCCAGGAAAGAAGGAGGAAGCTCAAGAAGGAATCTTGAGGGGTCATCAACTCTTTCCTTTGTCCCATGGCAAGACTCCAATCTCAGAGGGTTTATTCAGCTAGGATGCCCATTGATATAGTAAGGGCAGACTGTAAACTTGAAGACAGACATTTATTTGCATGAGATGTTGCAGTTAGCTCATGTAATTCTGCACATATGCTTTGTGTTCTGCTTAATTTCTTAAAATGCTGTTTTATTGAAGAGAATGGGTTTCATAAGCTTCATAGCTAAAAAAAACAAAGGGCAAAGCACATTGAGAAATAATTGCTGATGAAAATCTCATAATTTTTGCAATATGAATTCTTGTATTCCTTTGAAGTCCAGTAGGAAGGATTGCAATGTTACAGAGAACAGGATACTTTAAAAGGGAATGTTAATACTCTGTTCTTTTGACTCTGGCTTTGTGGTATCGCTGCCAAATAAAGTGAGTGCTCAGCATCTTGATGCAGTATATCCTAAGTGCAGGCTTGATGAGATGAAGTGTTAGTTTGTGAGGTGTTCACTTCTGTAACTCCAGTCACAACTGTAGGTGTGACAGATGTGACAACATCTGAATTAAACACAGACCGGGTCACTTTTTGATGTAAACACTGAACGTTCCCTAACATCAACAGATACTACCAGTTCAGAATGTAATTCCATTGAAAGGTCTAGACTGTATCATAAATGTGAGTCCAAGCCCAAAGGAAATCCAAATGTGCCTTACAGCTCTCCAGTCCAAGTTCGCACTCGGCGAGCAAACTGCAGCTTTCCCGCTTGGAGAGCAGATGGACGTGCCACAGGCAAGTTTTCTACCACGTAACCTGCACTGCTCATCCTACCTACATGACATGGAAGATACATCAGCACGTTGGGAATCGCATGAAGCCAAGCAGTACGCTTGGCAGGTGACATAAAGGACAGTTTTGAGGGCAGCGTAGATGTAACAGGGGTCAAAGACCGGTGAGAGCCACGCTGAGATGTGCCTGCTTCCTGGGGCACGCTCCTGCAAAGACAGCGGAGACAGGCAACGTCTCTTCTACGTTCGTGCGATCCCACATAGATCTTTAAGCATTATAAATAACAATGATTGCGTATACTTTCTCAGACGAAGAACTGTAATAAAAAATGAAGCGTTGGTAGAAATGATATTGCAGGATTTGTACGTGGGAGTAGCGATAAAACAAGTATGATATCACTGTCAGCCACTCGGAAAGCTGTGATTTTAGAACTGTTCCACATCCTAGTTATAGTAGAGCGACAGGAAACAATGAGCATATGGGGAAACAAAAATGATGACATATAGTTTGAGAATGTATGAAATAGAGATGAGATGGTTCAGATGAAGTAGAAAGCTCCCTGTGGAAGACATTTATCTTAACTAATTAGCCATTTTGGGAGGAAACAAATCCCTAGCTGGAAGAAAGCTAAGTATGTTTTTATATTCCAACCTTCTAAAATTTTAAAGACAATTAAGACTTGAAATTGGAAGGAGTCAGATTCGGCCACAGTATCCCTCTTGGGATTTATGGGATACTGACAGGCTAGTTAATCACAATTACTTTCTGAAATGTATTGCAAAGCAATAAATAATTTCTGTTTTCTGTTACACTTCCTCTGCACAAGAAGAGAGGAAACATTTAGACAAAAGCGATCCGAGCTGCTATGTCTTACTGCCTTTAGCCACTTTCTCCTACAAAAAATGAATGTCGTGCAACCATGCTCCTACTCGGCTATGTAGATTGGTAGGTGCTCAGAGGCTGCGAGATGTGCTGGCATGTGTGTTTGCCACGTCGGGGATGATACTTCCAGTTTTTCCAGAGAAAGAACTCCGAGAACAGAAAGCCTATTAAAAAATGGAAATATCTGTGGAGATTTACTGATCTTTGGCTAACCAGTCAATAATTATTCAACTCTTCCAATCTACCCTGGAATAATGGAGCAGTGCTTTCTACAAATTGTCATGAAATGTCCTTGTATTACAAGATTTAGTAAAAATTAGTATCAGAAGTCGAGGGGCCCACAAGTCATAGTGCAAGTTGTTTGGAGCTGGTTATTTTAAAGAGTTTATCTTTAGTAGATTATGCTAAATTCCTTGGTTACTATTTGAATAGGAAGTATTTAAATGTAATTATTACACAAACACAGGATTGTTTAAAACACTCAAAACATTTACTGAACATTGCTCCCTTTTTTGTATCATTACTGGATGTCTTTTGGTAGTACATTTTAACTACTGTTTATTTTAATTTTGCTTCTAATGTAACATCATATTTTATTGCTACTTCAAATTCCCTCTTAACCACAATGGTTTTCTTTTTAAACCAAACTCGCCCCTTCTGGTCATGACACCGCTGTGGTATTTGAGATGTCTAATAATCTCAAGCAGCTGTTTGTCAGATTTCTGTGCTTCTTCCCTTCCAGTTTTGTTTGTAACTCTGTTTACCACCCCATGCAAAGCACAGGTATGTATATGCATAAATAATTTCCATGCAGGGAGTGGGAGCACTCTGCTTAAGGAAGAGGTGGGGCTGGGATCAAAGTCGTCTCTCTTGTCCTGTGCGCACGATGCCAGGAGAGCTGGAATGGGCAACCTGGCCTATCCCGGCATATGTATTTTCATACACAAGCCTGAGAAGTTCAACCATAAAGCTGTACTTCAAACCTCCAATATCCGATGCTGGTGGCTCACCAGAGAAAACCAAAAAAGCAACAACGGGGTTTTCAAAATGAGGGTCTTGGTAGTTTACACAGCACAGCCTAGTGGCTAAGACAAATCAGAGGGGAACAAGTCCTGTTTTGTGTTTTTCCCCTTTTTTTTCCACAGGATGCCTGCTCCTGACAGGTGCCTCAGTGCTGACGCATGGGCTCAGCCTGCAGCTCCCGGACGACCGGCCAGGCAGATGCTTGAGCTGGGTGTTGGTGGAAGCAGGGCTTGGCCCTGGGGCCAAACGCGTTAGTCTTGCCTGGCGCCCATCCCTATGGCTGCCAGAGCAGCTCCGGCCTCGGTGAAGCCCGGGTCCCCCCGCCGCCCGGGCACCGGCCCGCCCGGCGCTGCCAAGGCCTCGTTACGAGCCCAAGATGGCGGCGGCGGGAGCAGAGAGCGCGGCGGGGCCGGACACCTCCGCGCCTCGTTGTGAGTCCAAGATGGCGGCGGCGGCGGGTCAGCCCTGTGGGACGGCGCCGGTGGGGGAGGGACGGGGGCGGGGAGGGTTTCCATAGCGGCGGCCGCCGGTGTCACACCGGGGCACTTCCTGGTTGGAGGCCGCCGGTCCCGGGGCAGCAAGCAGGGAAGTGCCGCTGGGGAGGAGGCGGACGGAGGCCCCGGAACGAGGAGGAAGCCGAGCAAAGGTAGGGGCGAGCCGGGACGTCCGGCCATTGTGCGGCCCCCGGGGTGGGGGAGCGCCACGAGGGCGGCGGGGTGGCCGGCTGGACCCTTCCATTCCCGGGGCGCGGGGGGGGCGGGTATGTGAGGGGAGATGTCGCGCCGGACATCTCCATTGAAGCGGACGGGGTGGGACCCAGTTCCTAGAGAGCTGAGGGGAGGCGGGTGATACCATCCTCCCCCGGGGGGAGCCCGGGCTGCGCGCACCACCCGCGGGGCTGGGGAGGTGGAAGAGGCGGGAGCCGGCTCCCGAAGGGTACTGGGGTGCTTCAGACTGTTCCATTCCCAGCGGAGGGGGGTGTGTGTTTGGAGGGTCCCTATTATTTCTGCTGGGAGGGGGGGAGGCGGAGGGAGCAGCGTGTGGGGAGCTCTGAAGGGGGGTCGGCGCGGTGCGGGAGGCGGCTGAGCCGAGTGTGCTGGGACAGCCCGAGGGAAGCCCTGTTGGAGATGCCCCTGGGTCCCATTGTAAGGCTTCAGTGCGGTGTGGCGGCGGTGGAGGGGCCGCCCGGGGGAAGGCAGCCCCAAACAGGGGGTGAGGAGTGCGCTCCCCTCAGGGGAGTGGGGGGCTGTGGTGGCCAGGGCCTCTGCGGTCAGAATGGGGTTGAGGGGAGACTGGGGGGCTGTGTGTTTGGGGGGGGTCTCGGCCGTGGGTCGGACACCCCTTGGGGCCTTCTTGAGGGCCCCCCTTTTCTGTCAAGGTGGGAGGCTGTCATATCATCCCCTGTGGGGAGCAGGGAGGCTTTGGGTGGCTGAACCCGTGTTTTAACGTGACTTTCTGGCAGTACTGCCTTCTGTACCTGCTCCCTCCTCCGCTTTTTGTGATACTTCAGGTATGTGGTGAGAAGTGCCAGCGCCAGGCTGAGAGTCGCGGGCTGGTGCCGAAGGGCCCGCAGCCCTGCCCGCTTCCCACAGACTGTGCTGCCAACAGACTTCAGTCTCCGTAACCCTCTCTTAGTCCTTGGTCTCTGCCGGGACTATCAGCAAAAGAGCCAATTATCACGTTTCGTGTTCTTTCTGTGGTGTGGATGGTTGCCTGTAGGAAACCACCGAAGCCATTGAACTGCCAGCTGAATGAGAGTCAAGTGGTGACTTAAAACACGGTCGCCAAACTCCTGTACCAGTCATTTGCCTGCGTACACTTGAGAATAACTTTCTTTGTACCGTTTCTGTTTGGAGCAGGCAGCTGCGCAGAAAGCTGGCTATCAGTATAGCTGATTCTTAGCTTTCACTGAATTACAGCGGAATGAAAGCGAATGCACATCTGCCTTGTTCACAACAAATGTATTTTGTGGAGGATCAGTTCCATTAGAAGAATTCTATTAAATAATTGTTCTCTGTGGTTATTTAGCTTGATGCGTACCCTGCAATCTAGAGCTGCTGTGTGACAGTCGAAACTCAAACTCTGCTAGGCATGTGTATATTAAATACGTCGGCCAATCAGCAGTGGCTGAAACTAAAAGCAATTTGCTTCAACGCTTTGTAGTGTAAATATTCCTGCTATGAACAAAGAGGAGGGTGTGTCATTGGGCTTGTTTCATTTGTACTTCTATGTGCTTCCTCATTTGTGGCCAGCCAATGATTTTGTCTAGGTTCTTAAACAGTAGTAGTCTTACTTTGTTGCGAATTTTACATTTGTGCTGTCTTGTGCATTTTACTGAGCTGGGACGCTCAGAAGCTTGGTGTTATATTAGGAATTTTTATTATGTTCCTTTTAATAGCCATGCTCTTAAGTGACTTAGTTTTGCTTCTTTTTAACTTCTGTTGTTATGATTATAACTTTGAAGTTAATTCAACTTGGATACAGTGTAAAATAAGTATTTAGAAGAACTGCCTTTTAACCAGCTGTTCTTTTGCCCTCTGATTATACAGCACGGAAACCAATAATTTCAGACTTAATGTTTTGCCAGCCAGCTACCTATAAAACTTTAAAACATGTGCTTCTGAAATCTCTGTGTGTGTTTTCTTTGAGGGGCCATAATGTTTTGGTTTAAAGAAGCAAGTAAGGGACAGTAAAATACTGCTTTGTGCCAGGCAGGTTCTCTTTAGACTATTTTGTCTTTGTGTGTGTGTTTAAACAGTGCAGTTGTGTGCTGCTCCTGTGATTTCTGATTCTTGGGAATTGAGGATATAAATTCTTAATGTTAACTCCTTAGCATCTAAGTTAAATGGATACTACAAAAACGTATACACAGACTAGACCTGAATCTTTAATTGTCAACTTAAAGGAAAATCTTTTCTCTGGATAGAGTCATAGTGCATAGAATTACAATATGCTGTAATTTACTTGCAATCTGTCTCATATTAATTATCCTGAAACAGAATATTGGGCAAAAAAGAGACCTGGCGCTAGGTGTGGAAACAGGTAATTGAATGTATTATTAGTGTGCTTGAATTTGAAATTGTAAAAGAGCTTCTTTCACTTCAGGTATTCCTTTTAAATCTAAGTTAAATGCTGATAGTTTCACAAGTGCTTAAGGTGAATACCACCAAGGGCTAATAGATGTGTGTTAGTAGAGGAAATACTGGATGGAATACAAGGGTTAGCTCTTCAGCAAGAGAGAAGGATCAAAGGTATGTGTGTGGGTTTTTTTATAGCCTTGTTAATTGCAATGGAAAGCATAAAGGACGCCAGGTACTATTTTGAATAAAAAGGCAGTTTTCCCAAGATAGTATCTTTCAGCAAGACACTCAACAAGTAATAGTCTTTCTTTCCTCTGTTGTGTAATAGTTGGTAATGTTTCTGTGCAGGAGAGAACCCTATAAGCATTGAAATAAATCACGTTGTTGGCTGAGAGAGTTAAGTGATAACCGTTTAGTTTTTAACGCACATCCTTAGGAAAACCGACAATACTGTAATGCAATAGAAAGTACAGACTTTCTGATATTTGGTAGTGTTGACTTTTCCTGACTTTTGGATACTGCTTGCTATTGCTATACTCGAAATTACAGATAAAAGATGAAACTTTCCTTTTTTAGGGACTTAAGCACTTTCAAATAGTCCAAGTAAATGGCCTTCAGCAAAATGATAAAGTTGTGAACAAGGGAAACTTTATAAAGCACATATGCAGTGTTATTTCAAAGAACAAAAACTGAACTTAACCAGAAGTCTGTATTGGCTAGTAAACAGATATTAGCAATAGCTAAGCAAAATATTTCGACACAGAAGGCAAGATAGGAGTAACATGTTATTGCTGAAGTCAGAGTTCAAGTTGCTGTGGTGTACCAAAACATTCACTTTTCATGGTAATGACGCATGTTTTTAGGTAGTATATAGCTGCTATATTCTCCCCTTCTTGTTTCCTAAGAGTTACGTGACAAGATTTTTATACACGATATGGTGCCTAATTATGCTATTATTAGCCTTAAGTGGTTTTCAGAACTGATGTTTGTTTTTTCCTAATGAGCAGTCTTTTCCTGTACATACACACAATAAAATGTCGTGTAACGTGATGTCTTTGAGGCAGAGTATTGTTAGTTCATATTTACAAAACTAAGGTGAAACCATACCTTTGGAAAATCAAGTTGAATGGGAGACTCCAGTCTTGCAGTTGACTCTGCATAATGTTGAAGAACAATTTGGGCCCAAAGGTAGTATGGAGCTCCAGTCAAAACTGTTTTGGACCTGGGTTGAGGGCCATTTGTATGACTCATTTGGTGTTCTTAACTATTATGTTCTTAACATAACAGCTGTAATTAGTCCAGTAAATAATTAAAAGTCACAGAAGTTATATTTGATAATTTTGACATCAGTAATCAAAATGAAGCTGACAAGACTGCAGTTGCGATGATATGTTTTAACCAGACACTTTATCTTTGATTAGGCTGTGTGTGCTTAAATGTTTAATTTAGCAGCCATTCATAGAGAATTGGCAGGACCTGCAATTCAAACTGTTCTTCTTCAGCAGCCATTCATAGAGAATTGGCAGGACCTGCAATTCAAACTGTTCTTCTTCAGTGTTTACACCATCTAATGGCTTTGTATTCATCTGTGGTTTTTTATAATGTTTACATACGTATTTCTTCAGCATGATACCATTTTCTTCCCCTATTAAGCCTCTTCCCTGCGTTACTTTTTCAATGCAAAACAAGTTGGTTGTAATTTTCAGTCTGCAGCATTATTGAAGGCTTCCTTTCGGCAGCTGGAGTTTTTGTGGTGTGGGGGTGGGGTTTTTTTGTTTCTTTTTTCTTCTTTTTTTTTTTTTTTTGTTAACAAAACTGGTTTTAGCAATTGATATAGGAGCCTTCTTGTGATGTGAATCCAGGCCTGTGATAGTTCCTCTACTTCTTTGGCATGTTCTGTAAATCTGTAAACGTTAGGCGAACTCATACTTCAGAAGAAGTTAGATCTCTTCTTCTGTCTTCTTGTCTTTTATTTCATTTTTTTTAAATGTTAAGAGATCAGGAGAGTTGAGACTTGAAATCTGAGTCAGCACAAGATATTATCTGGCTGGATTAGCACAGGTGGTCAGGTTCAGCAGGTTCTAATTGGTTCTGAAAAGAGGAAATAAATTGCATAATGTTCCTTAATTTACAGAAACTCTCTATTTGTGTAGGTATTAGAAGAAAACTTTTTATAGCTTAATAGATATGTTTGTTTTTTTCTTTTCATCTCAGCTGTGAGGTGAAGTTACTTTCATTTAACTGTTCTGTCAGATTTGTATAAACTTGCTTTTAGCAGCAGGATGGAGATTATATAATAAATTTTCCAAAATGTACTTGCTGTGCTCTCATTGTTGGAGATTAAGTCCTCTGTATTTCGCTCTGGAGAGAGCCAGGCATATTGTTAGTGAATCCATATCTGCCCTACTTGGATATGTTTTTTTCATTTTGATTATGAATTGACTGATCTGATGGTATACAGTTGCTAGAAATGGTAAATTTTTCAGGTTTTGTTTCTAAGGAGCATGTGTTGGATGCTAATGCCAACCCATGCTTATATAGTAAACTTATTTGCAGTTCTTGTGTTTTAAAGAGTTTCTTTATATTGCACCTTCTTGCCAGCTGAGGTTGCTGCAGGAAAATACTACTTTGATGGCATTTTCAGTTACTATATCCGTATTGTAGTTTTGTGCTTTTAACTTCTTAAGAATGTTTGTTATCTTTTGGGAGCAGTTATATTTTATGAACCGGTACATGCACAGAAGTTTATAATATGAATGTTAGAAGAAAGTACACATTTTGAGTTGATAAACTTCAAAATAGATCCATAAGCAGTAAAGTTCCTTAGTCATAACAAATACATCTTTGTGTTCCTTTTTTTAACAAGGAGGATGAAAAGATGGTAGGAAAGACAGTTTATATATGAACATTTATTCTAGTTATTTGAAGTTGAAAAAATGATTTGTCTCTTTATTTTCCTACCATCATCAGGACATGTATACCTCTGAGAAACCTTCTCCAACAAGATACCTTGCTTCAAGACCTCTCTTGGATTATATGCAAAGAAGTTTCCAGTCATGAGTGAGTAGATTTCTTTTTTTTAAGAAAAAAGAAACGCTTAGTTTGCAGTTTAGAAGAAATGTACTTCTGTAGTGGATTTTGGAAGGTGGTTCTTCCTCAAAAATGTTCATACTGAGTTTTGTCTCTTCAGTCCTTTAAAAATACCAAATAAAGCTGAGATTTGGCAGATACTGTTCTTAACCTGCAAATTTTTGATCAATGTGTGCTCTGTAAGACTTCTGTGTTGGTAGTCTGGTATCATTTTCAATAAGGTGAGTTCTGTAAAAAGCTGATGTTTGTTTTTTCAGTATAAATAAAGCATGTAACTCTGAGGGGGAAATATCTTGGGTTTGCTAAGAATTCCAAAATATGTGACTGTCCAGTAAGTTAAAATAGCTGGTAAAAATCCAACGTAAAATGAATGGACTTCATTCTATGCGAAAAAATAAATATATTGCTCAAATTCCAGTATAGAGGTCCGATCCCAAAGGAATTTTGGCATGCGTTGGAAAGATCTGAGCCATAGAAAACTGTGACTTAAGATTTGTTTTGGTGAAAAAACAGATGAAAGACACCAGAAGTTTTGTTTTACCCATATCTGATGGGTAAGATAATCTCTTTTTAGCGAACTGTTTTGAGTATTTAAAGGTCTTTCATAAGTTTTGTGGATATGAGACTTAATATAATTCTTGACAGCAACATTACATAGCCTTACATCATGTAGAAATAAGGATATAACTTCATATGCAGAGGAACTGTATTTATAATGTAGCTTAGTTTCAACACAACTGTACTGAATCTGTTGAAGAACGAGCATCTAGTTCATAGGATAATTATATCCTATGTTAGTAAAATAAGACCATTTGATTTTCTGGGAGGAAGTGAGTAAAGAAAATTGTTGGTTAAATTTCTTGTCAAATTAAATGAAAAATGACTGTTCTTGACATCTGGAAGAAAAAAAGAATGATGGAGGAAATGCTTGCTAAATGCAGCAAAGGAAAACTAAACCAAAAAAAGGACTGAAAGAATTGCTAAACTCTAGGGTTCATGCTTAGTGTAGATGGAGCTATTTCAGTATTTATACAGAATTATAGCTGTTTTCTCTTCCGTATTGCTGTTCACACTTGTTTACTTTCTGACGTTTAATGTATTTGCTGTATTGCATAGATGACAACTTTACAGGCAGTTATTCATGTACCTGAATATCCTGCTTTGTCAAACGCTGCTATATTAATCTTCATTTATTTTATAGAGCATCTCATGTGCTGTCATTGCCTAATGTATAGTCTTAAACATAAGAAATATCTGTAAACCTTTTTACCTTTTGAATCATAGTTGCTGTGTTAGGTGTGACTCACCAAGGTGCTGCTGTGATGTTGTTGGTTTGAGTACAAGAAATACTGTCATGAGTTGAGCAAAACACCATTCGTTTTGGTGAGATTTTGACATTCCAGACTGGAGAGTTTAGCTTTATATTAGCAAGAATGAAGACCCTTATTCAAATGAAAGAAAACACTTTGGCAGTACTTTTTGCGGTGGTTAATAATAATGTTATTCAAAATACAGTCTCTTCTTTGCAGAACACCACATTCTTGTGGTAGATTAGATGCTTAAGTCCATGCTAAGTGATGGTCTTCAAGGGCACAAAAGAAAATGCTGCTTTTTTTGAAAATCTGGTTTAGAGAAGATTAGATGTTTATGTTATGGATTTCTTAGTTTACGGTTTACTTCAAAGAAACTTGAACTATAAGCATGGTCTACATAGTTTTAGGCTCCTCTCTACTAAATACCTCGGTCTATAAGGTATTTATCATCTTATGAAGATGCATTTATTTGCATACTTCCGCACGTGTAAGCTTATTCACAAAATCTGTGGGCACCTAGAGTAGCTAGATGTGTTAAAAGTGATGGGAGTCTCTAGTATTCCGAACTTGTGCATCACCTAGTGTAATTCAAACAGAAAATCTGTCTAAAATGATGATCTAAAATGTGAGAACGTCAGACTTACGAAGGCTAATAACTTCTTGGTTAAAAAATTCAGAATGCTGTTATGAGCAGGCTACATTATGGAATCATACTTCTTATTTTCTTGTGATACACTTGATGCAATATATATTTCCATTGCTGTTTGTGAAGGGCTGTTCTAGAATCTCAGTCCTAAAATGATTAAAATCCCTTTTCTAGTATCTATCCTGAATTTATTCATGGGCAGTTCATATCTATTTGGCTTTCTGCCAACATTATTCATTAGCTTAAAAAGCCGTTTTTACCTTGTATCATATTTGTCGTTTTAGCAGTTTGTTACATAGAGCATATTATTTTATTGAAACAGCTTGTAGAAGCAAATCCGTAATAGTTTGGTACTTAAGAAGCACACACAAGCTTATTTTTAAGGAAACGATCAATTGAAATTTTTTTGGGAAGTGAATAGGGGAACTGCTGCTGTTGTATAACTTTTAATAGTTATCAGGTGTGTAGGTGTGTGCTTTGGATCCTGTTGTACTGGATCTTCTCCAATATTGGGGGAGAGTATTCACAGAATTGCAAAGTCCACCATTCATGGTAGTTGTTTTTAGTTGTTGGGCAATACAGAGAATCTGAAAAGGTGTTAAAACTATTAAGGCTTTTATTTTTGTGGAATACCTTTATAAATGTCTGCTTTCATAAATAAGGATAAGACAAGTCCATATTTCAAATTATACTTTAGCATTGTGTGCCCCATAGCTACAGCATGTGACCTCACTGTCCTAAGTTAGAGGGATTTTGATTTATTTTTTATTTAAAGATAACTTGTCAGGGAAATCCTGACTGTATGTACCCTGCCTAGAATGTCACACCACAGAAAGAGTTGGTTTGATTTCCTACGTTTTCTCCAGTTGTTGACATTTAGCTGCCAGAAAATGTGTAGTGTCATGATAAATTCTTATGATTATAAACTGTGCTTTTTATGTTTGGGAGTTTTCCTGTGCCTTCTCCTTTGAAGAAAGGTCAGTGCGGTGAACTTATTGGAGCTGCTGCAATGAACTCAGTTTGCAAACAATTAAACTAAATGTTAGTACATACTGTTGCAGCAAGCTGCTGACATCTTCATTTTTTTCCCCCCTTAAATGTATAGGATGCAGTGCCAACTTTTTTTTTTTTAATATTATTCTGCTGTCATAATAAATTGTCCAGAATAATTCTTTCCTGGCTTTGTCTTTCTGCTTTTAGTTTTGTTTCTCACACCCTAAAAACTTAACACTGCATGCAGTTGGGAAGTTAACCTGCTGTTCTTCATGCTTTACTATCATTTCGTCAGGTTTTCTTCGTGATTGACTGATGGTAGGAGTGCATTTTGTGTGTTTGGAGAGATGCTGTGCAACGTAATCTTATATTTTGAAATTGGTCAGTGTGGCCTGGTAATGAGGTGGGAAACTTTTTGCTTCACCAGTTCAAATCAAGACCACAATGTTGTGATTAAAGGCTGCTTCTGTTTGATGGTTGGTTATTTATTTTGACCTCTCATTACAGCTGGCTTTCTAGTTTGTGTTCACAGAGGAACCTTAGGGTTTTGTGATTTCAAAAAAAAAAAAAATTCTTTTTCCTTTCTTTTTGAGTTCTTGTAGTGTGTGTAAAGAAATAGTTTTGGCTGTCAGTTTCTCTGTCCGTGAGCAATAAACTTGGGAATTAAAACAAATGTTAAGGTCAGCCTTAATAGGTAAAGATATAATGCTTTGGCAAGTATGCATTATTATTCCTGTGCTTGCAACTGAGAAAAGTGTGTGCTGGGCTTTTATAAAGCTTCCTAGGCTAAGAAAAGTCTGTTTGGTTAAGGCTGGCTCAATTTTACCCCTTCACCTCCAATGTCCCCTCGTTGTACGCCAGAATGAATTTGTAGTGAACTGAGGACCAAGTCAAACTGTTCATAAACTAAATGCTGGGAAATGGACAATTTTTTGTGGTTTACACAGAGTGTAAAGTGGCTGTGCATTTTGCGTGTTTTGGGGCAAAGTGTTGCAAATAACTATAAAGCTGACTGATGTAGTTAAAGAGGCTTTGTAGTCATCAGTTCTTTTCAGTGAACTGAGATTGAAAGAAAGGAAAAAGACTAAGTTCTGATTCATACGTAAAACTGCATGCTGGGGAAGGAAAGCTTAGAAGTAAGCTAAAGTATCTTTGTAATGAAGTATAATAATGAATAGCTAAAGGATGTCGGATTATTATGTTACATGCTAAGTTTTTGTTTTATTTTTGAACCACGAACCCTGAAAACCCATTCATAAAACACAGGCTTGAAGATACAGTATGTGAAGTGTTCTCTGCAACAATTGTTCTTCTGATTTCACAGCACAATTATCTTCTAATCTTTAGAAATACTGTGACTTGAGAAATGTAGAAGTGGCTATTGTCTCCCAGGTCATCTTTACTGAAATTTGAAATAGTAATTCTTTATGAAAAACTGAAGATCTGAATGATAAAGAATTGTAGGATGTAGGGGATACAGACATAATGCAGATTTGAAAAAGGTTAGTTTGAAGACTTGGGATACGTTTAAAATATTTTAAGAGTTAAATAATAATAACCTCCCCCTGCAATTCAACTATCTGGAAGAGAATGAAACCCACAATATACTTAAAATGGTAAGTTACTGTGTATTAACGACCCCATAAAAATTACTTCATTGATAACGTTAGTATTTATCTTATGTTTGCTCTATTTTTTCTTGAAACTGTCTGGGGAATTTACTACTGTACGTAACTGTAGTGACACATGAGCGCTTGGATCAGAAGTAGTAGTGTAGTAACTTTTTTTTTTGTAGTGGGAGGATGAAGCATGAAAAATACATGTATACAAAGTTGTTTGGCTCCTGAATCTAGCGGTCAGGAGAAGCGCTTACCGTTCTTGATCTTGCTTCACTGCTACTCTTCTGTGTTGTCTTAACTTTTCACTTCTGTTTTCTTCAGATACTGCTAGTTAATGCTATATCGGCTGGCTTCCCCTCTGTACAGTGCAGCTATACTCGAGGGAGGCTATCAGGAAGCATGCTGGAGATAGTTTTCTGACTTAAAATGCAGATTCAGAGGTCAGAGTTAGATTTACAGAAACTTGTATGGACTTGTGGAAAAGCTTTGAATGAAGTTGAGTTTCATTAGAAAGGTCTGGCCTGTAGGAGCCAAGGCTGAACTCAGGGTCTTTAAAATTTTGTGACCCCCTTAAAATGTTGGCCCTTGCCAATAGAGGGGGTGGTGTCCTTTCCCTGTCTGAATTCCTGTGTTCTTCCTTGTTGCAGGAGCGTTCATGAAGTTGATTTGAATTGGGTGGGCTCCCTAAGCTGTTGACTACATAGCTGCATAAATGGTTGAACTGGTGTAATGCAGGGAGAGAAGCGCAAGGGTGAGAGTAAGTGGTCGGTGGGTGAGACTGTCTTCTTTCCAGTGGTAATGCTGTTTTTCCCTTGCTTGAAGCATGTGTAGAACTATAGTTTAAGTTGTTTAGGAACGTTGTAATCTTAGGCTTCCTCTATGCTAAGTGAGGAGAGGCATTTCCAGAGGGCTAATCAGATCTTCGATGACCCAGTTTCTCACCAATGCTGTAATTAAACTGCCCCTCTAAATACAGAGGGTGCATTAGTCACAATAAAATGTAAACCCAAATACTTTACATGCGCAGAATTGATGCATGACATTGAGGAAATGTAGGCGTGTTAGTAGAAACTTACTTGTTTTCTTAATATTCACATTTTGTGGTGTTGGATTTCTTCTTATTTATTCAGTTGACATAACGATGCAACTTCTGAGACCTTGTAACTTTTTTTTCCTTTGCTGATAGTATAGGTATTTAAATATATCAGAACACAAATGAAAGCTTTTTGAAATTCATCTGCATTTAAGCAGACTTTTAAGATTAATTTTTTCATAATCCTCCTTTGGTTTTGATCTCTTCAGGGTATTTAGGACTGGTAAGTTGTGGCTTTCCTTGCACTTAAACTTTATTTTTAGGTGGAAGACGAAGACAAACATTTTTGAGTTTTGTTCTGTCACTTTTTTAACTGAACAAAATAAGACTTCAATCGCCATAGACTGAAGTGAAGTCATTTTCTTTTCTTAAGCTTTGCAGGAGGTTGCAGCTACCAAAACTGTATTTATCACATTCAGAAACTGTGCTTCCAGGTGATATATTCAAGTTCAGTAGTCTCACTTTCTCTAAGGCTTTGTCAACAAAGGTATTGCTTAGTATTTACTGTTTCATTTAAATTAGTTTAAAATGTATAGTAAAGCTAAATGTTTTAAAACCCTTTGCATATATTTCAAATACATTTATTAAACATTTAAAAAAAGTTTTTTTTTTTTTTTTTAATTTTTTTTGCCATAAAGGGAACTTCAAAGCTATCTTCTTTCAGCTAAACTTTCTCCCTGTGGGTTTAAATTGATGGTCAGATTGATGGGGCTCCTCTAAATAAGTTAGTGCAACATGACACTTACGTTTAAACCAATGTAATTTCTGTTTGTAAATCAAGATGTTGGCACTGTCAGGAAACTACTGTTAATTTTGAACTGACAGCAGAGTTGTGGCAGGAAAGTTACCATCATGAATGTTGTTGGAGGACCAGTCTTTTTGTATACACACTTACTGCTCCCCGAATATGTCCTTTTTAGACACTTGCACTTTACATTTATTCCGTCACATTTGCAGTGAAAATTAAGGTTGGATTATTTACAAATTATCTATTTTATTAGACTCTAACACTGTGTGTGTGTGTCCAAAATAGCAAAGACGATAGAAATATGTTTATAATGATAATTTATATATATTTAAAAATTCATTACATGTTACATTTGTACTATATATTTTTATATAATTATTTTCTATTTATATTATAAATTATATACTTACTTGAAATATAGAACAATTCTTTTGTTTATGTGTGTATATATAGAGGGAAAGGGTCCTCTTTCTAAATTTATCTGCCTCTCACTGTTTTGATTGATGGCCAGTAAGGACCGCTGAATTATTATGAGTAATTGGTGTACACAGAAGTACATCCCTTTGGCATGATAATACTCTCCTGTTATGTTTTTTTTTTTATTTAAATCTTAGTCTTTGGGCCTATCTCTGTACTCCTTTATATAGAACATTGCACAATAATGCCTTTATTGTGGATCTTTGGTATCCCTGCAGCAGAAAGAGTAAGTAGCAAAGAACACTGTAACCTTGTTCTCTGGAGAGGGTCTCAAGTATCCACCACTATGTAAGCAATTCATATTTCCAAGATCCTATTCATCCTGGGATAAGTTGAGGGTGGTGTTCAAGTACATTCCAAAGGGGGAAGGATGCAGAAACTCGCAGCTAAAATACAGATGAAACGCGAGAGCTATAAATGTAGATGTTTGGGCAGGCACCCCCCTCTTTGCGTAAGGCGCTGTGTAGACAGAGAACAATGTTGTTCTGGTTACTGCAGGGAGGACTTTATAGAGGCTGCAGTATTAAGCTCTCTAGTGGTGGTATAATTTCCTGTTGCATTAGAGAATTCACAAAACAAGAGCTGAGTCAGATGAAGGATTAGAAATGGGCTGAAGAAGAACTTTCCCAACAGCAGTGTTAAAGTGAGGTATTTAGAGGACTTTCCTTGCCTGTTGTGAGTCATGTTGTTCTCCGTTTCCGTACAAATGATTGAATAATATGCACCACTGTGTTAGAAAAGTGAAGCTATTGCTGCTCATTAGTCTAACTTTATCACAGATAGGAAAAATAAGTGAGCTGCAGCCTCATTTTATGTTATATTGCATTATTTATGTTCATATTCAAGAAACAAACACCTGATTTACAAGACGTATAGTTATTTTAAGCTAAATTGACTGTGTTTTAAGAAAAAACTAATCTGACATTCTGTACCCAATTTTTGATAGGAAACAACTTCTTTGATTTGTAGCACGGATGGAAAATATTTGGAGTTGTTGCCATAAGTGGGGTTATGCAAGTAATCCCGGCTCTGTGTTTGTTTAAATTTAAGATCTTTTCTTTACTTTAACTATCCAATATGTTGCCCTATCAATGTTTAAAGGATGGTTGCAGATGTTTGTGTAAACAAAGTAGCAGCACTTAGGTGATATCCTATCAATCAGCTGATTATAAGGTTCATTTAATCTCTCATTGCAAAAGAGCCCCCTATAATTAAGAGATTTTAATTCTTAAAATTATGTGGGAGACTGACAAGATAGCACTGCAGTTTTTTCAAGGCTATTGGTATGCCTGTACCTATCCTGCACAAAATCTCTGAAGTGAGCAGAAAGCTGTGCAGGACTTCCAGGCTGATTTCGGAGATTGGTCTGTTGCGCTTTCTTTTTCTTTTCTTCTCTTTTTTTTTTTTCCTTTCCCCCCCCTTTTTTTTTTTTTTTTCTTTTCCTTTTCCCCCTGTTTTATTTTGTGTAACATAATTATTCTTGGGAATGGAAGGCATACCAACATACTGTAGAATCACCAGTGCTTTTGGCCACTGCAGTCATTAATCTAATAGATCACTAATATAAAAGGGCACTTTGTCTTAATAAAGCACTTTGGTTTGCCACAGGAGAGGATTCTTGAATGCAGTCTTTCTGTTTTACCCTTGAAAAGCTCTTTGAAAACCTGCCTAATTCCGTGGTGGAGTGCTGAAAGGCTCACTCAGAGCTCTTTTGAGCAGGAGTCAGACTTCCCAGAATTTTTAGAGACATAGGGAAATAAGTCTCTCACCACAATGTGTTCTGTTGCATTCAATATAAAGCTTTTTCCTTCTCTCTCTTTTTTTTTTTTTGGTAGTAGAATTTTGTTCAGCATTATATTACTTTGTGATCCTACTATTTCTGAGTTGTACAAACACTATAATGATATAAGCTGCCCTCCCCCAAGCTTACTTTGTGGAGGTGACGCTTGTCAGCTGCAGCTCTCTGTTCTTCTCAGTGATACTGTGCTACAGCCATACTTTGTGTGCAGGCTGGTCTACAGACCCTGCTTGCCTTGCCTACTTCAGAGCAGTTGTATTTCATATTACTTTATATCTGGTTGGAAAAACTAGACAAACTTTGAGCTTCCTCTTTTTTTCTCCCCCAGTTACATTAAGTTACTGTATTTGAAGGACGTTGGGGTTGGTCTTGGGGGATGGGAGGGGAAAAATTAGGTTTATAGTTTGCCTTGAAAAGATTAGGTACAAACTGAAAAGTGTCAATTTTGCTTTTTATTTCCTCCTCACTTCCTCCTCCCATCATACTCTTGTATGCCAGAAGCAGTGACAAAAATGTCTGTAAATTTTACTTTAACTATGTGGTAGGAAAGTACTTCTTTTTAGAGCAAAGGTTAATGAGTCACTTTTAGTGACATTTCAATATTTATTTATTCCTCATGCATTAAAACAAACTAAAAGAAATAATATTTCTGTGAAATTCACTCTTGGGTGGGGGTTTTTTGGTGTGTGTTTTTTTTTTTTTTTTATTAATGCATCAATCATTAAGTGGAACATCCATTTTGGAGAACTAACTCTTAATTTGTGTTTTTGTTTAATGCTGTGTATTCAGTGGTCCTAGTAGATGGTATAGCAAGGCCAGGTAACCTGTGTGTTGTCCAGTGAAACCTAACAGATCAAGTTCAAGGATAAATCTACTGCAAATGGAGGATGATGGCACTTCTCTTTCTGTTCCTTTAGCACTGGTGTAGTACCACTGGCAGTTAAAATAGTGGATTAAAATGCCTGACTGTAATTTTGGGTAGAGTGATGCAGTTCAGTACGTTCTTTTCCGGACCATGGGCAATGGTTGGCTGAAACTTGGCATGATTTTAAGTTCTCTATAGCTACAGAGAGGGCATGTAGAACAGTAAATGTACTACAGTCTTCTGTCTCCCAAAACTGGGACTGAGTCACTAGAGCACATACAATTCCTCTATCTTAGCTCTTGTAATAGGTAAGATGTTCTTCAGTTGGATAGTTCGGTTGTCTTAAAGTGAAGCTGAATAAAGAATCCTGTTTCACACTGCTGCTTCCTGCCTCCGTCTAGCACAGTTTATCTGCAGGTAGTGTTGCTAAGATGCCCAGGTGTTTCCAGCAAGTTTTTTCATTGATGAGGGATTAGGAGAACTCTTTGTTGGTAGCTGAGCCGTGTATATGCTTTATGGGAAATAGGATTGGATATGAAGCAAGTGTGACGTGCTAGTTACAGTGCACTACTAAATAAATAAGAACAGAGGCACAATAGAGATAATCATAAAGATAGCCACAACCAGCCACTTAACCCGAATACATATCTCAAATATAACTCCAGCATTATTCTTAAGTAGTCATGGTTAACGTGATTGTCGTATTCAAGTGCTAAGCTCAGATTTTAAATACATTAGTTAAACTATGTTTTAAAAGACTGCATTTTCTGAGTGAATGTACAAGGAGAGCAAGAGGCAGAGCCTGAAAGCGAACAGTTAATGGTGTCTCCCATTAGAATACAACTGCAGTAGGCAAACAGACCCAGGTATACTTCCTTACAAAGGAGGGTGGATCACTTCTGATCTGTGTGACCTTCAGGCTAATTTCCTTCAGTTACTTTTGAAGCGCTAAATTCTTTCTTCCCTAACATGTATCTCTCTATAACAGTTTTTTCATCAATAGGTAAGCTATATTTGTGTGAATAGATATTTCTTTAGTGTTAGATTAGCCTATTACAAAGTATTCAAAAAGTTGTTTTAAAAATTTTGATTTTATGGCAGAGAGAGAAAGCCATACTATAGATTATTTGCTACACAAATTAAGCCTGCAAATACATGAGGTTAATTAAAGTACTGTGTATTTTGCAGTGGACTGATAAGGTTTGATGTTTTTCCTGGTGGCTGTGGACAGCTGCATTTTATTACTTGGATTAAATATCAACATAGAAATGTTGCATGCAGTAAAGGATCCTGCTAACAAATAGAGATGCACAGAATTTTGTGCATCTTTGCTTCAAGGAGGCAAGAGATTATTGATCTCATTCATATCCTTTTCAACAGGAAACCAAGTAAGGGTTTAAATTAAAAGCAAAGGTTTTATCTCTGGGTTTTTTCCTTCTTTGAATTGAACACACTTGCACTTTTATTAATCTTTGCCAGATTAAACTAGTGAATTTACTTTGACTTCAGTATTGACACATGTAAGATAGTAATAGTTTTGATTTTTGTTTAATACTGCAAAAAGAAAAAAAAATCTTTTAATGACTAGTATGGCTTCTTTCTGTATGTTTAGGTTTGACAGAATATTTTATAATATCCTTTAGCTTGAAGATAAAGCTGTTGATTAATACTGTAGCTGTGACCCAAATCTGGGAAATACAAAATTGCTGCATATTCTGTTTGGAATGTTGCATATGCAGAAAATGCTGCATATTCTGTTTGGAAAAATCTTTTAAAACTTTTCTGTTGTCGTAATTACAATTTCGTAAGTGTTTGGTTTCTTTTTGAGACTTCTAGTATGGAATTTTTTTCTCAAAATAATTATCAGTTGCAGCTAAAACTGTATAAAGATTTGGACTGTAGTATGAGGGAGACTGAGAAATTCTGTGGGGTATGTGCATTCACTGAGATGAGATCTTGTACTAACACACTTTTTTCTCCCCCTGTTTTAGAAAAACATATTGTATAACTTTTTTTGGGGAAAAAGCCATTTGCTTTGTTAGTGCTTTCTTTATTTACTAGATTACTGTGCCTTATAAAGTGGCTTTTTGCCTTTTGAAGGGCATGGGTATGAGGGAGAGGAGAAAGAAATAGGATAAATTTGAAGATCCATAATAAGAATCTGTGGTTCTATAGTTACTCTTTATCATAACATCTATGTTTCTTGCTTAACACTATCCTAATCACATATTTCCAAAAGACACAAAGTACCTCTCTGTTGTATCTGAGGAGTTCTGCACTGTAGCCTAAGCTAGTCCTTTTCACAAGTCTTTATGGTTAAATATCTAAGAGCTTTTGGAAGCCTTTTAAACTGTTACTAAACTGTGTAGTTCAGACACACTTGTATGTCTAAATCTGATGGCACAGTTTTACAGTAAATACATGAGCAAAGACTAAGCAGTGCCCTTATTTTGCTTGTGGAGGTGATAGGTATAAAACACATCTATCAGGAGGAAAAAATAAAGTACATATACATGCATATTTTTCCTTCTTGTTTTTTTTTAATCAACATGTTTGAACACAAACATCTGATATTGATCTCCGTTACTGTCTGGTGTCTGTATCAGGAGGCTGATAAAAGTGATCTACATGGGCAGTTCCCTTGGCTTCGTTGTGGCTCTCTGGGAAAGTGGCCGTCTATCTTGTTATCATGTAGATCCACTTTCAGAATGTGTTGTAGCAAGAGCTAAGGGGGTAGAAAATAATGTGAATTGAGTAAGAAGGGTAACAGTAAGAGTGTTGTCCAGTGACAGGATTTTGCAATGTGTAGTTTCTTTCCTTACAACTTCAAAGTGGGCAATTAATGGCTGCTGAACATAGCTATATGGGTTTTTTTCTCTTCCCTTTTCCCCTTTTTTAGCATGTGTTTTTCTTCTTTGGGTTGATAAATTTTTGCCTGGAACAATTAATTCCTGGTGGAATTAATTTCATTGACCATTTATTGAAGTTCTCAATCATCATCCTGAATTTAATGAACAGCTTTCTTGTATGTTTAAAGTAGAAAGAAAAACAGACTTTAAAAAAATGTGAACAAATGCCTCTCATCCTCTTTAATCAGCGTTCACTTAGCTTTCTGTTACAATTATTTATTACTTCTCCAGCCTCTAGATCAAGCTGCTTACTGTTCCCAAGAAGGTTTCTTCTAAAAGAGGTTCATATATCTACATCAGTTTGTTTTGAAAACCGCAGCCATACTTTCATGCTTTGAAAACGGTAGTAAAAGTGCTAAAAATGAGGAAAAATAAGTATTTCTATGTGAATGCAAATTCTGTTGGATTAAGCAGTTACTGACATTTACTGACTGTAGGACCATTCAGAAGACTGTAAGGATATTTATTTATTTTTATGGATGTTTTGCAAAATGCATAGCTAAAAGCAGTCCTCTTTGAAAAATGAATGCCTTGAATACTAAATGGAGTCACATCACTAGCGCAAACATTTTCACAGGAAAGGCTACCAGAATTCCACGTATGATTTCTTGAGAGCATTAGGTTTTCTTTTTTTATCTTTTTCATGGTTCCCTTTAATGGATTACTGTCAAAGAATAATCTGTAGAAAATAATGACGATGAAAATCTAAGGTTTCAGAGATTTATGGGGAGGGTTAGTTATTGATCTGGAACTCTAAAATTCTCCTATTCCAACTGCAGTAGATTATTTAAAACTTAATGAAAACTGTAGGCTTCAGTTCATAGATTGGAAAATTAATTCAAAATATAAGTGAGAAAGGATAGATAACCTACTTTATAGCTACTTTAGTAATAATTTGTATCATGATATATTGCCTGTCTCAGAGCTCAATGCCTATTTATTTTGAGATATTAATTTGAAGACCAATTGTGACAGGAAAAGTCAGAGAGGAGTATCGTAAAACAAAATGTTTCTACTGATACTTGAGGTGTTGCTGGGACTTAGTTGCTAGGTAGACTTTATCTGAATTTTTTTTTTTTTGCAAGAAATATGCAGTTTTTACTGTGAACTCACTATGCAAATGTTTTTACAATATGCTGTTCCTTCTATTTGATATTTAGAGAATCTTCTCCTGCTAATGTGCCTTACTTGTATTTCCTTAATCCTTTAAACTGATCTATTGTTGAAAACTTTTCTTCTGCTTATGCATTTTCTGAGCCCCTTTGCTAAGATGGGAGGGAAGATGAAGCAGTTCTGCCACGTGTGGTTTCTGAACTGCAGCTTTTAAAGCAAACATGCAGACTGGTCATTAAGAACAGCTGCCCTCACTGTTGCTGGTACTTGACTTTTTATAGCCCTTGTTATGAATAGTCCTGCTGACTTTGTAACATATCGAAGTGCCATCTGTATTTTACAGACGTAGAAAGAAGGGTCCAAAGAGCAAATGGACCCTCGCTCATGTAAATCCCCGTCTCCTGCCTGTAACGTCAGACTTTGCTCTTTCGCAGAACTAAAGAGATACCAGGAGGAGTGTTTTGTGTATGTATATTTATGTGCTTTCTAGACGATAACAGCAAGACTTAACGCTTGATCCCGCTTCATTGAAACAGGTGGCAACAGGACTGGATCTCAGGCTGGTACCTTGCTGTCTATTTCTTTGGGTGTGTCAGGCCTGAAAGCTTGTTATCTTAACCATGTTTAGAGTCTAGTGGGTATGGAAAAGGACATAAATAATTCTGGCTATGAGAGCATAAGGTAGGATTATGAAGACAGATCTGCACAGGTTTCTGCAGAGATGTGGTGGAATAATCTGTATGCAGCCTGAATTCTGGCCAGTTCAGGTTGATGTGAGATGGAAAAAGAACGGTCACAATAACTTTGCATCTCACATAAAATGTGTGCAGGCCTATTGTTCATATGAATGAATGCCCTCAAGCCATTTTAGTGGGTTTTTTTTTTAGTCGCTTGTATGTCTTTCTTTCTGTAAATGAGGGCACAACAAGCAGGCGCTTTTTTGGGTAGCTGCAATGCTGCCTAGGATTACCCTGAGGCTTCTTGTTGGTTTTTTAAAAGCCTAGACAGAATGCCATGAATATATAAAGATTACAGATTATAAGAAGAGAGTGAAGGAGAAAATATGAAGTTTTCCTCAAACTTAAATTCTGATTTTTTTTCTTTTTTTTTTTTTTTCCCCAAAGTGTTGTTTGACAAATATCCACTGAGCCATAATTTTGCAGCATCTTTTGTGCTGTAAATATGTTACCTCCTGGCAATATGCTTTATGAAAAAGAACTGCTTTCAAAGACCGGTTAATTATAATTACGTTAATGGAAGTATTTTTATTTTGAGTGATGACAGCTGACTGATCAGGATACAGGTAATTCTTTTTATTATGGTTAAGAGAGGTCAAAGGCTGCACACAATGATCCATAAAATCCCATCCTGGTTAACTGCTCCTTCTTATACCAATGTATTTTATCAGGTTGATAACATGTGCATGATTTCTGTATTCCCTATGATTTTGAAGTTAAGGAAGAAAAGCAAAATGCAAGAACATCATCAAGCATATACTGCTTAGCAAACTAGCTGTCGAAGATGAAAAATGCTTAGCAGAAATTCACGTGATATGCACTGAATATGTAACACTACTTTTCTCCTCAAACAGAATCTACTTAAATGGTTACACTAAATTTATGACACGGTTTATTTTTGGTTTACCGTGTGTATCTGTGTCAGAATTGCCACGAACTTTCGGTTGGTGAATAGCCTTGCCCACAATTTGTGTTTTGTTAGGACGTGGTCTGAGAGATGGCAGTTGTAGTAACAGATTGTATGGAAATATCAGTTGGGTTTCACGATTCAAAGATAAGAATGAACTATAACCAAGTTATCACTCATGAGTAACAGATGAAATTACTTGTTTAGCTAGTTAGTGTGTTTTGTTTCTTGAAGTCTTTTTGGTATTGCCACTTCTTTAAAGCAGGTTTAGTGTTATTGTCTTGTTAGGTGTATAAATTGATTTGAGGAAAGAGAAATAGCAGCCACAAAGCTTATGGTATAATTCTTCAAAGTTTGAGTGATTTGTCTAAGTTTGTTACACTGGTTAGCATGAACGCTGTGGCCCTACCTCAGACTTGCACCATTTTCTTTCTTTACATTGCACACAGGGTGTTTAGTAAACTTGTTTACTTTTTCCTAAATTCATTGTAAAGCTTTGGTTTTTTTTTTTTTTCTCCCCAGTTTCTTTCTACATGACAATTTCCCTAACAAAGAAGAGAGGGGAAACTACTGTGCATACCATCTTTGGAGATTATTTCATGTTGGGGGAGGCAGGTGTGTGTGAAAATGATTGCTAGCCCTGAAGTTCTTGTGTGTCTCTCATAAAAGCTCAGAGCAGGCTTCAGCTGTTTAAAATACTCCTACCACTGGTGGAGAGAGAGAGATACTAGTGACCATGGGATGAAAGCTTTCTAATGGCTATTCTGCAAACTTCAGCAGGTACTGGTTTTGTATTCTCACCATAGTCCACTAGACCTGCAAATCATCTACTAGTCCTTTCCTGTTAGTCATCTTTGTTACCAGCAGGACAAGGGATAGTTTTGAAGAAAAGGGAGCAGTAGGGAATATCTGTAACCCTTTCCTGGGTGTTAATTCCTAGATACTGAAGTGCTCCATTTCTTTTTTTAAGTAATTTTGACACAAAAGGAAGGGCAAAGCATGCCTTCTATTCTTTTCTCTCTTCCTCTGCTCCCCCTTCCCCACTGTTACTCTTTGTCAGTCCACCATCCTCTCCTTATTCCAGCACTTGAGAACCTTGCTGTAGAAATGAGATAATCTAGTTTAGTTAAAAACCACCTTCAGGATCTGCAAGGTATACTCATTTTAGTTGGTTAAGCAGATGTTATTACTGAAGATGTTGTTCTACCTTATTCCTTTTTTCTTTTTTTTTCCCTCCTGTTTTCTTTTTTCTACCCTTAATATGTTTATGTAAAGATCAAAAGTTTAGTAGTGCTGTAAAGGTAGTTGTGTTCTTCTATGACCATAAACTCAGAAGTCAGCTTTTCAGAGAAAATTTGCATCATTTGTAATGATGTTTCTTTGGGTTTTTATCTTTAACTTGAAGACCAGTTGTTTGAGAACCCAACTAAATAAAGAAAGAACGCATCATGGCAAGATAATAGTGGGAAAGTTCTTACAGCAGGAATTTTGAGGACCGGATTATTAAGTGAAGAACCTTCAGGTAAACTTTACCAGACAACCCTGCATTTTACGTCTCTGATTTAAATGTTTTGAAATTATAGTTGTTCTGGAAACATCTATTCATGGTAATCTTTTCCTTACCTCTCAATGTATAAAGTCATTTGTCTGAAACCTGGAATTTAAGTTTATGTACAGAAGTTAGAAATTATTTTTGATATAGAAAGTTGGGAGTTCTGTTTGTAATTGTTTGAAGAATCCTTTTTCAGGAAGAGATAAATTACAACTGCACAGTATGTCTACAAGCTTCCTATTGAGTGGACACTTGAATATTTGCAGGGTGGGAGAAGAAATCAGACAGCTTGTCAGAGAGAGTGATTTTACTTGTCTTTGTTTTGCCAAACCAAATACGATAGTACTTTGGATGGCTATTACTTCTGGCAGAGGTGGATTAATGGGCAGGCTGTAAATGAGACTGACATAATGGAAACAGTTTGTCGTGCCTAAGCTGTATGCATTTCAAGAGCCTGACATCCATGTGGACAAATACGCCAGCAAATCTAAAAATCTGAAATGTTTGTGATCAGCAGCTGGAAATGGAAAGAGATGACCTCTCCCCCCCACCATCTAACACTTAAGCAATGGGAACAGAAGGTCTAAAGGCCAGAGAATACGTCTTGCTGTGTCTCGGTTGTGGCCTGTGGTTTGTTTTAATGTTATGGTTTTTGGAAAATGTAGTCGGCTTCCTAAATCTCTCTCTTTGTGTAGGCAAGGCCTCGCAATGCTGTGTAGGAATTCGGTTTCCTAAAGTGTTCACAGGATCTCTTCAGGGTTGACAGATACTTAACACGACCGTATAAGACATGATTTCTCATGATTTTTTTTGTTACCTCTGTAGAGGCTTTGACAGAAGGCATTTCTGTAGTGCCTTTGTAAGTTTTCCAAATGGCATTAAAAGTGTTGTGGGGCACATACCGCAGTTTGTCTGCTTAAAATTACCTGACAGAAGTAATGACAATCCCTTAGCTGAAACAGTTCTCTGGGCCCCTGGTGGTGGGAGAGAGAAGAACGCCTGAAATACTCCCAGGATTTCCAGCGTGTCTCCCGGTGTGCAAGAATTGCTGTCACATACAAGGGTGTCAGAGGTGTGTATTCAAGGTGGAAGAAAAGGAACCGAATGACGCTCTTTAGCAGGTGCTTGCTTGTGCCTGATGGAGTTTAGCAAGCTAGATTTAATTTTAATTCTGTTAGTAGGTCTGATGCTGGCTCTACACTGCACCGATAACTCTCTTAAAGCATTACATGAAATTTCATGAATTGAAATAGACTTTAAAAGAGGATGCAGACGTGCTTCTTAGAGACTGAGCCTAGGGGAGTACGTTGCATCCGTCGGCATTCATTTCAAGGGGTGTGTTCTTCAGCTACTTTGTGGTGTGAATGTTTCCTTTAAACTTTATTTAGAAAAATCGGTATGCATTCTCTGCAGTAAATAATTTTAAAATGTTCTGTAGAAATACATTTAGGACTGCTTGCAGTTTTTTTTCTCCTTGTGCTGAAGTCACTTTAAATCCATCACCCCAGCCTGTAGAGTCGTCAGGCAGAAATCTTTCTGTGAAGGTAGAGGAGTTGTTCCTGCATCAGTTTTGCTTGAGGATACTGAAGACAGCCATGTAATAACATGTAGTAATGAAACCTGTTGGAATTTTAGAGGAGCATCTAGTCTCTTTGATCTTGCTAACGAGCAATGATTCAAGTGCTACAGATTGTAAAGGATCTGGTGTCGCCAGCAAGACGGAGAACAGATGCTGCTAAGAAAGGTAAGAGCAGCACTGGGATGTATTCGGTGTTCTGAGTAACTTACTGTAAATCAGAAGTATTTTGGAGTTTGGTTGTAGTTAAATTAAGTGTGTACTTGATACTTAAAAATGTTCTTTGTTGTGGCATGTACAGCTGCCATAATTTGGCTTTGAACTATAGTAAGCCTAATTAGTATCGTTTTGCAACTGCAGCTTTCCCAAAGAGAATCCCGATGACGTTTATTATGCTGAAGATGGAGTTTATGTCAGCATTTGTAACTGCTACTGTTGTTCTAAAGATCTTTTCCTTATTTTTCTGTGGTAAAAATATTTTTCTCGTCCGGCTGTGAAAATAGCAACCGTATTCTGTGGAAACCCATCAGAATAGTTTTTAGAGTCTTAATATTCTAAATGAGAATAAGAGCAAAAATAGGCTGCTTTAGTGCTTATGGAAATGAGAGAGACTGAAAGTACACAGCTGCACTGCTGTTTGTTTTACAATGAGATTATTTCTAGATTACAACTAACTTCAAAATCCGAAATGGCTCTTGCAAGTGTCAAAACATTACTTGAAATACTCAATTATTGTTTGAAATTAATTGATGTTAAATGCTTTTCTTATTCCCTTTAGTGCGTTGAATGTTTGTTGGTTTTTCTTCACTAAAGTAGTGCTTTCCTTTGTGGTATCTGGCATACTTATCTAATTAGGAACTGATTAAATACTTTTTTTTCATCTTTACTTTTACATCTTAATTATTTGCAATTGCTGAATATATGGTTTGTAGAGGAACTAAATAATTTGTAGAGATGTCTTAAAAAATTGCATTCCTTTCTTAGTAGAATTAATTTTCTAGGACCACTTTATTTTGTGTTAAATAGGTCATGAATAATTTAGGATCTACAGCATCTGTGTCTGCCTGTTACTATGTCGTTGTTCTGTTCTGCCCTTACATGTAATGTGTGGCTATAGGCAAGTACCTTTATTTAAGTCACTCATCTAGTAACATCAGGCTGCTGTAATTCTAATGAGTTAGTTAATGAAACACCTCTGTAAAAAAACCAAAATGAGTAAAGGTAGAAGTGGGCTCTGCTGTTATCCTCTTGTTCTGAAAAAAAGGCATGCATTTCATGAAACCAAGCTTCCTAATTACTTCTTTAGATTTTGCAATGATTGGTTGAACATCCCACCCAACAGTTTTATAATTTCATCAGAGTGAATTACTCTATTTCAGTTCTCTGTTCACTGTTCATCTTTGATTTGTGTACTTATGCTCCACTAGTTACAGAGAAGAACGCAGGGGACAGGAGTTCTACTTGTCTGTTCTGCATGTAGCTAGCTAGTCAGGCTTGATTTTTATAGAAGTAGTGTGAGAACTGGTTTAAAAAGATAACACCAAAAAATAAAAAAAAAAAATTGTTTATTGGAACAGATTCAGTGGAATTGGAAGGGAAAGCCTTGAAAAATGTAAGGAAATGCTCATTTTCTCAGTTCTAAAGCTTTGAGTTTTTTTTTCTCTCCTTTTGTTTTACTCCCTTGCTAAAAGACAGTAATTTTGGGTCATTGTTTGGGCGGTATTCTCAAGCTGCTAGTAACTGAGCTAATTAGATGTTGGCTCGTACAGAACTTGGTAGTACATTTTGACAAGCAATATTAAGATCTTAACATTAAAAAAAAATTCAAACATTCTGAAGAAAACATTTACAAAAGATGCAAAATGCTGACAGACTTCTGTGATAAATACAGCAATTTGAGTAGGCATTAGTTTTTTTTTTCACAGCATGCAACATTAGGCATCTGGTGTATGTGAAGGACTGTATTCTACAGAAATGACTCACTCTCATTATTGTTTTCAGTAAAGGGAAAAATGTATTTGTAAAGGAAGAGTTGCTAGGAAGCCCAGTGTGAATGTGAGGTGAATTCATTGAGACATGAGGGATGATATGTGGAGTGTTTACCAATGTGCTTTCAAATTGGTGTTGGTAAATGGTAAAGGTTTTTAATCCTGCTCCTCAGGTGCATCCTCCTCTTCTCCTTAAAAAAGAATGTTTATCATTAGAATATAATTTATTGGGTAGAAGTCTGAAATTCATTGGTTTTGACTTGTGTGAAAATTTTCTGTAAAATCTCCGTCCCTTGTCGTGAAAAATAGGAACTCAGGAAACTGAAATTGAAAATAACTGAGCAGGTACTTGCAGAAGGGTCACTGCACATGGGGAGTGGAGGAAGAGCACAGCCTTCAGTAGGGGCCTAACTTGCGCCCAGGAGACAAATGTTACAAAGTAGTATCATGTATTAATTGCATTTTTCATCTGTTGTATCTAGTTTAAAACCTTTCTTCTTTAAGATTGAATGAATGTCCTAACCGTATAACTGTTTTTATAAATAGTACACAAGGTTGTGGGGGAAAGGATTCCTCCGGCCTCCAGTTTTGCCAACAATTATTTTCAGGCTGAGACCTAGAAACACAGTTAGCCAAGAGAGTGTCTTTTTGCATCCATGGTTCAATAACAGAAGTTTCTATAAGGTCCATGGTAAGCATAGCTACTATGGAGAAGAAAATTCAATTCCTGCAGAATGTTGTTTAAAAGAAAAGTATTATTAACATTTCATGGGTTGAGATGTAGATTTAATGGGATAGTTGAACAGCCTGCCAAAATTGCTGGGTCTAATTGTTTCTTTATAGGCCAGAGTTTGTTTTCATTGTGGCTGTGACCCATGCCACTAGTTAAATTAGATTTCATTTTCTGTATCATGAGAGTGTGATAAATAGGCCGTTTACAAATACAAGACTAAATCCTGCAAATAGTTAGGCAGTGCGAGTATGAGTATCTACCTTGTCTCCCGATTGCAAGTCCTGTGGTTATGGTTTTGTCTTTGGTCTTTGACTGTTGAGGCTGACATCAGAAAATCCTTCAGTAGCCCTCTTGGATTGTTGCTTAGTGATACATCCAATAAGCTAAATAGTAAGTTTTGGTTTATAATGTCTGACATTTCCATCCTTTTTTAAAAACCTACTGTGCTGCTTACAACTTGAATAATTTTTTTTTCTTTTTTTAAAGAAAAAGCCCACCCTGCAATTGTGTTCTGTAGTCTTCCAATTGCAGTGAAAGCTGTATGTGTAGAGTTTTTTGTTTGCTTTTTATGGTTTTTGTTTTGTTTTTATGGTTTTTGACCCTTACCATATTTAGATAACATCAGGTCAGTTAAAGGAAAGAATTGCCTCTAGTTCATTTATTGTCAAAGGGGTAACACATTACATGCTCTGTAAGTCTGAAGGTGAAAATGAAGTTGTAAAGAAATTTTGAAGAGGTTGCCATTATTTTATTTTATAAGACTTGAATTTCTTACGTAATTTATGAGATTGGAAGTCTGCCTTTGGATAAAAACCCTAAATCATGCCAGTATAAAATTCTCTTGATAAACTTTCTAATTCAAAGCCAAACATTTCACAAGATCTGAAACCTTTCTGAATTTTAAGAAGTAATTCAAATGTTACTTTTCCTAGAGAAATCCATGTAGAATATAAATCTATTAATTATTTTCTTTCTTCTGTCACTGAAATCCTGGTTGAAAACCAAGTTGTTTGAAATTAATAAAGAAATATTAATGTTTACTTCTTTCCCCGCTCCTTCCTTTTACAGATGGCCTAAGCAGAGCTTAATTGGCAACATCACCTTGATGTTAGGATATAAAAAGAGATGTTGCATTAAAATACTTCTAGCAGATGGGACAACTAAAACAAAATCACAGAATTAAAAAGGCATGCAATGTTTTAGTGTGAGGGATAGATACCTGAGAGAAAACTTTGGTTTGAGTTTTTTACGGATTGCAAGAGGAGACATATGGTTGGTCACAGCAGTATTTGGGCTGTAAGCCAAAGATAATGTTCATCAGGAATCCCCTATATTTCTTTAGGCAGTATATCTTATCTCAGCCTTTGAGGTTTCAGACAAAGCTTATGGATATCTTCAGTTTCAAAGATAATTTTCATTCTGGAAATGTGGGCCTACATGTTGGGCCAGACGAGGATAATCATGTTTAAATGTGCCAGTAATAGCTCACACTTCTGAAGTTACTGCCTGAACTCACTTGCAGATGGTACTGTGGTAGAACCTTATATTCCAGACTTAGAATTGGCAAGAAATCTGGTGCCTTTTTTTGGTTTATTTCTTTTAGACTGGACTAAGTTGATGAGTTGCAAGACGGTGAAAATAAAATCAAGGTCCCAGATCAAGTAGCCACGGTATTTTGTCGTTACCTGAATTTCTTTTTGAATTTCTTTAACTTCCTGCTTTCATTCAGAAAGAATTACATACTTTTTCCTTTCTATTTCTTAGGATTTTTTTTTAATTTAGTATTTTATTCTTAAGTGACTTTTATTTTATAATTGTGATAAGCCATTTTTTACTCTTTTTCTAATTTTTTTTTTTTTATCAGTGTCTGCTTATAGGAATTTGCTTCACTACTTTAGGATTGTCCCACTTTTAAATACTCTGCAATGTGTAGGAACACTGTGTAGGAAATATCTATTTAAAATAAAAATCTTAGGACTTCTTGATTTTTGCCCTGGACTCTCTTAAGAGCAGACCTATATGTCCTTGCTGTTTGCTTTCAAGTAAGGTTCTGCAGGCATGCACATGAGCTGATTGAATGCAACATGCAGCCTAAAGCTTGGGAAGTTCTTGAGGAATTTCTGGGACAAGTTCTTGACCATCATTGACCAGCATCTAATTTGTGCTAAGCTTGGCCCAATTTTTCAAGTTTTTGGCGTACATCATAGCCCAACGTGCATCTTCTGTGATTCTTCCTCCAATCCAGGTGATAGGATATCCTGATTCCTTTTCACTCACAGGGGAATCTTACGTTCTTTTTGCCGAGCTCTGGATTAGTCCTGCAAAGGGTTGTTACATGCAAGAACTGTCATCATAACTGGTATTTTTTGTGTAATTGGATTGAGCAAGTGACATTATGAAAGCATATGCATGCTTTCTGGTGCAAACCAATAACAAGAAGATTATTTTTATGAAGAAAGCTCTTCTGCCTCCCTTTTACTCCTGAGCCAGAACCAAAATACTGAACAAATCAGTAACGCTTTCAAAGATTGCTGAGATTTTTTTTCAGGTGTATAAAAAAAATATACTGGCTTTTTGCCTGTATCTCTTTGATGGCAACTTCCTATATCAGAATTTTTTCCCTGTGGTTCTGATCTTGCACCTTTCCTCACAGGCTAATCATCTGTTATCTTCCAGGGAAACTGAACATAGACAAGGAATGCAACTGGACTGGATAACTTCTGGAGACTTTTTTTAAAAGTTCTTAATTAAACCCAAATGGTGTTCTGCATAAAACAGGTAGATGGAGATGGTTTCTTCTCACATGTAAAAAACAAAACAAAACAAAAAAACCAAACAACCAAACATGAAATGGAATTCAGATTTTTATTTTATCCCTCCTGGAGCTGCTTCAAGAATTTTTCCAGTTTGTGTGATTTCATTATACATAGAGTTTTTCTCAATCTTTTCTTTGAAAAACAATCACCTCTCATACCCTGCAGTGTCTTCTGATTGACAAAACCATTATTTAGTGGTATTTTAAGTTGAAAGAACCCTAAGAAAAACTTCAGCTTCCTCAGACTGTATCTAGGAGGTAGAAAATAAGTCTTCTCATTCAAGTGTACCTAGAAAAGGTGAAAAATTGGTATATTTAAAGGGTAGATGAGATTGTGGTAATCTAGTGTGACCTCTTGCTTGAAGACGGACTATTGACTATAGCAGTTCCTCCATACAATCAGTGTTACTACAGTTCATGTGAATATGAATGAAAGTTGGGTAGTCATGGGTGTTTTATTGTTGAAGGAATACTATTATAATCCAGATTGGGTATTTTAACTGACAAATGCTGGATGGAAGTAAAGGTTTTCTAGACCTGTATACCTGTTTTTGAATTACTTTGTTTTTTAGAGATAGAATGGACAGGGGAGAAGAGCGATCTTTTTCTCATAAGGCCAGAATGTGGACAAACAGTAAATTTTATTTATTTATTAATTAAAATAAAAATGAACTTGGCAAGTTGTTCAATGAGCTGCTGAGTCTGACAGCAGGGAGTTAAATCTTTTTTTTGTGTCATTAAATACAAAATTCTGCCCATGGCAGTCAAGATAATTTATTCTGCAGCTCATCAGTACATATATACAGCTTCAATTCATTATTTATCACGGCTAAGTTTCTACTAATGTGACAAAATTTAACTGTATTTCAACAGGCTCTATTGACATTATTATATTTGTATTAAAGTTAGGCCTTTCGGCTGTGGTTTCACAGATAATTAATGCTAGCATGAATGACTCTTCTTAAAGATGCACTCCTGCCTTGCTTCTGCTGCTCATTTTGCCTCCTCGTCCCAATTCAGTCTCTATAGAGCTTCACAAGGGTTTGGATAGCCATACAGTGATTTGAATTGGGAAGCCGATCTGAATTAAACTATACTTTTCTTTCCCGTTGAGTTAGTTTTGATCTTAGTTAGTTTTAATCAGCTTAACCGATCCAGTTGCTGATGCAGGTTCACAGTCGTGCGTGCCAGCTCAGAGGAGGAGCCAGCGGTGGGATGTGAGTAAATACATGGGGGCGGCCTTCCTTCAGTGGTGACGCTGGCTGATGCTAGCGCAAAGTGCTGCGGAGACTTGCTGCTGCAAGAGGATGAGGAATTCCACCTCAGGATGATACAAACACAAGGAAGTAATCATACAGTTGGATCATTGAACAACAGGACACACAGTGACTCAGCTAGAGGATTTTTACCTAAAATACTCTATTTCTGTAGCTGGCATTCACTATCTCTCACTTTGAATAGTACTAACTTTTATGGGATATACATACATTATATGGCTTTTCTATTGCATTTCTTATCCTGACAATTTATTGCCTTTTTACTTTATTTAAAAAAAAAACCGCTTAAAATATTTCATTCTTATTTGCGTGATGCCAGATGCAGTGGTTAAGAAAGGTCGCAGTGCTGCTTAGCCATATGTAGCTGTTAATGACTTACTTTAGTGTCTATTTATTTGGTCTTTGATTATTAGGTAGGTAGCATCATTTAACAAAGTACTTAAATGTTGTATCTTGGGAATTGGTCTATGGCTTAACAAAATTAATACAGACAGCTTGGATTTGATTTAGCTATGGAGGAACTACACAAAAATGAAACTTGTTCTTTATGCAATAACGTTAGTCAACTGAAATGAGCTAATTTACAACAAGGAAAGCACAACAAAGACAACTGATCCCTAGCTTCATACCATGACTTGTTATTCCAGTATGTGTTGGGCTTTTTTTGGGGGGTGGGACCCTAAACCCATGAATCGTTAACTGTAATATTCTCAATAACCCTGAAATACAGCTTTAGCTTTCTTATTTGTAGCATATGGGAAATGTGGCAGCTTAACATAAAATATTCCTATAAAAAAGTAGGTTTGAAAAAGAACGCAGAGTAGGGAACAGTACAGTAATATATTGGGGAAAACCACAGCAGGTTCACAGTGATATTTCTGCTAGATGGGACAGAAATTCAGTTTGGTACAAATCAGCACAGCTGTGTTGGCATCAGTGAAGCTGATCTGACTTGCTCTGTGTGTGTGTGTTTTGTTGTCTGTGATGGTTGGTTTTTTTTTCTTTTTTTTTTCTTTTTAAAAAAAACCACCCACATTAAAAAAACTCCAAGAAAAAACCTATTGTTTCTTTAGGGGTGTGTGTGTTTGTACATAGCTACGGAGTTCACAATTCTTGTCCTGTAGATGAAACAGCACATTTAAAAAAATAATAGAGAGGAGTTGGGTGGAATTTTTGTTTTGTGTTTTTTGTTTGGTGGGTTTTTTTGTTCAGTTGCTAGAATTGCTGACTGCTGTGGTTGTTTTCAGTCCATCCAAGAATAGTCAAATGTGTAAAGTAGTAGAGAGCTGCAAACCCTGGACTGGTTTCAGTGATGTTGCAAGAGTCTAAACAAGCCTCTCTTCTTCAGCTAATGTCAAAAATCTCAAATGTAAGTATAGCTTTGGTTAAAATTTTTATTGACACAAAATAATAAAAAATGGAAGCAAGCACCATGCAACCTAGAAAGACTGCATGATGATATATGGTTGCAAGGTGCTGTTTATCCTCTTCTGGTAATAGTCCGTCTTGTGGTTTTAAATTCCGTGAGCAGAGGGATGCCCCTGTGTGGCCTTCAGAGCTTTTTACAATTCACATTCATTGGTTTGGTCCTAGCTACTGGCTAAGTAGAAACAAGAGAAACAAAGTCTTGTGTTAAATCTCTTTTTAAAACTTGTGGTATTGAGGTTTAATTTAATCTTTACCTGTTGCAGTATGCGGATGTGTGCTGTTAAATCCATCTGGACTTCTCAGTCTGTGTGAAGCATGGGACTGTTGCTGACCTGGAGCAGCAGTACTTGCACAAAATCGCCCTTGTGTTTTCACCGCAGCAGAGGGAACCTGGCAGCTGGGTGGAAAGACCAACTGAAAACAAGGTGGCTTTATTGGGTTTCTTGAAAGAAGAGGACAGCTGTGGGGGGGGAGTTAGGGATTCATTCAAGTATTTGCTTAATGTTTCAGAAGGTTAATGGGTTACATAGTTTTGAGCTTGAGCTGGTAGGATGAATGTATTTGGATTTCTGGTTTCAGTGATACTGCAGCCGAGACGAGGATTCTGTTTTGCCTGAGGCATTTATCCAATATGTTTGGAATAGAGACGAGATCTTGAGCCTGGATCTGAACATGGCAAAAAGGTGTTTGTGTCTTGTAGCTTTCCTTCTGTAGCTGCTCTCGTACTTTTATCGTTATGTGAATTTTACAGCTAAGTCCAGACATTTTAGTTTTGGATTTGAGACTTTTGAGAAAAGGCTGGAAAGCTCTGCATGAGGGTTCTAGAAAAACAAGCCTCATTCTCCGTCTTCCATTTTCATAGCTCAGGTGAACATGTTTTTCTGACCTTCGATTTTGGTAAGATCATGGCAATTGTGCATATGCTATTTTCAAGTATGTACAACTTTTTTCTTCTTGCGGACTCTCAAAGTGTAATGTTTACATTATTTGACACTACAAAGCTTTTTTTTTTTCCCTTAAAGAAAAACTTGCGCTGTTGAGATGTGCACACTTAGAACAATGGGGGATCATCTAATTTTTTTTACCTTAAATTGTTGAGTTTCCAGTATTTTATCCTCGTGCTTGTGAAATTTGGAATCTAATGTTAAATATGAATGCTAGCATACATGTTTATTGGTTGTGAAGCTTGCACAGAATTTATTTAATACACTTACAGTTTAAGAAGGTGACAATTTTGTTTGTTAAATTGCAGTGGATAGGAATAAGCAGCAGTGCAGAGATAGATGCTAATAAGTTTGCCTGTTTGTTTTTAATAACTTAAAATGTGGTGAATATTTCAAAGTGACAGGGTCTCAGCTGGACGTTTTCTACAACAGATAATTATAGCAGTCGGGTGGCTTACATAGTGTTTTGGTGTATATTGACAATTCACAACTTTCCTGGACATCTTATCTGGCTTCTCCAAAGTATTTTTATGTCCTGTTGAGTTTCTAGATCTTTTGGTATAGTTTGTAAGCAAAACATCCAGACTTCTCAAATCAGATAACATATCCAATTTTTTTAGTCAGTCATGTCTAACAGCAAATAAAAATATTGGTTTCTCAGTGGAATAGATTCCCCTGTTTCGTCCTTCTTGTTGCAAGTCCAAGCAGCTTCTTCTAAAAGAAACTATCTGTCAGCATTAGTATTGGACTATCCATGAAAATGTTAATTTGAACTGAATTTCCAGATCAAACAGAAAACTTAATTAATGTCAGTTAATTAAATTCTTGGTGGAAATGAGAAAATAAGTACACAGATGCCCAAGACTGCTGCTGTCTCTTTGCTAATAAAGCAGCTAACGAAGCATTTTCTAGCTGTACCTGGAGGGGGCAGGTCCTTGGTGGGAATGATTTCCTCCAGGAACAAACCCTGCTGCCTTCTGCATCACGTCCCAGGTGATGTAGGTTTCTTTTTCCTGTGGTTATCTCCTGTGGCATTATTACATGGCAACATACTCAAACAAATAAAAGAAAATAGATATGAAGACACTTGATTGCACACACTCCTCTCCAGGAGAAAAGCGCGACATCCATATCAGGTGTCACGGTTGTTAGTCACGGTCACTTAACTCTTCACCGCAGGCCGCGGTGATGACTGCGATATAAATCTTGGAACCTGCCAGCTACGAGAGCTCTGTGTGCGCATATAGGCTTTGTTGTAAAATGAATCTGGGCTCACTGACCGCAACTCTTGTGAGCAGATTCTGTCCATATGGAGAAGCTCATTGATATTCAGCTTGTAGACTTCTTTTGATACTCGTTTGCCAGATACCACTGCAGTGGATTGCAGGCGGTTTCTACTGCCACTTGGAAATAGCTGGAGTGCATACTTAATGTGGAATTTGCAGTTTGAGCAATAAATCTACAAACGTTGTTTGAAGAGTCATGTAGGATTTAATTGTGCCTTTAGTCTTGGGGTGTCCTGAAGACTTCGGGGGTTTTGTAGCTTTTAAGCCAGGTACAATCTTGATGCATGCAGTTGAAACCACTTGTCCTTGGAGAGTGAAAGTTGTGTGCAGTAGTTGATATTTCTCCCTCCATTCCCGCTGTGTATGTGGTTGGTTGTGTTGTAGGGGTTTTTTTTGGTTTTTTTAGGTTTTTTTTTTAAAACCATAACCGTTCTTTATATGGCATTGTTGTGCTTTCAGAATTATCATGATACAGATGCTCCGTTCCTATGGCACATTCGCAGGTGATGTTTACTCTATGGGATAGTAGTCTAATGCAGATATTAATGAAATGTAAATTGGATGGTAGGAAAAGAAATCTCTTTATTTCCCTTTGTTTTAATTCTTCATTGAAAAATAGGTTTTTTCTATTTTTTGAATGTAAAAATCAAATGTTTTTTTTCCTCAACATTCATGTCACAATGGTATCAGTGATGTCTGTACCTCCCTCTCCTTGCACGAGTGCAGGCACCAGTTATGTCTGAACGTGAAGCATTCAAAATGTCATCTTTCTGTCCATAATTTCTCCAAAAGCAAGTGTCAGAGACCTGTAAGATATGGGTTAATCAGGTTGCACAAAACTTTCTGCATTTATTGACTGGCAAATATTTTTATTCCCTGGAAATTGAGAGAGAAAATGTTTGTTTTTTCTTTTGCTTGTTTTCAGATGAGACATATTTTTCTTTTGAGATTTATCTAATGTACCAGGCAAAATTGATATGTAAGCTTTTGGGGGAGGAGGAACCTGAATGTGAATAGGCAAGTTTCACCATGTCTGCTAGTCTAGACTATGTTCTAGATTTTCTCCAGAAATAATTTGACTAAAGGGCACTCTTTTTGCATGCCATTTTTTAATCTCCCTTTTGTCAGGAGTATTTTCCAGAGGTTAAAGCTAAGTTTCAGGCTTGTTTTTAGAAATATATCCTTCAAAACTTAAATTTTAATAGTTTTGATTCACAGATTCCTGTCACAGTTAGAATGGAAGTGTAGCTTTTGTTGTTAAACCTAATTTTTGGGTGGGAAATAGAGGTAGTCTGAAGGAAATAGTTATAGTACAGTTCACAGGTCTCAACTGGAATGTGAGAAGTTGCCTTGATCTGAGACTTCCCCTTTCTGATAGAAAAGGAAATACTGTCGGTATTAATGAAGGGATTTTGGTAACATGAATATGCTGTGGTCTTTCATAAGGAAATATTTTCTTTTTCATTTAAATTCACATTGTTTGGATTAGTGGAACAATTCTTCATCATTTTCAAGTGTTGGGTGTTTTTGGGATGCTTCCAGGGCTCCCTAGTGTGTGATATATTGCTGATTTCAGGCGTTGCACTTTGCTGTGTGATGGATAAATAGCTGCACCGTTGCTCTGTGTCCTAATTTTTCTCCATCTAAAAAGACAAAACCTGACTAATCCTTCCGTTTTTCTGACGACAGCTGTACATTGAAAAGACTTTAACACGTTTTGAAAAATTTCCTCATCTATGCTGCAGCTGCATCGAGTCCCGGAGCCACCATGTCCCATCACTCAGTAAAAGAAAATGTTATGTTCGCAGACTGTTGTGTGGAGCGTGCGTTACACAAATCAAAGATACGTAGATTAATAAAAATGTTTTTGTCAATTCTGTGCTATGAATTAGTACCCTAGTTAGGTTTTAAAATATGTGGGATGAATGCTAGTTTGGAGCTTGCCAAATCTATAGATGAAAAATAAAAAAGCTACACAGACTCCAATTCCCATTACTATTTAGTTTATAGGCGTTGGAATGACCTTCTAAACTGTGCAGTGATAATTGCCTATTTTACATAATGTATAAAGCTTCACAGAAGAGTATTCATAGTGATGGAACATCTATTAAAAAATCATTGTCTGGTAATTAATAAGAATGTAAAGCCATTCTATAAATAGTGCAGTTGGGCTCCAAAGGGAAAAATGAGCAAATATGCTTAGGCAAATCAAAGGACGACTGGTTGCAGTGGGGTCTGTGCTGTGTATTTGATGTAACAGCAGTCTATAGACTGTGTCCGTGTTGGCAACTAGCGTGACATTGTAGTAGTAGATCTAGGGAGGAAAACCGAGGGTCCAACATCGCCCTGTGTTTCAGCAGGTTTTTCAGGCTAGATCAAACCTTGGACTTATTCTTTGGACAGAACATAACTTAGAGTTAGGAGTGCATCTCGCAGATAGTTTAATCTGGAAGGAATCCAGCTTTGCATACTTCCATGTCGCTTCCCAGTGCAAACTGAAGAACAGTAAATAGAGATGATCAGGAGATTTGCTCCAAAAGCACTCTTCCAATCTAAACTAAAATGCTATTTATAGAAATGCATGGAACATCAGTAGTCTTTTACCCCAGATATCTTAATGAGGTTTTTTTAGGAATAAGTGGAAGTTCTAGTAGGATTGATATTTCATGGGCAGAAAGGGCATGAAGAGACTGTGCGTTAATGTATTGAAGACTGACAGTTATGACTTGTGTTTGTATATGCTTTGCCTTTCAACATTAAGTGTTGAAAGTTTCTAGCTGGACACTATATTGGGCTTACATGATAAGGTTTTGGTAGCAGGGGTTGCCCCCTATGTTGGACACAGCCGGTTTCAGTTCACTCCAAAATGGACCCATCATTGGCCAAAGCTGAGCCCATCAGTGAAGCTGGTGACACGTAAGATACTTAAGAAAGGATAAAAAACGCAGTGCACCAGTTGTGAGAGAGGAGAGCGAGAAAAATGTGTGGGAATCAACTCTGCAGGCACCAAGGTCAGTGAAGAAGGAGGGAGAGGAGGTGCTCCAGGTGGCAGAGCAGAGATTTCTCTACAGCCCATGGAGAAGACCAGAGTGAAGCAGGTTGTCCCCCTGCAGCTCGTGGAGGACCATGGTGGAGCAGATAGCTACCCTGCAGCCTGTGGAGGACCCCACGCACGAGCAGTAGATACACCCTGAAGGAGGCTGCAGCCTATGGAGAGCCCCTGCTGGAGCAGGCTCCTGGCGGGAACTGTGGCCCCTGGAGAAGAGCCCACACAGAAGCAGGTTTTCTGGCAGGAACAGCAGCTCGTGGGAAGGACCCACATTGGAACTGTTTGTGAAGGTCTGTATCCTGTGGGAGGGACCCCATGCTGGAGCAGGGGAAGAGTGTGAAGAGGAAGGAGCAGCAAAGACAAAGTGTTATGGACTGACTGCAAACCCCGTTCCCCATCTCTGTGCTGCTCAGAGTGGGGAGGAGGTAGAAGAATTGGGAACAAAGGAGTGAAGTTGAGCCTGGGAAGAAGGCTTTGTTTCTCACCATCCTACTCTCTTTTTAATTGCCAATAAATTAATTTTCCCAAGTCAAGTCTGTTCTGCTCATAAGGGTAATTAGTAAGCGATCTCCCTGTCTCTCTTGACTCATGAGCTTTTTCATCTTCTTTTCTCTCCCTGTCCTGTTGAGTAGGGGGAGTGAGAGCAGCTCTGTGGGCATCTGGCAGCCAGCCAAGGGTCAACCCACTACAGCTATGCCGAGGATGCGGACAAACTTAAACTTTGCAAACGTGTATTCCTGCAAGTTCTCTGGGGAGAACTTAAACTGCCAGTGGTGGTGGCATGAGCTAATTCAGCAGTTCTGTTTTTCTTGTTGCGGATTACAGTGCATTCACATGATCCTGTTTACCAGCACAGCCCAGAGCAGTAACTTCCAGCAGAGCTGAAGACAAAGAGCAATGACATGTTCAACAAGCGCTGTAAATCCAGGACAGGATGTCTAAATGATGTCCTCCTACGTTTTCCTTTATGCTTTTTTAATGTACTACTAGATATAATCTGTCCATGTTAAAAAACAAATAAGCTTGTCAAAAAAAACCCAAAACAACTTTTTAACATTTCCAACTACTGATCTGTAGTAATTGGTTTTGAAACAGTGTTTATTGGTATGCCAGTGGACTTTTTGAGCAATTTTAGCCTGGTAAGTGTTAGAAGTACTGAAGTCATTACTGCCATTAGGAAAATGCAACAAATTCTCTCTCTTGCATCCTAGCTACAGAAATGGCACAATATGGGGAGCTTTTAGAAGAGATAATCGAATTAGGATTAATGGGAATACACTTGAATGTGAGGTGGTTTTGCAGGGGGCAGATGGATGGGAGGACACAATATTTATTTGACATATCTTAAACATTCCTGCTGATGTAGAAATGTTATTTAATAGCGATTTGGGCTTTGTGTATTTGACTAAGGTGCCTTTCTTGGCAATTTCTGATTCCTTTTTAATTTATAACAACTTTTCTGCAGTATTTTGTATGAGCTCCTCCTCCCCAACCTATTTTTGCCTGCCTTTTATCTGTCATGCAGCTTTCATCAGTTGAGTTCAGAGATTTCTTATTAGTGGGCAAACAGTTGTTTCCAATTAAAAACTAAAAAAAAAAAAAAAAGAAAAAAATCTTTCAGCTTCAGATTTGAGAATAATTTATTTTAATACAAAGATGTTACAACATTGCTGTAACATGAAAATGATTTCAGTTCTCTTTTATTATTTTGAATGATCTCTTTTTTTTTTTCCCTCTCCACAATTAAAACAACTGCAGATGAGTTTGTTTCCAAACCATTCTTCTTCATTCTGAGACAAATCTGAAAAAGCCCTTCAGTTAAAATTTGGTCTAAATCCTGTAGTTCCCTGTGAAAATCTGTACCTGTTTGGTATTGTATTAATATGAACTTATAAGCTTGAACTTAAAATACTGATGGCTAAATGATGTATCAGGGAACTGCCTGGTATTGGAGTAGTAATGGCATACCAATTTCACTGAGAAATAGTTACTTCTGAGGTCTAAGAATATGAAATTTGTTTTGCCTGCCCTGAAGTTGCCATATAGCAATTGTATCTGGTAGTCAGACCATGCAGTAGCTTATAAATACGGTAGCTCCCTATTTTTATGGTATCCTTATTGATTAACTTCTTAAACTTCTTAAAAGGTAGCCATAACGTTTTTAAAATGAAACCAATCTAGAGTCATCTTATTTGTGTCCCTTTCGTGCTAGTAAGTTTTTTTTTTTCAGCGGTCTAAGTTGTGTGGGCTTGGGAGAATAGCTGTGCTTTTCTCTCTGTTTATGGGGGTTTTGACGTTCAGAAAGTTACTTATACTTCAGTAGACCCCTTTGCACTAACTTCTGGAACAACCTTTTGTGTCCTATTTCTTCTTCATCTTTCTAACCCTGTGCAGTTGTTTTGCTTCTATATTCACAGAAAGGAAATTTCCATGAGTTTTCGTAGGCTTTTGATTTTTTTTTTTTTTTCATTTCAGCACTGTTTATGTATGCAGGGAGATACAAAATATTGCTGATCTAATGTACAGGTGTGAAGGATGAAAACAGGTGCAAGGCAATGGGAAAATTGGTACTCAAATCTGATGGAATTAGTTGTGTAACAAGATAGTAAAAACTCAAAGCAGCTCAATAATTTTTTCATTTATTTAATTTACTTTTGGGGTTGCTTACCTGTAGTTTTGTGCATTAAAATACCTATGATGCAAGGTATAGTTTTAAAATCCCTTTCTATTGGCTTTTAGTCCTTTACTCATCACCCCTTACTGATGATGACCCCTGCATGCTTTAACTTGACAGCTAATTATATTCTCACAGTTTTGTACATCATCCTCTCAAAATGCCATTCCTTAAATAACGCATCATATTCCCTCCTTCCCCCCACCCCGTATCCTCTTTTCATATCGTTCCATTTGTGCTTTTCATTAGGCATGACTTGTGAATTGTCACTCTTTGCTTTTCTAGTTTCAGAAGGTGTTAGATTACCAGAAAGCAATTATACAGGTCATTGCCTCTTTACGGTGTGTTGTGCGTCAGGGTGCAGGTTGCAGTTTCTTGAGCTAAGCCACAGCGGTTAGGCTGTGCTTCCATCAGCCCTGAAATTCTGGCTGCTGTGGCTATGTGTTACAGCCATTACTTGCATCCACAGCGTCAGAATAGATTTGGACCACTCAAAACATTCACTTTCATTACGTTCCCACCAAAGATTTTTGATTTAGTAAAACCTGATGAGTTGGGTTGCAAATCCATGTATTTGTCTTGTTCCTTCACTTAAACTCCTCGAAGATCTGCCTGTTTATCTGAAAAAAAAGTGACTTAGTTTGTGTTGGAGCCTGTTATTCAGTGAAACGCCATCTCAGCTCAATAGCACCTGAAGAATAATGGCTGTTTGTGATAGTGTTTTAATCAGAGAGAACTTCCCCCGGGATGGGCATCTGACTCATTTTTCAGAGAAACCTGTCAACAGCGTGTGTCTGAGATGGCTTGAATGTTACCCTGGGATTAAACAGCCTATTGTACCTCAGGTACAAAGTACTCTCTGATGCTTTTATTTTTGTACATTTTTATAGCACATATTCACGATAATGTGAACTGTTGGTCCCTATTGTCAATTTTTAGGTTTGATGTGCTTTTCCAAAACAGCGGGTGTTGGCAAATAAAAGAGTGTATGTGAGTAATTTTATAGTGTTCAGTAGCTACACCCCTTGTTTTTTCTATGCCAGGGAAGAAAGTGAGGTAGGGAAGGAGAAAAAAAGTGAGCAGAATTCCTAGACTAAGTACAGTAAAGTTTGTACTTGTGGCTAACACACAGCGAAAGCTGTTGTCTTTACTGTGTATTATATAAAAATAAATTTAAGTTGAAAACTCTCTCTCTCTCTTTTCTCCCAGCCTTAATGTAGGCTGGGTTCTTTGCAAATTCTTTCAAGAACTTGCTGTCATAACAAGAAGTTTGCTGTTAAATTAACCAATTTCAGAAAATATTCTAAAACAGGAGAAGCACTTGGTAATTTTCACTCACATTCAGACTTATTTATGTGATGGCAGAGGACAACTGTACTTTTGCTGAAGAGGGAAGAGTTGATGAAAGGCTACTGGATTTTCATCAAGTCGGAAGCCACTGGAGTAATAACTCTTAATCCTTCCAAAATGCCGTAACTGAAGCAACATTTGTTATGTTAAACTTCTTGGTTTCCTATCCTATTGCTAGACCTTTAGGGAATACCCTTGCAGAGATGATGCCTTCGTTTACTGCATTACAGTTCCTTGTTTCAAGGAGATACTTTGGCTTTGTTTATAGTAACGTCAGAAATGCAAAGTTGGGATTTTAATGTGTACTGAAGAAATGTCTTCAATGGTAAGATAAGAGGGAAGCAAAATTCATAACCAAGATGCATTTTTCCCTTGCAAGTTAATTTGGGTTTAACTTCACTGATGAAAATTTCAGGCTTGAACTTGTTGAACTTTCATCAAGTGAAGTTGATGAATTTTAGAATGAGTGTTGCGCCTTATAGGAAGGCTTCCTGTCTGACCACCCTACATCTATATGTCAAAAAGAGGTTTTAAAGGCAATTTAGGCATACCAAGTGCTTTGCCCAGTAAGTTTTCTATCTGCAGCTGCTGGCTGTAGTTAGAGCTCAAAGCTATCTTGTGAAGAGTTGAGTTCTGATGTTTTGATGTCTGGGTGACCAGTCAGGCCTGTCGTTCCTGGTCTGTGCAGGCTGCACAAATGAGAACTTGAACCCTCCCCAAAGTGCTGAATATCCTAATTGCTTGTGTACAAGCACAGTGCAGACAGTGGGTGGATCTATGTTTAAATCTCAACTTGTGCTTCACCAAGTTGTCCCCCTTGCTCTCGAACAGAGAGGACAGCTTGTGTCTGCCCTTCTTTGGGAGGATTCTGCAGTTGGTCTGCTTTTCCCAGGTTACAGGATGCTTGTTTGCTGGATGCAGCTCCATGGGCTCAACAAAGTCTTGACTCTTACTATGGATTTTGATTCTATAAGGGGTATGAAATTTGCACAGGCTGAGAGCAATCTATCTGGAATGAAATAGGTTATTGAGCAGGACTGAAATCTATAAAAGGCTTTATTTGTGTATTATCCTAGAGCTAATCCTTGTGACATGGAATAGGTGTTGCCAAAGTATTGTGTCAGTGTTCAGATTGGATGAAGCACTGAATTCAGAAATGCTTTTTAGCCATTTCAGGTCATTTTCTGCTGAGATACAAGAGTCTATGTCAAATGGTCAGATTTTTCTGTTGTTGTTTTTTTTTTTTGTTTGTTTTTAACAGAGCATAGTGGTAAAAAAGTGGATCTTCATGAATAAGTATACTGTATCATTGGCTTCAGCGTTAACAAATAAATGGATTTGTTGCTTGATGCCTGTGCACAAGGCCTAGACTAGAATTAACCTTATGTTTGTAACGGAAACTTCTTAAGCTCTTTGCAGTGTGTGTTTGTAGCTCTTCATCTTGCGTCAGTACTGAAATAAAAGTATTGATTTTCAGAGAGGTAGCATGGAAAACTTGATGATGGGTTTGTAAGTGTCATTAAGGTACCTCACTGTTTGTAATCTTCCTATAAACCAGTAAAAAGAAAGTATTAATGATACATCTGTTAGCGCGCTGATTACTAAAGTCATTGTTTTTGTGCAACAGCAGAATAAGTTAATTACTGGCTTCTGAAGTGAACACTGGATCCAAAGAATGAGCCAAATGGTGCATCTCACGCTGATCTCTTACTTGAAGAAGTAGGAGATGTATAACCCCTGTGGAGAATTCTGTTCTGGTTAACCTGTGTTATCCTTTAGAATTAAATATTCAAACAAAAGCCTTTTCATTTTTGTTTTGTGGTCCTATACTACTGCAGCTTTGTGCTTGCCTCTCGATGATAACGGGATCTCAGCGTTGCCTGTGCTTAACTGATATCTCCCATCTCCCTGGCAGAGGTTGGGGAAAAAAACCCAGACTTTTTTGCCAGACTGTCGTAAGGTTTATGGATAGATTAAATCTGAAAACTAATTAGATGTTACATCTAGCAAAAATTAATTGAAATAAAGATGATGGATATAATGTAGCCAGAAGGTTTACCTTACTGGTACAGTGTTTTGTGCATAACCAGCCACAAAGTTTGAGGGATTAATCTTTTTTCTTTTTCTTTTTTTTTCTTTTCTTTGTGTTGTTTTAACCAAACTCTGGAGTTTTATATTAATGAATGTTTTTAGCTAATGCAAACTAAATGGATGCAAACAAATTTGTACTGGTATTGCTAAATACTGGTATGAACGTAACCTGATTTCAGTTTGGTGGGTATGCCATTGGGCTTTATTAAAGCCGCTCTGCTGTGTTTTCCCTCAGCTTGAGGCTGGGACCCAAAGAACACAGGACAGCCTTCAAGGCCCTAATTCCTGTTTCGCATGGGAAATGCCATGGCTGTTTACTTTGTTTTGTTTACCAGTCCTCAGTCGGTGAAACTGAAAACAACAGAAGCTTCTTGTCTATCACTAACTTCCTTTTCTCATAGCATGGATGAAGAAACGGATAGCATTTTCTTCCCCGGTTTCTGCTGCTGCTCCACAAGCTTGTTTACCCTTCATTTGGCTGTCATAACTCCAGCCCTTCCTATAAACACTTTATAAACATAAAAAACACGGATATAGTGCTGCATGAAACTTAAGATAATTTCAGATGTTCAGAGGGGATTTCAGTCTTTTTCCCCTCTCCCAAATTTCATTGTAGTTTTTAATAAAATGAGTGGCAGATATTTTAAGTAGCTGATTACTCAGATTTTTCAAAGCAATTCTACTTCGTGCTGTGTAGACATGTCTGATACTATAAGCAGGCAGGTATCTAAATTTGCCTTGATGTCTTTCTGTGGGCGTACTCAAACTTATCATAGAGTTGCCAAAAGTAGGTTTAGTGTCATAGGAGCTTCTTGGTGCCGTTCAGACTTTTCGTAGGATTTACTTAGAGGATCCTATTTGTACTTAAGGTATTACTGCAGTTAAAATGTTTATCTGCTCAAAGATGAATAGCTCAGAGACAGAGTCGCTGAAGAAAGCTGTTCAGCTGTGGTGAACTGAGCTGTAGCATGGAACTCTCAGTATTTTGTGTGAAAACACTTTTAGTATGTTAAGATTATAATTAAAGTTGAATATGGAAGGGCCTTGCAGCTCCTCTGTAACTGGTACTGTGGTTCCTGATGTGTATCCCTATGGTAGCTGGAGAGACGCCATACATATGGTATGCACAACAGCCTCTCCAGGACCCTATGGTAACTAGTGTAACATGCTTCTGCTGGAATAAAGCAAGAAATGCTTTTACATCCTGCCAGAACTTTTACAATATTTAAGATTTTATTTTCCTGTTGTGCGCTGGGGTGAAACTGAACTTAAAACATCAAAAGAAATCCTGAGGTTTCCCCATGCAGAGGCTGTGCCCAAGTAGGCAGAGCACTCGCTCGCTCAGCGCGTGAGGCTCAAGTTGAAATGTGGACAGAGGCTGAAGGCTGGTTTTCTCACGCTTTTGGGGAAGGACTAATCCCTGGGTACCTCATAATGTCTCTTCCAGGAGAAGGCAGAAAAATAAAAGACTGGAAGTATATGTGCAGCTGGTAAGTAAAAGCTAGCACGATCAGTAACTGCTCGTCTGTCGCTTGTTTGCGAACGCTTCCTGTTCTGTATCGTGCAAGGTCCAACGAGGTTTCAGCAGCCTGTTTGACTGGGCAAGAACGTAGCGTCAGCCGTTAGGCAATAGCTTGTGGTCACTGGGCAGGTCGAGGGGAGTTTCTTCTTCTTCCCCATGATGCTGGTGAAGTTTTACTCCTGCCACCTTGAGTCAGTGCTGGTGTTTTTCTGAGCTGGCTTGGAGCTTTTTAGTCTTATTAACTGGCAGAATAACATCTACTACAAAAACAAACCCTCCTTTTCTTCCTGTTTTAATCAGTTAAATTGTCTGTGTAATTAAATGATGAGTTGGACCATGTGTGTGTCAGAGAATTCAAAGATTGTCTGTGTAGAGAAACAAACCTTTTTATTTTAGCCAGTAAAATGATACAAATATAGATGAAACTTTTGTAACTAGAGAACTTTGGTAACTTCCCTAGCCCTAGAGAAGAAATGAAACAGCTTCCTCAAAAATGAAGAGCCCCTTTCAAAAACGTCTTCCGGAGTATGCATGAGTGTTGTTTTGGTGATGCTTTAAGCTGGGAATAGACTTCACATCATTAACGCTGAATTTTAAAATATAATTATTGTTTGCTCCATTAATTTTGACTAATGCTGAGATAAAAATGATTAATCAGGAGACTTAACATAATTAGTGCAGTGTGGCATCTGACTACTTATATTCAAGTCTGTTAATGTGGGAAGCATAACTCTTCTTATGAAATGTTCTGGCTTGTGTCAGAATCTAAAATATTAGAACCATTTTACTGTTTAAATTGATACTGCAAATCTTAGTGCTGTGAAAATATTCACGGTCTACTACTAATGAAGATGCACAATACAGGAAATCTGAAATTATGTCTGAAATTCTGTCAAAATTTCAGATAATTTAAAAAAAATGTTCTCTTGATTTATGTTGCTGGGAAAAATGATTTTTATATGTCATCCTCATGTATGGCATTGGGAAAACGAAGAGGAAATTTATTGCAGAGAACTGTTATGTTCAATCTTGCTGAAAGATTGTTTTGCTTGTATGTTTAGTAACCTGTCATGGTTAAAACAAGTATGAGTAGTGTCAGTGTGCAAAAGGGATATTTTAGTTTCCAAAAGCCTCTGGGGACTGCAGACATAATATACTTTTAAAGTACAAGGGATCAAAAAATGGCATTTTCAGCTAAATTTGCTTATGAAGTCATAACCAATACCGGAAAAGGTGCTAGTGTGGAAAGGATGATTTGACTTACATTAGATTGAGGGTAAATTCCTGAAATATTCCTGCTTTTTGCCTGCCAATATTGCTTCTGTGGTCGTGTCTGATCTTACCATCTAATACAGCAGCTGATTTGCAGCATATTTTATTAAGACGTTAATTATAAAGGCTAGGACTAGTACTGGGAAGGGTGATGGATTTCAAGGGGAGTGTGGGAGTAATACTCATGGGCTGTGGATGAAACAGATTACATGCTACAGTTCTAGCCACAGTAGAAGTTCCAGGAAATTTAATCTTTGGTGGAAGACTGTAAAATGATTTCCATGTAGTAGAAAACCTTCTGTGTTTTTCCATGAAGACTGTATCTTTGTTGTTTCTTTGCTGATGGGTTATAACGTGTTACAGAAACAAGGCTTTCTCTATCTTGCTGAACAGCAAGAATGCAAATCTGCTCTGATCACCACTTGAACAGCTGTTTGTAGGGCTGACGTTACTTAAGTCAGCATAGTGTTTACATCGCCTTAAAGATGAAATGTATAGGTGAATGACAACTTCGTAATGGTCATAATGCTGCCCTTCCATAGCAGTGAGGAAAGAGAAAAATAGTAATAAACTAGTGAAAAGGCCAGATACCAACTACACTCTTGGGAAGAAGGAGAACAAAGGATGACTTAAGCTTAGACATAAGACATTAGCTAGTTGTTGCACAAGTCAGACCAGTCTTTACATACTGGCAAGCCCCAAATTATACCCAGCCCAGGTCTTTACATTTAAGTCTATTCAGAGCTGCCATAAATGTTTTGAACTGTGTTGACAGAGTCCTGGGCAGGAGGGTGGGTTGCGTGTTGTTTTTTTTTTCTCTTTTTCTTTCAAGAAAGGAGCATTGTTCAAAATTGGGCTTACTCTTTCCAGTGTAGTTTGTCGCAAATTAGCAATTATGGTTTCTTCTGGCTTTGCAACTGATTATGTTAACCTTCAGCAAATTAATTATCTTCTGGCTCATGACTGCACACACAACACTTTGTAAAATGGAATTACAGTAGAACCCTGCCAGTTCTTGTCACTCCACTTTGTAACCCTTGTGGTAAGGCTTAATTCATAAGGCTTAATAGTGAGGTGATGACAAGAGCATTCAAACTGCAGCTTCCAACTGGGTGAGTTGTAGGCATAGCTGATGGAGATGATTTAATTTTAAGGCGTACTTATTTATGTGAAACACATATAAAAAATAATTGCAAATTAAGACTAAGTGAATGGCCGAGTTGTGTTTTATTAGATTATGTTCTTTTGTTGTTTTATTGCTAGTTTTGTTCTTTCAGTGCTCTGTTATTAGCAAGGCTGTGTTATTAAAAATAAAGTCATAGACATATTGCAATAACTGATTAATACTGGTAGAGTTCCTGTAAGTCCTTTAGTCAATTGCTGCTTAAAAGCGAGATAGTAAGAGTAGTTGATTTAAATTCTTTGCAATATATAGTAGACTCCTAAATTCTAATTTCATGTTTTGACACAGGCTTCCTCTGTAGAATGTTGCTTAGCAGGGCTGCCTTGGTTTCCCTGCTCTTACTTTGAGTCCTTTGGGGATCGTTTTAAAATTGCTTTGAGATAGCTTTTAGTAGCAGTTAATTCTACTAATTTCCGAAGTGACCATTTTTCATTGGTGACTGTGCAGCATCTCACAGGGGATGCTGCAGAACTGCAAGTATTCTGCTGTAGTGAAACTTGATTTTTCATTAAGATGAGAGTTCAATCATGTTTCTTCAGGCAAGTTAAATCCTTACTTTCATATCTTCCACCCACTATTCCTCATGCAGTAAAACTGTAACAGGTTCTACTTTGAAGAAAGGCTGATTATTAAGGGGAGGAAGGGTGCTTGTATTTTACTGTTGGAATGTTGTTTGTTTGTTTGGTTTTTTTTTTTTGTGCAGAGCATAGTGGAATATATTGATTTTACACATAGCTTTACTTCCACCTTTAGCTTTTTTTTTTGCTTCTGAATAGAGAAAAAATTCAATTAAGCTAAAATCTTCCCTTTTCTCTGTGTAAGTCTTCACTTGAAAACACCCACAAAAATAGATACGCTAAACTTGGAAACCAATTAAAGATATAAGAAAAACATCAGTGTAATATAGCTCTTAACTTATTGCTGCCTGAGGGCAGTGTCTAGTAGAAGAGTACCAACGATGTTAAAAAGCAAGTTGTTTTCAGATGGTAAAGGTATCTGTTGAGAGAGTCAGCCTGGAACGAGTGCTGGTGTTCATTGTGTATGAGTTGTTTTCGTTTTCCCCACAAATACGGTCTCAGGTAAGGAAACAGAAAGTAGTTGGTTTTACAAAACCAGTTCAGTGGTTCTATCATGAGAAAAATGGAAGACGGTTTTTGTATAGCAAGAAGATTAGTGCTGTGTGTGTCTGAATGTCAGCAGTAAGAAAATGCCGCTTTTGAGGGAAACATGCCTAGTGGTGGATATCACACTAGCTCAGTCTAAACTCATACTGAATCCATAGACTAAACTATTGACACCTGGGTTTGGGTAGGATCCATGAGGAGTAATCAGTGGTAAAGGCAAAGGAGCTGCTGCTCATTTCCAGGCTCAGTGCTCTGCCAGGAGATAAGGGGAGGAAGATTAAAACAATTGAAGGAACTTCCCCCCCCCCCCCCCCCCCCCCCAGTCCCTGGGGAAAAAAGAATAGTCCAACACATTTGATCAGATCTCCTGTTCCTGGCATTTCAACACTTTTTAGGGTGCAAGGAAACCACAGAATGGTTGAGGTTGAAAGGGACCTCTGGATGTCATCTCGTCCAACCCCCCTGCTCAAGCAGGGCCACGCAGAGCTGGTTGCTCAGGACCACGTCCAGACAGCTTTTGAGTATCTCCAAGCATGGAGACTCCACAACCTCCCTGGGTGACCTGTGCCAGTGCTCGGTCACCCTCACAGTAGAAAAGTGTTTCCTGATGTTCAGAGGGAACCTCCAGTGTTTCCGTTTGTGCCTGTTGTCTCTGGTCCTGTCACTGGGCACCACTGAAAAGAGCCTGGCTCCGTCCTCTTTGCGTCCTCCCTTCAGGTACTTATGTCCATTGATAAGTTCTCCCTGAGCATTCTCTTCTCCAGGCTGAACAGTCCCACTGATTATCTTTCTGTTGGCTTCACAAAGAGCTGGAAGTCCACACAAGTCTTCCAAGCCAGGTCTGGCAGCATGAGTGCTCTGACTTGCTTATGTTAAGAAATGGAATTGGCTGGCTCCTGGCTGTAAGCATCACACAGCAGCTGATGTTTTGATTGAGAAAGCATGTGTAAGGACTAAAATCTATGCAGGAGAATGGCTTGATTTGCGTGTCTTTATATATTTGTCAAGGAGATTTGTTTTTCAGGTTTTGAGGATGCAGATGAATTCTACCAATATTAAATCTTGAATTTTTATACTTTCATCAATGCAAATGTTCTTGTCAACTCTTGACATCCTAGGTATTTCAGGTGCCCAAGATATCCTGAACAATAAAGGAGTTTTAAATAGAAAAGGTGTAAAATCTCCATCCTATAAGTAGGGAATGCTGAACAGTTACAGAAATCTAAACTGTATTTTTAGAGTTACTTTATTTCGTGGTTTCTTAAGTAATAAGCCAGAAATAGGGTACTTCAAGCCCCATTTCTAGTAAGTCCTTTAAATAAGATGCTTTTCGTGCAGCACTTGGTAAATACCAGTAAAAATTCTTACCCAAGAGCGTAACAGTGATGTATTACAGGAGCCGCGTCCTCTGAGGCTGTTTGTTCTCTTGTTTATTATTAGCTGGAATGCAGGGCTGTGGGCCGTGGTGGAGAACACTAGCATGGTGCCTGCATGACACTTCTTATTAACAAACAGCATCTTTGTTTGAATATCGGCAGCTCGTGTAACTGTAGAGGGGCCATATCTTGAAAAAGAAGGAGCATGTGTCAAGTGGCTCGGTTATGTGGAGCAAATGCTGCAAGTGGAGGAGGAGGACTTTCCCCTGTTCATTTTTGATAAACTGATTTAGAATATGGTCTAGAAATAAACAGATTTACTTCATGAAGACTAAAACAGAGCTTTACAAGGACTGGGCAGAAAATTGCAATCTAAAGACTGGTAAAATGTTGTTTTATTTTATGTACTGGTCTTTAATTGTATGTATCATGTGCCGTTTTGCTTCTCTCTCATTTTGGATTAGTGATAACTCTGAGTTTTAAATACTTAATACTATTAAGGTAGATAATTATGTTTAATGGTGGAAGAAATGTAGCTCAGTTGACTTCTGGAAATACTGTTTTTCCTGAGGAAGTATTGCTTTGTAAAAGGGATTGCTTTTTCTAACTGTAACTATTCCACTTTTATGTTAAAAGGTCTGTCTGCATGAAGGGAAAAATAAAATATAATAAATGATGCTTAATCTTTTCTGTTCAGAGCAGGTTTAATATCTATGTGCAGGTATTTACCAAGATTTTTCCTTTTGAACATTGGCTACCCACAACAAAATACTATTAAGTGTATGTCATGGCTTTTATTTCATTGTTTGTGGGAATGGACTGGAAGGAAAATAAACAGCCTGGGTATTAAAGGGACTTTCTGATATGACCAGAGACTTAGAAAATGTTTTGTTTGTTGCTCTGATATGTGCTTTAAATGTGTAGACGCGTAGCAGCTGGTGGTAGTGCCTGCAGACAGGAATTTGTGCCAGTGCAGCTCTTTGTGCAGTGGAATGTGTAATGTGCAAACAAGCAAGAATTTGAGTGAAGTAATGGAAAACAAATTAGCATGTTCCAAGTCTTTTGGGGTTTTTAGACTGCTCTGCAGTTGAGGAGGCAGCGATGATGGTTCAAAGAACAAAAAAGGGAGAAATCTCCTTTCCAGAATTTGGGATAAGATTACACAGGATGCTATTAGTATACTGACCGCATTGGAATGAGGCATTACTTAAATTTATGGCACATCTGTAAGAAGGAATTTATTATGCTGCTGATAATGCATAAGCACTATAATGTACCTTGTACACACTCCTTCGACACGTGTAAAGAACGCGCTGAGACTCCCGGCAGTACTCATTTTGGGCTACCTTGATGAGGAAGCTAGCGCTTGGCTGTTGTTACTTTTTCCAGGTGAGGCAATATATCTACCAGGCATCTTTAGGCTGGTTTCAGGGAGAAGTCTCAGTAGTGAGTTTGAGTCACCCAAAGATCATTCCCATAAGTTGTATGACTACTTTTGCATGGGCTAGAGATGCATCCTCAGTGGATTGCAGGTGAAAATCACTTTTTAAAATGCTGTGCCTTACTGTTTTGCAGTTCTGTAGCTGAACAGGATTAGAAGCCATGCAGAATTAGACAAACAGAGTTCAAACTATAGGTACTTAGTAAATCTTGAAGAGCAAAAGCTCCTCTTCTTGTGGGAAAGACCAGCATTTTACTTCTGGCAATTCCTCACTCAGCGGCAGCTCAGTTCTGTCAGTCTGTGTGATGAAAACCAGGTGTAACGCTGGGCTGTTCGTGTTAGTCACCCCGTTCAGCTGCTCCTTGGCCACTGGAAACACAAGGGATAGTACTGTCTGTTCCCACTCATTTATTTTGAAGAACTGAGTTACTGCTGGGGCTGCAAGAAGGATCCTCAATGTTTAGCTTGGCAATTTAAATTAATACAAAAATACTTTATTACCAATTTTATTTCTTTTTTTTGCCTTCTCCCCTTTTCCCCCTTAAAAAACCTGTATTTTAGGTGGGTAGGGGGAGCTTGGATCAAAGGTTCTCTGGTGTCTGTAGATGCCTGCATCTACAGCTACTGTTTCTCCCTGGGAAATGAAGGGAGAAGATGGCACAAAGGCAAGAGTAAAGCAGGATTATTTCTTTTTGAGTTGGATTGGATCTGTCAAACTGTAGCTCTGTATCAGTACCTGGTTTCTTGCAAAAAATCTCTATCCTTGAGAAAATTTTACTAATAGTCAGAATTTCATTTTTACATCTATCTGTAGGGCATTATTTTCTCTTCATCCTTATTTTCTGTTTAATAGTGTTTATTTTTACTTGGATCTGCTGTTTTGCTGTTAAATATGTCACTTACGGCAGTTGGTCCGTTCCAATTAGTCTTGCATTCATTAGGGAGCAGAACATTATGTATTTTTAATTTGCCTTATGTCTATTAATATTATTAGTTCCTTCATGCTTAAATTGAATTCACTTGCCTTTCTTCCTTAGGACTGGAAGAATCGGGAACTCTGGAAAAGTAAACTGTTCTCCCTAATATTCTTCACAAGCTGTAAGATACTTAAAATTGCAGCTGCTCAGTAGGGACTGAGAGTTTCCAGTTAGTTTTTAAGTTTGTGTAAGAAGCCTGTTTGTTGTCAGTTTTAGGAATTTATTTTAATTTAGCGTGATGTTTTTCAATTTTTATATCAATTGACTGAACTGGACAGGCGTTTTGAAATTTTAAAAAAGCTCTAGCTTTAAAAATGTGGGGTTTTATTTTAAATGCGATTATGATGCACACAGAGACCACCTAATAGTGGATAGCAGAATAACACCCCGAATTCATCTGTAAATTTGTTGCTACTAAGTAATGCTGTCATCTCCAGATCACTTATTTCCTCTCTCAGAAAATAAGTACTGGAGACTAATTAGGATTGTGTCCTTGTGTAGGACTTAATTTTTTGCCTTTGCCACTTACATTTCTTGCATACCATCACTTCTTTCTGTTTCTGAAGAAATTGTGTCTTTTTCAATTCTTCGGTTATTGGTGAGGTAAGGAGAGACTTGTATTAGAGTGACAAAGGAAGAAAGTTTGTACTGATGCTAGGCAATGCTCTCCTCTTGTGTTGTAGGGCTGATGGCAGTCCACAGGTATCTAATTTATCAGGCCTGACTCTTTAGCAGTTTAAAATCAGTGAGTTGCAAAATGAGACAGATTTAGTCCCATCCTTAACTATGCCTCTGAAAGTTTAAATCCAGCGGTTTACTAGTCATCTCAGCAGCGCTGAGAAGTAAGATAGCCAGATTACTGCTTTTCCACTATTCTTGGAAATCAGACTGTTATGTCAGTCCTCTTTCACATCATCGCAGATTGGGATTTTCTGTTCGATTTTCTGGCTATAATGATACTTCAGTTCCTTTGCACGCTGATTTTAAAACTTAGAAATTTGTAATATTTGTAAATACAGAAAACAGGTCAGCATGACGGGGTGATGAGGGGAAAATATTCTCTAATGAGGAGTGTTATGTGTATCAGGCCAGCTGTTCAGAAAATTTTGTTCCTGGCCTTTCTTTTTATGATTTACGTTTTCCAAAAGCTAGATGTGTGACATTGCTGCTTGGCAAGGTTTTAAGCATGCTCGTTGTACCTTGTCAGCCTAACCAGTTTTTTGGGGGACTTAAATGCGCTGTTTAGCATGCCATCATTGGCAGATTTTATCGCCATTGATTATACCTTTTTTTTTTTTTAGGTCATTGATAATATATTTCCTCAGTTTTTAGTCAAAATCAGTTCTCTGTACTAGTTAATTGACTATATATTAATGTCAGCCTCATCCGAGATTGCGTTTCCTGTATAATGTGGTGTTGATCATCTGTAATGCTAACTTCTAATTAGAAAACTTAATCATACTTGTTTCACATCTTTAACTGCTTTCAGTGAGACAAGACTTACTGAATAAAACTGATAAGACTTTAGAATACCAGTTATTTGTCTTCAGTTTCGTAGTGATGTAGTAATATATTTTTTTGCCTAGGAAGATATTTCATGAAGAATTTTTCTTGTTCCCATATTTAGCTTTTACTTTATCAGGAATCATTGTGTAATTTCTAACTTGGAGATACTTAAATAATTCCTCTTATAAGAAAAATAATATTTTATGTTTATCTCCCAAAATATAACCTCTTGTCTCAGAAAACATCTCAAGTTTTCTGAGTTTTCGGTATGGATGGATTAATGTGACATTAAACTCTCTCAGTGCAGCTAGAAGGTTAAGATGATTCTGGCAGAAAGGGAAGAGGATTACTTTAAAGGCAATGAATATGATAATTTCTACACTAAATGTAATTGAATTGTCATGGGGCACAGAACATGCCAAACTTTGATTCATATGTTACTTATGCAGCGAAAAGCAAGGTAAGCCATGGCCACGTTTTCAGCATAAATCAGGACTCAGTTTCTGGTGCAAATACAGTTTTGCATTCTTTTAAGCAAAGGTTTAAACTTTGTTTCAACTTCGGCCACTTCCTCCATCTGTGTTGTTGAAGAGCTGTGCAAGTCCTTTTGAGTATATTTTTTAAATACAAGTAATAATCTATTTTTTAATTCTGTTAATAAAAAATGTATTGACTACTTACTACTTGAATGTATTGACTACTGTGTATTACAATATTGACTACGTATTATTCAGCCACACGCTTTCTCAAATCAAATCTAATCTCTCGTTTACTGGGAAAATAGTGGTAGGAATTTTTCCCCATTTCTTGAAGCCCAGCAGCAGTCGTACTTTAAAAAAGTAAGCTTTTCCCCCAAATCTCTCCATTGGAGAAGGGAAGATCAGGATTGAGCAATACTTGAATTCTGTGAAGGAATGTCAGCTTTCTAAGCAAGCATAAAGTTTACTTTTTAAAAACCCATAACTGGCCTTCTCTAAAGACTTACTGTAAGCACAGATCTCTGTGTCTTACAAAAGAAAATGCAACTTAATTTTGATTATGGTTCCTTTAGCTTCTCACTTGGAAAGTAATGCTAAGCTTCATGTACTACTTTATGTCAGTGTAGATTTGGTAGCTTTAGTGGACATTGTCAGTTTAGTAGGCATATAATGTCAACTAGTAAAGGATAAAGACCGGATTGTTATAATTGTGTTGGGGAATATATAGTGCTTGAATGCGCTCGGTCGCATAGAGTTCAGTCTGTGCCCTTGTGTGGTGACAGTGCTGGGGAGGGGTTCTAGAAGGGTGCTGCGGTTGGTGTGTAAGAGGTGGGTCTTGTCAGCGTTCACATAGGTAGCTGGGGTAACAGAGTCCCGCAATCGCTATAAAACTGCGTCGAAGAAAAACAAACCTGAAACCAAACTGCTTTGTGTCTTGCAGTCTTCTTTAAGCTTAGGAATAAAGGTGGATCCAGCACCTGAAGGAGCAGGAGGAACAGTGCACTGCTTGGACAACACCAAAGGCTGAGCAATATGAAATGACTCTACTTGCTTCTCGCCTGAAAGGGAGGAAATTACTTATCAGTGTTGTGGCACAGAGCAGCATAGCTTCCAAATATAGCAGATGTAATTCTTAATTATTATTTTTTTTTCTCCCTCAAATAATTGTGTAAATACATGTGTGCTGGTTCTGGTGCACACTGGAAAAAATGATGAAGCTCTATGTCCTTGCTAATAAATGGGAGTAATATGATTGGCAAATGATGGTGACAAGCAGAAGGGGGCCAGAATGAGGATAACAAAGTGTAACTTCTGGACATCATAAATAAAAGTTTTCAAGAAGCAGTCAGGCTTTCCATTAGGGGAAGTTTGGGACAAGCATCGCTGTTGCCTGAATGCTGGTGCTTGTGTCCGTAATGGGGCATACTGAGGTTCTCTCTGCGTTCCCCTAAAGAAACTTCAAGTGAAAACATGCAGAGACCATGCTAAATCTCTGACAGATGGCTTAGAAGGCCACGTTGGCACAACTTCTTGTCTAAATATCTGAGAAATATGTAGGTAAATTTTATTAAAGAAATATTGGGTTTGAACAAATAAATGTGTTAATAATGTCATACAGTAGAAAACTGTAGTATCTGATCTGTTTTTCTATTTCATGGCCCAGATGGTTAATATATACAATTTCTGAAGTTTGTTATGTTGCCATGAACTAAATAGTGAAGAAAAAACGCATGCCTGGAGTTATTTTTATAACAGTGTGTGCTTGAAAGCTATTTCAAACCTTTTCAAAGCTTTGCTTTATCTAGAGTTCATTGCTTTTTAATAATCGAAACAAATCAACTCTTGAATGTTTCACAAACTTATCATTGATTAAAACTGATTTGCCTCATTGGTTTGAAATCATAATTGCATGTGGGATATTGAAGTGCATTATGTTGTTGAATATTCAAAGCAGCATCTTTCTTACTTTTCCTTTCATGGTGCCCTTTTTACATTCCCGTCCATGTTCTAGAGATGGTTTCTGTTAAGGGAACAATGCCGAGGAACCTAATTCGGTTACACGCATTCGGTCTGCGTCACCTTCTCTCGATCAAAATGGTTTTATCTAAACTTGAACTCCACCGCTGTAGTAAACTCTGCTGTATCTGCAGTGTACTGATGTCCAATGCTTACCCACGCATCCATTTTTTCTTGCTTGTCAGCCTTCCTGTTGTCATATCCTTATGCTTATAGTCCTTATGACTCTGGGTTGCCCAAGTTGCAGTTCTCATACTGTAACGATGTCCTTCCATGTTTTCTGAGAAATAAGTCTTAGGCAATTTCTCAGATGAAGTCATGCAGTATTTCTTCAGCATTCATCAGTATTCTAATCCCCCTCTACGAATCCTGTAAATAGTTCACACTTTTGTTTTAAACCAGTAGTGTACGTTTCGACTTTCTTTGACTATGTGAATGTTTGTGGAATTGGCAACTAGTAGCTTTTACTGCTTTGTTTAGTCTTTCAGTAGTGGGTTGTGGGGTATTATTTTTTTAACTTTATTTAATACCTGTTTTGGTGGGAAATTGGGAACATACTAAACTCAGCAGTTAGGATACCATCCAATAACTGTATTTTACTTTGAACAGTATTCAAGACATGCACCAAGGTCATATTTTGCTTTGATACAATTGTTTTGGCAATTGTCCATCCAAGTAGTCTCTCTGAAGTTGAAGTTTATTTTCCAAGTATTTAGCTGCAGTTCTTTGTTCACAAGGGAGAGAATCTGAACAGCATTATTTTAATTCTCCACAGGTGCAGATGCCGAACAGGATGCTGCTATCAAACTTGCCCAAGAACGAGCCGAGATAGTTGCCAAGTATGACAGAGTAAGTGAACTTGATAATAATTTTAAAGACATTTTATAATTAATCTTGGTAATATGTCTGTTTAAAAAATGAATCATGGTTCCCGCTAGCTTTTGTTTAAAATACTCTATGCAGTACTAATCTGATGGCTTCATGATACACTGGCCTCTGGGTGAATTAAATTCTCCCTCCATAGGGGATATTCTGGATAATGACTCAATCAACTCATTTTTCAGGTCCATGGCAAGTTGCTTTGGGGCTATTTTAAGGTAATATCATGTATTAGAAGTAATGAAATTGGGATGTTTGAGGATGCTCAGGTTATCTATGAGATCAGAAGGACTCTTGTTTTACTTTATTTAATTTTTGGTTATGGTAATAAATATTTAAATCATTACAGAGAACTTAAAAGATGAGTGAACTGCATTGTTTGTCAGATTGTTCTGTACTCGTCCCCCTGTGCTCGGCACTGGTGAGGCCACACCTCAAATCCTGTGTTCAGTGTTGGGCCCCTCACTACAAGAAGGACATGGAGGTGCTGGAGCGTGTCCAGAGAAGGGCAATGAAGCTGGTGAAGGGTCTGGAGCACAAGCCTTATGAGGAGCGGCTGAGGGAACTGGGGTTGTTTAGTCTGGAGAAGAGGAGGCTGAGAGGAGACCTCATCACGCTCTACAACTACCTGAAAGGAGGTTGTAGCGAGGTGGGGGTTGGTCTCTTCTCAAAAGTAACAAGCGATAAGATGAGAGGAAATGGCCTCAAGTTGTGCCAGGGGAGGTTTAGATTGGAGAGTAGGAAAAATTTCTTTACCGAAAGGGTTGTCAAGCCTTGGAACAGGCTGCCCAGGGAAGTGGTTGAGTCACCATCCCTGGAGGTATTTAAAAGACGTGTAGATGTGGTGCTTAGGGACATGGTTTAGTGGTGGACTTGGCAGTGTTAAGTTAATGGTTGGACTCGATGATCTTAGAGGTCTTTTCCAACCTAAATGATTCTATGATTCTATGACTGCTGTGAGGATTTGAAGAAATACCCTAGTCAATCCTTTTTTTCTTGAACCACTTGTCAAGTAAAAGCCTGGCACAGAGTATGCCTAGAATGCCTACACCGTATTTCTACGTACGTAGTCTTGTAACACTTGTGGACTTTATAAATGTCATTGGAGTACTGAGCAATAGACTTGTTTGTAGAGTTCATGAAACATTTTGCATGCTAGAGTTGGTGGTTTGCACAGTGTGCACTTAAGTGAGTGGCTGTGTTTTTTTTAATAAGGAAAAAACATGCACATGGTTTGTGTTCTGAGTGGTGGCCTCTCTTCACACCCAGTAACCTGCGCATAGCCCGTACCGGAAGAATATCTAGCTGAAATAAATTTCTGCAAGTCTTACGAAAATTGGCAATTGGAGTAGAAGAGAGGAGCATGAATGAGCGCTTCATTGAGGGAAAACTCAGTGCTGCATTCTGTTCGACAGCTGCTGGAAGTCAGCACGGATGTTAGCTTGAGACTGTCCACAGTGTGCTGTTGTCAGGTGATGGTTCAGGAAAGATGGAGTATGGAAATAAAACGAGTAGAAGGCACTGTGTGGGGACCTTGATGGACTGTTGTGGAGGTTAACAACAGATGTGACATTATTACGAGTCTGTGGTTGAAATTTATTCTGTGTATAGCAGTGAGCAAAAGTGCTTTCCTGTGATGAAAATACTGTTTATAGGGGCTGGGAGAGGAGATGTGCTACTTTTTTTTTTTTCTTTTTCTTTTTTTTTCTTTTTCTTGGTTGGTCAGTTTATGACTAGTGTTCTCCTCCCCCTCCTCTACCCTACTACCAGTGTGTCCCAAAGATTATGCTTTGAGTGGCTGAATCCTGTCTTCTGTGTCGTAGCTTATTGTGTCATAAAACTTAATTTGGCTCTTTTTTTATTCTTTCCTTTAGGGACGGGAGGGTGCGCAGATTGAACCATGGGAAGATGCTGACTATCGTCTTTACAAAGTTACAGATAGATTTGGGTTTCTACAGTAAGTAGCAAGCTTGAAAAGAAAATAAGATTAAGACTTTGCTACTATTACTATTTATGCTTTTTATTGTATCGCCTATTTTGTGGAAGTCTTATCATGCCTTTTAACAGATCTTCTGGAAACTGTTTGCTGTATAAGTTTTGGGTAGTCTTTCACTGTGCTTTTCAATTCCATTTCTAGATGTTTTTTAGTTCTGTAACTTGATCCCGTGTAGGGAGTGAAATGTTTTTGAATATTTCATTTGGGAATGAAAATTAATAGTCTACAAAAATATATTTCAAGCTGAATTAAACTGCAGATAAATTTTGGTTTTAAGTAATTTTGTTATATATAAACAAACTTGAAGTTCTTGGAAGGATTTTTAAAAATTTTATTATAATGTTGATCTTGAAAAAAAAATCCCAACACATTTAAGGTTACTTAATAGTTTTATGAACAACCATTTCAACACAGTTGAAATCAACAACTGTGTATCCCAGTCCTTCAAAGATAAATCTCATTTAACTTCATACATTTAGTAACCTTACTGAAGTCTTTCCCGATTTGGGACCTAATGTTGATTATAAAGTCAAGTCAGAAAATGCCAGAATCTAGATCCAATTACCCTATAGGTACCTCCTTTGTAACAAATACTCTCTGTCTTTTTGGCAAATAAAAAGGTGAGAGTATTAAATTGTATCAGGACTTCTGTGGTTGGCAGATGTAAATATCCAGCTTGGAAACTGAACACAGGCTGACTTGCTACTTCTGTTAATATCCAGTCAAGACTCTCTGCCATTCTTGGTGTTTGACATTTATGTTTGAATACATGAAGTGCAATTAAAATCCAGAAAAATCAGTGATGAGTGGAAAACTTACTGTAATAACTAGGTACTTTTATAGTATTGGGGTGAGGGGTGTGTGTTTGTGTTGGTTTTGGGGGGGATTTTTTTCTCCCTCTTTCTTCCATTTTGTAATGTCACTGTTTTTATAAGCTGTCAGTTAAAACAGTGATCTTTACCTGTAGATTGCCTTTGCTTCATCAGGGTAAGTTAATTTGGTGTATGACCTCCAAACAGTTCTATTTTACACAGAGAGGTCTTTGTGTTGGCAAACTGCAGCTGCAACACCACGTGTTTGGTATTGTAGCTGCAGTTGTAGGCATTCTTAATGGAGGATGTCAGAATTATTTCCTGTGCAAAAGTAATTGAAGCCATGGCTAAGTTCACCACTGACTTCAATGGGAATTGAATCACACGCCTTCAGATTTGCAAGAGGATTCTTGATTTTGGTATCCTTATGAACTCCTGAACTTTTCCTGTTACTTGTATTGTGATATTTGCCTTTTTATATGTTAGGCATGGAAGAATGTTATTCATGTCTGCTACAATTGCTGCTGCAGTCAGTTTTCAGGAGTCTTGGATTTCATGGCTCCAATGCCGTAGTATATTTGAGATGCAGTTATGGAGGTGCTGCTTGGCAAATCACCATGTGCCAGTTTCCGTGGTGCTGTAGCTGTAACTTAAAGCTACTGTGGGCCCCCGTACATCACACTGCAGTCATTCTTGTGATGTGGTATAGGGTAGATGGACCTTAGTCACTAGGCCATACTTCCTTTCTAGTAATGTCACTAGTCACCAATGCAAAGTCTATGCAGAATTCATTCTCTGTGTAGTCAACTTCAAGGCATGAAATCTGAAAGATTTATAACACCTGAACACTGCACAAATTAACAATGTATATAGATACTCTGTCTCTTCACTAATTGTGCGATTTTTTTTTTTTTTTGCTTATATGCTAATGATGTCTTGTTATAAGGCAGATTTCACCTGAGTACCATCAAGGCTGCTTTATGATTCTTTAAAGTAAATTCATTGCAAATGACATTTTTTATTTTCCTGAGAAATAAAATCTTTCCTAATAGGAGAAATATAATTAGGATAAGCATATTAACTGTCTTTGCCTGAAAAGACAATTTATATTGCAGTATAGATTTTAACTACAGTCTGGGTTCATGTATACTGCAATACTGAGCCTGTGCAGTCTACTGTTTCTGAAAGAAACTCATTCCTACAAGAATTTGAAACTAAGCAGTATGTACCAAAAGCCTTAAACAGTTGCCTTAATGGTTATCAACCATAGGACCCATAATTCCCCGTGACCCATCTATCAGGTGTTTACAGTGTGAATTAATGAAGCACCAATGCACATTGAAAACTGAAGGTCTGGGAACAGTATCAAACTTCTTGTACTCTAGTTGAGATCTGCAGTGATTTGTAATCTTGTTTACACTGACATCTTAAAATACTAAGTAGCTGAAAAATGTCTTTTGTATCGGAAGGCTGCTGGATGTGGGGAACCTGATGGAAAATTAGGGCTTGTTTGCTCAAGGCCTTGATTACTATCGGTAGTTTATAAATTTCTCTTTCTCCTTGGCTGTGTCCTGTCTGCAGCTTTCCTTGGCTCTGCGAAGGTGCATTCAAAGTTCAGCTGATTGCTGATAGGGCAGAAAAGACAAGATTGGTGGCATGAAGCACTCAAGCTGCCTGTGTAACTTGCCATCAAGAAGAAGATAGGAGAAAGTAAAGACTAGAGACTTTTAAAGTGTAGTTTTGGTCTAGATCTACGATTCTTCTGCTGTCCCAGTGTCCTTATTTGTGTGTCAAACTGGGAGTTAGTAAACTTGGAGAACCTGAAGACACTTACACTTCTATTGTCTTCCTGCCATACCAGTAGAACTGGGTAAAACTGTTGAGATTTTCTTCTGAGAACATACTGAGTAGCAGAGGGAAGGTGCCTTTTTATGTAACAGTGTAGAAATTGCTACTGATTGGAAACAGATGCGACATTTCCCTTCGGGTGAAATATCTCGCCTGAAGGCTAACCTTCATTTAAGACCCACAGTTGAAATATCTGTTGGGCAGCTTTGGTCAATTCTAATTGTTGTTGTAGTATTTATTGTTTACAATAATTAGGATCATCTTTACCTAGCACTGTCTTAAATTTTTAATAGCTGCTGCCTTAAGAACACAATTTAATTTGTTCGCTGTAGTACTGTTTTTTATTCTGCAATTCTGCAAATGAATATGGAAGTTCTAGTTGACTTTGGATATTAAAAGGAAATTGGTGTGGACAGGTTATTAAAATAGCTATTTAAAACAAAAACCAAAAAAGCTGAGTTCATACCTAATGAATTTAGGGAACAAGAAAGTAAGTTCAGTGAGAAGTACCAAAGCATTATAATAATAAGATTTGTTTGAAATTAATAAAGGGAAGTTTTAGAGAGAAGTTGGATATGAGAAGAAAGTTTCCAGCAAACATGCTAAGCTGTGAAATAACCCTGTGGGGAGCTGAAGGGATCTGTCTCTTGAGATGTTTAAGACCAGATTGTACAGAACAAAATGCACCTACGAGGAATATTGTCAGTGGGACTGACTAAATTGTAACGGGTATGTTTTCAGTAGAGTAGCTTATAAATCGTATATGAGAGGCATGCACGAACCAGAAGGAGTTAAAAGCTCATTATTGGCTAAAATGTAGAAAACTTGGCCTTACCAATTACTGTTGTTGCGAGGCTGTAAGGAGGTGGTGGTTGTCATGGTTTATTTAAGCCATACGGTGTTGCTGGCAAAATAGTCTCAACTTGGGGAATTTTTTACATAATTTAATTTATTGCCAAATAACACGTCATTCTGATTGCTGATTTGGATTTGGGGGGGGCCAAAACATAAAACTTTAACGAACACCTAGGGGAAACACCTCTCTCCCGTCTGCCCCCAGGACAAACTTCCCTTGTTTTTTGCCGTGGGTTACCCTTGGCTCGCTTCAATTTCTTTAGTGAGGTGACAGGCAGTGCATGGGGTCAGGGTCCTGCATGCAGTGGCTTCTTTCTGCTGTTCTTGGTTTCTTACTGTTTTCGTCTACTGCTCCTTGTATCTTGCTCATTTTCTGCTGCCCCAGCGTGGGTTGCAGGCTGCAGTCCCCTCAGAGATGTCCCTCCCCTAGCATGCGTTCTGAGACCGCATCTCCAGCCGGGTCCCCACAAAATCTCCTTCCATGTGTCTCTTCTGCTTCTCCCCACGTCTCCTCCATTTCTCCTGCCTCTAGCAGCTGCCCATGCTTTTAAAAATATGTTTTTAGTAGAGGCATCATGGGTTCCTCCAACTGACTGAAGTTTTGGCACATGATGGCTTTGTTACAGCGGATTCAGAGCTGGCTGGAGCAGCCATGTCTGGCACAGGGCAGGTCATGGCCCCCTCCCACACAGGTCACCCCTGCAGCCCCTGGCTACTGAAACCCAATACGTGTAACTGCCACGCTGGGTACGAGTCAAGCACTGGAAACTCAACTTGTGAAGAAGGTAACCGAGACGTTGGCCAAGGGACCTAATGTTTTCTGGACATGTTCATAACAGAACGCTGTAAATGTGACCATGGTTACTAGATTGTTATACAACTGACAGTGTGTTTGCTTCCTTCTGGAAGGTTGAGGGTATATTTGGAGAGTGATGCTTTCAGTGCACTGTTTTCCAAGGGGAAAGGGCCATTTCAGAGTACAGAGGTCTCAAATGACTCTAAGGGCACATATCAGCTCTGGGGGAGTCACGATTCAGACGCTGATGTGCCTTCTCATAGCTGAGATTATGCTGCACGTATGCCACCGAGACCCAGCTGATAGCTGGTTCATACTTTCCAGTGTAGTATTTCCAACCCTGTTATGTTAAACTCAACTTGCAAAGCAATACAAGAAAGGTGAAGTAGCATTGGTTCATCTCAATACCATTTCATACAGTCTTAATTCCATTAGCATTGTTAATCTTAATTGATATAGACTAGTTTCTATCAAGTACTGTTGGTCTTCCTAAAGTTGCCTGGTATACATGGAGCAGTGCCTATTAAAACTCAACTCTTTATTTACATAATGTTTCTCTAGGAGAAGCCCATGTCAGGGAGCTCATCTTAGTCATGAACACCAGAGTCCTGAGAGAACAGACCAGTATCTTTCTACAGGTGCACTGCGGTTACCTATAATCCTAAAAATATCTTTTAAAAAAAAAAAAAAAAAAGCCAACAACATCCCTACCCAAAAAACTTCAGGCATGGTCCTCATTCTGTAAATTCTCCAGTAAAAATCCTGCTGGACTCCTGATTTCCCATTATGGTGCGGGAATGCTGAGCAGCAGGGCTGATGTGAAAAATACCATTCATTCTTAAAAGGAACATATTTTTCCTCCAGGAAATCTAGCACCAGTGTTTTGTATATAGAGTCTACCAGTGTTTTGATAAGATCGAATATTCTTTTCTAGCAAACATTCTTGATACTGTATGTGACAGATAGTTTGTTCTATACCTGTAGGTAGATACAAGACTAGCAGACCATCTCGGGGGACCACCATAGTGTTCAGCTAAGCCTTAGTCTATAATATATGATTTTTTCAATCAAGTATTTTAGGAATGAGAGAAATGCCTCAGATCTCTTCACAGACAGTCATAACAAAAGCTGTTCCAGCTGTTTTTGGAAATGAAAAAGATACAATGTGTTTGGTATTCATAAAAAATAAGGTTTTTGTTTGGTGTTTTTTTCCTTTTTTTTTTTTCTTCTCTTCTTGGTTATGTTGTGTCTTTTTGGTCAATGTTGTGTCAAAGCTACCTCATTTTTTTTCCTCCAGATTTAATTTCATGCTCAGAATACGCACACACAAAAAAGCACCAGAATGTTGCAATTAAAAAAAAAAACCAAACGAGTAGAAAACAAAAATAAAACCCCTACTCCAGAAAACCAAACACCCTGTACCCCACAAAAAAAGCAGTTCCTTTCTGTCTTGTCTTGGAGCCTGCCTAAATTTTAAAGTAGATGTTCTTAATCTTTTCACTGTGGACTGTTCTTTTAGAGAAACTTTATCTTGTATACTTCTATTTGCAGTTTTTCTAGTAGCAGTCATTAATAGGGGAATAACTTCAGGGAAAAAACCTAAAGGAATTTCTGAGTGTCTTGAAGCTCATAGCAGGCATTCCAGTAATGCCTTGGGATTTGGGATTTCCCCCTTCCTCGTCCTTGAATTCTTTAGTTGATTTGTTCCTGCTCTGGGGTGGTTAAAAAAGCTACTAGAATTAATATGTTATTCCTTGGGCAGTGGCAAGGCCTCTAATACTCCTAGGAACGTTTTAAGATATTTCATTTCTTTTTTAAGCCTACAGTTTAAATAATAATCTCTATATTGCTTTGTCTATTTAGAAGTGGCAATTATATGAATGATTTTTATAGTTAAAAAATTATTAAAGGTCTGAAGGCAACAAATCCAAATGACAGTCAATGTTTTGTAAATAAATAAGAATTTAAGCTTTAACTGAAGATCATTGAAACACATATTTAAACACATATTTTCGTGAATGTATCATTGTATTTATTTTTTGCAAAACTCTCCAGCTAGCTACAAAGGCAAAATAACTTTATTCCTTCCCCTTCCTCCCTGCCCTGTATAATGTTAAAGTTGAATGGTCACAAGAGCATTGGCTGATTGAGGTTTGCAAAACAGCCTAAACTTTGTACATGCTCCTAAAATAGGGTAAAAGCTGAAAGCAGCATTTTGCAACTCTAAAGGTCAACACCAATTTCATGTTTAAAGAGCCGATCCTCTTTCGGGCCTTTCAGCACCAGGCCAAAAGTCAGAGAGCAGGATAAGCAAAGCGGCCTCAGCGTCTTCCTAGGGTGGCACAGAAGAATAAAATTTGAGCAAATCCAAACAGCTAGAAGGCATTTTCCTTTGCTCAGGTTTCCACACCGAAATGCCCCTGTTCAATATACTGCCAGGTTCTGCGCTCCTTTGTGCTGAAGTCTTTAACTCACTGAATGGCGTTCCCTCTCGAGGACCAGACATCAGCTGGGATCATTTGTCTGGTACCCGGTGGAACTAGTGATTTCAGTCCTTCATCAGATAGTGACCAAGCAAAAGGTATTAAAAAATAAAAGAATTCTACACCTTTCCTTTTTAACTAGCAATTACGATTTATATTATCTGGTCTTTTATTAGCAGTATGTGTTATGTATATTCTTGTTTGATTCTTTAATTTATCTATCCCTGTATATCACCCAGCTGTGAGGGGGGCATTTGGTTTTCTTTTATAGGAAAACTTATTAGGACTACAGTTGTGCTTTTCTAAGAAGAAAATAACTGTCATTGCTTTTTGGAATTTGGGGCAGGTATAGCTCAAGGCCAATTTTACTAATCTACACTGGGAAGCATAGATTATGACTAATATATATGTTGACTAATATATTGTGAGAAGTGTTATAATTGTTCAGGTTTTGATAGATACAAAGTGGAAATAACAGAAGAAACTACAATTTATTTACTGCAGCTTTTCAAAAACTTTTTTTCTTTCCAAAATTCGTTGATGGATGCCATCAACTGCATTGTTCTGTTAACTTTTGATAATGAACTGTGAAAATCCTAACCTGCCATGGCATAATTAAAAAATGCAGCAATTATTTTAAAGACTTTTATTTCTCCAACCCACGCAATATGAATTCTTTTCAGATCTTGTTATTATCAAGTTCTGTGTTAACTTGTATTAATAATTACTATCTTATAGCAATAACGAATATTAGCAGGTTTTGCGGTCTAACTTGGGTGATTCAGTTTAAACATGTTTTTCTTTTACTACCTATTCAATAAATAGAAACTGGGGATGTATGTGCAGTCTGGCAGATGCTACTATGCTGATAAATGGCCAGGGATCAGCATAGTGAGGTCGGGCAGATTGGAGGTTTATTCTGCAAGGTTTGGTTTTGGTTTGGGTTTGTTTTTTTTTTTTCCTCTAGTGAAGGAACGCATGTACAATAAAAGTAGTAATGGTAGAAAATACAGTGGGCTTTTTTCTGTGTTCATGACGTTCTTAAAAATTTGGGTTAGATTCTTGTACTACTCTTACAGTAGCTCTGCACTGATTTTGATGGAATTGTACCAATTTACAGCAGCTGAGAATCTGACTCATACACTTACTCTTTATCCCATGAGTCTATTAAAGCAGTGAACATGCTTTTAGAATAGTTTGCTAATGCTGGAGATTATTGCGTTGCCAGAGGCGCTTTTCAAATAGGGGAGTTCATTATTCTTTCTTTTGCGAAGAGAGAGGCCTACCTGTTTTTCTCCATCAAACTTTACTCTTTAAAAATATATTGCATTTTTATTAGCTCTGTAATGCATTTCTGCAGCATGCTGCAAAAATGAGCTAGGGGAGCAAAGAAATGGAGAGCTCAATCAAGAATTATGAGATACTCCATTAAACGTCTCTAAATGAAGCTTTTTTTTATTATTATTATCTTGCCCCTAACTTTTTAATAGGGAGCAATATGATGAGCAACTAGTCCATTCTGTTTCTTAGTAATTTATACATAGCCTTGCTGGAAAACAGTTCGTGTCTCCAAAATATTCTTTGTGCGTTCCATTTCTGCAACGTGCCTGTCGAGCTGCGTGTCCAAGAACAATAGCTCTTACACAACTAACCCTGCTGATTTGAGGCGGTACACAGGTGAAGTCTCTCCAGATAAGAGATGTAAGGAACTGGTCTCTGTTCTTGGCAGAAAAAGCAGTTATGCTGAGATGCTGGAAGTTTGGGTAATAGAAATTAAAGAAAGAAGCATGGTGGCTGTAATTTGGTAATAATCAAGAAGTATTCAAAAAACAGGGATTTTTATATAATTTTCATTTTAAATTTTTATTAGAAAAGTTTCAGAGACAGACCTTTCAGAGACCAAGGTAAATAGGCAATTTTATTTAAACATCACTGGCAGTGGAAGAGTACATTGGACTTGATGTAAATTTTACTTAGTCGTTATCCATTCTGACTCTTTTAGTTTACAGCTCTGCTTCCATGGTGGACAGTGAACTTTGCTCTCTGCATTCATGTCCAACTGTGGTGGTGGTTCCATTGTGATCCTTTTCTTTGCATTGATGCATTTGAACTTATTTCTAAAAGCATGACGTCTGTATGGCAATTTGCAGTAATTGCTTCCTTAAATCAATGTCTTATTTTGCAATAGCATGTGATCAGAAATGTTGCTTTAGAATGTGTTTTTGTTGCCATGAGGAACTTTTCAATGCTTTTGCTGTTCACTTTTCCTCATACTTGCTATTTAAACAAGTCTTTTTTGCCAGCGTGGTGGCAAAGATGGTCATTTATTCAAAAGCTGTTCCATGAAAATTGTCTAAACCAGTCCTAGCAGAAGGGAGAGGAACCGGACTTTCTCTCCCAGAGAGAGCTTCACAATCATACAGGATCTTACAGTATTTGCACACCACTTGTATTCTTGGTGGTAGAACTTCACCAGGAGGAGGAGGAAGTGCCTTACTTCTGGTCTTGGCTAGGTCATTGTCTGAGACAGGCTTGCTTTAGAACGTCATAAAGCTGAGGAGGCTATTTGAACCAGAATCAACTCATTTTGGAAGAGAAGCCGCCAATCACCTGTAGTTCAAACAACAGCTGAAGAACCTACCTCCTGGATTGGTATTTATAGCCACAAAAGGAGAATAGTAGGATTTTGGGTATATCTTTCTCAGCCATGTTTTGTTATCTAGTTGATTTTGGCTTCTATTGGAAAATAAGCAGCTTTGCCCATGTGCTGTGCTGGCATGATTGCAATAATTTTTTAGTATCTATGTGTCTAGAAGTTACCAATAAATTTTCCTGTGCTGTGGACTGCTAATTTCAGTTCCTTTACAACAGCATTTAAGATGCTCTTCTCTTTAATTCAGTTTTGTTCATCTTAAGGAAAGTTGGGGTTTTTTTAAGAATCATTTGAAGGGGTTTTGACTTTATTCTCTTTTTTTTTTTTTTTTTTTAATTTTTCCTCTTTATTATGGTGATCTAGTGTATGGTGTTACTATGGTGATCTAGTGTATGGTTCTTCTACTACTCTCACTTCATGCAGGTTCTTCTCACAGAAGGAAGGAATGTTCTGTTACTATTTGCTATCACTCAGAATGGTATGGATTTTTTTTTTTTCCCTACAACTGTGCTGCAGTTGTACCCATTTCTTTAGCTTATTCTTAAGACTAGAGTTGAAATTTGAATTTTAAATCCATTCTTTCAGCTGAGTTAGTCTAGGCTGTCACTTCAACAATCCTCTGCAGATACAGAAAGAAATGAGGTGAATGCAATCCCGCAGATTTGATTGCAAACACAAAAGTAAGCTGCAGGATAATTCTGCCAACTAAGGACAAATAGTGTATTTTTGTTAACAGCTGCTGCTACTTCATTTGAGTAAAAGATCACCCACTGTGCACTAGGAATTCATGAACTGCCTCCTTTCATGAAAAGAGCTATTAGGTAGCAGAACTGAAAAAATGATTGAATATGGTAATATATGATTTAATTTATACAGCATACATAAAGCGATATGCATTGGTTTTGAGCTACTGCTTAAGCCCTGAGATGTAAGGATTTAACATAATCATTATTACCACATATATTTCATACTATATTTAGCATTTATAGCAGATTGAAGTAACTGAATATAGGGAATGGCCAGAGTGTGCTTCACTGGCACTGCTTATTAAGAGTGCTAAAAGAGGTCTGGGGCGACAGTTTTTAGAAGTGCAAACATGCTGCTACTCTTGACCCAAGTGAAAGACCCACCAAAATGGAAGTTTAGGCTGCAGAAGATTATTTCATAAAAGAAGCAAGTGTAGGTACATAAAGCATTGAGCTTCAGCAGTGAACAAATATATAGTGCTGGAACACTACCATCTTAGTTAATTTATGTTGGAATACGCTTTGCATAGCACATGAATTTTAATACAGATGAAGCTGCCAACATGTAAGTCCTGATTGCTATTAATATATAGTGTAAGTGATCTGTACAGTAACTAACCTTCAAGCCATACTTTAAAAGCGCGCTCTCTCTCTCTCTCTCTCTCTCTCTCTCTGCTTAAGGAAAAAATCCTGGGTGTTTTAGACATTTATATATCAAATGTAAATCAGAAGCAAGGCAAAGAGATTAATTCTTCTTCATTTGTTCTTTTAGGTTCTTGAGAGTTTTAAGGTAGCTTAGACTAATCTTTATCTTTTTTTAATCTTTTTTTAAAAACACTTGGAATGTGATTCTGAAAAGACGTTTTCAACCTCAGTGTTTGTGTTCAATTAAAGGGACGTCAGAAATCAGTAGAAATGCTGCTGTGCTCAGTTATGCAGGTTATAGATTTTCTCAAAGGTTTTCTGATTCCAAGCTGGGAAAACTTTAAAGTTTGCATATAGAACATGTCTTTTACAAAAGACACAAGAAAGCACATATTATAGCATGTGGCAGTGAAAATACAGGTATCTTTTTTGCTATGAATTTCTTTTTTTATCTTGGCAATAAAAACTTCACAGTGAAGTTATCTTCTCCCAAGCAGGAAAGTACTTTACTAAAAAGTGGCCACTTAGAGATTTAATTGAATTTGATAAATCTTTCGATTTTGTTTTTCTTATCTCTGAGAGTGTGCATTACTTGAGACTTTCTGGACAGGAGCTACGTGTTCATGGCACTGTGGTGTGCATATTGGCAGCAACATCCACAGAATCCACAGATAGTAATTGTAACTAAAACATAGTTACAAAAGCATTACATTTTCTTGCAGCATATTTCCTCATAATTATATTGTGGAATATCACATTGGCTTATCCCATATGTTAATTAATTGCTTTGGCTTGCTTATGAATTTTAACAAAACTTCTGAAAGCTGTTTTTTAATCTACTGTAGTCACCACCCCCATACTGTGCAGAGGTTATTTGGTGAAAATTCAAACCGGATGATTACAGTAGCAGAGCTCCAATTATTTTGATTGACAGACACAATCAAAATTGTGAGTTATAGAAGTAAAATGTGTAATGGAAAGAAGGAAGTGATCCATAGAATTTTATCTGTGGAAAATCCATCATTTAGTTTAAAAAACAGCTTTCTTACTTTCTCCTTAATATTTTCAGAAATCTTTTCCATGCATGATTGGTTTTGAAAATGACACTATTGCCTTTAATTTGCATTCAAAGGTTGGAAGATTGAAGAAATCATTCATAATCAGAATTCTTCTGAAAATTAACTTGCTTGGACTAAAGGATCTGAATTCAACACTAAGTTGTGCTTTAGATTTGTGCTATAAAGAGTAGAATAACTTAATCATAGGTCTGAAGAAAGGCATGACATTGAAATACTGTTTTATTTCTACTTATAATGGTTAATGAGTTTTTTTCAGTTGACTTCAGAAAACAGAAAACAGTTTGCTTTGTAGCCCATCTTGTGACATAATGCAGACATAAAAATAGTCATCATAAGTAACAATGTAGTGTGTCCTAGGAATTACAAAATTATTCTTATTTATCTTGTCAGCTAACTTTAGAACAAAGATCAGTATGTATATTATATGACATGAGGCAGTAAAAGCTACCTGGAAACACTATATATATATATATATATAAAATAGGGTGTCATTCTGTTGCAAAGCACTGTTGTAACTATCCATAATACTGCATACTGTTTTGACAGTTCTATGTGCTGTGTATCGGACACTGAAAGGGAGGCAGACCGAAGAGAACACCTAGTCAGTGTGTTTATTATTGTAGAATTGGTTTCCCAGTGTGAAGATAATAATAATTTTTTGTCTAGTAAAGCTATAGACTCCTACAACTCACTTCTGACAAATTACACAGCCTAAAAACTGCTCATACTTGAAAAGATTTACTTTTTCCTAATACCTCCGAGTACTGAAATGTTGTTGCAGTTTGTTACTCAACAATCTGAATTCTATATTGTACAGCAAAACAACTCCATTTGTACTAAAGCTTTTCTTGTTCAGATATCTGTCAACTGAATTCTTCCCGTCCTTCTATCTTACTTGTGCATGATCACTCCTCATAAATTTATTTCATGACGCTTTTGCTTTTGAGTTTTATGCCTTACTAATGTTTTCATGGTCCTTGGTCATAGAAGATTTAAAACAATACAAATCACTGATTGGATTTTTTTCTTCTTTTTTTTTAAAGAATTCCTTCAAAATAATTCTCCTGGCTAGTAGCAAGTATGTTTTGCTCGTGGATTTAAACACTTAACGTTGTATCACAAATGAAAAACTGAAAGCACAGCATCTATTTCTTCATGATTAAGTCAATGAGACCATGAAGATAAGTGTTCTGCAAGAAACTTTTCCACATTGTATTTAATATGTGACACCAAATATGATTTCAAATACTTTTCAGTTAAAATGTGCATGCAGTGATATAAGGTGATACTATTGCACTTAATAGTATATTGAGGAGAGCATGAAAAAATAATTGAGAAATAGTTTGAGAAACTATTTTGCGTGGGGACTGCACTACAGATTTTATGAGGATTCGAGTTTTTTAATAGTCATAGTGAGTTCATTAATACAGGAATATTGAACTGAATTGACTTTTTTTTTTTTAAATTAAATAATAACTTGCACATATCACAATTATTCCTGCAACATGTTTCAGGATGAAGGACCCCAAAGTTCTTCAGAGTGCACTGGCTAATTCTTTCTGGGGTAAGAAAGACTACAGCCAGTAGAGAGGGTTTTTAAGCAAGTGGTGTGTTTGAAATAGAAGTTATGAGAAATGGAAAATACAGCTTACGAAGAAATTTTGAACCTAACAGCTCTTCGGGCAAGTAAGCTTTGTGGTAAAGATTTTTAGTGTATTATGGTCAATTTTTGCCACTGTTTTTCAGAATGAAAAATTGAGTGTCAGGGTTTATACGACTTGGAACTGTGAAGAATTAAATTGACAGGAATTGACAGGGGTTATCAACATATCAAGACTGCTGATTATTGCACTAAACGTCTTCCATCCTCAACTGCAGCTGCAAATGATAGAGGAGCCTTTACTTTTCTTAAATTTTATTTAAGCCAAACTAGAAGCAGGAAAATGCTGTGATTTGAGCCAGCAGGGAACATTTTTGGGATTTAAATACAAATGTAGGAAAAGAATAAATCTGATGAGTGAGTAATACGAGAAAGTCTTTCCTTGTGTTTATATTGAACAAATATATCAAAGTGCTGTTTAAAGAAGACTGATTTAAACAGCAGCAGTGGGTAGGTGACTGTAAGCCTGTTAAGTCTGAGACTTTTCAATTTATTTAAACTACCACTGTTACTTGAGGAGGCTAATTACAACACATAGCTTAATGGTCAAAACCATAGATCTGCATGTTTAATGTTCTGAAGTGTCAGATATTTATGCATTTAAGATTAATATTTCTTTCAAGTTACCTTGAAAAATTCATGAAAACCTGTATAAGCCATCATGGTGGATTTAAAGATGTAAAATCCATTCATCACTTATAATCTAACAAAAAAGCATTTTCAATCAAGTCCTTATTCTTAAAATTAAATCCTGTTTCTTTGAACTTATAGGCCACTTCTCCTTTGCGTGAAATCCTCATGAAGGGTGGTAATAGTCCAGGTTGACAGATGGGAAGAAGACTTAGCGCCGGTGCTGCAGATCCCCACCGGTGAGGACCACGGGTAGAGGTCCTGAGTTCGAATCAAACCTTGGAGTCTAGTACCTCCTCCCAGTGAAGTGTCTTTGAGGAGCCTTCTAGTATGAAACCCAGCTCACCTTGATGAGGCCCTACTCTTTATTGGAGCCAGGATTTGGTCCCAGCGTTTTGTGGCTCCCAAACCTGTAGACAACATCTTCAGACCTTTCTCTTAATGCTGTAACAGCAGGGCTGCTTGGCAGTGACAACCAGAGCCCCTGAGCTGTTGTTACGTTGCAGTGTGGGCTGCCCAGCCTGCAGGTGGGAGGCTGGAGTCTTTATGCCTGGGGCAAAGGCACATGCCCGATGTAGTGATTCTTGATTCCTGTCTGATTAAATGGGTGGATTTACCTCGTTTGGATCTTTCTTTATTGCAGACAATAGAGTGTTAAGATCTTGTTTCTGCTAAGTGAGACCTTATTTATATGAGTTCAGTTAAAAGCTGTCTCTGACTCTTTTGGATATCAAGTCTTGTATGGTTCCAAGTTAATGATGATAGTCAGTCCTGTTCTTCTTCTCTGTATCCCCTAAATGAATATTACTTGAGCTATTAAAGGAAAGCAGTCATCTTAGGGCAGGATGTGGCTATATTATGTTAATATTGTTTACTACTTCACATTATTACTTGGTGAAATACACAGATAAAAAACGTTGAAAAATACAAGTTTAAATAGGCTGGGGACGGTGGGAGAAGATTCAACATTAAAAGAAGTAATGAAGGTATAACAATATTAGATTGGCTAGGCTGGGGAAGGAAGGGGAAGATTCATCATTATAAAGAAAAAAAGAAGGTACAATAAAATTACATTGATTAATAGACATTAATTGATTTTGTGTCTGAGCCCACCTAATCCTTTTTAGAAAAAAAAAATCTATAAGGTGCTTCTGCGTAGAAAACACATATGCTAAATGGAAATGTATTTATTTAAAATACCTTTAGGGGCTTGTTTCCCCACTATGCCTTTCCCTCAGTCCTTGCAGGATAGATTTGAATATTATGTGAGTACATGGGCGTGGTTAGTGCAATCTAGTTAATTGAGAGGAAGATCTCCAGGAACTCCTGCGTTCCAGTCCAGTGAGTTACTGAGCAGCCTGGGGCAATTCGCTCAGCTTCTGCGCTGTCTTCCTGGCGCTCAGCTGCCAGCAGCATCTTGGGGAATAAAAACATGGGGCTGGCTTAATGTGCTCCTGTGGAATTTCAGTGCTTAAAATGTATAGGTATGTGCTATTCGTGCATAGCTGTGCAGCTAAAGAAATAACAAGGAATGTGGTCATAAATTTGCTGCTGGATTAGTTTAGCGAGGGAGTATGGTTTCTGCTTCCCAGGACAAAAGAGCCTTCTTTCTCTGCTCGGTAGATTCAGCCGTGCCTTTTGTTTGCACATCGATGGTGACTTGCAAAATTAGCAAAGAGCAATTCCTTAATAAATCGTTGCGATTCATTCTTACTTTGTGATAAAATAAGATTTGATTAATCTTTCATGTGATTAGCTTCCATGCCAGATTAGCAAATGTAAAGATAAGCTGTCAAGTGGTACCAGTTGAGCAGAGGAGTTACTGTGTCCGGTGTAAGTCCGCGGGGATGCGGAGCTGTCAGATCCGTGTCTTCCACACTGCTGGAGGCTCTGGGAGAAGAAGACTCTCTTGTGTGCGCAGCCAGCTGCTGGCGTGATCTTGTAGGGCCATGAAGAATGCAGCTGCTGTGCGCTCGTCTTGCTGTGTGAGACTGATGCTTCTGGTGGAGGTAGACAGTGCCTGCAACTGAGGAGGTTATTCAGAAATTTGGCGTTGGAAGAGAAGAAGGAGTCTCTAAAGAATTGAAAATTTTAAGTCACGTTTGAAAAGCTTAGTAATCTTTGTACTTAAAACCAAACAAAACGATAAAAAAGCCCAAGCAGATTATCAAATTGAATTTTTTTTCTTCCCCTTTGCTTTTTTTCCCCAGTTCTGCTCAAATAAGCTTAATTTTGAGGTCGTATTTGGCATACAAAGAGCTTCCTTTCAGTTTGTTAATTTAGTTATATGAGAATGTGCGCAATCCTGATTTTATAGCATTTACAATGTCAGATAGCACTGAATATAGGCTATTTCTAGTGCGTTAGACAGATGTACATCGGGGTTTTTTGGGGTTTTGGTGGTGTTCTTCAAGAAAACTTGCAGATACTTGGAAAGTGCTTCTAAATGAATGGATTATGCTTTTTGCAGTGCTGTTCAAAAAAACCCACTCTTTTGGTTTTAAATTAGTTTCTAGGCTGTTTACTGGAAACTTTGACTTGTGTGTGTGGTCTCCGAAAAGGTGTTGATTGGAGCAAGCTTTTCCATTAGATGAAGTAATTCAAATGTATTTCTTTATTCAAATATAACTTCTGAATCTGAAACTGCATCTTTTAAATAAAATAAATGAGATCAAATATAACTCAAGCATTTTGCATCAGACTGTTCTTACATTGACTGCAGCAGCAACTACTTTTGTAGCCTTCCCCAGTGTTTTTTTCGCCCTTGCACAGATTTGATACAGGTCTAAAATACTGGGTTTTGATGTCCTCGCTATAGAAAGCTATAATGATGTGGGTAGGAATTTTTTCATAATATCAAGACTCAGTAGGAATTTTTTTTTTAAAGGATTTCACATAGCGCCTGCTTTTTAGTCCCTTTTAAACAGGGTTTTGTTGGGTGTGTTATTTATCTGATCTGTAGAGCAGAAAAAGGAAGCCTTGCTACTTATAGATGAGCTGCTATGTTTTCAAAAGCTGCAGATGATGCAGGCAAAGGAAGGCAGGCTCATTTGGCATCAAAGTGGTCCAGTTACTTTTGATAAAAACCCACAAATTTCTTTAATAAGAAAAACAGAAGTTAGAGTCCTCAGAATGAAACTAAAATAATATAAAGTCTGAAAATGTATCTGTTCAAAGGTTGCTTTTCAAGCTTTCAATTCATAACCTGCCTTTTTAGAGTTAGGCTAAGAAGTGAAAGGACTGTATTTTTTAATATTAATTAGATACCTAGTAGAAAAACTGATTTTTGTTGTTTTTTTCCTACCACCTCCTCCCTGTTACTGAGAGTGAGTTTTGCAGAGTTTTAAGAAAATGGAAGTTAACTTTCGTAAGTCAAGGAAAGTCTCAGTGCCTTTCACAGGGCACAGTAGTAAAGGAGGAAAATCTTTTATAGGGGTATTCCAGCTAACAGTAGTATGGTCTAATAAACAAAAAAAAAATTCACTTAAGTTTCAGTTCAGTAGTACAGTACAGGATGCTTTTACTAAAGAAAAAATAAACTTTCTGTTAAGTCCTTGTCTTTTGAAGCTATACAACTAATTTGATTTAGAAAGTTAAAGATGGAAATAATTCTAGTTCTGTACTTAAAATATTGTGAGTTTTATTGTGTTTAAAAATAAATTCCAAGGGTTCCTGTGTGTCATTGTCTTAGTTCTCTGAAGTTCAGAATTCTTGTTTACTTGCTACTACATATTGCTATTGTAAATGATTACTTGTAAGAACCTATACAGAAATGATTTTGTGCCAAGATTAATGAAGAGTAATATGAACTTTGTCTTTGTTTTCAGTCCAGAGGAGCTTCCTGTCCATGATGCAGCGATAGAAAAGGTAAGTCCAGCGTCTTCCAGTTTTTTGACTAGGAAGTAAACGTTTACAGATTTATGACTTTTTTGATACAGATCATTGTGAAATGAGGAGATGAAGCATTTTAGTGATTTGCATTCCCAAAGAAACATTCTAAGTCCCATAAGGATTTTGGTCCTTGAGGCCATGTTAACTCGCCCACAGATCTCCTGGGGCCCGCACAATCTTACATTTACTAGTTGCAATGAGACATGAGTTTTCCTCACCCATTATATGACCTAGTAAAGGAAGCAGAGCTACTTAAGAGATCACACCCAGGTCTGTCCTGAAAGAGCAAGAACTATTGTCTCTGTATCATGAGCTGTCATCAGCTGTGCTGGGTGGATGGATTGTCCGAGTGAGGCGGTGGCTTTGACGCTGAGGTGTACGTTGCTGTCCCCTGAGGAGTCTAGTGTGCTTTTCTAGTTTGGTAAATGGTGACAAATATCCTGGCTGCCGCTGAAACGTGATGACCTCCCTTGTAATGTTTGGTTGATGAGCTAGGTGTATTCTGGACATGCAGGACCTGTCAGTAGCTGGTGCAGGTCCTAATCCAAAAATCCTTCTGCTGCTGGAGGGTACTGGAGGAGGAGTTTGGGAACTGATGTTCTGGGAACATGGAAAGCTTTTATTAAAATCGTCAGGAACTGAACTTCTACTTGTTTGGGCTTAGATGCTGTTGGTATTTCCCCTTGGTCTGTCAGGCCTGTTGTTATCTCCAAGACCAGATCAGATCCTTCTTGTTGGTCCATATTGATCTTCAGTGTCATCAGAAAACTCAAGATAAAATATTTAAAGCTGTAAGTTTAAAGTTAGCCCCCTTGGCTGCACAAATCAGTAGAGTGCATGAAAGAGGGACAGAATAATTTGTTCTAAGGCAGCTTAGCTCCCTGAGTGTTAAGAGCAGCAGTGTTTCTAAAAATGAATTATTCTGAGCTTCAGTATTGGGCTAGTAAGAAGAACTTTTCATAAAAGAAGGGAACTTCTGAGTCCTTTTTTTTTTTGTGTTTCTGCATACGCAGCCTAAAATAGTTGCATTTTCCTGCCATGTTCCATTACATTTAATAATATAGTGAGTGAATATATAATGTCATTTCCATCAGAAGGACACATCAGGGTGGTGAGTCTATGAGCATAAATATTAGACAGCTTGCAATTATTGTAGTATATGTATTTTGAAGCTCTGATTCACTGTGGCTTTGTAGTTAGCCTTAAATTATTGGGGGAAAATAGCGTCTCAGTTCTCTGTCCCATATTGTATTCATGCTGTCTCAGACAAAATGTCAGCATAGAAACTGTATTTATTGAATGAATGTTAAATTGCAAATCTAGTGTCTTTTTGTAATCATACAGTAACGCTCCTGTATTAGACTCTTGGTTATACTCCTTATGGTATCCTGACCTCTGCTGGTTTGAGGTTTATCTGTCTTCTGTCAGCGGAGTTTGAATCTTCATAATTTTCAGGATACCATTCATAGGACAATTAATGCATCATGTTAATGTAGGCTTGCACTAAAAGCTTTCTGTGCATTATCTTTTAAAGTCACTTATTTGGCAGAACTATTTATGCTTTCCCTTCGCCTTACTTGTGAATTTTAAAAAATATTCCTAAGTCATGTTTTCATTTAGTTTGCAACTTATGTAAAGGGTTGTGTATCCTTGTGAATTTTGAATCTTTCTTCTTCGTATACATTTACTGTAAAGCTTAAGCTGGGTTTTCTCTGTGTGTATTTATGTGTGTCTATTTACATGCGTAATACTTTTAGAATAGGCATTATTACTGTGAATGCAGAGTAATTTTGATGCTTCATTACCTTGCTGGGCATTTGGTGGCTTAAATGTATCAAATCATTGTCCTACATTATGAGCTACTTAACCTTCAGATGAATCATACAGCACATCTGAGATAAAACTAGGGGAAGGAAAGATCATCTAGAAGAGAAAAGCGGACAGAGAACTGACCTCAGGAAATCTGGAGTCTGTGTCTGACTGTTTTTGAAGTGCTATGAAATGTATTGTAAGTCATTTTCAGTTTGTTTGGTTTTGTCTTTGGTTTACTTGATTATAAATTCTCCAGGGAACTGTTCAGTGAGTTCTGGTTTTGTTTGAGGCTTCTGCTAAAGCATTAGTTTAAGCCTCAGCTCTAGCACTTTTGCTCTCCAGCAAGGTAGAGTGCTGCACAAAAGATGGATTCTTGCCAACTTAACTTCATGCTTTTTTGCTTTCAGTAGTGTATTATTTACTGACACAAGAGTAAGAAACCTTCTTTGCTTCAGTTGGGGATTCTGTTTTTCCCAATGGCAAAAATGCTTCAAAGTGTAAAATGTACTCAGAAGGCAGATAAATGGATTTTTTTTTTTTTTTTTTGTGACAACTATGTGGAGCTTGCCTGAAAGAGCAGCAGCTGCATCCGTCTACTCTGCAATGAGCTGTGTCAGATCTATCCATGTTTTCAGTGTTGCACCTGTTAGGCATGAAAGTGAACATAATTTAGACGGGGGAAAAAAAGCTGTAAGTTTTTAACAACTGAACACAGAAATAATTGCTATTTTGACTACAGTAGCATCACTTGAGAACTGGGATAAATTGTCTCAGAAGACATAAAAGCTTGAACAAACATACAAGTGAAGTGAGCTTCTGGCTCAAAAGACCAAAAATCTTGAAAGTAGATCAAACATACAAACAAAAAGACTGTGGGAGCAGATAGGTTTTTATGTTTTCTTACCAATTATCTGAACAACCTGTTGAGGGCAGAGACCTTTCCTGACTTCATAGCAATGTTATGCCTGCAATCTGAACTATACCTAGAGAACATCTGCTTTAGAGATGTTAAAAATGCTTATTTCTTAAAGGGGTTGCAAGTGTAGAGGAGAATCAGAAGCAATGTTGTGAAACCTATGAAACTTGGGAAGCAGTAGTTTTTCTACAGTTCCCCTCTAACCTAACTCCTAAGAAAGTGTTTTAAATAATTAAAAATAATAATAATAAAAAAAGGCAAGCGGTTGAGGTATTACGAAATACAACCTGAACAAGAATGTGGGCAGTTGATTGCAACATGAATAGTTGAATAAGTTAAGGTTGAGAGAGTAGAGGCAGTCCTTTCCCCGTAACTTTCCTATACTTATGTCAGGCTTATGTCAGTTGGATTCAAATAAAAATAACTTAAAAACAAAACCAACTTGTTTCCAGGACACTTCATGGTCTGAATCATGGTTGGGGTGGACCTGAACAGTCATCAAGTCGTACTTCTGCAAGTGCAAGGCTTTGGGCTCCTGGATTAAATAAGTCTTTTGCCCATTTTGTTGCATTGATAGCCAAGAAAGAATGCACAAATTCTGATGAGTAAAAGCTAGAAGTAAAATCAGAATTCTATTGAGACAATAAGTAGTAATTTTCTTTTATATTTTTCCCCAACATTTCAGATGCAGTTAATGAAAGTATTAGTAAGTTTTCAGTATCCTGCAGAGCTTTGAAATTAAACTCTTACATTGTTAGCAGATTGCATCACTAACCATATGAAATAGAATATCCTTCCTGTCTTTATTAAGCCCTGGATTTGAAGTTGAAGGTGGATGGGCTGTCCTTTACAAAAGAACTAAATATTTGTTTATATTAGTCTTTGAAGAGAAAGCAATAGCCACACACAAAAGTTTTTCTGCTTTAGCTTTTCCAGTGTTGATCCTCAGCTCCAAAGCATTATGAAAGAGTTGAGTGTCGTTAAAAAAAATTTTAAAAATACAGTTAATAGTTAACTTCGTAATATAATCAGAGACACCTTGCCTACTTTACAGCATGTAAAACTGGGCTATGAAAATACGAACTAATAATCTTCTTATCATTGGAGCCAACAAAATACAAATTTTTGGCTGTGAAGAGCCAAAATACCTTGAAATTGTAGAGACTAAAATAGCTAATTCCAAGTGCTTGCTTGGTTCGCAAATTCAAGAAGTTGATGGCAACTGTAGCAAGGTTTTCATAGGCAGAATGGCCATCTTTGAGGTAGTGGGGTTGTCCTATCCTTTTTAAGCCGTATATAATATAAATAGTGCTTGGAATTCACATATTTATTATGTTACATGTTATACTACTTGATATAACTATTTTTTTGAGAAGATAGGGTTTGTTTTGTTTTGAATTCTCATTTTATCACCTTGTTACTGAAATATTCTTGCCAGTAGTATAATTTGAGCAAGTAGGTCTTACCTTCAGAAGAAATCCTTGATGTTAAGATATAGGGCCATTTAGGTAAAAATGTACCGAGCCAAGGGTGAGAATTATAGCAGGGCTGTCAATATCCAGAATTAGGACTTACTGCCACTTTGGCTACTGCCCTGTTGCTCTTGCATGCACTTGTTTTTGTTCATGTACTTCGTGCCTTTTTAACTTTCATGGAATCATAGAATCATAGAATGGTTTGGGTTGAAAGGGACCTTAAAGATCATCTGGTTCCAACCCCCCTGCCATGGGCAGGGACACCTTCCACTAGACCAGGTTGCTCAAAGCCCCGTCCAACCTGGCCTTGAACACTTCCAGGGATGGGGCATCCACAACTTCTCTGGGCAACCTGTTCCAGTGCCTCACCACCCTCATAGTGAAGAATTTCTTCCTTATATCTAATCTAAACCCACTCTCTTCAAGTTTAAAGCCATTTCCCCTTGTCCTATCACTACATGCCCTTGTAAAAAGTCCCTCTCCAGCTTTCTTGTAGGCCCCCTTCAGGTACTGGGAGGCTGCTATAAGGTCTCTCCGGAGCCTTCTCTTCTCCAGGCTGAACAATGCCAGCCTGTCTTCGTAGGAGAGGTGCTCCAGCCCTCTCATCGTTTCCGTGGTCCTCCTCTGGATTTACTCCAACAGGTCCATGTCCTTTTTATGTTGGGGGCCCCAGAGCTGGATGCGGTACTCCAGGTGGGGTCTCAGGAGAGTGGAGTGGAGGGGCAGAATCACCTCTCTCGACCTGCTGGCCACACTTCTTGGGATGCAGCCCAGGATACAGTTGGCTTTCTGAGCTGCGAGTGCACATTGCCGGGTGATGTTGAGCTGCTCATCAACCAACACCCCCAAGTCCTTCTCCTCCAGGCTGCTCTCAATCCATTCTCCGCCCAGCCTATATTTGTGCTTGGGATTGCCCCGACCCATGTGCAGGACCCTGCACTTGGCCTTGTTGAACTTCATGAGGTTCGCACGGGCCCACCTCCCAAGCCTGTCCAGGTCCCTCTGGATGGCATCGCTTCCCTCCATTATGTCGACCACGCCACGCAGCTTGGTGTCGTCGGCGAACTTGCTGAGGGTGCACTCGATCCCACTGTCCATGTCGCCTACAAAGATGTTAAACAGCGCTGGTCCCAGTACTGACCCCTGAGGAATGCCGCTCGTCACTGGTCTCCACTTGAACATCGAGCCGTTGACCGCAACTCTTTGAGTGCCTTTTAAGAATGGATGGTTTGTGTGATCACTGGAAAACAGTAGCTAATTGTGATTGGGACAAGTCGGGGTAAAGAAGATCATAATTTCAGAGTCAACTAACTTTTAAAAACCTTGCAGCAGAAATTACTTGCCTGAAAATTTACTGAATATAAAAACAAATTGAAGTTTTTTGTACTTGCCAAAAATGTGTAGAGAAGAAACTGTTATAAATCTTGTAATTAAACTCCTCTTACAAAATACAATTCTTTATATAGTGTTGAAAATAAGGGTTTCTGCTCGTTTTTTGGTTGGCTGGTTTTTTGGATGTTCTAAGTGAACTGATGTTACTCTTTGTTGCTGTTCTTAGATGACTGGATAAAAAGTTGATCGTGCTGTGTTAAACTTTTTCTCAATATTTTTAGAAATACATAAATAATTTAAAATGTATTAATCTTGAAAAGATTAAAACATTCTCATTTCTTTTCAGCAAAAGCACCTTGAAATTGAAAGAACTACAAAATGGCTTAAGATGCTGAAAAGCTGGGAAAAATACAAGAATAGTGAAAAGGTAAAGTTATGCGTGCTTTTTTCATTAGCTATCACTTCTGAATGAATGTATAACCTTAAATTAGATTGTCTTTGTTTATGAGATCTGGGGAGGAAAAAAACCCCGCACTGAAAGAAAAAGGCTTTTTATTCTTTCAAAATGCAATAATTCGTAATAACCCAATAATAATAATAATCCAACAAAACTGGTGGTCAAACGCAAGGAATTTCTAAGGGCGATATTGCGTAGGCTCTCTAACGTATTCATAGTAATAATTGTGTGCTGTACTGCATTGCGCTTGCACAATGGGATTGGAACTAGCATCACACAGCATACTGTGTTCGCATCTGCAAAATAATCCGTGGAGCGGATGAAGCATCAGACCTGCTTGTCTTGTCCTGCAGAGAGCTAGAAGTTGTATTTGATTTACGCTTTGAGAACGCGAAGGAGGAAAACAAGAAAAATCCATATAAACTTGAAAAGAGAGGCCACCTTTCAATGGGTATAGCTGAATTCTTCAGGAATCATAAATACCCTCTCAAGGGTTATGAATTTTAACTTTACTTTTTTCTTTTTTTATTCCTTTGTTTGCTGGGTGTTCTACTGATTGGTATTTAAATTTAAAGTTACTCTTTTGAGTTACTGGTGGTGTCTTATTAAGATCTATGAGTTTTTTATTGTTAATCATCTTCTTTTCTACGGTTTCCATTTTTTTTTTCCCTCTTTTTTAGTTTTTGCAGCCCAGGTTTACTGAAAGGCCTAGGATAGCATACAGTCATGGATCAGTGAAAACTGCCTTGAATAACTCTGCAAGGACACTGATTAGTCATAACATGGGGCATATAGTTTGATGTTTAAATAATCACACTTGCTAGCACAGATGTCTTAGGATATCCCAAGATACCTGGTTACTTTGTTAAAAGGAGAGTTACTTGCACTGAGTAAGGTGGAAGGTAAAAAGTATAGGAAGCCATTCAGTGCCCTGTCCCCCTTGGGATAAGTCTGTTTTTTCTGTCAATAATATACAACGCAGCATTCATAATCTTCAAGAGAAGTGCATTTTTTTGGTGGTATGAATGGGGGCTACTTTTGAATAGAATACTTTATACCTTGATAGGCTTTTTTTTATTTTGGAATCAATATGGAAGAACTGAAATATGCTGGCAGCTACTTAACAGTGCCCAGCAGTACTACAACGTTTCTTGACTTAAAAAAGAGTAAAATTATTTTCTGTGTGAAGCTGCAGGTGAATTTTAAGGAAGTGAATTGCCCGTTAATAATCTTTAAATTGTTTTTGGGATTTTTAAGTACAGAATTATTTTTATCCAACTCAGACAACAAATAATGGTCTGGGGGTAATGACAGAAAGTGGGTTATGTTAGATATGCCATTAAGTGCTAAGTGCTTTTATTTGCTTTAAAAGCTAGGTAGAGATTTTCATGTGAATAGTTTAGTTGCTGGAATTGTAGTCTTGCTCATCTAAAAATTATGGAAGAATTTCAGCTGGGGAAAAAAACTTGCTGGAGAGGCTATATTCCCAACACTGTGTTCTGGGGAGGTTTTCATAACTGTTCTTGTGGCCGTTTGGTGGGTAATGCACAGAATACGAAGTTCCCTCTTCAATTTCCCAGTTCAAATTCCCTCTTCTCCTCAATAGGGCTTAAAACTTGCATTTTCTATTGGGAATTCTGCTGGTATTTTCTGATGCTGCTGACCCACCTGTATTTTGCTGAGGACTAGAGGACAACTGTTGCGCGTCCCAGGGTACTGCCTGGATGACTGGCCTGCAGTGTTAACTTACTCCCTTACTAGACTTTTGTTTTAGTAAATTATTCTGTGCAAAGTGGAAAACTTTAAAGGGAGAGATTGAGACCAGAATACTTGTTACCCTGATGAGCAGGGAACTGGTATGCTGCAATTCAAGTAGTGGGAGAAGTTTACTCAGCATGTCCCCTACTCATCGTGTCTGCTTACTACCTTTGGTTTTGGGACTAGTAGCGATGTCTGGCACTTTGCTTTTGTTAAAAACACCAAAGGCAGTGGTTGATGTTTTTCAGGGTATAACGAAGAAGCTAGCAAATTCATTTTCTTAAAATAGGAAGTGAATGCATGAAAAAGTAATAATTTGTTTCCCAAGTTTTTCTTATAATCCTACTTTCTGTCCTGTCATCTTCTCTGGAAGGAGAAGCTGGAGGTCATAATACTTGTGGCTTTGTTTCTTTACTGTGGCGATTGGGTGATTTGAAGATCAAGTGTGTTCCCAAGTCAAAGGGATGATCAAAAAAACTGTATAACAGCTACTTCGTTTGCAAAGAGAGTGTTAAATATGACCTTTCAGGTATTGTCTAAGCAGCAGCGGTCTTCCTCTTCAGTCATCAGTGACGTCAGTCCATGATACACTGACTTAACTGAATAATCCTCTATTCACCAAGCATGCAGAAGGTATAGCAGATCAGCTGAGCAGAAAGAGTTTCAGTTCATGTAACAAATTATAGGCTGAACTATAAATAGTGGCAGGAATAATACAATACGCTCACAAAGGGGATGAACTTTGCTTGAAGCTAGGAAAAATTTTCACTGATTGTTGAACTCTGGTGGAGCACATGAGACTTTAAAAACAAGGGTGTTTTCCTTATCCTTTCTCGCATCTTACGTGGTAAGTGAACCAGAACATACAGAATAAAGAATCAGCCTCCTCCTCCTCCCGAGCATGCAGTGGAAAGTCAGACATTATTTGTCACTGCTCTTTATGGAAAGCCTGGTGATGTTCTCAAGGGTGTACAAAACTCACAAATAAAGACAGTTTTTATCTGAAAGTGTGTTGGAAGAATGCACCAGCTTTCCATGCTCGCCTTCTTGAAGCACGGAAGCAATAGTTGCAAGAACAATTCCTGACTCTTGCTTTCTGTCTTCACTTGATTGGATAAAGTGGTTAACACTAGAGGAACAAATTGCTAAAGAAAATGAACAGCCTGTATCTTAAAAGACTCACTTCACCTGACATTCCCATGGTTTCTCTGCAGTCAGACTGCTCCTGAAATCAGCGTTGTTTAGAAACAGCACTGAAGGGAACATTGCAGCAACGGTAGTAATGTTGTAGGGTTATAGATTATAATTGTAGTGATGGGTTGGTTTTGCAAAATGGCATACTTGCAAGATGCTTGTGTAGTTAAAAAGAGAGCAAGGGGGAGTGAGAGAAGGTCATGGTCTCAGAAACAGAGCAGGTATGTACAAAGTACGGGACTTCAGACAGCCCGTTTGTAATGAGCCTTCATAATATACAGCTGAGAGAGTTTTGGCTTGAAGAAATCTGTTCATACTGTACACATACTGCAAATTAATCCGTATATTTGATTACATTATCCAAAACTGTCACATGCTTAATTGCAAAATACAGTTTTCATTTAATACTCTTGCAAGCTGCCTATAGGCTGCTTCCTTATTTTTTTCTGTCGTAACTTCACAAGGAGTATTAATGTCAAAACATTAACACACTGATATGTGTGTGTGTGCGCGTGCAAGATGCTTCAATTTACATCTTCCCCTGATCTTCATTGCAGAAGAATATCTCAAGAGAGAGATGGGGACTCTGGGAACTTCACACTGTTTCCCATTAGAACTTCTGTGCTTAAACCTAATTTAAAAAAAAAAGGAGGAGGGGGAATGGAGGGCAGCAATGTGTGACCATAAGGAACTGGAAAGAGATGAAAGAGTTATCACACTGAGACCAGAAATGTGCCAGTCTTTACCATATTTGGGTAATGATTTAGAGGTAATGACGGATGACATAATAAAAAGAACCCATGTACAACTCCATAACCATGTATAAAACTCCTTGATTCCTGTATGATTATTTAGGCATCTTTTCAGTGGAGTCATCATGATTCTTACAGACACTAGTCTCTGCAGTGTGTAACTGCCCTTGTGTCTTTGCGTGATTGATATTTGTCAAAACAAAGCTTTCATCTCCCCGTCAGTCATTTCTATGCAGCAAGTGTCATAGAGCAGCAAAGTTTGTGTTTCAGTGTGGTCTTTCTCTAGCTTATGCTTTTATTTCCTATTTGTATTCTACTGCTTAATAATCCAGGGTACAATCAACCACCAGATAGTAAATCCTTCCTGACTTAGTATGATCATAACTTTCAGGAAAGATTAAATAAAATTGTTATATATTATATTCCCATTTGAGTATTTCCACCAAAGTATTTCTGTCTTTCACTGTCTACCTTCATCTATCTGTGATTGAAGTTGCCTAAATTGAAAGGGAAAGGAAGAAGAGAGACAATCAGGATAGCTGGCAATTTCCAGCTGTTCTGGCATTCATGCAGAATATAATAATCAAGTCTCCACTTAGTTTGGAGTCTGAACACATAGCCTTAATGACGAACCCTCTTCGCATTCGTGAGATTTTTTGAATGAGATTGAGCAACTCTTGTATTTGCACTTTTTCTTCCTTTTATGCAACCCACAGAAGTTGAAGAACCTCTAAAGGCAGCAGCCTTTATAAATATACTTTCTTTTCATTGTAAATATACTTTCTTGTGAGACTTCAGATTTTAATTCTTATGCTTCTCTTCACTGATTCTCTTTGAGGTGGCAGAGTCCCTCTGCTGCTTGTGCAGCTCTTCTTGACATAACTAAGAAACTTTTATTTTCAAGAAGACCAGTTTTATATCTTGCAGCAGCAAGAATACCAGTTCCCGCTTGTCAGACTAGTGCTGTGTGATAGTGGCCTCATTATGTCTTATGCTGATGGAAACATCCCAGATTCCATAACACCATTCTTTGAATGATGCATGTTTTCATACAACGATTATCTGACCTCTGTGTTTATATATTTGTATTTTGTTTTGAGATATTATCTTAAGAGATCCTTAGTTTTAAAGAATTTGTTGAAGATATACTCATTATTGAGTATGAGTTACGCATTCTAAAATCCAGACACGAATCCTTGCTGGTATTAAAGACATGTTCAAAGATCGATATATCCCAAACAGCAGGAGGTTTGCAAATATACTGCAATGAGTGGTTTGTTAATCTTCCAAAACTGGAGACGTGAAATATGTGAAAAAGAAAAAAAGTATCCTGTCTTTGAGGAGGATGTTTCTTTTAAAATATTTCTTATGTTACAAACCTAACTTTTATAAATGTTTCAAGGAAATGATAGCTTTGTCAATTGAAATTTTTAAAGTCTAACTTTCATTGTAGGTTAAATGCAAAGAATAAATTGTTTGGGGAGGGGTTGTGTGTGTTTTGTTCTCTTTTAAATCTAATTGTCTCCCTGTGCCATCATTAAAATAATGGTAAAAACAGAACTTCAGAAAGGTTTGTTTTCTTTGTTAGTTCTCTGTTTTTGCTTTTCTTAGACATGTCTCCTGAAAGATGATAACATTTTTTGTGTGTTTTTAGAATTACTAGGATTCAATTGCTCTGAGGCTTTGCTTATCTTGAGTCTCTCCTGGCTGCGTAAAGCCAAGACTTTAGACAGCTAGTCCATCTTCCTCTGTTTAGAGGCTCTTTGTGCTCCTAAAAGCTGCAGCATAAAGAGATACAAATTAGAAGAGAACTGAGGAAGTCAGTTGTCAGTGCTCTTGATTTTTTCAAATAAGCTCAGTAAGAACCAAACCACTGAATGAGAGTGCAAGACCAGCAACATGTCAGAGGCAAGACTGATAAATAGTTTATATAACGACTCTAGTTATGCACAGGTACTGAGTTATCCCCTTCTGACCAGTTTCTAATACAAGCTTTTTGTGTCAGAACAGAATGTGTCAGGAATGGGGAATTTAATTTTCTATTTTACAGCTAAGAATTGCCTGCAGTGTTGGTAGGTTGTTTTGTATTCTTAGAAACCGTAGCTAGAATATCTTTCATACGTTGTTTTTGTGCAAATGTTTTAATATGCATTTAGAAAACTGATTATTAGTTTAGAGATATGATCTGAAATCTGTTGGCTTTAGAAATGGCACAGCCTGTTGTGGTTTTTTTTGTGATCTCACATGTTTGTTTGGTATGCATACATACATTTCAGCACAGTGTTGCACTTTTACAAGAATTCAAAAATCAGTTGTGCTTTTTTTTTTTGCTGGGATTTTTAAAGCTTTGTGATATTGTTGATTACCTTTCACTTTTATAGTTTGTAATTATAGTGAGTTATTTGTGACTTATCCTGAAATACTGTGTTGCTAAGAATCTGATTTTTTGGTTCTAAATTACAAAATTTGGAGTAGCCTTTCCAATATTTGTAGAATAAGTGCTGCTCAGCAGAGGTGATACAATTTTGATAGGCCTTCCTACATGCTAAAGTCCTGGCTTGTAAGCATCACCTACACTGAGTGATGTTTTGTCCTGTGTGTCCATTTTGTTCCCTGTGCCTCTGCTGATTCCATGAACAGAGGTTGTAGATGGCATCACTGGACACTTTCAGTCCCTCAAAAAACACTGGAACATTGTCCCCAGCAGGTCATCCCTTTGCTAGGACAATTGATGTAATTACATTTTTCTGTTTAGCATGTTGTCACTGTTCCTTTTGTTCAGAACATTGTAGATTGTACTGCATTTGTATTTTTTTTTCTTTTTACAGTTTCATAGGAGAATTTATAAAGGAATCCCACTGCAGTTCAGAGGGCAAGTCTGGTCTTTACTACTTGATGTCCCTAAAATGAAAGAAGAAATGAAGGACTTTTATAATGTGAGTTTGTAGAATTTCCACTTAATATTAATTAAAAAATTTGGATACTAAGACTACAGGCTTTACTAAGCTTTTGTTGTTATGCAGTGTTTAAAAAAAAAAAATTAGAAATTGCATTGAACTCCACTCTTGTTTTAGCTAGGAAAAAGGGTATGTATTGAAAAGCACTTTTCCAGCTTATTTTTTGGTTCTGTAATTCATGTAATTAATTTGATCTTCTTCCCTTTCTTTTCCCATCCTCAAATACTTGCAAAAGCCCTTCTAAAAGCAAAGCAAAACAAAATAAGAAAAAACCTTGTCCCAGTAAGAAGACAGAAACCTCTGAAATTACAGCTTTTTGAGAAATGTCCATTAAGGAGGCACCTTGTTAGCTGAATATCAGTAAGGAGAGTTCCAGTATTCTGGAGGGGATGGAGATTGGTGCCTTAATCTTGTAAAAGCCAGAACAAGCTGGCTATCTTTCTGCCATCTCATCTCCAAGTGAAGCTTAGATATCCCTTACAAAGCACTGTCTGGTTACTTGATTGTATTCTCAGAGGTGCCCCTGATGACAGGATGTTAAACTTACAAAATTCTACAGGCATAAATTGACTGCTTAAGCATACCTCCTACTTGGAATATAAAGAAAATAGCTATGTCTTCGCCCTCCCCCAGCCCCCATCTTCACCCTGAGTAGCAGTTAAATCAACCTCTGAATTATTGTGGTTACATTCCTCTCAATCTTTCCCTACTAACTGTACTTTTTCTGTGGGTGTGAATACAGCTGATGGCCCTCAGAGCTAAATTTCAGACCTGAGAGTGGAGAGCAAGGTTCATGTGCAGGCTAGTAAGTTAGGCAGAAGGGGAATCGAATCCTCTAAAATTCTGTCTTTTCCTCTCTCTCTGCTAAAGGATTATAGGAAAAGTTTAGCTAAAAGAAAGGCAATACAATACTGTAGAGCGTTTGAATTTTTCCCCGCAGGAATTTAAATGTTCACTGCCTTTGAAAGAAATAACGTCCAGAGTTTCAAGGAAATGCATGGCTTGTTTGATTTTTGGCATGTCTAATAGCAGTTTTTGGAGCTGAGACTGGGTCTGAGGAGACAAGGAATCTTCTAAGGTCATGAAAGAAGATCGATGTTGACACTGATGTTACCTAAATTTTGGTGTCTGTGATCTTCCTCTTAAATTATTTATCGCTCTTTAGTCTGACAGGCTGCTCTTTCTGACTATTACATTTTGTTTAACTTCGTAAGTAAGACTAGTGGCAGATCCAAAAGGGATAAAACAGATTTCATGCTAAATAATGTAGTTGTGGGAAAGAATACTGAGTAAAATTAGAAGCATTTAAAAATAGGTGACTTCATCTTCAGAGGTGATTAATGCCATCTAGTGCTCAGTGCAAAACAAAAAAGTGTTTGTAGTTCAGATACAGAAGTAGAGTTTCTTCCATCATTATCCTAGCTTGTTTATTTGCGATAAGCTCATTTTACTGCTCTCCATTTTTCCCACTTCCCGAAGTGATATTAACACTCCTCATTACAAGTATCACTTACAAATTGCACACCTTAAAATTAGAAGGAAAATATGTGCACTTGCTGTAGGTCAAACAGCTTCTTTCAGTTCTCTGTGCAGCGCAATTACCAGTTCTTAATCTTCTGTTCTTTCCGTTTGTCAAACTCTAGGTACCCTTTCTTTTCACTCACGCTGGAGGCTCCCATGATGGCAAGGACTCAGGGTGCTTCTTTTCCTATATTTCAACAAATGATAGGCTCTGGGTCCTCACGGCACCTTAAAACTATAAATTTTCCTTTCCCTTCTTTTCTCTCTGTCTGGGGGACAAATCATTCCGGATTTTAGTACTTTAAATTATACTGAAAGGTGCATGAAGCTGAGATTGTGGTTAGCTTTGTGCTGGTTAATGGCTGCTACCAGTTGGTTCATTGATTTACAAGTAATTCCTGATGTTCCTGAAGCTTCTGGTTGTGTTCAACAGAGTGAATGGATGTTATTGTTCCCTGTTTGATACCTTTTTATTTTTCTTATTTTTGTCTTTAAGCCTTTCTGTTTTCTTGCAACCAGAATCTGTAGTGTTCTGCCTTTTGATTGTGGTATTCTCTAATAATGCCTACTCAAATGTAATGTTTTGAAAATACCATGTTGAATCCAGTTAGAAATGTCTTGCAAACTCAACTTTTAGGGACAGAAGTGGGAATGAATGAGTGTCAAGAGAAAATTATTTTAAGTGCAAAAAATAAGATGGCAATCTAACCTGTGCAGGCTTCCTAAGTATTCAATTGCAAAATTGGATTTAATTATAAAACGTTAAAGCAAGTGCTAAAGTAGAGGTATTCTATAACTAAATTAGATTAGAACAGAAAGACAGAGGAAATGACTAGAGAAATGTCCATTATCTATACTTAGATAATAACTGGGTCTATGTAGCTGTTACTTCTGCTTAGACGAAAAGGCAGGAAAAGTATGAAAACCACCATTTGCTAAAAGTCTAGTCTGGAGCACTTGCATCTTAGATTCTTGTTCCTGATTAGTAAAATTCACTTTCTGTCTTCCTCCAGCGATGTGCCTACCTGAGAAATGGCAGTTAGAAATTTAAAATGCTGAAACATAGCCTTGAATATGGGTAGTGAATGATGTGTCACAAAAATGTGTCATATGGGATTAGTCTTCCTACATCTATACTGTGTGAATGTGTCTGACTCCACAGAATTCATATATGTGTATGCATATTTTGGAAGTTAAAATTGTTGTGAGTTGCTATTCTATATTAAGCGTTTTAAATCACAAGATAGCAAATACTTCAATATAGGTGTACAGTCAGGCAGGTTTTGGCTATTTTAGCGCTCACAATTTTAAACTTCATTTCTGTTCTTTACCGTTTTCCTAGAAATTGAAGTGTCAAGCACGAGGGTCTTCGCCAGATATTAGGCAAATTGATCTTGATGTAAATCGAACATACAGAGATCATATCATGTTTCGAGACAGATACAGTGTTAAGTAAGTAAATTAAAAGGTTTGGTTTTGTTTGTCTTAAAACTAGCTTCCGATCTACCTCAAGCCTCTTCGACCTATGCAAGAATATTGAATGTAAGCTCCAAACTTCCAAAGCAGGATTGTCTATGTGCAATGATGTAATTACCATTACTACCATTACTACCACAAAACCAGATGGTCACTTCCAACCAACTAGTGTTCCCTCACTATGAGGTGGTCAGCAGCATTCCAAAGAGAACCATTTCTAAATTGTTCTCATCTTGTTTCATATCTAATAAAAATGGTCTCAGATACTGTAAATAAAAAAGCATGGGAATTGCAAGCTAATAAATTAATTAAGATTTATTACCCAATCATTTTATTTAACTGTGTATTTTCAAAACCGAAATAACTTTTTGCATCTGTAATAACTTACCTTCCCAGAGATTTTAGCCTTTTTTTGGATTTTATATTCCTCTTCTCCTAGTATCTAATTTAGAACCAAATAAAGCAGTATTTTAGATGTGAGCATTTAATTATTTACAAATGTAGGCCTTAATGCTTTTGGATTTCTTCAAAATGTGTTTTGGGTTTTGTTTTTTGGGTTTTTTTTTTTACTGTCATTGGATGAGGAATATTAGGCAGCTATCATCTTTAAAAATGCTTAATAGTGAAATAAGTGGTGATACAAACATCAGCATTGTTGCTAGCTTGCAGCATCAGCACCCTGCTGAGATGAAGAGGGTATTTTTTTTCCCTTCTGTTACTGTATTAGTTCAGTTTTTAACCTCCTTTTATTTCCAAGGCAGATTCTGCAGTAGTCTGCTATTTTCAAAAAGCAATACTCAAAGAGCTGTGGACTTTAATGTGATAATAAAACAAACATTTTTTTACATTATTATTCTAGGTATTTTGTGGACAAATTCTAAATATGGGGAATTTCTTTGATGGCCACAACACAGGATAGAGTACAAAGCAGAAATTCCTAAGCTGAGGGCTATTCTGTGCAGCCACTGTAGTTTAGATATATTTGCGCAGTGCTATCTATACTTGAGCTGACGTGCCTCGCCTCTCAGTACTGACACAGTGCCATGCAAAAATGGCTGTGTTGCTTCTGGGCCTCAGTTAGGTTTTACGCACACGTTTTAGGGGTTAGCAGAAGCTTGCTACCCCATCAGTTTGGGGTTAACACAAGCAGAGCCAGCTCCAGTCGCTGTAGCTGTGTTGTAAGCATGCCCTCCGAGTCCACAGGAAAGCCTTTGGCTGCATAAAGCAATTTCACACTTGGAATAGATCTTGGAATTACTGTGCATATATTATGCGTTTCCAGTGATGCCTCGATGAAAAATTCAGAAGTCATTTCACATAGCAGTGAAATGAAGTCCCCTGGGTAAATCAATAGCTTGTTTGACTTTTAAGTAGACTGTATGTCTTTGAAGGTTCATTCTTTTACAGGCCTTTAGTGGTATCATCTAGTGTAAATAGTACTAAAATTACCATTATTTTATGTATCTTACTGTGAATGAGATTGAGCTCTTATGTTGAGTTTCGTATGGCCAACTGAAGATGCAGAAGGTTGCCGTGTACAGTTGGGACCTTTTAGTTTGTCCTTGTAAAATAAGACTCCAGCTTAATATCTAGTACTTTAGGTTACACTTTACTTTGATTACTGAAGAATGGCTAAGCTTCCGTTCTGCAAGAGGGCAAACAAAAATATCATAATCTAGATGTTTTGGCAAAATTCTCCAAGTATGCATCCTCTTCCAAATAGAAAATATGCAGCTTTTTGCTTATGCTTTCTTTTTTTAACCTGCTAATATCTATTTCTATACATTTGATTAGTGACAGGCAGAGGGAATTTCACTGGACAGAAAAAGGACAGTATGCAAAATTCAGCAGTTAAATTTTAGCAGTTTTAGTTGTAGATAAAAGTAGGCATTCAGATTTCCAAATTTTTTCCCCAACAAATCACAAAAAGTAGGTGTGAGTTTAAAAATTCATTATGAGAGCTCTCCACCATTACTTTAGTATCCCAACTGAGGAAGAGCAGAGTTTTGTTTTGGGTTTGGTTTATTTTTTCCTTGTCTTACTACCTTCACAAGTTAGACTGTTTTTACGAAAAGCAAAGGACCTGTACAAAGCTCTTTGTAATTCTAACTCTGAAGTACATGGAGATCAGTACACTCTGGAGGACTGAGCATAGGATGACGAGTCAGAGTTGATGTTGTTTTTCTTCAGTTCGACAGTAGCAGTCACTAAAGCAGCCTTTAATTTGGGTGCCAAGATTAAGACCCCTTTGTGGCTGCTTCGTGTATTTCAACTCTTCTACATCTCTGTTTGAAATTAGTAACAGCTGTTAGTATTCTGCAAGCACAGAGATCAGGTCTGGGGTGTTTGAAGTTTGGCATTCAGAATAAATCAGTGTTTGAAATGTAGGCCGTCCTATGTTTCACTTTACCTGTCTGTAAAAATGATGATCTGACATCATTGCCTTTCAAAGTATTATAGGTGTTTTTTGAAACCTTTCAACATGTAAAACATCAGAAAAGTGCTAAATATGATGTTGGTTTGAAATCAGAAGCGCATATCATTGTAAAGTGTTGTTTGTCCTGTTCTTTAGACCTAGACAAGTTAAATTGGGGAAACAGGTTTCCAAAACATAGTTCACTACTTTTATGTTTTTCTGCTTTTACAAAAGACAATATTATAGTATTTTCCTTTTCTACTCTTATTTCTCCAGGCAACAATCTTTATTCCATGTTTTAGCTGCATATTCCATATATAATACGGTAAGTTGTGTACCTTCACACTTAATATGGTTTCTCTGAACATGCCATAAGATAATAACTTGCAATTCTGTATCTTCTTTCTCTCTAAAAAAAAAAAAAACACCTTTCGGAGACCTTTGGAAGTACATAGAAATAAATTACTTGTTTGTTGACATGTTTTGAGCTGAAGTTAAAATAAAACAAAGCATCTTGATCATGAGTATCTTATTGGAGAGACTGAACTGTGCATACAGTTTGACCGAAACTAAGTATTGTCTCTAATAAGAAAAATGAATTTGTGCTCTGCTGGAGTTTAGACTACTGATACTTCCCCCCCATTATATTGTATGCCTCCCATTCATTTGAATGATGAGAAAGAAAACACACTGCAGAAAGACGCATGTTGGAGTAAACAGGCATATTTCGTAATCTGGAGGGTTTTAACAAATGGAAAATGGTTTTAAAGGTTGCATCTTCTTTAGCTAAGCCCTTGGTATTGGCTGCAGTCCTGGATGAGGATTTGTTAGACTGGGGTTTCCAGACTGTGTCATAAGGGTTAAAACTTAAATATTTTGTAATGTCTTTTGGCTGCGTGCGTAAAATAGCATTTCTGTTTCTTCTATCATGTTCACATTTAACTGTTTTTTATGCACTATCCCCTCATTCATTGTGCCCGTTTTGATAATTTTTGTACATCTTTCGTTTTATATCCATCAACAGGTCCCTAGAATTCAATGTAAAAATATGTAAAGTTAAGAAGAAGAAAGTGAAATTAAGCAGTTACTTTAATTAAATACCACTTTGTTTCATTTTTCAAAGTTCTAGGAAATGTAACCTTTCTATCCTGTTTCAGTTTCTGTCTCCTCACAATTGTTAGTCCATAAAAGAACTTACATTACAGGAATTTGCTGTCTTTCACTTGTTATGTTGTCTTAAGCTTTTCATTGTAAGCAGCCTTGACAGACTGAGAAATAAAACTCTGGAAGGACCTTTACATATCTCTTCTAGAACATTGGACTAGTATCTTCAAGTTGCATGAAAAATATTGTTTAAAATCAACTGTTAAAGTGTAATGATGGGAATACTGCAGTGAGTTTTTTATTTTGCACTTATGTTGTTACTTTATTTTGCACTTGTATTTCTTATGCTTTGGTTTTATCTCTAGAGCAAAGTTCTGCTAAGAACCTGTAAACCTGAAAAAACTTATTCAACAATTAAGTCATTGTCCTTACAAATACTTTATCAGTGGGGTTATCTGAGCAGCTTAATGATAGTGACAGTTGGTTCCTGCCATAAATGTCAAAATTAATAGCAGAGGAAATCCTCAAGTTCAGTTTTGAACACTAAAATTTTTTAGTTCGGGTTTATTACATCTGCTTGCTATGGGCTGCTAAGCTTGAGCAGGTTTATAGTTATAGGCCACTCTTGAAAAGTCCTGTGTTTATCAGATGGTGCCCTGACTGTAAAACGAAACAAAGCAAGACCCCTTCCCCCCCAAAAAAAACCCAAATTACAACTAAATGGAAAATACATCCATTTGGAGAATAAGATTATATAGTTACTTGAAATTATTAGTACTGACAAGGACAATCAAGACTTCCAGTTTATTTTTCAGTTGGAGGGTTGTGCATCATCCCTCTGTCAATCAATATCTTAAATGTTTAAATATTAAGCATGTTTGGTGGTGTCATAATTAGGGAACTTACGCCATCAGGACAGGCATCCTCTTTCCTCCACTAGCTCAAGGAAGAACTAACAGTTCGCGGTTATGAGGTTTTTGTTTTCAGTGTTTTGATATTTTCACTGTCTGATTTTCAGGAAGTTGGATACTGTCAGGGAATGAGCCAGATCACAGCTTTACTCCTTATGTACATGAATGAAGAAGATGCCTTCTGGGCCTTGGTGAAACTTCTCTCTGGTCCAAAGCATGCTATGCATGGTATGGAGTTTCATGTCACTTAGTACATATTAGGTTTTAACCTGCCCTATTTAAGTTGTAAATTATTTGAAAATGGAACTATGCTGTTCTGTCTGTATCGTCAAAATAAGACATAATGTGAGCTTTATAGTAGGGGCCCATTGGATGTTACTGAAGCTCATCCATAATGGTAAGTAATTGTTTTTATATGTGATATCTTTCAAATAGTTCTTAATGAAAATCAGATGTTTCCTTTCCTCTTAATCTCTCAGGGAATGTAACCACTTGAAAGCTGGTTATGTAGGTATTTATATAAGCAATAAAATACTAGTGGAAACCTAATACAGAATGTGTTAAATAGTACTGTGGCTATGCTATCATTTGGCAGGACAGGAATCCACAGTAAAAAATTGACACTGTATCTAGGCATTAACTTTGAGTTTGTTTGTTTTATCTCTACCTGGCACAGCATTTCCTGCTCTCACCATCTTGTTATTTCTATGTTATTTTCTATGTAATTTTCCAAGCCAAATGTAGTATGATCTATGCATATTCCATGGCTGTTGGTATGGAACTATTCCAGGAATTCCAGCATCTTTTGTAGATGTTAGTGACGTGGTGATTCAAAAAAGCTGTAGTTCTTGGAAGCCTGAAAAAGTAAATATAACCTTGGAATGTGATGCTAATGGAGAACTCTTAACATGAATTTCTCAGGCTGATTTTTGTAGTAGTCATCATTTGAACTTGCGGTGGTGAACAAGACGGTTCATCTGGTAGCTGGCGATGGACTTACACAGGCAGATGTGTTGCTTGTGTACATACGGGAGTCGGCGCACTGCCTGAAACGGTGTAACTGTTACTGAATACCCCATTCAGACCCCCTGCTCTCCCTCCTTTCCATCCCTTCTTTCCCTTCTCCTTGACAGGCATGCACCTGTCAAGTGATTAGAGAGGGAAGGAGGGAGCTTTGCATAGCCCAAGGCTTGATGAGTTCCTCTGCAGGGCATACCACCCATTGAGCCACAGGTTCATACACACATTGAAGCTGTCTTGGCAATGTCTGTTAAGGAAGTTTGCATTTATAGATGTGCTGACAAAATCTTAATTATAACTCAAATGTTCCAAATTTATCATTTATTAAATGTTACCAACCTAATCTAAGGTCCCGCTTTCAGCATGTTGGATCAGATAATCTCCAGAGTCCCTTCCAACCTAGATTTTCTATGATTCTTTGAATGTACATGTTTTAAATGAGTTTGCCACAGTGCAGCATTACTGTAAATATATCACTGTAGATTCTGGAAGGGAAACTTTAAAACTGACTTAACTGGTGTCATATAACTGTTTGTACTTTTTCTGTGTTCTTTGGGGAAAGTAGTTTTGAGCACTGTTTGCCAACTCTTTAAAGCCTAAATAATTTCGGTTCTAAATTGCCAGTATTCATGAAGGAAAACTTTTTTATAATTACACTTGGTGCCACTGACCATCAGGCACTTCTCTGAAATGAGCATTTCTCTATGGAAATTATAGGGATGGGCTTAGTGATTTAATTAGAATCATATTGACAAGAGTAGGATGGTTAAGAGTTCTTCCCCGTAGACAAGGGTTTTCATCTGTTTTTCTCTTCTACCTGTGATCTGGGAACCTGGAATGCTTTTTGGGTGCAACCCATGTGTCTCGGATACATAGCCAGAGTAATTTCTAGCATAACACTACTTGAAATCGAGGGATGAATTTGGCCTCTCTGACATTTCATATTGTATGGATGATGTGAAGTCTCTAAATGATAAAATGTAGGTGTTTGACCCTGAAAATGCCTTCGGTTTTTGAAAGCTTTTCCCGTTGGGGTTTTTATAGTCTTAAAAATTCAAGATAATGAGTTGGTATATGTAAATTGAAAGAGCAATTTTCCATGCAAAAAACACCTTTGAATGTTATTAATGATGGCTAATTAGCTTTGATGTAGTCATTCACTGTTTACATTAATAAAAAAACCAAACACCTCGCCTATATTAGTAAAATTTCCTAATATGCAACCTGACATTCAAGTATGATAGAAAGTGTATTTGTATCTGTGAAATACTAAACCTCCGTGAATCTGAGATAGTAAATCTTGCAGCTTAGTGACCATGCACTGAATTACATAATTGGTAACTAGAAGGAGTTTCCTTTTTGGTTTGGGAGTTTTTTTAGTGATTCTTTTTGGTTTTTTAAGTGATGTGTTCTGTGGGTCCATACTTCCTCCAGTTTCCATACTGCCTAACATTTACAAGTAAAAACTGTTGGGGTTTTTTTGTAGCCTTTTTTAATTCTAAGAATATAGAATTGCTGTACCAGATCTATTTAACTCAGTGTCATGTCTCTGATAGTGACCAGCAACAGATGCTCAGCGAAGTGTCTGAGAATAAGGCAACCAAAGATCAACATCTCCTGGAGAATGTATTAGAGGCTGAAATAATTTCTGGAGGAACTTCCTGAAAAGCATCCTGGTTTCGGCTGGGATAGAGTTAAATTTCTTCCTAGTGCTGTGTTTTGGATTTAGTATGAGAAGAATGTTGATAATACACTGATGTGTTAGTTGTTGCTAAGTACCCTCCTAATCAAGGACAGCTCCCATGCTCTCCCGACTGAGCTAGGTGCACAAGAAGGGAGGGAGCACAGCCAGGACAGCCGGCCCAGCTGGCCAACAGGGTATTCCATACCATGTGATGTCATGCTCAGTATATGAATGGTAGACGTGTTCCAGCAAGTATAAATCGCTACTTGGTTATCGGTCAGCGCGGGTGGTGAGCAATTGCATTGTGCATCACTCATTTTGTATATTCTATCATTATTATTATTATTTTCCCTTTTCTGTTCTATTAAACTGTCTTTATCTCAACCCACGAGTTTTTCTCACTCTTACCCTTCTGATTCTCTCCCTGTCCCACTTGGGGGGCAGGGGAAGTGAGCGAGCGGCTGTGTGGTATTTGGCTGCCTGCCAGGTTAAACCACAACAAAAAGGAAATTTGTTTTGCCTTTAGTAGTGTCCAGTAGACTTTTCTTCCTTAAATAATTCATTGCGTTTGACTATGGATTGTATTCTTCCTTTTTTGTTTTGGCTCTGCCACATGATAGTTTCTCGATGATGCCGTCTGGATTTTGCCTTAGAGAAGACAGTGAATGTTCATAACCTGTTCACCGCTGGCAGTTGGTGGTATTTCCCCTCAGCTGTTTCTTTACTGCAGGCTGATCAGATGTAGCATTTTAATCTGTTCTTGACACAGAAGTGGTTGTATACTTTGATAATTTCTGTGACTTCTTGCTTTTTCCAGATTTTCCAATACTCTTTCAGGATGGCTAAGACTCGACTGGTTGTTCACAGTGTGGACACATGGCACATGTCAAGTAGCTTAGGTCCCAGCACAAACTTCTATGCAACTTCATGGGTGAAGCCATTTTGTCTTTTATTTTACTATCTTTTAACTCATTGGATTAGCTGCTTTAGGAGGTGGACTGAAGAGGTGAACCTACTTTGGTGATAGAACCTGTTAAGTACCTTTGAAAAGTCGAACAGGCGATATTCACTGCTCTTGGTGGATATCTCACTGATGTCTTCAAGGAAGCCCAGTGGATTTAAGAGACATGACCTCGCTTTGTAAAAACCATGTTTATCCTTCTCTGGTGCTTTGCATGCATCTGGACGTCCACTTACCCCAACTTCCTTTATTATGGTTTTTGTTGGTTTCCTCTCGAAGTATTGGCTTGAATATTGGACCGATGTTGGGCTGAAAACCAGTTTAAGAAAAGCTGACATCATGTCAGCCCCTTTGCAGGCTCCTGGTATTTTAAGCAAGAGGTTTCATAGAATCGATATTTCAGCTAATTGACCTTTGAGTTCCTTTAGAGCTGTTCAGGGTTCTGACTTGGGAACCTCCCCAGTGTCTTCCATGCAAAAATTTGACTTGCTTTTATGTTGACTTTTTCTTCTTTGAGCACTTCTAAAAATCTTCACAGACTGTTGAACCTACAAATTCTCTGTCAGGCTTTCTGCTTCCAAGGTGTTTGAAAATAGGTCTGTTAGTATTTTTTAATGTCTTTTGTAAGTTTTTTTTTGGGGAGGTTTGTTTTTCACATTTTTACACTGCCAGTGTTTGATCATCTCTGTTTTTCTGATCTGAACACAGTTTCAGCTTTTTGAAGGATCTTCTTTGAATGGTTTCTTTTCCTGCTGTGTAGCTGTACTAGCTTTCCTTTACATTTCAAGTTTTTTGGCTAGTATTATGTGTTTGCGCCGAGCCTTTTTTTTAACTCTGCTGATAACTCAGTTGGAAGGGGATCTTAGTGCTTTCCTTTTCCAGTGTGTGATCACTAAAACTATTCAAGATTTTTAATATGCCCTTAGTTTCAGTTGTGTGAGCTCACAATCTTTACTTTATACTATATGTTCATATTTGTCTTGGTAGAATATCCCTCTTGTCTTTTTTTATGGTCTTTTCTTCAATTCAGACAGTTCTAGTAGCTGCCTATGCTGTTTGCCCTTCTATCATGAATTTGCTGGGCATAATCCCCATTTATGTCTTTTTGCTTTTAAAAGTTCTAGTTGGTGTGGGTTGTGGGTTTTTTTGTTTTGTTTTTTTTTAAGAATAATTATAAATTTGGTTTACTCGTGACCTTACAGTGGGTAGACTAACATAGGACTGATGGATCTGCTGCATCTACCATTACTAATCTAATAATAGTCACTAAGGGAACGTATTGATGTTTTGCTGTAATCATTAAGGCAGGAGTATGTGCATATCCGTATGTGTACATCATAATATTGCTATGAATATCGTTCAGATCCAATGGTCTTATAGAAGGATAATGTTTTCTCTAAATGCCTTTTTTAATGTCATTTTTATAGTACATACACCTGTTACATGGTCAACTTCTTTTCTTAGGTTTTTTTATTCCTGGTTTTCCAAAACTGTTGAGGTTTCAAGAACATCATGACAAAATACTGAAAAAATTTTTGTCCAAACTTAAGCAGCATTTGGTAAGTATTTGTATCACAGTAAAAGGAATACTAATTTACAGCTTGCTACCTTGTTTCAGTTCAGGTTAACCCACTAGGTTAAGAATACCTCAAACCTCAGAAAAAAAACGCAAAGCTCTAAGAGGCAGAAGTGCTGTTGTTTTCATCATAGACAAAGTTATGGTGCATCTTGGCAGAGTTATGATAAAATTGGATCCTAAGAGTAATTAAATTGGGTGTCTGTCTCACTTTTGATGTCTTGAGTTAAGGAAAATATGTGGTCCTTCTACCTGGCCTTGTGCAAACTGCTGTATAGCAAGCTGATGTTAAAACATTTTATCAAGAGTTTGTTTTATGTAGAGCTTTGTGGCTCATCTCTGGACAGAGGTGACCTTGCAACCAACCAGTTTTAATCTCTGTTTAAAAAACAACCTTTACAAGAGGAGTTAATGGTCCTTTTAAAATTTGCACGTACTCAGTCGTATTTTCACGAAGCTAAATGTTGAGCGTTATCTCTTCTAATGCTCTTAAATAGGAAATAATATGCTCTTTATTTTTTTGCTAATATTGGCTGTATTTATTCTGAGGAACAAATTATTCTTCCAACAGTCATCACAAATTTTCTTTTACAATCACATTGGTTCTGCCAGAATCTATCTCCAAGTCTTAAAAGGTAGTGTAAGAGATGCTCAGTTGCAGCAACATCTTCTAAGAGTGATAGCTGCTTACAAGCATTACCTTCCCAGGACTATATTATTTTCTGTTTAGTATGTTTATCTCCTTACAAGAAGAAAAAAAGACAATTTGGGAGCAGACTAGAACCTTGGCAATGATGAATTGCATCTAATTTGTGCCTGTTGTATTATAACATAGAGTTTAATGTCTTTTTTTTAACAATATGCTGTAAGACCTGCTCATAACATGGAATTAGGCAGATCTGGTTAGGGAGAAAAACACTCTTCTTTTAAAAGGTCAAGTAAAAATTAGTCATGCAAGATGATCTTGTCATATTAATTAAAAATAAAAAAAATCAAGACCGGTTCTGTAACTAACTTGACTCTGAAATGAAAGTTGTGGATTTAGTTTTTACAGTACATGCAAGATGATGATTCTTGTTGAGAAATGTAGTCTTATTCTCATTTTTGAGGTTGTCACATTTCAGGAACAAAACACAGAATAATCCCAAGAAGATTGGGTGGTTTTAACAATAAATGGTAAAAGGCCCTTATACTTCCTAAAAATCCAAAAATAATTCTACATGATTGAGGTGATACAACCTGAGACTGCCACATTATGAAATTTTGTTTATTGCTTATATGCCTCTTACTACTGCATTTAATAATCAAGAACTTTGTTTTTTGTGTCATCTGTCCCTGTCCCCCATCTCCATCCCCCTGCCTTGGGTCACTTGAAAAAGAAAACTTCAGGAAAGTGTAGAAAGTTGCTTTAGTAACTGAAAAAACGAATTTAAATAAAATGCTTTGATAGCTCCCTTCCGAGGGAGTTCTTGGCCACTAGTTTAGAGGGATCTAGAAAACATTCACTCTATATATTTATTATATATTTTTCTTTTCAGTTTTAAATCGGAACTTAGTTCTATTTTTGTGTGAATTAGTTCAGTGGCATTAAATTTAATAGCAATCAGTTTTTTATCAGGGAAAGGCATGGTCCATTATATCTATCTTTCAGTAGGCTGATGGCCATTCTTACAGGTTAGAAAAATCTCAAAATAAGGTGTTTTTTGTTCTGTCTGCTTTTTTTTTTTAAAGACTTTCAAAATGAAAATCTCCTAAAGATTATTTCAATTATATTAAGAATTATTTTTCTCATTTCTTACTGCGAATGTATCACGAAGATGAGCCCACTTTAACTGGCTGAAAGATGAAGGTAAAGCCTGCAGATAAACCAGAGGGATTTGGTCCATTGCTTGTACACTTGAAATTTTTGGAATGTGGCAAGCATAGAATATGATGTTATTCCAAAGCTAAAATTCAGAATTTCTTAACTTTTCGGCTTTTACTTTGGCTTTTCCTCTAACTGTGCAAAGAACTTTGAAGAGCTCCATGAAACTGCAAAGAAGCTTTAGCCATCTTTGAATGGGGTGGCATACCAGATGGACCATCTATGCTCTAGGGCAAATTAGGCCCCTTAATTAAGGAATGAAATTCCTTATCAGTCTAAGTACTGTTTTGAGGTCCTGTGTTTGAAGAATTTGATTGGTTTAGGCTGGTTTCTGGTAGATAGGTATTCTTGTCACAAAATCTTCTCAACCTTTGGCATGAATTGGCAGCCTTGCTATAGAGAAATGAAAGACTAAATGGACCCAATACCTGAACTTTGGTTGCTCCAGAATATTGATTTAGGTTCTTGAGAGAGAATTTATTCTCTGCTGCCTCTGTCCCAAGAATAAGATGGAGGTCTAAGATGTGTTAATACCTCTGCATCTCTGAATGCATGTTTCTTCAGGTGGTGGAGTTAATGAAGAAAAACTATAAAAGACAGAAATTGTTTTGTTGGATTGAAGAAACAGTGTTTCATGTAGTTAAATTAATTCTTTATGGTGAATATTGGGTACATTGGCCTCAAGGTGAAAAGGTTTTTTCATGGATAGTGCAAGGCATTACTTGATTTTTGTGAGTATTTTTAAACTTTTGCGTTTTTTACAGGACTCCCAGGATATGTCCACTAGCTTTTACACAACAAAGTGGTTTTTCCAGTGTTTCCTTGATCGTGTGAGTATGTTTTTCATTTTCTATTTCTATTTTTAATTGTGACTTGGGACAGACTGTTTTCACAGTGTTGCCTGATTCTGTCATTGCAGACTCCCTTTACATTAAGCCTCAGGATATGGGATATCTACATACTTGAAGGAGAGCGGATTCTCACTGCTATGTCTTACACAATTCTGAAACTACACAGAAGTAAGAAATCTCTCAAATATTTGAATGCTAAACAATTCAGCTGGTTTTGTTCTTTGTGTGTAGCTTGACCTTGTGTGAAAATCTTAGTTTCGCATTTGTCTTATGCTATTTCTGACAGGTATTTTTCTTTCCTTATGCACAAAAAGATCAAAATCTTTGCTTTATTAAGTGTGTGTGTGGTGGGTTGACCTTGACTGGACGCCAGGTGCCCACCAAGCCGCTCTATCACTCCCCCTCCTCAGCAGGAAAAACACTTGTGGGTCAAGGTAAAGGCATTTTAATAAAGCAAAAGCCGCATGTGGAAGGAAAGGAAAACAAAAGATTTATTCTCTATTTCTCATCAGCAGGCAAAGTCCAGCCAATTCCCGGGAAGTAGGGCTTCAATATGCATAGCGGTTGCTCCAGAAGACAAATGTTGTAATAACAAATGCCCCCCCCCCCTCCTTTCTCTTAGCTTTTATTGCTGAGCAGACGTCACATGATACGGAATATCCCTTTGGACAGTTTGGGGTCAGCTGTCCCGGCGATGTCCCCTCCCAACCTCTTGCCCACCCCCAGCCTACTGGGTGAGGTGGGGGGGAATGTTGGAGAGGCAGCCTTGGTGCTGTGGGAGCACTGCTTAGCAGTAGCCAAAACACTGCTGTGTTATCAACACCTTTCTAGCTACCGATACAAAGCACAGCACCATGAGGGCTGCTGTGGAGAAAATTAACTCCATCTCAGCCAGACCCAATGCAGTGTGATTGCCAAAGAAAAATATTTATTACAGTAAGAAAGTTATTTAAACATCGACGTGAGGTGAGCTGTATTGCTGATTAAACAATGGGGAAAAAACGTTGTCGTTCCACAGTTTGGAAGTGGCTTGTTAGCCACTACAGGATTTAGATTAATCAAAAAAGCACACAAAGAATCCAGAGTGGGCCACTAAATACCTGAAACTCTATCAGCAAACAACTCAGCAATGAGGAATCTCTCTATACCGTTGTTTGTCCAAGAATGTAATTAAAATTCAGAATTTCTGTAGTCTGCCTGCATGGCCGCCTCTTCCATCTATTGCCTTCAGGTAAAGTAAAATTTGAGATATTGAACAGAATTGTCCAAAGCATCTATGCCTGGTTCCCCAAAGTGATTCAGCACCTTAAGTTCCAAGGGATCCAAAAACCTTTTGAGGATGGATGTTAGCTTCTAAATATACTTGAGCATTTCTCAGGATGATACCTTGTAGCTCGAGTTTGATACAGTCTTACTCTGGGACTTCGGCTTTCTTCGTGAAGTCATTTAACTCTATGTAAATTCAGAGGTCTGCATGGAGCTCTGCAGAATTGATGTCTTAATTTGCTTGCTAGTTTACCCTCCTTGAACTGCGGTGATAGTACTTCACTGTCTCACTGGGGTGTATTCATTAGTTTGTTCATAAACTGTTCTGAAAAATGAAAAAGGTTACTTTTTAAATTATTGTGCTTAAGAAAGCTAAACATTTAGAGGCAAATTGTTAGGCTTAGCATTTTGGTTTATCTTCTTTATTTGCAAATAGATATCTACTTGAAAATTTTCTTTATTCACCACTTTTTATGGGAAGACCTGAGGAAAAAGTTCGAGTGCAGGTTTGCTTGCTTAGCAAGTATGTAGCAACTTCCTCCACGATCAAAACACCGAGACTACCTTATGGCAACAGAGAAGAGATTAGAGGACTGGCAGAGAAGGTGGTAGAAGATGGATTCTGATTTGTTTTCCAGTCTCTTGTCTGATGGTATAGCTATCCAGTCGAAGTGCCATTGTGGAATACATGCCAAGAGCATTTTTATTATGGTGCAAAAACATTTTTTATGGTTTCTCTATAGAAATTGTACGTTCTGGAACTTTTGATGGCATACATATGCTTAAAGAAGCTACATAGGTATGCAGTTACAGCCTTGCAAGCTAAATAGGTTTGTGTGGGAAATGTGGCCTTACTGCTGGGTGAAAAGGGAAAGAAAAATAATCTGATAACTGTAAAATGACTTTCAAAATATGACCTGAATTTGATTGAAGTGGCAAAAAGTACCTGAATTTTCAGAGAGCCTGAAGCAATGGTTCTGAAGTGTGAACTGCCATCATCATTTCATTGGAAGTTAATTCAGTTGTGAATGAGTATACTGTAAATATCAATTTTTAAAATGTTTTACTGCTTTTCAAAGCTCTTAATAAGAGAGATGATGTATGTTATACAGATCTACAGCAGTGTTTTGTAAGTTGAGGATGCAGGCTGAAAAATAAAGACCTGAAGCTGTTGGACATAAGAAGGCTGAAGGAGGGTGACTTGTAGTTAGTTTTCAAAAGATGCCCCTTGGAAAACATTGTTCTAAGTAGAGAATGATAAGTAGAAAGCATTCCCATGCTGATTTGCATGTGAATTTTTTAATGCATTTTATAGATTTCTGGTATAGAATTCTGTTATCTGCTTAATTAGTAAGTGTTTTTCGTTCTACTTCGAAAACAAAAGCATCTAATGTCTCAAGTACATTTTCCAATGTTCATAATCAAGATATTTTAATGTATAATATTTTCTTCTTATGTAGAGCATCTGATGAAATTGCAAATGGAAGAGCTTGTAGAATTTCTGCAGGATTCTTTAGCCAAGGATTTCTTCTATGAAGATGACTTTGTAATAGACCAGCTCCAAAATTCTATATCAGAATTGAAACGAGCAAAGCTGGATTTACCAGTAGCTGGTAAGAAACTTGTACATAAGCAGATTTAGATATTTGGAGCTATTCACACATTGTCCATTTTTAAAGTGTTAATTCATGCTGCTGAAAATTGTACAAATATTTCTCTCTTCATTGCTGCATAGATTTTGGGTTTCTTTTCCCTAAAAATCTTTTACAGTTTAAAATCAACACCCTTCATTTCATGAGTTTGCTCTTTTTTTGGTGTTTACTGGTTGTAAGCTAATGGCAAAGCACTTTAAAACATCCCATGTTCTGATAATTTTATTAACTTGGATTTATAAAATCTTTAAGAGAGAAGATTAAATACCAAGGTTTCAAATTATTTGAAGCAACGGCGTTGTCCGAAAATCCAGACTGTTTTGTAGTTTGATTAACTATGGAACAAACTTCAGGTCAGATAGTTTCTTCTGTTCATCAAATCCAGATTTTTAATTGTTTGCAGGTGATAGATCTTCTGGGTGTTTAGCTGAATTCTTTTCTTTCTTTCTTCTCAGCCGTTGCAGAGCGGAGATGGTGGTTTTGTGGGGCACTGCTTACGAAATGTGTATACAGGATCTCTTCTTCTGTGTTAAGATTCTGTTAGCTTTTCTATCCCTACCTCCACAATCTTTAATTAGCATTTTTCTTGTGATTGTTCAGAGTCCTTTTTCTTATCCTTGCTAATTGTAAAATAGTATGTGACAAAGAATGTATGTTTTTAAAAAATTTAAAAATATAGCAGAAATTATCTTAAAGTAACTTTATTAAGTTGCTATGGCTAGCTTTCAGAAGTTAAGAAGTGTCAGAGTAGGGGTTGCCTATGTAGTGGTGTTGTGATAATTTGTTCCTGAAGCTCTTTCACTAATGAACTTCATTTTTCTGTTTCTGTAGACCTTATTTATTGCATGCAGTACTGGGCTGTCTCAGGACTACTCATCACAAATAGATACCCGTTTCATCTGGTTCTTCAGCAGATCTGTCCCTCTGGAGTACAAACGCTTTCTATACATTTGTTTCTCATCATCTTGGCTTCTTGTCAGAGTTTCCCATTTCTCTTGCTCCCTATACCTGTGTTTTGCCCTCTTTCTGACTTTCTGTAACATCTCTCCATCACGCTTTCTCCCACCCACAATAGGTCTAAGTCTAGTTCCTGTTCTTGTCTTTTCATCTTGTCTTCTTGGTCGTTCTCATCTACAGACTGTGTTCTGTGAGTCTGCAGCTCTTCTCCATGTTACCGCGTGCACTGCTTCTTCCCCTTTCTAATCACAGCCTTCCCATCCTGCCTTCTCTCCATCCTTTTTCCACAAGCTAGGTTTCACTCTTGACTTATTCTTCAGAGCAACTTGCTCTTTTCAGCACTACTCTTCAGCTGTGTGCTTTGTCAGACATCTTCTCACAGCTGATGCTTGATCACAGTGACTAGATGTGAGCAAATATATCAATGAGCAACTTTGTCTTTTAGCATCAATTCCACTCCATCATGTTAAAGGAAGATAAATCATGGGAGTGCTTTCTGTTAAATTTTAAATACAGAGTTCTCTGTGATTATGTTTAAGTGGTGAGGGCATTATCCCAAAAAACTTTAATTGTTTGTAGAAGGGTAGATTTTTCATGGATGTGGTAAAGTACATTTCAGCAGTGAAAAGTTTCTAGTTTCCACTTGAAACTGTGGAAGCTGAAGAGTTGGGAAAGACTTTTGTAGTTTGCTACATGATGGAGTTAATGTATCTTCCAGCCTAGAAAATCATGTGCATGTAACTCGTGTTGAGAGTTTCTGCGGAAAATACAGAATTTACTGGAAATTTACTTGATGGAAAAAAAATGAAGGCAGAAAGTCTGTCCCTAACTTATTTATGTTTCAAGGCGTTTCTTTTGGGAGAATGTAAAATGCCTTCAAGTAAAATTTTGTTTGAGAATACTCTGGATTTTCACAGAAAATTAAAGGAGGCTTTAGGTGACATAAGAGCCATCCACCTTGCAATGCAGTAACAGAAAGTGTGAGACACAAGGAGTCTTCTTGTGGAGACCAACAGCAAAGGGTAGTGAACGTGTCTTCTTGCCAAGACAGTTTGGCAATGGAGTGCAAGTTATTTCATACCTTGAATGCTTAAGTGTAACTTCTGATATGACTAGCTGACGGGACGGTAATTGTTTTGGGCCATATTGGTTTGTTCTTTTGGATAGCTAAAGCAACATCAATGACAATAAAATGCCTTTCCCCCCCACCCCCCAACATGAATGATGGAGGTTTAATATTAAAATAGGAAAAGCAAAGCCAAAGTGAAGTGTATTTCGGTGCTGGATGAGGAATTGAGCTTTTTTCTTTTTAATTTCAAAGTAGCCTGGGAAAGCCTCTCTGTGTGGTATATTTTTGCCAGGGGTAAATGGGAGCATTACTTAACCTTTCACAAAATAAATATAAAATGCCTTCATCCTAATCCTTGGGAATCTAGCTGATTTGTCTGCTGTTATCTGTAGTTGAGTGAGGCTGCCTCATTTGTTCTTCATATGAATTTCACAAGCCTTTGATTTTTTTTTTTTTTTTTTCCTTTTCCCACTTTGATATTCATTTTGGTTTTACTAATCACTGTCTTCAGGCAATAATATTTTTCTGCAGGTTCTCAGCATTCTCTAGACATTCAGCTTTGCTCACGTGTCTGTCTGACTTTACTATTTTTACTACCTTCAGTCTCTTTTTACTCTTTTTCTTCTAATTTCATGTAAAACTTATGAAACCATTATATGTCATGCAGTAATACACACAAAAAATACCCGACTGTTCATTTAAGTATCCACTGTAGCCTGAGAATATAGTGTTTATTTTAGTTTTCTCAGCTGAAATCAAAGCACTGCTTCCTATCTTGTACTTTTTTTTTGCATTGAACAATTACATCTTTAAGAACTAAAGTAAAAATGCATGTTAGGAAAAAGAAAAAAATCTCCATCTTACAGTTGCATCAGTATCAGTCATCCAGAAATAGCAGTGAGCTAATTAAGCTCTGGAATTTTCCATCTGGCATCCTTTGTTAGGCTGTATAGATTTTCCTGCCCTAGTAGGGTAGGCTGCAGTAGGATATTAAAAGAGGTAATAACTTTTGCTTTACTTTAAAGTGGATGTCTGCTTGTGTCTGATGTAGCTTTCTCTGGCTTGCTTCCTCCATGGCTTCTGCCACTGAACTAAGGAGCTCCTTGTTCCCTTCAGAGCAGGGAGGGAGGAAGGGACTTTGTTTAACACTTTCTCACTGATAAAACCCTTAAAATGCTCAGCCAGAACATGGCTTTTAAGGGGATCATGCTAATTTTGGATGTCTGTGAAATGCTTTTGCCAATACTAGGGCTATTTTGTATAAAGCAGACCATGGATTTTCATTTGTCTTTGTGGTAATTTCTAGTCTAACTGCTGGCCAGTATAGGATAGCCTGTACTTAGCAACTACAACTTTCAAGAGGATGGCTTGCAACTTAAGTGCTGTTCTCAAAACCCAAGGTAGGCATCCCTATTCCGGTGATTCTATGGAGACAGTAAACTGTATGGATAAGCACACTTCTTATTGGCAAGGCGCTTGGTTATCAAGCCCTCAGAGAAGCAGGCTGTGACAGCTATACGGTAGAAACTGTCCTTTAAGTAGGACATATCCTCAAGCAAATTTAGTAGAAAAGGCAATTGGTATTTTCTGGATTGCCTGGAACATTATGAAGGGTGTCCACACCACGGCAGGTTCTTGAACAGCACGCTCATCTAAATCTGTATGACTCCTGTTTACGTCCTTTCAAGGAGCCAGATCTGACGCAGGGTGCACAATCTCTTCGTTAATTCAAGGGTGATGTCTAGAGCATAGTGAAAGGAATTCTTTTGGTATACACCACTGATTTCCAAAATTTCTTGATGCAGATTCTTTCCTTGGCTGTTATTTAAAACAGCAGCAAAATTCTTTAAATGCTCACAAGATACGGGTAGAATTTCCAGCTTTGCTATAAGTTATTCCTTTATGTAGGGCTACATAAATACTGCAATGCTTAATAAACAATATTTATATATTAATACATACATTTTTTAATAGTGGCTGACTTTAATAAACGAAAGTGTTTACCAGTGGAAGTTTCATATTCTACTTAAAAATATGTGGCTGAAAATAGTTTATTAATCTAGTGCTTCATAAACAAGACACTCAGGCCCACCTTCAAGGCTGAAGGCTCTCAGCTCTGTTCTCGAGGCAATTTCTCACCTGCATTTTGATATGAGGTGTCCTGAAAAGGGAGGGCAGAGGGATCCTGAGTTGGATTTTTTTTGTGACTGAAAGTTTAATAGACCTTACAGCAGCTGAGAAGGCCTTAAATCAGAGATAATTGAACCTTAATTTTAAAGCAGTATTGGCAAATTTGGAATCTGCCCTTGTCCTTGTGATCATCTTAACTATACTTGTGCATGATAACACCAGCTTTAAACTCCAACTCGGTTCTTCTAGTTCTCCAAGCCTTTTCTGTATTCAGGGAAAACTAGCAAAGTTTGAATCTTGCATTTGCCATAAATTTTTAAATGTTTATCTGCTATTTTTCTTTAAGGGTATATTTTATTAAATTTATTATCAATAACTTTTATTCAAATATCTGTCTATTTTAAATATTAATCAGTGACAGTGCAGAAGTATATACTAGATTGATAATCTATTAAATAATGTCTACTCTCTGCTGTTAATGCGCCTTTTGACAGCCAAAACAATAGAAGTATGTAAGTCAGTTTGACTTTCCTGTTTCTGATGATGTCTCTCTTTTGGTTGTGTTTTGTTTCAGAGGAATTTTGGATTTTTCAGTTGTGCTTGAAGAATACACAAGTAGCTATTTCATACAATGCACTTCATATTTTAATCAACTAAACTAATTTTTGTGCCTTGTTTCTTGTGTGATAAACTACTTTATTATGAAGGAAATTAATAAATGGAATTATACTAATATAATTAGTATATTATTTTCAGCAGTTTTAGACATGGCTTTGCATCATTTAAAAATCTTTACTGTTTAAAACTTGCATGCTTTTTAAAAATATTCAGATAGTTATGTTGGTCATTGTTCATATTCCTATTTTAAATTACTTTTCAAGAAAGTGTATTTTCTGGAAGGAATGTGGAATTAGGGGTGGTAAAACGATGTGGTTAATTTTAGAAGTTTTGTTTGCAAAGGCAGTTTACAGACATACAGCTGACTACCTGTATCTTCTGGTTGATGACCAAATTTGTTAACATTTCTATTATTTATCTAAATGCAGGTGTTTATAAAGTAAGTTTTCCTTACCGTCAGTACTACAAAAGTGACATAGCAGCAGAAAGGCAGTGTATTTTCTTCTACCTTCAAGTTGTCAGGCAAGATTTCTTTTTAGTAACTCCTTTGCCAATGGTGGCATATAAAGGAGGAGGAGCAGAGGTTGACTTTCAGACGGCAGCTTGAGCTTCTAGTGCAGGCACTTAAATTTCTTTAAAATTCTCTTGGACTTGTAAACTGAAGAAGTAAGATGGGACGTCACTGATGGGAAATAAACACATAATATCAAGATGTCATTTTAAGAGTTGTTTTTGTGACCATTACCATCCTTGAAAACTGTGTTAGAACAGTCAAAGTGCATGTATTCTGGTGCTGAAATTAAGGACTAGACTGTTATTCACCGGAGAGAGCACTTAAAGCACTTTACTCCAATTATGTGTCTGCTATTCAATGCATGAGGCTGTTAGTGCCTCCTGAAGCAATTATCTGTAAAAGTCTTGTAGTTGAGGTCGACTTCCACTGGGTGGTGACCAAGACTTGTTAGAGCAGGAAGAAGTCAGTAGACTAAAACTTTCTTTAATATGACTTGAATTTCTTATCTTTTGGGGAACAGTCAGATCTGCTCATGTTTGCTTTGCTTCTTTTCATGTCAGGTAATATGTTTACCAGCAGCAAACAAGCACCTGATTGTTCTTGTTTTGCTTAAATTGTCTCCCTCTACTTCCATTTATCTCCTTCCTCACCCATTTTTCACCCTATTTTCTTTGTTGTTTGCTTATTTTATGCTATACTGCATACAAGCCAACTAAATCACTACCTTTCTTTTAAAGGAAAAATAGAAAATCCTATAGTCCCGGCTCTGTAAATTCTGATAGAAGCTATTATGTTTGTCTTTGGGAAAAGCCAGTGACTAAACTCTGTCTAGGAGTTCTGTTGAAGGAGGAGGGAGAAAGAAGGATGAGAATTACCCAGTTCTGCATCTCATGCAAATACTGGCAACCTGGGAAAAAAATCTGATCGCCCTGTTTGCTTCAGAAGACAAAGGCACATTCGATGACTGTAGTGGTTGCTGCCAAAACAATCTCAGCTGAACTGGATGGCTTTGTCTTAACTTCTAGTTTTAAAATGCTTTTAAACCTTGTGTGTAAACATCATAGATTGTATAGAAAAGCACTTGTCCCAGAAATACTTCTTGTAGAACTCAAACGTTTCTACATTCCTTAGTCAGACAGGCATGTCCAGAAAGTGAATTAACTCAGACTTTGGATCAACAGCACAAAGAGATACTCAATTGAATGTCCTTGAAAACATCCAAATAAAATTTCTGCATGCTCAGATCTGAGGAGTTTGAGCAGTGAGTTTAGTTGAAGTAGTAAAGATGATGGTTGAGAGCTGCATGTGAGGCTTTAGGCAGGTTTGGAGTGGAAAATTGGTAGATAAAAGATACGTGGCTTGTAAGAAGAATTGGTGCTTTTGCGTGTTTCTCCGGCAAGCTATTTGTGTACCTCTTAAGGGCGGAGATGTTTGTTGTGACTTGGTTTCTTTTGTTTGCTTTTGCATTGTGGTTTCTTTTCCTCAGCTTTTTGCTTTTATTACCTTTTTTGTGTCTTTCTTGCCAGCATGGAACATCATGGTTTTCTTGCTATTCTTGCTGATAGTGGACTGCTTAAAGCATTCACGGACATAGTTTGCATGCTATTTTGTGCATTTGAGGAATGTCTCATTGTATTAATGTGCATGGTGATAGATTCGGTTATCCTCTACTTGTTTAATTTTTGAACTTCAGAAGTTTTTATTTGTTTTTAAAGTACTTGGTAGTTCCACTGGAAGTGACAGCTCTGTGTGTGTGTGTATGTATGTATATGTATGTATGACCTGTATACTTAAATTAGAATTAAATATTTGTTTTGCAGTTTACAGCAAATTGGTTTTCCTTTAGAAGGTGACCGCTTTGCAGGATGTCTTTGTGCTGCAGCATCATAGAACCTTATACAACTCCTTTCCTTCCAATGCTTTTTATGGCAGAAGGTGATGAGAGCTCATGCATTTTTGAATGAGCAAAGGCCTGTGCTTCATAGCTTTGATGGCTGAATTGAGTACCTCTAGCAATGTGGCCTTTCTTAAAGTTTCACGTGCAGATGTGGTTGATCAAGCAAGCTGTGTCAGCTGTTTCTGTCTGAGGTCAAGTTAAACCAAGTTCTGTGGAGGTGCTGTGGCTAAAATTTAAAGCTATATTTCCTCTTTTCCCCACTGACCCTCCTTCCACACATACTCATTGTTCTGTATTTTTGTTTTCCCTGAAAGCACTAAGCTCCGGTATTACCAGCCTATAAACATGGTATCATGCTGTTAGAATGCAGAGGTTTTCTTCTAAATGAACTATTGTCTTGGAATGCTTTGCTTGTTACTCAGTACGTGAATTAATGTTGAGTTTTAGCAGTTTCACAACAGACATGGCAAGACTTCTCTGATACTCATTTTACAGCTGTAATTCATGTTATAGCATGCATCATCTAGACAGTGCAGCCCACATATGCCTAGTTGTAGTGTTTTCTTTTACCCTGAAATGTGAAGGAAAGATGACAGAAAGTAATCTTCAAAGTAGCCTAGATAGAATTCAGTAAAAATATCTGCAGTATTCTCACTTGGGTTTTATTAGAGCTTAATGGTAATTAAGAAACCTTAAGTGTGTGAAATTAAAAAACAAAAAGCTGACACAAACCCCACCTTTATTGTACAACCAAGTATATTTCAAAGGATCTCGTATTGGTCTGTATGCATTTCTTAGAGTAAAAGCTGGAAGAAAGGAAATTAGTTCATGCTTTTAACGTCTTTGTACAAATGAAGGAAGCATTGCAACTACTAGAGGAACTTGTCTTGAGGTTTTCATATATATATATAGCTTGAATAGTTTAATTTCAAGCATGGAAGAAAAGAAATATTTTTTCTAAAACATTTATTGCATACAAGGACAGAAATTAAATAATTTACAGATGTTGAGGAGCCATTTTCTTATGCTGTCCCATAACTACTATGGATCACCTGAAGGTTATAAATGGATTAGCAGCATATAAAGACTAGTTCTATATGATTTAGATGACAAGTTTTTGGTATGTACTTTGAATATTGTTTCTTAATTCATGCTATTTTAACATTCAAAATTAGTAAGATTGAAAGCACTGTAATATATAGTTCCAGTATCAGGAATATTTATTATGGGCAAAATTCACTTTTATTTGGAAGACAAGATCTTCAGCTTTGCCTGACACTGTGCTTGAGGATGCAAATGGAATTAAGTGGTACAAATGCCTTTTGCCAAACTGAAGCAAGTTCAGAAAGTGAACTCCTGTTTATAAAGAACAATTTTGGAGAGGCTGGTGCAGCAGACAGTATATTGCAGAGCTGTTAAATCATCTGTTTACAGCTATCCATGCAACTCATTCCTCTGTCCCCTCCTCTGTTCTTCCAATGGTGCACTGCTGGGGAGTGCAAGTCTACAAATCCATGCTCCAGATTTTAGCCTTATTTTTGAATAGTGGGCCCCCACAGCGGGAGAGGACAAACCACGAGGCTTCTATGTCCAAGAGCCGCTCATTGGAGCCTAATGGAGGCGCTACCCCCCCCGGGTAACCTGCTGTACTGTCTTGCAACCGTTTGTGTAGGTGTTCTCCATCACAGAGTATAGCGTGCCAGCTCTATAATCCTGTGAGATGATTTAACATGAGTCTCCGCTTTGGGGACAAGTAACTGGGGAGAGGGCTCTGCATGAGTATCTTCCTTTGCCAAGTTGTAGCAAGGTAGACAGTGAGTACCTTCAGTGTAAGAGCATAGGTTTGTGTATCTAAATAATTGTATGATCATAATTGAGCAGAAGATAACTAGGGGAAAAGAAGAGTGGAGGGTTTTTCGACAGAAAGCCTGGGTAGGCTGTGTTTATTATATGTAAACTGAGGTTTCTGAAGTTATGTATTTCTAATGGAAAGGGGAGGTTTCCATATGACTTTTGGCCTCATATGAAGACTTTGAAAATCAAGAAAAGGCTAGTTTAATTGTTTGGCAAAACCAGACTGTTTTGGTTAAGTACTTTTTATTTAGTTATCTTGTCATGACACATGGCGTCATTGTATTCTTCTCTGCTGTCCTCCTGCTATGTCCTAGCTGACACAAACTGTAAGTTTTTGTTTAGTTTATATAGCAACTGATCTGTGATGATAGTTTGTTATGCTGTTATAATAAATAATACTGACCTTGGCTGCTGGCTTTCCTCTGTGTACCTCTATCGTGAACCAGTCATCAAAGATTGAACTCATACTATTGACTGTAAAAATGAACATAGCTCACTTCTAATCACAGCACTCGTGTCAGGGATAGAGACATTTGTGTCTATTCGCTCCTGCGAACCCATATAGACACATAAAAGGAATTTTAATTACAAATAGCTAGAAAGAGTGAGGTGCTAGCTGTATGATCTTTGATGACGGAGAAAGATTCTGCAGTTCTTGTCTTAGGAAGAAGCAGGAATTAAACAAAATTATTTTACTGACAACCATTTTATAGAATTTATTTTGCATAACATTTAAGCAAGGGTAGCCATTTCTTTTTTTTCTCCTTACAACAGAGCATTTGCTTAATAAATAGATACAGAGTAGGATTTGTTTGGTTATGCTGACTTTAAAATTTTGTTTGTTTTTTGGGAAATACTGAACATCAAATAAATTAAATTTAGATTAATAAATTTAATGAGAAGTATGTGACCTTTTCTGTTTATAATGGGAAAGTGATGTATTACACAATTAAATAAGTTATATGTGAGTGGATATGGTAAAAGACTTTGACTGAGAATATGAAGGGTGTTGACTGCTAAGGATAAAGACTGCAGTGGAAAATTCCATGTAAATTGTTTTGTGAGCAGCATCAAGCAATGAAACACTTCTTTATTCTTTCTGTAGTGGCAATGTGGATTGTTCTGGATCCCCACATAGCTGATATTTACCATTGGCTGTTGTGATGTGTTGAGCTCCAGTCTGGAAGAACTTTCCATTCATATCCTAGTTCTGTAAATGATGTCCTTGTGTTCGGCAAAACTCGTCCATTGAACGCTCAATTGAAATCATGACGTAGCCAGTATCAGTGTTAGCTACTTCAGTTGTTCTATAACTGATAGAAAACTGAACTGAAAAAAATATGATTCTGCATAGACTCTTTTAGTTATACTGTAGCTTTTTAATACTGAGGATGAAATTTGTAGGCAGGAGTTGAGGGAGAACAAGGACTTAACTGTGCAGATGTTAATGAGGTCCTCCACCCAAAAAAAAGAAGTGAAAGTTCAAAGATGTGTGGTAGGAAGCTTGTGCGTGTGATTGAGAAGCTGATAGTATAGCTTACCAGAGATGAACATTAAAAGTTGAATGAATGGAAGATAATAGATTGGGAGAGGGATATTGGGAAGGATTTTTGAAGTGGAGAAAGTAGTTTACTTAATGTGACAGGGACAGTGTGAGGAGGGTTACATACAGAGTAGGTACTGTAACCAAAATGTCATCTAGGAAAACGACTTTTTGCAGCAGTGTCATGAATGAGCAAAAGCTTGACAAGATTGCATCAGCTGTAGAAAGAAAGACTAGAGTAACTGGTTGAGATGAGAGCCTAAACAAAATCTTTGTTCGATGCCAGTATACAGAAAAACCTTTGAGGTGTTTAGCAGAATGGTGACCCAGAGGGAGGCCCAGATAATAGAGTTCATAGCTATTTTTTGCTTGCGTGACCAACAGATCAAAGACAACTTATGTATAAAGGTGAATTTATGTAATTACTGTTCTTGTTTTAGGTAAAGAAGATGAATTTCCAAAGAAGCCATTGGGGCAGATTCCATCAGGACCTCAGCCTGCTATGCTTAACTCCACTCCAATGCTTAACGGACAGAACAGCACTGGTACACAAACAACAAGAAGGACGGAGAGGAGACCATCCCCAGGAGAAGAACCAGAAAATTCACCAAATAACCGAAAAAGAATTAATTCACTAGAAAAGAAACCTTCCTTAAAACAGCAGAGGACTCGACCAATAGAGACACAAAGTAGTATGCCTAAGAACGAGGTAGATACCAGAAGAAAGCCTCAGCCAACAGAGCAAGACAACTCGAGACAGTATAATAATGCAGCTGCTAATCAAAATTCTAATGCTACTTCAAATACAAGAAGGGAATTTGTACCTAAGTGGAATAAACCATCTGATATCAAAATAATGGAAAAGACAATGAAACTTACTGCAGAGGTGAAAGGAAGGCCAATAAACCATTCGGTTTCGGGTCCACCACCAAGTCCTGGAGAAACACAGCCTTTGAATGTAAAGCAAAAGATGAGGGTTTTGGATGCTGATGAAGGTAAGCGAGGGTCTAATGCATCTCAGTATGACAATGTTCCAGAAGTTGATAATGAGAATGAGAATCTTGTTGAAGAGATGCTTGAGAGAGCTCATCCACAGAGCCCTAGGCACGTAACATATTCTAATAGTCCAAGAAAGCAAACTGAAAAAATACCAACTCCGTTAAAAATACCCAATAATTACACCTTCACTTCACAACCCAGATCTCCAAAATATTCATCACAATCTGATGGACCACCTCATGGACTGAATGTAAAACAGGCGCTGCCAGGTTATGGTAATCCACCTACTTACCATGGAAATTCTCCAAAGCATGTTTCCAGCATAGGCAGTACAAGTTCTGTACCTCTCCATTATCATGGGAATCGAACCAGCCCTTCTGGTAGGCCATATGGTTCTTTTATTTCAGTAGATTATTCTCCGGATAAACTACAAATGAATTCCTATCCTGCCAGTCGCCAAAATCCTCTTTCACCAACCCCTGGTCAGATAGAAGTAGCCCCTGTCGATGTTTATACCAGCAACTCAAGGTGCCCCACAGGTGTCAAATTCATAATCCCTCCAGTGGATTATTTACCAGAAGATAGAAAGTGGCCAGATGCTGCATATATTTACAGACATGAACCCTACAGGCAGCCCTGGAGCCAAGATGTTAACAAAGGCCACTTGGATAATTTCCAGAAATATCAGCATTTTCAGTCAACACCTTTTCAAGACCATAGTCTTCCTGCTGTTTCTGTGGATAGTCCAATAAGATACAGGACTTCACCAACCTTTGAAGGGCATGGTTCACCACAATACCAATATTCAAGCCCGTCAGCTCAAGCCCAACACTATCGGAATAGAAATGATGGATTGTCTATGCATGAATCTGTGCTTCTCTGAGAATCTGTCTCTACGTAGTAAAATGGCAAGAACCAAAACCAGTTGAACGTTACTGTGTTAGTGGTAGTCCACCTCACATCTGTGAAATGCGGACAGTTTGCGTGACTCTCAAAAATAACAACACTATTTCAAAGATGTTTCAGACTTTCATTGAAGGCTAGTTGAGTTCTTAGACTTGCATTGAAGCTATTGAAAGTGATCTGATGCACATAGACATAGCAATAAGATCATATACGCAATATGGTTAATACTGTTATTGTTCTTTACATTTAAATAACTGCCTAAAACCTGTAACACATTTACAAGTTTTATTTTGACTGACATTGTTAATGCACTGTATAGGGGTGTGTGTGCGCGCGCATGTGAGCGTGCACTTGTAATACACAAACACATATGGAAAAGAGCTAAAGAGTTTAAATGTAAATGCATTTAACTTTGGGCAAAGCTTGTGAAGTACTTTTATTTCATATTAATTTTTCTTTGTAATTTATTTGAGAAGCCATTCATTTTGAATGGGAATTTCTGTCGTTTTTATACAGCTGCCTCAGCATCCCAGTATCTGTTCTGGGCAGGAGAGATGCTTTGGGATTATTAATTTAATCTTACGTGAGAGTTAATTTCCTCTCCTTTGACTACTGTTTGTCATTTTCCTCAGCAAGAAGGAGCAGGCAGGCAAAAACAGAAAGCCAAAAATGTCTCTCTAATCTGGCTAAGAAATGGTGCTTAAAATTCAGGGCAGTCTTTAGTTTTTTAGGTGCATCGAAAGTGGAGGATTTTTATCTTCTCGCCCAAATCTACCTTCAGAATGTCGTCCTATATGCAAAATATTGGAGCACAGTGAGAGTAATGCCGGATACAGAAATGGTGCTGCACCCTTCGCTTTTTGCCATGCTGTGCTGTCAAACTAAACAAACTGGTTGCAGGGCCAAATCTCACGGGTATCAGAGAATGACCAGCTCCTCGACACTCTTGAGAAGTACACGCAGGAGTCTGAGATTTGGTCGAGGCTTGACATTCCCTGAGCTGTGTGAGTGTGCAGTGTCCCTTGTCATGTCAATTCCATTTTGTTTTGCCCTTTTTTTACCCCAAATTGCCGGTATGTTCGTGTCTGTGATTGGGCATGTGCTGCTGTGCTATCAGGCTGCTGAGAGACTCTGTGGTGGTTTACACTAAAGTTATCCTGACTGTTAATAGGAAGCTTAGACTCCTGCTAATGTAAGTATTTTTAATTAGTGTTTGCAGCCTTTTCTACTTTGCATTTTCCTTTCCTTGACTGTGAATTGGGGGTGAAAAAAAATGCAGGTTAAGTGGCACGTGTAGGATACAGTCCTGCGAGCTGCTGGGTGCCGCGTAGTAAGTGCTGAATGCACTGACCTCTCATTGAAACCAAGGGGAGTTGAGGCGGATAAGGATCTCGCCAGAAGAGGTCCTTGGAGTGCTTAACAGAGAGATTTTTCTAATACTTAAGTACCAAACATTGGTATCAACACCAGTTTTGGATGCTTTGGAAGGTTGTCCTGTTATCTTTTGTTTTGTAAGATGTGTTAACTGAAAACATAGAAATGGATTTTTTTTTTTCCCTTTAAAGAATGAGCTTTAGTGCCTATAATTGCTGCAGGTTGGCTCTGTAAGTTTTAAGGTACAGAAGTAAAACAATTTTTACAAATGGAAGTAACATTTACTTAGTATATTTCAAAAACTTTTTTGTGTATATGTGTCTGATGTAATTTTTAATGAACTGGGCAATTTTGTATTTTAAAAATTGCAAACTGCAGCGAAGTAACAGTAGCAAAGCACTACACTGAAACTCTAAACTAAAATTGTGAAGATAAATATGACTTGGGCTTACCTTAGTTCTGATTGCTTACAGCAGCTTAGAAATGTATGTATATAATATTGTGGCTAAGTGTAATAGTCTCGGTGTTTAATGATGGATCTGTAATTCATAACAAAGCTGTACAATTTATTTGTGCAAGCAACACAAGGCTCCAAAATATGTATCAGCATTAGTAAATACTGTAGATTTTTATATATAAAATATATACACACTATTTTCTTATGTCATCTGCAACAGTTTTATAACTGTGTATCCTATTTTGATGTGACTGTATTTTTAACATGTTAAAATAATAATAATTAAGCTTATGTTGCTTTGTCTTTATTTTTAATTACCTGATTAGCTCAAAACTGGACTTCTGCTCCTCTCAGCACAAATAATTGCTTTTTGTAAGTGAATCAAGCATATATATATATATATTTGATGTGTGTCCGATTTAGTTTGTACTTGTTTATTTTTAGACTAAGCAATATGGATACAATCTGTATAGTGCTTTTGCATTACTATAGAAGCAGCAAGATTATTGATTATAGCTTGCTACACTGCTAAACCTTAACCTGTCATTTGCGAAAGCTGGGAGTATAAATTGTGATCATAATTTTCTGGTTTTGTTCTAATAATCTCACCTGATACCAAGTCAAGAGAGGAGAATTATTGGCACGAGAGACTTGCAAAGTTGCATTGATCAAAGTGCAAAATAATAGGCTGACTGTGGCTGCTGTGTGTCTCTTACATGTTTAGAGGATGGTATAGACCTTTTAAAAAAAAAAAAAAAAAAAGCCTTGTGTCACTTGATGGTAGTGCAAAATACACTTTTATTTTCATTTAACTGGGCAAACCAAACTAAAGGTACTGTCAGATTCAAGTCTGTCACTCATACTAGTAATAAAAAACCCCTCGATGTAGAGTAAAGTGAGACACAGCTATGCTAGTATCTTGCTTGTAAGAGCTTTTCCATCACTGTTTTCTTTGATCTGAAAACAGTCAGGCAGGTGAGTATCAGCATAAAATACTTGAGACCTTTTCTTCCTATGGTTTCATAGTTTTCCAAAATTTGTCTCTCTTGAGCTGTATGAACTGTAGGGATTTTGTCCAAGTTAGTTGTCATGGCTCTCCTTGAGGTTAGTCAGGCAAGTTCAAGGTAGGGTTTTGGAGAGTCATTAATGCCAGACTCTCTCCACTAACACAGAATAACACAGAAGACTAAGTAAGGATAGATGTCTAACTTCTGTATGGCAAAAATTAAGTGAAATTAAAGTAATCAGAATTCAAGAGGAAAAGCAAATCACTCTGGTTGTATGCTGTGGTCTTCTGTGATTGCTTTTCCTCTCACCCTAATGCCATGCTAGATTAAATCTAGACTTCAGTGTTGGACTGAAGCATTTCAGTCTTCTGCAGTACAAATTGTTGTGGCCATGGAAAAAAGACAGGAAGGATCGCAGTATCACTGGCACTCCTAACCTTCGAGTGGGATGTGATTACATGATCAAATTGCTTGTCTCTATAATCAAGCCATATTATGCACTACAAGTGAAGACAGAAGCCATCTCTGCTCCTTCCTCCTGACCGGGGGAAGATTCTTTTCTGACATCACATTTGGTGGTGAATTTGAATCTAAGCATCCACTCACTCAGGCATCTAAGGGAAGAGAATCCAACCTCAGGAAAATGATCTTACCCTTTTCCTCTCCCCAGATCCAGCTGTGGCCTGTCTGTAACGCTTCAGGGAAGGCGACACAAGAAAGAGAAAACCTATTTAGCCAGAAGTCTATTAAGGAGAGTATTCCCTCCTAATCCCTGCTGATGACTACCTAAAGCCTTAAAGCGTGATACTGTTTGCAATTGTTTGAGAATGATAAGACCAACATGGGCAATCCTGTTTTTCCCAGGGCCACGAAGGAAGGTCCTTCACAGATGTAAATGTCGGTTACCTTCCTAATACCTGACAGCAGGATTAATACCTTACTGTAAAAGTAACTGCTATATCCTCACTACCAATAAAAGTTTCAAAATGAGTAGTAAGGGATTTTTAGAAATTTTGGAGGTTGCAGAAGAGAAATATCTTGTTGTTAGTCAAAGGTACACCTTTGTAATAAACTACTCAATAATTCCAGAATTAGATGCAAAGAGTAAACAACACTGAAATGTCAAAAGACAGAACAGCCTTCCAGTGTGGGGAAGCAAATCCAAAGCTTCCCTGAGGTACATACACATTTTCCAGGGAGATTTCTCTCAAGAATCCTATCCTGAATTTCACATCATCCTCAATATGACTTTGAAATGGACTTGCAAATTACAGACTTTTTTTTTTATAATCTCCCCCTTGGGTGGCATTACACTGCATGCACAAAAAGGAATACTATTTAAAATATGCCATCAAACGCCCACCGTTTCATTTCCAGCAGAGTACATTCTGCTTTCAATACTTCAGTGAGAGGAAAATATAATCTTTTTTGTAGTCCTTTAAATACTGCATTTTTGTAAAGCTCTGTAAACGTAGCATAGTTACAGTTTAAGAGTTACTTAACCAAGTATAGTTTAGGCTCCTCTTTCGATGGCATAAAGCTACTGCATAGTTTGCTGTAGGGTTTTTTTTTTTTCCTTTTGGGGAATATTAAGATAATCCAAATGCTTTTAACAGCAGAGTTGCAATAAGGAGATGACTACGCCAGCAATTGAAATTGGAAATACAATTGCGTTTGTTTCAGGATAGCCTTTAAGTGGTTGCCAAATCTGGTGAGCTGGGGAAAGACACCATTTTCTGGCTTCTGTGTGCCAACGGGACTTCTTACTGCAGCAGGGAACGCGTAGGTCCCTCTCCTGAGTGATTTGGTTCTCTCTGCCAACACCGACTGCCTTTCTTTGTGCTTATGGAGTTAATATGTTAGTAGAAAATCAATGGTGCTTTCAGAAGATCCAAAACCACATATTCTGAATAATCTGAAAATGAACATATCTTGTTCTGTCTTTCTTTCTTCCTTTTTTTTTTTTCCTGTAGTATGTTTATTTTACTGATGATTTTATTGTCAGCCTTGTCAAGGTGAGCTGTGCTTGATTCTTTTGTCTCCTTACTTACTCTGATAATGTGCCAACTCGTATTTTTCAGAGGTTTTGTGATGCCTTTTTGCTGCTGTTTCTGCTGTTCGTTGGGAACATGATAAAGCAGTTAATATCAGAGGTTACTGTTTGCCTCTTCAGCTTTTCCTCTCTCCAGACAACGTGCAAATTAAAAAAAAAAAAAAAAAAATCATTTATGTTCTCAATATTATAGTTGGTCAGAAATTCTCCGGAAAAGTTTTTTTCCGACAGAAAGCAATTTAATTTAGCAACTGGTGAAGGACGCTGCAGTGTTGGAGGCACTTGTACAGTCTCTGCAATCCGAAGTCGGAGGCTGCTTCTGCTCGCTGTCGAGCAACAAAAGCTCTGTTACGCGCGGGGCCTATCAAGCATTTTTTGCAAATGCTGTGTCGTGCCACGAAACGTGCCAGCTCAGACTGGCAGTAGGTCAGATGTAGCTACAAAGTGCTTGATTTGGTTAGGTAAATACCCCCTCGTTTCCTCATAATATGTTGCTTTTGTCAGATTTGCTGCTCGAAATGAGGCCTAGAGCTGATTTCTCGTTCAAAGCATCCACTTTGAGCGTTGCGTTTGCAGGTTCAACAGTATCTTCTAGAATCATTTGCAGTATTGTCCCTTAGGAAAAAACAGGTCTCTTGTTTTTTATAACAAAGAGCTCTGTTAGGTTATTTTCTCTGCTCTGTGCCTTCTTTTTCAGCTTACCTGTTCCCAGACGTTTTCCCCAAAGATAACTCGGTGGACAGGGTGGGCTGTGTGTCACTGAGGGTGACACCGAAGGTGGGAAGTGATCTCCAGTACTACCATCGGGTAGGCTGCGTGGTGTTTTCAGGCCAGTTGGCACCCAGCTGTCAAAACTGGGTTTTTGCAATACGGGTAAGTGGAAGAGCTTTACCGGCTGAAGACTCTACTTGAACCCAGCAGTAATGGGTTTTTTTAATATTAAACCCCTCAAAGCTTAAAAGCAAAAGGGCTGGATTTCAAAGGTGGTGATGGTTAGCTGCCTTACTGTTTGGGAATGGAGTTGGAGTTCACTATAAAGCCTGTTTCTAGTAACCCCTGAGCTTTCTTCCTCTGAAAGTCGACCAATACCCTGGCTGAAGCGCATCATGGAGAACCCATGCAAGGAGGAGTTGGGTCCATTCTGCAAGTCAACAGGTTTCAAATTACTGGACACATGCTCCATAAAGGTAACCTAGAACAAACTGGGTATCATTGTATTTTTTAAAGTGGTTTTAAAACAGTCGTCTTGGCCTCAGTCTTCTTAGAGGCAACTCACCAATCAACCTTTCACTCTCCAAAGAAAGTGTGCTGGAAGATCTTTATTTGATGTCAACTAATGCTCTGGGCATCGGACATCCTTCATTTGTTCAAACTTTGTGTCTGTAACTCCTGACATCCTTCACAGGTCTGTCCCCTTCCGTTCCCCAGGTTTTGCTGTGTCAGATTGATTCCCTCGGTTCTTTCAGTACCAGTAGAGATGTCCACCTGGTTGCTACTCCAGTGAATGAGTTTCCGATTCGTATGTCACCTTGTCATGGGCTACCTGCTCTGCATCAATTCATTGCATTCTCCAGTCCATCTCTAAGTCTGTTCTCAAGATGCAGCGCTGTCACTTTGCTTTGAAGAAATCACTGAAAATGGGTAAAGTAAATGATTTGGCGATTATAAACCAGAAAATGGTACATATGAGTATAAAAGCCAATCACAAACGCTTCAGAAAGGCCTATCTGGCGGTTGTGCTGTGCTTTACAGCATGCAGCACCTATATCATGAAAAATGATACAGGTGCTTATATTACATATTATCTAGTTAATTGGAAGGACTGGGTTGATAAGTGGCTTGCTGAGTTTTTTCCCTCAGCGATACCTTGGCCGAGTGGAGGTTATGCCAGCACGAAGGAGCAAGCCAGCCTTTATTGGGTGGCTGGGCGCAGTGCTCTTTGTAAATATTTAATCCCATATAGTGAGTAAAAACAAAAACAGTCTCTCCTAGCCATAGGATTAGTACACTCACAGCTATAGAAAGTAATTTATAGCTGCTGGAGTTCATCCATTGTGCAGAGCTATACCTCAACCTTTTTGATCCTGTAAATTGTAATTTTGCTATGTAACGTGTAAAAATGTAGCATTACCCTCAGGTATTCTTTGCCGTGCCGTTGTGCCGCTAGGTTGGCAGGATACGTCCTGCCTGCGGCGGTTGTTTTACTGAGGCGCTCAGTTTCTGTGGAGCACGCCTAGTCTCACAGTGAAAGAAATAAGCCCCTTTGTCTCCTCTGAGTATTCATGGCTCCTCCTGGGTTCTGGTTGAGGGGGTTGGCTTGTTTATTTGTTTTGTGACAAAGCTCAAGGACTTACTCAATTTTCACATCATCTTCCTTTCCCGGTCCCCCCCTGCTCTGTCCAAATTAGGCCAAACACTAACGGAGAGGGGATGATGATAAATTCTCCTTGGCTTAAACATCTGCAGACTCGACCTGCTGGAAGTTGTGCAGCTCTATCTGCTCCCCACAGAGAAAAGTTCTGATGGCAAAACTTTGGGCAAGGAGGAGAATAGTTTTGCTCTTTAAATACCATTATAAGGAAGCATGATTTCAGTGAATGGGTGGGGTGTCATGCTGCGCACACATTTATCATTGTAAATGTTATGTCTGAAAGGCTTTGAAATTCTTTCAGAACTTGTGATTTTGGGCACATAAGCAGATTACTTTTATTGTAACCCTCGTGTTATACTCCATGGAGCTGGTCAGGTGGTGTTTTTCCCTGTTGATTTAAGTGGTTTCTTACAGGGGCCTTCAAGTTCCAGAATAACATTTCATGCCACCCTGATAATTACTTTATTATTAACTCCAAAGATAGACTCCCTTGCCTACCTCCCCTTTTAGAAATGAATCATGTTCTGATATTTAGAATGACCCTAAGCTTAGATCTCAGATTTCCTTTCCAGCTGGACTAATGGGGCTTGTAGGAGGGAAGCCAAACTTCCATGACTTCTAATTATCATCAGATTGGATTAATAAAGGAAAATTACTTAACTACCCACCCAAAGATGGAGAGTTAGCTATACCTTTGAAAAGACTTGTCAGCTACTAACAAGGTAGTTGAACTGGACTTGCTTATTTTTTAAGTTACCTTTGGTATATCATCGTCTGAGTACGGACGAGTACTGTACTGAGTACGGACTGAGTACGCAGAAGGATTCACCCTTGTGTGCACCGTTTGCTGCAGGGGCTTCAGCAAAATCTTAGCTGACAAGTTGGCCACCTCAGTAGATGCCTCCAGAGGTAAACCGAAGACTGTGTTTCCATCTACGAGCTTAAGCCACAAGCTGTGGAGGTTATTGGGGGTCTATAAGTAATTGTTAAGGGGTTTATATTCAGAATAAGGAAGGTGAACTGCCTGAACTCCTGTCTTGCAATTCTTTTCTCTTTCTCTTTAAGCAATACAGTAGCAGTCAATTGCCATGGGGTTGGAATTGTTTCCAGCCGTAAAGCAAACACTCAACGTTTACGCAGCACTGAACGAGCACTCTCCATGACGGTACTCCTGTGAGGGAGTTGGGTCCAATTATTTTAAATGACTGAAGCAGGTCAAAGAGCTTGTGTCCAACTTTTCAAGTGACTTAGCACCCGCTATTCTTCATAGAATTTGAGGAGCCAATGTCCAAATTGCTTACGAGAGCAAGGAAGAAATCCTATCTTTATATCCTTGGCATTTAACAGATGCTCAGTTTTACCGTTAGCCCATAGCTGAGCCACTTTATAAAACCTTCCCAGCCCGCATCTTCTGTCTGACACTTCTTTTCTAGTGTTGTTTATAAGAAAAACCTGCAGCCCTTTTATTTTTAACTCCATGTGTTAATGATGGAAACTCTTAGGGAGAAATTCCCTCTTTGCTTTTTTTGCCTTTGCTGGGAAAAAATAATAAATGCTTGTCAGCCTAACAAGATGTAAGGTATCTCGCGTGCTTTGCAACATTTAATTCCTAAGGTATCTTTGTAACTGCATTTTGTTCTGCTGAACAGAATTTCTCAAGTATTTTTTACCCAATCATTTTGTGATAAGTCTAGTCTGACCTTTTGGACTTATCTTTGGCTTGAGGCATTGTTTTTTGGTCACTAGCTGCTTTGTTTCTCTACCAGCTAGGAACTGAATTAGACTTGGAGGATGCTGTTGGTGCTTTGAGGTGGGTATACCTGAAGCTCTCACTACAGCAAGCTTACAAAAGAAAATGAGAATGGCTTTTTGAATTCAAAAAGCCTTATTAGAATGTCAGCTAGAATACTTAATTATCTTAATTGGAATTCAAAGCGACGAAGAGCATTCTTAAATATTTAAGCGCTCTCTGCCCTTGCCCATTAAGTCTCTTCCTGTGCAGGTCTTTTCCTCCAGGACTTAAGTCAACCCAGCCGTGTTTTTCTGGGTTATTGCAAGCTCTCAGCATCCACAGAGAGTTGTCGCCATGAGGTGTCTGCTCCCTGCCCCTCTCAGCAGTTTTTTAGTCTCTCTGCAACCCTGCCTGGCCTTTCCTTGCCAAGTTTTTGCTCTCAGCCCCTTCTGCTGCCAGCCCACCCCCGACTCGTGAAGCTCTCGTCTGTGTAAGCTCGGTCACAGGCGGCCCAGGAACCATCGTCCTCTGCTGCGCTGCGCCCTGCCCGCCCTGATCACTCTCTTCCTAACCGCCAGCCACAGACGCGCAGCAAAGGCTGGTACGGATTTGGACGGCTCTTCTTGCCTGCTGTCTGCCCAAGCTTTCCTACGTCTGAGCTCGTGCTTGCTTGGGGCTGGAGAGGTCTTTCTGTCCTGGAGAGGAGAGCCTTCCACGGCAGAAGTTCGGTCCTCCAGGACTAAATACAGAGTGCACGAGCCCACTGAGCAGAACTGGAATATTTACGTGTGAGAGAATTTTTCATAAGCAAAGTGAAAAATCCATCAGTCTTTGCATATTTGGTGCCTGAGATTAAAAACTTTGGGGAGGTCTTCATACCTGTTAGCAACGCATTTCATGCAGGGTTGGCACTGAACAAACAACTCTTCCTGTGTCTGATTTCCATTTTTCTTTTAAATTACACTTCTTTAATCTTTAATTTCATTCAGGGTTTTTTTTTTTGCATACACAGATGTGGGATGATGCTTTTATGTCTGTTCAGAAGTACTGAACTAAGTGTTGGTTCTCTCTGAGTTTCTGTGCGTGATATGAAATATTTTCGTCTCTTCAAGTTAGATGAACCTGTCGCTCTGCAACACGTTTATTAATTCACCCTGAAAAACATGTTGGGTTTTTTTTATGGGAGGTTTTTTTTCTGTAAAGATGTTGTTTAAAAGCATGTATTTGAAATGAGATTTTTATTGTAACTGCTCCAAGAGGCTCAAAAACCTCATAGCCTTGACATCTGAAGTCTTTCAGAAGAAGCTAAGTGGGCTCTGTGTTTGAAGTGGCAGTACAATGCAAAGATGTAGCATTGTAGAAGGGAAATGAATTGTATTAATTCTAACAAACTTCAAGAAACGTTATATCTCTGAAAGTTCTTCACAGCTTTGGTTCAGAGGTCTCAGATATAAAGGAGCATTGAAATCAAGGACGAAGATGCCAACAAAGGCTTGTGGAAGATGGAGGACCCAGACCTCCTATGAAAGTGAGACTTTACTCAGGCTTCGTTCAGAGAAATAACAACAATAATAATAAAAAAAGCACTCGGCAACATCTCTGAACACAAAGGCTGAACAAGTCTCTGGCCTCTGAGACTGAAAGGATTTTTTTTCATTGGTAATTAAACATAGTCACGGACAGTTGTCATACGAGGTACAATCTGTGTTTGTGACTTTGGTCACCTAGTAGGGTCATCACTTAGAATCATAGAATCATAGAATCATACAGGTTGGAAAAGACCTCTAAGATCATCGTGTCCAACCGTCAACCCAACACCACCATGCCCACTACACCATGTCCCTAAGGGCCTCATCTACACGTCTTTTAAATACCTCCAGGGATGGTGACTCCACCACTTCCCTGGGCAGCCTGTTCCAAGGCCTGACCACTCTTTCAGTAAAAAAATTTTTCCTAATGTTCAATCTAAACCTCCCTTGGCACAACTTGAGGCCATTTCCTCTTGTCCTATCGCTAGTTACTTGGGAGAAGAGACCAACACCCACCTCGCTACACCCTCCTTTCAGGTAGTTGTAGAGTGCGATGAGGTCTCCCCTCAGCCTCCTCTTCTCCAGGCTAAACAACCCCAGTTCCCTCAGCCGCTCCTCATAAGACTTGTGCTCCAGGCCCTTCACCAGCTTCGTTGCCCTCCTCTGGACGCGCTCCAGCACCTCCATGTCCTTCTTGTAGTGAGGGGCCCAAAACTGAACACAGTATTCGAGGTGCGGCCTCACCAGTGCCGAGTACAGGGGCACGATCACCTCCCTATTCCTGCTGGCCACACTATTTCTGATACAGGCCAGGATGCCGTTGGCCTTCTTGGCCACCTGAGCACACTGCCGGCTCATGTTCAGCTGGCTGTCAACCAGTACCCCCAGGTCCTTTTCCTCTGGGCAGCTTTCCAGCCACTCTTCCCCAAGCCTGTAGCGTTGCCTGGGGTTGTTGTGGCCCAAGTGCAGGACCCGGCACTTGGCCTTGTTGAACCTCATACATTGGCCTCGGCCCATCGATCCAGCCTGTCCAGGTCCCTCTGCAGAGCCTTCCTACCCTCCAGCAGATCAACACTCCCGCCCAACTTGGTGTCGTCTGCAAACTTACTGAGGGAGCACTCGATCCCCTCGTCCAGATCATTGATGAAGATATTGAACAGGACCGGCCCCAAAACTGAGCCCTGGGGAACACCGCTCGTGACCGGCCGCCAACTGGATTTAACTCCGTTCACCACAACTCTCTGGGCTCGGCCGTCCAGCCAGTTTTTTACCCAGCGAAGAGTGTACCTGTCTAGGCCGTGAGCCGCCAGCTTCTCTAGGAGAATGCTGTGGGAGACAGTGTCAAAGGCCTTACTGAAGTCCAAGTAGACCACATCCACTGCCTTTCCCTCATCCACTAGGCGGGTCACCTGGTCATAGAAGGAGATCAGGTTGGTCGAGCAGGACCTGCCTTCCACGAACCCGTGCTGGCTGGGCCTGATCCCCTGGTTGTCCCGGACATGGCTCGTGAGCACCCTCAAAACCAACCGCTCCATGATCTTCCCCGGCACCGAGGTCAGGCTGACCGGCCTGTAGTTCCCCGGATCCTCCTTCCGGCCCTTCTTGTAGATGGGAGTCACATTGGCGAGCCTCCAGTCGTCCGGGACTTCCCCAGTTAACCAGGACTGCTGGTAAATGATGGAGAGCGGCTCGGCAAGCTCCTCCGCCAGCTCCCTCAGAACCCTCGGGTGGATCCCATCCGGCCCCATAGACTTGTGAACATCCAGGTGGCATAGCAGGTCATGAACTTCATCCTCTTGAATTATGGGGGGTTTATCCTGCTTGTCGTCCCTGTCTTCCAGGGGACACTAGACAGGCAGGATCGGGCTGTGTGTACCCGTTATATACGCATTCATAGAAATTATTGACCTGCCTTACCTACGAGTTTTTTCTCAGCAGTATTTGATGTGATTCTTATGGATAATGAAAACTTTCAAGAACATATCTATTATTTGGCTGTAAAATGGGAACAAATCAAGGGAACTTAAACATCTTCCAGTTCTCTGCTTCTAGTTGACTCATCTTAAAACTTAGGCCTGTAGTGCTTAAATGTTGTCTCAAAGAATAAATTTCCAGAGTAAAGAGCAGATTTACCACTGACTTCCAAAGAGCCGCTCCCCACCTGCAGGTAAGCATACGGTGGCTTATTACTTCTTTAAAACGGAAGAACAGAAAAGTGGTATCTTTTCGCTGTGGAGTTGAGGAGTTTATTGTTCTTAGTTCCGTGGTTTGCAAAATTGAGGATACGCATGTGCTTTTCATACCGGCGTGTAAATGTTTTAGAAGAGAGTAAACTGTTAATATGCCTCGGTGGTGCCCGTGCAGAGCTCCTCGGGAGCAGCTCTGTGCAGACTGCCAGGCTGCTTCCATGTAGATGAGCCCTTACTTGTCCTTCACCTCGGACATTTACTGTCCTATATCTGCAAACTACTTTGTCTGGAAATGTAATTAATGGCTGTTAGACTGGTGAGTTTGTGCTACATATCACAGGTCTTTAGTATTTTTTTTATTATTTTTTTAATCCCAAACTCAAATCCTTTGGCTCAATAAGTGTGTTAGTATGAAGTACTTGTGAAACTAAACTCTTGTTCCCCAAGCAAAGATCAGTTGAACTGAGACCCCTATGACAGAATAGAATTCATAATGAATTCATAATGCTTCGGCTTCTAATTCTTTGTTGATAAAATCCCAGAGTCACCCTTCCTGGTTCCCAGAAGGATTTTGTAGCGTTTGGTTATGTTTGAATCGATTTGCTTGTATTGTGATGCTTAAAAAAAAAAAACATAAACAAAAAAACCCACCAAACAATAAACCAACCCCAAAATCAGTTTATTTTGTAAAACTAAGTTCTGATCGTTTGCTACCATCCTATGTATTTGTGATCTACAGAGATTTTTATATGAACATCTTGAACATTGATAAAATATTAAATAATATTGAGCCAAAAGGTAGTCCCTGGGGGTATCTGCTGGAAAAAAACCCACCGATTTGTATCTCCCACTAATGCGATTACATAAAGTTGCCTTTTTATATCAGTGTTTACAATTTTAACATTAACATCTAACAATAAAGCTGTACCTGACACTTGGGATTTCTTTGTTTCAAGTTATCTTCTTTATTATGCTTAATTCTTGAAGTTTATAAAGTTTTCATTGAATTCTGTAGTCTCCATTATTACTTGTCTATATTTTCAACCTGATTGAAACTCTTTGCCATTTCCTGCTCTGCTTCTTATCATTTTCTTTATTGAAGTATTTGTTCCTTTTAACTAGATGGATTTTTTGCAGAGCATAACTTTTTACGTGTCTGCTGGGGTTTTTTTTGCTGTCAGGTGGAAGACCTTGAACAATTTACTGTTTGTGTATCTCCCACTCCAAATGTAATGTTCCCAGTTAGGTATGCCAACAATTCCCTTATGCTTTGAAAAATTTGCCCTTTAAAAATTCCCAATAAGCTTGTGTCGACCGCATGTCTGGCTGCACACAGTGAATCGCACCAAGTCACAATTCCCAGCACCGAGGCCAATGCTAATTTCTTGATAAATGATTTACTCCTGAGAATTTAATCTAATCAAAGTGTCCCTGGATGTCGCATGCCACGAAACTTCTTTTTTTTCCCCCAGAAACTCTAAATTTTGTTAGGTAGCTACAGGCTATGTCCAGCAATGCTTGCTCGTGATAGATTAGCTTTTCTTTCTCTACATTATAGACCAATTCACCCTGTTGTCTCACGACGCTTGGTTGTGTGTTACAGATGCCAGTCTTTTACTGCTTAGAACATTGAGTATTCAAACGCCTAGAAGTCCAAGTCTGAATGTCTCGGAGGACCGAGCCGTAGGGTGGACACTTGCTCCTGAGGAGCTGAATTAAAGCTTGATAATGATTTTGAGAGGCAAACAGTATTAAAAAAATTTCCTACCTACCCAGGATTGTGAACCTGAGTAGAAGGTGACTTCTGGTTGGTAGAGTAGTGCTAGGAAGCCTTATATATGATATTAGAAAAAAAAATCTATTTCTTTACCTATTACAGGTGTAAATAGTTTTAAAACAGTAGGTGGATGTACGGCTCAGCTAGCATTTATCTGAAACATTTTGCATAATAATTGCTGGGCTTATTTACATCCTCCTCCAGAGCTGTGAAACCGCTTGTAGACAATGGTGTTTGAAGCAACCACGCGTGAAAGCACTCTGTGTTTCTGTACGGGGGTGGTGGCGTGTGTGAGGGCCTTTAACCCTAATCAGTATTTCAATGCAAACTACAGCCCTCGGCGCATCGTCCAGCTGTGTCTCTAGGCCCCCTACAGCATTCATTTCTCCAGCGAGCACGGCTGAAAGCACTTGTTTGCCACATTTTGCTGCTGCGGTTACCCGTACGCGGTTCCAGTCCTGTGCTTGGATGCAGGTACTGGTTCCTTCTTCTTCGGCTGATGCTGGGAACAATCCCCTCGGCATTTCCACCGAGTGGGTTGTGAGCGTTTGACCTTTCCGCATTGTTACAAAAACGCCCTGCATTATATTTTTGGGATTTTCCCTTTCTCTAAAACCCTTTCTGTAAAAGGTTTCATTGTATCTGCTAACCAGAGCTGTCTCAGCTTGCCATTTCAATGCACGGACAGAGTTAACGATGTTTGTACCGGGAAGCTTTTCCTATCCTCCTCGTATTGCCGAAGGATTTATTACCTCTTACAGTCAATAGTTCAAAGACTTGCATTATGAATGTTTGTTGTTTAGAATTTGTCACCGAGGAAAGGCTAATTCCAGACGTGGCACTGTAGATTTGCTATGTCGTGCAAAGCATAAGTTATTTTTCATAATTATTAATATTGCTTTGGTGACAGCCCAAAGGCGAGTTGTATCTGCTCATCTCCAAATGACCCTGTGAAAGATGAGCAAGATTTGTAATGACTTTGGTCAGTGGCTGCTTAACCGCTTTAAGTCATTTCAGGGCCCAGCCAAGGGATTTACGTTTCCATAAACAGATCCCACCTTCAGAAAGCATCTGAGCATGAGGGATCTGGAAGAACTGGATGTCCCCACCGGCGTGTCCAGAGTTTCCAGCCCTGTTGCCAGCGCAGGCATCAGCACAGCCTGGCTGAGAAGAGGGAGAACACCCCGGGGGGTGACATATAAAAAGGACACAAAGCATTCCCTTTCTTTCAGATCACCTATCTCTCCTGCTAGCATTGGGTGATACCTTATAATGGTTTGTGGTTTTTACAAACAGCAACGGTTTTTGATCAGTTTTCCTGAAATAATTTTGTTGGATATGTTTGGCTGGATGAATTGGGGAAAAAAAAAAAATTTCTATGGCCACAAGAGCAAACACTAAAAAAAAAAAAGGACTTTTTTTCTTTCTTTTGGTCAGAGTTACGGAAGGGTTTTTTTTTGGGGGGGATGACTTGGAGGATTTTAATTTTTAACCTAACCTTAAATATTACCAAGCTCAATAAAGCCTTCTTAAATGGGGATTGCAGACTTGGAATAGGGTTTGTAGACCTGCAGCTGAGCAGCCTTCACCTTTGCTGATGGGAACAACTGTGGTTTGCTCCCACTCCCGAATGAACTCCGAAAAGTAAATATTTCCATGGGACAGTCCAAAAAAGGGGATTTTTTTGGAGGGAGCTTGTGTAGATGCTCTTTTAAGAAGGCTGGGTGATAATTTAGCTACTGGGAAATGAAACCCAGAAATGAATTAGGAATCGATAGCAACCACCTTTGGAGAGCGGACTCTGTTGCGTTGACTTGGCCTCCATACACGCTTCACCTTTTCACCATTGCACTCCTTTGGGAGTACCTGGTAGACAGCCCAGGTCCCAGAGGTCCTGAAGAGGGGAGCAGATGGAGAATGTGTGGATTTATAGGAGGGAAAACAGGTGTTGCTGCAAGTCTTACAGTGGGAAGAACACTTTCCAAGTGTCCCAGGGTTGCCAGATGTCCTGTATAAATTAATCGGAGATTGAAGAATACCATGTGGTTGAGGAAGAATTCTTGCTTTGGAGATTACAAAACATTTAAAGCTTCATAATACCCCAAGCTCCTGGCATTTGCTGTCTTGCAGGAGAAGGTCCTGGGAAGAATATACTTTAATACTGCCAAGGTAGGGGAAGGTGCCTGGCAGTTGCTTTGGGATCCACCCCTGGGGACAAGCCACACTTGCTAGGGTAGTTAGCAATGCAGGTCCTCTCCTGTGCCAGCAGAATGATGGAGATGCCCAGGAGTCTAAGGCTGGTTCTGGCTTTCCGGCAGAGAGGAATAGGAATATTTGTGGTACGTCTGCTTACCCATACAGCAAAACCGAACTGGCTCGGCGGAGCTGTGTTACGTACCACAGCTGCTGGGAAGGCACGCTGCTCGGAGGAAGCGTCTTCCCAGCAAGCGTAACAGCACCGTCACTCCCTTCAGGAGCTAGGTGCAAGCAAAAGCAGGGAGGACAAAAACAATCTGCCCAATAAATAGAAGGAGAAATCTCGCGCTGGATGTGATGGACAGCCCAGGAAAGGGGGAAGCTGTAATTCCCCTGGCCCACTTGGTTTGGTTTTCCAGAGTCTTCAGAGGATTTTTCCTTTGGAGATGTTCACCCTAACGTTCATATTTGTCATCATCTCATGTGTTCTTACTTATAATTATTCACGGTAACTCAAGGATGACGCCAGCGTGACCCCTGGGTGCGTGGTCGCACCCCTCTGGAGGTGGCCCCGCTGTTGAAGGCAGTTTTGCGGCTCTCGGGGAGCTCGGCGTGCTCCTCACAGCAACCCACCGGAGGCCCGGGTGCTTTCTGTTCTCGCCTGTGTCACCGGGGATTTGAGGAGATGGTTTATTTTCCCTGGTGAAATAGATTGACTGTGTTTGACATTTAAATTGTCATCCAGAATTAATCTGCCGCTGAGATAACGGGAGAGGGACAGAGCAGCTTTCTCTTCCAGCTATTTTTTTCCCCCTGGATTTTCCTCCGGAGACCTCAGTTTCTTCTCTGTACCCTTCTCCCTCTCCAACTTTGCATCAAGCTGGACCGAAAGAGCAGCAGTTCCTATATGAACAGTCAATTAGTCCCATATTTAAATCTTGCCACTGTGACCTGGTGAATTATGCAAGGGGCTGGATACCAGAAATCAATTGAGCTCTAATTCCCAGCCCTGGCATCGTCTCTCTCTGCATATTGCTACAGGCAAGTTATTTCAGCACGTTTTTTCCCTCTCCATTTCTTGCCTATAAATCGCACATGCTAACATTAGGTGATGCAGAAGCATCACAGATCTAGTGAGATATTTGGGTAGAAACGTGAAGAATTACAGCAGCATATCCCGCTTTACACTGTGCTCTGGGATCTTCCAATAAGATGTTTATTTAAAACTGCATCCGTAGCAAAACATTTACCAAACTTACAGGATGATTCAGACTTTGTCTAACTTTTATTAAAGATAGAAGGTCTAGGGAAAATATTTAAAATTATCATACTAAAGACAGTTTAAGATGAAGAGAAGGTTACAAGAGAGTAAAATACGCAGTAATTTTCTATCCCCAAATGCTAGCGCTAAATTATCACTCACGTGCAGTCCGGCACGATGGCAATTCAGAACCCCAGGGGTCCTTATCTCCCATGGCTCATGCAGAAACTATTGCATGTGTTGTCATCGAGAACAGACCAAATCCAGTCTGAGAGGCTGCATCAAGAGAAGGGTGCTATCACACGCAGGGCCTTACGGTTTTTGTTCGGTTTCTTTTTCACCTTGTATGAAATGGTTTGAAGAATGGCTTTGTAAAAACCCAGCACCGAGTCTACAGCGCTCTTCAGCAATGAATTTGTAATGCAAAGCGAATTTAAGTAGGATAGAGGAAAAAATAAGTATTGTAACAGTTTACAAGCCTTTCAGGTTGGTTTTTTAGAAACATTAGTTGAGTACTTTGTCTCCTATTGCTGTCTCTTGCTACCAACCTGGTGCTTCCCATCGCACCGCACTTACCAGTTAACCATTACCCTTTGGAGTTATTATCCACTAACGGATGAACACAAGTGACTTGTGGTGGAAACTTTTTTTTTTTTTTTAATTCACTACTGGAAAAATCTAGTTGGAATCGGTGTTTCCTGAGTGGTTTAAAATGTCATGCGAGACAAAGTTCTGTTCAGCTGTTCTCCAGCATGGTATTTTCATGGTGCAGCATTTGTACAGCGTGGGAGAGCCAAAATGTGAGCTCATGAAAGGCAGACTTTAAGCTGCTTAGGTGGCTGCATAAAGCATCCTGAAAAAAGTACAGGGCAAGGAGGGAAGAATAAATTAGGTGGTTTAAATATCCTTAATTTTAATTAAAGATGATAGCACTGAAATTGGAAATGCATTTAGCCTGATAGCTTCCTTCTAACGAAGCATCCTTGGTGTGGCTTCTGGGGCTGGGAGTTTGCTGCCTGCGTTGCCGAAACCTCTTTGTGTCACACGGGGCTTGGCTGAAATCAACAGTTTATTATTGGCTTCAACAACTTTTGGCCTCTTAATGCTATCTTAATGCTACCTTGGCTCAGTTGAGCTGTTTGTGCATCCTTTCCCTCCAGCCCTTAGTGGAAACTTCACTTTACGTGAATGTAAAATTGTTTGCCGTGAGGAGATCCATTGGGTAGGATATATAATGCTCTCTTTGGTCTCCGAATGTTTCAGCCAACTGATAAATAATCAAGAACCTTGAATGTTCTTTTCTGTCTGTCCTTCTCCTCGGAGAGCTTTGTTTGACTAGTGGTAATTTATTGGTGAGTGCATTAAAAGCCGATCACTGTAATGTCACAAACATGAATTACCGCGGTACGGTCTGTCATTTGGTGGCTTTTTCAATGCCAGGCATCAGAGTAATCCCAGGGTGGGGTGAGCGTGTGTTTTGTTCGCTCCTCTGCATTTTTAAGTGTCCCAATTAAATATTGAGACTGAAAAATGAAGGTTTTAAAGCTTCTTCCAAATTCCATGTGCTGTTCCTGATGAGGACTTTTTGAGTTGGTGGTGGGGAATCGCCCCCTTTTTCTTTCCTCAACCTTATAAGCTTAAGTCCAAACTTTTCAACCTTGATACCTTTCTTATCGTTATTTTATGATTGCCCAGGTGAAGGTGAATGCAATGAATGTCTGTGGAGCCAGGTCCTTGAAGGATAGCTCTGCAAATTGGGATTTTTCTCTTGGAAGGTCAGAGTACAGCGTCTCTGCCTAGGTTGGCCTCCCCTCCTTTTCCCTCCTGGCAATGACTGCATGTCAAATGATTGCACTCTTGAACCGTGAACTCCAAGGCCTGTGCTCCCACTGCGGCTTGGCAGGAAGAAGAAGTGATTTTCTGTATGGAATTAAATAGCCTCCTCTCCTCCTCTGATTTTAAAAATCATTTTAAAAAGACTTTTCCACCCCATATCTTCTGAAGTTAGCACTACGCCCTGCAAGGCTGGCAGCCTCTGAAAACAATTAGAAAGAGACCCTTGAAGGCAGGATCTTGACAATCTTGCAAGAGACATAATTTTAATCTCATAGAATGTCTTGGCACACTGAATAAAAACAGGCTTTGTCCTTGGGATGAAAAATGATGGGTTTAAAGCCAAATTCTGTCTTGTGGTGATTATGGAACAAACTAAAGTGCAACGGAAGGCATGCCTAAATTGGCTGTCTTAATCCATGGTCTAATAGACTCTAAACTGCTGGGGAGAGGAGAAATCCTCCATTTGACTGTCATCTGCATGCATGTCCTGACCACCCTGACCTGGCTTACATTTTTGCAGAAGCAAAGCTGGGGGCTGGAGGTCTCTACGGCTCACCTCCCCAGTAGCCTTCTCCTTCCTCCCGCTTGACATTGGCCCACTGCCCTTCCTGGCATCTGTGGATGCCCAGCACTGCTCCTACCTCCATACACGCACACACAAACACACACTCTTCACTGCCCGCTTGCTTCTACTGTTGTCGTGGTTTAATTCCAGGTGGCAGCTCAGCCCCACCCAGCCGCTCGCTCACTCCCCCCGTGGGATGGGGGAGAGAATCGGAAGAGTAAAAGTGAGAAAACTCCTGGGTTGAGATAAAGACAGTTTAATAGGTAAAGCAAAAGCCGCGCACACAAGCAAAGCAAAACAAGGAATTCGTTCCCTGCTTCCCATGGGCAGGCAGGTGTTCAGCCATCTCCAGGAAAGCAGGGCTCCATCACGCCTAACGGTGACTTGGAAAGACAAACGCCATCACTCCGAACGTCCCCCCCTTCCTTCTTCTTCCCCCAGCTTTATGTGCTGAGCGTGACATCATATGGTATGGAATACCCCATTGGCCAGCTGGGTCAGCTGTCCTGGCTACGCTCCCTCCCAGCTTCTTATGCACCTGGCAGAGCATGGGAAGCTGAAAAGTCCTTGATTAATGTAAACACTACTTAGCAACAACTAAAACATCCGTGTGTTATCAACATTCTTCTCATGCTAAATCCAAAACACAGCACTACACCAGCTACTAGGATGAAAATTAACTCTATCCCAGCCGAAACCAGGACAAACGTGCAGCCTCTCCCTTTTGCAGGCAGATGTCTTCAGATAGGACATCCCATCCTCCTGTCTCCCCATGGTCTACATGGTCTGCTACCTTATACCTCTGTACATGCACACCTACATGCTATGGCCTCTATTGGCAACCTTTTAAAAAGCTCTTCAAGAACAAAAGAAAAAGAAAACCAAAAACACAAGAGACAAACCCATTTCATCTCATCCTCCTTACACACCGCAGTATATGCATACCGTTGTACAGTAATTTTAACCTCTGCTTAATTTATGCCATGCCTCATTCGTTTGAGCTGGCCAGCCCCCAGAGGGGGGATGGTGGGACCCTACCAGCCCTGTGAAAAGCAGGAGGTTTCACACAGGGATCACACTTCGTTTCTGAGGTGCTCAGCAAAGTGGGTTGCTGTCGGTTTTCATCAGAACGATTGGCCAAAAATGTGGAGTTTTGCAAAGCTGACCCAGAAGAGAAACCCCAGGAGATCATTGGCTTTGATGGGACTGTATTTATTAACATAATAAGTATAGAGAGTTGGTTCCTAGGTGTCCAGGCAGTGTCAAACACAAGAAACTTCCCTGATTAAAGCTCCAGACCTCTTCTGTCAGCACCTCAACCCCAACCTCGTCTTGCTAGGTTTGCTGAGAATTGAGTGCTGAAGGATTTGGGCTCCTTTAGCTGCCAGGCTCAGGTTTTGTCTACCCTGTCCTGCAAAAGTACTCCCCAAACACCCAGAAAACCCCTTCGTCTGCTGTTCTTCAGGCCCGAGAAGAGTCAAATGTGCCTTGGTTTCAGGTGGGGATGTGTGCCTGTGTGTTGGTTGCAGGTGTCTGGACTTCAGTAACGAGTGCATGCAAATCTGGGCAGTTTGGGGTGTTTGATGTGCTTGATAAAACCAGAAATCACTTAAAAAGGGGAATGAGGGAGATGTTTTCCTAGGGGAGGGCTCGTCTGGCACTTCTGGGTGGTAGTCTCTGCTTGCAGCCTAAAGCCATCTCTCTGCTGCACAGTTCACTCTGTAGAAGAGGAGGTGAAGTGGGGAGCATGAGACAGGCAGAGGTACCACCGGGCATTTGATCTGATACAAGCCAATGACTTAGATTTAATCCAAATTTTGCACGTGTGGGGGTTTTTTTAGTCATTGATTTTTGGGGTGTTTTTTTGTTGTTGTTTTTTTTTTTAAGATAAGCTCACACACAGATCTCTGTCATTGGGATCTGTAGCAGTAACTACGTGGGGACAAACACAATTCAGAGCTTTGCTGTTGTGGTTAGACCAGTTTAATGTGGTCTGGTACCTTGGTTTAGGAGCTGTTGTGCTTAGAAGTCGCTTGGCAAGCAGTGGGTTAGTTTTCCTTGTCTTTGTGCCAGACAAGGATGTGGGTGAGGGATAGATGTTGCACTGAGATAAGGAGAAGCTTTTAATTCATTTCGTATGTGACCTAAATTCAGGCCGTGTGGCCATCATGTCAATCCCACGGTCTTGTCTGCTAGATTACTGACGTAAGTGATGGTGACACGCATATATATTGAATGTCCTTCTCTGTGGCTTCAGGAAGGACATCTCGGGGCGGGGGGGGAAAAATAGTTACTTGGAGATTTAACGATGCTCATCATCAGTTCTGTTTTCCAAAGCTGTGAACTCTGGTTTATCCTAGCATTGAGAGAGCATATGACAGTGCACGTCACAAAAATATAATGTATTTATCCTACGAGGGCAGCTTATGTTGTAGGAAATCAGATGTCTCTTCTACTGCTGAGGCAGCAAATGTGCAGAATCGGTGTATGACTTACTGAGAATAATGCAAAACGCGGACGTGGTTCCTGTAAAGAAACTGGAAAGCCCAAGTCCTTTGTGCAGGGTCAGAGCTTTTATCGGTGGGCTGCACGATCTTGCTCGCTCTCTCTCTCGAGCTTTGGATTTCCTCCCGTGCTGAGGCGGTGTTGGGAGGGGAGGTGGTGTGTCCTATCTCCCGCTCCGAAAGAGGTGTCTGAGCTTCTAGGTCATGAGAGAAAATCTGTGCAAAACATCCTCCCCTGTGCTTCATACCTAAGAAAAAGCTGAGACTGCTCAGGGAACTTAAGCACAGAAAGACCTAATTTGCAGATCCCAACAGGCATGTACATGACATAGATGCTAACCCACACCTTCCTGCTGAGATGACAGCATTTCTGAGTGCAGTAGCAAAACTCCAGATAGCTGGGTAATTACAGTGGCAAAAATTAGGTGTTTATGGCCCTTCAGGAGCCTCAGGTGATAAATCTTTTGTGGATTGCACTCTTACATTTGAGTGCCCAAACTCTGTCCAGGTCTCCTGCAGTTCCTCGTGCCTTCAGTGGCACCTTGGGCACGGTCTGTGCAGGCTGCTTTAGTTTTGAATTAACTTCTCCGAAGTAATCCCAGTTTTCCTGTATCCTTTTCACAGGTCAGCCCAAGCTCCGTGTGACGGGAGCGCTGTACGCCGTGACTCGGCAGCACACCTGCCCTCGAGTACGTGGCTGAACATCTCATGCTGGGTGTTTCATCTCCAGCATTGCTACTTCCTAAAGTTAGAAGCAAATAATAGTCATGCTTCATGGAAAAGAAACCTTTATAATTTAGGTCTCCAGCACCACCTGGTCTTCCATCCTCTCCCCAACCTCTTACTGGATAACATTTCCCATGCTCATTGTATTAGTGTAGCACGGAGTGAAGTCAAAGGCTAATCTTTTTGTGATTGAATATTAGATTCTTCATTTCAAGAGGCTCTTACAAACAGCTTTTTGTCAGACTGATGGAAGATGGCAGGGACGGAAGAGAACTTGAGGGGAAAGTACGTGTCTCTTCTTCCCAACATTTTTATTCTCTTTTTCTTCATAGCTTTTGCATTATGGCAAATGGTATACTGTAGGGTTGTAATTTCAAGAAAGGTGTTCACGACTGAGAACACCTGAGAAGCCAACTTGGCCAAATCTTCCTCAGAAAGCAATTAATTGACTGTGTTCAGGACTGACAAGACACCTGAGATGGGTCACCAGCAACTCAGCCTTGGAGCAGACAGAAAGGAAAAACTTGGTGCTGCAGGATCTAAAAGGGACTAAACACGCAACTGAATAATAGCGATCCTGTGCCTCTTGTGCCACCTTTAAAAGTACATAAAATTACGTGTTAAAAGCCATTTTTTGCTATTTTTTGCAGGATGAAGATCTAGGGCAAACACTGTTGCTCCTCAGGCAAAGCCAATTCTTTACTCCTTATGCAGAAGGTGGAGTAGAACTTTCCAAGGGACTGGTCCTACACTACTGTATGAGCTATTGCAGGACCTGAAAACCAGGTCAGGCCCCAGTACTTCCCATTCCTATCTCAAGAGAACCTTCTGCTGTTTCTTCTTTTAACCATTTTAAAAAATCTCTATGAATTCCTCTCCTCCCAAAAGAAAACTAACGGAACCAGATGTTAGCCATGTTTGTATGCAAGGCAATAAGGTGATGTCCGGAAGGGACCTAGCAGTTAGAGTGAAATGTGACACTGAAGCAAGTGAAATATAATATGACAACTCATAATAGCTATCTCCAACACCACCCAGTTCTGGAGGTTCTTACTTTGACTATGTGTCTCCTTGCGTTACTTGTGTCCTCCATACCTACAGATTTGCTGCTGTTCACTCTCACCAATCACGCTTTTTTATATTGAGTAAAAGCGTGAAAAGCTACAATACAACGTGCTGGTTGTTTTTGCTTATCGTGGGATGGAGGATTAAAGACAAAGATAAATCCTTTGGGTTATCCAGTCTGGTAGCAGTTCTCGGAGCAAACCTAATGGGCAGCGTCAAGATTAGGCTGCTCAAAGAAAGTAGTGGGATCTCCCTTTCTGAAACCATGGAAGTGTATACAAGTGAGGTTCACATCCCTCATCCTGAAGGGGTTCAGATCTTCCTCTGCACCTCTTGGAAGAGGGGCTTGGTTTTGTTTGAGCTGCTGCCACTTTATTAGAAAATAATGTGGGATTTGGGATGTGCATGGGAATATTGAGCCAAACAGCATAGCAAAGGATCTTTTGCTTTTTCACCTCGCAGTTAAAGCTTTTGCTGGGAATTTGAGAAGTGAAGGAGTGAGTGACCAAAAAGCCTTCTTCTGTTGTTTGTGTGCAGGCTGTGGTTTGTGTTTAACATCGTAGGTTTTAACATCGACATTCAGGGGAGAAGGAGGATTCTGTCCAAAGACCCTGAGGAGATGGAGCTGCTTCCCTGCAAGCCTGGGTGGGGAGCCTCCAAGAGAGGTGAGCTTGCAGACGTGTCCCTGTGTGCAGCATCTTCTACGAGCTTGGCCTAACAAGACTTTCTGCTCTGTTTGTGTGTTTTTTTGGCGGGGGTCTATTCTCCATTCCCTCTCTGCAGTGCCCTGATCTCTCCCTGTCTGTTGGAGGCAAGGCAGCTTCTGGATTCATTCCCTGCAGTACAAAAGTCTCAAAACAAAACACGATGTTACCTAATTGTGAGAGCTGAAATTATTTATGGACCTGGCCTTTAGAGTCAGAGCCTCAAATTTCTTTAATTACCTTTGGGGATCTGTGCACAGGATACCATGGTGATGAGAATAATATTTGGAATTCAAGTCTTGTCTACTGTGCTTTAGCAGCTGGAATGGGCAAGCAGCTGATGATGACCATAAAAGAAATCATGCCAAAAACCTACATACGCACAGTTTGGAGTGTTGGCTTTTTAATCAGACATATAAAACTCTTGTTATCTTTCTTAAGCTCTGCTGGAAACAAAATTTGGAAGGAAAGCTCCTGTTCAATATTCAATGTCCCTGTGCAATGTGAATCTTTACCTATAAAGCTGCCTTTCAGAAAAAGTCCTCACCAAAGGAGGAAAGACTAGAATGTAAATTATTTTCTTGATACCGCTACCTGGGGCATTAACATACATCCACCAAGAAACAGAAACTGAAAATGCAAATTATTCCCACTACAGATCCATACCAACATGGCTGGAATTAGGCTGAATCTGCCATTGTTTGATTCAGACTTTATAAAATAAGAGCTCTGGGGACAACTTAAAAGTTTAAGGTGATTTTTTTCTCCGAGGAAACCATCCAGATTCACTAGCAGACCATGGCAATTGTCAGCACGCTACTGCTACGGCACTGATGATATCCGGGGACAGATGCTGCGTTTCAAACTCACCTCTAAGGACCCTCCAAGGCACAGCTACACTCGCTCGCTGCAGACCACAGACTGGTGCTGCGATTGTTCCAAGAAGAACAAGAGGTCTGGAGGCTCCTGAAGACATTTCATAGCTGGTCTGCTCTTAAAACACAAAGGGCCAGATCTCCCAAGGAAGATGAAAGATTTCCAAAGGTAAGTGTTTAGAAGACGAGGTCAAACTTCCAGCTGATGAATACTGACCTGGGCAGGAAGGGGGCTGCAAGAAGTGGCTTCTAGTCCATACAAGCTTCCAGTATGACTTTAGGCAAGTTGCTTCTGCATTTACTGTTTCTTTTGCTTCCCACGGCCCTTCCCGTTAATACAGCAACACTGAAGCAGTGATGGTTTCTTTACTGCCTTGAAGGTATGTGAATGGGTAGGTATATGCAAAGCCGATTTCCTCCACCTAATTTTTTAGCTGGCCAGATGCAAGACAGCTCTGGTACTAGTGGTATATCATGGTATTAGTGCATAACTACCCAAGCTAATATATCCAACCCACAGGACTCTCTGTAGGATGATGTAAGACTTGGGACCGGAGACAGTTCACATTCAGCCAGATCGTAGCACAGGTCTATCAGCCCCAGCCACGTGGGATTCATCTGAGCAAATAAACCGGTTGTCTGGTCTTGCTTTGGCACCACAGGAAAATTGGCACATTCAAGGCATGATTCATCTTGCCCTAAAGCCGATATCTAAAATAGGTCAGCTGAGCATGCTGTAAAAGTGCCTGTTGCTCTTCACGGTTACAAAGGATGGAAGGCTTAGTAAGACACAGAGGTCTCCAGCATGGATGTTTTGAATTAGGCAAGATGAATCCTGTCTATGCTACATTTTTAAAAAATACCTTGAGTGATGGATACTCGGATCTCAAATTGGAAGTACAAGTCCAATTAAAAAGTACAGTGTCCTCAAGGGCCCTCGAAGAAATGCGTTCGTGCTGAGCTCAAGTCTGACCCACAGCCCTGATGTATCTTTGCCTAATATTTAGTGGCTCCTATAAGTTGCCAGACACTTCAGTGTTTAGTTCTCTCTATCACTTTTATTTACCGACCGAATTCAAAGATTTAATGGATATTTTTAGAGATTTCTCCCATAACTTTAAAATGATTGGGATCAGGTAGCATACACATTTCCCCCTTCCTCCATGAAGACCTGTAGGACTTGTAACAATGAAAATATGACTTTGCCCCAAATTGCTATTTTCTTGCTTTTATTTTCTCCTTTGTGTTCTATCAATCCATAACGCTGTGATTGTGCTGCAGCTAAGAGATTTTTTGAGTAGTTTGGTACATCTTGAACTTAGATTTCTAATCAATTTGCACTAACAGCTATGGAAACCAATATAACAAGCCAGGCCTTTTCTGTCTCTTTCTCTTTCTTACATTCGAAAAAATAAATGTGAACAGCGACATAAGTGAGTCTTGTATAATTACTCTTCCATTTGTATTTCTAGACTTGTCAATCTGGCAAGCATCATGGAGTGGGATTAAAAGCTTTCTCCCTCTCTCTCAATCAGAGATTGCATTTGCTTCCGTGTTTTACAGTAAATATAATCAGTTCAGCAGGAGATGGTTTTGTCTCTGCGGTGGTGTCTTCCTAGTCAAGGGAGTTCTTATTAGCAGCCCGGATAGGAGGTCAGTTGACACGAGCCCCCGCCGCAGAGTGCCTTTACAGTGCCTTTACAGCTGTAGGTTTGGGGCTGGAGTCCCCGTGGGGCACCTGGAAATGTGTCTCCCCAGCAGGAAACCCAAGGACCTCTACTCCTCATTTGCTGGTTGGGATTTAGGGACTCCAAACAAGAGTCAGGTTCAACCACCCTCCAGGTGGGAGCAGGATGATGCCATAAGTCAGTTGGGTGGTTGCTGGGCCAAGGGCAGACCATGCAGGTCAACCTTAACTCCTTTTTTGTCCCAAATGTGGGGTCTCTGGGAAGCTCCTCCAACCAGGCACGGTCCACACAGGGAGTCCTTCAACTTTTGCCCTGGGATTGGCCCCAGTTTGGCGGGAAGGGGAGGTGCTGGAGCATGGCCAGGCTTGGCTGTGGAATGGAGGGGGCCATGCTTGGTGGGGCTTGGACTGAGGGCCCACCAGTGAGGATTGCGAATGGTTTGGCGCGCTGTAGAGGAAAGGACTAAAGGAATTTTCAATTAATGAAGAATTATACTTTGGGTGCTTAGATATCTCTAAATTTAGACAGCAGCAGAGCAGGGAGTTTTATGTATTGCTTTCTGTGCATTTAAGCACCTGAATTCCACTTCCACCTCATTTAATTTGTCTTCGTCCTTTTTTTCACCCTGACTTGCAGGCTCTGTGCCTCCATTTCCAACACATAAACACAATACAAAATACAATAAAAAGAAATTGGAAGCACTTTGGTTAAGCCTTGATGACAGCTGGTGTATAAATGCAAAGACTTATACTGTCTCTCAGTACAGAGCAACCCTTAGCGCTTCACTCTTTGTAACTTTTGCATGGTCAGACCCACAGATAAGCCAAAACTTCGGTGCTTTCACCGATTGCTCTTTTCCCCAATTCTGTATATGAATTCGAGAGAGATGGTCAAGTTTCATGCAGTGTAAGTCCTTTGCCAATCCTCCATTAAACAAAAAGCAAACCTGCCCCTAAGCCCCAAAGATGTTTTTTTCCCATATCTTTCCCAACGTGTTTAATCCCTTTACGAGGACAAATTGTAAATTTTTTACCTACTGGCTTTGCAAAAGTCAACCTAAGAGTTGATATTTCTATTCTTTCCTGTTGTCACCGCTATAAATATTCTGCGGTGGGGCCTGAGCTGACAGCTGTGATGATGAGACGGGGTGGAACAGAAATACTTGATCTTCTGTGGCTGCGCTGACAGCTGGTGTGGACTGGCACGGCTCCAGGGGAGATCTGGCCCCCGGGCCTGAATTTGTACAGGGGATCCGTCTGCGAAGGCAGAAGCCATTTTACAGCCTGTATTTACTCTAAGCCTGATAGGTTTTAAGAGCTGATATCAGGGTGCTGTTGCATCCTACAAGGTATTGAAGAAACTCATAATTAAGAGCAACCCTGCTGCATAACGCTCTTGATTTAAGTGGAAAACAGAGAAAATGGACAGGAGAGGATGCAATGCTCGGAAAAGCAAGCTGGTTTTCAAAGCAGCTGAGGTTTTTAGCGTTACGCTGCTGGTATTCGAAGGAGAAAAACTAGTAGTTAAAGCGGGGACCTCGGGAGCACTCGTCTCCTGAAAAGCAAGGAGAGGCTGCTGAGCCAGCCCGGCAGCGACGGTGGCAGGAGCATCCCACCCAGCCAGGCGTGCAAGCTGCTGCACAGCCCCGCACCAGCCAAGAGCAGAGCAAGCCAAGGCGCCAGCCCGGGAACCAAGCGGCGATCCAGCTGCCGCTTTCGGGGAGGGGAGAACGGACTCGGCGACTTCGCCGAGCTTGGCACCCGAGCCCAACAGCCTGGCCAAGCGTGCCCCTCGAGTGCGCGTGGCGGTAGGCAGTGCTTCTGAAGCAGATAGATAAAGAGGTTGTACGGGGACCACTTTCCACACAGCAATTAACAGGAAGAGACGGCACCGAGCGAATATTTCAATTGCATATACAGGAGGTGCCAATATGTTTTGCCGTTTTGCAATTGTGTTCTGGAGGCACCAGCAGGGCTGTTAGAGTGCAGGGTCTGTTCAGTTGGCATTTCCACTGTAAACCTAATTTTTGAAAGGGGTTATAATTCGGCCATTTTTAATTAACGGGGGGATTAAACTTGGCACATGGGTACTCAAGGGCTGTTTGTTGCTGGTTTAATTTATTTTTTTTAATCCAATCTGTTAGGCTAATCTCAAATAATATTCTTTGTTTCCACTTGCTGGGGTTGACTTTAAATATCTCTGTGCATATGTGTGTGTCTGTATCTATGTATAAAAGAAATGAACTTTATCAAGGTGAAGAACTGCATCGGAGTAGGTGAGCAGGTTGCTGAAAGATCCCACATTCCCAAGGCCACCGTAACTCATACCAACTAGTGCTGAAACAGGGTATGCGGTTGCAAATTTTTTGCTGAATCTCAGAGCAGAATTTTGTCCACTTGGGACATGCAGAAAATTTTTCCAGACTTAGGGGTCATTCTTATACACAGTATTTTGATAAATAAACATTAGTAGCTCAAAAAGAACCAGGCAGCTTGCTAGTAAGTCACCATTAGAATACAAAAACCCATGTAAATAACATGACATTGTAAATAGTTACCTATCATAGACTATATTATTCTAAAACCCAAAAGTTATAGGGCCATAAATGTCTCAGTATTCCTTATGCAGTCTTCCCTTACAAGTTTCCATTTTTTTGTCTCTGCACCATATTTAAAAGCGAGCTTTCAAAAGAGCATGTACAATTTGTAACAGGTATTTACACTGATTTACAGAATTATACTGCTGGAAGGAATGAAAGAGTATCAGCTATGCCATAGCACTCTTGAGAGCTGCTTTTTTCTTGACTTGTTTTAAAAATCTGTTTAAAACCTGCTTTTAATGATCTAGAGTCCACCTTGTCAGAAAAATTTATTCCAGTTCTCTACTATCCCAATCACTGGAAAGTTTTTCCTCATATCTAAACTCAATCTCCCTCTTCTTAACTTAATCCCATTAATTCTTGTCCTATATGCCCTGGACATGGAAAACAGATTGTCCCTTGGCTTTTTGTAGCGTGCTTTTCATGTGCCAGAAGGCTGTTGCCTTGTCTCGTGGTAGTTCTTGTTTCTTTGCACTTTCCAGCTTTTCCAACGCACTGTATTTTCTGAAAATTTGTCTATCATCTTTTAAAAAATGTGTCTTACCTCTTTCTACTGGTCCAGCCTTCCTGGGAGTGCTGAAGACTCTGGGTGGTGTTTCAGCAGTGTCCCTGCCGCTGCCCCTTCGAGCTCAGCAATATTGCACCTCTCAGGCCCTTTGCTCTTTTGTGGATGTTTTCTTAAGCATCATCTACAGATGACCACAAAACATAGAGCACGCGACTTGGATTCACCAGGAAGAATGACAGCATCTCTGTTTTTGTACAAGTGCTTCATAACCCTGTTGGCAAACACCCAACAGGAAGGATCTGCAAATGGCTGTATTTGAACTCTTGAGCTGGTGACTGGTGGGTCCTCAGTTGCTCAGGAGACCAGAGCTCTGTGGTGAGCAGAGGGACAAGAGTGAAGTCTAAATCCCTCAGGCTCTATATTGCACTAGAAAAAAGCCTGCCTGCCATGCGAACCACTTGCACGGTTGACGGGGCCTGTTCTTCACAACAGTGGTATCCTTTGGTCTCACCAAAAATCACATCCTGGATCAGCAAGTCTACAGATTTGTACCAGCTTTGGCCTGGGCAGCTTCAGGAGTTGTTGAGCTGGTTTGGTAATCACCATGAACTATTTCCATCTGTCTGTGATGCCTGTCAGTTTGCTGGCCAGTGGCCATCCCAGCTGACGTCTGTCTTCATCCTATGGCTGCTCTCCCATCTTTGGGGATGGGCAAAACGGAAATCTGCAATACAAAGCAGATGGATAACAAAGGATGAGTTGTCCTTTTAGTTCTAGGACTCAGGGTGGGAGACAGCCTGAAGTGACACCTACATTAGGTCTCCATGTGTATGCTTAAGTCTTCAAGCTCCCCTTATTTTCAGTGGAGATGAAGTCAATCTAGAAAGCAGTACAGCAGACCAGACAGTCAGAGCTTGGTTTGTTTGACCAAACGCAGGTGTCAGGCCAGAAGAGCAGAGGTCTTCCTTAGGTCCCATGTCATATCTGCCAGCCCCATGCCCCAAGCTCAACTTTCAGTGGAGCTGACTTGGTCTGTGGGCTCTGCTGGGAGCCCAGACACCAAAATCTCACAGTGTTATTTAAATCTGGTGCCTCAGAGCTGAGCTCTGACATTGACCCACCACCTCGTTTGTTTTTCAAATGAAACGCTCCAAATATGTGGGGCTTGGAGGATGTTTTGATTAAATCCACAGTGAAAACATTTTAGGTACAACATAAATGCTACGTAGATGTCCAGCGATCTTTATAGCCCTGCTCTCCCTGCAGCCCCTCTACCTTGAGATGCAACCAGGTGTGTTTCCAGGTTTCGGCCAGCCGTTGGGCTGCCAAACCAGGGAAAAGCCATAGAGTGGATGAAGAAATCTGTGTATTTTGCTTGAGTCCCTGCCCCGTCCCTGGCCACGCTGCAGGCAGCACTCTTTGAGGGCTCAGTTTAACCGGTGGCCTCCAAAGTCTGAGAGGGGTTTTGTGTGAGCAATGAAGTCACCACAGTGACTGCGATTACTTTTGGCAATACACACTCCCTCTGGACTCATTTCACTCAATTCAGAGGTGACACAACATCCAGAAGTCCAGCGGACCCATAGCAGCTGCCTTCTGCTCTCTGGATAGAACTCCTCAGGAGGGTTTGGTTCCTCTCTCCTGGTGGCAACTGAGTGGGAAGCGAAGGGCAAGAGCATGTTGTTCCCCTTCCTGGGAGGGCTGAGGGCTGTTCCTGATTTTGGGATTTGAGGAAGGGTATTTTTGCAGGAAGCGTGGCAGTTTGCACAGACTGGGGGTTGTTTGTCTCCTACGAATTGCTTTGGCCCACAGCGGTGAGGACGCTGTTTGAAGGGGTGCAGCAATCGCTGTCCCCTGGCGTGATGGGTTTGTCATCTGTGGCAGTGCGGCTCCTGGGGTATGTATGTTTGTCAGTTGAATTTTTTCTGCAATTTCCTTGACAGGAGCAGTGAGTGACACACATTCCCTCGGGAGATATTTCCATGTTTTTACTATTCTTCAGGCTTCTGTGACATTTCCCAAGTCCAGTTGTTGGAGCCTCAGATTCGAGCATCTACACTGCCCTGGACCACGTCCCAGCAGGGATAATTTGGCCCTTCAGCAGTGAATACATTGACTTCTGCAGCTCATAGCATGCACACTTTGGGGGTGGGTTTCTCATGTAAAACCTTAAAACCCATGGTGGAAACCTCCGTCATTGGGTGCTCAGTGGCACCAGGTCCAGCATCATTTTTCATTCCTGTAAATCCCAATAATGACTTAAAAAGGAAGATTAAAAAGAAAACCAAAACTGCTTTTGCTTTCTTTTTAGGTAGAGGAACATACAGGGCTGAAATTTTCAAGCTTTCAGTGATACATAAAATACATTGTCCTGGTTTTGGCTGGGATAGGGTTAAATTTCTTCCTAGTGCTGTGTTTTGGATTTAGTATGAGGAGAATGTTGATAACACACTGATGTTTTCAGTTGTTGTTAAGTGCCCTCCTAATCAAGGACAGCTCCCGTGCCTACTGACTGAGCTAGGTGCACAAGATGGGAGGGAACATAATCAGGACAGCCAGCCCAGCTGGCCAATGGGGTATTCCATACCATGTGACGTCATGCTCAGTATATGAAGGGTAGGCGTGATCCAGGAAGTACCGATCGCTACTTGGTTATCGGTCAGCGCGGGTGGTGAGCAATTGCATTGTGCATCACTCATTTTGTATATTCTATCATTATTTATTATTATTATTTTCCCTTTTCTGTTCTATTAAACTGTCTTTATCTCAACCCACGAGTTTTTCTCACTCTTACCCTTCCGATTCTCTCCCCGTTCCACTTGGGGGGCGGGGGGAGTGAGCAAGCGGCTGCGTGGTATTTGGCTGCCTGCCAGGTTAAACCACAACATACATGCATACAACTCCAGGAAAGCCGGGTATTAGGAAAAGCACCACTTACTGTGAGTTTCTTGGTAAAACCATGGCAGTTGACAACACTGAGCAGCAAACACAAGCCACATAAAGCCAGCTGCTTTTCTGAGTGTGTTAACACTGCCTGCACTTCTCTGGCCTGATTATTGATGTGTCTTTTCAAAATCTCTGGTTGGCTGTAAAAATTTTGTCTAAAATATAGTTAGACAAAAATTTAGGAGGTTTAGATTGGATGTTAGGAAAAATTTCTTCACTGAAAGGGTTGTCAAGTATTGGAACAGGCTGCCCAGGGAAGTGGTTGAGTCACCATCCCTGGAGGTATTTAAAAAACGTGTAGATGTGGTGCTTAGGGACATGGTTTAGTGGTGGACTTGGCAATGTTAGGTTAATGGTTGGACTCGATGATCTTAAAGGTCTTTTCCAACCTAAATGATTCTATCATTCTATGATAAAGCAACTCTTGCTCTCCCTGGACTTTAGAGGTCTCTGATGACCCTTGCTGAGAGTGAGGGCTGTTGATGGGCAGACCATGGAGTCACCTCCATCTTCATCACAGTGAAAAGTGAGGAGAAGCCACTTTTTTTTTTTTCCCCACCTTGAAGGTGCATCTACACCAAATGTTTGATTTTCTGGTTGCCCCTGGGCCATCTGTACTGTGTGCATGGGTGTAGGTTCACTCCCCAGCTTTCAAGCAGCTTCTTCTCCCCAGGGTGCAACCCTGAGGGTAGTTCACTCCAGAGACCTCTTCTCACCTCTTCTCTTGACTCCACCAAGGCTGGTCCTCTCTGTCCTCACATCCCTCTATACCCCACCCCGAGGCAGGCACCTCATACTCTCAGTAAACTGGGATGAGGTTAAATTAAGATCTTTCTATTTCTGGCCAAAGGAAGAGGGACTGATATCAGGTACCTGAGATCTGTCACCACCCACTATGGAAAAAGCCTATCTATTATTGTTGTTGTTAGTATTATTATTATTATTTTTATTGTTATTATTATACTAAGAACCCACTGATGCCCTCTCATTATGTTGTTAAAGTCAACGTTTTCCCTGTGCGCAGCATTCTTCAACCTGGGAAAGATAAAAGAATTTTTGATAAAGATATGCTGATAATGTTGCTAATTAGTTTCTCATCTTTAAAAATATGGCTGCAGGCAACTGGAGCGATCTCTTTGTTGCAGGACATTGTAGGCTGAAATGTAGAGATACTTGATTTCCTCTGCAGGGATCTCACAATATGCTAATTTGTCCTTGCAGCAGGGTTCATTTTTTTAGGTCTTTGCCACTCTATTTTGCAAATCCATTATGTCAAAATATGATCAGTCATTTGTGCACGAAATGCAGGCCTACACCAACATATGTAGATATGTGTGTATGTGTGTGCATGTTCACACGCATATATATGAAAAAAAAATCCACAGATACGTGTGTATGCATATATTTATATACACACACTGATATATTTATATTATTTTATATCATTTAATGAAATTAAATGTTTAATGAAATTAAATGTTAATTTTTTATAATTATCTATAATATGTGCATACACATACATATGAAATTTGACATCTATTTAAGAACTCAGCATGTGAATGGCTAATTGAACTCACAGAGCTTAGCTCTTCTAGGGAACATTCCACTCTCATTTCACTTAAAATATATAGTTTATAGTTGCTATTCAACACATACAGTTTGCAGGCTTAAGTTGTATGCTTGCCTATGCATTTTCCTAGCACTTCCATCTGAACTCTCATTATAATTTACTTTCAATAGCTATCATCTGTCATTTTTAAAAGTTGCATAATAATGTGGTTAGTTCATATGAAAAACGATGTTTGCTCTAAATTTGGCTACGATTGTGACATTGCTGTTAATATTTTTGTAAGCTTGACACCCACAAGCTGAAAAGACAGGTGGTAAGTCTATTTTTTAAACTTCCCCTTCAACAGCCCCCCCCCCAGTTAAAAAAAAGTCACATAGAAAATTTTCAATACATTCACTGGACTTCCTATGTTCAGCTCCAGCAAAATTGCACTGAGGCAAGGAAGGAAGGCTGAGGTTTTTTAACCCTTCTGTTTAAAAAAATGGCGTGTTTCAGGTGCTGAGAATGAAAAATATTCCTTACCCAATGAAAACCATCAGCTCATGCCCCCTCCTCCACCAGCACCACCTTCTGCGTGGAGCACAAAAAGGCACCAAAGAACACCTTTCTCCATTTTCAAGCTTCCTTAAAGAGGAAAAAAATAGGGAGGAAAGAACAATTCTTGGAGTTTGGGGGAGAACGGTAGTAACCGGCCCGTTGCCTGAAGATGTGGGATTAACCGAAGTTGGCCGCGGCAGTGCTGTGGCACAGCCAGCTCCATCCTCCCAGCTCCCGGTGACGTCCCAGCTCCTTCTCTGTGCTGGGCCTGTCCAATATCAGTTATCCAAATTGCTGTCCAATATCAGTTTTTTCCCTCTCTCCTTCTCTGGGCGCTGTTACTGGCAGAGCAAAGCACCAAAAGGGGCTCATGGAGCTGCAGCTTTGTGTGGCTGAGAAATGGGAACGACTTGTCCCAGGCAGCGTCCTGTGGCTAGCAGAGCTAGAAGCTAAATGTCCCGAACATGGAGTTTTGTGGCAAAAATCATATTCCTCTTGAAATGGTTGAACCAGGTGGTTTCCTCCTCCATCTTTTTGAATTTTGAAAGCAATACTTGGAAAAAAGATGTAGTTCCTAGTGATTGAAAACCTGGTTTTAGAGCATTTTCAAGAACACATTTTGGAAAAGCAGCCATGACATCTTTCGTTAAAAAAACCCCAACAAATATTTTGGCAACTTTTTAAAAATTCAGTGCGTTTCAAGTCTCCTTTCCCTGTGCTGCTTTTGCCTTGGTTACTCTCCTGATGAACCAGCTGTGGCAGAAGGAAAAGTTTTGCATATCTTTTCCTTCTCATTATCCAAAAAACTTATAAAATGGTTGTGAATCACACTGAAAAAGATTCTCAGTTTTCAGTAATGGGGCCAAACCAAACAACAATTCTAAATGACGTTCTTTCTAGGTCTGGCCTAAGCAAGAACAAACAAGCTTTCCTAACTAGACCGGTTCAGTCCCTGCTCAAAAATAGTTTGAGATCACACAGAAGCTTTTTTATATCCCGATGGTATTGCTTCTATTTGGAATCTTAAAATTTCGTATGACAGCAGAGAATTAGGAAATCTGAGAAAAGGAAACATTAAATCCTTGTGAGCTTTGAGGGAGGCTCTTTTGCTTTTTTTTTTTCTTTTCTGATTCCAAGCTATTTACTGGATTCTACACAAAATTGCAAAACTGCAAAGTGTTGCTTTACCTGTTGCTGCTCTTTTCAGGGAGCAAACTGTCCCCCCCCCAGGCTCATGGGCTTGTAGTGGGAAAGGCGGGAGGGTGTGCGGGCAGGGATTTAGGGCTGGGGGGGTCATTTCTGTGGGGCCAGCGTGAGTTCAGCAAAGGTTGGCTGTGACCTAGAGCAGTTGCCAGCTCATCTGTCACGGATGTACAGAGAGTTGGTGGTGACATTTTTCATCTGTCAGGAAACACGCTATCCCAAATGTCACAGGTCACATTTTTTTTTTTTTTTTTTTTTTTTTCCTAGCTGTTCCCCGTTTGCTGTTGTAATGGCTGGGGATAATGAAGCTCTTGTGCTGTACACACCTCCCCTCTGACCCAAGATGAGCTGCGAAGGCCATGCAGGTCCCATGCACACATCGCTCGCACCAGGCTGGCTCGGGTTGGTGGTGCTCAAGGAGCCCCAGGCAACCTTCTGGAGACCACTGCAGGCTTGTCCTGGGCTACATGGGCAAGACCTGCCTTTAGTTTTTTCTTCTGCTCATGGCTTAGACAGGTGCACTCTTCGCTGGGTAAAACACTGGCTGTAGGGCCGAGCCCAGAGAGTTGTGGTCAACGGAGTTAAATCCAGTTGGCGGCCGGTCACGAGCGGTGTTCCCCAGGGCTCAGTACTGGGGCCGGTCCTGTTCAATATCTTTATCAACGATCTGGACGAGGGGATCGAGTGCTCCCTCAGTAAGTTTGCAGATGACACCAAGTTGGGCGGGAGTGTTGATCTGCTCGAGGGTAGGAAGGCTCTGCAGAGGGACCTGGACAGGCTGGATCGATGGGCTGAGGCCAACTGTATGAGGTTCAACAAGGCCAAGTGCCGGGTCCTGCACTTGGGCCACAACAACCCCAGGCAACGCTGCAGGCTTGGGGAAGAGTGGCTGGAAAGCTGCCCGGAGGAAAAGGACCTGGGGGTGCTGGTTGACAGCCGGCTGAACATGAGCCGGCAGTGTGCCCAGGTGGCCAAGAAGGCCAACGGCATCTTGGCCTGTATCAGAAATAGTGTGGCCAGCAGGAGTAGGGAGGTGATCGTGCCCCTGTACTCGGCACTGGTGAGGCCGCACCTCGAATCCTGTGTTCAGTTCTGGGCCCCGCACTACAAGAAGGACATGGAGGTGCTGGAGCGTGTCCAGAGAAGGGCAACGAAGCTGGTGAAGGGTCTGGAGCACAAGTCTTATAAGGAGCAGCTGAGGGAACTGGGGGTGTTTAGCCTGGAGAAGAGGAGGCTGAGGGGAGACCTCATCGCGCTCTACAACTACCTGAAAGGAGGTTGGAGCGAGGTGGGGGTTGGTCTCTTCTCCCAAGTAACTAGCGATAGGACGAGAGGAAATGGCCTCAAGTTGCGCCAAGGGAGGTTTAGATTGGACATTAGGAGAAATTTCTTTACTGAAAGAGTGGTCAGGCCTTGGAACAGGCTGCCCAGGGAAGTGGTGGAGTCACCATCCCTGGAGGTATTTAAAAGACGTGTAGATGAGGCGCTTAGGGACATGGTGTAGTGGGCATGGTGGTGTTGGGTTGACGGTTGGACTCGATGATCTTAAAGGTCTTTTCCAACCTTAATGATTCTGTGATTCTATGATTCTGTTTCTTCCCTTGGCAGGAACAGAAAATCAGGTCTTCCCTCTGTGCTTTGGCTCTCACTCTTTCTGCACCCAATGGAAACGGTGTGGTTACTCCGAATAAATGCACATTCAGCTAAAATAAGGTATCTTCACAGGGAGTTGCTTTTTCCCAGAGCCTGAGCCTCCCTGAATGTTGTTTACATCGACAGCTCATTAGTGATGTGAGGAGTGGTGCTCTGGACTGGCCTCAGCACCATTGAGTAGCACGGTGGGGAAAAACACAGAAGCACGTGGGTTGGCTTTGGGTGGGGATGGGGCACATGACTGTTTGGATGCAGGATGAACTGGGGAGGCTGTGAGTGACTAGTGATGGGAAGGATGACTTGAGGGCGGGAGGGATTAGATAATAAATGATGAGGCTGCCAGTGTCAAAGGCAAAAGGGGATTCTGGATGAAAAGGCAATTATTTGATCAAAGGGGAAGGGGAGGGAAATAAATACCAGGAGGAATGACAGACTGGTGCTCTGGAGTTGCCTCCCTCTGCCCAGTGGGACCACGGCCACTCGCCCTACCTGCCAGCTACTGTCTCATACCAGCTTCCCTGCTGCCCCTGCTGCCTAATTGCTCCTGCCTTTATTTCACCTTCTTTTGGTTGACTGGTTGGTTGTCCGTTCTCAGATCACCTTCTCCAGCAGTTCCTACCCACCAGCTTTCTAGTCAGCACATTTGTTATTTCAGTCCCCACCATCTCTCCCACTGTTCTCCTGAGACATTTCACTGGTTCCTGAGACATGGCCCTGGCTGGCCCTGGATTGCCAAATCCTGACTCTGCTCTCACCAGAAAACCACATTTAATGTCTTTACTAATTAGTCATGCCCCATCCTGACATCCTCTATGGTTGAGGATGGGCGGGAGCACCGAAGGCCACCCTGGGTCCTCACAGGCACGGGGAGGCTGGCTGGGCCAGGGGCAGGGAGATGCTGGTTTGTTTTCACCACAGGTGCACGTAGAGGTGAAGCCCACCCCAGCTGTTCATCCCACCTCTTCATTTTGACTGATACAGCTACAAGGAGAAACCAACACCTCTTGGCCTCCGTCAGCAGGGACGGCCTCTCCTCTGGGACTCCTAAGGGCCAATCTTTGCACCTGAACGCCAATTCAATATAAAAGCCTTAGACATCTAAAACCATAACTAAACTTTAACTAAGCACCCCTCTTCCCTCCCCTCCCAGTCTCCCTGCCCTGGGAGCTCAGCCTACCTCGCCTCCAGGACAGAGGACACGGGCATTTCACAACAGTGGGAAGTCTACTGCCAAGCTCTTTTAACAGTCACTTGCACTTTTGTCAGGTGTGAACACCCCGCCATGGGCTCGCAGGGAGCCCACCAGCCCCGTGCCTCAGGGAGAAGGCAACTGTCTCCCTCACCATGGCCATTGCACCCCCGTGGGGGTGCCCCAACATGGCTGCACACCCGCTCGGGTGCAGCTGAAGAGGGAGATGGGAATGTTGTTTTTGCCTCATGTTGAGGAGTCTCTTTTACCTCTGACTACTTCCCTTTTGCAGGAGATTTTGTACGTAAGGCTTCATCAGAAGACAAAAATCGATGCCTTCTAGCGCGTCTCCCGCACATGCACTCGACAGCTGACAGCTTCATTGCCGGGTGATGTGGCAGAGAGCCTGGACAGCACAGAGGAGACCTTCACAGGGGTGGGGGCCACGCTGGGCACCCCACAGCCACCACGAGCAGCTCATGGTCTCGTATGCACAGAGGAGGACGTGTCCCAGCAACCAACTATTGCTTGTTGATTGTGCAGAGCAGGTATTTTTTGCATATCTACTTACAAGGAAGGGCGGGAGAAGATGTTTTTATCAGTTGAGAATGATGTGCTGTTTCTCCAAGGGTTGGGGTTGGCGGGGGGTAAGAATTGCCTCCTCGTGGGCCCAGAGTAGGACCTTCAGAGATCCTAGAAATCCTGGCTGAAGGGCTCACGCTGTGATGTTCAGTTATGTGAAGAGGGATTTTAGCATATTTAAAATTGGTCCTGCCATGCACACTTTTCACAGATAAAAGGTCTTTTCCCTGGGCAATGAGTCCACAGGGTGGTTGGGTATTACCTGGGTCACTAAAGGTGTTTTTGTACAACTGTTTTCTGGCAGCATGAGCTCTGCCACACTGGCTAAAAGCTGCCTAGCAAAGGATGTCTTTAATCTGTGCCACATTAGCCGTGGCCACGGGGCTTTGTTTTTTTCAGGGCATGAACAGCATGATATCAGGGCAGCCCACAGAGCCATGCACTCGGTGGAGCTGGCTGTATCTGTGAGGCTGAGGGAGAAACGACTCCTCCGGCTTCAAGATTTGCATAATGACTTTTATGTCTTTAAAGAAAACAGGTTGTATTTGCCAGGAAACTCATCTGAGCTACCTTTTGGATGAGGTAACGAATGCCAAACATATTAAGAATCATTTGCTTATTTGTTTTCATTCTAAGCCCGAGCCAATTATAATAATAAAAAAGACTGAAACTTCAAGAATTATAGCCCTGTCTTCATGTCTGGCCATGCAAGGTAGTGCAGCTCAACCTGCTGAGAGTCCTTCACAAGTGAAAGCATGGAAATACCATGAGAAGGTGGTGGGATTCAACCACAGAGACACCAGAGTGAGAATTGGGAGGCCTGGGTTAGCCGCTGGCCTCCTGCAACCTTTGGGAAAAATCGGGCCAGCCTGGTCTTTGCCATCTCTTTCCACTCTTTGCCTGACTCATCCCTTTGGACTCCAGGTTCTTTGGGACATGGGATATCTCTTCCCATCCGTCTGCAGAGTGTCTTAGGCCTCATCTCTGTGCTGTTACTGGCATAAGCAGCATTTCCACCACACTGAAAACACTGCAAGTTCAAAAGTATTTTCTGAAATGGATCAAATCTAATACCAAATGGCAACATTTCCCAATAAATAGCCTCCTTAAATATTTAATTTCAGCTTGGTGAAAACATTTTGCTTTGAACTGTTCCTAACTCAGTCCTTTTAAAATTTATTTTAAATTTTTTTTTTAACTTCACATAAAAATAATTTTTAGGTTAGGGAAATTTCTTTCGTTGAATGTCAACAGCATCTTGCTACCATTTCTGTTGCACTGCAACCCTGAAGCATCCGTCTCTGAACTGCTTTTCACCGTGGCTGCAGATGGCTGGCTGGCAGTTGCAGTCTCATCCTACAAGTGGCTGAATTTTAGTAGTGGAGTGAGAGATCCCCAGTAGCCATTAAAGTCACTGTTCATCAGCAGTTACTTTATTCTAGTGGCTTAGAGAGTGCAATTTTCATTTATTGAAGAAGAAACTGCTATAATCCTGTGTCTCCTCCATCATATGAGAGTATACTGGAGCTTCCATTAATCACTATAAGTTTCTGAGAGATCATAGGCAGAAAAGCACTTGAAAGAGCAAAATACCCCTAAATGTTACAAACTTAAACAAGAAAAACTCAAAATCACTGTAAAAATCAACTTCAGAATTGCAAGTTATAATTATTTTATGCTGCTTGTGACTGGGATATCATGGATGAAAAAGAAGGGCAGATTCAGGCTCTGTTGGCTCACTGTATTTGCCTGATTGCTCTCTCTTAGCTCAAGTCAACGATATCCAAGATATACCACCAAGAAGACATCAAAGGTTACATTCTGGTCAAAAGCGACCAAATCCAAATCCAAAAATCACATCTGAATTCACATTTTCACTCTGGGCAGCAGTTCTGCAAAATGCCGTGGTGAGGGGAGTTTGAAAATCCCTTCTGACGTTCTGTTTTCTGGCTGGAAAAGACTTTTTAGAAGCTTTATTTCCATATTGAAAAGAAGGGATGGGGGGAAAAAATCCGAGTTTGCCTAAATTGCCTAAGAATCCTTACTTGGGATTATTTCTCCTTCAGCATGTGCTTTCTAGTTCCAGAACAGCAACAGGTGGTAGGGAAAAAGATCAGCAATAAGATAATGGGAAACAACATTATAGAAACTATAGCCTTTATAACTTGCATAAAAAAATCCTTTATGCTGCAGTATCCCTGGGAGGGGGACACGTCTTGCCTGTTATTTATCTACCTGGTCAGTACTTTGACCTTTTTATTACAGGAGGCCTTTTCAAATAAGACGGGAGGCCGTAGGCAGCATGGGAACTCCTGATCTGAGTGATCTTGTTCCCAGAAGACGACGGAGGATAATACCTGGAGGCTCAATGCCTCCTTTCAAGATCACGTAGCCAAAATTCATGACCCAGTTTCAATATTTGCAAAATCCCAATGGGAGCAAGTGGGTATTTTTGTGTTTTTTTTTGTTTTGTTTGGGTTTTTTTTTAATTGCTTACCCCTGCTTGTGGGCTGATCCTCGTTTAAACGTGTTTGTTATTCTGAAGAATCTGCTAAATGGGCTTGTGCGAAAAAGCCCTTTGGATTCAGCTCCTGTGGTGTTGGTGAGTGCCAGGCACCGAGCACAAAGTACATTTGTGCTGTGTCATCAGCTTCCTCTGTTGCTGGGTATTATTGCTTCTCCATGGCTGGATGCTTCTATCTTTTAAAGCAGAACAATCAGGAATAAAGAACGTCAAATGAGAAATGAACTATGAAGGACAAATATTTCCATTTCTGCACAAATAACCTGTCCTTGTTAGCCTTGGATGATGGTCCCTGTGCAAAAAAAGAAAAAAAAAAAACATTATCCAAGTACCTGAATGAGCAAAACCCTGCTTGCATGTTTATTTAAGGAAAATAAAGGCAACTCCTGGCCTGCAAGCCCAGAAAGGATCACTGGATCATTGTCTTATCTAATTTGCTCTCCTCGGTAGGAAGCCCATCGTTTCCACCCTGTTTCCTGTTTGAGGTTTTGTCAGGTTTCAACTTCCCGTCACGGCTGATTCAACCATGCAAACGAATTCCTACAACTCTGCGTGACGTGTCGGTTAATACAGATTACACTGGCAGGTCAGAAGAACTTGAAGGATTATGGTTGCGCCAGGGTGCAAACCTGAGCACAGGTTTTGTGTGGTCAGCTTGGTGGAGGTGGCCTGTCCTGTAAAGATCGAAGCCTTTTCGAAGATTGCAGGTCAGTCACCGCCAATCACCAAGAACATTAAAAGTCTTTGCCTCCATGCTTTGGAGAGACTGATGACAGTTCAGTACAGGAGATAAAAAGATCTGTCTGTAGCTCTGACTAATTAAGAATTTACTGCTGCCTCTTATGCGCCAAGTGCCAGTGACGGGGAACACAATATGTGGTTAGTTTATGACATTGGTTTTCCTTGTCATATATGAATAGCCAGAAATAAGCTTAAAAAAAAATGAAGCAATGATGCTGGCAATAATTAACACGGAACTAGAAGCTGGTAGCTACGTGACAGTTTCTGCTGAACTGGGCTTGGTCATTTATGATTTGTAAATGCAAGGACTGCTGACTCTAGGAATCATTTGTAAAGAGACCTATTGCTTTTACTTTTCTCACTGAAAGAATAATAAAGATGCATTTGGAACAACTGGACTAAAACACAATTTTACCTGGCTCCCAGGCACAGGGTGATGCTTCTGAATGCTGCGCTACAGACTCACATTTGAATGAGGCTATTGTCTGGAAACAGAACAAACTAATTTCTGGTTTCTACATTTATTAGCCAATTGTATGAAACCATTTTTCATTTTTAATACACTCTGCGGTAACAGGGTGTTCATATTTCTGACCCTCAGGCCAGATCATGCCTTACTGCTTTCACCTCTTCAAAGAAAGAGGTATGAGTAAAACCTACTTCTACTCTGAAAATGGCGGGCATATAGAACAGGCATCTTCTCGCCTGTGTAAGCCTGGGCGCTTTTTGTGTGTTAAGAGTTATGTTTTCTGGCTGGGAAAGAGCAGGCAGTTTTTACTACCATCAGCCCCGGTGTACTAGCAGAAGTCAGGAATTGGAGCCTTTTCTATCTTCTGCATCATATGAAGGAATTGATCATTAATTTCTAATTGTAGGACACACAGTGTAATCCCACTGCCATCAGACTGTGCTCTTGCTTACCCATGTGTAACCTCCAGGAGACACTTTATTACTCTTGATGGATGAGCCTGGAAGAGCTCATCTTGACTTTCAGATCCTAAGCTGCATTTACAGCCCTAGAAGATGAGAATCTGGAGGAGAAACATTTTGCTAGTAAACAGAGCAAATGAACATACAATAAACCTCTGAGACACAGTAATCCCAGAAACCCATGACACTGTTAATAATGGGTCCTTTTCAAAGTGAAACCACACTTCATGCCCCAAAGCCTCCTGAATTATGTTTGGATAAGCTGCAGACATCACATTCCTTGGAGGGCAATAGCTTGTATCTTCCATTTCTCTGATGCTGCTTATTTTTTCCCCTTTATCAGAGATGGATATGGTTCCCTTAAGAATCCTCATTTAAGTAGCTTCAATCTTTTTCCACTTTACACTTATTGATCTTCTGGACAGAATGGATATTCTGGTTAGTGGAAAATTTTAGGGTTTTGCAGTTAGTTTTTATTCTCAGGAAGGATGAAAGGAGGAATTTTGACCTGTTGATAGAGAGGGTGTGAGTGTCTTTACATGTAAATGTATATATTCCACTTCCTACCTATACCAGTTTTATAAATGATGGGTAACAGAGACGCTTATCTGTGTGGAAGAAAAAAACCCAACACCCATGCTGGTTCCAGATTTGAGCCTGAGTGAAGATCTGAGCCACCACAATATCACTTGTCTGGGCTTGTTGTCTCTGTTATTGCCCCCAGTCCTCATCTTCCCAACTTGAGAGTATTTCCTGAAACAGAATTTTTCATCAGCCATCTCTGTGTGCGGCTGTAGGCAATGACTCCATGCTCTTGGACAGCTCATGCTTGGGTAGGGCCCTGTGAGGCCCAGCAAGAAACTGCCACAGAACCTCAAAAGTACTTAGGTGCCCTCTGCCTCCTTAAACACCTAATTTGGGGATCAGTTAACAAAATGATAGTTGCGTACTTAAATGTTCACCAGTGGTGGTGATTAAAGCTCAAAATTCATTAGGAGAAGGCTTGCAGGTCCACCCTGAGAAGTTCAGCCTCTTCTCCCGCCGCCTGCACATCCTGAGACCAGTCAGGAGATTTGCAGCCGATGTAAAAGACTTTTCTTCCACCACAGATGGAGCTCTGCCCAAGTCCTTGTGGATGGGGACCCAAGGTAGCATACACGTGTTCAAGTCGCTGGCTTTAATGGCCAATGCGGAGTTTTGATCTGGGTCTATGACATCCATGGTAAGTGCTCTTATCACGCTGGGGAGCTGCCTATCTGCAGTGAGTTTTCTCACACTCAGTCTGAGCTTAGGAACCAAATCCTGGCTCAACCGTCATGGCTCAGGTTCACAAAGCACAAGAGCTGCCTCCTCCCCATCCAGGCCGGGCTGCACCCAGAGGTTGCATTGTCCTTCCTCGGGAGGAGGCACATCAGCACCCAGGAATTCATCCCCAGGTTTGGTGTTGCAATGCCCACATCCCATCTGAGGGAGTGGGGTGGGATCTACTGCTGCTGCTGAGGCGCCTGCCCAGAGTTTACAGCTGGGACATCGGGCTACTGCTGCAGTTGTCAGTCCAGCCGTTTTCAGTGCCTTGACAGACTGCATTTCTGAAATTGGCCTTCCTGCTTTACAAGTGTTATTGATTATAATGCGAGTTGTATTGCAGCTGGAACTGTAATAGACTCATAAAGGATTTTTTTAAATTTTTTTTTTTAACCAGACGCGGGGGTTAAGTGGATACTACATTATGCCATTGTTATAGCTTCAATATTATTATTTTTCTTTAACTGGGATTGTTTATTATGCATGTGTTGAAGCACAAACGTGGAACAAATGAATCTGATATCAAATTAATGCTGCGATCAGGTTTCCCCCCCTTCCCTCTTTAGTTGCCATAACAATCTGTGATCTTGAAGCAACAATAAAATTAGAATTACATTAAAGGTGTTTACATCATGTACACTCTGTCTCCCATTATTATTTTTCACTGTAATGAAAGCATTGAGTGTTTGCTTTGGAAGAGAACACCGTTACAGCTCTTGCCTTGCCACGTCTCATGTTGCTTTTTGCAGCCAGAAGTTGTTTGTTGTGAGGAGAGGGAAGGGTATGCTGGGCTGGAACTTTTCGAGGAGGGGTGATTTTGTTTATGTTTTTTAAGATAATGTTTGTCTTTTACTTGCAGGATGCAATTTTGGGTGTGCTACCTTTGAATTTCAGAACTTCAAAGAAATGCATCTCTGCTTTTAAATTTGTTGCAAATCTCCCCCCCTACTGTTGTGGAAAGTACATCTTCTAGCTCTTCCCCTTACTGACAAAAAGCAAAATAAAGCAACGTGTGCAATGAAGAGGTTTCATCGGCGCATATGTGTGCATGTGCGTGGGTGCATATGTGTGCGTACAAATGTATGTCTATGATGCAATTAACTCCCCCTCCCCATGACTGCAAGCCCCTGGGGACAGGATGAAAGGAAAAAACCATGACAGATGTTAGTCATATTGCCTGGTGCATGACTTGAAAGTGCTCTGGTAGTTCAGCAATGAGCGTTACGGAAAAACATTTATGGAACAAAGAGGCCGTTATCTCAGTATCTCGACTGTGCCGGGCATCACGGAGCCCCTTTGCTGCTGCTCCTATCCAGTCTGGCACATTATTCCTTGCTGTGACATCTTTCTGCGTAGCCTTTGTAGATAATCCTTGTGATAAAGCTCCCTTCAGAAAAATGGGAGTTTTTCATTTTTAAATACATAACGTGATCACCTTATGCTGAGGCTGGACTTGAATAGAAATACCATGAGAAGATTTTCCTTCTCCATCCACGAAGCCTGCTGTTCTCAGATGCAAACCGTCCTTTGATTTTTTTTTGCAAGTTTAGCCTCTGTTAGGAGCACAGGATCCATCTCTTTATGAACATTGTGTGTGATAATTTCCCTGATTAATCTGAATATAAGATGTACAGCTAATTCTAAAGCCTTTCCTGGTGGTGCTAACACATCTTTAAATTCTTTATTTCAGATTCTGTACAACACAGAGGAGAATTGCTAACTGGGCACAGGGATTTGGCGGGGCAGGATAAAAGAAAATAAAATGCCATGTCGGCTGAGCGAGGAATGTAGTTAGCTCTCATAAATCTCTGGAGACAAGATCTCTCCAGAGCTGGGTTCATCTAGTGATCCCCTCACTGACTCCAGTCCTAAAGATCTAAGAGCGGTGGATTAAGTAGCATGTGTTCTGCAGTGACGTGCTGCTGGGGATTAGCTAGGTAGGAATCACCTAATTAAAAGATCACAGCATCATAGTACAATTTTGACGGGAAAGGACTTTGGGAGGTCCTAGTCCAACCCACTGCTCAGGACTTCAATGTTAGATGAGGTTGCTCAGGGCCATGCCTAGCTGAATTTTTAATGTCTCCAAGGATGGGGATGCCACCTCCTCTCAGGACCTCTGTTCCAGTGCTTAACTGCTTTCACGGTGAACTTTTCCTTCCTTATATCTAATTGGAGTTGTCCTTGCAGCAAATTCTTGTGCCCATCCCGTCCATGTAGCTTTTTGTCTTTTTGTTGTATGCCCCTGAGAAACATCTGACTCCATTTTCTTTATAGCCATCCATTAGGTTGTTGAAGGTAGTTGTAAGATCCCACTCCTCTCCTCTTCCCCTGAAGCTGTCTCTTCTCCAGGATGAACAAACTGGCTGTCTCAGCCTCACCTCACACATCATGTGCTCTGGCTCCCTCATCATCGTAGACTGTCACCAAACTGGACTCACTCCAATTGGCTGATCACTCTCTTGGTGGCCCCAAACTGGCCAGAGTACTCTAGATATGGTCTCACGAGAACCAAATGAAAGCGAATAATCAATTCCCTTGTTCTGCTTATGGAGCAAAGGAGATGCTCTGGGATACCACTGATACTGATCCTGCAGAGCCTTTTGAAGCTGCCACCAGCTGTCAGTGCCAGGGATCTGCATAAATGATGGCCTTAGGCCTGTTCTCACTGTATAAAATTCACATTGATCCAAGAAAAAAAATCATTAGTTGTCTCAAAAGAGGTTCAAAGACTACGTGATGTTGGGTGGTGGCTTTTACTCTTGATTGTGGCCTGTCAGGATGAGGGCTAAGTTGTTTCGGGGCAGTTGGGAAGTCTCCAGTGACACTTCTTGTCCTGTTATGGTTACGCTTAGTCCCCCATGCTACGAGCAAGCTAGTTGGCTGCAGGGGCTGCTTCTGGAGTAAGTCAGCTAAGTCACTTGGAGAAGGTTCTTGGGCATAGCTGCCACAATAAATCAGCATAGGCTCTAGAGATAGGACCAGGTCACTTCTCTAACATGTTCCTACCAGGCTTTGCACCCTCAGACATCTCCTCATCCCCTGGTCTGGGGCACTGAACTCACCCTCAGCATCATGCTGTAAAGATATAACAGGAACAGCTTGTGAAATATGAACTGGGGGGCCCTACTGGTGAAGTCCTTCCTCCACCAAAATGTTTGAGGACCATAAGGCATCACACGGGAAACTTATGTCAAGCTGCTGAACAATGTGCACATTGGCCCATCTGCTCCACGGGCTGCTCTCCCCAGTCAGTTTGGACATAATGCAGTCTGCCTCAACTGCTCTTGGTGAGGGGAAGTGAAATGAAGGGGCTTTGCTATGGCCAACAATGTAGTAGCATGGCCAAGAGAGTCTTCTGAGTCTTGCTTGGTGCTAATATGGCTGCTTAAATTTCTTAGCAGATGTTGCCTTCAAGCATTTCTTGTGATTGGTGACTAGAAAGAGTCTACATGGGCTAGAAAAAGGAGGGAGGAGAGCAGAGGAGGTCTTATGCTGGCTCTTGGTTTGTAACCATACAAAGGATGTACTCATGCTGTGTAGCACAACGGAGATACCCTCATGTTAGCTCTGAGATGACACAGTGTAGCCATGTCAGTATAGCTCTGAGCCCAAGAAAAAACTTATCACCTTTGTTTTGGAGAATGAAGATCCTTGCAGATGCGCCTATACTGTCTTCAAGACCTGAAATTTCATCCTTGCATGGTGGATCCAACTCCTTGGAGGTAATGTGGTGGGTCACCATGCCATCTCCCAGTGCATGGCAGAAACATGCATGACTACCATGCTTCTAAGCTTCTACCTTTTAGAGTAAATGCTTTACACCCTGAGGATTACTGTTTTGAGAAATCAAACAAAAACCTGACAGAGAACTTGATTACCTTATTCTTCTGCTGACCCAAATCACAAGGTTTGCTGCAGCACTTTCACATGCTCACTGCTGTACTTGTGCTTTCCTTTGGGTGACGTAGTGCTACGCAGAGCAGCTCTGAGGGTACTCCAGTGATTTACAACATGCTTTCTAGTTGAGGGCATGTATTTATCATGTTACAACAAACGAATGATTAATAGTTGCCATAGTGATAATGAGAACTTGAAGTCTTTGAGCCCTACAGAGTCAAATGCAAGCCTTGGCACATCTTTGCTGCAAAGCAATCGTGGTGGGGTCTTAAAAATAGAGGCTCAGGAACCAGCGTCACTTAGTAACACTTTAACACCCTATGGAGAAAACATTAAAAAATAATCATACGCTTATTTAGAAATGTGAAAAAAAACAGATGGGAAAGGTTTTTCACTGTAAGAAGACATTTAAATATTTTCGCAGAATGCACTTTTTCTTTTTTTTTTTTTTTTTAAATGCAATTGAAAACTGCTGCTTTTTACTGCTAACCTTCCCCCTCTTCTTTCCCCTGGCACAACTTTGCTCATTGAAATGTTATATGGACAAAATCTCAGCTTTCCAAGGTCCTGCCAATGCTTCTCTTTAATCTAAAGCACGTAATCATTTCTCCTCAAGTTTGCTTACGAACCGTCAGTGAGAAGTCTTTGCAGGGATGCACAGATTTGCCCATCATTATTCCTCAATATTCTGTGAAAGAAAATGTCATTCAGACTTCTGTGGGGACACTAAGGCATATGGGTAGTTGCTGAAGCTTATAGCTGTTTGTTCAAGACCAGGTTGGTCACAAGTCCCTCCATATACAACAACAGCCTGTGCTGCACATTGCAGTGGTCAAAGAGGAGATGGCTGTTAGAGGTGGTAAAGTTAATTTGTTCCTCAAAAAATGGCCGCGTGCAGGAAAAACTGACTCAGTTATCCTGCAGTGGTGTCAGTTGGCTGCAACATTTAGCCTGGAAATGAAGATTCAGCAAAAATATACATAAAATGTTGAGGGCCAGAGTGGCAAAGCCCTCCTCTTCTACCTGATGCCTCCTGAGATCATTTGTAAATGAAACTCTCATAACCCACCGGGAAAAATAGAGAGCAGACATGGTGGCCATTAACTACTACAAGAACTAATTAAATGAGAGGGAAGGAATCTGAAACCACTGGGACATGTACAAGCTTTGTTTTGCTTACCGGTACACCGAGAAATTTCTGATGATCTGGAAGATGAGTAGACTGATTTATCCAGGAGATCAGATAAAGAGCAAGGCAGGAGGTATTGTGCCAAAGTAAAGAACATGCACAATATTGTTTGGCATCAATGTGCAGCTAATATCCTCCGGGAGGAAAAGAAAGTGATGAGAAACCTTCCCCTTGTGTTACTTCTGCATTTCCCCCCCCCACCTTGGGGCTTTTCCTGTGAACAGCTCTGAAGCATCAGGATCCCATACTGTAAAATTATTTTTCCTCCTTCCTCAGCCTATGTTTGTGGGAATCTGAAATCACCAGCAGCTCTTTGGAGCACTGAAGGTTTGAAGATACAGCCTCTGCCCGGGGACACCAGGCAGTCCTCATCTCAACAGCAGTAAATTAGAGAAAAGAGAAGAACATGCGTTGCCAGGAGTCCCCTGCAATGTGATAATTGACAGAAAACAAAGATAAATTGTTTCGGTATTAGCAGCAAGATACAAAGCGTTAATTATTAGCCAGTACTGCTCTGCAAGCCAATGTAGATTGGAGGTTCAGTGCTAGCAGATATGTCCCATCAACTCACACAGCCATCAGGCACCCAAAAAGCTTCAAGACCTGCGAGTCCCTATTGCCAGGTGTTGCCACACACGTGCCTCTACTTGGCCAAATGTCTGATGGTTGCACCAACGTCGGCACATGGCGGGGTCGCTATGAGCTCCTAAGACCCCTGTGTGTAGGAGCCACCAGCCGCAGGCTACACACAAAGCACACAGGCGGATCAGGCGTGTTGACTTTGCCGCGTGAGATGATCTTGTGCTCTGCCTGTCTAATTAGGTCAAGAGGAACACGATGCTCCAGCAGCTTCGAGGGCTCGGGGTAACTAATTCAGCACTAGAGTGGGAATTGCTCCAGAGACGCGTTGTGTCCCATAGATGTATTTTAAGTGTTGAACATAGCTAATGAAGCTATTAAAAGGCAGCAAAATTTTAGCCATTTCAGTGAACGAGCTAAGTTGCAATGCCCTCAGACAGGCTGGAATGGATGTCTGTAGCACTAAAATGTCACACTGTTGTATGTGACAAAATTGTCCACTAATGATGGGCTTCAGCCAAGCCAACATTTGGCCACTCACAGTTTCCTTGGGTTGCCCCCAGCCCCCAGCCTCGTTCAGGTGAAGGTACCACCTTGTCTGCAGCCAGAATGGGCTTTGTGAATTGCCAAAGTAATCCTGAGACTTCACATAAGCAACAAGTTTGTGTGCTATTTCTGAGCTACAAAGTTTTCCAGAAAAGGCAGAATGATCACTTCAATGAGAAGGTTTTTGAGCAAGTTTTTATTCAATTAGCGCAAATTGATTTATTGCTAGGTGAGCCCTCAAACAGTCTGTAATTACAGACCCACAACTGCAAAGTAGGAAGATTATGAAGGTTAAACATATCAAGTCTTTGCATGAAAAGGAAGTGATCAATGAAAGAAAAAAAAGTAGAGTTAATGAGAGATAAAAGGATTCAAGAGCGTGGCAGATAGGTTCGTGCTAGGACATTCTGTAATGAAAGGAGACAGCACAGCAAATGAAAGCAGAAAACCCTGATATTGCTCAGAGAACTATTAGAAATCTTAGATGTAGTCTTCACAAATAACTCTCATTTTAAGGGCTAGCGCGCTTTCTCTTCAGTCCCAAATTTACCTGCTGTGCTAATGCAGTGTCCTCTCACATTCATTGTTGAAAATTAATTACTTGAGTAATAAGGATATATAAAAAAATATCTTCAATCAGGTTATAAAAGAGAGTTGTTTGCACTGAAGGGAAGTTGCCCACTGCATTTTAAGTTTGCAGCATGAATAAGTCTCTTTGTGTTCTCGTTTCAGTGCTTTCTCACACACTGTGTCCCACCGTTGTGCTAGGAGGGAGAGACAAATACAGCCCTTTGGGCTAGCTAACATTGTCCCAGAAGGATTACTCTTAAAGACCATTTTCTGCTCTTTGCAATCTTAAATCCCACGGGAGGAGAAACTTCCCATGCTGCCCCAGAGGCAGGCTTGCCCTCTATTACATTTCACTTTAAGGAAATATTTTCCTGATCTTCAGCCTTCATGTCTCACTTCCTTAATTTCTTCCCTCTGCACCCAGTTAGATTCCCTTGTACAATCCTAAATAATTAATCACCTCCTTCATTCATTTCAAACACTTGTTGAATACAGAGCAGAGAACAAGAATTACTCATAGGAAGAAAAGGAATGGGAACTGGATGAGAGAGGACCAGTTGAGAGGCGAGGAATGGGGAAAGAACAATGCTCCAAGCATAAAATCCAAGATGCTGGTAAAAGTAAAAGGGATACAGGAACGCTGCAGTGCCCCGTGGCTGATTCATGCTGCTTACTTTTGCATATTAATTGGGGAAGGCAAAACACAGTTCCTCATGGGGCCCTGAAGGGCTCTGCTCAGAAGAAGAAGGTATCCTTTGATGCCTGTCAGTCCAAAACAGCAGTGGCGTGCGGGCTGTTCCCCAGGCACGGCTGGGCAACCGAACGTTAAATGGGAGCGGTGGTGAGCGCCCCGTGAACACAAGCCCTGCAGCCGTTTAGATGCCCTGCAAGCCTTCGGCAGGTGAAGGCTGCTCAGGGGAAGGCAGTTCTGCGTACACGCAGAAGCGGAACTCGAGAGAGCTTCCAGCGCCGATAGTAATGCTCCTCACAAGCTTGCTTTCCCAAGGGCATGGGTGGATTTTGCCGCACAAAATCTATTTTGAAGGGGTTTGGTTTTGTTTTGTTTTTCTGGGTATTTTGTTTCGTTAGACCTTGAAGGCTGAAGATCTCAAATTTCTAGGCAAGCCCAGAAATGCATTGCTAGAGCGCAAGGGCTCCTGGCAGAAGGCACGCCGCAGGGCACCGTGTCCAGCTACCACGAGCTGAGCACCCAACCGGGACGCTAAAGTCAGGTCTCTGCACCAGGATCCCTTCCTCACTCTCCTTCAGCGGAGAACGAGGAGTTTCTTCGGATACACGATAGGTCAAGCTAAGGTCTGACCCACCTCTGGTGGTATCTCTCCGGCTTTCCCGATAGGTGTACAGGGGTGCTCAAACAACCAAACATCTTGGTTAACTGGGCCCAAGGGCTGGCCACACAAAAGCTCTTATGTCTAAGTAGCCAACTTGGCTCCAGTCCCCTGGTTGAAGTCCACAGCCCTGGGGGCTGTAGGTAAGAAACCTTTCTGCACTTGGCCAAGGAAGAGGGTAGTCAGCAAGCAGGGAGGTGGCTGTTAATAGAAAAGAGTAAGGCTAAATGAGCTGAAGAAAATGAGGCTGGAGGAGAAGGGGACACCGTGAATGCCTCCTGTTGAACCTGTTTGCCCTCCATGCAAAGTTACAATCCAGCTGCTTGGTGTTGTTTCCATGATGCGCTTTTTATTTATTCACACCTGGGAACATGACCTCTCATCCAGGAGCTCTGTTCCACTGAGAGTAAATTTATGGCCGACATCTGCTCCTGCACCAGGCGCACGGAGGTGATTTGCAGCAAAGAAATTGCATTCTGACCCAGTGACAAGCCATTTTGCCGAGATGTTGAAGATATAAACGGTCAGGCTGTGGCATAAGCATGGGGACAATTTCTGTAGTTGTGAAAACGCTTACACCTCCCAGTCCACCCCACAGCCCCACTGCTGGTGTTCAGAAGTTGGATGCAGCTATAACTCTTCCGTGAGGTAGCAGGAACACTAAAAGGGAGGCACATGGGCCAGGATGGGACAGTGCTAGGGTTTTCTTTTTATTGGGAAATATATTTTGGCACAAATGAGAGCTGTCTAGTAAGCAAGCATCCCCAGTCATGAAGAAGGTGCTTGGAAGGGGACAGGTAGCACTTGACTACGTAAGGCTCATGAAGGTGACCATGGGATTCACTGGCTTGGCAGATGGTGTTTGCAAAAAAAAAAATTAACTGCAATCAGACCTGCCTATGCAACCTCATTTGCTGGGCTTGTTTCTCCTCGATCTGTGTATGGCCATGGTTTGAGACAGGAACCTGGGATGTGGGAAGGGGAGGAGAAATGGCTCTTCATGACCCCTTCCTCTCCCTCCACATATGCTGGTCAAGGTCTTCACGTCTTTTTAGTCAGCGTGTTCTCAGTCCTTAACTGAATGGTGGTTTTATTATTTTCCTTTACCCTGCCCACAAGATTGCTGGAAACCTGAGGTTTGCTGAGAGTGTGGAGACAAAGGTGAGCTGCAAGAAAAAGTTGGGATGAAAACAGGAGAGCAGGAGGCCCTCAACCTTGTGCCACAAGTTGTGCTCATGCCTGTGGAAAGGAAGAATGTCTTTGGCTGCTGGCGGCACACTGACAGCTGGTTAACAAGGAAATGGGTGGGTGGATGGATTCCTGTCACCTGCAAGCACAAGGATGGCCTTGAAATGCTGCAGCCATAGCCTTGGCTTCGTCTCTACTGAGGGCATACATAAGCACTAGTAGGTGTTTGGACAAGCGAAAGCATTGCCCAAGAGTGTGCTTTACAGCATGGTGTGAGCAGAAATCCCGGTCCTGCCTCCCAGGGTGTGCTCTGAGAGTGCTGTGTGACTGGTTACAACAACCTCTGTTTCCTTTGTTAGCACCTTCTGGAGTTTCTTTGGTTTTGAATTTATTCTCATTTTGGCATGAAAGTAAGAGGAGAGAGGAGTGGGTGAGATACCATAATGTGCTATCCATCTCCTCAGCCTGGACTTGCGGTAGGTTCAGCCACCTTTAGAAGGACAAGTGCAACCCAAGGCAAGTGCAAGGGCAACATCCATATTTCACACCGCTTCATTTCCCATCCTGTCAAGTTTGCAGATGACACCAGATTGATGGGGGGTGACCAAGGACAGGGCTGCCATTCAGAGCGACCTTGACAGGCTGGAAGAAAGGGCCAGCAGGAACTTCGTGAAATTCCAGAAAGACAAATGCAGAGACCTGCACCTGAGAAGGAAGAGGTGCTTGCAGTGAGAAAGGCTGGGGATGGACAGGCTGGGGAGGAGCTCTGCTGAAAAGGACCTGGTAGGTCCTGGTGCAGCGTGCCCTGGCAGCAAAGCAAGCCAACATCCTAGGCTGCATGAAGAGCAGCAGAGCCAGGACAATGAGGGAAGTGATAATCGCCCCCCCGATTTCCCCAAAGACACGTGTTATACCACATCTAGATACTGCATCCATTTTTTGGTTCCTCCAGTACAGAAAAGTAATGGACAAACTGGAGAGAGTTCAGTGGAGGGCCACTGGCATGGTTGGACGGGCTGGAGGCTGATGGAGTTGGGCTTCTTCAGCCTGGAGCAGAGACAGCTTTGGGGGCACCTAACAGCGGTGCCCTCCCCTGATGTCTATGAGGAACTTCTCAAGAAGTTTTAGCAGGGCTTTTTGGCATATGGCAGGGTGCGAGAGGGGGGCACAAGTTGCAACAAGAGAGGTTCAGGCTGGATATCAGGAAAAACATCTTCACCATGAAGACAGTCAAGTAGTGCAACAAATTGCCCAGAGAGGCTGTGAAGGTTCCTGCTTTTTATTTTATTATTATTTTGAGCAGGAGGATCCTGGGTCTGGGGCAGTTGGGGTGCTCCAGTGTGTGACATGATTACACCAGGATCAGAGACCAAGGCTGGTGTGGCACAAATTATGTGGATGTGGCCACATCCACAAGAAGGGTAAGCGATCTTTTCCTATGGCTCCTCAGCGCCAGAAGTTGAATGGGATAAAACTAATGCCAGAGGTGCTCTATAGGTCACGTAAGTCCAATTACTTGGGGGTCTGGCGATTCTGTCACAGGGTTAGTCTGCATGCACCTATCCCCTAGAAAGCAGTCCCGTTGCAATCGGTGGTTTTTTGGGCACAATTCCCACTTAGGGCCTGTGGGATGTCACCTGGGGCTCATTTGTTAACAATAGGATTCACTGAATTTCACCTTCAGCTGTCTACAAATTAGACCCCTAGAGCTCAATTTTTTAAATAAATGCAGGCATCGATGCCATTTGAGTTGCCCTGGAGTGTATAACATGGCCCAGGTTTGGGAAAGTGAATAAAGGCCTTAAAGTGGGATTCAGCTCACAGACTCATCCTTCTAAGCTTAGGGATCCATAGTCCGGTATCTGGATGCACCAGATATGGGTGCATACGCAGCACATATGCTTATGCTATTTAGAGCCCTTGAAATGGCCTAGGATATCCCACGTTGGAGGTCACAGATGTCCTGTTCATCCTGCATCATGTCTGCAGGGCCTTCATGGGTGTTTTGGAGACCCTAGGACATCTCAAACAGCACTAGATGCCTGCGTCGGGCAAACAAATTGAGCCGTTCTTGCCTACTTCAGGGCAAGCAGAATAACTGCTGACCAGTTTACTGTTGTTGTTACTACTCTTACATGGGAGCTAAGACTCTTGGTGCACCTGGAAACACCTCAACCTGGGTCTCTGAGTTGGCTAAGCTAGTCATCTGGGGCTTGACTGAATTGCCTAAAGAGAGGTGCCTAGTGCCATCTGAGACACCTAGAGTAGTCCGAGACACATGGGGCTGGCAGATATGAAAAGACCTAGAGGAGACCTGTGCCCTTCTGTTGCAGTGGTTAAGCAGGGTGTTCTCAGGCACTGGGAGCAATACTTGACATCTCTACTAAGAAAACTGAGTTCTGCTCCTGTTCTCCTCTTACAGCCACTGGAAAGTCAGCAACACCTCCAGACAGCTCCTCTGCTCCCTGGTCCTAGGCATACTGTTTCGCTTGGGAATAATTGTCTCCAGGATGCATTTACGTTACCCTGACTAGCAGAGATGTCTACGGGGTTAAGCAGCGGTTTGTGTCTGCTTTGAGAGGTGCTGGGCTGAGGTTGAGGTTGAGCAGATACATTGGTATCTCAGCACCTTTATGGTCTACATCCAAGAGACCTGATCAGACCTACAAGGTATCACTGTGGCCTGAAAGAGCACTTGTGCCTATGCTGTTGCGTAAACCAGCACATTGCCGTCCTCCATTATTGCTGCTGCTTATCCATTTTTACCTGTAAGGACACTGGTGTCAGGTCAGTTTGACTGACTTAGGTTTCTTCTGATTTCCAAATGCCCTCTCTTCTCTAATAGGGCGGGTGCATCCGGGTATCCCCCATCCCCAGCTGATACTGACTCTTCTCCTCTAAGGCCACAGGGCTTCAAATCACATGTGCATGGAGGAGAAGCAGCTGTATCTATTCAGAGGAGGATGACTGAATGAAAAAGTATTTTACCTTCACCCATGCTTCCCATTGGCTTACAAATAAATATGCGTTATCCCATGGTTCCCCACTACATTGTCAACTCTACCTGGGTGAGAAGGGCAGGACAACTGCAAAAATTCCTTTAAGTATGTTCATGTTATCATTGAACTTAGGCTTACGGAGATGGGAAAACTGTTAGTCATGATGCAGGAAAAGTCGAAATGTCAAAAATTCTCTTCTTTCACATACCCACATGTCAGGAAAAGGACAAAACGGTTTCTCGTTCAACTCTAACAGCCTACTTAGCTACATTGCTATTAAAGCCACAATATTTCCAAGCAGGTAGCCCCAGGTACCTCGGACTGAGAATGGGACAGAGAGCTCTGACCCATTGATACGAACCTTTAGGACTCTTTAAGAACACCGGCAGCGTCCCGGACAATGGGGAACGTGCCGTTCTCATGCTCACATTTGTAAAAGACAAGCAGGATGACCCAGCTCACGGTAGGCTAGTTTGACATTACTTTGGCAAAATAATGGAAATACTGAAAATGGGTATAAAGGGGTAGAAGACATTAAAGAAGTAGTAAACAATTAATGCCAATCAAGATGCTTTTTAGGGAGGAAAGGTTGTCAAACTTGGTTTTATTCTTTGATGTGATTGTAGGTTTTGGCTGATAAAAGTAATTGCAAAGACGGAATATCCTCTGACTTTTGTATGTTTGACAGCGCAGCAGATCCCGATTAAAAAATTAGCATTCTACCCTATCAATACAAGGCACATAAAATGGATAAAGAACTGGCTGTCATGTCAACAAAGAAACTGTCAAAGGGGAATCACTGTAGGAAAGTATTTTTTTAGAGGAGTTCTGCAGGGATCAGTAATAGGTCTGAATGCTATTGAATATTTTCACTAATGACTTGGAAGTAAATATTAAAACTGCTGATAACATTGGAAAATAATGAAGAAGACTAGGAGTTACATGAAAGTGCTCTTAGTACGGTTGTAAGCAAGCTTTCAAGTCTAAGAACAGGCAAGCAGACCACACACGCAGGAACCTGGAGCACAACACATCTGAGAGGGATTTGGGCATGCTAAAGAAGCAACCCAAAATAATTCTGCCAATACCGTGTTTTGTGGCTTTTGCACGTTATTCTTTGCAAGGACTGACGCAATCCCTGACTATGTAATTCAGAGGAGTAAAGTAGGGATCAAATTTTTAATTTCTGTATGTTGCATCACTAGACTTGATGTCGAAATAATGCCTCCATCTCTGGTACCCCAAATTTAGAAAGGATGTCAGGATAAAAAAAAAAAGAAAAAAAGAATGTTGCGGAAATAAACCACAAAAATTATTCAGGGAGCAAAAAACCACTATTGTATGTAGATGCTTCCAGAGCATGAGATATTTATTTCAGGAAAAAAACCGGGATGAAAAGCAACTCGAGACCTGCTTATGAGTGCCTTTGGGGGGAAGTGGTAGATACCAGAGGCTCTTTAATGCAGCAGAACTGAGCAGAGCCAGAACCAACAGAGAAAACAGCTGCAGAAGCACGGGCAGGGATTCAGCAGATCGCGCGCTTCTGGGAAGCGGTGGACTTTGAACCCAACTCCCAGCAGCTTCGGATGAAGACTGAAACCTTTTGGTTACACATTTTTTGACTCGGTCAAGCATGGGGTGAGGGGGAATCTATGTTGTCCTACATGCGAAAGGTGAGACTTGGGGATTTACCGCTCCCCTCTAACTCGCTGCTCAAAGGCATGGAGCTGTGAAACCTACAGGTCAGGGAGCTGTAAACCCACTATTTACTTTCCCACAGGACTTCATCTCCGGTCTTCTGCCTCTTTCCAAAACCCCTCCCTCCAACACCTCTGTGCTCTCTGCCCTGTGGCACCACGCAACGCGGGTAAGCCAAGAGTAAAATTTTCAAGCCATTGGTCGGAGGGACGCGAGATAATCCTGAAAATTTTGCCCGGTGTGTTCTCCGGCAGGTTTTTCAGAAGGGAAAACACCAGCAAAACTTTGTCCCAGAAGTTAGCCCACTCTCCAAACCGATGCCGTCTCCTTTTGCTGGGAAGTCAATAATTTATGCACGTCCTGCGAGCGAGACGGCCCCAGAGCAGCCCGGGGAGGCTGGGACATCGCTCCCTGAAGTACCATCTTCAGGAAACCACTCTCTAAGATTCAAATGCTTCTTTGTTTATGAAATAAAGTCCACCAGACCTATCGCCAATTGTTTATGCTAAAGAGCACACTCCCATTAATGTTAATGGTGCTTTGGAGCATAAATCCTTGCTAATTGATATAGGAATGTATCCCAGAAGAGTTTACTTTACTGCTGATTTAGCTGATAGATATAAATGTGTGAGAGGGAAATATTAGCATTCATGTAAAACAATTAGGTTATCAACAGGGGCGAATGATTCAGAAAAATGACTGCAACTTTCCAGCTCCCTTTAATGGAAAAAAAGAAAGTCTGCTAATGAGGAAAATCAGAGGGAATACAAATATGAGCTAATGGTTGCTATTACTTAATATTTGCGTTACATCAGCAGCCCCTGAAAACCAGGGCTGGGTCCCCACCTGAGCTCTGTGCAGATGCGGGATGGACAGGACCATCCTGCTGCCCACCAAGGTCCATCCCCTCCATGGCCTCTCTGGGGGAGCCGTCGGTCGGGCTTGTCAGTCTGACACACCCGGCTGCTGGATGAGCTCGGTCACGGTTGCTAAATACGTATGAATAGAGGAGAACGATACAAGCAGCGGATAGATTTTTTTTCACAATTTAATTTTTTTTTGTTTTCAGATAATATAATGGCATATGAAAAGTGAGGCAGTAATGCAGTTCAAAAGAAAAAAAAGAAAGCAACCCCCACCACTCTCCTGGATCCTTCTGCCAAAGGCTGACATTATTGAAAGTTTGCTAAATACAAGTAGTACGGGTATTTCCATAAAATTCTGATTGTTCGAAACCTACAATTTTGTGGCAAACGTACAGCCATCGAAGGAATAAATTTTTCAGTGTACTCAGCAGTTTTAGCTATTGAACTCCCATTTAATTCATGGGTTTTGATGTGAAAATGTTTTCCTAAGAGAAGGCTCAGATAGAAGAAACGTACAGTAAGCCACACATCTTCTGCTAAAAGATGCTTTGACCTCGAGTGTTGAATCTGTGATTTTGAGCATATGGGGTTTCATTTTTTATTCTAAGCTTATCTAGAACCAGGAGGAAAAAAAGTCACATACCAAAAAGAAGTATAGTATTGTTTGTGGAAGAAATATAGCATTGTTTAATTACATTTTCTGATTCACATATTTTAGCTATTTCTTAGTTTTAGTGCAAAACCAGGCACATTCACTTTTGTGATACAGAAAAACTAGAAATCTCTTCATTTTAGTATCTTTTGCTGCGAGTCACTGAATGGTAAGACTTTTTCTCCCCACACTTCAGTAAGCCTAATTTTCAAGGTCTCCGTTATTAATGAAATATCAAGCGAATTATATAACATTTGCCTGGGCATGGTTAAAGACCGTGTACCCAGTAAGATTTCATATAACAAAAAGCGCCCAACCCTAGAAACACGTTTTTTTTTTTTTCCATTTAATGCTCATAAAATTTTACAGACAACAGAATCCTTTCTTAAGCTTTATTTAAGAAATCGAATACTATTATAGTTCAATATATATAAGACACATCCAGTATTGTGTTCCTGATAGCAAGTGCATAGATTTTGTTAAGATATCATTTTTATATTTTAAAAATTTTTTTTTTTTTATTTGTTACTCAGTAGCATGTTTCATGATCACACGAAGGGATATTCCCAGTGATTTTGCTAAGAGCATGAGAGAAAAAACAGAACACAGCAAAGTAGTGAAACTACAACAGAGATGAGGAACAAAAACAATCAGGCAAACTATCAGTACAGTCGATTCCTGATAAGTGAATAATCTGATTGCTTGGTCACAATGCTTTATTCACTTATCAGGAATGATTCACACTACATTTTGTTAAACTGTTTTCCTTAGCCTAATACCTAAGAGTCACACTGGGCAAAGGCACACACACTCTGGCAGGCTATTCTTTAATCAGCAAGTCTTGTGACAGTTTGGTAATTTCCCATGGCGATACACATATAGCTAACAAAGAGACATTTTGCTAACACTGCAAGGTGCCTTACATAATTGAAATTAAAAGCATGCATTTAAGCAGGACAAACTGTTCAGCTGCGTTGCTTTAAGGAACTCATTTTTCCCCATTGTTGAAATAAAAAAAAAAAAAAAAAAGAAAGCAAAAACCTGTATCTTTCAGCCCTGAGTATTTAAAAGAAACCCAACTGCAGTATAAGTCTTTTTTTTCAGTTGTATTTTTGGAAGAAAAGACCCTTCACAAAGCTCTAGTTTCTTTCCTAAGACCAAGTTTTCGAGAAAAAAAAAAAGAGGGGAGAAAAAAAAAAAAGAAAACATTCACAGCAACCTAAAAAACCCAGAGACCAATTCTGATTTATCATTCATGCAAGTCAAGACTTACTCAACTGAATCCACTGGTGTCAAAATTATCCGAATCGGGATGATAAACTCTAGAGGTGCAAAAGACCCAGGATACAGTCTGACCATCGCTTTCTGCTTTCCTGCCTGGGCTGTCCACTACAGGCTTCTGTGGTTTTAAACTTAAGAGTTGCTTGGACCCCTGACCTCTGACAACAGACCCTGCAAGACGACATTTGAGCTTGTTTGGGACTCCAGACTCATCGCTTATTTGCCTTTCATGGAAATGGAAAAGTGAAAAAAGCAAAAAAAGCAAAAAAAAAAAAAAATCGAGCAATAACAACCAGGCCAACTCATGAGCCACCAGAAAATGTCAAAACTCTTCCAAAGGCAGGAGCCAACGTCGCTGCTGACACCACGCGGAAACCCCCAGCGCGCCGTGGCCTCGCAAGACGTTACTTGGGGGGTGGGTTTGTGTGTGAGCCGAAGCCAGAGTGCCAGAAAGACCGGGGGAGAGGAGACAAGAGGGAGGAGTGTCGTTTGGGTCTCATAAGAGCACTTTTAAGTGGTCTTCGATTCCTGAGCATCACAGAAAGTGGGACGAAGGAAAGGGACGGGGGCGTATGGCTTGAATTCCAGAGAGCACTCGCCAGTGCTTCTCTCTCCTCCTTGGGTTTGGTTTGGTTTGGTTTGGTTGGTTTTGTTTTTTTCCCCCCCTCTCCAAATTGTAAGGTTTGTATCTGTGATCAAACAGAGGAGAGAAGAGAGACTTTTTGTAAACCAGAACAACATAGATTTTTCTTTTGCAGCTTTTATTTCATCATGGGAGACACCGGTTGGGGGAGAGCAGAGAGATTCTTGTGAGGAGGAAAAAATCACAGGAAATGAAAGAATAAAAAAAGCTAAAAGCCAACTGTAAAAAATAATGAGAAAAAAAGTGCTATGGTATTTCTTTTGTCCCTTTTGAGATTTGTGTAATACTATTAGCCAATGCTGAGAATGATCCGCTTTGTAAGCCCACAGCAAAAATATCACCCATTTGAACAACAGGGGATCTTTTTTCCATCATTTATTTCTCTCTCTTTTTTTTTTTTTCCCCTTAAATTCCACTGGCTTTAATAGAAAGTCTTCCTGTGCTCACTCGGATTTTATTTTGTTTTATTAATTATTATATGTATAACTGCACATAACAAGCTCGATCACCTGGTAGGCTTTTGCAGGCTCTCACAGCCCTAGTTAGGACGTGATTAGTTTCTAAGGAGAGTTTGACTAACACCATATGCCATCAGATTGCTGTGCAGTTTGGAAGAAATCCCAAGGCTATATCCTCCTTTTCTTGAATGTTTCATATGCTTCTGTGAAGTAGCGGCAAAGTATTATTATATTTTTTTTTTAACGACTAGGAAGAATTGATCTCCATAATCCGCATTTTCCAGACTGCCTGAAATGTCACAGCAAAAAAAAAAAAAAATCTTTTCAGGTGGCTTCTGTGTGTTTGTGTGCAGAAGCTTTTGCGGTTAGAAGGCTAACGAAAGCTACCTTCAATATGACTTTGCAGGAAACTCATTTAAAACGCTTCCTGCTCAGATAGATTATCCAAGTGATAAGGCATGACTAGGGGGAGGAAGAGAGAAAAAAAAAAAAATCAAAGAAACGGTAACATGTCTAAAATGTACAAATCCTCTTTTGCCCCCCAATCAGATATTCACTTAGGTGGAATCGACTGTATCTTTTGTACACAACCAACAAATAGAGAAAAAAAAAACAGGCACGTGAAACAGTGAGGTGTGTAGATGTATTACCAACACAGAATGACCACCAACAATACAACACACAAAGTAGAGAGACAAGTATTAGGAAAATGGTTTAATATTGGAGACAGAAGCAAAAAACTGCATCACACAATAACATACATTACAAAAATAAGTCTGACTGTTTCAACTACACGGTTATGTTCACAATGAGGACAGAAGAATCAGAAAAAACTCTGATCTAAACAGCAAAAAAGCAAACCCCTAACGTTTTAACTAATACATTTATCCACGCAAAGTGACCGAGTACTCCTAATTCTAATTACCTTATTGTGTAACTGCACGATACAGAATAAAAAGTGAAACTTACCGCTTTTGTTAAGACAAAATTCTAAACACTAAATATAAGCAAAGGGAAAAAAAGAAATCAAGCCAAAGTTTTGAATTCTCTAAACAAAACCAACTCTCCTTCTACCGTCCAGAAATCAAACTTGAAAATCAGTCATGATCGAGGGGGCCCACGAGAGTAAGCCACAAAAATTTCCATTTGTTTTTTAATCTCCAGTATAAAAAGTTCCACTGGTACAAAATGCATAAGTACAATCAAGTTGTAGAAATAGGAAAGCCTGCTTTTTTTTTCTTTTTTTTTTGTTCTTTTTTTTTTTGGCTCAAATTCCATCAAACAACAAAATCCAAATGCATCAATAAAACAGAAACAATACTCAAATGGTCTTACAGTTTCCACTAGATTGCATTAACTTTGGCTTTTCTCAGACAATACTTAAAAACTAGTTTGTAATTCTAAACAAAATGATAGTATTATTAATCTACAAACAACAATTCTCACAGCACAAAAAAAACACAAATACATAGGTTTGTTTTTTTTTTTTTTTGTATGACATTATCCAAAAAGGTAATGAAACTACAGGATATTTTTTTCCTTTTGTTAATTAGCACTTAAGATAATAAAAACAGAAACAGTAAAATGATTCCAGAGTAGCACAAGCCAAGGAACTGTAACCCCTATGGTGAAAGAAAGATGAACTTGTTACTCCTTTGAGGACTGCCATTTCATTGCAATTAGCTAATTTGTTTGAAAAAACTAGTCTAGTCTTTTGATTAGAATTTTGTAAAGCAATTTCCCTTGTTTTTCTTCCTCTCTTATTAGGCCCTTGCACCCTTGCAGCTTTTTCCTTTCAATATTTTGAAAGAGAACTGGTAGATAATTTGTCTCCAAGGAGGTGTATGTTTGAGTTTTTGGTTTTGTACTCGATTTTTATTTAGTTTTTGAAAAAATTTATTTATTTTTTGAAAATTTTTATTTCAAGATGGACACTTTTCTCAGCAACGACCCATCTCAGTTGCCTGGAAGTACGGAAACATTCCTCCTCTCCCACTGCTAAGCCAATGTCCCCTGTAGCGTAATTCGGGGCAGCCCGAGACCGAGTTACACTGCCTGAGGACCAAAGGCATCACCGCTCTAACTGGACTGATAAACCCGCAGGACACACTAGGGCATCTAAAAAAGCTTCGGAAATTTATACGGTGGGTACAATGAGAAAAATTAGTGAAACAGTCTAAACAATCCAAATGATGATCTCATATTATATATATATATGTACATATATATAATATAACGTATGTGAGATGATACTTTGAATATGCAAAATTGCTGCAAGTAGTACAAAATAGCCCTCAAAGGGTGTAGGAAGGCCCCAGCAGTAGTAAAAACATGTGAGAAAAGTATAGATCATTTATTTATAAGTGCATGTGCTATAAGAAGGAAACTTTTTTGCATCACTAGAGGCTAGTCCTTTCCATCCCAGGGCTCTACATAAAGAAGCATTTAAGTTGGGGATGAGAGACAAGAGTGCACCAGCTGATGTTGTTCATATAGGGCTTCGTTTTTAATTTTAGGCGGCTTCGAGTATAATCGGATAGAAATAGGAAGTGGAAGAATGTATGGCACTTTATCATCAGTAGCAGGTACTGCTGCTCACACGCATTGGATTGGCAATGAATTCTCTGTACCGGTAGCAAAAAACCAAATTTGGTTGTTGGTCACCACTTGTGCGGTAGAAATGCAATCTAATCAGACTTACAAGGCAGTGAAAAGGGCTACCAGCATCTCTTTTCTGGTTCCTTACACAGAGCTTCCTCCAGCAAACACCCACATCAGTCACAAATATATTCCCATGGACTACTTGTACGAGTAAAGTTACTCCGCTCGATACGAGTGTCTGCAGGAGTAAGCCAATATATTGCCGTTACAAATAATGGCAGAGAACACCAAACATTACAGTGTATGTAAACTTTATCCATAAAAAGTAGTTTAACTGCAGTGCACACTGAATTTTCACCCAGGAAGATCTAGTGCATCTGATTTAAGCAAAAGTTCATTTATTTAAATTACAAAAATATTATTTTTTTTCTCCTCAAGGTTTTCAAATGGTGGACTTACCACTCCTGTCTGGGAGTGGCTCACACAATAGATAATTAAAGAATTGTTTTCTTTTTCTTTTATTTTATTAATACTGAATAGCATATTCCAGCAGCATATTAAAAGCTCTTTAAGAAAAGACAAAATCCCCAAAATCTAAAAAGGAAAACCACAAGTTAATTACGGTTTTAAATAATTTTAGTTATAGATACAGAAGAAATTTAGACAGCAGTAAAATATTTTTGTCCTTCAGATCTGCCCTGTGCATTGTTCTGATTTCAACCATGTATTAAATAAACCACAAAAAACTAAGTATATATATATTTATAGATATAGATATATATATAAAAATAAACAGCAAAATGGTGAATGTATAAAAGGTATTAACACTCAAGACAGCTCTGGGTGGAAAGGGTTAAAAGTTCAAAACTTTCTCACCTTAGAGGTTTCCATACAATATGAAGAAAATACATAGTGAGGTTTGCTTTCACAGCATTGATGTGTGCAGAGTGGTTAAAAAAGTGAAACATGGGCACTTATACAATGTTTTACAAAAAACATCAAAGAGAAATAACAAACAATAACAATTTCAGGCAACAAGACCACAGGATAGCAAGTTAACAAACTTTTTAACCTCTTTTTTCTTTAAATATTAGGGATTTATACAAAACACATAATAAAATACCCATGTTATCAAATTACTTCACACAAGAAACACACTGAAGCTCTAGGAAGAAAGTACCTTTGGAATTTGGCACTATAGTTTCACTGATTTTTTTTTTTCTTTAAAAGAAAAACCGATCACATTTTGCTGAACACAAACACATCTAAATTGTTCACAATAAAAAAATGACATCAATGCGTCACAAGCCAACACAAACTTATTCTGGAATATTTTTTCATTTTTCACATGAAATTCATTTTTTTTAAGCAAACAACTTTTTTTTTGTTTTTTTTTTTTTGAATCTTGTTTTTGTTCTTGTTGTTCAAGTAAACCAATTTTAAACTCGTCTTTTATAAACATAGAACACTTAAGACCATAAGACTCATGATGAAACCACAACTTAATTCACAGAAGCACCAACGTAACACATTTTACAGTAACCTTTCTTCTGTACATTGAAACAGTATAAAATATAGGTAATTTCATGTGCATTAAACCATGGATTGTCTAACTGTGAGTCAGTTCAGCAAAAGGTGACACAAGTAGGTAGCATTTGCCCTAAAACAGGGTAAATATTTTCTTATACTAATCTACAAAAAGTGGTTCTATATATATACTTTAATGAGAAAGTGAGCCACCTAAAATGGCCTTATCAAAAAACTTTACACTGCCTGAAAAATGTAAAAACTATTACAGACCTCTAGAGACTTAAAATCAGACAGTTTTATTTCTCAAACTGTTTTGGAAGTAGTCTGTTAGAAACCAACATTCTGTGCCTCTGGACACATATTGCTATTGTCACCAGTGACCAGGCAGAATGCCAATCCCTGTATAATACTTTCAAGTCTGTTTTTTTTTTTATTTTTTTTTTTACGAAATGAAAAAAAAAAAAAAAGAAACAAAAAACCCAAACAAAAAAAACCCAAAGGAAAAAAGAAAACCAAAAAAAGGAAAGAAAGAAAAAACATTTTGCCACAGGTTGTTTTTAAATCCTATCATTAATTTATCTAATAATAAATTTCAGTCTTGCATGAATGCAGCAATGTTTTTTCACATTGACTTCCCAGAATTCATAGCTAGATGAGGTCACATGCAAATTTCAAAGGTCAAACTAGATCAAAGGTCAGTAGGAGAACCAAATATGATGTGAGGTCAGAAAGACATCAGAAACAATGACGGGACGATGAAACTTTTTTTTTTTTGAGACGCCACAGGGACATGCTAGGCAAACGATGGGCTAACGGGCATGGAGATGTCTAGGGAAAAAACAAGGAAGAGGAAAAAAAGTTACATAGAATCTATGCAGCACAAACAAAATCACTTTTATGGGTGCAGGAGAAAACTAATGCAAATCTTTTATCAGTAGAGTCTATGAGCCGTTCACATAATTTGCATTAACTTACAATACTTGTCAACAAGAGCACAATGGAACCCCAAAAGAATCCATCTGAAAGGAGTCAGAGAGAATGGATTCCTCTTTGGGGAGAAAAGAGAGGAAAGAACCAGTTTCTACAAATGTAACAGAAAGGTACGGGGAGGGGGGGGGGAAGGTCAGACAACTGAACTTTAAACTAGGTAATGGAAACTACGAACAAAATAACCAGACAAATACAAACAAGAGGATAAAAGCATGAACTGTAAAGGGTGTAGGGTTCAACAGTGAAAAAGCGCCCATTCTTGGCACAATTACTCTAGAGACTACTTCAAAGGATCTAGCTAGCATAGAGAGCTGCTCTTTAGGTATCCAATAAGTTAACAATAGGCAATAAATAACTTCCATTATTTCTGAGGCAGTAAAAATTTTGTATAAAAATAGAAATGCTTTTTACAAATAAAATTTACAGGCCTGTGGCTTTCTTTTATTATTATTATTAAATTTATCTCTCAAGAAACATCAAGTATTGTCACTCATTTTATTTTATTTTTTTTTATTTTAAACCCTGTAGCTTTAGAAACAGATCTCTAAATCTTTTTTACATTAATCCTTTCCAAAAAAACAAGAACTTAAAAAAAAGTGAAATATAAAGACGACCAGTGTAAAATCAGACTAATATATAACAATACATTGATTCGAACTGAAAAAAAAATCAAATCTTCTCAAAAAACAAGTTGATGTAGTGGAAAGACTTGTTTCAATTTTTGTTGCAAAATAAGTGCTTCAACTGGCATGAGGCCATTTTGTTTAACCTATAAACTGCTGGTGCCACCCTGGTAAAATACGATCCATCCATAGAGAACAACTTTTATTGTGTGCTAATGGCACCAGGGTTCACAGAGTTAAATTGCACATTTTTTGTGTGTGTGTGTGTGTGTGTTGCTTTGAATTTCAAGACAATTTTTTTTTTTTTAAAAAGGAGATAAATTATGCTGCAAAACAAAATACAGTAACACAACTCAGTAATTACTTGGCAAGGAAGTGGGAGCCAAGTGTAATAAGGACAAGTGGGGAAATGGAAGTGGTAACTGTAAAAATAACTGTCTCTTGGTGAAGGTTGGCTCTATGTTCTTTCTTAACCCCCCCTGCAGAGGACAGGTTTGCTCATGGGACTTACCCTAAGAAAGCTAAAATAAGAGCAGTAAGCATCTGGGGTTAAGATCAGTAAGGTTTGCTGTCATTTTTGGAGCGTTTCAGCTGAACCTTCAAGCGTTTCATGCCAATCTGAAAGCCGTTCATAGCCTGGATAGCAGCTTGTGCAGAGACTGGATTGTCATAGCTAACAAAACCTACGAGACACAGAACGGAGGCGGGAAAGAAAACGAACTATAGGTTAGAACAAATGTCAGAAGGCGTTTTGTTAGGATTTTATTATTACTATTTATTTGACACATTTACCTCACTTTCAACTAGTTCTTTGATCACACTTCGTATCCCCTTTCCTCTCCCGTTCCCTTTGCCTTCCCCTTTACCTTCATAATATTTCTTTACTCACTGGGATGCAGTTGGCCAGTTTTGGTGCAATGCAGTTTCCAATCTGTTATTTATCTACCTACCTTAGAGAGTGAAGATATTTATTACTGTGACACTTTTCAGTGTAATATCTACATACCTCCCAGTCTCTTAGGAAGTACTATTAGCCCAATCTGCAAATGTGAAGCTGAAACAGAAAGCCTGGTTACAGAAACAAACCCCAAACTTAGATGCCTACCGCATTCGCACACCTGAATGTGAGTTCACGTGCACTGGTCCTGTGTGCTATGAAACACTCATCTCCTTGGGCTTAGCCTAGGACAGTTGCAATATTAATATTTTGTATTTTTACAGCTCCTTCCAGTTCAAGATCTCAAGGTACATTAAATGTTAATTAATTCAGCCTCTTGGTCCCCAACGGGGTATGCAGGCATCAAAATTAAGCCGCATCGTAAAGACAATGGCAGGGCTTGACGAGAACTCCCAATCTTCTGCTCCTCGGTTGCGAGCACTAACTAGGGGGATAATGCTTGCTCGGGTAATTCAGAATGGTTGGTCTGGCTCAGCTTTCTTTTCCCCAGGAGACTAAAAATGCTCTGTTCATAATGGACTCAAATCTCCCTGATTCTGGAAGCTCAAAATTCATTTTCATATCTGGGCCTCCCACTTGTAATTGCAAAGCTCGCCTAACTGCTGCTCTGCCTCAGCTCTGGCTAATTACTGCTGTACTCAGCCTGCTATTATGCATCTGCTTTGAAATGCTCCCTCTTCTTTCCACTTGAATTTGCCTTAACACATATCCCTTCACTCTGTTAAAGCATGGGTCCCACACACTTTGTTTTCAGTCCTAACACACAGGCTTCTCAGCGCCTCTCTTCTATCAGCTTTCTTCATTTGTGCTTAGAGCCTGCGTACTTTTCTGATTCATAACCTCTTTTTACCATCATTTTAACCTGTTCTTTTATGGCTCTTGCTTACCTTGCACTGCTGCCCTCTTCCATCTTCAGTGTCAGAATGATACGCTTTCCCCATTGTAAAGAAAAAAACCCTCTTATCAAGTCATCTGGTCCTTGTCCAGCTGCTCTCCTTCACAGACCATCCCTATGGTTTCACCTTAAATCAACTTCACCAAACTATTTAACTTAAGACTCTTCTCTGACAATTCAGGCTAACTTCTTTCCTTCCACTCAAAAACACCTCTCCCTTAAATCTCTGCAGACCTTCTGCTGGCCAAAGCCAAGATGCTCTATTTATGCTGTTCTCTGGTTGATTATTTGTTACCTCCTTAAGGCATAATAAATGTTCCTCCATACCCTCCTTGGTTTTAGTAAATCTTGTCACTTCCTCATTTTCTCCACTAGATCATTTCCTCTTAATATTACTGCCATATCCCGAGGAGCTTCATCACGCTTTTCCTTTCTTCCTTTCCCCTATTTTCTTCTAGGAGATCTTATCTGTTCACATGACTCCAATCACTCTTAGCACTGCACTCCTGTTTCTACTTCCATCAGCTCGCAGATCTCAGCCTCGATCTCTAGGACTGCCTCAGGGATAGAGAAGAGATCTACCGTGAGTTGGAAGGCAGCTGTAGCACCTTCCAGGCAGGCGCTCCACAACTGAGATGCAGCTACTCTTACCTACCTTGACAATTCAGCATTTTCCTCTACAGCTTTCCTGACCTTCACTTTGTTCTCTTAAGTGCATTCGGAACAGTCTTCTGCTATGAACTTCCCATCACCTGAATTCCTTTTTTTCTTAGCTAGTTTTAGCCACCTGAAAGTTAAGCAACTGATCTAAACTAGTCACTTAGATGGCATCTATGAAAGGCGAATGAAGAGAAGCAAGCACACCCACCATTCACGTCACCAATTTAGACACCTCCACCGATGGCAGAAGAACAATTAGCTCAGGCTATGCTTACCTTCCAGGGGGGTGAGACAAGTCACCTCATCCTATGTCTCTTTATTAGCTTCCTTGACTCAGCCAAATTCCAACATACAACCTCTGTGCTGCATTGGTGGCATCAGCCTTCATCATTCAGTTGTTATTCGGATTCACAGTTTGTCTTTTTACACAGAATGTTATACCTACATTAGCCTGTTACACTTTCATCTTCTCCCTTATCGAGAACCTTCATTTATAAAGCTTACAGAGGAATCTGGCATTCTCTCCCTTTATTTATCTTTTTCTGATTGCACACATTCATCATTTTTTGTCTGAATTTTAAACCGCAGGTTACATGAGGATGGGATGATGTTTCTTATCAATTTTCAAAGACCCTGTCATGAAGATTCTGATTTTTGTTTTAAATCTCTAGGTACCTCTATAATCAGGATAAATATTTTTAATCATTCGAGTAGCAATTTTGCTATGAGGCAGACTGCATTATTTTTACATCTCTCATTTCTGTTATTCTAAGGTTTATGAAAGGCAAGAGATAAGCTTGAAGAGTGAAACCTTTTGCTGCATCAACTAGAGCTCATGAGAACTCATGGAAGAGCACTTCCAGGCGTAAACAGACTGTTCTGTCATCCTCATCACCATTTAATCTTTTGAGCATTCATTTGAGGTGGACAAGAAAGCAAATAATGCCAAAGTCCATTTTCTGCAAAGAAAAGTAATTTTTCATTTTGAGAAGCAGCGTTACACAAAAGTTCATCACTGTCTATCACAACCCTGCGACTCACTCAGAATGCACCTTCCCTTCCCAATTCTGCCAGCGGACAGCCTTGGACAACCTTTTCACCCTTCCAGTGTTCAACCTGTCCTCATCTGTAATTTGACTTCCTCCTCCTTTGGGCAGGAGATTGGAAACTTCAGAGCAGAAAGCACCAAGCATGTGCAAAACACCATTACCGTTATTATTACTATTATTATTATTATTACAAGGGAAAAAAAAGACCAAACCAACCAAACAAAAAACCCAACCCAAACTGTACCAAGAGCAATGACCATTAATGACACAGGAGAGAAATGTGTTCTTCAGCTGCACTGTTGTCCTAGTCTTTGGGTGGGAGGACAGAGAAAAAATAAAGCTTTTTAAAACACAAATATAGGGCCAAATAGACGATTCTTGCTAATAAAGCTGAGGAGGTACATACAGAGTATGCTAGTATGTTAAACTAGCAGGATTAATTCTGGCTTTGCCTGTGATTAGCAGCATCACCAAGTAGTCACCTACTGAATCAGAAAATCTCCACCTCCTCTGCTGCTGCAGTACTTTTTGTTTTTAAAGCGAAACTCTCACTGGTGACAGAATGTCTGGGGAGGAAGAATGAGGAATTGAAATGTTAGTGAAAGCTGACTAATGCCAAAAAGACAGAGGACTCCTCCATCCGTTGGGAGTCGACCCCTCCATTTTCCCTCAAATAAGATAACCTCGGTGCATCACTCTAAGTCAGGTAATTGTGTCCCATAAATCCAGACAAATGTTTAAGTAGGTAATCAAAGAGTAAAAGGAAACCCACAAAAAGCAAGTGTGGGAAGCGAGCTGATGAATTGAGCCGCCTGCCCAAACTAATCTACATTCTTTCAGCAGTCACCACAATTGCTGCATTTCGATTAACGTAGCTTGATTTGACATTTCATCAAGATTCCTGGAGACCTCAACAACGATTTTGTCACCCCAACATACTAACTGAACTGGCTCCAGATCAATAGTGAGTCCATTTCAATTCCACTTTTCAAATTTGCTACAGCCTCAGGGACTGTTTTAACCCATCGCAGAAACATGCTGGACTATATTAGTCTAGATATGAACGACTTTTTGTAAAGCTTAAAGGGATGAATGCTTCAAAACCGAACTGAAAGACTATGGAAAAATGCAGAAAGAATGTCACACCCTTTCTCTGAACCAAATTAACTTTCCAAGTGTACTAAGGGCTTGTCTTCAGGTGAAAAACACTCAGATTGTGGCAAGGCTTGAATTCCAGTGCGGTAGGTATTTCTGAGTAACTTGATGAATTCTCCTCGTGTTTGGGTACTATCTGTTCAGATAAATTCAAACCCTTTCAAGACGGGTTAAAGCTCAATAGCTCTAGGGCCCTTGAACGGCCCTGGTGGAGACAAATCCTTAGACAGACACAAAAGCTAGATTTAAAAAAAGGTAATGATATGCAAGCTAAGAAACATCGATGGGGATTATGGTTGATGGGGACACTTCAAATGGGGACACTTCAGAATTAAGGGATGGTGCTGGGCAAAGAGCAACACTGTCGGTACAAAGGAGTTTTGCAAACTAGGGGGTTGTCTGGACTGATTACTCCTTTGTCATACATACAGTTGCGTTCCTTTACTCTGGGAAAGAATTGCTACCTTTACGGAAGCTCCAATATTTTAGGTCCAAACTTATAAAACTTATCTTTAAGAGATTCTTTCCTCCTCCTAGGCCCTCCTCATGTCTTGCATATGACCACAATTATCAGATCAATGCTCTAACAGATCGCCACTTGCTTACATTCTGGACTCTGCACTGAACTGGTGCATCTACGCTACTCAAAAGACATCAGCCCACTTAATCAACCCTAGAACTTGTTTTATACCAACACATCATCTCCTCCTCTGTTGTGATCTAATTTTCTGGCAGCTCAAAATGTTCTCTGGGAAACTTGACACTAATCTTGTGAGGCTCCCTTCACCCCTGCCCTAAGGTAAGGGGAGATGCTACCTTCCATAACACGCTGGAGCCTGCCCGCAACAGCGGGAGCTGCATATCTAGACATCAACCGTCTGTAAAGCGTTCTGAACTACATGCACACACCATTCAATCACTAATTGCAAAATCTTGTACTTAATTCAGAAGAAAGAAATTCCTGTAATGTAGAAGTAATGGGTTAAACATAGAGCATTTTTAAGTGGCTCAGCTATACAATAGAGAATAATTAGGTATCCATAATAAGGCAGTTTAATAGTATACTAAATGACAATCCCCCACATAGGGTGTAATTAGTTTCATGTACTTGACACATCCATGCGAGATGTCAGACTGGAAGATTATTATTGTTTTTTCATACCCAATTTTTAGTTAGGACTAGTTTGTCTGTGTATCTTCCCGCTCATTTGAGGATTAACAGTCCACTATTTTTGGAATGAGATTCCAGTATGACATTTCTCACATTGCTGTTAATTTTCTTTCCTGGCCCCTTTTCAGTACAGTGCATGTGGTTTTTACTATTCGATTTATTAAATTTGACATACCAAAGCACTTGCTCAGATTGGTCTGTTTGTCAATGAAGACTTTAGCAGAGATAACATTTCCAAAAGGCATGAACATCTGCAGAATGTCCTGGTCTCCAAACTCCTGGGGGAGATGGTAAATAAAGAGGTTTGCCCCTTCTGGACCTTTAGGAAAACAACAAAAAAAAAGTATGAAAACAGCTATTACAAGTGCTATATTTAATCTATTTTTCCATAATACTTACTGAAGGTGATGGTCAGAAAGCATTTCACTTTCCAACTTTGAAGGAACAAAAGCAAGTGGATCATTAAAGGAACAGAGCTGAAATGCAGCTCTTTAGAGGATCCTATCTTGAAAAGTGTTTACTTGATAACGCTACTACAAAAGCTGTTAAACTGCAGCCTCTTTCTTCAATTTATACGAGTGTCTTTCAGTACAATTAAGGTTAGGAAAACAGGTATATAATGTATTACTCTCTCACAATATCCCAAGAACTGCACAAGGAGTCCTCTGCTGCCTCAAACACCTGCATGGGTTTGTGCGTTTAATTCCAGTTGTGGGGACTTACGGCAATGCAATGAGCTGAGCTCAGATTTGAGTTTCACAGATGTAAACTCAAAGGGCAGGAAACCGGTGGAGGTGGGAATAAAAAGGGTAAGACAAAGCAAACCTTGTGACTTGGAAACCAGGGAAGTCAGAGAGGCAAAGATACTCAGAATTAAATTTGTACTGACTCATTTCAAAATGACAGCTTTTTAAAAAATACAAATTCCCCATAGAAAGCTCTGTCTCCTGGAAGAAACTTTGTAAAGTAAGTCTTTTTAAAAAGTTCAAAATAAAGTAGTTGGGTTGAAATTAAAGTGGCTTTAGACAAAGTTGAGTTTGCAAAGAACGGTGCAAACTCAAAGGTGCTTTGAATATTTTTCTTACAGCCAAAATTTGAGATACGCATTATTAGTGCTGTTGGTTTAAACATTCATCCTAGCACTAATAGGTTATTTTTTTCGCCAGCTCAATTTCTCCTTTACAATAACATACTGGAAATGAGCAATGGATGCCTGGAAGAACATGATGTATGATGGAGCCAGACATGTGGCCTTCCCAGGCAGACACCAGGAGCATAAGTGGTACACAAAGGGAACAAACATTTCTGATAAAAACACATCTGGAGTAACCTGTTTAAGTATTCCCTTGCTTAATGGAACCTAAGTGTGCTTCAGATGTGATGTCCTTGGTTTTCTGGAGAGGAAGAGGAAAGTGCGCATCAGATTTATGGCGTACCTTCCGCAACAGTCACGAAGCCTCACCTTTCCCATACAGAAGAACCAGGCTGGCTGCTCTCTCTCAGCCTGAAGGAAAAGGTTGCAATGTTTGCCCAAAAGGAGGGGATAAATGGATTAGGAAAAAAAAATGTTTTTCAAAAGAGAAACATTTTTGGGCGTGAAAAAAAAAAAAGAGGAAAAAAAGTGGCCACCTGGAACTTACTTCTTCTTAGCACAAGTAAAATATAGTATCCAGAAAATAATATTTTTTAAAATAGTAAGAAAAATCTTATTAAACAGTAGTTTAGAGCATATGCATGAGGCAGTTCACTGTGCTTCAGCATTTAATATTTATATAGCATTTTTCTCTGGTACTTGTTTATCCTCAACCACTCCAGACTCTTCACCATTCCATCAGAAATCATGTTAAGAGACAAAACATAGTTGTCAGTATTCAGTGATGGAATTTACTCACTTTAACTTAACCCCTTACTAACAGAAAGAAAAGACATATAACAAAAAAGACCGTATTTTAAAAGGGACACTGCCAATTCTTAATAATAAAAAGCAAGCCAACACTTGACATGAACGTTCATAAACAGAAAAAAATTAAAATAGTTAGAAAAAAATCAAACTGTCCTCCGATATGTGTCTTACAATGACACCAAATAAACAATTTCTTTCTGGTGTCAAATAGTCTGTTGTCATTGACCAAAGTGAGCGAGATGAAAGATAAATGCAGAGAACACGACAAAATGAGGAAAAACTTAATTAAAAAAAAATCCTTTCATTTTAAATAATTCAAGCTGTTAGCAGTAAATGAAGTAAAGAATTCAGAGAAAATACACATTTTAACTCCAGTGTCCCTACACAATAGCCAGCTGGGGGAATGACAAATTTGTCTTCCCAGGAAACACTTCCCATAACAGTACAAGATACTATTTTAAAAGAGGATAAAAAAATTTCTCTTGAGGATATTATACTGGGTTTATTTCCAAAACTTAGCCTTGGCAAGAACAGTAGTGACAACATAGATACAGTCTTAGAAAGCATGCAACATTTTCCTATCCTTCTAGAATTAGCTGGAAATTAGGATGAGAGAAAGCAACGAAAACAGAAACAAACCCCCCAAATGCCTGGGAAGTGTGCAGGGGAACGGAAGGGGGGAAAAGGGTAACCTCATTTTCCTAAACATCTTGTAATTAGTATTCATTTATTCTTAGCAGTAACTTCCTGAGGTTTATTTGCTGTTGGCGCGGGGAGAGGGGGCAATCATTCACTTAGTTGCTTCCCCGCAAGACCCACAATTAAGCAAAGAACCACTCAAAGCGAAAACAGATCTTGTCATTAACTCAAAACCTTAAACCTCCATTATCACAGAAATGGAAACCAGAAGAGAGAATGGCACCCGTAAAGGGATGATTTTTGTTACCCGTGCCTTTTTACGCAGTAGTTGGCACATGCTTTTGTATAAGAAAGGACGGTCAGTAAAGTATAACTCAAAGGACAGATGGTTAAAAAATGAATTACATTAGAGGCTGAAGAAAGTAACAATACTAAACAGGAGAAAACTGAAAAAAAAAAACCCCAAAGATTAGGCTACTTCGTTAAGCCTCTGAAGAAAGGAACCCACGACACCGCTTTCGTTTGGCCGTAGGTCGTTTGCTCGGCGCGGGGCTCGCTCCGCCGGCAGCGGGCGCTTACCTTCCTTCTGGCTGCCCGCAGCGCTCTGCTGCTGCAACAAGCTCTGACTGTACAACGTCGGCAGCGCGGCGGCCGCGTACTGCTGGATTCCTGAGTAGGCCTGGGTGAGCGCGTCCATCGTGCCGGCCGTACCGTTCGTCAAGCCTGTTGCGCCGAGTCCTCCGTTCAGGGCCGCCATACCTGAGAGCATTTGAGCAACTTTACAAAAAACCCAACAATAGAGAAAAGAAATTGCACTTGTTCATTAGTGCTTTCCGAAAGTCGTTGGTATTATATGACACTGACAACGACGGCAGTGCATGCAGCTCGGCACTTCACCAAATGGGACTGAAAACAAAGAAACACGACTTTGGCGTCAGGTTCACTTTAGCACAAGGGTTGCACAGTCAAACGGACTCGCATGCAGCCTGCTACTGGCAAGTACTACGGCTCGGTGCTCCTGGAAGCCTCTCTGCCCACCTCCTCCACACCCACGCTTCTGCTGAGGGTACCTGAAGCTGGGAGAGCGGGACCTGTTTGACCTGCATCCTTGCAAGCTGGCCGCTGGGAAAAAGCAGTCTGTGAGGAAACCCACTCCTTCTGGCCGGGGTCTTTAGCAACAGGCCACGACCACGCCATGTCAGAAGCGTTTTGCTTATACAGGGTTAGCGGAGAACCCTGATTAACAGCATTTTGAAACAACCCTCTGTACAATTACGGGCTTCCCTTAGGTCTGTGGTAGGAAGACGGACTGCGATGCTCTGCGCTTCCATCCTCCTCCTCCAGTTACTCCAGTTACTCCAGAAGAGATGAACAGCAGCACATCTAGAGTGACTAAAAGTGCTTCATCCAGACTAGGCATCCTTCACGAAGAAACAAAAGCATTTGGTTCTAGCAATGTCTGTCTTCTCACTGGAAGCAGAATTTTTTTTCTTTAAAGCCGTTCTAGGGCCTGATAAATAACAGATTAATTTCACTGGGATGACTGCCAAAGAGGAGGTTTCAGACTGGACTGCTAGCGGTGTGGAAAATGGCATCCCTCATCTGTGCAAACAGTGCGATCTGCAACAGAGGTTTTACCACTCTGACTCGATGGTGGACAAACTCCTGGGCTACAGCCTCTCTCCGTTGCTTCTATTCCTCGTCTCGGCTCCTGAATGAGCCACGTTGAAGTTAACAGTGTTAACACTTATTTTTTTCAGAAATTGCAGAAAAAGTGAATTTTCTGTTAGAGCTACAGTCTCTTTGGCAGTCGAAGGGGTGGCAGAGTTCAGAGCCCTGCTCATCGCCCGCACCTCCGACTTGTGTCAACCGGAGCAGTAAGTGCTCGTCAGGACTGAGAGTTAGGACATGTCTTCTGCACAACTAGCCACCCCGCGCTCCCCAGGTTTTAGGTGAACGGTCCACAAACAAGTTAAAAGGGCTTAATCAGGCCCCTTGAGGTACAGTAGATCAGTCACCGGAAAAATGGGGCACCCAGAACCACCAGTGACCATTTCTTAGACGTTGACTGTGTAGTGTTTTGATTGGTAAAATGATGGGTGAAGAGGTGACTAGTGGAGCCGTATTAAGACCCAAAAGCTAGGAACGTTGAAGAGAAAGAGAGGGCTTAACTTCAGAGCAATAATAAGGGGTTATATGTAAATTGGAGAAAAGTGAGGAAATTAAGCAGAGGACACGTTATAGTGAATTAACAATGAAATCTATTAGACTGGGAAACAATCTTCACGGAAAGTGGCATAAACCTTATCACATGAGTAATTTAGAGAGAGAAAGAATAATTTAGAGAGAGAAAGGGAATTATCCTGCATTGACAGAGGAGGATAAAGATGCTGACCTACTAGTTTTCTTCCATCTCTTATGTAGATTCGAAAAGTGTATTCCTATGAGTCTCTGATAATCAGGACAATTGCTCAAGTGGCACCTTTCTGGCTCCACCAGAGTCTGTGCCAATTAAGAGAATTGTACTGCATAAATTATACCTTTTGATATTACTATAATTTGTGTGACTAAACACTTGACAGAGATGTGATATTCTTAGTCTTTCCTTAATAAAATGTCTCGCACTTTGAAGATTTCTCTTTCCCCTCCACCCCACTTCAGAGCACCGCTGTATCCTGATAGGAGGTTCTGGCTGCCACTACTTTGAACAAAAACCTCTGTCAGAGCACAAGAGAGACAGATATTTGTTGTATAATGGTTCCAGTTATAAAAAAAAACCAACAACTTGCAAACCAAGACAGCTTGTGAAGCATCTTATATCTAAAAGACAGGACATTTGGAAAATGAAGGTGATGATAATAATAATAATAATAATGATAATAAGAATTTGAACCTGAGCCTGACCTTAACCTGCTCTGATGTTTTTGTACTTGGGTTTGTGTCATTGCCTGCATGGGTGTACACACAGCACTGGTTGAAGTAAAGGCTCCTGATAAAGCAGCTTGTATCTCTCCTTTTATTATAGTGTTGAAATAACTTGATAATAGAGGAAGCATTAGGATAACACGTTATCTTTCGTGAGTCATCAGCCTATTAGATAAACATGCTTTGTGTTGCAGTGGGCAGCATCCTCCCCCTTCTTTCACCTAGAATCAATAGCCCCTTCCCACCAAATGATTTCAGGTTAGCAAACAGCCCGACAGCCCCGGCTCACCGCGCTGCTGCTGGGAAGGGCACTGCTACTGCTACCGCAGCGCGCGTGTCGAAATACCCTCAGCTTCCCTCCTGAGCAAAACAGATCTGCAGAAAGCTCTCGACACTTTTTCTATTCTCCCTTTTTACATTTTTATGAATTCTACAAGGTCCAGCTGCAGTTACACATCTCTGCCATCTCTTTATTATCTCTACCAATGCACCTCAGTCTGATATTGAACTCTGGTCCCTTCCTCACTTCTGTGAAATAACCTTTTGGAGTCTCTCATCTACGGCCTTCTACTTTTTCGAGTTACTCTACGTAATACAGAAGTGACAACGCTTGGCAAGTCCAAAGGTCTCTTAAAGTGCTTTCCAAGCACCTTCAAATCTGTCACGAATAGTTTTATCTCCATTTTACAGATGTAAATATGGGGGCAGAAAGGCTAAGTGACTGCCCTCGGTTCACACACAAATATTGTGTCACAGCTGTCCAATATCTTGAATCCATGGTGTTTTTTCTTAATTGCAAAGAATCTCTTCCTCTCTCTTTATTAATTTTTCTTCATTATTCATAATTCTTTTTGTTAGCTACATTATTTAAATTTACATGCCCAAAGGAGACAGTTTAATGTTTTGTCATTTAAGGTTTTAGATGCTTCAAGCACAACTAAGGGAAGACTGGGTGAATCCCCAAATGTACGTACAACTGTTGCCAAACCCTTGGGGACAGTTAAACTTACCATACTCCACTTTCTTTAATTTTTAAGGCCTCCAGACGTCTTTCTACAACGTTTCTCTCTACAATGAGAGCGCTATCAGTCTCCACAGCCCAGCTTCTTCTTCATGGATCCAGCCAGGATCCAGAAAACAGATAAAAGTCTCCCAGTGAGCTCAGCCTGGAGGACATTCTCCTTGTGATTCTCACATACAGAGCAGGACATGGCTTCAACAGAAGAGTACCTCTTCCAACACCTGTGTGTAAATCAATGCCCAAGCCCAGTGCCACCTTCTGATTCATTTTTGGGTTAAGCTCTGCTTGACTTGTGCTTTGGATTGCTCTTGGTAATTCCCCAATTAGAAGCATGTCACTCAATTCTAACTTCTCTGCACAATTACTTCAGGAAGCTCCATGACCAAATGATGTTTGAATGTTTTTCCTGGAGTGCTTGTGACCATGGCATAGTGTGAAACATCAGACTCACTGAACATGAGGTTTCCTGAAGGCAAACTCCTAGGCAGGTTTGAGTGTGAACAACTGGATCAGACATGGTCACTAGGAAAAGCACTGGCTTGTCATTAAAATAGACAGGGGAGGTTGTTGTCATTTGAACAACGCTTCACTATCATTAGCATCACAAATACCTGAAATTGATAATCAGTGTCACCCTTTTGAGAGAAACAGTGCCACAACACTGTGTTGTGTTGTGGGGAAGCAGTTTCCCCTCTTTAGATCTCTCTCATATATGTATATACATAGACAGACATATCCACATACGTTTTCTAAGTGCTATACACATACAGATATGCTAGGCACATACACTCTCTGTGTCCATAAAAAACATCCATGAAGAAGATTTGGGACTGAAGCCACTGTTGGTACAAGTCCATGGAAGTAATGGTGGCTTAAAACAAGCTGAAATTTGGTCCTAGGTTGTGAATATGTCATTAACACTTCAAATGACACATGCAGGTAAGTTTGCACAACATCACCTCAAAATACTTGCTGAGAAAACGTAACCTCTTTGCTTGTAGCCTAGCAAGAAGTGTTAAAAGGAGCGCAACGGAAGGGTTCCCACGCAAAGTCAAGAGCTCATAGGTGATTCATTCTCGCTCGGTCTTGGTGAAGGGGACATTGTCTTGGAGTGCTCCAGTGTGCCTGGGTTCTTAGTACTTGTGGGAGGGAAGGAGTGGGAAGCCATACTCCGCTCTTGATATTGTCTCTTATAAACCAAGTAAAGCACAATGACTGTTTATCAGGAAAGGACATGTAATGATTTCTTACTTAGGACAGAGTAGCTCTCTTACTAAAAGAGCTCATGAGAGGAGATTAAGTTAGCTTTTTATGCATGCCGTTTTTAGTGGCTTGCTTTAATACTAATGTAATAATACGAAAGGAAACTAACACCTGCCATTTTGGGACCTAACACTTCCTTTTCTTAAGTTGTTCTTGAGTCATATTTACTATGAGGTTGGTTGTGTGAAATACGCATGTCCTTGCCAGAAGCAAGACCTGTTTGACACAAGACCCCATGCAACCACTCAACATTGCTACATGGACATCCATTAGCCCCCTTCCTTCCCAACTCCCAACAATGACAACCAGAGATCACAGAACAAAAAGATTGGGTGAGCAGCCAAGTAACAGTGACAGAAAGGACATCATGCAGAGCATCAGAGTGAGCAAGAGATACTGAGGAGGACATCCATTCCTGGGGGTACATTATGATGGGTCATGGACTGGCAATGACCAAATAGATTCCTTGCATTGCAAAAGGAAATGCAAGGAGCAACAGCAGCTAAAAAAAAAGGGAGGGGGAAAATGCAGCTGACAAATCTCTTCCATTGCAGGCAAAGGTGAAGTCATCATAGCAGAAACAATAAAAAAAAAAAATCCTTCTTCTTCAGGAAAATCTTGACCAAGGCTAAGAACACGGAAGAATGTTCTAACAACTACTGGCATCTACTTAGCTGGAGATGCCAGGGTTTGTTTAAGATGTCCTAGGATAGATGTGCATGCTCTGGTATTACAGGTGACTGACTGCATCATTCTCTTATACTTGCCAATTAAAAGCCAAAGACTTGCCTTCATTATTAAAGTATGTCACTCTCAAGTCAGTTTGATAATTCCTACAGACATTTTAAAAGGACTGCCTCCATGGCAAACATCTTTCTTATCACTACATTCCTGAGTGAGGTTTTGTACATTGGGGTGATATACATGTCGTCAGACTCCCTAAATGAAAAAGGAGCATCTCCTATAACCTAGATAACCCACATCCCTGGTGACATTTCTTTTACCTTCCATACACCCTGCAAGGAAAGGAGTCTTTGTGTAGGGGCCCAAGGGACTTCACTTTGCAGAGCAAACTACATGAAACTAAAAGACTCCAGAACTGCATATGTACCATGAATGGAACTAGATCAACTGGACCCCCTTATTTTGTATACAGATTAAAAATAAACATCTCATCGCTTTACATTTGATAGTTTTTGTGGCATGATTATGGGGGAAGGCTGTCCACCACAGCAATAAATACTCACTGTTTACGGTACCTGCTAGTGCATTAATATTATTCAGTCCAACAGTGGCTCCAGCCAATCCTTGGAGAGTACCCAGAGAAGTCAAAGAATTCATGGCCGCACCAGCTGTGGAATTAGCAGTTGATGCAGCCACTGAAAGGAAAAAAAAGCAAGGCAAAATTAAGGCCATATTTTGCTTATTTTAGTTGATCACAAAACAGCTTACAATAATGCTTAGCTCAACAACAGGGCTACTTGCAAGAAAAAGGAAAAAAAGAAAATGACCAATAGACCAACCTTATTCAAGATATTACTAGTATGTTTGTTCACGGAGAGTGTTGATAAGCCTTTAACTGCAAAGACCGGATCACAAAATTTAGCATTGTGCTATTAGTCTCGTGCAGGCCTCCGATTACTACCCACTACTGGTTATACAGGCTGGCAGTGAGGAGGTTGCAGGGAGAAGTCCCGAAGGGATCAAAAGGGACTTCAGGGCGCTGGGGCGACTGCTGGGAGGATCGGGAGCACAGGTAGTGTTTTCCTCGATCCCTTTAGTGGCGGGGCGGAACACCGAAAGGAACAGGAAAACTCATCGGATCAACACGTGGCTCAGGGGCTGGTGCCATCAACAGAATTTTGGCTTCTTTGACCACGGGGAGGTTTACATGGCACCGGGCCTGCTGGCGACGGACGGAGTTCAGCTGTCTCGCAGGGGGAAAAGGATTCTCGCGTGTGAGTTGGCGGGGCTCATCGAGAGGGCTTTAAACTAGATTCGAAGGGGGACGGGGATAAAACCAGGCTCTCTAGAGAAGAGCCTAGGGTCCGCACGCCATTGTCGGGGGAGAAATCGGCAGCCCAGCTCAAGTGCATCTATACCAATGCACGCAGCATGGGCGGCAAACAGGAGGAGCTGGAAGCCATTGTGCAGCGGGGTAGCTATGACTTAGTCGCCATCACGGAAACGTGGTGGGATGAGTCGCACGATTGGAGTGCTGCAATGGATGGCTATAAGCTTTTCAGAAGGAACAGGCGAGGAAGGAGAGGCGGTGGAGTAGCCCTGTATGTTAGGGAATGCTTCGACTGTCTAGAGCTCGATGGTAGTGATGACGAGGTCGAGTGCTTGTGGGTAAGGATGAGGGGGAAGGCCAACAAGGCAGATATCCTGCTGGGGGTCTGTTATAGACCACCTGGCCAGGAAGAGGAGGCAGACGAAATATTCTACCAGAGGCTGGCAGAAGTCTCCCAGTCGCTAGCCCTTGTTCTTGTGGGGGACTTCAACTTTCCGGATGTCTGCTGGAAATACCACACGGCAGAGAGGAAACAGTCGAGGAGGTTCCTGGAGTGTGTGGAGGATAACTTCCTGACGCAGCTGGTAAGCGAGCCCACCAGGGGAGATGCCTCGCTTGACCTGCTGTTCACGAACAGAGAAGGGCTGGTGGGAGATGTGGTGGTCGGAGGCCGGCTTGGGCTTAGCGACCATGAAATGGTAGAATTTTCGATACTTGGTGAAGTAAAGAGGGGGGCCAGCAAAACCGCTACCATGGACTTCCGGCGGGCGGACTTTGGCCTGCTCAGGACACTGGTCGAGAGGGTCCCTTGGGAGACGGTCCTGAAGGGCAAAGGGGTCCAGGAAGGCTGGACGTTCTTCAAGAAGGAAGTCTTAAAGGCGCAGGAGCGGGCTGTCCCCATGTGCCGCAAGAAGAACGGGCGGGGAAGGCGACCGGCCTGGCTGAACGGGGAGCTCTGGCTGGGACTCAGGGAAAAAAGGAGAGTTTATCACTTGTGGAGGAAGGGTCAGGCAACTCAGGAAGAGTACAGGGATCGCGTTAGGTCGTGCAGAGAGGAAATTAGAAAGGCAAAAGCCCAGCTAGAACTCAACCTGGCCACTGTCGTGAGAGACAACAAAAAATGCTTTTATAAGTATGTTAATGACAAAAGGAGAGCCAAGGAGAATCTCCATCCTCTATTGGATGCGGGGGGGAACGTTGCCACCAAGGATGAGGAAAAGGCTGAGGTACTCAACGCCTTCTTTGCCTCAGTCTTTAGTAGTCAGAGTGGTTATCCTCAGGGTACTCAGCCCCCTGAGCTGGAAGACAGGGACGACGAGCAGGATAAACCCCCATAATTCAAGAGGATGAAGTTCATGACCTGCTATGCCACCTGGATGTTCACAAGTCTATGGGGCCGGATGGGATCCACCCGAGGGTTCTGAGGGAGCTGGCGGAGGAGCTTGCCGAGCCGCTCTCCATCATTTACCAGCAGTCCTGGTTAACTGGGGAGGTCCCGGATGACTGGAGGCTCGCCAATGTGACTCCCATCTACAAGAAGGGCCGGAAGGAGGATCCAGGGAACTACAGGCCGGTCAGCCTGACCTCGGTGCCGGGGAAGATCATGGAGCGGTTGGTTTTGAGGGTGCTCACGAGCCATGTCCGGGACAACCAGGGGATCAGGCCCAGCCAGCACGGGTTCATGGAAGGCAGGTCCTGCTTGACCAACCTGATCTCCTTCTATGACCAGGTGACCCGCCTCGTGGATGAGGGAAAGGCAGTGGATGTGGTCTACTTGGACTTCAGTAAGGCCTTTGACACTGTCTCCCACAGCATTCTCCTAGAGAAGCTGGCGGCTCACGGCCTAGACAGGTACACTCTTCGCTGGGTAAAAAACTGGCTGTAGGGCCGAGCCCAGAGAGTTGTGGTGAACGGAGTTAAATCCAGTTGGCGGCCGGTCACGAGCGGTGTTCCCCAGGGCTCAGTTTTGGGGCCGGTCCTGTTCAATATCTTCATCAATGATCTGGACGAGGGGATTGAGTGCTCCCTCAGTAAGTTTGCAGACGACACCAAGTTGGGCGGGAGTGTTGATCTGCTGGAGGGTAGGAAGGCTCTGCAGAGGGACCTGGACAGGCTGGATCGATGGGCCGAGGCCAACTGTATGAGATTCAACAAGGCCAAGTGCCGGGTCCTGCACTTCGGCCACAACAACCCCAGGCAACGCTACAGGCTTGGGGAAGAGTGGCTGGAAAGCTGCCCAGAGGAAAAGGACCTGGGGGTGCTGGTTGACAGCCGGCTGAACATGAGCCTGCAGTGTGCCCAGGTGGCCAAGAAGGCCAACGGCATCCTGGCCTGTATCAGAAATAGTGTGGCCAGCAGGAATAGGGAGGTGATCGTGCCCCTGTACTCGGCACTGGTGAGGCCGCACCTCGAATACTGTGTTCAGTTTTGGGCCCCTCACTACAAGAAGGACATGGAGGTGCTGGAGCGCGTCCAGAGGAGGGCAACGAAGCTGGTGAAGGGCCTGGAGCACAAGTCTTATGAGGAGCGGCTGAGGGAACTGGGGTTGTTTAGCCTGGAGAAGAGGAGGCCGAGGGGAGACCTCATCGCGCTCTACAACTACCTGAAAGGAGGTTGTAGCGAGGTGGGGGTTGGTCCCTTCTCCCAAGTAACCAGCGATAGGACAAGAGGAAATGGCCTCAAGTTGCGCCAAGGGAGGTTTAGATTGGACATTAGGAAAAATTTCTTTACTGAAAGAGTGGTCAGGCCTTGGAACAGGCTGCCCAGGGAAGTGGTGGAGTCACCATCCCTGGAAGTATTTAAAAGACGTGTAGATGAGGCCCTTAGGGACATGGTGTAGTGGGCATGGTGGTGTTGGGTTGACGGTTGGACACGATGATCTTAGAGGTCTTTTCCAACCTGTATGATTCTATGATTCTATTCTATGATTCTATGATTATTTGCAAACATAATACAGAAACAGCAAGTATGGGATCAGTCACTTTCTCAGAAGTTTGTCAATCAACCTAACGTCCCAGGCTGATCAGCTAACCAGGCTATTGAGACTTTGCCACATTTTAAACTCTATCATTGAAAAAAAATAGAATTCCTCATTGTAATTTTGTCATACAACAGCTTTCTGTTCTGGGCCCCAAGTGTTCTAAAAGAAATTTTAATTATTCCAAGTGAGACGCTATACCATTATGGCTCTGCTCTAGGACACTGTAGGAATCATTTATAGCCTTAAAGTTTACAAAAAGAAGCATGACCAGCCAAATACAAAATGTAACTACTATCCATTTTATTGCAGGTTTTTAGCCTGGCCTTTGTACATAACTAGTCATGTATATGCACCCCATAAATGACACTACGTGCATCCCCAAAAGCTCTGCCAGAGGGGAAGCTGAGGCTCAGGTGGAGAAAAGGTGCTTGCTGCTACAATGCCAAGGGAATGATGAAGGTGGATGAGGTGAATCCATCTAAACTACACGCTTAGGAAGAGAAAGAGACTCACTCTCTTGTCAGAGGAAAGTAATAAAGCACCTTGGAAAGAGCTATCATTTAGGATAGGTTGGATGAATTAGAAATATGTGTCTCATAGAAGGGCCTTGAATAACCAGTGTAGATTAAACACTTAACTTACAGGTAGATAAAGTTATACCAGATGAATCACACTCATAAAAGCTGTGGAAGCAATTAGGTTTTTAGCTTGTCTCCTGAGCCCTACTTTAGTGCATCAATCATAAAGACTTTCTTTTCCTTTAAAAAGTTGCATTATCTTCTGAAAAGTGAACATGTAAAGTCAGAGTTTTGTTGATGATTTACCAGAGGCACATCATGTCTACACCACGCTTTTTTGCTCCTATTCATTACCTAGCTGTGAAATGGTTAAGATCACTTTTATCTTGATGCTCTTTTGAGCTGTCAAACACATCAGATTACTAAGTGAACCCTCAAGAAAGTGAAGTCTCTACAGTTGGCAGGATCCAGTAAGGAAAATAGGAGGCAACTTTTTCACTCTGTGGGTAAACCTCAAAGCTCTAACCTGCAAATAATCCACCTTTACAACCTTAGACCCACCAAAACCAAGCCTTCTCACTCATGGGACCTCAAAGTACAAAAGACTTTCCCGGTGTGGGTGAGGAGAGATTTCCAGACTCTGTGAGGCATTCCTTGTCCCCACTTCCCCAGCATCTGCAATGTTAACTTGAATAATTTTATGTGTTGCAGATAGAAGCAGCTTTGATTATTCAATCTCCCTCCACAAAGCAATAAGAAGCCAATAATCTCTTTGATTAAAAAAAAAAGTAATCAAAAAACCCAAGTAAAAAACCACTTTTGTCAGATAATGTCGGCACCAACAGAGAAGAGAGAAAAAAATCAAAGTGAATCAATGTCAGTGAATTCCCTGTGACCAGCGCTGCTCCGTGTTTCTGTTCATATTCATTAGCAGAGCATTTAAATGAATCTGAAGGATCTGATTGGTTTTGACTGGGCTGAATTCCATCCGTTTCTGTTTCAGAGGATTATTACCCTTTTCTCTTGAGGAAACACATATATTTAAGAAATGAGAGAAATGGGGGCTAGGAAACTGCCGGAAAATTACATTAAAGCTCTTGGGGGCAAATAACTCCTGCGAATGAGAGCCATACGCTTATGGATTGTCAACACATCTGTTGGAGAAGGCAGAAAAACCTGATTAAATCCTTCCCTCTTGCGCAGCCCACAGAGTGCGTTGTGGTGGCTCTTAACATAGCCTCACTGCTCAAACACATGCTCCGGGGATGGCCGGTACCCGGGGCCAGCATCTCTTTTCTTCTTTTATTCATATCAAGTTTCTCTATTCCATCAGACAAACACAGAGCAGGTGCCTCAGTGATTCTTCCATTGCAATGCAGATTATCTAGTTTGCCTAAATAATGACTTGGCATATGATCAATGTAAAATACTAGTTAGAGCAGTGAAGCACCTCAGAAATCCGCGTTTTGTTGTTGCGGCTATTACTTCTGCTTAGCAGTGATCTGTCTCACAGGTCCACTGGGACAATGCTTTTTCTTCTTTGGCTTATTATGCCTTTGAGGAGAAAGAAACAGAACAAATTGTGTGGTTTCCATTATCTTATTGAACGTGGGGTGAACAGGAATGAAGGGAGCTCCTTTTGTTAGGGCACTTGTAAAGGACAGACCCAGCACCTTGCTGGGTGAGGTTTCCTGAGAGACTCCACACTAGTGATCGCCTTCTCTTTGACTGAAATGAAGATGAGGACAGTGATGAGCTAAAACACTATCATAAAGGGGCCATAAAAGGTCCAAGACATTAAGAGAGGTGAAAATTTCTCACAAAATGCTCGATAAAACCAACAGATGAACCAATGGTATTCCTTGTCCCCAAAAAACTTCAAGAGAGATGAAACAGAAGTTAAAAGGTCCTACAAGACACGTGTGGAGGCTTAGGCCAGCTGAAAGTTTTTACTTCATGTGCTCCTGGAACACGTTGAAATCTATCTAAAGACAAGGACTGTGCTTCTCCTCTCTTTGCCCTTTTCTAGTTTCTTTCATCTAAAAAATTGTAACGTATATTGAACCAAAGGGAGAAAAGAAAAATCACATGCCTTGTGGTAACGGTAGATGACTGCGCTACTTTGGGGGAACCTGTATAACTCTCTGGTGTCAGCAAAGCTCTTGGGCTCCACAACTGCTCAGAGTAACGGCAAAGGAAGTATAATTCACTGTTGGAATAGCGCTACTCTATATTTATGGCTTTTAGTTGTCCAGATGACAAAAATAGATTGGATATCTACCGAATTTATAAATTGGTTTTCACCAGGTTCCCCTGCTACCAAATAAATTAAAAGAAAACATTTCACAGCTCCCTCCATCCTCCACACCAGAACATCGCTGCTCTGAATTGAATCATTTCATCAGGCTGCTTAATAAACAGTAGGCATCTGTCTCCAGGTACTTAGACAGCCTGATGTACGGAGCTTGGTGCCAGTAGGAACTGCCCTCTTTGTGCTACTGGTGCATTTGGTGCAACAGTCAGGAAAATCAAAACACACAAAAAAATGTGCAAATGACCTGGATTTCTGGTGTCACTCTGTATGGCACACCCTCTATCCACAACATTTGGTGTATTATTTTTCTCTTTTGTACTGGTTTTGGCTGGGATAGAGTGAATTTTCTTCATAGTAGCTAGTATGGGGCTACCGGCTGGGGTTAAACCACGACATTTTTAGACTGGCAATTTTATCCTTGCCTCCTTAAAACCTATATATGTCAGGGACTCAATATGTTTCTGGGGCAGCATTAAGTGAGTTAGCTAATACTGAAGCTAGGGGGAGAGATTCAGCAGACTGGAGCTCCAGCCTGATGAATGCTGGCTGAATATACAATAGTTGGTGAAGAACAGAGCTGCTTTTTACCAGCTGCACTAACCATTCCCTCACAATGTTAAGCCCTGGATAAACATCAGAACATGATAGATAAGATTTTGTCTACTCAAAGGAACTTTTTCCTCTCTAACATCAGTCATTGGAATAAGATGACAACTTTCTCAAAGAGGCTGTTGCTCAATCTGAGACTATTGGCAGGAGTTACGGGGTTGAATCCTTTGGCTGTTGTTGCAAGAGTTCAGACAAGAGCTTCATCATATTCCCCACTGACCTTAAAAATCTATTAGTATGTGAAAATAGTATCACAGCATTGGATAAAGAGGTCAGTTTAGACTTGTAAGAGTAAAGAGTTGTCCTGCAACCTGTAGAAGAATCTGCTCTGTCCCCTGCAGATACGCTGCAGGCTGGTCACCTGTTGCCTTCTCCATCCAGGCCCCATACAGAGACTTTACAGAACGCTTTAGCATCTTCAACCATAAAAGGTGAGAAAGTTAAAAATGTTTATTTTACTATTAGAGACCTTACTGTTTCTTCTTCATTGACCCCTCTATTCCCACATTTCTGTGTCAGTCTCACAGCCTTCCTGTTTTCTTCCAAACTCAACTCCACTTTAATAAACATCCAGAAACCTTCAAATAATACAAATAATATTATTAAGAAGCTGTGAAATGGAGAAGGGCACGGCTGCAGCCTCCCCGCAACACACCCCTACATCACTCCCAACCCCAGCCATTTGATCTTACTGTGCTTCTTCCATTTAATTGATGAAAATTTTGCTATCAGCTTCATTATGAATAAAGAGAATTGGCCTTTGGTTAATATATTCTTTAACAGAGCTCCCTTTGATACATTCGGAGTGGATGTTCTACGCAGTACAGATATTTGTGTTTAACTAGCAGTGTTGCATTCATAGAGATTTTTAAGGCTGGAAGGAGCTGGCGTTTTCAACTATTCTCCTCAACACATTTATTTCTGCCTGTAAAAGGTTATAGCGCCTTTTAGGTCAGAGTTTTTTAAATAGAAATCTAAAATAGCAATGATCCATTTCCCTTTTAATTTAAGTAACATTTCAACACAATTCCCCAAAACTATGCCAACCTGGAAAAACAACCGGTATTAGCATAGAAACTTTTGGCCATTCTTTTGGCTAGCTTATGTCCACAGAGTCATGATGATTTACATCATCTGGATTTACATCAGCTGGAAAACTAGATTCAGGATAACAGCATTTAGGAAAGGCAATGATGCGTAAATATTTCTTTGGCTTTGCTGTGCACACTGTGGTTGGGATTAATTTCCCCACCTTTGGCAGCCTCATCGTTAGTTTAAGCTAGTCTAGTCAAAACTATTCTTTTGGAGTGTCTCTAAGGTTAAGAGACCTCCAACTCAAACACCCTCGTTTTAAATTTCTATCTCAGGATGGGTGAATTGCCCTCTGGAAGTGCCCCTGTTTCCACTGATTGGGATGGTGAACTCAGAGTGGACATAGACCATTAGAGAGGAAAGGTGTTGTGGGATGGATCCTGCCCTTCCTGTCGGCCACACGCTGTGTCACAAGCCGGTGATCTCAAAGCGAGGGATCTGCTTTCATCTTGCACGCAGAACCAATGCCAAACCAGGCAAACTCAGGAGTTTGAATGTAATCACCTCAATCAAATCTTGGGCTCAGAGAATTGCCTGGTGCTGGGCAATTCTGAGCTGATCTGCAAAGCACAGCCTGCCGGAGAAAGGAGCTAGGCGGCAGGGACTTTCAGTAGAGGTCACACAAAGTAGGGTGGCCTTGCACAAGCGCACGCCAGATGAGCTAATCTTCTAGATCTATTGATGCCTCTCCCACTTCTGCCTCAAACTTCTTGTGCTGCCCTGGATAAAGCACTTGCTACGGTTTTTTGCTGCAAGACAGGGCTAATTCTGCTTCTTCCCAGTTGCTGGCTTGTCCCTTAGAAAGCCATATCTTGGAGGCACAGGCTCATTCTTGTCATGCTTATTTACTTCCTACACTTAAGACCAAGGAGTGCCCTTGATAGGGCTTCTAGGTATACTGAAGTAAGAAAACTACAGACCTCTGTTCGTCTGTAGTACAGCCTTGGGCAAATCCCACCCCTCTCATGTCTCAGGGCCAATTTATAAAATTAATCCTCTTCCCCAACAGAGGAGGTCAACTGCAGGGTTCAAGGAGGCTGCCTGAGCCCTCGGTGATGAAACCAAGTACTACATAAATGCTCCCTCTCATTGTTGCTCTGAAGAAAAGGACCTATTCAAATCACACATGTACCGCTATGATTTAGCAGAGACTGTTTGCAGTGTGTAGTTGACTTCATTCTTTCCTTAATTTTTTTGCTAAATGTCTAAGTAATAAAGAACTCCAATGACTTCTCAGCAAAGTCATATACCCCAGAAAAAAGGGGTCTCTTGGAAACTCCAATACTATATATGCTAACTTGGCACTATTTTATGGGTGGTTATATGAAGGCTGTGCACTCTCTCCATTCCTCTTCGCCTTGTCCTGTTCCCTTCCCCCTCTTCCAACACTGGCATACTGTCTGGAAACGGTACACGGTCACACCGCAGGCCTGGGACTAAGGTATTAAGAATATCAAAGAGGCATTTCAAAGACTTTAAGTGATGTTTCTTTTTGGAAGCATTATTTTGGTTTTAGGGCAGGACTGAAGGAGAACGGGCAAAGAAACGCAAGGGCAGCTTTAGCTCTTTCCCTGCATGGAGGGTTGCTGTAGATCTTCACCCACCCCATCCGTGTGAAGAGAGCAGCTAATGTTTCTGGAGCAGAACCAGCTTCCTGGTGCTGCAGGGCTTCAGGGCAGCTCCAACGCTGGCTTAACTACGCCGGGGCTTTCCACATAGGGATTCACAAGGGTAACTGTGTCAGCCCTGCCGACAGCTTTGCTCCAGGCAGCTCTCGGTTACCCTCCACAATTGCCTGTCGCTACCTAACGCAAGGCACAACAGGAAGCTCAAGGTTTCCTTTGATGTCAGCTACCTGCTCATCTGTGTTCCGGTCACATCCTGCTTAGTCAGTTGTAGAGGATGTGCATATGTTTAAAAGCAAACCACACCGCTCAGCTGTGAACCACAACTTTGTTCTTGTTGTTTTACTTAATGGAGAGTTTAAATAACTCTGTGTTCAAAGTACTTATTTTGCTCCGGTTAAGACGATATAGTAGTGCACCAGGGATCAATATTACCCACAAATTTAAGGTTCAGTAGCTCTATGACTTTAAGCATGAGAAGTTGCAGAGAAAACATGTTCTCTTTTGGGAGAGACTCCTGTCAAATTTGTATTGGCAGTTGTCTGAGTTCAGAATCCTCTTTCTTGTACTGAATTTGGGTGTATTTCTGATTTTCTGCTGCCTTCCTGAGCTCGCTGACTCCAAGGACTAGATAAAATAGATCTGACTTAATCTGCTCCTGACTAAATGGCTGCCATTCAGAGAGACGCAGACGGGCAGAGTTGGCCAACAGGAACCTTATGAAATTTAACAAGGACAGATGCAAAGTCCTCCACCTGGGAAGGAATAATCCCTTTCAGTAACACAGGCTGGGATGGATGGGCTGGGGAGCAGCTCTGCTGAAAAGGACCTGGGGGAGTCCTGGTGGGAGGTGACCATGAGCCAGCAGCATGCCCTGGCAGCAAAGCAAGCCAACAGCGTCCTGGGCTGTTGGAACAGGAGAAGAGCCAGGAGACCCAGGTGATTTTTCCTCTTTACTCAACACTTGTTAGATCACATCTAAATACTACATCCAGATTTAGGGTCCTCATTGCAAAGAAAACATTGATCAGCTGGAGGGTGTTCAGTGGAAGGCCAGCCAGATGGTCAGGGGCTGGAGCACTCATCCTGTAACAAGCTGGACTGTTCAGGCTGGAGAAGATATGGCTTCAGGTGGACCTAAAGCAGCCTCCCAGTACTTATGAGGAGGGCATCAGCTAGACAGAGCAGTAGTGCATGATGGGAGGACGAGAGGTAAATTGAAACAAGAGAGGGTCAGTCCAGATATAAGAAAAAACATTTGTACCATGAGGATTGTCAAGCACTGGAACAGATTACCTAGGTTGCCCAGTCCATGTCCTTGGAGGTTTTCAAGTCTTGACTGGATCAAGCCCTGAGCAACCTGATCTCACCTCACACCTGACCCTGCTTTGAGCAGGGGGTTGGACTACAGACCTCCTGAGGGACCTTCCAACCTCGATTATTCTATGAACCTATAAAAAGTAGAACGGTGTAGCGGAAAAATAGAAAAAGTCAGGTAACACTGAGGCAGAATGAAAAAAAGCTGAAGAATGAAGATGTGTTGGCAGGAAACTGAACAGAAGATCTGGCTTCTCTTCTTGGGTCTGTTTACAGGAATATGGGTTGACACCGAATATACCATTTAACTCTTGGCTGTGCTTCTGATTCTAGTCTGCCACAACTACTTCGTGTGTAAAACTTCCAGGGCTAGATCTACATCTAACAAAAGGAGGTCCTGACCTTGGATGATTCCTTGAGATTTTAGATTCCTTTCAATTTCCTTTAGATTTAGCAACGTGTAACAGAAAATAAAATCGTAGTAGAAGAACGGAAAGAAAGGATATAAAGAAATTACGTGAAGAGAGTAAATGTAGTAAGAAAAGAAAATCAAAATTACTTTAATATTTCTAGCATCTCCCCAGTCACTGACATAGAAAAAATATTATAAGAGTTGGGGACAAAAGGAAAAGAAATATTAAACCCAAAGTACAAATCTCTAATTTTAGCAAGCTGAATTTAAAATCTTTGTTTACTATCCAAAATCTCTTGGGTAAACAGAATATTCCATTGTTCCTGTGTTAGTACAAGAGGGATAATAAAGCTAAGAGACAACACTGGGTTTAAGGATAATCAGATTAAGGCTGCGTTCTCTGTTTTCTTTCTAATCTTTAGTTGCAAAAACCAACGATGTTTGGAACAATGTCTTGCGAACTCTAAACAAGACGAACACCTGCTGGCCTGAGTGACAGACTACAGATATTGGACAAAGTTTAGTTGTGTTGGACAAAGTCTATGCAAAGCGTCCAACTTTGGTCTGATGCACAACATCTTATTTTGGTTGTGGTACTCTCTTAATCAGAGAAGAAAGGCATCCAACTATAGGAGGTTCTTATGTAGCGGGGAATGTGGATCATCGATCTGCTGTTCTGCAGGATTCTGGCCAGATCTGATCTTACATGTTTAAGATCAATTGGTTATGGTGTCTTCTCTTTACAGAGCACTAACAACAACTGGTTGTTTTAAAGAGATGGAGGCCAAAAACCTTTCTCCTAAACATGCAAATTAAATGTCTCCTATGGAAAAGAGGAGCGATTCGAGTATAGTAATGATGGAGCTTTTGAAATGAGGATTATAAACATGGGCGTGGGGGAGAAGTGGGCAAGTCAATCACACCGCCCATGTGACATTGCTCTCAGGAATTTGCAGTTGCGTTTCTGTCTGAAATGAGAACACTCTACAGACTCTGACTGCATAAGGAACATTTTAAAGGGGAAGAATAATTAAGCGATGACAGCGGCATCATCATTATTAGATAATCACAACCCAGGGGCATTAACAAACGTTGAGTGTCTCTAATCCCATGGGTTCTAATTATTCTGTGGTAATAACCACACCTCCAAGTTTTAATTTATTCTTGTGGAGAATCTGGGGGGGGAAGTGGGGAAAAGGGGGGCATTTTAATATTTTGCTGAAAGAAGATGCAGTTGGCCTTTCAAAAGGGCTCATCAGTATTCCAATCTAACTAGCATGTGTGATTGGCATTAAATTGTCTGCCCTTTACGGTGATCTCCAGCCAATCCGAGCATTCACCCTTGCGCGAACCAGTAGTCTCCCAGTCACTAACATAGCACCAGCATGCACCGGTTCTGTTTCTTGGGGCAATTTTTGGCAAAGGGGAGGTGGATTTTCCTCATCTGGGGAGGTTAATTCTCCATAAGGTCCTCTGACAAACACGTTACCGTTTGGGGGGAGAGAGAAATAAAAACTTGCTAATTTTCTGGTATTTTGGAAGTGCTGTCTGACATGTCAAAAAGGAAGATTCTAGTAAGTTTAAGTGCTCTGCCTGTGCTTGGATAGAATAAAATGGAAGTGACAGACGCACTCCAGGGAAAGAGCACCAGAAAAGCAAGAGAGCAAGAAAGAGTCAAGGGAAACAAGAATGACAATATAGAAAGACATATACTAATATTACAGCCTTTCTCAAATAAGTCAGTGTCGCTCTCCTTCTTCATTACTCACAGGTGAACAATTCCTGTGAAAGATTGTCCATATCTTCTCAGGGCACAGGAAAAGAGAAGCACCAGTGAGGCACGGAGGAAGGGAGAGCAGCATACACTCACCGTCTGGTGCTTCTGTGTGTCTGTGTGCCTGCACGGGCGAATGAGACCAAGCAAGGCAGAGCGGGAGAGGGAGAGGAGGAGAGGAGTCTTTCCGATCCTTTTGGCTGAAGCTGGCTTTCTGAAAACAGCTTTATATTTTACAAAGTCCTTCGAGTTCACTTATACAAGAAAAAAAGAAAGCAGGGAGGTGAACCAATTCATTCAAATTCTTTGCAAATTCAGAAGAAGCCAGGGTCTTCAAGAACTGGAGACTAGCTTTAGACTCATAAATCCATACTCTTCATGGGTGCATGGGTCTTTGAGAGCTCAGGAAGCTCGGTGAGCTTGGGACAAGTGAAAATCAGGGTCACTTATCTTAATCACTTACGTCATTTATGTTAAAGCCTAACTTCACATTTCTGATTGTCTTGAAATTACACTGAGGACCTTCCACGGCAGTGCAAAGGAGGAGGAGCAAACAGAGCACACAAAGGTACTACAGGTGTGGCAGACAAACCCATCAGCTGGCTATTTTTGTAGTTTTCTAGTCTTACCTTCCGTAAGTTTCCTCCAAACCTATCTATCCAACAGAAGGTATTTTAGAAAACAAGGGTTTATTGGTTGGGCATATCTTAGTGAATCTAGGTTATTGTGTTTAAGGTACATTTTTCTGTGAGATTATGAAGATGGGGAGAGAGAGTAAAAAGCAAGTTAATATTCTGGGCCAATTCCACACTGATGCTCCTGTTTTGTTGAAATGTATTGCTCAGTGAAGACCATCCACCTCTACTGTAAACTACAAGTCATATATCCTTTTTCAGCACTGTGCCTGCAACATATCATGCGTTCTTCCCAGCAGACCACAACGATAAATCGCTTTTGGTTTTGGGTGGGATGTACTTTAAAGAGAGGCTGGGGAAGGGAATAATCGGGCACAGTGGACTGGCTCGGGTTAAACTTCATAGCAGCCCATTAGATATTTCCAACTGAAACTCAAAATGAAATCAAACCAAATTGAAACCCCACAATACCAAGAGAACAAAGAATAATTACTGAGCATTTATGACTCTGTTTTACTCAGCGGGGCCAGGGGCTGTGGCCTGTGTTCATCGAAGCACCACTGAGTTCACATTAAAACCAGAGCACTGGCATTTCTGCAGGGAACTTCCAGCTGTGCTCTCATGTTTATTACCGCTATCTCACACTATTTGGAGCGAGCTATTGTTCAGGGACTCGTGCCCCGATGCTGAAATGACCTCCATGTGAAGCCACTCCAGCACACAACCACTTCTAACTCACTTTCCAAAGAATTTCTGATCTAGAATCAATGATGTAGAATCAATAAGGCTCTACTTGGGGCCAGGATCTCCTGCTTGGAGTACAGATTCCTTCACACTGCCCCATGTGCCTGCAACATCTTGACATACTTTCACCACTAAGTAATAACAAACAACAAGCAGTAGCATCTCTCCATAAAAAAAGAGTGTCATCAGAGTCCAAGACTATAGTTCAAGGTAAGCAATGTTTTTGTTGCAAGAGTGCTAATCACATGCATATATGGCAATTCAAATTCTAGTACATGGGAGGGGATGGCCTGCTTCATCTTCATTTTCACTTCTGTAATACATCTGTCTTAAGATCAGGTAAATAGTCCTTAGGAGGTGTTTGTCTTTCCATTGCTGCAAGATGTGCCTACAAGATTTGTTTACTTCAGACACTTCGGAGTCCTATCCATGGTATTTTAGAATAGAGATGAGATAAACTATATATTGAAAACTTGAGTCTGTAGGTAAAGGAGTTATGAGTCCAGAAAGTGCATAAATAATAATTTCTATGGAAGAAGGGATTTTTAGTGGGGTGTGCAAGCACAACCTCATTGTAATAGCACACCACAGGATATAGTCATTCACCCCTGAGCTGCAGAGCTCGAGCATTATCTTGTCTCATGTAAAATTACTCAGTCAGGTCCTTTGCAGACCATTTGTAAAATCATATTTAGTTCAATGTGGCACTGGTTCTTTTCATTCATATCGCACATTTTTGTTCTGTGAATAGCAAAGGCAGTCAAGGGTTTACTTTATTCGGTTTGAAACTCATGCAGTTGTTGGAGATATTTTTGTTTGGCCAGTGCATAAAATAAATCAGCAGCCCCATATTCAAATAATTAGCTCTTTTCAGACATTGCTGAAACAATTAGGTTAAAGACATTCATAAACTTTAACTCCCATTATCTTCCACAATTTATCCTGCCTTAGGAAAACAGACCATGAGTATCCACGGACACGTGCACAATTCAGTAGGGTTGAAGGAGCAGTGCTGGCAGTAGTAAACCTTAAATAGTTGAAAGCTTCTTCAAGTGCATGAGTTTTGCTAAGATTTACATTATTTCCTGAATATTATGAACTCCAGCATTTTCTGGGCTTGGAACTTCTTGTAAGATACATAGTATATAAGCTCACATATCTACCTGTGTAGCCAAGCTGATAGTATCATGTTTCTTTAGCAGAAAACAACCCTGAATGAACTTGAAATAGTACTTCCAACAGAAAGAAAAATAGCCTTTTTTACAAACTGGGGTTCTTGTGGCTTGAAATAGAGATTAAGAGTGGGGTAGAGAGACACTTACAAAATACAATGTATTACAAAGCGTTATTTGTGTACTGCAAGCAAAGTAAATCCTGAAATGTCTAAGGCAATGGATTTCATACTTTAGGAAAATTATAATGTACTAATGTTTAAAAACCAGACATGTCTCCTGTTGAATTAGATCCTACTAATCCATGGTTTAGTACTGTACACTCTTTCCTAAAAGAAAGCCTAAAGATTTAACTAGCACAATGCTTCACAGAAAAATATGCACGTGTTTCTGTCCCTCAGCATACAACTTTTGTATTTATGCAATTCTGAGGAAACAGTCAGATATTCTTCTGTGCCAAAAATTCATAAAATGGTAATGCTTATTCTAAAAAAGAGGCAAGGAGCTTTTGCGAAACACCTCTTTCTGCAGTTGTCAGGCAGCCTCACACTTCTTCACCGACAGCTTCTGCCCACCCCGTTTAGCAACTGAACTTCCCCAAGATCCTTTAGGCTGAATTGATACACCTGATAATCGATAAACCAATTTGCTAGGAGAATATACAAAGACCTGTTAAATTTTAAGGGGCAAATCTGCAAACAGGTCATTCCGGTTAATTGATGGCCTGTCTGCTGCCATCGGTATCCTTCAGGTTATCGCTGGCTCGTTTTTCCAAATGAGGAGACGAGGGAGAGACACCGCTGTTCCGGGGAGGCTCCGTGGGAATTCATCACCCTTCACCTCTCCTTTTACTGCACTGGGACTCTGTGCAGTAATTTTTTAGCCACAATTCCTACTCTTTTCCTCTTTAGGCATTAAAGCCATTTTTAAGCATTATTAAAAATACAAATATAGGTCAAAAATGCATGCCCAGTTTCCTATTTTTGGCTCCAACACGTGTGTTTTGATGCCTGCTTAAGGGTGACCTAATTATCAGATGGGCTTAGCAGCAATACAGCTCTCCAAGAAGCAGCATAATCTCTGGGCACTAAGAGCAGTCAAAACCAATTCACTTATTTAGGAGCCTAAGCACAGACTCAGAAACTTAACACTACGTGGGTAAGCCCAGCTGACACACAACAGTTCGGAAATATATTTCTCCCATCACAAATCTCCTTGAACTGGGCAGTCAATGACGGGCATCTGGGTGGTGGGCGTGCAAAGGCAAGATTTTTTTCTACGGCTTCCTTCCAAACACATAGTTTTAAAAAATTGGTGCTGAGCTCAGAGTTAAGACATTGGACTGCTCTGTGCTCAGAGCACTAAGATAATGGTGCTAATAATAAGATTAGATTTAAATATAAAATTGAAAATCATACACTTGGGTTGTTTAAGCATCCATCCTGGGTATGTGTACTGTATGTATACTATATTTATAAACCTTTATTTAATATATGTGTTATATTTATCAACTGTATCTTTATCCAAAAATAATGAACATTATACCAGGGAAGTTTTCTATGTACTGCAAAACTAATAAAGCTTATTTTAAATAATTTTATAATAATGGTACCTTATTTTAAATGATCTTATAATAGTGGAACCTGCATTAATTCCAGATGAAATGGTACAAAAATAACCAATTTGTACTACAGTGAAGAGTGCCATTCTGCATTTTAAACCGATCTTTTCCAACATGAAACACCTACCTCAATTCATTCTTTAGCAAACTGTCAGACCTTCCTACACACCTACCGGTAGGGTTATTTTTGGATCATCCTGGAAGCAAATCACAGCTATCTCAGTGGGTGTACTGGCCTCTAACAAAATGTCACGGTGGCAGACTTGCACTTCTGATTGGAGAAAAACGTATTGTACTGAAGTGAACAAAAAGAGAATCTTCTAAGAATGATTATTTGAACATTCTTCACTGCTTCTCAGCTGAAGCATCTTGTATACTCTATAAAATCTCCAACATTTCAACAATTGTGTTCACAACATGAATACCTTCAACTAACAAAGACAATCTTCATGCTATATTACGGGGTAGAAAAAATAATGAACCATGGACGCTAACTATAATTCTCTGCTTTTAGCAGGGGGAAAGGATGAATTAATTCTTACAGGACAGGCACTGTAAGCAGGTTTTTTTCTCTTTTTCAGTTTATTCTATACTTCACAGGCTTCCTTTTTTGGGGCTGTTATTCTTCAATGTCAGCATCTGTCTGAAAATGAGTATTTTTAGACTTTTGTGCTTAGGAGAGCTTTTTTTTCAACATAAGAGTTAATGGCTGAATTCTGATATAATATGGCAAAAGCTGGGCTGGATTTTAAGAGGTCGTTACAGAAAAAAGTCTTTCTTTCTATACTGACAGTATTTTTTTGCAAAAAGATTTCCTCTTAGGTTTACACAGCAGATAAACCTGAAGAGTTTTTTTACCGAAGCATAAGTAGCTAGTTCAGCTGTGTGAATAAATAATAGTTTAGAGAATCAAATAATCATGAAAATGTCACAGAAAATCAAGGCTCCTAAGTCTGAAACTGAATTACCTTCTGGCTTAGCGATTCTATCCCCCCACAGCTCAGAAGTTATATTGTGTATGTTTATGCAGATAAATTTGGATGTATAATTAGATGTTTCGTCTCTTCATTTGCACATAGAAGGGCTTTCCTACTGGCTACTGAAAAAACATTTATGCATGAATTTTAAGAAACAAAATTGAAATGAGCTCACAGAGGCTGTGGAATCTCCATCCTTGGAGATACTCAAACCTTGACTGGACACATCCTTCACCAACTGCTCTGAGTGGTCCTGCTGCGAGCAGGAGCCTGGAGTAGAGACCTTGGCACATGTTTACCAATCTATGTGATTCTGTGACTCTAATGTTATGGCATTAAACAATAAAAATCCGTGCAGTGATGGAGAAGGGCAAGATGACAAAGTAAGCTGCTGTCCTAAACCCAACTTCCATACTCTTCCTGGGAGTACAAAACATGTTTCTGTTGTTGCTTAACATCAGTTTGCAAAAAGATCAGGAGCTTCATAGCTCCTGATATCAGGAAATTTTTTGCAGTGCCGTATCAACCTTGTACCACCCAGGACAGTCAGAATAAGCATTATTATCCTTGGGAAAATTAGGGCAGCAGGTCAACTGAGGCAAATTAAATGTCAGACAGTGTTAGAGGCAGATACTCTGAGCTCGTATGTCCCTCCTTCACATCCACCTCCAGGCCTTCCCACCACCCTCTGAATTAACCATAAATCCCTGCAGGCTCTGGAATAGCAGCTCCCTGCGAGCTCTTTGCTCGTCGACCCGTTCGCAGGAGGTGTCAAGGACAGCCTCCGGAGGAGAGGACAAGGTTCCTGACGCTCAGCTGAGATTCATCCTGCCTAAACTGAGAAATTTACAGTGTCGATACCTACACCTGAGGTAGTGCCTCCAAAATCCCTTCCCAGGTACTGGGAAACGCAAACTTCCAGGGCCCAACCAAAAGGGAGTTGAGACAAACTGGCTCAGACAACCTGGAGTCAGGTAAAAGCTACCCCAGCCCAAATTCTTACGTTATGAAATACTACAGGTACCTGCCTTTAAAACAGGGAAGTATTCTAAGCGAGGGAAATGAAAAGAAAGTGAAGAATTAATTAACTAAATAGAGGTGATTAAAGTAAATAAAGGAAACAATTATCATATCAAAATAAAAGACAAGAAAGATGATTAAATGAGTCTTCAAAAGACCCGTGAGAAACTCATGAAAGACATAATATGCATTTACCTGGTTTTTATTCTTTCATGATTTCATTTTCATTTTTATTCACTACCATCTGATAATTGCAAGAAACAGTTACTTTAACCATGGGCAATTTAAACCATTTTAATTTTTTTTCCAGGGCCAAGAGACAAAAGAACCTATTTATTGCCTGAGGGGATTTTTACTAAAATGAAAGCTTAATCTTTCATGTTTTTTTAAGCAAAGGCTTTTAAAAAATCATTTCTAACAATGCTGTAGGGAGAAACTTCCATGGGTATGCAAAATTGAAATTATAAATTTACAATTATAAAAAAATTAATAGTTTGGGGGATTGCATTGTCTCTGTTCTTTCTGAATGAATACTGTTTCAAGCTTAAGAGAAAGTATTTAGCACATGGAGGAGAATGAGTGTCCTTAGACTCTCTTGCGGTCAAAGCTATTTAGTAAGAATGTGTGAGAGAAAGATCACTGGAGTTTAATTTGTTTGGAAATATGTGATTGTATGAACCTTGAAGAAGGAGTTTCATACACTATTAGCTGCTGAATATTTTTTTCTTCTTTTTGAATATATTCCCATTAGAAGCCAGCAGCAAAACCTGACATCCTCAAATATCAGATGCCCTGTTGGTTCCTCACTTCCTGGCCTGTTTTTCCGTGTTGCCAACGCATCAAAGTCGGTCTGACCACCATCCCTCCATAATAGTTTGATGCGCTGAAGGTTGCTAAATCTTATCTATCTAAAATTAAGCTGCAAGATGAATTTTAACTGAAGTAACCACCTTTTGGGGCTCTTATGACACATGTCTACAGAGGACAGAACAAGAGCTCTTGGTCAAAGATTGATTCAGAAGAGATCTTCTGGAGAGATATAGTTATATATGGGTAGAAACATGGATATGCTTTATGTGGCTGCCATGGTGTAAGGCATATTAGAAGTACATGCTCATGCCCATCCCTGTTCCGTGCAGCGCTTTGGCTTTACGGCATCAAGAAAAGGATTAAATTTAAACATGTACCTTTGCACTCTCCTAAATTTGGGCGGTTTTCTGAACTGAGAAATATTAGTTTAATGCATTATCTGGAGAGACACCAACATTTCTTCCTGGGCTTAGTACAGGCTTTGAAATCAGACAAAATAATTTACACTTATGAAACACAACAAACTGAAGTGTTCTATTAAAAGAAAACTAGACCAAAAAAATACCCTCAAGACCTCCAAATACCCACACACTGAAAGGCAGATTAAAATGTTTTCTGCCAACACATTTCAAGTTTTAATGGAAATACTTTGAGCTACTATGAAAAGCTTTATCGAACTAAATTCATTTTCCATAGAGCAGAGAAGAATCATTGAAGATATTATTCAGGTTTACAAAACATTTAATAGGGTGGAGAATGCGGAACCAGATAAGAAAGGTTAAACTGAAGGACATTTTAACAAGGCTTGATTTTAGGCTGGTTGTGCAACATAAATAGGTCAACGGACCTATTAGATATAGACTTTCTCTTTGACACACCAAGCTGTCTACTATTAGAAACACTTGTGTACAGCTACTATCTATCAGACTTTCAAAAGCAATTGTCATTCTGAATACACTATTTCGGTGCCTCTGCAGACTTGGACATTAGATGAAACCACCTCCCAGGTATTCAAGGAGCCTCGAGACTAGGTTAAAAGAGGGAGCAGCCAGGCTGGATAAGAAGATCGTGTTGGAGCAGGAGAGAGGAAAATGTGAACCTTAAGGATGAACCTGAGTCCTGTGCTAACATGGCAAGACAAAGAGCACGAGAGACACATGCTGCTGTCTGAGGTTCTGGTGCCGCTTTGCTGCAGAGCAGCAAGGACAAGGACAGTTCATTCCCAGCCCCTCTGCACCGCAGTGCAGTACGTTGAGTTGCCCTGAGAAGAAATGCCGAGCGTGCTTTGGGAGGACAGGCTACTCGGACATCTAAAGCTAAACTGCAGAGATATTACAGAGCATGCAGGAAATGCAACATTTCCGCTTCTATAAACGGGTGACATTTAGACAGGAGTAGCGCAGAAGCATGACACTGAGACTAGCCTTTTGCAAAGCGTTAAGCCCCAGCTCCAGGACAGAGGGAAGAGATTGCTCAGGTTTAAAAAAAATATATCAGCAAACCAAAATGATTTTCACCCAATCTGCTTCTCAGAGATGTTGTGAATGAATATTATTTTTAGGTCGAGATGAAGCTCACACCAGAAACAGGAAAATACTGCACAAAGTTAGTATTAGCCAAGCTCTCTTCCATTTAACCTCTCCTCCAAACAAACAATAAAACTGTAATGTAACGGGAAGCATTGGCCAGCTTTAACACCCGGCACCAGACTCGGTCCCAGTTCTATTGTGCAGTGAAGACTGTTTTCCTTACTGATGAGCTCAAACCGTCTGCCATGAATTACATTTTCATGGGGAATAAATACACACTGAAACAAGATTAAACACAAATGTTCTTTAGTGGTGTCTAAAATAATATGAATGTTTTTTAGAACAGCAATAAACACACTTCATGATGCAAATAATTACACCCTGCAGCCTTTATGTAAAGATAAGTGGCCAGATTCTTGACTCAGCTACATCACTGTAAATCCAGAGTAACTACACTGAATCAACATCTCTCTCTGTGGATTCTGGAGGTGCTGAATTGTCACTGAACTCTGGATTTGCCCTGATTTCTCTCTACGGTTTTGCAGACACGGGACATGCATGGCTGAAAGTCTACATGGTGGTCATGGAGGCACCAGCACCTCTTATCCTGTCCCTTATTCCCCCCTAAATCTGTCTTCTGCTTAGTGTAATGAAGTCAGAATCTGGCTGCGTATTCCTTGCGCATCTGATATCACTTCTGTAACTGTACTCTCGGTTAGGACCAGAAGAAAGCTCAACTGAGCCTACAGCAAGGAAAAGAGAAGGAAAAAAAGAGAGAAGGACTTCACAAAAATTCATGATGAGTGAAGGCAATATGTGCATGACATGCTGGGAATCAAAGATCTGTCTCTCGGGGATTAAAAAGAACCACTCGGTTGATCTTTCTGTAGGATGGGAAGGATTAGTTCGTGTTCTGAAAAGTATAATTTAGCTTACGTTTCCCATGCAATTGTAATTTTCATGTAGAGTTTTGTAAGATGGGTCCATTAGGCTTTAATGGCCCCTGAAATGGGTCTGGAAAGGTGAACATGCCCACATTGAACCACTTGAAAAATTAGTTATTTGCTTAAAAATAACAGCAATAAAAATGTCTTCAGCTATTAAAAGGGTCTCTAGCAATTATATGAGCACAGAACTCAGACACAACATGGAATTACTGTTTTAACTATCATCTTGCCATTTATTTTCATTTTTGTATTTTGAAAGCAAGCACTCTGCTCTTACCGGGACTTGTGAGGGCTCCCAGAGCACCAGTCGTTGTGGAGAGAGGATTTGCATTGGTGGTGGTAGCTGAGGTTTGGGCGGCGGCTGCTGCGGCTGCTAAAGTTGCCAAATTCTGTAATTGTAAAGCGTTCATGCCTGCGAGGAGAAGCAATAGGGTTAATTAAAACACGTAATTACAAAAAAAAAAAAGCGCTATTTTCCATGGACATGGAGGTTTGGATGTACCTTGCCAAGAGATTCAATTCTTCTTGTCATTCCCAAGACATCTATAATCTGGGAACCACCTCTTACAGTCCCTGAATAGCATCTCTCTAGTTGAGAGAATACAGCAAAGGCACCAGCCTGTACTTGAGGAAAATTAAACCTGGTTTGTGCCTCTTCTATGAGGGAAGTGTAGAATTAAAAGTCGTTTAAACTCTGTGTGAAGCCCAGGCACAATACTGTTTCCTGACACAACAGGAGGTGTAAAGAAGATAACTAACGTTTAAAACACATTCAGGACAGGGTCATATAATCGGGATGAATACAATTTGTTTCCCATGTCTCCTCTGAATGTATCTACTAAGGTTACATACACTGTACAGTAGCCAATAATTGTGCTGATTTTCCTTTTGATGGTTCATTTCTAAAAACACCTATGAACTAAGAACATCAAATTAGTATCAGTCTGATCACAGAGCCACCACTGAGGTAGGGACTTTCAGGCCGTAAGCTCTGGACTGTGATATCGAGTCTACTCTGTCATCTGTCACTTCGTTGTTTTAGAAGATGTGGGAGAGAGATACCTGCATTTCAATGAGGACCTTCAAGAAATGCAAGCATTTAAATAACAAAGGCTTTAATTTAGATGGCAAGCAAAAAAGGACAAACAATAAACACAATTTATGTGAAATGGAAAAAAAAGATGATTAAGGAACAGCAAATGGTATTCATTTGACTTAAATCAGAGGGACAGGAGTCTGCTTCTCCAGACGCCTTCAAAAGTATCTACCTTTTACCTCGGACTACACAAGGTACTTAAGCACTTACTCTAAGGTGAGCTGCTTCAGTAAGAGACTAAAATGCAGATACAAGTTAGGTGCTAGCGTTAACCAGACCGGATCCTTCTCAGGATCCTCTGAATAAGATACAACTGTCCACAGGGGCTGATCAGACTGGGTGTCTACAGACGTGAGAGAGATTGTTTGGATGGCAGTTGAGAACTCATCCTTTTTGTTTTGGACACGAGGGAGATCTGCGCATGCTGCTTGAGACCTCAATAGAATTGACAAAGTACACAAAACCCCCATAAAATACTAAAACAGTTTCATAATGTTCTTGTAGTCCTGATAATATAAGTAGACACAAAATGTTAGGTGGTAGGAAGAGCAATGTGCCAAGTGACAGAGCTGGGAAGACTGTACGAGTTTTGGGGAACACCCAAAGAAGAGCTCGAGTGCCTGGAAACTTGTCCAATTTTTTTCTGACCGTTAGTTTGTCTAACAAGAGATATTACTTCTGCCTGCACACTTTGTTTCTCAAACCAGGGGAACTTAATAACAACTTGGAGAAGATGAAAAAAAAAGAGGTTAAACATAATACGTTGTAAGTATGCTTGAGAAGGAAAAAAAAAGCAATGAAGGAGAGGTATTTTCTAGGAATTGAAAACTCCTGCAATAATGGAGAGCGATATTTCTTTCAAATACCTTTTGAGCCCCATAAAGAGGTATTCTCACTGTCCCAGCATTAGGAACTCTGAAGTAAACCTTGCTATAAGCATCTATTTGTGAATAAATCCCCAAATTTAAATTCAGCACGTGCCAATAGGCAGGTCAGGTCTCACGTGCGTACGCAGCATGGCTGAGGTTCTAACTTCTGTGCCTCAGTCAAATGCCCAATGTCAGCTCAGATGTTGGTGCTGTTGAAGATGTGACACGACGACTGTGTTAGGAGTAAGGTTTTAGTTGATCCAAGATCCACCACTTTGCAGTCTGGAATCTGCACAACACACTTGGAGGAATTACGTGACCAAAAAAGCTCTTTCAGGTTTCTTTTGGAGGCTAATGACCATCTTAAAAAATAAGGCTCTTCTCAAACCCTGCCAACCCAAACTATTTTGCAAGGCGCGATAAAGCTACCCCAGTCACAAGTCATTATTAACCTAGAAATTAGGTGTAACTACTAAGTAAAGTGATCACGGGTCATTGTTGCAATTTGGTCAGTCTGCTAAACCAGCTCTCACAAAGTTTAAGTGCTTAAAATACAAAGAAATTTTGAAACGGCAAAACTGTGCCTCAGTTGCACGGACATTTTATAAATACTAAATAATTAGATATTGGATATCCAAATGAATAGAATAAAACTGCTTAAAACATCTCAAACCTTGAACAAAGTCATCTTCTAAAGCAGGAAGAGTTGACTGCATATTTTAAAACCCTTTTATTTTTACTATCAGTCTAAAACTAAGTTTTGGAAGCAGCATCATATTAACAAATAAATTTCTGAAACCAGAGATGGTAAGGAAATTCCTAACAGTTTTCAAATCTTATCTCTGGTTTAACTTGAGAACTTCTCAGTCAAAAAGTACAATTCAGATAGAAATTCAGATAGGATATTTTGCTAGCATCATTTTAATTTATTTTTTTAAATTACTCAGTTGACCTACTTGCTTGCCTCGGGTGGAAAATTCTTTTTTTTTTTTTTTTTCATGATTCTGCAGATTATTTCAAACAGGATTTTAGGGATGGAGAAGGCTTAAGCTGGGGTCCAGCTCTTTGCAAACAAAGCAGACAGTGGTTGTCAAAATGAGATGTGGAATCCATTTTCATCCTGGATTGATATTTGGTCCTCAAATATCATTTACCTTCCTCTTTCATAAGAAGTATATGTAATTCAGCAAAGAATGTCCAGCAAACGTTGCTGGTCTTCTGTGAGGCCACATTTCATGCCGTTCTGTAATGGAGATTTGGTAAAGCAGTGGGTTGCTCTCCACCATGGCAGCATGGTTTTCTATCACCCACTGGTTAGTTATTCATTAGAAGGATCAGTCATAATCAGCTTATATTTCTTCTGTGGGGAAGTTTCCACTTCGGACTTTTAAACAGCACACATGGCAGGATTAAGTAATATTGAACAAATACAGAACGGTACCAGAGGAGAGACTGCAAAATAGCTTCACCTAGATGAAATCCCACGTGCTTCTGGAAAACGCATGGGCTTTTCTCCAAACCTCAGTTTAGAAGCAAATAGATTTTGAAGCAATTTAATACTGCTTTTTCTATTGCATTTTATATGCACGGCTTTGTCCGCGCGTGCAGGGCTGCAGAAAGCTATGAGCATAGAGGGCTGTGAAGCTGGAGGGCACACGCGCACTGTACAGCACTCAAGGAAAAGTACAGCAGGCAAGGCAAGGTCAACAGGCAGCGGAACAAACAACTGCTCTCTTTGGGCTCGCGAACCGCCGTCGTGCCTGTGTGGATGCAAAACAAACACCAGCATTGCTTCATCCCACAAAAACATTTTTTTTTCTAGTGGGACGTTTCCTGTGGAAGCACAAGAGGAACCCATCAACTTGACGACCGAGTTTCAACGCCAAAAAAAGATTAAGAAACAAGAGCTAGGCAGTGACGAAGTCGTCTCCCCACCCAGTCTGTTTTACTGTAGAGGTGACTAAAAGACACTGGCCACAAACCAGCTCTGCAGATGTTACAGGGTGTCAGCTTTGGTGCCTTGAGGAAAAAAGACTGCTTGCTGTTGTCACACACGCATAATAGGACGAGAGGAGATGGCCTCAAGTTGCCCCAAGGGAGGTTTAGACTGGACATTAGGAGAAATTTCTTTACTGAAAGAGTGGTCAGGTCTTGGAACAGGCTGCCCAGGGAAGTGGTTGAGTCACCATCCCTGGAAGTATTTAAAAGACGTGTAGATGTGGTGCTTAGGGACATGGTGTAGTGGGCATGGTGGTGTGGGTTGATGGTTGGATCGATGATTTTAGAGGTCTTTTCCAACCTTAATGATTCTGTGATTCTGTGACAGCAAAGAGCCCCGCTGAATTGAGCACCCGAACGTGACTGTCAGCAGGGACTCATGGCACACACCGTCATCCAGCATGTTCTGGAGCTGATTGTGTCAACAGGTTTATCGCTTAATATGAATCCTCTTTAGGATCCTCTGTCTGCTCAAACGTATAAAAAATAAGTCCTGTCATCACTGTTTCACATTCCCCAGGCATTTTACCATCTCTGCTCCCTCTTTATTGGTTTCTCCCGTCAACTTGTCAAGTGCGTCAACATCCCACTTGCTAGGATAAACTTGTAGGAGGGAAACCAAATGCTCTCAAGTCCCAGACCCAAAAAGTACTTTGCTTTCAAATGGGGATTTTTGGTTCAGTTGAACTTCAGCCAAGGTATAGTTCTGTGGGACTAATCTGCTCTCATTCTCTCCCCTTTCACGCACTGTCCTCACACATTTCACATCCTAAAGCTTTTTCAAAACAGTCCCAAATCCCGCAACAGAGCTGGACCGCAAATGAGTAGGTTGTTTTTATTTGAAAGTGCTGCTCACTCAGCAAATGCACCTCTCTCTGAAGAAATGCAAATTGCTTAACGCTGAAGAACAGCCTCATAGACAGAGCTGCACATGCAAAATGAAAATCGCCCTGTAAGGGAAAAAAAAAACTTCTGGGTAAGGAATAACTCTTGATCTTCATGATGGAGATGATGTTAGGAATTAAAGGGAAATTATTAAAAAAACCAGAATCACAATACAGTTTGATTCCATTTTTAATAACATGTATTTACCAATGTGCTATCAGCTTGGCAAATATTCAAGATTGCAAGGAAATTCAGCTTTCATTTTGTTATTTGGCAGATTAAGAAAACAATTAAATTATGTACAAAACAGATGCACAGTATGCCTTGCTTGAAACTTAAGATTTAAAAAAAAAATTATTTATAAGGATAAGGGCATGAAAATTTAATTTAATGTTCACCTTAGGTAATTTTGTGTCTTATTGTTCACAGCAATTACCATAAATCTACATATCAATAAGCGAGAACAGATGTCAGTTGTTACAAGTGCTTGCCAATCAGGCCTGTTAAAAAGTGACAGATGGATGGTGATAGAACATTCTCATAAGGCCTATTAGCACATTCGCAGGAAATTTTTGTAGTGCTGCACAGTCACAGATGCAGTTCTGTGAAAACACGGGGAAATTTGAGAGCACGAGATTTACATTTTACAACTTCTTGTGCCGCCTCCGACGCAAACTTTCATACAATGAAGCAATTTGCCTTATTTCAGTCGCCACAGCTTTTCTCCTGTGATAACTCTAAATTTGGAATTACCGGGTATTTGTAGAGGAGGCAACAGAGTCACAAGCCGTTCCTGAAGACTTCTTAGCCTCATCAGCTCTTGGGTTTCCAAAACCATAGTAAATTCATATTAGGAAATAGTTGAGATTCGCTTGCTGAACAAATTCCTAATAAAGGAAGGCGCTGGCTACGTTTTAGTGACAATATATGCACGGAGATTTTCAAAGTTGGGGTGATTATCAAAGCCAAATCTGGATAGCTCATAAGTAGTTCCCACTAACTTGACTTCCTTTGCTTTGGAAATTTTATCCTTCCCATTTATTAGGATTTATTCCTTCTGAATTAAATCCTGACTGCACCTTAAAAATTGTGGATTAAGGTAAAATTTATCATCTCCGGGCCAAAAAGCAACTATTTGCTAACACTGACATCAGCCATTCCAGATGCTGATGTTAAAAATGGGCTTCATGGCCAGTGTGAGAGAGTGTGATTTTATTCCAGCAATATTCTAAGAATTAAAATAGACAGGAGACCTGAGCGCTACCTCCATCAAACCGTATATACACTGGGCCTACCTCTAGAAAAGCTGCTTATCCGAACAGTGCTTAAGGTACCTTGACCATTTAGTGTTTGATTTAGCAAAGTCCTTAAAACAACTTTTAAGTCCACATTTGATTCTGCCCTGTTTTTTAGGAGTATATGCTTAAATCCAACTGAAAGTTAGAGTTACTAGTTGACTCACGTAGGATTTCAGCACATTTTCAAGTTATGCATGCTCTAAATACATTCCTGGCAAGAAATCTGCTTTTCTCAATTGAAACTTCCCCAGTCCTAGTGGGAAAGATTCATCTGATCTAAAAGTTACTCGCCCAGGCTCTTGCTATAGTCAAAGCAGAGAGAGTGAGCGGATGATTAATCCGATCCTAAAATAGAGAGATTAACCCCAGCCCTTGGTAGGATGAATTCCGACCTGGGAGTGACTTCATTGACATCGCAGGGAGTCGGGACGCCTAATTTCCAAACTGCTGAGGTTCAGTGGGATGAATTCCACCCACAGAGGGGCTGAGGCAATAAAAGGCCCCTCTCCCTCCTTTCGCCGTTTATGGAAAGCCCAGCCAGAGCTACAGATCTTGTGCCCAGACTCGGCCAAACTTCCACATCATGCACTTTTACCACCTGAATAAGCATGTCTTGTAAACTGCCGAGCATTGGTTTTCCTCTCAAGGTGCTTCTCCTCCTCCTGTGAGCAGGAGCGATGTGCGGATTGAGAAGAGCCTCACTTGCTTCAAACTCTGCCTCTCCAAAAAATGCTAAATGGAGTTGTTTGATTTATTAGCTAATAAAAAAAAAAAAAGGCTAATTGTATGGGTTAAATTAAGTAGGACTTTCAATGGAATTACTGTTACAAAAGCTCAATGTTTTCAGTCCCCGAGGTCAACATTTTCAAAACTGGTAGTTATCTTTAAAGAAACAGCTATCTCCCTTGAGCTGGAAACAGTTTCTCAGTGACCTTTACTTTTAATATGATATCCCTAAAGAGGTCATAGCAGGAGAAGCCCTCCTTCAGCATGGCTTAGCTGGAATGAAGCCACCAGAGAGTCAGAGGATATAAAGGATCCTTGGGCCAATGCAAAAGTATAGAGCTTTTGTGCAGATGGTCCTGGCTTCCAACCGGTCCCTCCAGATCCACTGAGCCAATCCAACAATTAGACGAAAATATTCAGAAAGCAGAACCTCGCAGAGTTTCTCTCACCCATCTGCTCCTACAGACTCTGCAACAGGAGGAAATCTGGCTTGGGTAACAGAAGAAGGGTGAAATGGATTGAACAGGGCTCAGAAAGGGCCAGAAGTTCAACCTAAAATGCAACCAAACTGTGAGAGAGTTTGGAAAGGACTGGGAAAAAAAACATACATTGGAAAAATATAAAAAGTCCCAGCTGTAGAGGGTTTAGGGATCCGAAAGCCAAAGCAAGAAAAGCCAAAAGCATGGTTTCTTCTCCTGCATGGCTTCAGAAAGCAAAATACATTGTCTGTTCAATGAAATTAAGAGAGTCCCTTTGTGTCTTTTATAAGTAATGTATACGTTTATGTGTCCTGAATATAGAAATATACACGTATAGAAATATTCCTGTATGAGCAAATATTTATTCCTGCCAAAACATTTTACATTAATGGACAATAGAAAATCTTCACAGAACATGTATTTTTGAACATTTCCATTTTCTACAATTGCCCTATGTAATATAAAACCTCCCTGTTATATTGTCTGTATAGTACTTTCCAGGTTCTTCTTAAACAGGCAGGTTGGCTTAAATAACTGCAGCTTTTAGGGTCTGATCCAGCGCCAGCCAAATTCAATGCGAACATTCAAGCAACATCAATCTCCTTTGAACTAAGCCTTCCACGCAATTTGTATATATTTGAGCGAGGAATCTTTTTTGCTTGAAAGGTTGCTAGTGCTTAATGTAGCTTGCATTGTCTTTTTAAAGTAAGACAATCAAATCACATAATGTAATTCATCTACATTATTAGCCTTCCCCAAAGACAAAGCACAGGCTAGACACTGAGGCTTGAAAGGCACGTGAGAGAAAATACTGCCTTTAAATTAGCATTAGCAGATATTGGAGGAGGGGAGGAAAAGTTAAAAACTGCTCACTATAAAATATTCACTTGATGATGGAATGTGCTTGCATGTTTTACAGAGTACAGCGAAGCAGAGTTTGGCATGGTAGGGTTAGCTCCTGTAATCAAGACCAGGGGATTACTCTAATACCAAAGGCAGCATTACCAACCCTCCCAACTTTAGTACCAGTCTTGACATATTACACTGCTTTCTTCAGCTTGGCTCCGGAAATAAAACAATTTCATGAAAATCTCATTTTTCAACAAAAATGAGAAAACCTAAACTGGGGAATCAAGTGTGGAACCTTAAAGCTTGGAAAGCTAAATGGCAAACTACTACTTTTTGTCTCTCAAATTTTAATATCTCACAAATTTAATTAAACCAGTTTCATAATTTGCTTGGACTTCACATATGATTTATGAACATAGGGCAAAGGCAATACCAAACATACAGTAGGTCCAGTGGGCTGTACAGCAAGAACAGCATTCAATTTTAGAGCTGGTGCTCTGGGTGTATGTTAGTGAGTGCTTGAGAAAAATCCCCATTTTTCTTTGGATTGGATCCCCAGCTCCCAAACAAACACACTCTAATTCTCTTCAACAAGAAATGCCTAAAAAACCCACTCCTTTCAACAAAACCAAAGAATCCCTGCTTTTGCCACATAAAAACTACTTTCAGCAGACTGAGGCATGATATTAGGGAAAGGGAATTTAAAACTTCACACTGAAGATCAATGTCTTTGCTCTGCTAGGAAAGAAAATTGCTTTGATTTAAGAAATAATATCGCTGAGGACTGCGTGGCAAATATTTCTTCACATGTGCGGCAGGGTGTGTGCTGTGTCTTTTCTGTTCAGTACAGAGACAACATGGGCTTTAGCAGTACAAATAAACACTTGCAGATCCAAAGGTCCTTAATTTTGGACAAGGGGGTGGCTGTATTTGAAGTCCTAATTTAGCAAACGGTGACTTCATCGAGACTTAAGCACAAAAGAGGTGCTAGAGCCCTGACATGTAAGGAAGAGTGAAATTTCAATGGCTTATGTGGCTTTTGATCAAACTTTTAGCGTCTGAATTCAGTGGTAAGCACACCCATTGACTTCAAAGGTAAAAGTCGGACCGCTCAAACTCAAAGTTCAAAGAAGTTGCAAACTGCAATGACGGATCTTCTTTAGCACCTTACTCAATTGTGTCTAGATTTTATTCCTCACCTTGAAATATTTTATTAATAGGTAAGCTATATGCAATATGGAAATATGTATTAGATTCATTTTTGTAAAATGAACATACATAGCTTAAGTTAAAAAACTCTGGGCCTTTACAAATATTCAAGGATGGCTTCAGCAGGTAAGGCAAGATCTTGCTGCAGACACAGGAGTATTCTCTATTCCTTTCACAAAACATAATAAACGAATCTTTAATACTAGATGCACAGCATAACACAGTACCACATGGTTTCTGAGGAGAGGACATGAACTCTCAGTCCTAATGATGAAATAGCGCTTAGTTTTTGGCACTTTCCTGTAGAGCTGCAGCTTGGAGAGGAATTTATTATCACTAATTTGACCTTGAACATCAAGGTTAAGACTTACATGTTTTGGGGAAAGAAAGGAATAAACTTCAAGCTGTTTTGCTAACATGAATATAAGATAAAAAATACATATTTTCTAGTAGAGGCAGTCAAGTCATTAAATTATCCCATAGATGAGAGCATTAGCAATCTAATCTTTAGTCGAGAAGGCATATCCCTCAAGTAACAATGACGTGCCACTATGATTTCTTAAGATGATTTTCTACTAGACTGAAGACCATATGATTTTCAGAGAATAAATCACACCCCGGATTGAGAGCCCATCCTGAAATTACTTGACTAAAATTCTTAGTTTCAACACAGTTCTTGGAGACAATGCTGAATCTACACTAACAGTGAGAAACAGGCAACAGAAAACTTCTAAGGTGCACATAATGCAATGGATATCACATTATTTTTCCTCTGTGTCTCAATTCTTTCATTTTGTAGACCTAACCAAATATGAAAACATTAAACACAATCTCTGAGCTCAAAGCCACTTCCAAAACTGCCAAGTATAAAAATGTTACTGAACTGCTCAGCTTTGTTTATCATATTAAGATACATTTTTTTGATGAAAAAATGCTAGATTGCAAGTGTAACATAATAGAACCAGCAAGCACTGCCAGCAGGTCTGAGGAAGAGAGAATAATTCAGAGATATTGTCATCTGTAGTCCAATTTGTATTGTCAGACAGCAGGTTCACATTAGTCTCTGATGTCACTGCAATAATGGCATAATACAACGATTGAGCAAAGAATACCTGTGGGGTATAGTTATACGGCGCGGTATATCTATACTTGTTAAAGTATTTCAGGATTCATTCAAAGCAGAAGCAGAAGAAGCAGCAGACCAGGATTAAAAGAAAAGTGAGAAAATGGTGTTCATAAAGACTTCTGAATATTTTAGCCCTTGTTTTGTGATGATGAAGCAAGCACAATGTTGTGTTTCATTGATTCAGTGGGTTCATGATTAAAATAAACTAATGTAGCAATTTAGGGGTTTTGTGCTTCTTTTTTTTTTTCCCTCTAACAAGAAAAAAAGCTTTTTAACAGTTTCTCGCGGCAGGCATAATGTGCATCTGTGCTCTGATTTACTGCACACGCTGCCTTCTCCAGCATCATGTTAAGTTAGGGTATCAGCATGGTAGGTCACACAGTGGGAGTGACCTTTTGCTAATCACTACACATCAGTTACTACTGGCACACAGCTCATTACTAAGAAATCCTCCAACTAGCTGGCTTTCAAATCCGCTCACACTTTGATTTTTTTCTCCCTTTTCTTTCTTTCTTTTTTTCCCCCAGACTAAAGATTATACTTTTACATAAAAGCTTCTGTTGTGTAATTTTGTCAACTAGGGTTCCAAAGTCAAAAAGGCACCCAGTTAATTTTCTATGATTATAAAAGGAGCCTGAAAATTCATACTGAAGGTAGGCCTGTAATCTTGGGTTTCATTAAAAAGGTCAGAACATTTTTACTCACCACCTATTATTAAAATGTTTGAGGGCTGCCATTAATTTGATTTTTCAGGACACAGAAATCTCACTGGAAATGAGAATGTAATCCTGCTGTTGCTTTACTGACACTTTTCACAGAGTGGGATACGGCTGCGGGGACTAAGAGCTCTCCTGCAATTTACAATTGGTTACTTTGGACAAATGGCAGGTGACTAATGCAAGACAAACTGTTTGCACAACCTGGGAGCACTGGGTTTAATTTCAGTTTCTGAAAGAGGGGAGAAAGTGTTTCTATTGACGTTGAACCGTGAGCTGTCCCCTGCCAATACATCTGCCACATTTAATACACAACAATCCCCCCACCCCCAACAATGTGATTATTAGGGGTACAGAATTCAATAGCTTAAGAATACAAAACATAGCTGGAGCAAAATGAAATGGTTTTTAACTTACCGGCCATTTGCTGAATGCCGCTGAAGGCACCCAAGTTACTGGAGGAAGTTGCTTGCTGCAGAAGCTGCAAATTAACAACACAACACGGCAATCTATCTGACATTAATGTAACAAATGAAGATAAAACTAAAATGAGCTATCATTTCACATTTGGAGTATTTATGCTTTCCTTTACATTTATATAGTCTCTTGCTTCTGTCTGTTGTCGGAATGAACATCCCTAGAGTCAATGCTGTAAATCCATATTAATGTCTAATCTCTATTAAGAAACACAGAGACACAAGGGAAACTCAATAACATTGCTGCTTTAAAACAATTAATCAATTTATTCTTTTTAACAACCAGGTGTTAAATCTATTTAAACCAACATAGCGTGACTAATTACAACCCTCTGTAGTCTAGTAGTTACCATAACTCATCTCTGTCAATCATGGTCCATTCTCCCCCACTCCCTTGAATTCAGTTTTTTCTTTATTATCTTTAGAAATCAAGCACACAGATACGCATTAGACTGGTATTTGTATATTACAATTCAGCCTACCTCAGTACTAATATATATTTTTAATTGCGAGGTAAATTGCTGTTTATAATAATATCACTATACCAAAGCATTGTATGCATACAAATTCTGTATTTATGCATACACAGTACGTATATATGGACCCATCTATTTGTCTAGCTCGGAACCATCAGGAACTCCCCAAGTTATCCAAAAGCTGCTCAACCAGACCTCTGAACTCCAGAGCCACAAAAGGCAGAGGCTCCCTCTCAGCTGTGGGGCAGGGGAGCCTCTCTTGGCCATCCAGGACCTAAGACACGTGGCTGTGGATTTCAGATTTCTCCATCAGGGGCAGCAGTTTGTTTCTCATCTTACAAATGGACCGAGGACCAAGGAAAATGCCCTTTTAAATTTATGAGAAACAAATGGCTTTCCCCTGCCATCTTCACTTTCTGTACAAGGTAGTATGAACCACGCATGTTTAGCATTAACAGGATCGCGCGTTAAAATGAAAGCCATTTCCAAATGAAAATGTGGAAAATTAGAGGATTGAACCACAACATTCCAGTTTAGAGGCTGCACCGTATAGATATGGCCCTACAGTGTTCAGCTGCCTATCTGTCCTCCCCTAAGGAAGAGCTTAAATTTTATTCCAGCTATAAAACCCAGAATCTAATATTCAAAAGAACAATAAAACTAATGGAATCAAATTTTATTTTGCAGCACAAGTAAACTTTAAATGCTTGCCTTGGACAGCACTGACACATCTTGAAATGTTTATTCAAATTCTATTCCTTCTTATTTATTTTTAGACCATGTGATAAACATACAGAGATTTTTATATGGAAGAAGACATGCTACGTATCCTGGACGACTTAGTAATTTATTGCAGGGAGTTTACTATAGCTGATTTACCACGGTTCTAAAAGAAATACAGTATAATATAGCCACTGCCTCTGAAATGAACTTACAGCTAGGTATTGTGGTGTGAGTCCTCCAAGACCTGTGAGGTTTCCCCAAGTGGCAGTATTGAGCTGTTGCATCTGCTGTGCCAACTGCTGCTGCAAACGCCGCTGCTCCTTGTCCTTTTGGGTATCGGCAAACTTCACCACGATTGGCGAAGAGCAGCCCTGTGGTTAGACAGATCGGGAAAGACAGAAGCGTTAAATCACACCGAGTCACCCTCGCATCGTGAGCTCAGCCATGTCCCACAGGGCCAGTGGCAACGGCATGACCTCGTCGCTCACCCTCTCTTTGTGATTGGCATACGTAGGACTGCAAGGACTCAGATTTTCAGCTTCTTAGGAAAAGAGGCTATGGAGGAATTATTGATTCCCAGTTCTTTTTATAAAGCACATTTCCTCAGGCTCTCTTTTCCTTCCAGCTATCAAAATTACTGCCAGAGACAGCGAAGTGTACCAGTCCTCTCTAATTAAGCTTCACAGCTGATGAGATGGATGTGATGCTTTGTCTGCAGTCTGTTTTCAAGGCATCGCCAAAGGGAGAGGTGTCCAACCTCCCTGCTGCCAGGGACCAGGCTGGCTGCGTGGTCACGCTTGGTGCGGCTGGCGTGTGTGCCCTACGTCAATAGACTCTGAGCAACCGATTTACTGCAGCGCCCATCATCAGCGGGTCACTGGTCCTTTTCATACCAAGGACCCCGTAGTGAGCGTAAAGGGTGATGCTGCTAGGACAATTCACCCACCTGCGCTCTGCTCCCAGGCACGCTTTGTATCAAGCACCCTTGAGATGTGAACAAAGGGCAGGATGCAGACCAAAAGTGACTAGTTCTGGTGATAGCAGCCCGTTCCTGATTGCCACCATTTCTTCTATTGCTTCTATGAGCCTCTTGTTACATGATACGAGAGGGCTGTAAGACACCTTAGGAAATAGGGAGGCTGTAAGAAAGAACTAGAGATCTGGTCTGCAGGCTACTCCTCACCCATGTCTGAGGGACCCTTGAGAAGAAGTAGGAGGTCATGGACCAGATGGACTTTTGAGGTAAGCTGGATATTTCCCTTGGACTTCAGGTTGGGTATTCCTGGGCAAGTCACTGAGAGAGCGAGACATGTGAATATGAAAGATGTCTCTCTTGCTCTCGCTCTATTTTTTTTTCCTCGCTAAGATACAAAAATATATTTTCATATTTTAACCTTTCAAGTCTTCGTTTTTTCAAATCAAGGGAGCAAACTATATACTGCAATGATTCAGTTCTTCAAATTAATTCAAGCATTTTGTGAGTCATAGAAACTGTCAATCCATTTCATACTGTTTTCCAACTTCATAGGATCCAATGAATAACTTCCCTCCACCCGCCATGCTTTGTTATACAATTTCTTGTCTAACTTCAATCTGAACACAATGGTAGGAGTGAAAGGTGACTCAAGTCCAAAAAACACAGCGGCACTTTAGCCAAAGTGTAGAGCGTGGGATGGGAAGCGGGGTTATGCTTAACCTAACTCTTCCCATGGCTGCTCTTAGAAGACTCTGAACATTTTCAGAAAAGTTCCCGTCCTCTATTATTTACAAAAAGCAGCCGTGTACCTTTTCTCTGAAGAACCTCACACCAGGAGAAATGATAAGAATATTCACAATCAACAGACAAAATTATGAAATAAACCACAATAATAATAACTCTTGTATGAAGATCTCCCATCAATACTGTTCCTTTAGAATTATCTTAGAAAATCATCACTTGTGATTTATTATTCCACCTCCAACTCCTTTCCTGTGCGTTTCATTGTAAAAATGTCTTTCAATGTTTCAGTGAGGAAGCAAGGAGATCCGTGCCACCCCAGCAATCAAATAAAGATTATGAAGGAGTCAGCTTGTTACACAATTACCTCTCTCTAGCCATTTTTATACTAATATTAAAAACAAGACCCTTTTCAAAAAAAAGAAAGAAAAAGGAGCCGGGGGGTGAAGGGTGTGAGAGAGTTTTTTCTGGTTTCACTAATAAAAAAAGCAAGCTGTTTCTATTTAATATGAGGTTTGGTAGCACTGGGCTAAGAACAACCAGAACTTAACTGCCTTCTACCTAGATGTACAGGAGAATCAAGTCTATTTCCAAAGAACTAGAAATGAATTTCAAAGGAAAAAATATTATATGGCTATTTCAGTTCTCAGTTCAGCAGCTCAGCACTCAACACTAACAGCTGACATCAAATTTATGAATGCTTAAATGTCAGTAAATTGTATAAAAACAGTATCTCTGCAATTTATGAATCTATAATTCATTATTTCACTGTCTGCTCTACATTTCGTCACTTCATCATTTTCAAGAAAGCAAACATTCTGAAGACTGAAATTATATGGAGCAAGTGGCTACATATAAGGGTTGTTATTGTTGCATCAAATTTACTCCATGATAACAAATTAGTGTCTTCTACTGGTGCTGCATTTGAATGCCTTAAACAAACAAACAAAAAAACTCCACAGAAATGAGATAGAAGAGCAAAAACTTAGAGCAGCAATTATGTTTTTAAAGTCAGTAGATTTAACCAGGTCAGAAAGTCAGGTGGAAAGAGTAGTAAGAGAATTCATTATTCTATGAGACGTGTTCATCTGGATATTAACATCCCCATTGTTATTTCTTAGCCCACTTTCAAAATTCATCTTGGTCAATGATGTGTGCCAAAGAACTGAAAATAATGAAATCAGAAAAAAAATTCTGCAGTAATTGGGTTGAAATGTAATTGTGTACTACATATTGTCCCCCCAGCTCACTTTTGTTTGCGAAAAAGCATGAAACAAAAGTGTCCAAGGATCACTCTTCCAGGCTGGGAGTCGAGATTTAACACCAGCTAACCCAAGTTAACTTTTTACTAGAAGACTATTGGCAAAAGCGAGCAAAATTTTTTTGCTTCAAGAATGATTTCTGTTTTACGCTCTTCCATTATCTATCTTGAGAGGAAGCTCCCAGCACATATACAGGGTGCAGCTCCCTTCCTCATTCAATGGCTTGGTATCTCCACCCCATTTAGTGCCATTTTCTTCCCAAAGCTGTTGCTGCCTTCGTATTTTCCTTTGTGTTGTCAAGACAGTAGGTACAGACTTTGTTGAGTCCCTCACCCAAGGCGCTGCTTCTCTCCAAGAAGGGATTCTCAGCCTACGCTCAATTGGCACAAAGACCCAGATGTTCAAAGTGCAAAATATTTGGAATTGCCTTGCCAGTTTGGGGACCTCATTGATGACGTCTCTAAAGGTGTTGAGAAGTATTTTGATCCAAGAGTAACTATTCTATAGAGCTAATGTCAACAGGAGTATCACATCAAAACGCAGCATTTTTTGGAGTTCTGCATACAACAGAAGAATGGGAGAATTTGTCTGGGAGGTATTATCTCTCTAATTTTACCATCTTCTGAAGTAGAGCTGTGTAAAATTCATTTTGCTAGACAGAAAAATACATTAAAACACATGGAAAAATATAGGTAAAACACAGTATTACCAATAAACATTTCCTTTTTACTTGGAATCAAACCCAGAAAAACATACAGATCTGAATTAATGGAGCAGTGCATGGCAGACAAATTATGAGTATTATTTCAGAGACTCAAAGTGGCAGTTTTTTTCACAATATACTGTTAGACTGCATAGATTGTATAACAGCAGCTTTCTAGTAAAGGTAATTTCAATTACTCTCATCTCATTGGCAGATTCTCATCTAAAACTGTATACTCAGGGTCTAAAAATGCATTGCACTGAAAAGAAAACACATGGATTATAAAAGAAGCTCAACCAAATTCAAACGTGATGTTTGGAAAGACAATAGCTTTGCAATGCCGAGATCATTACTTGTAGTATACAGGAAACAGTTAGTGACATTTTCATGCACTGGCTTGATTTTTATCTTCTCCTCCTTCTTCTCCTCTCTCCACCCTCCCACCCCTGGTCTCCCCCCTTGGCTCGTTACACAAAGCAGCTCAACGACATGACGCAATAATGATTGTTTAGCACCCAGCATGCTTTGGGAGACTAGAGCATTGCAAAGAAAAATCACTGAGAGAAAAAAAAAAATCGAAAGGTCCTGGTGGAAAAATAAATAAAAAAAGAAACAAGTGCACATAACATCAATGCCACCTCTGAGAAAAATCATCACTACACAAAGATACGGTATACATAATACAGTATAACATGCACTCTCCAATGATAAGCTAGAAGATCCAGAGTAAGTAAAGACTTCATACTTGTGCGGTTTTTTGTGCAAAATTCTGAAAGACCATGACAAAAATCACAGACTGAAAAAAGTTTTGAGATTGCCAGACAAGCCGTGGCATTCGATAACCACTCCAATGAACGGATCGTTAGCCGGCAGCTATATTCACATTAAGTGAACAGGTTTAAAGTTTTGTGTTGCTCATCGTGATAAAATACAAGGCCGTGGAGGCAGTTTGGAAGGAAATAAAGAGCGTTGCTTGTGAGGGGCCAGCCACGACGGTGCTCTGCAGGAAGTGCCACGCGTCGATATGCTCTGTCATCATTAGCATTTTTATTGGCTACGTGAAGAAGGAGAATTTATATCAACTGAAAAAGAGATTCTATTTGCAGAAAAACACATGCACTGGTAACTCAGCGTGGCCAGGTTAAATCTCTTGAGCTTTTTCTCAGAGCAGCGCAAACCACAAGACTTAAAAATCTATTTAAAAGAAAAATAAGATTTTTCTTTGGGGGTGCGTGTGTTAAAATTAAAGGTAATTTACTCATCAGATATACTCTGAGTATGACTGAGGAGCAGTATTCACAGCATTTTTATCTTCTGCGGAATGCCACTGAAAACAGGATCAAGAGCTGTGTTTGGAAACCACACAGCAACCTTATTGTGCGCTTTCAGGTCATTAAGAAAAATAAGCTTCACAAAGAGAGGTAGAGTAAGTCTGTAAAAAGTTTAAATCTGTGATTGTCATGTGTCTGATCTGGTCGAGGAGAGCATGGCTTTACCATTCGCAATCATTTGCACAAAGAAAAACAAAGAAAGGGCAAATGATACAGTACTGTACCTCCATGGTCTGAGACTGGTGCATGGCTTTGATTGCATTCTGTGCCATTGCCCTTGTAGAAAATGTGACAAACGCACAGCCTGTGGGAACAAGGGGACAGGGAGCAGGAAAGACAAAAAACAACAAGACAAAAGGGTTGGACGCTTGTTAAACCAACACAGTCTACGAGAACGGCCACAAGACGACACTGTTCTCAGTAGTACATAAAAATAAACAACTTCTCTAGTTTATTTATCGACAGTGCTGACTTGCTAATCTGACCATAGATGAAAGAAAAAAAATTAGGTGGGGATGGGTGAGGAGAAAGGTTTTTTCCCGTTAATTTGTTTTTTGGTGTTTTTTTTTTCTTTTCTTTTTTTTAGCCACAGGGTTTGAAATAAGTAAGGCTTTTATGTAGAGTTTGGATTGCATAGTTGAGTCTATTCAGGCCATGCATTAACAATTGCTTGCTATGGCTTTTGTGCAGGTAAATTGTGGATAGTGAATAAGTGACTGGCATCACTGGCAGCTGAACTGGGAATTTAATAAAGGAGTCCATAATGTCACATACTTCCGTGATGCACCAAGAACAACCATACAGATAAGGATGAGAAAAACTCCACTGTGTGGCCTGTGACTAAGTGTGAAAAGACTCAGACAAAATTCAGTAATGTAGGTGGAATCTCAACATTTAAGGAAATAACATATTAAAAATAAAAATCTTTATGATTTTTGTTTCTCCGAGTCCTAGGTACAAGTATAATCCTTTGATCTACGAAAGCTACCACCAACTTGAACAATTCTGAAGCTATGTGCATGAATAACTAAAAAATCACTTTTCTCCCTCCTCAGCCTTTTAAATCATAATGAAAAGCCAGTAGGCTAACGCCTGGGCTATTTTTCCACCCTTTTACTATTGTCAGTCATACCTACACTGGGCACGGTGCAGGTCAACTTTTTTAGTGCATGACTCGCTGCTCTTCTGACTAACAAAAACATTGCCTTCTGAGATTTACATTCTATTCTTCATGCACCCTTGGGCATCTTAAAGAAAAAGACTGTGAAATTAATGCAGATTCAGGCTGATTCTGTAATAATACCATGGCACACTAAAAGCTTAGCTAAAGCAACACAGACTTATTTCACTTGTGATCTCTAATGACTTTAAAAGTGCATTGATTTTCAGCTCCCTTAGCCTTGCACAGTTTGAACTTAGGTTTCAGAGAATAATTTAGTGTTCCACTCAATTTCCTCAAAACATTATTATTATTACTACTTAAAAGATTTCCAAATGAAGCAAATCTAAGCACTGAGAGGCTAAAGCATATTGTCATTTTAGAGCTAATGCATGAAAGCTACATTCTGGCATCAAAAATACAATATTGTTGCCCCTGTGGCCAATGGGCAAAATAAACCATTTTGCAATCCAACAAGCAACAGATTGTTTGGTTTATGCAAATCAATTTGAGGCATAAAATACCCTTTCTTTTTCGCTCCGTGTGTACCTGGTAAGATTATCAAGTCAAGACTGTATTCACATTTTAATCAAACAACAGTAAGAGAAAGCAATGCCTGACCATTACCCAAAAGCACTACATCTAGTCATGAAAATAAAGTCAATGCATTTTTGCATCATGCGGTATTTTTTTTTTCTCTTTAATGTAAAGGCCCTTGATACAAGAGAACCTAAGCTGGCTTAGGTACCTCTGACTGATAAGTGAGCATGATAAAATCAGAAGTCAGAATTCTTTTACGCAAACTTCATGGCAGTGTCGTGACTCCACATATTTCTCAGGTAACACAGCAGCTGATGATGTCTCACTGCTGTTTAGCCACACTATGTGTTGCTATACTATTCTTATTCAGCAACAAATTTCTGACAAAGAAAATGATGTAACAAAACAGCTTTCTGTACAGCAATCTAGACAAAATGTACAGTAGAAGGGTAAATAAACTGCAGTACCTCCGCTAGATTCCATATTGCTGCTGTGCACTAAAATTATAGAGGCCCAAATTTACCATCCGTCTCAAAGTAATCTCTCTTGAAAACATTTCTGTTATTATCGTTAACAGAGGAAATAACACCAAGGGTTTTCATTTATCGTCTTGCAAATGCAATGGGGGATGAGCACAAATAGAGCTATACTGGAGGGCAGGCAAGAAACCCCATACAGAGCCTTGAATAATATTGTTTATAATGGTCAAGAAACTGCTTCATTCACTTCTTTCGCTCTCATTATCCAGGAGTGTGTACCATAGTGACAATTACTGAATGGCGGTTTAGAATGCATAAGAAGCATGTAAAACGTCAACAAAAATCAATAAGACACAGTTTATGCATTTATCACAATTTCTACCCAGCAGTACTGCTGTAAGTAACTTACTGAGAGATGTTGCAATTAGCAGGTCTCAAAAGAAATGTGAATCAGCAGAGAAATAAAGCTGTGCTCCTCTCAAGATAAAGCGGACTCTCTTCCCTCCCCTAAGCTTTTTCTCTTTTTAACCACAAAGCTCAGCTGTTGGGAACTTTCAGTGCCCAACGCTACCGCAAAACCTCCCTCCTCATTCCTGAGCCCAAATCCACTTCCATGGATCCCGCTGCCTTTGTCATGGAGTGAAAACACCTTCGTAGCACTGTACAGTGCCATATAGCGAGCTACCGATTTAAAAGAAACTTTATTTTCCTACGTGGGGTACATATGCGCTTTAGGAGATGGTTTCGTTGGGCACCTAGAATTTAATCAGGAGTTGTTGCCTAAGGACACCGGATTTCACTTGTTTAAGCCAGATGAGCTCTGCCTGAATCATCCTGTACTCTCGCCACAGCAGTTTCTGAGGGGTTGGGAAAACCCTTTTCAGCATATTCTCACTCTCTATATCTCGTGGATACAGGTGGTCTTTTGGGAACGTACTGCCAGCTTTAGGAGTGTAAATCACAATTATAAGAGGACAAGACTAACCAGATTTCACGCCTCGTGGTGCAAGGAATCAAGAAAGATTTCCGTGGTCTCTTACCCCACCCTATGAAACACTGCCTTGATTGTAGAGCCGTGGGCCGAGGTCTTCCGGACCAACAGCTACAAGCAAATTATTTCTGTTCTACCATACTGAGTCCTGATACTCAATTACTCCCTTCTTACTGGAGCTATGGAGTTCTCTGAGACAGAAAACGAGGAGATGGGGTTATTTCTACAGCTAATGCCTTGAAATTATTTAATTTTGTACCACCAGTTACCTAAACACACACACACAAAAAATATCCTTTTGTAAATACGGCCAACCTGCAAGTCACCTTGCAATTATTTATCACCCCTGGTTTCAAAATGTCAGGGATCACTAACAGAAACAAAAGGGGAGGGAGAAAGGAGGTCTAAGAGTTTTATTGCTTCTCCAAGGCTGCCTTCTCCCCCCCCGCACCAGATAAATGATTGACTGGGAAGAGGCTTCTCGAAGTAATTTCCTCCTGCAGGCAGAATCAGAGGGAGGCACCCAGCCCTCTCACAGAGGAGATTCTGGAGCACATTATCGCATTTGCCATCTTGGCTGAGAGAACATCTACACTCACAGGGTTGGTCCTTACCCCCCTCCCACCCCAACCTGAAAAAGAATTTTGAAGAGGCTGCAAAATTAGAAAAGCTTCCTCCTCGAACCGCGCCGTCCCAAACCTAGGGCTCGCTGCTCAAGCAATTGAATTATTTGAAATATTTAAAAAAGCTCAGCACTGCCCCATTTCAGCTCCCGCTTCACTCAATTCTTCTCATCTCAGGCTTTCATGGACTGTTTTGAAACGTTCAGTCAGCAGTTCACACACAGTCTAACATAACATCAGCGCTTGCGAGCTGCAAGTGAAGTAGAACGTTTTTAAGTATGGAGGCCTCAAGGTAAGGGGTCTTATTTCACACCTACACAAGAAACCTCCCACATAAAACCACTGTGGTCTATCAGAGGCTTTAAAGCCCCCACACCCTCAATGAAGCCAAAGGGAGATGCAAAACCCCTAGATGTTTTTGAATCAGGCCTGGAGTTAAAAATGGAAGTTTAAAAACCATGGCTTTAAAGTTCTGGAGATGAAAGAAAGGCAGATATAATATATTTAAAAAAAAAAAAAAATAGTGACCCCTCTGACACAGAAGGCGGCTCAAGAGATTTTCAAAGTCATCCGAGCAATCGCAGTGGTACGTATGGTGGCTGCGCAGCTGGTGGTGTAATGGTTGCACTCCAGCTTCCTAGTTCACCGTAAACAAGGTTTTTCTTCACTTTCTGTGAAGAAGCAATAGTGAAAAGCTGCCAAAATACTCCTGCAAGAAGTATTTGGGATTCTCTGAGATGAAAGCCTCTATTTAAAGAAAAGATAAGGCTCGAATAAAAAGCTATGGAAATTGAAGCGTGATAAAAATAAGCTCTAGTTGCGTTAAAATATTTCTGGCTGAGATTGCAAAGTAGACTTTCCCTTTTCTACACCGTGTTAATATAGCACGGTCTGAAGGAAGGACCAGCCTGGGAAATAGCCTTCTAATGAAGACATCACACAAAAATCTTCGTGGTTAAAATACATTTCAGCTACAAATTAAGACATCGAATTGTTTATTGTACAGACATTTGGTCATTAGCTATTGCGTAAGACACACAACGACAGGTCTGAGACCAAGTGCAACAACTCAGCCCAAAATAAGGTGTTCTGAAAAAGTCACGGTGAAGCTCTTCAGTTTATGCCTATCAGGCACCTAAAGGTAAACAACAGGCACATCCTGTAAACATGCCTCATCTCTTTGGCTTTACTGACTTCTCTTGACTATCAACCAGATGCCAAATTCTAGATTTTAAATTTCCTGAAGTTGATAGTTCCCTCAAAGCATTTCTAATTGGACGGTCAATTAACCACCCTGCAAAGTACAGACTTCAGCAACTGGAATTTACACAAAATCAGAATCAAACGGGTACCAAAGACCACATTCTCTAACAGTGCCTTGATGACCCTCTTGTTGGAATAAAAACTCTTGTAAATTATTTCACGTCAGACTTCCCTCGGGGGAGGGATTGCTGCGAAGATGCAGTAATGGAGATCTGAGATATAGTTACTGGCTAACGGCCAGCAGAGACACTGGTCACTTGGACGGGTTCATTCCTTCCCAGCTTCGAAAGAGTTTCACCAGGGGAAAAAAGAAAATTAAATGTGCCACAATGATTGGAAAAAATTAAAATGTTACCATAGTACAGCAAAAGAAACAAGGCATGGAGGTGCTTCTGAAGAGCAACTAAAAATACAGCACTTCCACCGTGCTTGTTTCCCATCACTGACACAAGTCAGAAGGTGGCCCCTAATCCAGGCTGTTCCCATGGCTGGCACTTCACGTCACTTTAGCTGATGAAGGAGCAGTAAATATCCATAAGGAAAACCAAACAGGCATAAAATGTCCTCACCTACCCTTCACTGCAATTAATTATGATGCAAATACTAATTTTCTTTCACTAAATCTTCAAGAAAACCCCTGAATCCGAAAGTTATGAATGGATTTTCAGGAAATCAAATTGCCTGACCATGGTATAACTCTCCATGCCATTTCTAACCTGCTCTTAATGCAAAGAAAGTGAAAAAAAATCCCTGTAATCAATGTCTGCAGAAATGTTCACTTGTCCCATGTGCCTGGCGATGCTTTGTTAAAAAAATCATACAATTAGGAGCCTAGAAGATGTAGGAATGTGCATTTGGAGCTTTTCCACAATTTTCACGCTATATCCAACTGTCTGTACATGGTATTAGCAGGTTTTTTCAGTGCATGCTATTAACCCAGTTGACTTCTTTCTGGTATCTGTTATATAAATCTGCACTTAGCAATTCCAGCAGAATAATTTGCTCTGTGGTGCTCCTGTGATAAGGATAAGAGGATTTTTTTTATCATCATTACGGATGGTAATAATTCCTACAGTGATACAGAGATATTGATCCACCGATCTAAAAAAAGCATTTTACAAAGGTAGAGGAACATCGCTATCCTTATTTTAAGGAATGGGATAACGGAGAGATGACGAGAGACCAACTCACCTACGGTCAACAGAGCACATCAGTGGCACAGCCACAAGTCAAACTTGGGTATTTCTGGCTGTTTTTGCACACTCCAGCTACCATCGCATGGCTGTCTGTGTTGGCTTTGGTGGTCGTGTAGACATTACACAGTGCTAGGAGTCAGGAGGTCTGAAAGTTTCCTTAAGCCGTTTACAATAAGTGATTTAAAATCTTAATCATCTGAGGCAGTTCACTTCTGCTTTTTCATGATAATGAAGCTTAGCACATGATATCACAATCATGAATTTTTGTAAAGCATACTTAGCTCTTCAGAAAAAGTGCTGGATTAAACAACCCTGCAGGCTGAATCCTTCCCTTTGAATAATGAATATAGTGCAGGCAGTGGCAAGCTTCTTTAGATATTCCCATGAACCCTGCTAAAGCGAAGGCCAGCCTCCATGTCTGTTGAGTCCCTGGTTTCTTTATCTCTACAGCCAACAGGGTATTTTTATTTTTTAATACTTTTCACAGCTAGGAATTACTCTCTGCCAGCCAACTAATTTCACAGGCACTATCCCAGAGCCTTCCGAAGGCACTGCCTTTTGGTTGCTGCCTATTTCTTGTAGCTGGCTGAAATATAACAAGTTACAGATATAAACAACAATTATTTCTTAGATGCAGGAGCGAACAACAGTGGGGAAAAAAATGTCTCAAGGAAAAAAATCTCAGTTTCTTTAAAATATACTGCTCCACCACTGGAGCTTTGTATCATTATTTTAGTCTCGTTTTACAGATGAGTTTCAAACAGCTGACAATAGGAATTTGGAGTAGAAATGCTGATGGTCCATTATCCATAGTGACAGCTATGGGTGCGACTTTATTAAAGTTCCGTCAACTCTTGGCTAGAAACTACAATAGAAACAACCAGTTCAATCTCTCTCCCTCTCTCTCTCTACCTTAGCACTTATATCACACTCATTACAAAGTGTTACATTTTCCCTTGATGCCACTGTACGGGATTTCTCCTTGCTACCCGAGCCATGTGGCACACCACAACCCTACATCCTGCCTACGGTTGACAGCAGACCGCCACCGTACTGGCGGTAAGGTTGCTGTTGTAGTGTAGACATGGCCTAAAAGTCAACTGAAAGCTTTTTACTCTTCACTAAGAAAAAATAAGCAGGACAAACCAAAACTGTTCTACTGAGCAGCGTAACCTGGAGCTATTCCTTGCAACTATCTGCTGGTAATAAAGATTATTTGCCTGAACTCTTTAATAAAGCTCGAAAGCTGGCATAAATACCAATGAATATACTTTTCAAGCTCTTTTCATCCGAGATACCATGATGTGCACTTGTTATGCAGTTGAAAAGAGATGCCAAACAGAGTTTATTGGACCATACTTCCATCTCGCTGCTGTGAGCACTGTGAGTTCCCAAAGGCTCTGGCATGGTGAGGACAGTGTTTTCCTAAGACAGTGACTATTTTTCATTCACCCCTCTGTGTCTGGGGGGGAAGCACATCCGGACGGGTGCTGGGAAAACAAATACTGCTTGTGGCAAAGGGAATTAACATCTTGGAAATGGTAACATGAATTAAAACTCATTAAGTATTGGAACTCATTACAAAGATTTAACTGTATAAATTCTCCCTCTTGCTTTAGTGAAGCAGCTTTTCACCCTGTGCTTTTTCAGCCAAGCTCCCTCGACTGCAAATCTCCCTTAGCACTTTTCATTTCAACTGCAATACCAACCATTTTCCCAACACTTTGCCTTCTCTCATGGAGTGGTGGTTTTGTGAAGCTGATAATCGTCTGCCTGAAAACCTGGTTGGCACAGCTGAACTCATTTTCAAGCGTGTGTAGAAAGCAATTCAAGTTTAACAAGGCATGATGCATGAGGGCATGATAGAATATCAGTCGTGATTGTGACCGAAATAAACCCAAGTGGCAGAGAGGATGCCACGACTACTGGTGTGTGACCTACCTGGACTGAGATCTTCAGCCTCCAGCAGGAGAGAGCAGCACATTAACGCTATGGCTCTGCTGGCCGGCAGACGACACTGCCCTGCCTGATACATTGGTGACATGGCTTAAATATCTCAGCTTCTGATTATCGTGAGATTGCTATTTACGGCAGAACAAAACTACCCCACCAACCTTACTTACCCTGTTGGATTTCATAAGTAGCTTTTCTATGCTCGTACTATGCCCAATGTCTGTTGAATAAAAGCAAGTACGCAGTGGGATTTTTATGGATCCCAGGAAAGATCCATTTCTTTGTTGGGTGACACTGAGGAGTCAATTAAATCTTTTTGGGGCTTAAAACATCTGATGCCCAGATCTTGTTATTTCAGCAGTTACTTAGCTCCTTTCCCACTTGTGTCTTCCATTACCCCTTCCCTATGCTACTTACAAAATGAAATCAGTGAAAATCAGAAATATTTGTTTTGCCTCAATGTTTGGTCTTGAGAGATAATGACAGCACTCGACTCCATCAGTTAACATTCATTACTGAGCTGCAGGAACCAACCTCAGACCTTTCCCCTAGTCTTCTCCAGGGCAAAAGCCATGACCCTGAGGCTCTCCTTGCCTGAATGGACGGCTGCATCCCAGCTCCAAAAGCTTTGGGATCGCAGACTAAGCATACATAAATGTAAGTGCGTAATTTTCTTGGGGCTCCTTATTTATTGTCAGAGTGTCTTTTCAACAAGTCCTTATTATTCAGAAGTAGTATAGTAAGTGCTTTCAAGCAGCGCCATGAAATACAGGAACACCTACAACTTCCCCTGCTGACATTTATAGGCGTTTTAAAGAAGCTGAGCTGCACACAAAAGAAAAAACCCCTTGCACAAATTGTTGCACAAAATACTGCGGATCCCATAGCCTACTGGAAACAAGTAGATCCAAAAGTAAAGAGAAATATCTATACCTATACCTATATCTATATGCAAAATGGGTACTATTATTTTTTCTGTGCCTTTTGAAAATGTAATAAAATGCATAAACTGTGCTTTCTATGTGTTTTTTTTCCTATAGAAACAGAAGTGATGTTTTCACAGCTCCACACTTAAAATTACTTTACTCCCTGTGCCGTTAAATGGCCATGGCTAGTACCACAGCATCCTTCCCCACTGACAGATGGGACTATCACTATTTTCTTTTCCACTCAGCACCACCTGGCACTGACGTTTTGAGAAGGTTCATGCTCCGAGAATAATTTCAGGTCCATATACCATGGAGTTAATATGCAGCCTGGGTCATCAATATACATTTATTTTTCTTTTCAATATGTTTTTAGAGGGCCTTTCCCCAAAAGGCACTTTTGCACTCAAAAGGGATCACCAGCTATTGAAGTCTGTGCTGCACTTCATTTCCAAAGTTCAGGTCAGCCGCTTGACCGCTCTTGGTGGCTTAATACCTCTGCCCTGGTTTTTGGGTTGTGATAGAGGCACAAGCTTTAAAAGCTCTTTTTACAAAGTTTTGTCCAAGCAAAGCTCTCAAGTTCAAGCTAACCTCTTTGCTTCTGAGTTACAGCAGACCTATGTTTTGCATATAGTTATAGAAAACACAGGAATGGAGGAGATGGTGCTACAACGTGGGCCAGTTCCCATGACCCTGTATGCCTTCAAGCAGTCATTTACAGTCCTTTTTTTTTCGCCTTATGCTACAAAGCAGGAATGGGGTCAGGGAAGGATCTTTGATTTTGTGAGAGCAGAAAACTGAGGGTGTTTTCTCAGGGTGCAAAGGAACCTTTCCAGCTGACAAACAGGGCGATAACACAAGTTAATATGTTGGCACCGAGACCTTTCTGACACTGGAAATAAAAGGTGATAATTTCAGTCACTGTGAAAAGTTCATGTGGATACCTTCATCACGTGGGACACATTACAGCGTAACCTCTAGCTGCAGACAGCGGCTATGCCTACCCTGGCTGTGACATATCGCTCCCAATTAGCACTTAAGGAAAGAGACTTTACAGACTGCACACTCACCTCTGCTAAGCCCATCCGGTCCCCGAAGGATTCTGCATTCTTCTATCTGGCCGAACGGAGAAAACATCACCCTGATATCATTCTCATTACACTTCTTCGAAACCATTCCTATGAACAATTTTCTGTCTTCCACAGCTAGAAGATAAAAATAATGAATGAGCAAAGGCCATTTCATCTTTTTCCTGTGATCAATGCTTCATTACCACATCAAACCAAGCTCCAGTCATGTGAGTCTGGCTCTGTGACTGAAGACAAGTCCTAAGGCAAACACTTTATACTTACAACCTCCCTTCCCCCCTTCCTCCCCCACCCCAAATCTCTCATTTTTCTTTCTCTCTCTCCTTTTTCTAGTGGTGCTTGCTGTTTATATAACATATTAATTGGCTGCCTTAGTCATTCTGCATATGCCTCCCCGTCATGGCTTCTAAGAGAAAAGCACCCTCTGTTAGAGAGACTTGTAAAGATATCTTTGCATAGATTTTAATTCAGATAAATTCCCTCACCTCCCTCATGTATGAAAGAAATCATGACGGGAGTGAGGGTGAAGAAGGGATTGTGCACGTAATGATATCAGCTAATGAAAAATATTCCTGAGAAATGTTTTGAGAGAGAGACTCCTATCTGAGCTTTCAATTTCAACCAACTTAATGGGTGGCACTCGAAAGGCAGATGTGTAACGACTGCTCTGAAAAAGAATGCATTAAATTTTCCTGCTGTTTTTCAGACTGACACAGCCCTCTCTCCTCCAAGAGGACACAAGGCATATTCTAGGGCATCGCTTTAACAAGGGGGCTGCATAATGCTTTCCCAGAGCCAAACCCTTTGATTCATAATGATGCTGAGTTTGCAAAAAAACATAAAAAAGGTGCTTTACCTGAATTATTGGTAGAATATTTCCTGCCTGCATTGTCACCAAAATCAGCAAAAGCTAGACTGCTGCAGCAGGACACATGCAGTCCTGTTAATCAAACTCAAATTTACAGGACTTTTTGACTCTTGTCAAAAATGAAATAGGTCATCAAAACTTAATTCACCCTGGAAAGACTTAAAGATGTTAACGCACCCTCCCATCTACATGAAACCAAAAATCTAAGTGCTTATTATAGAGTATATACACCAGTGCTTTCTTCTTCTCTTGAAATGGCATGTAAATCCAATTCACTGTTAATGAGCAGACTGTCAGAGCAAAAGAGAGAAGGAAAGCTTTACGCCAGAGAGTCTGCAGTGCACTTACTTATTTCTATTATTGTGCAAATTATTTTTGTAACAAAGTATTTTCATTCTGGGCTTACAAAAAAAAATAATGAATCTGCCCTTGCTCCCCAACTTTCTCTCCTGTATTAGTATGAGTTTGTCAAATGGAATAAATTGCAGCTGAGGAAGAAGAAACTGCATCTATTTTCATAGGATTTTATTTGTGTTATACTTCAACACTTTAAGTGCATTTAATAATTTCAACAATAAAAAGAATAGGTTCATGTTTATTGATCATGAGAGGTGTTTGAGGTAATTTTTTCCTTAGAATTGCTGAGTATAAAAAGTATCTGTAGCTTTTCTACAAGCAAGCACCAAGACGTGCATTTTTCAGAATCCAAAACAGAGACCAGCCCCTACAATCCCAGCTTCTCACTCTACAAGCTTGCAAGAAAATCGGCGTGAATTTAACACCCAGAAGAAGTTTTTCTCAGCAGAGATTCCTCAAGACTCAATATTTTCATTCACACTATATTGAGGCTCCACATGCAGGTTAACCCTCCAGAAAGGGTTAACAAATGATGAATGCATGGGATGAGCCAGTTATATACAGATCAGGAGCTGAATATGCGGGACTGCAAATAAGACCTGCAAGTTGGGATTTTTTTATATGTATGTGTGTGTATATATGTATTTATGTCTTGCAATGAAACTTTACATCTGATTCGTAATACATAATTGGCCTTGATGCTGCTAATAATTATTTAAAGGATGGTAAAACTGAATTGCCTTGCTCACAGCCACAAGGAGAGTTTAGGTAGTCACTTCTGCTGGTGAAAGAATGCCTGTAACTTGGCTGCTTACAATTCCTGCATTGCCTTGAGTAATCAATTTGAGGAAGGTTCCTGGCCAGCCTGTCCCCTTGACAACAGCCACACACGATGGCCAGGGTGCAGGAAAGGCTATGAGGCAAGGGACCCAGCTGGGCTGCCAGGTATGGATTTCTCCATACCACAAACTGAGGTCAGGCTGGGGGAAGCCTTGGTGCCAAGCACGGGTCCAAGCATTGCCTTCTGCTCTGTGTTATGAACCTCTAAACTTCTGCCTGTGTGTCAGCTCGTACCAGTCAGTTTAAATTTGGGTTGATTTTAGGCTTGAAATACAGCGTGCAGGTCTACCCTGACTAGATCCCAACGCTCTCTTAAACATAGCTGCTGGCTGAGTTGGAGAAATGCCTGTCACGGCATCCCATCCCAAAGGAGGTCCCTTGGGTCCTGCTTAGGTGCAAGGACAAAGACTCAAACCAAAGAGTTTCACACGGAGATTCAAAAGAAATGAGATGCAAACAGGAAGGCTTTGTTTTAATTTTCCAAAGAGTAGCAGACGACAAACTCCCCACCGGCCTCCTTCAGTTTCGCTAGTAAACCTATAAATATGCCATTTAACTAACATGATTCACAGGTTTTCAGCTTGAGGGTGATTTTATAGTAAATTAAACATCCAGCTCCCATGTACTGTACATCTTAAAAATGCAGATTTCACGAAGAATGCTCAGAGTACAGAAAACATATTGATATGATGACGTGCTCTGCATTCAGTGCTATTAGTCAGTGCTGATCAGTGTTGAAGCTTAAGAAAATTGCTATTCTTTTTTTGGCTAGGGGCCCAGCATAAAAAACATTTAAAGGGACAATTGTCAGGATCAAAATGACATGTTTTCACTCCATCTGATAGAACATCTGATATTATTAGGCTGAAAGAGTTTTTAACACGCAGAGAATGGAATGCTTTTTCACTTCTGTAAGACTGGATGTCTGGATTTGTTTCTGCATTTTTGGTCAGCCACTTCTCTCATTTCTTTCTAAAATGAATTCTTACCTGCCACGCACGCATGATTTGAGAATCAAATAGACAAGAAGTGTGGGTCAAATGTATTTAGAGGTTAGCAAACTTCCCTTTTGATCAGCCAAGCCTGTTGATTTGCCTGTGCGTGTTGGGTTGCTCCCATACTGTAAAAGGCCAACGTTAAACACACGCGGCCCAACAAAGCGTCAAGATCAGGAAAGGCGCTACCTGCTGCTGGCCGGAGAAAGGATGGCGGTCTAAAGCCATCTCGCCTAACTTTAGTCATCTGCAGTTTAGGTGTCCAGTTTTAGTCTCAGCTAAAATGTCATCCGTTGGCTGCTGTCAATGCCAAGAGATCAGCTCCTCCAAAGAGCGACTGATCTCACCTCTCCCAGCAAGACTTGATTACCTAATTATGGGGTTCACCTCTAATCCATCCAACCATACTACAAACACAGGTTAGCTACGCTGCCAGGGCAGTCAGTGCGACACATCCAGTGGTAAGCCTGCTGCACTTGGGGTGGGAATCTTTTGCCCGAATGCGGGAACCCTGTGTGATGAGGTGCAGATATTGTTTTAAAATGAGAGGAGTGGTTCTCGTAACTCCATCAAGACTAGCTCTGCAATCACTAGCAGGGGTGCCTAGGCATTGTCTTTGAATCCAGAGGGCTACGTTAGCCATCAAAGGTTATCTGAGACTAAGTCTGCCTCTGCTGGGGGGGGCTTTTTTTAAACCGAGCCTCCTGCCTTCTGACAGCACTACATCCAACTTGCAGAATAACATCCTGAAGGGTCTAATTTTTTAGCTTTACTCAATTTGCTTCAGTAATGAGCATTTCTTGCAGGCTGTATTAGATCGCTTGTGCTAACCCAGGAGAATAAAGGAGTAGAGATTATTTTCTGTACGCTACAAAAGAATTAAACCCTGTAATAATCATGGGAAATCTCCCTGAAGATTCAACAAACTTTCCTTTTCTCTCTTCTAAACACCAAAAACTCTGTCCTGAAAAATGAAAATTATATCTCTTTATTATATATTTTTGAGGAGTCCTGTCAGTTAAAAAGTGCATTTTCCATCCAAAAGTGGCCTTCTCTTTTGACCAAATCAAGAAACAGTTAATTACGTATAAATGTTTTTTTTTGTTGGTTTTTTTTATTTTTTCATCCAGAAGGGAAGAAAACAGACTTTTTATCCCTATTTGTAAGCCTGTGAAAAACCCTTGCATACAATCTGTCAAAGTCACACCTGGATCTGGAGCTGCCTGCATTAATTATCAACTTTTCTATGTGTTAGTGCTAACATATGGCATTTAATTACTCCCTCCAAATCAGCAAAGTTGTGCCATTTAGAATTTCAAAATTATTTTTTCAAGTTTTCACTAATAAAATAAATAAAAATAAATTATAAGATCACTCAGCTACCCCCCCCGCCTTTTTTTTTTTTTTTTAATAGAGAATTTTGTCATTTTCCCTGAAGTGGTGATGCTTTGATCCACTTAAGAGCATACTGTCCGCAGGATATGTGCCTGAAAGTATTGACTGTATTCAAATCTTGATCCAAGACACATTTAAGTATTTGCTAAATTGTAGCATGCTAATGGCCACAGACAACTTAGAGTCTAGCATGTGTTTATGTGCTTTTTGGAATTAGTGTGCAGGAACCCCCTTTGTTTGAAAAAAGGAAAATATCCTTAAACGGACAAATACTGTGAGTGATTAACAGTCGAGATGAACCTAGCAATGGTGGACCCTTCAAAGTCTTGAAACCATGCTTTTCTGGCAGGTAATCCTTAATCAAAACTTTGTAGATAGGTTAAAATAACTACCTAGCAATATAAAGGTGGTCAGACTAGACCTAATGGGTGATCAGACCAGGACACACTACAAAATTCATCATATGAAAATCTTTCAGGGATTTTCAACAATGAAAGTCCTTTCAGAATCCTCCCAGGTAGACAAATTATTTAGATCTAAAGGCAAGTCTTTCCCCATCAACTCTAGCTGCTAAAAACTCAGTAGAAGAAATTAAGCTTTGCTTCATCTGCACGAGCAGAGCGATGACTCAGACACATGAGCTATTGTACGCAGGGGAGGAATGGAGATGATTGCATAGATCTATCAGCCACCCAGTTCCTACCCAGAAGAAAACGCATCTTCAGGTTGCTAATAAAGTCCTAATCCTGCAGAAGTGCCCAATTAGTTAGTCAAATGTGTGCAGGAGGTACCTCTTCCATACCCATCTCCCAGTTTCCACGAGGCGAGCTTGGCCTTTTGTGCTAAGGGACAGGTTTCTGAAGTGATGCCTACATCTAAAGACAGGAACAGTCATGGGGAAGGAGAAGCATTTCATCCTGGTACTCCTGGGCTTGGATCCTCATTCAAATCTTTTTGCAAGGGACTCAAGATGGGGAGGGGACATCTTATCACACAGCAAATACTGTTCTTTGAAAACCTCTGTAAGATGAATGAGGGCACCTCTTCTTCCTCCTTGTGGAACTTGAACAGGTCTCTCAAGCCTTCACAAACGTGTGCAAGCTCAGAAGAATTGTAGTGAGTTCAACCTCTCCTACATATCTTTCCACAAGGTATCTGGAAATTTTGACCAAGAGACTTTCTTTAACCTCTTTGAATACTTTACCTATAAAATGTAGTGGGATCCTCCCACTACTCAGACATCAAAGGGTTTCAAGCATTCCTCAAAAGCTCAAACACCACGGATCATGAAAACCAAGATGCCTTGGCATGCTTTCTTTCTTTTCTCCTTTGAACTTACCAATCTGGTTGAAGACGTACAGTTTACAATTTGCTGTTGGCACAGATAATATACCTCCTCAGATGGACAGCCTGAAGCATATGGGAAACACGTGCCAAACAGGCCTCCGCATCCCCCATGCTGCTGTTCTTTATCTTTTTGGCTTTCCAAGCTGCTTGCAAACTCTCACCCCCTCCATGGATCCCACGCCTACGCCCTGTCTTTCCAAGGAGCTGTACCATTGTTACCATCTTCATGGTATTAGTTCGCCTTCTGTTTCCCCAGTCATTAGAAAAGAAGAGTTCACCACCCCCAGAACATGCCTACCAGAAGTGTCTACACCCTTCAGAAGCCTCAGTTTAAAAAGGTATTTAATTTGACAATCGTAACCTCTGATCTGTCAATGTTTTCTCCGCAAAATACAAAGGCAGGCAAGGGGGGGGGGGGGGGGCGAAAAAGCCAATCTCTCATAATTTTCACGATAGGGATAGGTGCAAGAGAATAATCTGAAGATTAAGAGTATTCCCACAGTGCAGACAGAAGTATCATGCAGATAATCCCAGCCTAACAATGGCAGTGAGGAGCTAACCCACCCTGCTTTCCAAGCAGGTGCTATCTGCAGAGCAAGACAGAATGTGCACAATTCCCCATAGCGCCTTGCCAAGATGTTCAATCTCCTTTAGGAAGAAAAACTTCAGGCAATGAACAAGGAACTCATTGGGAGTCTATTTTGGCCCACTGCCTTTCATTTTTCTAATTTGCCAAGGAACCTGAGGTGAAATTTATCTTTGAAAGAAGAACATTGAGGGGGGGAACATTGCGACTGAGGACGAGGAAAAGGCTGAGGTACTCAATGCCTTCTTTGCCTCAGTCTTTAATAGTCAGAGCAGTTATCCTCAGGGTACTCAGCCCCCTGAGCTGGAAGACAGGGACAGGGAGCAGAATAACCCCCCCATAATCCAAGAGGAAGAAGTTAACGACCTACTACAACATGGGGACGCTCACAAGTCTATGGGGCTGGATGGGATCCACCCGAGGGTACTGAGAGAGCTGGCGGAGGAGCTTGCCGAGCCGCTCTCCATCATTTGTCAGCAGTCCTGGTTAACTGGGGAGGTCCCGGACGACTGGAGGCTCGCCAATGTGACGCCCATCTACAAGAAGGGCCGGAAGGAGGATCCGGGGAACTACAGGCCAGTCAGCCTGACCTCGGTGCCGGGGAAGATCATGGAGCGGTTCATTTTGAGGGTGCTCACGAGCCATGTCCGGGACAACCAGGGGATCAGGCCCAGCCAGCACGGGTTCATGGAAGGCAGGTCCTGCTCGACCAACCTGATCTCCTTCTATGACCAGGTGACCCGCCTCGTGGATGAGGGAAAGGCTGTGGATGTGGTCTACCTGGACTTCAGTAAAGCCTTTGACACTGTCTCCCACAGCATTCTCCTAGAGAAGCTGGCGGCTCACGGCTTAGGTCTACTCTTCGCTGGGTAAAACACTGGCTGGACGGCCGAGCCCAGAGAGTTGTGGTGAACGGAGTTAAATCCAGTTGGCGGCCGGTCACGAGCGGTGTTCCCCAGGGCTCAGTACTGGGGCCGGTCCTGTTCAATATCTTTATCAACGATCTGGACAAGGGGATCGAGTGCTCCCTCAGTAAGTTTGCAGATGACGCCAAGTTGGGCGGGAGTGTTGATCTGCTTGAGGGTAGGAAGGCTCTGCAGAGGGACCTGGACAGGCTGGATCGATGGGCCGAGGCCAACTGTATGAGGTTCAACAAGGCCAAGTGCCGGGTCCTGCACTTCGGCCACAACAACCCCAGGCAACGCTACAGGCTTGGGGAAGAGTGGCTGGAAAGCTGCCCAGAGGAAAAGGACCTGGGGGTGCTGGTTGACAGCCGGCTGAACATGAGCCGGCAGTGTGCCCAGGTGGCCAAGAAGGCCAACGGCATCCTGGCCTGTATCAGAAATAGTGTGGCCAGCAGGAGCAGGGAGGTGATCGTGCCCCTGTACTCGGCACTGGTGAGGCCGCACCTCGAATCCTGTGTTCAGTTTTGGGCCCCTCACTACAAGAAGGACATGGAGGTGCTGGAGCGTGTCCAGAGAAGGGCAATGAAGCTGGTGAAGGGTCTGGAGCACAAGTCTGATGGGGAGCGGCTGAGGGAACTGGGGTTGTTTAGTCTGGAGAAGAGGAGGTTGAGGGGAGACCTCATTGCGCTCTACAACTACCTGAAAGGAGGTTGTAGCGAGGTGGGGGTTGGTCTCTTCTCCCAAGTAACAAGCGATAGGACGAGAGGAAATGGCCTCAAGTTGCGCCAAGGGAGGTTTAGATTGGACATTAGGAGAAATTTCTTTCCTGAAAGAGTGGTCAGGCCTTGGAACAGGCTGCCCAGGGAAGTGGTTGAGTCACCATCCCTGGAGGTATTTAAAAGACGTGTAGATGAGGCGCTTAGGGATGTGGTTTAGTGGGCATGGTGGTGTTGGGTTGATGGTTCGACTCGATGATCTTAAAGGTCTTTTCCAACCTTAATGATTCTATGATTCTAAGAACCTATAAAGGCAATACTTAGTTCAGAGGGTCCAGGCCAATATTCCTGTACCTAAGGGAAAATTTTGCCCACTGCAAGCACAATAAATACTAGGGAGTGGAGTTTGGATTCTAACAGCAAAACTCTCCTTGACTACAGTGGTGCTTGAATAGTTTGTCCTCCTGCCCATGCAGGTGCCTTGGCCTCTCTTCTGAGCATTCAAAGAAAGCAACAAATCACGGCTAAACTCAACCCAAGAGAGAGAACACCACTCCCTTACAAATGGGTGATGGCTCAAATTTCCTGTGCTTGTGGCCAGTTTTGTTTTGAAAGCTGTCATAATAGGAAAGCTAGCATAATGTGAAGTTTTAATTTCCTTCCAAACTTTATAATCCTTGGAGAAGCCTGAAAATGGGATGCACTACAATTAGCAAAAAAGAAGCCTTAAAAAAGCCTTGCGGAGAGATTTAGAGCCCAATCATAATTTACATTTGCAGGTATGTAGATCTCTAAGTGCACGGCTTCTGCCCTGATTACTAATTAATGAGGTGCAAAGATGCCTGTTGGAGGAACCAGCTCTGATTATGTGGGCCTTATGGGAAAATGAAGCTCTTGCAATCTAAGAAGGCAGCTGATATCTTTAACATATATTTTAGAAAATTACAGGAACAAATCAAGGGGCAAAGTATACACATGTATATATTTTTAAAGAATCACACACAGCCAGGCTGCGTTACCATCCGATTATCTTATTTCCTTGAATATACAAACCTGGCATGTTTAATAGATTTAGCATGCCGTCTATTTTGCATGTCATATACATCCACTTAGGCAGTACCCTAGTATTCTGAATGGATATTACTGTCATTATAGCATTCATTTCACAGTTGTTGAGAGGAATAAGTATACAGAGAGCTGCAAGGTGGGTTTCCCAGATCAGAACCAAGCATATGATTAAAACCTAAATTTGGCTCAGATTCAGAACAGCATCATTCTATAAAATGGAAGTTTAGGCAAATGTTTAAGGCCCATCAGCTGCTCACATGGTTTGTTAACATGGGAATGTCTTTTGTTTCTTCTTTTTCTTTTCACCGTTAAATTTTCATCTCCATTTTATCAATAGCAGGTGCTCCTGCATCACCTCGCTGCTAGGAGAACATAAGGGAAAGACGTATGCAGCAAGGTAGACCGTGACATACAGCAGGTATAAGGAAGACTGTTTTTCAGAACATTTCCTTCCTTCTTTAAAGCTGAGGATAAATGGGACTTCAGAGCAGGTCAACATCTTCCCCAACATGTCAGGTGTAGGGAAACTACCTCATATCTTTTTCACCACACAAGCAGTAAAGCAAAAACTCTCGCAATGTTGTGTCTGCTTTAGTTTAGACAGAGTCACAATTAAGTAAAAATAAATTAAACACATACCATTTGACTTTTCACTATCTGCGGGTTTCATCTGAATAGGATGATGCATCTAAAAAAAAAAATGAAAGAGAGTAAGGCAGGTTGGATAGTCATAAAAATCAAGAATCATGTTTTTAATGAACGGCTTAAAGGATATGTGATTAATATTAAACATGTTGAAATGATATAAATTCAAAATAACACTATATTATAGGCTTTTAAGAAAAAATAAAATGGTAAAGGAGCATTTTATAACCAGGAAGATTAAAAAAAATAGATCATTGGGCCCAAAGGACTCATATAAAACTTTAATTTGCTGTATCTAGTTTCAGAAGACCTCTAAAGTTACAGCCCTCATTAGTTTATGGCATGCTTGGTTTCTATTTTACTAACTTTTCTTCCTTGAGCTCAACTACTGCCAAAACCGAGATGGAATTTTCAAGTAATTTAAGAGCTAGCAAGCATTTCAAACATACTCAGAGGAGTTGAGTTTGACAAATGAACTTTGCTTGTAATTAAAAAAACATGTGCTGATTCTTTCAGGACTGAAGAGGAAGAGACTTGCGCTTCCTATAATAGCTTCCTGTAACTCTTTAGTATCTCTCTCTTTTTTTTTTCCTTTTAAGAAAACATTATGCATTCATTCATAAAGCTTCCATCACAACACGGCACAATTCTAGCTTCCATAAAAACTCCTAATACTTTTTTCTTTTCAACCTCTTCCTCCATTCATGGCCCTCTTACTGCAAAGGAAACCAATCCTTGTGTGCAGCACGCTATGCCGGACATCACATGGCACCCTACCTTGGCACACTCGGTATGGCGTGTCTTGAGCTTTCATTACTAAATTATGCTCCCCCCACCTTGAATTGTTGGTAACTCCAACAAAATTTTTACAAACGGTGTTTTCTGTTGTTTCGGGAACGGTAACACAACAGTTGAGCTCCCTCAGATCAGACTGTGTGCATTTTCCACTGGACATCGGTTATAGCCAGCCCTGTGTCCACTGTTATGGATTCAGGGGAATTTTGCTACAGCTTCTCAAAAGCCTTCAGAACTGACCTCACATTGAGTTTCAATATGGGAGATGTTTAAGCTTGCAAAAAACCCCACTTTTATTTTCTTTCATAGGGCTCTGCAGAATTGCTGGGATTTGACTGCACAATCCTTCCGGCAGTAGCGGGGCCACTGCCTTTTCTCTCCTCAGCAATTCCTCACCATTTCACGTGAGCATGTAAAAAATTTATGCTCCTTCTGCTTTTGTATCATTTTTCAGTGCAGCAGAGCTGAATATTGCCTGAAAATGTCAGCGGCAATTCCATATTTTTTTTTTTTTTATAAAGACTATTATGGCAAACTTTGGGAAACAAAAACAGCTGAGCAGGAGAGAACATCCATGCACTCTTATCAAATGTGCTTTCAAAGCAGCACAGAAAACCAAATCTGCATTGCTTTTGGTGGAGTCACTTAACCTCCAGGGACACAGTTGCTAGATTCTTTAGAAAAGATAAAATATTGCTGTGAATGTTTCTGTAAGATTTACTCGAAGTCCAGAACACTCCCTGGCCCTGCAAATCAATGCATTCCTTGTACTGCTTGCAAAACTCCCCACTGTGCCCTAAAGAAAAAGCAAAGCCACAAGGTGGATGTAGTCACCAGGATGCATAAATTTGCTTCAATTTTAACAATTCTGTCCTCTTTGAATCATTTGTTTCCCAAATGGACTTTAATAGCCCAGCACTTGCCTGCCACCACTCTTATTCGATCTAATTTATAGAAAAAAGGGAACTTCTATTGTACTCTATCTTCTTTAACTAGTGCTTAACATTTATTCTGGCATCAACAACACATTGGGCACTGCAGGAGACTTTAAATTCATGGGAATGTGATGCAGCATGTCCACTCAGCAAGCAAAAAGTGAAAGAAGAAAAAAGGTGTAACTTGCTCCATGAGCCCATTGCAGGTATTGACGTCTCTACGGAGCAGCGGAGTGGTGAGAAAATAGAGGAAGGAAAACTGAATATTGTAAATTTGGGAATATGCAGGTTATAGAAGAAAAACCCAACCCAAATCCAGACCTGATGTAGACAGAGAAATCTATTGCTCTATCCAGCTGCATTCATACACCCCTAAGTGGAGATATTTTGAATAAAGGCAATTCTAAAAATGTTAAAACCCTTTCACTTTTCAAACTCCCTGAACCAGAGAAGCCAACTTTAGATCAAACGCATGTGAAGAAGTTACTTTTGCAGCCCCACAGTCACAATATAAAGATCACCGTTACCTGACAAACACAGTTACCACATCAGAAATCATCCTCTTCTGTTATGCATAATTACCCCAAGTTCATTAAGTCAGTAATCTGTTATGTTGGCAAAGCAAGAAGCAAGATTTAACAAGACGTTTCAACTGGGTTTTGATTTGATTTCAAAGGTTCCTGCTAAAAAACCCATGGTCCAAATTCTCTTCGCGCCAGCGAGCCAAAGTCAGGAGTGATGCCGTTGTTTAACAAAATTATATCGGTGCAAAACTAATAAAAGATTCAGATCAGGCCGGGAGGGTTTAAACCACAGAATGCCCATGGTAAAATGGATGCGATACACAAACATGGCTTCGGCGAAAGGGAAGGTGGAAAAATACGTTACTGACAGTTTCCTAACATGAGAGGGCTCCTGTTGAAGCTTGTTTAACCCTGACCATCACCAATTGATACGTTAACAACCTTTAACACTAGATTCAATAAAACATGCCATTTATAACCTGAAATGGGTTTTACAGAGTCACTGGTTCGCATCTCATTATTAAACTCATTGCTGACCTCTAGAGACAACTGCCGTGACAATACATATTATAAGCTCTCTACCCATAAAATATTTAAAAGTAAGTGTAGAAAAGAAAAGAAAAGAAAAGAAAAAGAAAAGAATAAATCTCAAAGAAGTGTGCAGTGAGTAAGAAAATTAAAGGGGCAGAGACAAAGGCTAAATAGGTACTATCCTTTCACTCTACGATGAGTAAAAGAGAAAATAATCTGTGCGTTTTATATCTTGTTTGTATAACTGCAGGCTATAAAATAATAAAATAGCTGTGCTTTCCGAGGCCCTCCAAAAGATTATAGATGATATAAACCTGTTTCAAATTAGATGCCACCCACTATAATCATGTCATCTACTGAAATGAAGGATTTCATGTCTTATCAGAAAGCTGTTATTGTAGCTATACATCACAAAGCCATACACTTATGGATCTCAAGGTAAGTGATTTCTCAGTATGTCATGTTGTCACACAGAAAAACAGGAAACATTTTCTTCTGTGCTTGAAGAAAACTTTGCTTATAAAAATACAGTATTTATGAATGCACAGTTGCAATTAATAAATAGGCAAGAGTGAGAAAAGTAACTGCAGTAAATAATTTATAGACATTAACGTAATCCTGTGCTCAAACCCTATAGTAAAAGAGAACAACACAGCTCTCCGGCAAGTTCTTTCTGAGTGTGGACAGCTTCCCCCGGCAAGCACCGTGCATGGGGGTATTGAAACCAGACTGGAGAACGGGCTGTAAGGAATAACCTCTCCTTGGCGATATTTTAGAGAGCTCTACGGGATGCAGTTGTGCAGCCAGTAACAGCACAACCTACCTTTCCTATAAGCGCTCTCTGTCCATAGGTCTCCAAACACACCATCACCACTGTTTTACAACCGGGAGCAGGCACGTGCCTGTTGCCCAAGGTTGCGCGGTGCCTTGCGGCAGCGCTGGCAGCAACGCGGAGGCTCCATCGCTGCCTGTGCTGTCACGGAGGCCACGCAAAGCCCGAGGCCAAGCACGTCACCGCTCCTCCTTGGGCGCATCCCAAGCAGGGATGTGGTCCACGGGAACCAAAAAGGAAAAGAAACCGTTGTCAAACATGCGATCCTGAAAATCCCCCTGAAATCATTGGGAATCTGGCTGCTGGCTATGGCGAGGGCAGTAGCAGGGCCGAGCCATAGCCTTGAATTACAATTGACTAGTTACATCTTTTTTTTCCCTCTTTTCCTGAGTACATCCCATCGTATGTAAATATAACTTCATTACAGAAAAAAGCACAGCCAAGCAACCCAAAAACCTCTCAAAGGCACGCATTCTCTCCAGCTTTAGAGCCTCAAAGTCATCTTTTCGACAATAATAACGCTACCTATTTACATTCTTGTCAAAGCCATGTGACATCTGCATGGGAGAAAACAAGCCGGCTAAGAGTCTATTTCTGGCAAAAATATTGCAAGGAAATTAGATTAACCTGGGTGGAATTCTATCTGGGAATTTGGAGTCTGTCGTGGTGATTAAGTCATCATTTCTGTCAGATTACTCTAATCGGCTGTCAAATACGATTCCACAACCCCATCTGTAACTTGGCATCCTCGTTATTCAGTCGATGTTACCTTCTGTATACAAAACAAACACCAAACAAGGAGGTGTGTGCAGCCTAGCATTTAGCAGAGTCATTAGCTGTGATTACTATTGTGTACTTGCACATTGCACGAGGCGAGGCGATCAGCTTACGCCTTGTTTTAGTTAGTCAGGGGATGCTTCAAATCAGGTGTAATCTTAAGCCCGGAGCGGTAGGGGTGAATGGGGAAGAACTGTCTCCAGGCATGGCTGAGCATGGGACTGGTACGCTCTGGGTCACTGCCGCGTCACCAGCAATTGCTTAAATCTCATTTCAGAGTTGTCAGCACATTTGGTGGAAAGGCTTTTAGGCACCTGCGTTCCATCCATTTTCTGAAGAGAAATGGGCACTCAGATGTTCTAGGTAGGCTAAAGGCTTCCTGCGAGCAGTAATTTCTGTGAGTGAAGCGAGGTTTGTAGGCTGAGGCAGTCAACACTCTAAATGATCTGTATGGGTTGGTTTAATAAGAGGTATTTTGGTATATATGTGAGTATGTTTGTCTTACAGAGGACTCTGGTGATTAAAAAGCAGGAAATGCCTTTCAGTGAAGGTGAAGGAGCTGATGGGCTCCATTTGCTGCAGCTGTGTTGAGTCTGTGAAATTCGGGTGCCCTCAGCACCTCCAAAATTCTGACCATGTAATTAGTCTATGAAAAATCATAATTTACGATCCGTTGCAAAAACACCTTAATACACAATTACTACATCTATTAGCAGCTTTTATTCTCCGTTCCTGCCACTGCAGACTGCACGTGCCTCGCTCCCGTCACTCCTCGTGCCTTGAGGAAAGAAAACCACTTGATAAGAAAGGACCCCGAACGCATATAAACCTGCCCATGCCTTCACCCAGCTCAGTGTGTCAGACAAAGACCACCTCCCAAAAGTCCTCTGAAGTTAAGCACAGTGTGACTTTACACCACGGGAGTTTAGGGGATGCGTGTGGAGGACGTTATCAATGACTCTTCACTCCTTACCGTTCCTCTCATCATCTTTCTACAACCCTTTAGCAGATTTCTAGAGCTCTTAGCCCTCCTTAGACCTGTCCCCTTTCTCTCTTCCCTGTCATCTGCCATGGCTATAAGTTTCTAGCCATGCCCCAGCTCAGTTTGTCCCTCACAGACCACATCGTGGGGAAACACAACACAAAATTGAGCTAAACCTTCCCCCAAGCAAAGGGTAAATTTGAAGAACTTGGGTTACTCGGGTAACATCCAAACCAAACAAACTGCAGTAGGATTAAATGATGACAGCTTGCATGTATCTTGTCATTTCTAGCACTTTGGGACTTGCTTCTTGCTAGCATCAATCATTGTTGAAGCCAAAGGGGACTTCCTTCACATTTTGTACATCTCAGAACTGTAAAATGGCAGGAGAGAATGTGGGAGCGAGAAGAAGTGATGTCAGACCTTAATAAAACCTAATATTCTTCTTGGGGGGAGGATTATAAATCCATAGACTTTCTGGAACCAATAGGAAAACCAAAGAGGAAGAAAATGTTAAGGAGCAGCAGGGACAGGCTAAGGGTACGGGAGAAGAAAAGCACCTAAAGAGGCACCAGCCTGAAAAATGGTGGGAAAAATTTACGATCTTTGCCTAACTGGTCTGGGAATGAATTTAAAGTTTTCTCCAAGCTCCTGATCCTATTAGTGAGTGCAGCTCAATTAGACCAGTAGTCCAAGGAAAAGAATAACCCAAATCTCTACCTGCCAGGTTCCTGACACCTTCACCGAGTCTGGAAGCCAGGAAGGAATGTATTGACCTACCAAAAGACTGGGGGAAGAAGATAAAATGGTCCACAAGCACCAGAGAATTAAATGATTTTCAGTGTCTTCAGAGATCGTTGTTTTTCTGGATTATTATGTGCAGACACCTCTACACACACACCCCAGCCCCTCGTTTCAGCTCTTAGCTCCCAAGTTTTTCCGTTTGGAGGAGCTCTTGAACATATTTCTCACATCTCTTCAATGCCAACTGGTTTTGCTTTTTTAAACCCTTGTGACTCACAAGTAATACAAGTTTCCCAGAAGTGAAAGAGGTGTATTTTCCTATCGAAGAGAACTGTTTAGAACGACTTCTCTAGGGTCAAACTAACTTGAATTACACAGTCAATATCTGTCTACAGCTTCAGGGAACTTCTCCAGGAACCGGGGACAGTCTCTGAGGCCAAATAAATACTAGTGAATAAAAGAGGCAAGGGACCGCTCTCTGGCTCTTAAGAGAAGTGGCGTGGCACAGCTTGCATTTACACAGCTATACTTCTCCTTCCTCTCAAAACAGCATGCCCTTGTCCATGCCTAGTGGGAACAGCGTCTAGCCCATGTTATTCCCCCAAATATGCCCATACACCGGGCAGGAAAGTGCTAACTGTCACTGAGACCAATGCTGTGGTCCTGCATGCTTTACCGGCACAGGCAGAGCTTTGGATTCCCAGGATTGGCTTAAGTCATTTACCTTATTTTATTCACGGGTAAAACGAGCATAAATGTACATCCATCACATCGACTCTCACAAATAAATGCAAAGCAGTAGCTGTAACTGCCTGAGCGATGCCATAGCCAGAAGATTGTTTGCTGTCATCCTTTCATAAATCCCAATTTAAGGGATTTAAACCGTGTTAGGTATTCACACAATTTTAGTAGTAGAAGAATGTGGTCTGTTACTTGGCCTCCTAGATTACTGTCAGACATACATATATATGCATATTTTGGAGAGAGAGCGAGAGGGAGAGAGGGAGGGAGGGAGGGAGGAAGGGAGAGAAGCAGGAGAAAATGAATATTGCTGGTGGGTGCCAAATATAGTTCATGCGGTAATGCATAACATCATTATTTTCTATTTAGAGCACAGAAACAAGCATATAGCTTGCTTAAAACAAGTTGTTGCTTTTACCGGAGAACACTAAAACTGCTGATATTCAATGACTTTTGGAAGCTTTCCAACTCAGTCATTTGCAATCCACTACACTCTGTGTTTTAAATTCAAGTTAAATTGAACATTAGCTTGAGAGACTAAAAACAATGCTGTGCTTTAAAATAATATTCTAGCGATCCCTTCCGCAGTCACCCCCGCATCCTGCTGTTCCTCCTGTACATTTACTAATTAGGCTATAACACTCGATCTCCTTTAAAAGTTGTACCCTTACATAGAAATGAAAAAGTTGGCGGTCTTAGAAGTGACAACTTCACTTCCTAATGTACAAATAACTACTGTTGCTCTGTTAGCAGTTCTACTCCATTTATTTAATTCCTTCATTTCTTACCACCCACACAAATGGCAACAACTGCAGGACACATGCGAGCCAAACGGAGTGGAGACAAGGAAGGGGAGGTATGACCAAAATTTCTCTCTTCAAAATCAGATGGAAACCAAAGTGATTAACTATCTTTTCTTCAAACAAATGAGCCTTTACAGAACCTATTCAATCCTAAAAATAGACATTAAGTGGGATTCTATATCTTGTTGGGAATAATGCCTTGGGGATATTTTGTATCATCCATGCTTAAAAAGCAAACCCATTAGACATCTGAGCAAAACGCCAGATATTATTTTAACAGCAAGAGTTATCCATCTCATCTGCAGCGGCAATAACTTTTGTTGACATTTTGCCAATTGAAGTTTGCATGCCAATGGTTTGGGTTTTTTTTTCCTCCCTTTGCATTCAAACGATAAGGCAGAGAAAGATAACAAAAGTCTCTCCGTGACATTAATTGACTGAGTTTTAACACCCATTCAAAGTAACTGTGAGGAGCAAAATTTACTGCCCACGTTTCTGAGCGGAAAAGGCAGCGCAGTGAAGCGGCGATTTCCCGGCGTCACGCAGGGAGGCACCGCACGGCCCAGAACGACTCTCCGAAGGGAGGCAGCCGAGCTGTCCGCACCGCAGCAGAGCCTGAGCTCCTCACGCTCTAATTGATTTCTCCTCCTAACACCATTGCGAGGTGCTTACTGCTGCTATCTCTTTTTAGCAGAAAGGAAGATGATGAGGGAAAAAAGGCACAGAGGCTATACATGATGCATCTGGAGTTATTCTGTAACCGAAGCCAAGTCTCTCAAGCCAAAATCTCGTAGGTTTATCAGCAGGTATAGGTAAGGCAGTAATGCGCGGCTGTACTCCGCACAAGCGTTTTATTTTTTTTACAATCCTACTCCCTAGACACCCTACTCAAGAGGTAACGTAAGAACCTGAAGCAGTGATCCAGGATAGCTGCAGGAACCAAACGCCAGCCAAGCTGTCGTGGGTTTGGGACCTCAGCTAACAACTAACACAGCCTTGCGCTGCATCGTGTGGGTTTGCCCAGCATGACCTAAGATGCCGGGCCTCAGCTCCCAGCATGACACAAGCCTTACAGACAATGTCTCACTGGACATGACTCAAGTGTTCTGAAGCCGTACTTTCTTCCATCTCCCTAGTTGGGCGTTGGCTTCCAGAAGTCAACAGGAGGTTGAGACTTAAAAAGGAGTACTTTCCCTTCAAATCTAAGAGCACCACCCCTCTCCACTCCCCCATATTAATATTTGGAAAACAGAACGAAAGCAAAGCCAAAACACGCTACCTATTACCTCATCTTCTAAGAAAAGCCTTCCCACCTCCCACGGGAATGAAACAGAGGTCCACCAGAAGGGGAGGGCAGCACAGCAGACGTTTGTGCTTACCTGAGAGGTCTGCAGAGGCACACGGCACATCTCTTCTCCTAGCAAAAGTCAAATCCCCTGCTTAGGAAGCACTGACTCCTGATGGCACGCTCAAGGAAGTTTGCCCTTCTCGTTTATGACTTCAGGATCTTTGAAGACTCAAGACAGTGTTCCCACCTTAAAAAAAACCCTCTCCTGCTGCCAAATGGAAATTTTCAAGTAGCTCAGGCTGTAGGCACCATTTTAGGATTTAGCTAACGTTTGAGCTCGGTCCACACGAAACTCATCCCTTTCCACATCAATCCCTCTGATTCCACATGAATGTCTAGGATGACTTTTAGAAATTTATGAAGAAAACAAAGCAATCCTCTACCCCCTTCTCCTCCTCCCCCAAAAACACAATCCCGAACAAAACCAAAATAAATTCTCTTTTAGGCTACCGATGACCGTGAAGAAATTTAGTTTAAATGAAAGGTTTTTAAAAACATACAATGGCTTTTGCAATGCAAAACACAAACTCAGCTGTGACTGAGGGCACGGCTACCAGGATATTAAACGTTTGTTTGGCAGAAGTTTTATTTTAAGATTTACGTTGTTCTGTGCTTGCATGTACTGTCTCCTCTGTGAACTATGCTCTGGGAAAACACCATGTGATTATGCTCAGCAATATCCTCTACCTTTGCCAAGCTGAAATTCAGGAAATAACCCTTTAAAGGGAATGACCAGCAACAGCAACATTTCAGAAAGGCAAGAAAGCATAGTCAGGGGTCCTCTGTTTCTTTCACAACGTTATCTCATTTACACTTATCTTCTCCCTTTTTGGCTTTCATTCAATAAGAGAGAAACCAGCTTCAACCACTCCCTCAGTTTCACATCACAGATTTTTCTGTTCATTTACTAAGCGGATCTTCTGCCTGACTCTTTCTGCAGCATGGAAGGTCACCTTGATCCAACAAGGCACTTGGTCTCCTCTTCTGACAGAAACTAGAGTCTATTATTTGGTACAAAAGTAAAATTCCAGGCTATGGGATTTTTATTTTTTTTTATGTAAAGCTTTTTTAAAGTTCTTGTGGAAACCTTTCATATTTGCATTACAATGTACCAGCAAGAACATCTTATAGATAAAAAGTGATTGAGGTAAGTCTAAAATAAGCCCAAAAAGCAGCAAAACTATAACTTTTATTGAAATTCTACCTTTTAAATTAGAGCAAAGGGTATAATTTATAGAAACAGTTGGCACCGATGATGTGGGGCTGCTGCCGTTTTCACTCAGCAAAGGCGCAGAGCAGTTCCGAGCCCAGAATACATGTCTTGTTTCACAATTCCCACCCTCCAGCAGTCAGCCAGGCAGTCAAATTCCTCCCTGTTACCAAACACAGACTAATCCAGATTTTTCAAAGGTCAGATATGAGCCCCAAACTACTTGTCAACACGCTTGCCTCTTTAAATATTGCAGGGAATAGCCAAAGCATTCAGGTAGAAAAGGGGTTTTGAATGAAGATGTCAAAAATCCTACTCTCCTGACTGAGATCAGCTGGGGTAAGTAGTACAGTTTTATTGTTTAACCAGCAGAGCCATAATATTTTACGCCAAATGAGGATATGGCTCATAAATTCTATTTAAGCTCTCCATGAGCTGAAGTGACAGGAATTTTCCACAACTATCCAGTATCAGCATCCAAATAAAAGCTCCCAGTGTTATGCCAATACTCTGCAGTGGCGAAATAATCTGGCTGTGGAGAGAGAATGAAAAAAGATAGCTCGATATTTGATCCATCTATGAAAACAGAATGTTACCGCAGTCTCCAGCCACAAGTGTACACAAACAGACACTGTCCACACGAAAATATATGAACGTCTAATTGTGCATACATACAATTATAAACAGCAGTAAGAATCACATTAAGTAACCACGTAATTTTGAACCATCCTTTGTATGAACTGATTCTCTTTAATTTTTTTAGCATCTCTGTAGCTAATGTACTTTGCCAGTGCTTTCTTTGGGATAAGGAAAGTATTTTTTATTCATTCTAAACATGCAGTATACATTTATAATGCTAATCGTAAGGAATTCTAATGTATTTAAATATTTCCCTCAATAGGTGCTTAGGAAGTTAAACAAACAAAAAACCAAATGCACAACACTAGCAGAAACATATATTTTTGAAGAATGAGTCAGTTCCAGCTGGCTGTGGTATTTGGACCGAGCTGTGATTAAGCTTTCATTAGTAAAAGGGACAGTATCAGGAACAGTAAGGCCAAAATCAACCTGCCTCCGCCCATCTGCAAAGCTCTGAACTAGCATCTGACCCCAAATACGAACCTTAATGCATTTTTCCAGAGGCTGCGCCCCTTGAATCTCTTGAAAAAAGCACCAACTTGCTTCATTTAGTGACTATAAATGCCAGTATGTGAAAAGCTGTCTTCTCTTACTTATTCTTTATATTGCTATTCTACTCAATTAGAAGTTTTCTCTGTGTTGTGCCCCACGAGTAACATCTTTATGCGCGACTTGCCTAAAGGTCAAAGAACTCTCTTTGCAGAGATGGCTTCAGGTGGAACAGCTGGAGGCCACGGAGAGCTATCAGGAAGGTCCTCTGATAAAACCAACCGAGCTCAAAGCTCTTACATCATTCATCCTACCTGCTCCAAAGGTAGCATTTGGAGCTACTGGGAAGTCTTGAACTCCCAGTCTCTTGGCATATGCTATTTTTTCTGAGCAGGGCTAATGCAGCCTGAGGGCTGTCGCAGCTTCGGTGAAGCTAGCGGAGGGCAATGAAAGCACAGGGGAAGACGGCATGGGTGCAGAAAAGAAATTTTCACCAAGTCACACCCTCTATTTTTGGCTCTCATGCCAACAGGGAGGAAGACAAGTGCCAGACGTGAGAGCTGTTAGCTATCAGGCTACTTTTGAACTGGGATAAATCCATGTCATTCTTTGCAAAACGAATAGGGTCACAAGAGGGAAGGGACACGCCTGCCTGAGCAACCCTCAGAGACCCCCAGACACCAGCATATAAGCACAGCATTTAAACTGACTGTAGCTCTTACTTACTAACATCTTTCTTTTTGGTTAATCATATATTTTTGTACAAATAGGAGGATTCTATATTCACACAAGCATAGCAATTTCTTTCACTTCTTAGCAATTGCAGAAATGAGAGATGAAAAAATCCAGTAGCTCATCTCGAATGACTTAAAGCCAATGCAGGATTACTGCCTTTCATATATTTTCTAATTCTTTCCTACCCCAAAAGCCCCTAAGGATTGTTTCTTTTAGAAGATTATTCTAATTGGACAAATACTGTTTTTTCCTGATACTTGATCTAAGTTTTATTTCACCTCTTATGACGGTAAATCCTCAGTTCTGTGTACAATCAAAAGTAATTCCGATTTGTCACTGGCATTTGGGCAGTGCTTGGCCCTGGAGGAAAGAAATGCACCATCTACATCCATGCTGCTGTGGATGCTTGGCGAAGTACTCCCGCAACAGCATTTATCCTCTCTGTATTCCTCGCAATATTTGAAATGAGCATACTGTATAATAACACAGCACATTTTCCTCTAAGGTACTGTCATGAATTGGCCACAAAATAATATTAGTCGCTGTCTGGCGGATGCTTGCTCAAGTGATGGCCCAGAACACAAACTCCCTTCAATCATTTGAGCCATTCACAGTTGAATGGAAATACAAAGGTATCGCGTACCTCGCATCTCTGCATGAGGCTGTAATCCCACTGAGAGATCCTGGCAGCGGTAAGGAACGCCAGGGTGTTTTGTTTATTTTCACGGTGGAATTACAAACTTCACTTATGGAGGTACCTGACTTTCAGTTCTTAGTTTAAAACTAATCTTATCCTCTGATTAGCGTCTTATTTTCCACAATCTCATTTTCCTCAACCCAGAATCCTATGTTCTCTATCTTGAAATCAATGGTAAGGCTCTATTCATACTTTCTTAAAGATCGTTATAGACTTCCAATTATTCCTTTCAGACATGAGCTTCTTTCTTTCTTTCTTTCTCTGTTTTTTTCCCTGTGTTTCTCCTTCAGAAGAGAAAATTTCCACTTGCTGCAACTTGTAAGGATTGCAAGTGGGATTGGGTGAGCGTTCCTAGAATGAATGACAGAGGCAACGTATTCATGAGATTCCCTGATATGTTGCAAATTCCATTTGCAAAGAAGCAAAGTTGCTCATTCTCACCCCTGCTTGCGTATCCCCCCCTCCTGCGACAGGAGATAGCCCATCTCTGAGTTACAATAGGGCTGGAGCTGGGATTGACTGCCGACTGCTTTAATGCCACTCTTAATGACAACTTGTGAAGATTAGGAAGTTGTCACAATCAGATATCAGCAAAAGCTCCAGCTTGCTTTGTGAAGTCAGTCTGAATTAATTAATGGGTAGCTTTCCTTTGATACCGCTTTGATATTTGGCTGCAGCTGGATAAAAATCAACCACAAAGGAAGCTACATTTTGTTTACCACTGCTTAAGACTCTGTTTAGTTCAATGGTTTTTTTTCTTTTGCAGTTTTTGCTTTTTTAACTTCCCTGGCACAAGGCAAGAGAGAGAGGCTTTCGCTAATAAATGGAGTTATGGTGGCATGTTTTTCTCTCCGCTCCTGGGGATACTCAGGCTACATTCTGGGAGCAAAGCCATTACTGATTTCAGCAAAGCTGCAAGTGAAAAGATGTATCATTCCAAAAGTAAGACAAACATTAGCCTTGCCCACTCTGGTACTGCTTTTCCCGTTAAAAGGTATTTAATACTTTAATGATATTTGCTCTGTGTTTTAGAGGGTGCTGATCACTTGCTCCACACGCTGACAGCCTGAAATATAAGCTTTGCAACTATGGGTCTTCCTTAACTTTTCAGGTGGGAATTCACAGCCCATTTTAGTGTCTTTAAAGATGCTGGATGTCTACCATGAGAATCCGATGAATGTGTCTGTACCCCAAAGAGGTGCTTGCACCCAAATGAATCCCCTGAGCATTTCCTGCAGCCCCAGTGACCCCGCTGGCAAGAGGAGAAAGGATGGCTCTGCACACCACAGGGGAGGAGCAGACAAAGAAGTGGCTCTTCCAACTAAGCTGATGAAGATGATAATTTCTTCCGGAAAGCGAGCAAAAAATCAATTATCTCTCTGGGTCTGCAAAGAGTACTTTTAATTAGGCAGAATATAATTGCTCAAAGTGCGTTATTAGAGCAGGAGGCTCAATCAAGCCACCCAGTTTCACCTGGTTTTCCAGGACGTATTATGGGGTTTCTGATGACCACAGAGAAGACAGAAGTTACGTTTTCTCTCTCATCATGTATGTTGTCACATACAACAGCACGATGCATCTAAACTGCATGTTTCATTACCCGATAGAGATGGGAGAAAGCTAGCTAGGGATGCCTCAGCTTCCTGCACCACCATGGGAGTGCACACACTACAGGAGACAACACTGCATCCCTTCGATAGCGAGCCACAGCCACAGACCACGCAGCAGAGGTCTTTGGAAGAAGCAGCACAGCTCACAGGGTCGGAGACAACGGCAGAAGGATGCTGAACAAACAATCTCTCTGTTATAAACATACCATGAAGCCCAGGCTCTTTAGTCATAACATAACTCAGATCCATGGGCGCCAAACATTGCTATCGAGGCAGGTAAATGGCATCTCAGGGCATCTCTAATGATGTTACTTCCTGATGCCTACAACATTGTTTATCATTTGCCTTTCTAATTTCACTGTTGTAGGAGTAGTCAGACAGCTAGAAAGGCTCCCTGAACTAGTTTTTCATTACAAAGACAATTTTAATAGCTTGTGTCATGGTGCTAATGAGGCTGACTGAAGCACCTGTACTTTCTGTTCCGGATAACAGAAAACAGCTAACACCAGCAGGAGGATAAATGGCTGTTTAAGAGAGTGCCTGGGCTATTATCCTTAGCTAAGCATCCCACCTAAATCTTGGTGAGCTTTGCAATACCCTAGAGTACTCCAGTGATGGCCTCTCAATCTTGTTCAGTTTTCCACTCTGAAGTGCACAGCAAAAGGTTCTCCAGTCAGTGATTTCTGAGTACCCAGCTTGAAAGTGATATCCTGTGAGCAGATCCTCCAGCCTCGCTGAATAAGATGTTCTAAGTTGGACATTAAATTCTGGAGGTATTTTGGAAAGTGATGACCTCAACTGCCTGGAGTTACGGAAATCAGAGGCAAAGCCCAGTGTCACACGCCAGAACCGTTCGGCCTTTTGGGGATGGGCCTTACATTAGGGAATTTTTCGGAGGTTAAGCCAGTATTATGTGTTTCTCAGTTTCCATCCCAGTATTATTATACTGCAAAGCTGCGCAAAAAAAGACCTGAACTACTCCAAAAGAGCTATCTAAAAAAGCCAGCGTGCATCTAACTGCATTTGCAGCTGGGCTAATGTGCTCTGGCTTCGCGGATCTGCTACACCAGGGAAAAGCAACAGTCTGACAGGAATGTCTAGGATCTGAAACAGCTCACTGATGCCCACACCCTGGGCAGCTCTGCACCGTCCTGACATAACCCTGGGGCATCACCCCCCCCGAGTAAGGTTTAGGCTCCTTCTCCCACTGCTTCAGGTCAACGGATCTTCCTGCACTTCCCTATTCTTGGAGAGTATCTTCCAAATGTTTGAAGGTTTTCCAAATAATAAAAATACTTACTAGAGCACGGACTCATCCAGATATCACAATTCTTGAGTCACTGCCCTCAGTACTAAGCAACCAAGTGAATTTACTTCCTTTCTCTCAATCCCACGAGAGTTTAATACTTTCATACACAGTGGAACAGCTTCAAGAGGAGAAATGGTGATCTCCAACCTCAACTAAGCCCAGTGGTGAAGGCTCTGTTAGGTCAATTCAAGTTAAATCCTTACAGCAAACAGGCCAGAAAGTGCATGAACTGCATTCCCCTGCATGCCAGAAAGCTATCCTAATGATCAGGCTGTACGGGACGGTGAATCTGGCCCCCATCTTTCATCGAGAAAAAGGGACAATATAATTATGAATTAAATGTTTTGCTCGGTTTAGAGAAGCTATTTTCACTTACTCAATATTCCCCTCTCCCTATGCCTGCACAGCACCCGTTATTCTGCCATTAAGCTGCAAGTTTAGCTACTTACAGGGATTTCATTAGGTTCCTAAGTCACTTTTTACCGTTTTATGAATTCAGGGCTGGTGATCCATTCTGTGTTTCACAGTAATGGTAGATGCAAACCCAGCCTTTCTACTAAGGCACCTGAATTTAGGGCAAATAATGATTTTTCATTTAAGTGGCAAAGCCAGTGGAACTTTTTTTGAGGAGCAGAGGTGGAAGCGGTGTATTTGCATAATAGAAAATCACTTCTTCTCAGCTGGACAAAATGTATCATTAAGGGGTTCCATTTGCTAGTATTTTAAAGAAAGAAATAGGCCAGGTTCACTTTCTCAACATCATTCAATGTCTTACAGCTCAGTTCCTAGGAACGGGCACTCCCTGGGAATTCTCCACTTTCCCATCTGGTTATTTTTATCATTTAAACAGTTCTAGACTTTTCCGATCCTTCATTAAACAGCATTTGGCCATGCTATATGGGTACCAAATCAGTTTAATTTGTCATCATAAATCAATCACTCCAATCCCTTAACTAACTTAATTGCTCTTTGAATTCCCTTTCTCTTTGTCCAAATCTCTCAAAGTCACTGATATCTCATATTCAGGCTATTATTCAAGTCATATTGGATGATTACCTTTTTATTACAGGTAATTTTTACATAATGTTCATACAGTACTGACAACTCATAAGGCCTAAAGCAGAGAAGGAACTGGATATTAAAACACCACTCCAGAAAGGAGCGTGCCAGGATATTCATTAGAAATGAGCAGAGCTCATGATGTAAAGTGAAAACCAGAAATGCATTTGGTTTTTTGCTTCTTGTTGGACAAGCGGTATTTTATCAGAACGTGAACGTGGATTCATAGTAAGTCGTCATGGATGCCTACATTTCGAAACAGATTATCCTGAAGGTTGAATAACCTGCTAAACCGATTCAGAACAGCGCTGAGATTTCTCTCCCACCTTACAAGCCCTGAGGCCCCGGGGACCCGGAGGGGCCGTGGCGCTGCCTTGCCGATGTGTGCGATCCCCACACCACGCAGGCAGCGAGACCCAGCGTGTTTCACACTCCACGTGAATCCCGAGCTGCTCTGCGGGGGCGAGGGGAAGCCCCAAAGCGGACTGGCCTCCTGCCGACGACTGTCAGTCTGGTGTGGGGACGAACCCTGCTGTGAACGGGCACCAAAAGAGAAGAATGATCCAAGTTCCTCTTTAAAGATCATTTTTTCATATTCTACACCCCTAAATGGACCCTGAGGTTTCCTTGCAGCCAGCGCAGAATACTTAGGGAAAAGTTCCCTCTAAGGCAGTCCTGTTTCCCTATCACGGAAGCGGCATTTGATAAAAACATTCTTATAATGTAAAAAGTGAAAAATCTTTCCCTCGACAACGTCTGGCAAAAAAGGAAGCCATTAATATTTTACAAGACAGTTAGATCCTACAAACTCCACCTTGCTGTTTTAAAATTTTAAGAGCTTTCTGAAAACTGTATTCCTGCATTGTTAAACCCTTAATTAAGTTGATTCATACAGCTAATGTCCTAATTTCATGCCAGAACTTCAATACAAAGGGTTTGCTGCTACTTGGAATACATATACACACTTGAAATAAGAACCACATAAACCATCAGTCTGTTAAAAGCATAGGAGTGCTGAGGTCTAAATCAGTGTGGGCTGTTAATTATTTTTTGTGATAACCTTAGCTATGAGGATATATGCAAAAATATACATATAGGCAACAAATAATTGTTGCTGTGTCAGGCCAATCTAACTTCAAATACAGAACAAAGACTCCAAAGAATTTTAGGGGTAAATTTTAGAAATGGATTCCCATCAATTCCTGACTTCAAATAGCTTCTGCATGAGATTAAAGGTGTATTTATTCAGCTATTGGGCTCCAAGAATCCAACCGACATATAGTGCTCTTGTGCTACCTATCTGCACTTAACTCTCGCCAGGAAATCCTACCAGATTCACTAGTGAGCAAAACAGAGCACATTCTGGTTTTAAACTAATGCATGCTCAACCTAAAACAAGCAAAAAATGTCCGTGCCACAAAGGCGGCTGGAGCAGTCCCTGCACACAGCTCTTCGAGCTTTGCCCTCTATACAGACGCTAATTTTCACTAAGCAGCAAATCAGAGCACGGGGGGACTAAGATTATTACATCTAACTGAAGGCACAGAATAAATTTACACGGGAGGAATTTATTGGATTATTTTGTTTAGGGAATAGAAGTTAAATACCTCTAACAAAGCCATGAGATTCTTAATGAAGATGAGACTAGTTAAGGCCTCAGTTCTACATCTTATCCCAAAGAAGCACACTTCTAAGATCATTATTACACTCAAATCGAGGTTTTCTCTTTTCTCCCTTCTGCCTTTGAAAACAAAATCCAAACCAACATTCCAAGGAAACCTGACTTTAAGTTGAATAATACAAACCACATCCCTGTGAGCTAGGATATGAGCTATGTGCTTGCATGTTGTATTTGAAAAGACACTTTTGGAAATTCATGTTGTTCATTTACAGGACAAAAAAGCTACTTGTGATGCCAGCACAAGTAAACAGAAGAGAACTGTCCCTATTTCATTGGTATGTATAATATAGATCAATATGCCTGTATTTCTCAAACACTGTATATCTTCTTCTCTGCCTAGTAGCAATCCTACCATAACAAGTGATACTGAAATACATTTTGGCGGAAAGATAAAAGCTCCATTATATGACAAGGAATATTATGACTAACAGAGAGATTATACTAATCATGAGTAAAAAGAAGATGTTTGATCCTACTTATGCTGAAAGTTTTTAAAAATTTTTAAAAAATCTTTTAAATGAATTTTATCCTCAGGAAAATGATTAAAACCAGAAAAGCCTTGAGATGTCAGCTGGTGACATGTTTTTCTTCTTTATCTTTCTTTTTTGTTGTTGTTGCTGTGAAAAAAAATCTGAGAGAATACAGCAAAGTGCATCATTAACTTCTTATTAATTTTATAATACAAAGGCAATTCAGTTAAAATAGTGGTGCTGCAACTTTAAATTACAGAACTAGCTTGGTATTTAATGAGAGATTTAGCACAGCGGGGTTTCTGTTAAATTAAGTTGTGCCTTCACATCACAGTGGGAAAACAGGTGTATATTGGTTTAGAATTATGGAAATGTTGACTAATTCCAAGGCTTGTAATCAAACAGCAAGGCACCCTGCAATATTTTCTTCCAAGATTCTGCATTAATCATTTATGCCTGGTCTTATTTTCTTCATGTCCACTAAAAGGGTACAGCTCAAAGGAGCGGATAAAGTGCTCGTGTTTTCATGTCTCTGTTAAGGATGAGGTCCATGCAAAAAGTAGATATATAAACAGAGCACTGCAGGCTTTGCTCAAATACCTACCCAAATTAAACTGAACATGCAGTCTTGGAAGGGGGATAAATTTCACATTAAACCCCCACTTTTTTGGCTTCACCAGTGCTGATCCAAAACCTGCTTACCGAGCCATGTGGAGTGGGTCTGCATTTAGGAAATGAAAAGACTAAGCCCAGAAATAATCTGGCCTCTATCACTGAATGAACATAGAGGTATTCCCCTCTACGCTTCCGCAGCAGTACGGGTTATACCTGCGCGCAGGTAAAACGCAGGCAAGTTCCAACCACCGCAGCATCCCTGCAGCCCCCTGCTCCTGCATCTGCCGTCATCCTTACCTTACACTAATAAATCACCTGCCTCTGCCTCGGATTTTCTTCCTGGGCTATTTAAGGATGCCTCTTATCTGACGCGTGGTGGTATTGCAGTAAAAGTGGAAGGCAGGGATTCTTTTGTTTCCAGGAGACACCTTATTAACTGAACCTCCTACATACCATATCTCATTTACTGGAAGCAAGCTGACACTTGATGCCCAAATGAACCTGATCCCAATTCATCCCTTGTTGTAACTCTGCCAGAAGATTGCTTCCACTTCCTCTGAGACTGGTTCGCACACGGACGTATCCACTACCGACTCCTGCTCGTTCAGTGAAAGCCGCTCAGTGGGCCAAAGCTAACAGCATGAAAATTGCTAAAATTCTTATAAGGAGAATCCTGCTAATGTGAAGTGTTTTCAGCACGTGTGCCACAGCTTTAAAGCGTCCTTAAATGAAGTTATTTTGGGAATACACAGATGCAGCAAAACAGTATCACCATATATGCTGAATGTCAGCATACAGCACATGCAAAATATAGAATCTGTTATATAATACACGCTGAATTGTTCTCAAAGAGAGAAATAAGGAATCTGTATTTCAGTCACTTCTCTTTATTAGAGGTGTCCCTTTAAGCAGTAGGTATAACAACTGCTTTCAAAGTAAAATCTTAACATCTCTGGCAGTATCAGGAGTATTTCTAAAGCCCAAGCCCCAGAGTCATGGGAATTGAATTTTCACATTTCCTTAAAAGAAAAGTTTGTAGCCTCACAGTCAGGACAGAAAAACACAGCTTGAAAAGGTAAGTTTTAAATGACAAAGAACTAGAGGTAGCATTAGAAAAAAATATTATATTTTTGAGCTTTATTTAAAAAAAAAATCAAAAGGTACAGTAGTCTCTCTAACTGCTGCATGCTCGTTAGCTGGACAAAAGCAGAGAAGAAATGATGCCCTGCTCAAGTAAGATGCGATGCAGAGCTGAGCCAGCTTTGCCACCCGTACGTGGGGAGGTCAGGGAAGGAGTCTGCCCCTCCGAGTCACCCGCTGGGATAACTAAGATCTCCCAAAACACAGCAGCCAGCTCGTGGGGCTCAGGGAAGAACAAGAGGAGCACACGAAAGGACTCTCTACGCTTCTGAGGGGAGGGATGTATAGATCTCATGGTAGAGCTTCAGGGCAAAGTCCCACACCCTGCCCGGTCCCAGGGATGCTGGCTGGGCAGGCTGCTGCTCCAGCAGCTCAGGACCACCTCCGCTGGAGTGTCCATCCTACCCAGCCAGTCAGCACAGCTGCTTGACTCAAAGCATGTTGGAGAGCAATTACACAAGGAGTTGGGTTAACATCATTAGCTGAATTGGGTTAGAGAGCGTTCATCCAAGGGCTCGGCATTTTCTGGCAGTGGGGATGGGAACGAACAACTGGGGTTGCAGAGCCAGATGATGCTGAGATTCAACCTGAGCTCCGAAGGGGTCTCAAAGGGAATCGTCCCTCAGAGCCTTCCTTTCTCTCTGAGGATGGCACATCCATCCTCTACACCCTCAAAAGCCAGAGGCTTGTAAGGTCTTGACGTTGTCCCTTGCAAGGGCCAGTTGCTGGAAAACATCACTTGAATCTGAAGTGCCACAATTTTTATTTTCCTGTAGCTGGTCTACCTCTGCAGATTTCCTACCACGCCTTGCAGCAGTTTCACTTGCAGATGACAGAGGACTCCCATATTAGCTCGGTGAATTAGCAGGACTCACGGGTAACTATCTGACATTCTTCTCTATGTTGGTCACTTCCATGACAGATGAGGTGGCTTTCCTAACAGGAGTTGCATAAAGTGAGCTGGCCAGATGTGAATTTTTCAGACACATAGTGTCCAATTTCACATACAGCACGTAGGAACTAAAGGAGATATTGGCCGTATATATCTGTAAGTCCCGTCAATGTTCTATTTACTTATCAGTGTTGTATACACTTATTTATTTTTGTGTCTGTAACCATACACTCCAACCATATACTTGAACACTTCCCCTACATCAAAAGGGAATATACTTCCATCCTTTATATTTTTCCTTTCCCATCCCTAAAGTATTTGGCTATGTTCAGCAGAAGAAATGAAAACATTAGAACAAGATGATTTCAGAGTTAAGTCATGCAATTACCAGCGATATACTTCTCTCTATCTGTACTACTGTAGCATGACACAAGCTGAAGTTTGTACAACGCAACCAGAACTGTTTCAACCACCGGTGTGACGTATCAGTGAAAACAGACTGCTAAGGAGAGGTGGTGGCAGGGAACAGGGTGACACTGTGCGAGCCGCTACGTGGTACCACGCTCTACAGTACCCTGACGTGCTGCCTCCACACCAACGCGGTCAGGTTGTTTAGAAACCATGTGGATAAAGGCTGCATTTTAACAAAGTTGGCTGTATTTTGTCTTTTCCTCTTCTCTCCCTTTTCAAACTAGAAGTCCCAGTGGTGCAGTGTTTTTTCCTGCCATATGTTTTTCCTCCTCCCCCTTGACTAAAAAAAAAATTGAATCTACCTTGCACTTCAGTAACTGCCTCTAGTCAGCAGGAATCAGCACTATTTCCAGCCAAGGGACTTTCTACAGAAGAGCAACTGCCTTTTGAGATGATGCCATTGCTACGGGACTGGCACTGTTACAGGACATACATCAGGTTAGCCACCCTCCCTTGAAGAGATCAAGGTCATTTGGGGCACCAAACAGCATCTTGAGCAAAAGGGCTATTTTTCTGGCGATAAAATAATTAGGATCAAAAAGTAAATGTACTCACCCCAGGTAAAGTTTTAATATTGTGCAGTGCATTCTGTGCCTCAAGAGCAGCTTTTCTTGTATAAAATGTTACGAAACAACAACCTATAGAGAGAAATGAAAAGCTTTCAGAAATTAGTGAGTATGATTTGTGAGAGTACAATGGGGAGGGAGAAAAAAAGTGGTTGAACAACACATTATGAAAGCTGGAAATGTGAATTGTCATGAGGCTGCCTGAATGACATGAATAAATGGAAGCTTGTATGGTTTAAAATAAAAAGTCCCCCCCTGTGCATTGCATCTATAGCACACCTACATTGTTAGTGAACTGTAATCACTTAGAAATTAAGTTAACCAAAATCCAATTGGCTTTGTACAGTGTAAATAAGGTTATATTTTTCTGAAGACTCCCCATTATACTTTGAATATAAGCAACAAGGCAAGCTCAAGCAGCAGGAATTCATTGTTGCATCCCAGGCAGAAAATCAGGTTAAACCAGAACCTTATTTAAAGGGCCTTATATGTAAGAGCTAAGGTTTGCTCCCCACCACTTGAAACCAGGCAGGACTGGAGGTAGGACACTCATCTCAATTGCAGAAAGGAAGATAAGCTACAGGTGAATTCACCACTGGTGGGATAGTGGAGGCTGCTGATGGTTGGCAGTGAGGCTGCATCCGTTTAACCTTCAGTAAGGCAGACGCTTTTATTGCCTTTATCCCTTGTTTATCCCTTTGGCAGCATGGTCCAACTAAGTGGTCTGTGGGACCAAACACAGGTTGTTGCCACTTTCTCCACTGCAACCATGGAAAGTAGCTCTTCCCGCAGCACACGCAACCCTGGCACCTCAACACCCGCCCCAGGGAGAGGTCAGGGCTCACAGGTAGATCCTCAGGGGACAGCTATAACACGATAGGCACAGGACAAAGAAACAAGGAGCAAGATTTGACTTGCTGCAATCTGTAACGTCCCACAGTAGTGAGGTCTGCTCCCAGGGATGCACGGGGCACGTGCGGAGAGCTTGCTGCAGGAGGACCTTGCATCCACGATGCAGGTGGGATGCTCAACACAATATCCCAGCCTCAGCTTTACTTCCAGCAGGAGGGAAACCACTTTGAGAGCATCACTTGTGCGCTTACGTGCATAACACAAGATTGCAGGTATAGACACAAGGAAAATTCACAGTTAAATAGCTCCCACCCAGCACAGTAAATCAGAGATGTAGGCACCCGTTAGAGCCTAATCTGTTGCTACTCTGTCCATAGGGGAAATAGGGGGAGGCTGAATGCAGCCCTTGTCCTGTGGACACGCGCAGCCCCTGCTTTGGAGCCATGTCCCATTAAGAAGAGACCCCAAAACTCCTATAGAGCTCTGTGGCTGCAGATGGGGCACTCGGTGACCCAGCTGCTATGGGGAGAGGGAAAACATACTGGGCGATGCTGGTTGGGAGGCAGAAGTGGCTACTGAAGCAAAAACCTACTTCATATCAAACGACATGATGTAGATTTTACTGGAGAATCACAAAACAAACCTGTTCTCTTAATCACAGAGAGAGATTTGTTGCAACTCCAGAGAAATGTCAAAACCAAACAGTAAACAGAAGAAACCTCGGCTCTCGGGCCTCAGTGTTCCCTTGGAGCGCGACACAGATAAAATAATCTGTCCTTTGGGCAGTGAGCAAAGCTGTTGCTTGCACCAGCTCCCTAACGTTGAGCAAGGTGAAACATCACGTCCCACCTGATACGCCTGCTTTTGTCCAACCTCACAGCATCCCCGTAAGGGCAAAGGAGACCTAGGAGAAAGCGTGCACAGGAGAACCCAGCTCGCTTTGCAGCCGGGCCAGTGACGACCATTACCTTTATAACAAGCAAAGGTAATCATGTATTCCCAGCTGGAATACAGCGAGTTTATCCCTAATGCAGAAAAGCACTTGCAGGCAGTACAATACACAGGCAGACAGGTAACGCAGACTTAACGCAGCTGGGAGAAACACTTTTCATGCTGCCAACAGGTTCCTTAAAATTTCACAGTTTACGATAGAGACAGTTTAATAATTATTTCAGTGAGCTGAACATTGTTCGGCAGGGATTATTATTACAGACAGCCACAGCCTGTTAAGGTTTGTGCTTCCTGTGAGTATTTCTAAATCTTCTATTCCACTAGCAAATTCTGAAGATTTGATTTATTTTACTCCAGAATTAAAATGGGAAACAAATCCAGGTTTGTGACATTTAATAGGGTGACTTTGAGAAAGTATTGTGATGTTTTTCTATTTTGCCAGACAGCTCCGAAGTCCATCTTCTACTATTGTCTCTCCATGTGGTTTATTAGCTTTTTAATATAAAGCTTTTTAACCAGGAGAGAGGATTCAGAGGGGAAAATACCAAGCAGTAGTCATGACTTTGCAATTGCGATGTCCTTTACCATGGGTCTGAAGGGTTTCATTTTAGATTTCAGCTCTGCAGGCTTATTCTGATAAGAAGTTTGAAATCTATTGGTTTATCAGTCTTGGCACTACTTGAAAGAACTGCACTTGAAAGATGAATATGCTGTGAAACACCCTTTAACTAGTCATTTTTAGGAAGTAATAGTGCAGGAGAGAAAAATGTCTCTGTGAATGAGGACTGGGAGAAAACAGCAGCATAATGGGAAATGTGCAGATGTTTCAGGCAGGTTATCGGACTCTGACAAAAACGGAGCCTTCTAAGTTCACAGATCGACACATCTGAAAACGCCCATGGATAAAATCTTTCTCTGGACTCATTTTGCTCATACTTCTTCAAAAACCACAACAAAACAGGAGATGTTTTGCTGTGGTTTGAGGAGAGCATGGGCACCAGTTGCGGACGCCTGATTCTGAAGCTATCCGCTACAGAGGTCAGAGCTGGACTAAAGAAAAAAGAAAATAAGAAAACACGGAAGAACAGAAAAGGCAAAAGTGCACACGGTCCTGAAGGAAACGTATAGCTCAGCCTATGGACTTTCCAGAGGTGCTCACTGCCACGTTAGGCAAACCGCTGCAGCTCCGAAGGGCCAGCTTTGAAGATGCCTCCAGTGTAAAATCCCCTTGGCTCAGTACCACATCCCATAGGAGAAAGAACCAAATTCAGCCCTTTCTGCAGACATTTTGGAAGGGAAGACTCCTGTGTAAGAGGACAGGGCTAACCTCTGCTTTAGGACTGGTAGCTGGCCCCTGCTGAAAGACAACTAGGAAACGACTTTCCTTCCTCCATTTTCCCTAAGAAAATGTAATACTGCCAAAGACAAATCAGTGACACCGCTGGAAAAGAGAAAGTCCACTTCCTACTAAGAGAAAAGAAAAAAGCCCCAACCCTCCTCTCTCCAGCCCCCTGCACACATCATCTTGGCTTCAGCACCAACAAACGCGATAGCAGCTTGAACCACAACGAATTCTGACATCCAAATAACTCAAAGCCTGGCAGTGATAACCTTCTCCCGTCCTACTCAGGACAACTTAAAAGGTGAATTGGTTTATGGACATGGTTCTACCTACCCTCAACAGCCTGAAATACAGCCCAGTTTAACTCCATGTGGGCTAGTATCTTCTCGACCAAAGGAGCTTGTGCTGGTGGTCAGTGCCTCCAAAGCAGCAAATCTCCTGCCTTTTGGTACGCTGGTTGTGCTCTACTTGGAACCGTATTTACTACAGCGTAAGACATTTCTTCTTTGTACCTAGAAAAAATTCTGAATGAATCATGCGGATCCCTACAGTCCCTTAAGGACATCAGCGACAACTTCATGGCTATCCTGCCAGATGCTTGAACAGACTGAATACAACCTGCCACCCCGCACGGCACAGCGTCTGATGGCAACAAACGGGACGTGAGAAACAAAGGCAGAAACCAGCCCGACTCCTCAAAGCATCTGACGAGAAAACGCTGCAGCGTGTTACACGACAATGCTCAACTTCAACACCTCATTAAAAAAAGGGGAAAAGATCTCTTATTTCAGCTTGTTTTCTCTCTCTCTCTTTTTTTTTTTTTTCTTTTTTCCTTTTTCTTTTTTCAAAGGAAATTTAGTGCCAGAAAAAGACCTCAAGGTCCCAGCCATTGACACATTCAATTCTCCATGACACATTCAATTCACAAGCCCCTGCTCAGGCTGCCAAAGGCACCAATTAGCACCAGTGGTGGAGATTTTATTTATTTAATTTCCACAGAAACCTGTTTAGCAAGACACCGACAGGGACAAACAGCCTTGCGTATGGCTCGAAACAGCTTTACTTGAGCCATTGTCAAAGATGGCAGGAACGGATTGCGTGGGGATCATGCAGCCACGGCTTCGCTAAGGCAACCATTTAGAAGTTAGGGATGGGCAAAAAAAAGAGCAAATGGTGGGGACTCTCACACCACTGTACCCATGAATTTCTGCTGACAGCGAACCTGGGTTTCTGGAGGACATTTGTGCGCATTGTGGAATTACCACAACTAGCAGTTTTTCCCACGAAACTTCAAAAAATGCCATTCCTCCTACGAGCAAGAGGACTTTTTCAAAGAGCTGTTAGTGACCTCCTGCAACGGGACTTGTCCTCTCGTGTGACTTCTGCTCTACGACCCAAATTAGCCACCTGTGAACCCTTGCCCCCATCCACCCAGCGGAGCGGACACGGCTTTGTTAGGCTGTAAGATACAGCCATATGACATGGCTAGCAGCTCTGTCGAGTCATTATTTTTATCACCTTCTCCCAATTCAAGCATAGACTAATTACCCCGTGAGAGCTGTTTACATTCCTAATTTTAAACACCTAACAAAAGGAAGCTCTCCTCCACTCGGAGATGTGGCTTACAGGGTCCTCGCTGGCATTTAACGGCACTGAGATCTGTGTAAGAGGCTTAATCTCTCAGCCAGGATTTCATGCTTGAATGAATACGGCAAGCTCCATCTTGCTTCGGGTGTGAAAATGTCTCTTACAGCTCCCCAAACTGAATATATGGTTCCTAGGTTAAAGTTACTAGGAATTACACACGTGCATCAATATGAGAAAATAAGCCTTGGAGATGGACAGGAATTAAAACACGTTGTTCTGCAAAATATCTGAGGTTTTGATTTGCTTGAAGAAAAATGTGCTGCAATTTCCCAGGCCTGAAAATTTAACTTTTGGGAATTAAAAGAGAAAAGATACAGAAGAAAAAAACCCTCATATTGGTTGGTCTGATTTATGAGTTTCTATAGTTTTCAACTGTCAAAATTTGTCAGTTTGGATCTCTCCTGCATTGTTCATATTATCACCTGCTGCCAGTATCTGAACCCTAACCATAGGGTACAGAAATACAAGAGCTTATCAGTGCGCCTGCAAAGCCTGCAACAACTTAAAAGTATGAAATTTGCTTTACCTTCTAGACTAATAAAATAAACACTTCAAAACAGCTATAATGATTATCTGATGATTGAACTCTGTATTCTTTTAGCAAGTAATGGAATCCTGGCAGACAAATTCAATTCAAAATACATTCGCATTCAGGACATCAACAAAGTCATCATGTTGTGAATTGAAAATTCCTTTAAAGGCTGCGTTTGAATTCTAAGGGGCTGACAGATCAAGGGACTGAAGGCCCTGGAAGGCTAAATGAGTGAAGTTCCACTATGTTTCTTTCTTTCTGTGAATGAAGCTCACTTCTGTGTGTGCATTTGCAAGCAGAACAGGTGCTGGCTTCATACAAGCTTGGAATCTCAATGGGGACAGTAGCTTCTTGTCAATCCAGCACAGTTCAAGCTAGTTTAAGTTAAGGAGAATTTCTTGGTTTTTTTTTTTTTTTTTTTTCCCTCCAAATGTTCCTCTCCTGATTTCCACATTCACTCTGCCACTACCAAAATTTAAGCATTACACTGCGATTTAACAGGGCTGCCTTTTAAGAGGGTCTCTTGCCTTCCAGCTGTTCACCCAAACGCTAAAATACATGCTCCGTAAATCACAAACAGCTGCCTGAACAGTGTGCTTTGCAGCCAAACCATGACCTTCACTGTCATTTTCCAAAAGGCAATGAAGACATCAAAAATTCTCTTCCACTAAAGCCACTGAAAAGACCTATTGCTACAGGAGTTCAGGTGTGCGGTTGGGCAACAAGCTTCTTCACATTCATTAAATTTGGTGCAGTGCAATGGGAGCCTCGTGCAGCATTTCTTCTGTACTACAGATTTTAGTGCAATTAGCTAACCTGCATGGAAGACACCCGTCTAGTATTAGGAGAAGTGTTTCAAGTCTTAGAGATTTTGGTTGGGTGATTCCATACAAAAACAGAGAAAAGCATCAACTGCCTGAATACAGGCATTCCTGACAAAGGAAAGCAAAAAACGTTTCCAGAAATAAAAATCCAACTATTTCTGGAATTCTGATGAACAGAAAAAGAAGGCGGCTAAGGCAGGGATGCATTTTGATTCCTACCTGCACCATCCTCTTGCTCTATTGTATACGGAGTCACTCGAGAGTATGATGGCAATGATTCACTGCCGAAGCAAGCCCTGATAGAATTGCCATATACTGCAGAAATCAACCTTTAACGATGCCGCCTCCCAATTAGCTCAGGTTTGCTAATAGTTTGATATAATTGGCACCCTGATGGAAACCGTATTACCAATCCTGTCACCAGCCAGGAAACCGCATCGCCACCCTAATGACAGCACGTATTATAGCGATGCCACTTCCAATATTAATACATTAGCTGAAGGTAGGCAGGGGCTCATACGCGAGAAGGATTCACAACCGGGACGTGCCAAATTCCACCCTGTGCTCAATTTTTCCTCCTGGTTGTAACATCCAGGGCGGCAATGCACCAGCCCCAGCGTGCCCTGAACCGCCCCTATCACATTAAAGCACAAATGCTCCAGGCCGGTAACAGCCCTGTAAATAGCCGGTGAAAAATGATCCCACGGAGCTCAATTTTTTCTCTCCATGCCTTGCAAGTTATGACGGCCTTTCTGTTAATTGGCCACAAGTCCTAGTTTGCTGTCAGCCTTCAGCTGCACCAGGGAGATCTTTTGGAGGAGTCGCACTCTGTCATTCCCGTACCCTTGTGAATACAAATGCTCTCTATAAATGTCCTCTGCCTACAAATGGAAGTGTTGGGTTTTTTTTTCTTTTTTTTTTTTTTTTTGACCTAGATTAAATCTGCTGCATTTTCAAGCCTTTTGGGAAAGCAACTAAGAACTAATATGCACCGGTTCGTGTGCCACAACACTTCCCTACCCATTATTATGTAAATTTTGACTAAAGTGCGACACAGATGGAAAAGATATCAAGGGCAAAATTGCCAGAATCTCCTTTTCTTGCTCTCCAAAATAAGCCACTTATATTAAACAGTTTTAAATGGCTAATAGCTGTAAAAGTATCTGAAGAATTTCAATGTACATTTTTTTATATAGGACAATGACAGCTTTTGCAAATTCCTGAACTCTCCTGCTGATTGCGTAATGACCGGGAAGCGAGCGGCCAGCACGCTGGTACTCTCTGGTTTACTTTCGAAGAAAGGGGCCAACTTCCACATCTGCAGCTTGGTAATACGCACTCGATATTTGCACTAGATGGTGATCAAGGAGGAAAAAAAGGCAGATGCAGAATTAGATGATATACGTGGTGGCAGGGTAAATAAATACATACAAATCAGGTTTATAGCATCAAGGCAATTTCGTGTCATTACTAACTAATCTGTCCCTAAAGAAACCATCACTGCATGCCGGGATGTCAGCTGAGCTGTAATGGTCTGGGCTTACTAGTGGATGAGAGACGTCCAAATATAAACACAGAAAATGCTGTAAAGATATAGGTGAGCAGTCGGTGGCGTTGGACCCACACATCAGTAGCACGTCGACACCCTGATCTGGAGGTTGATGGAATCACCACTGGCCTGGCCTGGGCTGTTCCTCCTCTGCCAGCCCCTCCAAGCACCCACTTAGTGTAAATCCCGTGGGAGAGTCGTTGCTTTTTCCAGCCCTGTGAGATGGAAAGCTGTCAGTCAATCAACACCAGCGAGAAAATCAAAGCAGCTGCTCAGCACCTCTTGTCAAGTTCATGTTTGGTCCGTTCACATTGCTAGATCTCAGAGGTAGAAAATAATTGGGATCTTATACATCAGTCCATATGGCTTACAGTAAAAACTGGGAGTCAGCGCTTTTGGAAAAGAAATTCTCAAGTAAGTAGGACAGCAGGGGGGAGGGTGGGGAGATGGTATTGCCATCTCTACCTCTGTGAGGGGTCTTCCATGGGAAGTCACTGCACTTCCCACCTATAAAGCAAAGAAAAGAATATAAACAAAATACAGGAGAAACAAGAAATATTTTTTTAAATTGGAAATCATGCTAAACAAGACCTGTCATTATGTGCATGCATTGTATCACAAAGAAATCCTGAATTTGGGGGGGACATCTCAATGAAACTACAACACAAATAATCACTTATTTCTTATGCTGCCTTCTCCCCATTTCCCCTTTACCTTTTCTTTTCTTCTTTTCCTTCTTATTCTCACATTAATTCTCCTCACTCTTTAATTCACTTTATCTTCCCCTCATATAAATCCTTACTCTTTTCTTTCTAGCAGCTGGTCATTGTTTCTTTTTGCCTTGGCCAGGAAATGATTACTGATTTGAGTTTACTGGCTTTGAAATGAATTAACGTCCTCTGTGCAAGTTAACTCCTAAGTTTGTCCGTCTGCTAAATGCATCTTTGGATTTAGTAGAGAAAGAGGGTTCAGAGAACAGATGCTAAAAAAAACGTAAATGAAAAATTAAGACGTCCTCCCTTATGAATCCACTCTTACAGCAGAAAACTGGTGTGACACTGTATTTCAATACAAAAAGACTCTACAAAGATCATGTTTACATAAGTTAATGTAGGCAGGGACACATCTTTCCCTAATGACATTTCAAAAGCCTTACAGTCTCCAACCCCGATATTCACTAGTAGCAAATCAAACTTCCTAGCACACACATCTTATAGTGCTGGATTTCGATTTATGTTTTCTTTCACCTGAATGCTTGAGAAAGATCACTAAAGACTGATTTTCCCTGATAAGACTTCCAGACCACTGCTCTGATGAAACCTCTAATTGCACTGCGACTCCTGAGAAGCCGCTCAAGTCCTAGTTCAACTAGGAGGCAACTCCGTAGTGAAAAATACTCAGACAGCATAGGTTTACCATAAAATTACCCCTTTAAAATCTTCAAATCTTTGAGAGTTAATTGCAATTTATAAACCTACGCTGACGCTATGAAAAACGTATGTTCTGTATTGGAAATTATTTTCACTGGTTAATGCCAATGGCATCCTGGGCTGCACCAGGCAGAGCGCTGCCAGCAGGTCAGTGGAGGTGATCCTCGCCCTCTGCCCAGCCCTGCCGAGACATACCCGGGGTGCTCGGTCCTGTTCTGGGCTCCCCAGTACAAGAGAGACGTGGACATGCTGGAGGGAGTCCAGTGAGTGGCCATGAAGGTGATGAAGGGACTGGAGCGTCTCTCATATAAGGACGGACTGAGAGAGCTGGGACTGTTCAGACTGGAGAAGAAAAGGCTCGGGGGGATCTTATCAATGTGTATAAATACCTGATGGGGAGGAAGTAAAGGAGATGGAACCTTCTCAGTGGTGCCCAGTAACAGGACAAGAGGCCATGGGCACAAATTAATATACAGGAAATTCCATTTAAACATAAGGAAAAACATTTTTACTATAAGGGCGGTCAAACGCTGGCACAGTTTGCCCAGAGAGGTTGTGGACTCTCCATCCCTGGAGATACTCAAATGCTGCCTGGACACAGCCCTGAGCAACCTGCTGTAGGTGACCTGCTCGGAGCAGGGATTGGGTGCAAGGAACCCCAGAGGTCCCTTCCAACCTCAGCCAGCCTGTGAGTCTGTGAAATGGCAATGAAGGAATTTAAGTGGCTTTTCCACAAAACCCCTACTAACACAGTTTAACTTCCTCAGAAATATTGCAAGTTTATTTAACTTTAGCAGGCAACATCAGTTAAATTACTGTTTTATTGTTGTAGTCATCAGTTGGGAACCAGCTCTCATTCAGTAGCAAATTTCACACACAAGACGAGTTTTTTCATAGCAGGAACACAGGAATTAAACTTTTTTTTTAGAAACAGACACAGAGACATTAAAATCTCAGTGTGGCCCACGTTGCCACAGACATGCAAGACAAGAAGAATGTCATGTCACACCTTGTTTTCAGAAATATATCAAGAAATTAATGAATTCAAAAGCTAATATTATGATGCATTTTTTAAGTTAGTTTATCCAGTCCTGTTGTATCTGACATGATGAAGCTGTGTTTAAATCCCACGCATTCCTTCAGTATTACAAGACCACCTATCCACCCACAGCCCCGCCAGCTCTGAAACTCTTAGTTCCTGTCTTCTAAAGACAGCACAGGAAAGGCCAGATCTAGCACTACAAGGAGACAAAAGAGGAAGAGGTCCAGGGAGAAGGAGTTATAAAAGAAGGCATAGGCTGGAAAGATTGCTATTGCTGACACTTAATGAAAACTCATTAAAAAAAAGAACAACAAAACCCCAACCCTGTCCCTTACCCAGAAGCTTCGTAAGACAGCGCATGGGATGGTTTCAACACTTGGCTAGATCTGGAAGACTTGGATACCATTTTTGCAAGAGAATCTAAATCTGACCTTGGATAATTCATTTTTAGGAATAGGGTGTTGAAGTTCTTCTGAAAATAATGTTCAATGCCCATCTGAATCTTTAGATGCCTAAATGCTTTTGAACAATCTGGCCTTTAATCTCCCTGTGCCCCAACTTCTCCTTGTAAAATGGAAAGAAAGGAAAGAGCTCAAAGGAATACTGTGAAGAAACCATTAAAAAAAAAAAAAAGAGTGAGGTGAAAAGATACTGCAATAATAGCAGCGTGAGTAACAGCAGAGCAATACTTGCACGTGCTGCTTCCATCTAACCAACTACAGCCCGGCACACTTCCTCCAGAAGTTTGCTTATAGGAAACGGAAGAAATCAATGCAAGACATTTGAGCTGGCTTAAGGGGCACTTAATCAGCATGGGAAGAAATTCTAGGTGAAAGATTGTCTCAAAGTGCCCTGAGCTTCAGTCAACGAAGACCTATTTTCCCCCAATACCCAACGCCACCCAACCCATATTTTACTGCTTTTGGCCAAGCCACCTAATAGGGGCTCCATTCTCTGCTGGTTGAAGAACTGACAAAGCCTCCACTCTGAGTCATGATTTATTAAAATATACACACTATTTTCAAGGAACAAATTTTCATCTATTTGAAAACTCTTTTCCTTAGAAATGTGTTACTTTTCCCCATCTTTAAAACTTGGGTCTAAATCCGTTGTCTGAATACATCATACTCCCTGCTCCGTTTGTCCAAGATGCAGTCAAACACTTTCAATTCTTTCTTGACTTCAACATTATAAACCCTTACATATCTCGTATTGATTTCTAGGCATTCACAGTTTCACCCTCACAGGGTCACAGCACATGTCAAATCTTTCCTACACTGTGTACACCTTCAAGCAGTGTTTCATCTAAGGAGCATCACTTTCCCTGAACTTGTTAGCAGTGACACATTTATTCCCCAATTAAACTTTTTTAATAATAATAATAAAAAAGAAATAGAAGAAATTCCTGGCAATGCTTCTATCCTTCTAGTTGGTTGAAACAATTTTATGCAGATGAAGATGCAACTCCATAGAGCCTTTGAACTTTAAGCATCATCTTTACTTGGCTTTGAACTCTCAACAGGGCCCATGATCTTTCAAAGCAATATACTCTGCCTTGGAAGCTTCAAACAAGGGGGAAAAAGGCATGGTTAGAAAAGAACGCAAAAGGTTTTTTTTTAAAAATGCTTGATGCTCCCAGAAAAAAAAAACAACTGAGTAGTATCTGAAGAAGTGTATTTGGCACTCAAGTGTTTCCCTAATTAATTGTTTAGATGAGTGCTAAAATAAATGCAGCAGCAGCAAAGATAAACAAACCACTTTAGTAATAAAGCCATATATTTGTGCAGACACACAAAAATAAATGGCAGCTTAATGAGCACAAGCAACGAGAACGAAGAACGCACTTCGTGTGTGGGATCCATGCTCAGAAAGCTCAAGCTCAAAGATATTTGAGAGGTATCTCACAACAGCCTCCCAGCCAGACTCGCGTTTGCCCCTTCTACAGCATCTTGTTTTGCACATTCTAACAGTGTAAAAATAAAAAGTGTCCTGATGAAGAATTACAGCTCATGTTTCACCTTGCCTGGGCAGCCTTACAGGAGCAAGGAAAATACCTGTGGTAAGAGACTGTTATCCCAGTTTATTATTATTCTTTATTTTTGTCTGATGATTAAGTAATGTAAAATCAATGAAGGGAGATGCAGAGTAGACGTGTAACACGTGTACTTCCAAAATGAGAGAGAAAAACTAACATGATTCATACAGTCTTTTCCTTCTGACTGGAAAATGAGCTAATGAAGTATAAATACTGCGGGAAACTGTTATCTTGCAAATCTAGGAAAGCAGTTTTAATAGAATTATAAAACTGTTAGAGGCAGGAAAATTCAGCTAAGCTCCCTTCCCAGAGAGGACAGCATTACGCTTCCACATGTAATTCTTCCAAAGTTTTATCTGGTCCTATCCATAGATTTCCCAGAATCAGGCTTCCCACAATTTCCCCAGAAAACTATTTCGCAATCTCACAAACGATTTTAAAGACACTTTTCACAGTAAACACTTTCAACTTTGCTTAATTTCCCATTGCTATTTATTTCTTGAAAACCTTCCTAAATAAAGCTACTACTCTGCAATCTTTGTACAAATGATTTGATAACCAAAGTAAAACAGTAAAAAACCCATGTATCATACAAATAAATATGTTATTCCCCCCCAGAAGTCTTCATACAACTGACGGTTTCTTTCTTGCTACTATCAACCATGTATGACCTGGAAAACTGATTAAAAAATCCATTCACCAATATTTAATATCTATTAGGGGAAGGGAATATCGAGAATGTGCTGGATGACCCATGGGACACGTCTCAAGTCCTCTAATTAATATCAGTTCAGAGCAGTCCGAAGATAGCACCATGATGTATAGGCCCTATGGCTCTCCAAAGATCAAGATGTGGCATTTAATCAGATCAAGATTTAAAATAAATCTCCAGCTGCCTGTTTCCAAGTTATGACAAGAGAAATACTTGGCTAGAGAGGTATAGGCTGTATGAAATGATTGGCAACTTATCAAGACAAGAAGAGAAAGAAGCCGGATGATTGGCAACTTAATCAGAGGGAGAAGGAAAAATAGAGAAAAGGAACAAAACGAGTGCCTAAACAGCTATGTGTTGGCTCCTGCGGCTGTCAAAGGTGGCCTCGAGCAGGCAGTGGCAGGAGGGCTTACACCGAAGCTTGTCTGCAAAGTAGATGAAACTCTTCAGTGTTCCTTGGCATCAATAGCATGCGGATCCTGAATGTATCTAATCACGTTTGGAGGAGCAGGATTCTGCACAGCGTTCTCCGCAGGTCACCACGGCAGCCACAGGAACACCTCCAACAAAATATCATGGCTGTGCAGCTTAATAGTGCTTCGCTACCAAAAAACTCATAGAGCTTGAGAACAAAGTCCCCAGTCTTATCTGAAAGCTAAAAAAACCCTATAAAATAAAAAATAAAAAAATCCAAGGGGTCCTTGTACAGTATTTCGTCTCCAGCCTCTGCTCCTTCTCTGACAAAAGATTCTTTCTTTTAATCAGTGTTCATTTCGCATGAAGACCAACCTGAACAATCATAACATTTTGGTAGCAGTATCCTTTAGTTAATGTTACAGTGTGCCCTCGTCTTCTATCCAACATGTTATTATCGCTTAAAATATCTAGTTTAAGGAAAAACGATGCAAACTTTTCCTGAAGGAGAACTGAGGAATGGTGGGTTAGAGGTTAGATTGTCAAATGAGCTTTGCAACCACCAGTTCTTAACGGGAACAAGCATTGCTTGATCTTTTCACAAAAAAAACCCTTACTCATAGATGACTTGTATTTATCCACAGAATGCAGTGGGTCAACAGACAAACTGCAAAATGATGTCCTAAAAATGTGAAATTTCTTTTCCCACTTGAGATGGGGGATAGGGGCGTAAGGATGTGCTTGGAGCGAAGTCCTGGTAAGACTGGGACCCATACCTTGTACAATATTTTGGCTCCTGCTAAGCCTTATTAGGGCAAATCTAAAAATATTTCCAAGCAATCTGAAATCCTCTATCAGACTGCAGCATTACCCACTCTTGCATTTTGTATGCAAGAAAGATAAACCTTAATGTATAGCAAAATTATTTCTGGAACTGCATATTGCACGTTTTCACTATAATGCATATCATAAGCTTTTACACAGAGATAACTAAGCCATTACTTGTCAACCTCCTCTCATTCCATCAGTCTTAAAAGATAGGATAAAAAAAGCTTTTCATGTGCAACAGCAGGCTTCAGATTAGTCCTGCAGAGTTATCAAAAATGTGGAACTAAATATCAGACAAGCCCAATTTAAAATGATTAAACACTTCTGAATTCTAAAACAATTAGGCTGATTTACAATACATGGCCTGATACAATGTAGGTTTGAATCCTTTTTTTTGTTTTTTAAAAGGGGATTTTTTCACGCTAGTTATAAATTAGTACAATCAAGATTTATTTCTATTTTTTATGAATACTCAAGAGCAACTCTTACAGCTCCCAAAGACATTTGTGGAAGTTTCATATTTTACCTGGGAAGCTGTACACAGAAGTCAGTTACAGACCTAGGAAAGGCAAACCATGACTACAGCTGAAGAACAGCATCCTCTCCTTTTTCTGTGGCTTTTCAGTGATGCTGTGCTGCAGATTTACTCAGTTTTCACTATTAGGTCCTTCATCTCTGCTGGTAAATCAAGGATTCTGGGGTGCTATGAAGATTAATTGGGTGAGGGTTGCAGTTTTCTCCTCTACTCTTCATGGTGGTTGCTCCCAGAAAACACATGCATCTCGAATACTTCTGATCCCTCTGGGGTTGAGATTTAAACAAACACTGACATTGGCAATGCAACTCTGCTTGATCATGGTACTAAAAAGTCATTATCTGTCTTTCAATATCCATTTAATTATTCCCTGTGTTTAAAAAGAAACAAAAGACTGGAGAAACTCTCAGCACAAGATGATGCCAGTGATGGCAGCAACATTGCTCAAAACCTACTCTGAAGAATATTTTGGCTCCTTTATTACAGAATACTGGAATTTACAAGATAAAACATAAAACAAAAACTACAGGGCATTCACAACACTTTTTTAAGGCTTTCACTTTTGCAACACACATGCACAATGGATTTTAAATGAAAGTTCTGTTTCGCTATACTTAAGGGTATTAATATTTTAGTATGACTGCATCTGTGAATGAAGACATTCAAAAAGCCATTATGTTTTCAACTTAGGTTAATAATAAGGCTATTTTCCCACCCACTCTCTGGCACAGCTGTAATGTTCTTGGCCTCAAGTGGGAGGCAATGTGGAACAAGGATTAGCAAGATGGATGATATACAACATACAGTGCCAGTTCATATAAAATATTACTAGATTGGAAATGACTGTTCACTGTCTCAGTGATTACATGACCATTTTTTTTCCTTCCAAAGAACATACAGTATGTGGCGCTCCTCTATGCCAATAAAGCTTAGTGCATAGCACCTGGGTAATGACAAATTAATTTTTGAGCTAAGCCTGATGAGGGGGTCAGCCAAAATCTTAGGCAGAGTTTATCCCCAGTGCTATTTTACATGACAGAAAATGCATCCCTCCCATTCATCAGTATTAGCACAGAAAAGGGATTATACAACAGAAAATAAATAAAGTGGGGGGACCAAAATACCAAAAAGATGTTAGGACTGTGTGTGTTTACAGTACAATAATAAAACATTTAATCTTGGGGGTGGGGGGAGTTGGAAACAGCATCCCATGGTCCACTTCCAAATAAAATTGGACAAAACATTTAGGAATGCACTAAACAGAACAAGAGTGGATTTGGCAGACCAGCTGGATGAGCTAGCAGGTCTTTTTTTCAGTTAAGTTAGATTTCCAAACCTGAGACCTTTGCATCCCGGAACATGAGATCTCTTGCCCGATCTAGAGACCCGCCTCTCTTGACCAAGGCCTTAGCGGCTCGGCTGTGAGCGGCCAGGGACGCTGAGCCCTGGCTCCCGGCACGTTCAGGTACCCCCGTACCTCAAACCCAGAAAACCACGTGGGTCCGAGTTTTATGTCCTCTCCAGGCATAAAATTTCTTTTATCACAAAGTCAACACAAGTTTTTTAAATTCCGAGCGCTCAGCAGTTCCCATCACTTGGACTACTGGCCACAGCCACTGCCAAAATATCAGCAATACTTCAGAGCTGAAAAATGTTTTCTTTAGTAATTTTAATGAGAGAGCACTTTCACATGAAAGAGAAACAGAAGTGTTTCGAAATGGCAAAATCATTTCTCATCCCTCCTCTGAAAGAGGTGTTTGCACAATCCAGACACCTCCATTTTCATGTAAATAGTTTATTGATTTAATAAAACATATAAACAGGCTTATATTATTATTCTACCAGCTGCAGATGATGTATATTCACTGAGCAATCTATTCCCACAAAAATATTTTCATTGAAATTAATCTTAATGTTCACTCCTCCTTCCCCCACGAGCTAACATCTAGGCACTTTGAAATGCACATTAGCTACTTCAATAAATAAGATGAGCAATTCCTGGTTTTCTTAACCACACAGGGCGTAAGTGGATGATCTCTTTACATGCCCTGGACGACGAAAAAGACATTAAGTATTGGAATTTTTCCTGTTTGAGTAGCCCAGTGAGAGCGAGAGCCAAGTTTGCAGGCTCACACTCGCCGTCACTTCCAGAGCGTCAGAGTTTCCATGAGCAGTGCAGCCCAGAGTCAGGTCACCAAAGCCTCAGCCCTGCACGCCCTGGCCTTTTTTTTCAGGGCGTTGTTCCAATACTGTGAGCAACTACCCGAAGTTTGAAAGTCTGCTCCTTTGACACGCTCGATTTGGCAAGTGTAGGAGAAACGCTGTTAGATGAGAAGAAAAAAAGAAGAAAAAAAAAAAAGGGAGAAGTAGGCACATTCCCTTCTCCTACTCACTCTCTAGTGATCTTTGTGCTATTTTCTTTTAAATCTTATTTAAAATTTCAGCCCTTTACAGTAAGATCAGCAAGAACAGATCTTTGCTTCAATAAGGATGCACAAAGCCTTTTTTGTTGAGGACATGGGTCCAAAACTCTGGCGTCTGGGCTGGGCAGCTTTCACTGCAGGCACACTTTCAATCCCTCCCGTTCATCTATGCCGTCAGTGTTTCAGGACAAAGATCATTTTACCAATCTGTTTGTACAGCATATTGTACAATCTGTTACCTGCATCTGCAAGACAAACAGCAAATGATAATAAGAGCATGTGGACGAGACTGGAGCCCCAGATTTTGGGTCCCTTTGTTACCAGTGGTGCCCAGACCCTGATCCACAGGGGATGTGGCTGCACTTCTGACTCGCTGCGTGCACACGAGGTACCACGGGCGCTCTCCATGAAATCTAAATACTGTATATTCCCCGAAAAAAAACCCCAGGGTTTTTCTCCCCCCACCTTCCTCCTATTTCAAGGGAGTCATTCAAGAGTTAAAACCATGGGAGTGAGACACCAAATTACCTTTTGTAATATCCTCCTTAAATAAAAAACAAAGCCATGAAACTTAGGGAGAAAGAGGAATAGTTCATGCCAGATGCTACCTAATGGATGTTCCACCATAAACACTACATACAAATGTATGAAAAAAATTCCCTACTTTTAAACAGATTGTTCCCCAAAATCACATCTGATTGCAACAGTAATAATGTTTCTCATCCTTACTAAATATTTGTCCTTTTTTCTTTTTTAAAGATAGCAAATATTCTGACATTTGCTGCAGAGAACGTTGCGCTCTCACTCCTTGCAGCACAGATTGCCAGTCTGCTACTTTACATGCTGATTTCTCTTTTGTGAACTGAGACCTTCAAAATTTTCACAGGGGAAAAGCAGATCAATGATTTTTTAAGAGAGCTAAACAATTCCGTGTAATGAACATCAGTTGACACGGGCAATTACTCTTTCTTTTTCCCCCAAAAAACCAAAACCACAAAAACAAAGAGGAGATTGTAACTCCTTTGAATGGCATGTGCCTTACTGATTGTACCAGAATGTCAACTGCATGCATAAACACGGGTGGGTGAAGTTCAGGAGTGACACGTGGATCATTAAAATGTAAGATGCGTAGGTGAATAAAAACTTTTGCCATTTGATTCGGCCAACAATAAAGAAAGTTGCTTTAGAAACTATTCCACTGTTTCCCAATTTCCATAAAAGAGCCGTTCAAAACCTTTTTTTTTTTAATTTTGTTGCTGAACGAATGGAGAATAAAATAATTTTTTGCTAGATTTCATGTATTCGCTTTTTAAAGAATGCATATGAAAGGAAAATACAATAAACATAAAGAAGACACATACTTCAATGGTATTTTTGACATTCAAGAATATTCTGCAAAAACATCCAATATATCACATTTTCTCCTTAATAGTTAAAACATAACAGCAGAGTAGGAAAACTGTGGATATCTTTATCACTGGCTTGAAGCATGTCTCTGGCTATGTCACTGTGTTTCCATGCGTCTGAGTTTTCCATTTGTATAATATGAATATGTTAACATAGCTTATTTGCATTTCTGTTTTATGTAGGAAGTCACACAAAATACCTTCCTGGATCTCATCGTGGCATCTCTGTATAATGCGAGAGTGAGAATCCTGCATTAATAACAACATTAAAAACACACCAGGATTATTCAATGAAATCCCTCTGCCATCACGATCGGTTAGCGTTCTTATTAGCGGAGGGCTCCGAAGCCCCAGCAGGGACCACCCCGACACCCCTCCTGTTGTACACCCGGACTCGGGCTGCTCGTCCTCGTCGCTGGTGCAGCCGTTATCCACAACAGCTACACTCACCCTAGGAAGGACACATACGCCAAAATCACACCTTCATTAGACACTTGGAAAACCATCTGTAAGAGGAATCGCCATGAACAGCCTTCTAAAGGGCTCGGCGATGACGTGTACGTACACACTCCGATACCTGTTCCTAGCTTCAAGCCTATTCCTGTTCACACAGCAGTGAAGAACATGCTTTAACTTTAATCACTTGCTGAAGTCATCAGGACTGTGTGCTTAGTTGAACAGGGGTCTTTATGAGCCAAATATTATTCTTAGTAATAAGGTGACCTGGCGATACAGTAGATGGAGCATTTGATAGTAAGTAACATTAATTCAGTTAAATCCTCTTACAGCATACACTGTTCAGCTAATGTAGTTTACAGTGAAATTTTCTCTGGCACTCATTTAAATATAATTGCTGCACTTATCTTGTCATGAGGAAATTTCTGAAGGTTACTTGTACTGTGCATGTGTAAACCTACAAGCTACGCTGACCTTTAGTTGTGAGACTTTTTTGAACTACTGAGACTGCAGCATCTAAATAATGATGATAATAATAATAATAATAATAATAATAATTCCCCACTTTAACACAGCACCTTTTAACTCAGTATATACCCAAGCTAGAACTAGCAAGCAACAAAGCAAGGAAGGCTTTGCGTGCTAACAGCTCAGGACTGGAACGGAAAGCTAACACTGTTGGAAAGGCTGGGAGATGACACACTTGGAAAACAGAATTTTGGTAGAGCATTTTGCTCAATTCGTCTGAAGAGCATAAGATTGTCTCTCTTCTGATGCCTTTCATACACAAGTTGGCATTATCAATAGGCATGGGGCACTCCAGCATCACGCTGCGGTATTGTCTTCTGTCTGAAGAGGCTCACATCTATTAAGCCAATTGACTGGTTTTGGTGACACTCCCAGGTGCTTTCCCATAGGTAGCCCAGTGATATACTGGAAAGCAGCCTAAATCATTTGCGAAACTGGAAACTGGGAGGTGTCAGTCAAAAAACCAAACCAAACCAAAAAAACCCCAACCGCAAAGTAAAACTTCAGTGTGCACAAATATCCATAAATCTACTGTCTTGAGAGTTTAATGATATATTGGAAGGACAGGCATAGAGATAGGAAGAGAAACCTGCTGAGCATGGTGAAAACAAGCATTTTGGAAAGCCCCACCTACACAGAATGGACATTCCAGGCCCTTGTCCATGGTAAACCTTCCCCTACAACTCTATCGCGGGCTCCTTTTCTTGTCTTCTCCTTCTCACAACAATGAGAAGCACCCTCAAATTAAAGATCTACTCCATTTTGCCCTTTATAAATAGGGAAGAAACTGTACATTTCGGGCTACTCCACCAAGCAGAGCGTAAGCGAGCAACCCACACCTAAGTGCCAGCAGCCATGGGAGGGGAGAAGTGCCAAGGAGAGTCTAAAGGAGAAAAAAAACTTCTCAGTATTGGAGAAGGAAACCCTGCTTCTTAGATTTTACTTCTCTGTACGCATGGCCAGGTGGATGTTTGTAAGGGTGAGAAACATTTGACATAATTATGTCTACTTGGCCATCAAGGCTCACCAAGGCTTTTTTTTTTCCCCAGTGTTAAATAAAACAAGGGAATCAAGACTCTCTCTCACCCCATTTCCATCCTCCCGCTCAAACCCAGATGCCTGTCGCATTAAGAAACATTAAGTGATTTCGTTCAGCTCTTACGGCACACAATAGCAGACTTTCAAGGGAGAACGTGGGACTGCAAAGCATTTTAAAACTCTTAAATAAAATGTGGGCTACAGGAGGCTCTCATTCAGAAGTAACATTTTCCCTTCCACAGAGAGTTCCCCCACGCTCCGGTGAAGTGAATTAAAATTGACACTGAGAAAAATCTAATTGAGCCAGAGACAACACAACACTTTTCACTATAGAAACTGAAGCCCCGGCAGAATTACTCAGGTTAATATAGTCCATTTTAAATCTACAATGATTTTTATATCCCATGATCTGCAAATAATAAAGGCAGCCTGTTGTTTAATACTCATTGTTTTAATTAGGAGGGGCATAGGAGGAGTGGGAGCCGGTGCCTATGGGTCTGCTCCACACTCATTTTCTAACTGCAGTCCTCATCAGATCTGATTAATACACGAATAAACTAATGCAGATCTCACCTGGGCAGTGTTACCATAACAAAACCTTTGTGTCAGCCAGCCCAGGGATTCAAGCACCGAGAATGAAGGGAGCAGATTTGATTTAGGCGACACAACAGCAGCACAGGCAGAACATTATTCTCTGCCTGCTCAAAGTGACTCAAAAATTTTGGGAAAAGTCCCCACAGGCCTCTCTATCTCACTTCTTCCAGCTGGTAAAAATTGAGTGATGATATTTGTCTCCGTTTGCAAAACACTTGGAGATCTACGGCTGAAGCAGCAGTGCTGCTCCTTACCGTGCCACGCTCATCCTTGCAGCTAAAAAGTTTCATGCAGAACATTATATTAATCTACTCCGTATTGCGGTACAGTTCCCTAAAACTGCCATTGAAAGTGTGACATCTTGAGCTACTAGGACAGTTTAATTATTGTTTGAAACATAAATTTTCCCAATTCAGTTAGGCAAATAAGAGACATGGTTTATTAGAAAAGATCTTCCACCTCCTTACAGCTCATCTTATTCTTCTAAAAGAATGCATGACTCAGATGTAGTAGTTATTTTAAATTAAAACCACGAGGTAGTAGACACTGAAGATTTTTCCTCCACAAATAATAATGAATTTATGCACCACAGAGTTTAATCTGCAAAGTGAAAGTCTAACGTCCCACTTAAAACTGCATACTCATGGGCATAGATTAGACAGTAATTAGGTTCAGTGAAAACCTGAAAAGATCCACTGAAAACATTCAAATTTAATTTATTCACCGGCTTGTCTCAGAGTGTTTTTATAAGCAATTAGAAAGACACAGATTCCTGAAAATGCCCTCTCCCCTGAGAGAGATGGACCGGGAGATTTATATGGCATATGCAGCCTTCCACCCGTAGCTCACAGGCTTGAGTTAAGGTCAAACCAGGCTTAGAAGCCACTACCAGACTCCATCCTTAGGGAGTTATTTGCTATTCTTTTGACATATGCTGATGGTTACAGTGCAGTATGGAACTGATGTCTAAAAAAAAAGTAATACTACAACTGGCACGGCACGTCCTTTCCTGGCATCTGTAGCACAGAAGTCTGACACTGAGTAGGTTGTGGGTCCTACCAGACCCAAAGCATGCCCAATACTGACCTCCCGCTACCCTGCTCCAGCAGAAAATATAGGGTGACAAGGTCTGGTGTGGGGAGGATAGAAGTAACGAACTAGTAGTTAATTTACACTGCAAATGCTATACATATATCCATTTTGTAACGTATTTCAAAATGATAAAGAATAACAGCCATCCTTTCAAGGCTTTCCTGGGGTTTAAAATTCATGTCAAGAACTAGCAAAATTGCTGACGTTTACGCTGAAACATTTTACATGGTCTTTAGCTTTCTACTCTGACCCATCATTGTAATATTTACGTGTCTCTCACATCATCTCAGCAGTGGCAGAGAAACTCCTACTGCCTCAGAGTCTCTTGTTTATGTTTCATGGGCAAAACTTCTCATATTGTGGGTTTTAATTTTAGGCTTTTATTTATTTGGGCATACATGTGCACATGTGTATGATTTTAGTGGGGTGGCAGGAACAGAAGATGAAAGCAATAAAACGCCATTCTTGAGGTGGAAATGAGAGACTTGGAAGCTGCAGTGCAGCTGAAATACACGCTCATAAGGCTACTCCCCAATTACACTTCATTTTTGGTATTGCTCAGTTGTCAAACGTTTTCTTCCTTTGAGCTCCATGCCAAAGTGCGTGAAGATTTCAGGCCAGTTCTCAGACCCTTTGCAAAACCTCCTCCTATGTTATGATTCAAATACTGGAACTGAATAGAATGAGAAACACTATATAGTAAGAGAAGGGTTGTGTTTTCTTTTTGAAGTGATTGTTCTTTAACAAAAACATACATCATTTTTTATGTGGCAAGCAGATAAATATTGTATGTTTATTCATTTAATAGAAAATTGGAACAGGAAAGAATTTCAGTGCCACAACAATGTCATAAAAAGATCGAAACTCATTGATGTGAGCTTTAATATGCAACTGAAGAAATTGGATACCATAAATCTCAAACTGACAGTATCTGGCACTATTACAGAGGTATATATTTTAAATGTAGGCACCAATCTCGAAAATACTTAAACATGCATGTGATTTTATGTCTGAGTATTATATCCATTGATTAATTCCTGTGTGCAAGTGCGTGCATGACTTGACTTAGATTTTTCCATGCATTACAATTTTTGCCTTTGAGATTATATATTTGAGAGACCGATGTATGGCATATTATTCAGATTCAACAATGAAATTTGATTAGTGGTTTTTTTCAATTTTATTGAAAGTTCAGGATGTTTTAACCACCTGTCTATATATTTTTTCAGATGTAATAATGGCATTACGAAAAAAAAGATTATCCATTTATATTTTAAGAACATTTGGGATTTTTTGTAAAGTTGTTCTAAAATATTTTATAGGTAAATGCTGGATGGTGTGCTGAAGAAGTCAACATTATAGCAAAAATTGCCTTTTTTAACTATTGTGCAAAATATTCTTTTCCAGCATCGTCTTGACAAAAAAACCACTATTGTTTAAGCCCCCTAATTCTCAATCATTAGCCTTCAATTGCTTTTAAATATAATTAGAAAAAAAAGACAGACAGACATATTCCTTCCTTTTTTGTTTTCTTGTTTTTCCTGAGCTGTCAGGAAAACTGAACCTATATTTTCGTGTGTGTTCCTGGAGTTGTTGAACGTACCTGGAAAGTGCTTGGATTTATTTCATGCCTGAATTGAAGCGCAAACATCCCTTTACCTAACTTGCCTTTTCCCCAAGTGTTTATCAGACATGAACATTAGAGATCAATTAAGAAAACCACAACTGGAATATGAAGTCCTACTCTCCTACTAGCTGGTCTGCATATGGGTTTTCTATCAATTTAACGAAACCGATTCATGTAGTTAAAGTTTATGCACTTTTTCAGCATAGATGTAATTAGTAATGTGCTTATACAGTCTTAGTTTAATTTTGAAAATTGTAAATCATAGTTAAGCTGCTACAAAACTGCAACCAATGAGCCCCAAAGCGATCTACTTTAATCCCTTAGAGATGTGTTATTTTTATTAATTTCTTACAGCAACACCTAGAGTCCTCACTTCTGGAACAAGCCCCCACTGCGATAAATACTGTAAAAACATGGAGTGAAAAGATGCCTGAAAAAAAAAGCGTAATTCTGCTACAGCTCCAGTCATTCACACACTGTATATAGGACTTCAGAAACAAGACTAAGGAAGGTTTACGTGCTATCTCCCTCCTTAAATACCACAACCAAAACCCACTCTCTACCCAGTCCCCCAACACCCTCTACTCTTCCCAAAACCCCCACTCCTGTTACAGTATCTTCCCAAAGATCTTCCACTACTTCTGCACCGTCTGACTGGGTTGCGTTGCTGCGATAATTTTCAGTATTAAAGGGACCGACTTTTTGCCATGGTCAATGATGGGAATATACAGTCAGACTGATTTATGGGGGCAACAGGTTTGCAGTCAAGTACGCAATGGGACGTTCAACTCATCTGCTCCCCCCCTTCAAAGCAACGCAAAAGTATCAGGGGTCATCAGAAATCTCAGACCCTCTTTATGCCAGACATAGATAAGCCACCGTCAGCTGTGTCCACCGCAGCCCTGGCACCTCGTTCTGCTCACGGGGTGAAACGGTGCTGGGACGTGGGGAGCAGTCACGTCATATACTGCTCCCGACGCATTATTGCAAAATACTAAATGGAAGCAAGCAAGAGAAAAGTTTCTTCAGGAACTTTTCTTACTGCTACTTCTGGAAGACCATTCTTTACTCTGCATGTGGGAGGAAGAAAGTTTGACTTAAGAAGTTGGGTTTTTTTCTGTTGGCTTGCTGTTCTCAATCTTAAGTCTATGCTGTGCAGTCCTTGGGTTTAATATTAATTGAAAGAGCTTACTTATTCCTGCCTTCAGTATGCACTTCGACATACTGCAGAAACTTCAATCGTATCCCCTTATAACTTTTTCTTTCCAAACCAAGGTACAGTCCTATATTCTTCCTCAGTTTTTCCCCTTTTAGCTTTCTTGTAAGTCAATGCTTGAACCCCTTTACAAGTTAACCTTCTTAGACCTTTTACCATGGCTTAAC